>NC_141165.1:107812500-109062500 GCF_055505025.1 Bos grunniens
GGTGGAATAACTTAATGTTCATATAATACAGCAGAATTTCCATAAGCCTATTTGCAAGTGTAAGAGAAACTTAAATACAAGTCAGAAAATATATTTATGTCTTATACAAAGAAGACTCTTGACTGAGATGACTAAAAGTACTATAATTTCCTTAATTATACCTCAGCTCTTAGGATCTTTGATGTCCAGGCTTTCATACCTATACTTTAATTTTGTTCTTTTAATTCACATTTAAATCCACATTTGACAAACTTAAGTCTTATGACTGTCTGAAGTTTTTTCACACCTATTGGTTTTCACATTTGGCATTTCTGATGATTACAGTCATTATTCCAATTATATTAAGTTTAAGAGACACACCTTTTATCACTAGCACAACACATTCTTTTCTTTTGTTTTATATTTGCTTGAAAATAATACAGCAATATGCAAAGATAGTAAATCTTGAAATGTTTGCTGGCACAATTCTGAATTCTGTGCACAAAAGACATAGAGGTATGAGTTAAAACATTGGAAAGCTAAATGGCATAAAAACCAAACAAATATTAAGTGCCTATAAATATAGCATATTCCTTACATTGTGAGTCACTTTTTTGATAAATTAATTGTCCAATTTTTCACTTTGTAATTTTTGATCAAATTTGAAGTATTTTACATCTCCTCATTTACCAGGCTGTTAAAAATCTCATGAGCTACTGAAAAACCTGAGGGGATTTAATGTGATTTATCTGTTTGCTGTTTTCTAAAGTATATATCAAAATCATTAGTTTCTCTTAGGCTATTTAAAATTTGTATTACTGTCTTCAGTTTAGAAACAACCAAAAAACAGTAGAGAAAGCAAAGACAATTAACCTACAAACAATTTCTATTAACATTTTGGTGTATAATTATCCAGTTTTTCTTTTTCTTTTTGTCTTTTAACCATGCAGTAACTTATTGGGAAAGTATGTAACTAAACAATATTGTCACATTTGTGAAATACATGACACAGTGTGTGTGTGCGTGCGTGTGTGTGCTCAGTCATGTCCAACTCTTTGAACTCCATGAACTATAACCCGCCAGGATCCTCTGTCCATGGGATTCTCCAGGCAAGAATACTGGAGTGGGTTGCCATTTCCTCCTCCTGGGATGACAGTATATCCAGTAACAAAAGCTATTTTTGAATCCTTTAAAAGAAGCTAGTGGTAATAGAGGATCACTGATTCAAGATTAGGAACTCATCTTTTGCCTTCATTGATTCTGTTCAATAATCTATATACTCTTTAGGCAATAATAATAGTAATAACTTCTGTAGCATCATAACAATGTTTCTAAAGCTTCAGGGTTAACAAATTGTTTTGCAATGTTGATACAACTATCAACTGTCAAACTTAGGACGTTTTTAAGCACTAAAGGTAAAACTTCAAATATCTTCTGTAGCTCTCAGTGTGGAATTAAAATTAACTTTATATAGGCAAAAGTGCATAGTCATGATTTTTAGAAATAAACAGCAGAACATTTCATGAACAAAAAATGTTCCCATAATTAGATGTTTAGATGAGTTAACACTAAATGAATCAGAATCACAGATGCAGACTTTATCCCCTTTGAAAGTATGTTTTCATGTTTCATGTTTTAGTTAAAACTTTAAGAGTAGAATTATTTCACAACAAATTGGTTGCTATTTTATTGATCCAAATCATACAATCAATTTATGATGCTTGATAAAGGCATAATTCTATCATCTCTAATGAGGTAGAATTTTTAAAAGTGGAGTTTTTGAGGTTGAAAAGGCAGCTGCAATGTGTTTCTTATGAAGCTTTACTGTGAATTCATTATAATGGATTATTATGACATGACTGGATGAAAACAGCAATCTAGTTTGCTGAGAAGCTCCCTCTTCCTATAATCATCCTAGGGAATTTAAACCATAAGCTAATGTCACATTCAAGTGCAGATTTAAGTACTCCTGAGTGATGGCATTTGGTGACGTCTAATGTTGGCAATACCTCAGTATTTAGATTTTTAAAGGGAGTGTGAACTGTGTCATTCATTTGCTTTTGCTATGTCTCCTTTTCTTCTCATTATCAACATAGTAAATATTTTGTAGGAGTAAATAAAGCCAAAATCCATAAAATAACAACAGCTAGGGATAAGATTTTTAGGTGACACTTGGCATATACTTAAACTACATATATGCCAGGGTTTAAAATATAGTTATTTTTAATTATGTGAAGTCAACAGGATCATTATTTTAGCTCCTTTACTGACTCAGTAAAACAGAATAATTTAGTTACTTAGAAAAAAAAATTTTATATTTTAAACTAAGGACCCTCAACTATATTAAAAACTTTTAAACTTCCCCATTTAAAATTCTCTTAAAAGCAAAATGAATTGAAAGGGAAAACAAGAGTTTTCATGCTTTTCTAGTTAAATTGACATCTCCCTATTAAAATGTATTACAGAGTGTGCAAATGCTTATGTTGTCTAATCACTTAGAAGCATTTCCTTTGTAAAAGTGTAGTAGCATAGGACAGGTACAAAACATTAAGTCTTGGTTATTCACTTCGATGGGGAAAAAAAGAATAGAGAATGCAAAACATTGAAATATATTCTGTAATTTTCTTAAAATGCAATAGTCACATTTTTTTTCTTTTTTAATTATCTTCCCTATTATTGTCATCTCTATACGCATCAGTAGGCTAATGTCTTAAGGAAGGCACTTTGAAGAGGCAATTCATAACAGTAAGAAAAGTTTCTTCACATTTTATTTGCGTTTCTAGAAAAACTTTTTAAAATCTATTTGTTCCTCTCACTCTAGGTGAGTCAGTCTCTAACCCACTCCCATAAAATCTCTCTCTGATCTCAGCCCACCCAGCGTTAGCTGTTTCTCTCTTTCCCTTTCTTTTGCCCCTACTTCTTTTTCCATCTTTCAATCAGTCTCAGCTCTTCCTAGTGCATTTTTCCAAATCCAAACCAATTTCTAGTGCTCCTTTCCTCCTTCAGGCCACTCTGCCTGATAAAACTTGAGTGTGTATGTGTGTTGGTCATTGCCTATTAAAGACAAAATTTTCCTTAGCAGATATTAAAGGGAATGAGACTCAAATATTCTTATCTTAATCATCTTCTCCGTTCCAAAAAGCAAATTTGTAGGCATTTTTCAAAGAAATATAGATAAGTAGATACCTAGTATTTTGATGCAATCTTTTTTCTCACAGTTGTTTTGTCCCTTTAAAAAAGCCTGGCTTATTTAAGTTGGGTTCAAAATGGGGTCACACAGAGTCAGACATGACTGAAGCGACTTAGCATAGCATAGCAATAAAAAGCAATACTGAATAAACTATATAATAGATGCTTCTGTTTGACAATGATAGACGTTCCAAAAATTTTTGAATAAATGAAAAAGTGAATGAACAGGTATTTCCTCTCCATTTTTGAGATTAACTCCAATCCCAAACTATTTTTTAATTCTTCCCATTTCTGGCCTAGTCTTCTTTTTACTTTTAGAGATGAGGCTAAGGTGATCATGACTGATTGTTTGCATACATTTTCAGTGGTTAAAGCAAATGTGTTTAAAATTTGATGCTAATGCATAAATAGCTATACAAAGTTATCTAACTATATGAGTGTCTCTGTTAGCTTTGCATCTGGCCTTTTAAGTCAGGTCAGTCCACTTATGTACCATGTCTAAACTTACTTTTAAGTCAAAATAAGCTGCAGGTTAGAGGAGGCCCTGTTCAGTTGAGTTCAATCTCTCAGTCATGTCCGACTTTCTGCCACCCCACGGACTGCAGCACACCAGGCTTCCCTGTACATCACCAACTCCGCGAGATTACTCAGACTCATGTCCATTGAGTCAGTGATGCCATCCAACCACCTCATCCTCTGTCATCCCCTTCTCTTCTCAGCTTCAATCTTTCCCAGCATCAGGGTCTTTTTAAATGAGTCAATTTTTTTCATCAGGTGGCCAAAGTATTGGAGTTTCAGCTTCAGCATCAGTCCTTCCAATGAATATTCAGGACTGATTTCCTTTAGGATGGACTGGTTGGATCTCCTTGCAGTCCAAGGGACTCTCAAGAGTCTTCTCCAACACCACAGTTCAAAGGCATCAATTCTTAGGTGCTCAACTTTCTTTATAGTCCAACTCTCACATCCATACATGACTACTGGAAAAACCATAGCCTTGACTAGATGGACCTTTGTTGGCAAAGAAATGTCTCTGCTTTTTAATACGCTGTCTAGGTTGGTCATAACTTTTCTTCCAAGGAGTAAGCATCTTTTAATTTTATGGCTGTAGTCACCATCTGCAGTGATTTTGGAACCCTCCAAAATAAAGTCAGCCACTGTTTCCTCTGTTTCTCCATGTATTATCCATGAATTGGTGGGACCAGATTCATGATCTTTATTTTTTGAATGTTGAGCTTTAAGCTAACTTTTTCACTCTCCTCTTTCACTTGCATCAAGAGGCTTTTTAGTTCTTCTTCACTTTCTGCCATAAGGTTGCTGTCATTTGCATGTCTGAGGTTATTGATATTTCTCCTGGCAATTGTGATTCCAGCCTGTGCTTCCTCCAGACCGGCATTTCTCATGACGTACCCTGCATATAAGTTAAATAAGTAAGGTGACAATATACAGCACTGATGTACTCCTTTCCTATTTGGAATCAGTCTGTTGTTCCATGTCCAGCTCTAACTTTTGCTTCCTGAACTGCATACAAATTTCTCAAGAGGCGTCAGGTGGTCTGGTATTTTCATTGCTTTCAGAATTTTCCACAGTTTATTGTGATCCACACAGTCAAAGACTTTGGCATAGTCAATGAAGCAGAAATAGATGTTTTTCTGGAACTCTTGCTTTTTCGATGATCCAGTGGATGTTGGCAATTTGATCTCTGGTTCCTCTGCCTTTTCTAAAACCAGCTTGAACATCAGGAAGTTCACGGTTCTCGTATTGCTGAAGCGTAGCTTGGAGAATTTTGAGCATTACTTTACTAGCGTGTGAGATGAGTGCAATTGTGCGGTAGTTTGAGCATTCTTTGGCATTGCCTTTCTTTGGGACTGGAATGAAAACTGACCTTTTCCAGTCCTGTGGCCACTGCTGAGTTTTTCAAATTTGCTGGCATATTGAGTGCAGCACTTTCAGAGCATCATCTTTCAGGATTTGAAATAGCTCAACTGGAATTCCGTTACCTCCACTAGCTTTGTTCATAGTGATGCTTTCTAAGGCCCACTTGACTTCACATTCCAGGATATCTGGCTCTAGGTGAGTGATTGATCACACCATCATGATTATCTGGGTCATGAAGCTCTTTTTTGTACAGTTCTTCTGTGTATTCTTGCCACCTCTTCTTAATATCTTCTGATTCTGTTAGGTCCATACCATTTATGTCCTTTATTGAGCTCATCTTTGCATGAAATGTTCCCTTGGTATCTCTAATTTTCTCAAAGAGATCTCTATTCTTTCCCATTTTATTGTTTTCCTCTATTTCTTTGCATTGATCACTGAGGAAGGCTTTCTTATCTCTCCTTGATATTCTTTGGAACTCTGCATTCAAATGGGTATATCTTTCCTTTTCTCCTTTGCTTTTGGCTTCTCTTCTTTTCACAGTTATTTTTAAGGCCTCCTCAGACAGCCATTTTGCTTTTTTGCATTTCTTTTTGGAGGCCCTAGCTTTTTGTTTAGTGACCGCCAGTCTACACCATTTTCTCCCAACCTCTTATCTCACTGATTGCAGAGTTTCTGTACTGAATGTGAATCTTGGATTCTCTTTTCTCACATTTGCTAACTACATTAATTTCCTTTTGGCATTTTAGACTATAGATATGTTGGAATAACTTTTGGATTTCCCTAATCATTTGAACTTGAGGTCTTCTCTTGTCTACACTTGAGTTTTATTACAGTGCCTAATAACTTCAAGTTTACTCCTGACCTGATTTTCCAGAGGTTGATATTATACTGGTATAAATAGAGTAGGGATAAATAAGGAAGTAAACTCTACATCCCTAGAAATAATAGGGGCTGGCTAAATGGTTATAATTCATTCCAGATTAAGTTGAATGTAGAGAACCCATATAAGGGCAAATGTGAGTTGAGTATAGTTAGCTTTGCATTGGCAAAAACGCTAAAAGTGGCGATGTAATTACTGGGATGAAGCTAAATCTATACTGAGGAAAGAGGTAGTAATAATTTTACTTTCCATTTTTTCATGCCAGCATAACAAACATTGGATTAAATGAAGATTAAATGATTAACCAGAAAACGAATTGAGGACTTTTACACATGGTGGGATTGTTGAATAGTATGTGACATAAAGGCAGTCACGGAAATAATTTATGATTAATGAGGAAGACTAAGTTATGTTACTTGCCTAGAAGCTTTAGTTTTCCAACCCCAAATTCCAGAGTAGTTTAGAACCCCCTACCACCAGCCTTTATGCCACACCAGGCAACGTTTTACAGCCATTCTTAAGAAAAATAGACAGGTACAGTATATATTTTCCAGTATTAGCCTGAAAAGCATAGTCCTTAAGATAGAGTCTAAAATGTTGCCGCCTTGTGTGTAGAATATCACTACCTGACCATGACCTGACCTTAGAGACAAAGGATCTGACACCACGGAGTTTGCAATACTTAACCCTATCCCTCCCTTACCTTTCCTAGAAAAGGGTTTTGCTGAAAGCTATCAGGGAGTTTGGGGTTTTAGAGCATGAGCCACCCACGTCCTTGCAGAACTCTGCAGTTAACCTTTCTCTGCTCCAAACTGATGTTTTGGTATTGCTTGGCCTCACAGTACTTTGGGTACAAAGACTTGCATTTTGGTAACAGTCAGATAAGTCTTCCCTCATGGCTCAGTGGTAAAGAATCTGCCTGCTACTGCAGGCCACTCTGATTTGATTCATGGGTCACAAAGATCCCCTGGAGAAGGAAATGGCAAGCCACTCCACTATTCTTGCCTGGAAAATCCCAGGGACAGAGGAGCCTGGTGGGCTACAGTCCATGAGGTCACAAAGAGTCAGACACAGTGACTAAACAACAAAAAGAAAGTGTACTAGAAAATTAGTCTTGGTAGCAGTTAGGTTACAGGAATTTAGTTAGTAAAGCTCTAAGTTTAATATATAAACTATAACCATATTAAGAATTGATTCCTGAAGATTTACTGTAACTTTATTGTGATTCAAGTGTCTGTATTCACCTGTTGGTGTCTACGTTTTTGGTCCCCAAATATGAAAAGTTCTTTGTCATTTCATGATTGTAGAAATACTGACTTTTTAAAATATAGTTTCTTCTCCATCCCAAATAATTTCAGGAACCCCAAGTGTCAAGAGTTCTCTTCTGATTATTGCTCTTTGTTTTTGAGTGCAGATAGTTATGCCAGAAGTTCCTAACATTTTCACAGCAGTAGTTGTTCAGCTAGAACATTGCTGCCTTCAACATTTCCCATATTGTGAATACATCCTCACCTTGTATTAAGACATATAGGTGTAACATGAAGCCATGCCCACTGCCAGTGGAACCAGAAGCAGGTTCTTGTGCTTCAATCACATATATTTGTGATTGGTACAGTTGGGAAGGAAAGAGTTGCCTTCTTCATTACTTTTCCCTTGATAGCATACACAGAAGACTACGGGAAGCTCAGAGTGACCAATGGTTATGTAACATTCCATAGGCAAAATTAGGTCCATTGAGAGCAACTCCAAGGCACAGTGTCATCTTGGAAAGTGAGAGTAGCCAAGGAAATAAACACACTCCACAGACAGAATTTGGGCAATCCAGAAGTTGAAAATATGATTAGTTTTTATGGGCAGGGTAACTTCATAGGCTGTGTGTGAGGATTATTCCAACTATTCGGGAGAAGTGGTGGGGATTTCTAGAACTGGGCCACCACTCATTAGCTTCTGAAATGTCATGTCATCTGTGGGTGTGTCATTTAGCTTGCTAATGTATTACAGTGCACATATAATAAGGCTCATAGTCTACTGAAAGTTGAATCTTCCACCATCTTGAACCTAGTTGGTTCCAATCAGTTTATGTCATATCCTCAAGGGCTGTGTCATTCTTTTAGAGGTTGTGCACTGCCTTCTTCCCTCCTGTTTTGTTCCTCTTTCAGAGACTTTATTCCCATATTGTTTTGGGAGGCAGAGGGACAACAGTCCATCTTCCATAATTGCTTCAAAGCTGACAGATGTTGACCCTGCCTGTCAGGGAGTAAAAATCTCTGGATGCCTGATTTAGGAGCCTCAGGGGCTGGACAGTACCTTGTTTTAAGTTGGTATGGGCTAGAATCCTCACACAGCCATCATCTTGATGTGGAACTGTTGTAATTGCTTCTGTAGCCTTCCTATGAATCTTTTTGATGCAGCACTTTGTAACAGCATCAGAGTTCAACAATAACTGTCTATAAATGACAAAAGGCTTAAAAGGCATGGTTAAACTTCTGATTAAAGTGTAATCAGATAATAAAACTTGGTTACAAAAACAAGAATTACAAATGATTACATTTAACTTAAAACACAAATAATCTTAGCTAAATATTTCTCTTTGAGGTACCTCAGGGGCCATCTAAAGCACCCCAAACTTAACTGGAAATCAAAAGAAATTTAACTAAAATGTGATATTTGGGAAGCTTATCAGAACATTGTAAAATAGTCAAATAAGATGATAGGTCACTTTGAGACAATATTTCTTCACGTGCAGCTATTTTTTAATATCAATAAAACTGCATTAAAATGGACATTTCAAGTTTCCTTATTCATCTTTAATACTTGGGACTATAAACTGTTACTTCATACCTTCATGATAGCTATCCAATACATCTGAGTAGTATTAGGCAAAAGGACCTTACTTTTTATAAAATGTGGTGTGTAATTTGCATTAACAGTTTAGTATTCAAGTAAATCAAATATACACTGTAGAAATCTCTGAGTAAAATTTCCCTTCTCAAATTTAAAATGATTTTCTGTTATAATAAGGCATTTTATTTTTGAATAATTTTAAAGTAATTTTAGGTAATTAAAATATTAAAAGGTAATTTTGAAAATTGGTATGAAAAAAATCTGTGTGTGTGTGTGTGTGTGCTCTTACTATAGCAATTTATCTTTGTCTTTTACAGCTTGAACTTAATGCAGCTAAATATAAAATCTTTAAATTTTGAGGGAACAAATAATTTAGGAAGAAAAAAATTGTAAAACTGGCTTCAAGTATTTTCACATTAGAGTTTTATAATCTCTCCTACTCAGGAAATTAAGATGATAGAAACATTCATATTACTACCAAACATTGTAAGTAAGAAATTATATTTGAAAGTTTTTTCCCCCAAGAATTTTAAACTATAAACTTCACATCTAAATGTTCAACTATTTGTTTATGTCCATGTAGTGAATATTTGGTGCTACTTTTATAACTATCCAGAAAGTCAGTTTCATTCTTTATGAAATATAAACCGTGTTACCTGAAGCAAAATAATTGCCCCCATGAGAGTCTTCTGATTATATTGATTTTTTCATGATTGGGTTGTTAATTTTTGGAAATTTATTTAGCAAGAACAGTTTTGTAATTAAAGAAAAATCTCTCTGGAGTAATAAATATACCCCAACATCTTAGAGGAAGAAAAGAATAACATTTTGTATCTTATTTAAATACCAAAATAGTTAATGATGATTGTATGAGAAGCTCTCTTCTAGTAACTGTTTTCACTGAGCCAATCTTTTTCCTTGTATCTATGCCATCTTTCCTCATGCTTGTCTCTTAAGCTGATGAATCAAAAAAACTATGGGGGACTTCCTATGAGAGGTTTATCTGGGCCAAACTGAGAAAATGAGCATATCAATACTTTCCTTTCCATAACTGGTCAGAACTCATTTGTATGGTCACAAATAATGACAATTTTGTTCTTTGTCCAAAAGTAAAAGGAAATGAACCTGGTAAACAGCCAGTAGTCTCTATCACAATTGTAAAGGAGATATACATTGCTTTCAGTTTTGAGTGCATATGTAAGAGCAGAAATACTAGGTGGTATAAGAACTTCATATTTAACTTTTAAAGCTTTATGGAGAACTCCAAACTGTATCCCATAACTGTTGTAACATTTTGCATTCTCATCACCGATGTACAAGGGTTCCAATTTTTGCTTATACTTGTCAAAACTTATCATTCATCTTTATGAAGTTAGATATCCCAGAGGGTATAAAGGAGTATCTTATTATGGTGTTTTTTTTTTTTTTAACATTTTCCTAATTACTAACGGTATTAGGCATATTTCCATATTCTTAGTAGCCATTTATATATCCACTTTTAAGAAATGTTTAAATCTTCTGTATATTTTAAAATTAGGTTATCCATTTTTTTTAACTACTGAGCTTTAACCATTTATTTTTTTAAAATATAAATTTATTTAATTGGAGGTTAATTACTTTACAATATTGTGCATGATACTGGTTGCTTGAGGCTGGTGCACTGGGATGACCCAGAGGGATGGTATGGGGAGGGAGGAGGGAGGGGGGTTTGGGAGGGGGAACACGTGTATACCTGTGGCTTTAACCATTTAAAAAAATATATTCTAAATATGTCTCTTATCAGACATGATTTGTAAATATCTTCATCCATTTTGTGGGTTGTCTTTTTATTTTCTTTATTTAATTTATGCAATTTTTAAAGTTTGCACTCCACTTACCATTATTAAAAAATATCGGCTATTAATATATTCCCTGTGTTGTACAATATATCCTTGTAATGGGGTCGCACAGAGTCGGACAGGACTGAAGTGACTTAGCAGCAGCAGCAGCAGCAGCAGCAGCCTATTCTATACCCAATAGTTTGTATTTCCCACTCCTCCATGTCAATATTGCCTCCCCCACAACTAGTAACCTCTAACTTGTTCTCTATATCTCTGTCTGTTTCTTTTTTGTTATATTCACTAGATTCCACATGTAAGTGATATCATTCAGTATTTGTCTTTCTCAATCAGGCTTCTTTCCTTTTTGATGGGATCTTTTGGACCACAAAAGTTTTAGTTTTGATAATGTCCAACTTATGTAATTTTCTTTTTGCCACTTGTGATTTTGTGTCCTAAGAAACCATTTCCTAGTCCAAGGTCAAGAAAATTTAATCCAATATCTTCTAAGAATTATATATTTTTAGCTCTTACATTTAGATAATGAATCTATTTTAAGTTAATGTTTATATTCAGTCTGAGGTCAGATCAGCTTCATTCTTTTGCATGTGGATATTCATTTGTCTTAGCACCATTTGTTGAAAAGATTATTCTTTCTACATTGGATGGCTTAGCACTCTTGTTGAAAATTGACTGAACATAAATTTAAGGGTGATTTCTAGAATATTAATTCTACTTCATCTGTCAATATATTTATCTTTATGCCAGTACCATACAGTGTTGATTACTGTAGTTTTGTTACAAGTTTTGAGATCATGAATTGTGACTTCTCCAAATTTATTGTTCTTTAAGATTGTTTTAGGTATTTGGGATCCCTTGAATTTTTATATGAATTTTAACATTTGTCAATCTGCAAAATATTAGCTGGTATTTTATAACAATTTATTGAATCTGTAGATCAATTTGAAAAGTAGTGCCATCTGAACAATATTAAGTATTGCTACTCATGAACATCAGATGTGTTTTCATTGATTTTAGCTCTCTTTAATTGCTTTCTGCTGGCCTCATGGCTCAGATGGTAAATAATCCACCTGCAGGAGACCTCGGTTCAATCCTTGGATTGGGAAGATCCCCTGGAGGAGGGCATGGCAACCCACTCCAGTATTCTTGCCCTGTGAATCCCCACGGACGGAAGAGCCTGGCGGGCTACAGTCCATGTGGTCACGGAGTCGGAGGTAACTGAGTGACTAAGCACAGCAGTATAGTTTTGTATTTCTTTTGTAAAATTTATTTTAAAGAATTTCTTTGATGATATTGTAAATGAAATTGTTCTTTTAATTTTATTTTTATAGCATTCCTTGGTAGAATATAAAAATATAATTGAAATTTGTGTATTGATTCTGTATTCTTCAACTTTGCCAATCTCATTATTAATTCTAATTGTGTATATGTATGTATTCCTTATGACTTTCTACCTACAAGCTTATGTTATTTGGAAATAGAGATCATTTTACTTCTACTTTTGCAATCTGCCCTTTATTTATTTTTCTTGCATAATTTCCTTGGCTGAAACCACCATTGCAATGTTGAACAGAAGTGCTGAGAGCAAGCACCCTTGTCATGATCCCAATTTTAGGGGAACTTGTGCAGTTATTCATGGTCAAATATATTAATTGTAGGCTTTCCATAGATGACATTTATCTGGTTGGGGAAATTTCCTTCTATTCCTAGTTTGATGAAATTTTTCTGTATTTCTATTTTATTTGTTTTGACTGAAGACATTAAAAAAAATTCAGTGAAAGCCACAGTTTGCTAAGCTCTAAAAGGAAGTTAAACACTGTGTTCAATTTTTTAAAAGAATGAATTTTAATATACAGCACTTTGTCTGCTGTGTGGTTGAGCCAACATTCCTATGGCAACACTGACTTTCCCAGTTACTCTGCCAACTTCTGTGCTTCATTCACAATGTCACAACATGCTAAGTACTGTGCTTTTAAGAAAATTCTGCATGCGACATTGAAAATAGTCACTAGAAAGACAAAGGTTCAAGATAATGGCATAGGAAAACCCTGAACTCACCACACCCCTTACCTCCAACTTGGTAATGTGCATTAGGGAGGCATACCACAAAGGCCCCACCTCTGTGGATATGCCTACCTCAGGCAACAGCAAACAATGGTTTAAAGGGAACCTAGACTATATGCGAAAGAAATCTATTTACTAACACTAGAGCATTTGCGGAGAAGGTGATGGCACCCCACTCCAGTACTCTTGCCTGGAAAATCCCATGGACGGAGGAGCCTGGTAGGCTGCAGTCCATGGGGTCGCTAGGGTCAGACACTACTGAGAGACTTCCCTTTCACTTTTCACTTTCATGCATTGGAGAAGGAAATGGCAACCCACTCCAGTGTTCTTGCTTGGAGAATCCCAGGGACGGGGAAGCCTGGTGGGCTGCCGTCTCTGGGGTTGCACAGAGTCGGACACGACTGAAGTGACTTAGCAGCAGCAGCAGCAGCAGAGCATTTGCCAAATGGACAAGGAACTACTATTAATAGTACTCTCTCTCTGAGGTTGGAGGTGCTGAAGAGTGCCATTCTTGTGTATGTATGTTCCTTCTCCGTCTTGATAGCAAGAGTGGGAACATGGTCCAAGCCCTCTACCTGGCCTGGCAAGGCTGCCAGCATGCACCCCAGTTCCCTGGTCCACAGCAGCCACAGCCATCCCCCTAGGGTGGCCCTGGAGTAGCATGTCCCATACCTCTAGCCTGTACCCACTCCAGCCACCCCCTGGCCAGCCAAAGCTGCCTGGCACATGCAGACTACACAGGAGACATTTCTAAACAAACTAATGCCTTCAATACCAGGTGAGAAACAGGTAGCTATTTTATCTAATTAATAGAAACAAACACAAACTTGTCAAACCAAATGAGGAGACAGAGGAATCTATAAAAACAAACAAACAAACAAAAATAAAACCCTGTGTTAAAAAACACGAATGAAATGGAAATAAGTAATTTATCTGATAAAGAGTTCAAAATAATAGTTATAATAATACTCCAAACTCAGAAGAATAGAGAAAAACAATTAGAACGTCAGCAAGAGTTAAAACATATAAGAAAGGACCATTCAGAGCTGAAAAATATCATAACTGAGACAATGAAAAATACACTAGAAGGAATCAACAGATCAGATGATACAGAAGAACAGATCAGCCATCCGAAAGACAGAATAGTGGAAATCATTCAATCAGAACAGAAAGAAAAAAAAAAAGAATATTTAAGGCACCACTGGGACAATATAAAGCATACTAATACTTGAATTCCATGTGTCCCAGAAAGAGGCAAGAGATAGAAGGGGAAGAAAACTTAATTGAAGAAATAATGACTGAAAACTTCCTTAACCTGGGAAAGAAAACAAATATTAAGGTTCATGAAGCACAGAGATCCCAAACAAGACATACACAAATTGAAATACTGATAGTTAAAGAAAATTTTAAGGCAGCAAGAGAAAAACAAATAAGCACATATAAAGAAACTTCATAATACTGTCAGGTGACTTTCTGTCAGAAACTTATATTGAAAAAATGAACAGGGCTTCAAGAACCTGTTCAGTTCAATTCAGTTGCTGAGTCGTGCCCGACTCTTTGCGACCCCATGAATCACAGCACGCCAGGCCTCCCTGTCCATCACCAACTCCTGGAGTTCACCCACACCCGTGTCCATCAAGTCAGTGACGCCAATCAGCCACCTCAACTTCTGTCGTCCCCTTCTCCTCCTGCCCCAATCCCTCCCAGCATCAGAATCTTTTCCAATGAGTCAACTCTTCGAATGAGGTGGCCAAAGTTTTGGAGTTTCAGCTTTAGCATCATTCCTTCCAAAGAACACCCAGGGCTGATCTCCTTCAGAATGGACTGGATGGATCTCCTTGCAGTCCAAGGGACTCTCAAGAGTCTTCTCCAACACCACAGTTCAAAAGCATCAATTCTTTGGTGCTCAGCTTTCTTCACAGTCCAACTCTTACATCCATACATAACCACTGGAAAAACCATAGCCTTAACTAGACCGACTTTTGTTGGCAAAATAATGTTCTCTGCTTTTGAATATGCTATCTAGGTTGGTCATAACTTTCCTTCCAAGGAGTAAGCATCTTTTAACTTCATGGCTGCAATCACCATCTGCAGTGATTTTGGAGCCAAGAAAAATAAAGTCTGACACTGTTTCCACTGTTTCCCCATCTATTTGTGATGAAGTGATGGGACCAGATGCCATGATCTTAGTTTTCTGAATGTTGAGCTTTAAGCCAACTTTTTCACTCTCCTCTTTAACTTTCATCAAGAGGCTCTCTAGTTCTTCTTCATTTTCTGCCATAAGGGTGGTGTCATTTGCATATCTGAAGTTATTGATATTTCCCCTGGCAATCTTGATTCCAGCTTGTACTTCTTCCAGCCCAGCATTTCTCATGATGTACTCTGCATAGAAGTTAAATAAGCAGGGTGACAATATACAGGCTTGATGTACTCCTTTTCCTATTTGGAACCAGTCTGTTGTTCCATGTCCAGTTCTAACTGTTGCTTGCTGACCTGCATATAGGTTTCTCAAGAGGCAGGTCAGGTGGTCTGGTATTCCCATCTCTTGCAGAATTTTCCACAATTTTTTGTGATCCACACAGTCATAGGCTTTGGCATAGTCAATAAAGCAGAAATAGATGTTTTTCTGGAACTCTCTTGCTTTGTTGATGATCCAGCAGATGTTGGCAATTTCATCTCTGTTCCTCTCGTTTTTCTAAAACCAGCTTGAACATCAGGAAGTTCACGGTTCATGTATTGCTGAAGCCTATCTTGGAGAATTCTGAGTATTACTTTACTAGCGTGTGAGATGAGTACAATTGTGCAGTAGTTTGAGCATTCTTTGGCATTGCCTTTCTTTGGGACTGGAATGAAAACTGACCTTTTCCAGTCCTGTGGCCACTGCTGAGTTTTCCAAATTTGCTGGCATATTGAGTGCAGCACTTTCACAGCATCAAGAACCTGTTAGCTGATACCAAATGATTAAATGAATGTGTAATTCAAATACTAGAGAGAAAAGGGAGACTGGGACAGGAAAACATATTTAAAAAATAATGGTTGAAATCTTCCATTTTGTTAAAAGTTAGATATTTGAAGACATAAGGTTCTAAATATTAAGCAGATAAACTATTGAAAAATCCCTTGCTAAGGTATATATATCATGGTAAAACTTTTAAAAGCCAAAGATAAAAAACAAATCTTGAAAATGTTGCAGAAAAAGGGACCCCTTCCAGGGCCCGAAACTGGGCTCTTGTCTAACACTCAGAAATGAATTGTCTGAGGAGACACATGTGCCGACAAAGCAAGAGATTTTATTGGGAAAGGGCAGCCAGGTGGAGAGCAGTAGGGTAAGGGAACCCAGGAGAACTGCTCTGCTGCATGGCTTGCAGTCTCGGGTTTTATGGTGATGGGATTAGTTTCTGGGTGGTCTTTGGCCAATCATTTTAATTCAGAGTCTTTCCTGGTGGAGCACGTATCACTCAGTCAAGATGGATGCCAGTGAGAGGGATTCTGGGAAGTGGACGGACAACCGGTGTCTCCTTTCCACCTTTCCTGAACTCTTCCTGTTGGTGGTGGCTTATTATTTCCATATTCCTTATCAGGATCTCCTGTCATAAAACAACTCATGCAAATGGTTACTATGGTGCCTGGCCAGGGTGGGCAGTTTCAATCAGTGTGCTTCCTCTAACGAAAGCAGCAGGAAAAAACAAGACAAAACATATATTCTGTGCAGGGGAAGAATGATTCAAATTGTGGTTAACTACAATGCCCACTCACCCACCCACAAAAAAAAAAAAAAGAATGAAAAATGTCTTTAGAGTGTTGACTTTAAAAAATCTGTTCACCTAGAATTTAATATCTGACTAAATTTATTTCAAGAATGAAAATAAATTGAATTTTTTTTCCAGAGAAAATAAAGTAAAATTTTGTTACCAGGAGACTTATAAGAATTGTGATAGGAAGTCATCTCAAGGTAAAAGGAAATGATAATGAAAACATGTCTTTAAAGGGAATGGAGAAATGATAAATGAATGGCATTTTTTCCTTTTTAATCCTAACTTTGTTAGAAAGCTTATAAGTTATTAAAATAAAAGTATAACATTGCTTTATGGAATTTGTTACATATAATTGTATTACATAAGAGCTATAACAAATGAGGGAATAGAGATTATATGGTTAAATATTTTTATATTTTATAATTTTACATGTAGTAATTAAGCTATGTTGAAGATTATATACATATATACATATGTATATATGTATATAATCTTCTCTATATAATAGTTACAAGACAACCACTATGAAAATAATGCACAAAAGAATATACAAAAAAAGCTGCAGGAAATTAAAAATTAAAGAAAATTCTGAAAAAGTTTCAGTAATCTTGTTAAAAGTTAGTAAAGGAGAAATAAAATGGAAAAAAAGTTGAGATAAGTAGAAAATAAAAAGGAAACTGGTGTACCTCTATTATATTATAATTTTAATAAGCTAAACAGTCCAGTTGAAAGAGACTATCCAAGTGGGAAAAAAAAAAAAAGTTTTCTCTCCAAGAAACACATTTTGAATATAAAAATAAGATGAAAATAAAGGAACAAGAAAAATTTATTGTGCAAGCAGTAATCTTGTGAAGGCTGGAGAGACTAAATACCAGAAAAAAAAAAAAAAAAAGCTGTAATTTATTAGTGGACATAGGAGAAACAGCTTGTAATGACAAAAACTCAATACAATGACAGTATAATAATAATAAATGTGTACTATTCAATGACAAAGCTTCAAAATAACATGGAGCAAGTTTTGAGAAAATTAATAGGAGAAAGAAACAATTCCACAATCATAATTCCTCTCCCAGCAATTGAAAGATCAAGTCAAAATATCAGAAAAAAATTAAAATCTCAGCAGTACTATCAACTCCAGTGATTTAATTGATATTTATATTTCAAAAATGTGCTATACAACAGGAGAATACACATCTTCTTTAAGTGCACATTATCTGTTACCCAGGATACAAACATGAATCACAAGACTTTTCTAAAGTTTTAAATTTTACAGAAAATTTTTATTTACCACACAACTAGAAACAGTAATAACAAGAAAAATGTCAAATATTTTGAAGCTAAACATATATGTTAATTACAGAGTCAACAAAGATTTCATAATTTACATTTAGAAAATCAGAAGTAGAAAGTATAAATTAGAATACTGTGAAATGAGAATAAATTGTCCAAACTAGTGGGAAAGAGATAGAATAGTGCTTTGAGAGAAGTTAATACTTTTATTTTTAAAATTATTTTTATTAGAGTATAGCTTATCTATAATGCTGTGTTAGTTTCTGCTATACAGAGAAATGAATCAGTTACACATATACTTATGTCCACTCTTTTTAATCTTTTGCCATATGGGTCATCATAGCATATTGAGTAGAGTTTCCTGTGCTATACAGTAGGTTCTTATTATTTATCTATTTTATGTATAAGGTATGTATGTCAATTTCAATCTCCCAACTTATCCCTGCTCTTTGCCCTGGTAACCATAGGTCTGTTTTCTGTCTGTGACTCTTGTAAATAAATTCATTTGTACCATTTTCATATTATGCAATGTTTGTATTTCTCTGATTTATTTCACCCAATATGACAATCTCTGTATCCATCCATGTTGCTTCATCATGTTATTTCATTCTCTTTAATGGCTGAGTAATATTTCATTATATATGTGTACCACATTTTCTTTATCCATTCATCTGTCAGTGGACATTTTGATTGCTTCTATGAACTGACTAATATAAATAATGAAAATTGGGGTGCATATATCTTTTCAAATTAATGATTTTCTCTGTATTAGAGAAAATCCCTGATAGCCCAGGAGAGGGACTCGTGGATCATATCATAGCCCAATTTTTAAGGAACCTCTATACTGTCCTTCTTAGTGGCTACACCAATTTATATATTTACCAATAGTGTAGGAGGGCTTCCTTTTCTTCACACCCTCTCCAGCATTTATTGTTTGTAGATATTTTTGATGATGAAGTTAATGCTTTTAAATGCCATTCATAGAAAGAACAATCTCAAATCAGTGATTTAATCTTCTATTAATACCTTAAGAAACTGGGAACAAAATAGCAAGTGAAACCCAAAATGAACAGATGAAAGTAAATAATAGCAAAAAAGCAGAAATCAATGAAATAGAAAAAGAAAACAATAGAAGAAAATCAATGAAACTAAATCTAGTTTTTTAAAAACTTAATATAATTCATAGATCTCTAGCTAAGTTGATTAAAAGGATAGAGAGAGAAGATACAAATTACTAATACCAGGAAAGAAAGATGGGACATCACTATAATCTCTTCAAACTTTGAAATAAGAAAATATTATGAGTGACTTTATGCTAATAAATTTGAAAATTCATAATAAACATGAATTTCTAGAAAGATATAAATTAATACTGACAAGAATATATAGTAACTCAAAATGAATCTTAAAAGTTAATGTAAACTTTTAGTAGAAAACACAAAAATATTTATAATATTGAGTTAGGCAAAGATTTCTTTAATAGAACCCTGGAACAATAATAATAAACCCTGGAATACAAGGAAGGAAAGAAAGAGAAACAAACAAAAGATAGGACAAATTGAAAGAAAATTGTAATACAGAAGATATAAACCCAAGTATATCAGTAATCAGGGTATATCAATGTGATTAAAGTTTTAAATATTAGCAAGGTAAACATTCTGAGAATGTGTAAATAATATGACTGTATGTATAGAAAATATCCAGAAGAATATATGGATATATTATTAGAATTAGTAATAGTTTTATAAGGCTGCTGGATACTGTCAATATATAAAAATCAGCTAGTATATTTCTATAAGCAGGACTAAACAGAAAATAAAATGCAAATATGTCACTTAGCAGCATAAAATATAACACACCTATAAATTATTAGCCAAAGATAATTAAGGTCTTTATATGGAAAAACTAATTATTTTATTATGTTTCTGTAACATTACAGAGAATAATGAAATAAAAACTTAACCAAATGGAGATATATACTATATTTATAGATTTGAGACACCAATCCTATAAAGAAGTCAATTATTCCAAACTTGATCTATAGTTTCAAAGCAGTCCTAATTGCTTTGTGTGTGTGTGTGTGTGTATGTACATGTCTATAGAATTATTCAAGCTAATACAAAAATTCAAAAAATAAGTAAACCATTCTTAAGGGAAAATAATCAGCTGGTTCAGTTCAGTTCAGTTCAGTTCTGTCGCTCAGTCAGGTCTGACTCTTTGCGACCCCATGAATCGCAGGACACCAAGCCTCCCTGTCCATCACCAACTCCCGGAGTTTACCCAAACTCATGTCCATCGAGTCGGTGATGCCATCCAGCCATCTCATCCTCTGTCGTCCCCTTCTCCTCCTGCCCCCAATCCCTCCCAGCATCAGGGTCTCTTCCAATGAGTCAACTCTTCGCATGAGGTGGCCAAAATATTGGAGTTTCAGCTTCAGCATCAGTCCTTCCAATGAACACCCAGGACTGATCTCCTTTAGGATGGACTGGTTGGACCTCCTTGCAGTCCAAGGAACTCTCAAGAGTCTTCCCCAACACCACAGTTCAAAAGCATCAATTCTTTGGCGCTGAGCTTTCTTCATAGTCCAACTCTCACATCCATACATGACCACTGGAAAAACCATAGCCTCGACTAGACGGACCTTTGTTGGCAAAGTAATGTCTCTGCTTTTGAATACACTGTCTAGGTTGGTCGTAACTTTCCTTCCAATCAGCTGGTGGAACTTGCTGAAGCAGTTTTCAAGAGTTGTTTTAAAAGTACAATTATAAAACAGTGTGGCACTGGTTTCAGATTAGACAAATAGAGGAATACAAGGCAATACTGATTTTAGACACCTCTATAAATTTTAGACACCTCTTTATTAAGAGGGGGAAGGGTAGTCTTTTCAATAAATGATCTGATGAAAATGATAAATTTTACATTTTTTAAAAAACTGCATAATTTTATGTGCAAAAATCAATTTCAGGTAAACTGGAGACTTAAATCACTTCTATAATGTAGTACTGGAGAATATGGTCATGTCTTCAGGATAAGGTTATTTCTTCAACAGGTGACATAAGGAAATGATTGGCAAAGTTAATTTATTCAGATTTATTTTTGCTAAATGCTGTGGTATAGGAGATGATATCGGAAACATATATGTATAAATGACAAAAACTTCATATAAAGAACTCTTACAAACTATAAGGGAAAATTCACAGACAACCTAGTAAAGAAATGTGCGAGACTTGAACAAACACTTCACAAAATATAATTTATAAATGGAATATATGAAAAAGTATTAAACACAGTAAGAGATGAGGGTTCAATTCCTGCATTGGGAAGATCTCCTGGAGGAGGGCATACCAACCCACTCCAGTATTCTTGCTTGGAGAATCCCCACGGACAGAGGAGCCTGGTGGACTGCAGCCCATGGGGTTGCAAAGAGTCACATACAACTGAGCACCTAAGCACAGCACAAACTGCAAAATGGGGAACTTTATAAAGGCAAAACAAAAATATGGCAAGATTACATAAATTGCTTGTTAAGAATTAGGATTGGGGATGGCAAGAAGTAAAGGTGCTTGTTAAGCAGGAATTGGTTGGGGGTTTGGAATGATTGCAGTTGCTATGGGGTGATGGAGACTTTGGAACTACAGGGATACTGCCAGCAGCTGGTAGCAGATATTGTTTTGAAAATGGCTGGTGGTGCCCTTGAGTTTGATATGGTTCAGAGAAAATTCAAGTTCTCACTGATGCAGGAACATGTCCGAAAACATATCCACACTGGTTACCTGGCTTCATTTTGGACCATTGTTACTCCATTTTGTTTTTTTAGTGATCTTGAAAGTCATCAACTTCAACAACTTCATCTTCAGAAGTCTATATTTTAATAGTGTCTAGAAATATATGGTAATTCTTTAAATCTGCCAAGGTATGTGGCAGTATGACAAGAGGATATTTGAAGCCAAATAATACATGTGGTACCACTTTTATTTGAATTCTGGAAGTGGAAGAGGAGAATTTTCATTGCTAAAGATAAAACATGATTTTATATTAAAATGATCACAAATATAGTAGTGAATGCAACGTTGCATGACTTTGAAAGCTAACTTTGGGTTTTAAATATTTTTCACTTTAAAAACATATCTTATTTTCCTTATGCTGCTGCTGCTAAGTCGCTTCAGTTGTGTCCGACTCTATGCGACCCCATAGACGGCAGCCCAGGCTCCCCCGTCCCTGGGATTCTCCAGGCAAGAACACTGGAGTGGGTTGCCATTTCCTTCTCCAATGCGTGAAAGTGAAAAATGAAAGTGAAATCGCTCAGTCATCTCCGACTCTCAGTGACCTCATGGACTGCAGCCTACCAGGCTCCTCTGCCCATGGGATTTTCTAGGCAAGAGTACTGGAGTGGGTTGCCATTGCCTTCTCCTTCCTTATGCTGCTGCTACTGCTGCTGCTAAGTGGCTTCAGTTGTGTCCGACTCTGTGCAACCCCATAGATGGCAGCCCACCAGGCTCCCCCGTTCCTGGGATTCTCCAGGCAAGAACACTGGAGTGGGTTGCCATTTCCTTCTCCAATGCATGAAAGTGAAAAAAGAAAGTGAAATCGCTCAGTCATCTCCGACTCTCAGTGACCTCATGGACTGCAGCCTACCAGGCTCCTCTGCCCATGGGATTTTCCAGGCAAGAGTACTGGAGTAGGGTGCCATTGCCTTCTCTGTTCCTTATGCTACTTCAAACTATATTCCTCCAAACCACACAAGATTCCCACAAAGAAAATACAAGTACAAATACACACAAACATACACACACAGTTTGCCTGGAAATTTTTGGAGTTCACTACTGAAAGTCACTACTGAAAAATCCTCCAGTTCAGTTCAGTTCAGTCACTCAGCCATGTTGACTTTTTGTGACTCCATGGACAGCAGCATACCCGACCTTCCTATCCATCACCAACTCCTGAAGCTTACTCAAATTCAAGTTCATTGAGTTAGTGATGCCATCCTATCATCTCATCCTCTGTTGAACCCTTCTCCTCCCACATACAATTGTTCCCAGCATTCTTCTCATCAGGTGGCCAAAGTATTAGAGTTTCAGCTTCAGCATCAGTTCTTCCAATGAATATTCAGGAGTAATTTCCTTTAGGATGGACTGGTTGAATCTCCTTGCTATCTAAGGGACTCTCTAGAGTCTTCTCCTAGAGAAGGCAATGGCAACCAACTCCAGTATTCTTGCCTAGAGAATCCCGTGGACAGAGGAGCCTGGAGGGCTGCTGTCCACAGGGTTGCACAGAGTCTGACACGAATGAAGCGACATGACATGCATGCATACTTTGGAGAAGGAAATGGCAAACCACTGCAGTATTCTTGCCTGGAGAAGCCCAGGGACAGAGGAGAGTGGTGGGGCTGCCGTCTATGGAGTTGCACAAGAGTCGGACACGACTGCAGTGACTTAGCAGCAGCAGCAACAGAGTCTTCTCCAACACCACAGTTCGAAATCATCAATTCTTCAGTGCTTAGCTTTCTTTATAGTCCAACTCTCACATCCATACATGACTACTGGAAAAGAAATAGCTTTGACTAGACTGACATTTGTTGGTAAAGTAATGTTTCTCCTTTTTTGAAACATTACTAGGTTGTCTAATGTTTCTAGGTTTAGAAACATTACTAGGTTGTCTAGACATAAACATGTCTAGGTTGGTCATAACTGTTCTTCCAAGGAGCAAGCATCTTTCAATTTCATAGCTTCAGTCACCTTCTGCAGTGATTTTGGACCCCCTCCCCCCAAAATAAAGTCTGTCACTGTTGCCATTGTTTCCCCATCTATTTGCCATGAAGTGATGGGACCAGATACCATGATCTTAGTTTTCTGAATATTGAGTTTCAAGGCAACATTTTCACTTTCTTCTTTCACTTTCATCAAGAGGCTCTTTAGTTCCTCTTTGCTTTCTGCCATAAGGGAGGTGTCATCTGCATATCTGAGGTTACTGATATTTCTCCAGGCAATCTTGTGCTTCACCCAGCCTGGCATTTTGCATGATGTACTCTGCATATAAGTTAAATAAGCAGGGTGACAATATATAGCCTTGACATACTGATTTCCTGATTCGGAACCAGTCTGTTGTCCCACATTCAGTTCTAACTGTTGATTCTTGACCTGCATACAGATTTTTCAGGAGGCAGGTCAGGTGATCTGGCATTCTCATCTCTTGAAGAATTCTCCACAGTGTGCTGAATCCACATAGTCATAGGCTTTGTCATAGTCAATAAAGCAGAAGCAGATATTTTTCAGGAACTCTCTTGCTTTTTTGATGACCCAACAGATTTTGGCAACTTGATCTCTGGTTCCTCTCCCTTTCAAAATCCAGCTTGAACATCTGGAAGTTCATGGTTCACTTATTGTTGAAGCCTGGTTTGGAGAATTTTAAGGATTACTTTGCTGGCATGTGCTGCTGCTGCTAAGTCGCTTCAGTCATGTCCAACTCTGTGCAACCCCATAGACGGCAGCCCACCAGACTCCCCCGTCCCTGGGATTCTCCAGGCAAGAACACTGGAGTGGGTTTGCCATTTCCTTCTCCAATACATGAAAGTGAAAAGTGAAAGGGAAGTCACTCAGTTGTGTCCAACTCTTAGCGACCCCTTGGACTGCAGCCTACCGGGCTCCTCCATCCATGGGATTTTCCAGGCAAGAGTACTGGAGTGGGATGCCACTGCCTTCTCCGAATTGCTGGCATGTGAGACAAGTGCAATTATGCGGTAGTTTGAGCATTCTCTGTCATTGCCTTTCTTTGGGATTAGAATGAAGACTGACCTTTTCCAGTCCTGTGGCCACTACTGAGTTTTC
This sequence comes from Bos grunniens, assembly GCF_055505025.1. Lineage (NCBI taxonomy): Eukaryota > Metazoa > Chordata > Mammalia > Artiodactyla > Bovidae > Bos > Bos grunniens. The sequence continues at coordinate 107,837,039 of NC_141165.1, forward strand.
CAAATTTGCTGACATATTGAGTGCAGCATTTCACAGCATCTTCTTTTTGATTTGAAACAGCTCAACTGGAATTCCATTATCTCCACTAGCTTTGTTCGTAGTGATGCTTCCTAAGGCCCACTTGACTTCACATTCCAGGATGTCCGGCTCTAGGTGGGTGATTACACCGTGATTATCTGGGTCGTGAAGCTCTTTTTGTACAGTTCTTCTGTGTATTCTTGCCACCTCTTTTTAATATCTTCTGTTCTTTTAGGTCCATACCATTTCTGTCTTTTATTTATTTATTTTTTATTTTATTTTTTAACTTTACAATATTGTATTGGTTTTGCCATATATCAAAATGAATCCACCACAGGTATACATGTGTTCCCCATCCTGAACCCTCCTCCCTCCCCATACCATCCCTCTGGGTTGTCCCAGTGCACCAGCCCCAAGCATCCAGTATCGTGCATTGAACCTGGACTGGCGACTCATTTCATATATGATATTATACATATTTCAATGCCATTCTCCCAAATCATCCCACCCTCTCCCTCTCCCACAGAGTCCAAAAGACTGTTCTATACATCAGTGTCTCTTTTGCTGTCTCATATACAGGGTTATTGTTACCATCTCTCTAAATTTCATATATATGTGTTAGTATACTGTATTGGTGTTTTTCTTTCTGGCTTACTTCACTCTGTATAATAGGCTCCAGTTTCATCCACCTCATTAGAACTGATTCAAATGTATTCTTTTTGATGGCTGAGTAATACTCCATTGTGTATATGTACCATAGCTTTCTTATCCATTCATCTGCTGATGGACATCTAGGTTGCTTCCATGTCCTGGCTATTATAAACAGTGCTGCGATGAACATTGGGGTACACGTGTCTCTTTCAATTCTGGTTTCCTCAGTTTGTGCTCATTTCCATTTGAAAATTTCCCTTGGTATCTTTAATTTTCTTGAAGAGATCTCTAGTCTTTCCCATTTTATTGTTTTCCTCTATTTCTTTGCATTGATCACTGAGGAAGGCTTTCTTATCTCTCCTTGCTATTCTTTGGAATTCTGCATTCAAATGGGTATATCTTCCCTCTTCTCCTTTGCCTTTTGCTTCCCTTCTTTTGATAGCTGTTTGTAAGGCCTCCTCAGACAACCATTTTGCCTTTTTTCATTGCTTTTTCTTGGGGATGGTCTTGAACACTGCCTTGTATACAATGTCACAAACCTATGTCCATAGTTATTCAGGCACTGTCTATCAGATCTAAAACCTTGAATCTATTTCTCACTTCCACTGTATAATCTTAAGGGATTTGATTTAGGTCATACTTGAATGGTCTAGTGGTTTTCCCTAGTATTTTTTGATTGAGGTCTGAATTTGGCAATAAGAGGATCATGAACTGAACCACTGTCAGCTTCTGGTTTTGTTTTTGTTGACTGTGTAGAGCTTCTCCATCTTTGACTGCAAAGAATATAATCAATCTGATTTCGGTACTGACCATCTGGTGATGTCCACGTGTAGAGTCTTGTGTTGTTGGAAGAACGTGTTTGCTATGACCAGTGTGTTCTCTTGGCAAAAGTCTCTTAGCCTTTGCCTTGCTTCATTCTGTACTCCAAGGTCAAATTTACCTGTTACTTCAGGTATTTCTTGACTTCCTACTTTTGCATTCCAGTCCCCTATAATGAAAAGAACATCATTTTGGAGTGTTAGTTCTAGGAGGTCATGTAGGTCTTCATAGAACCATTCAACTTCAGCTTCTTCAGCACTATTGGTCAGGGCATCAACTTAGATTGCTGTGATATTGAACAGTTTGCTTTGGAAATGAATAGGGATCATTCTGTAGTTTTTGAGATTTCATCCAAGTACTGTATTTTGGACTCTCCTGTTGACTATGATGGCTACTCCATTTCTTCTAAGGGATTTTTGCCACAGTAGTAGATATAATGGCCATCTGAGTTAAATTCACTAACTCCAGTCCATTTTAGTTTGCTGATTCCTAAAATGTTGGTGTTCACTCTTGCCATCTCCTGTTTGACCACTTCCAATTTGCCTTGATTCACGAACCTAATATTTCAGGTTCCTGTGCAATATTGCTCTTTACAGCATCAGAGTTTACTTCCATCAATAGTCACATCCACAACTGAGTATTGTTTTGGCTTTGGTTCTGTCTCTTCATTATTTCTGGAGTTAGTTCTCCATTGACCTCCAGTAGCATATTGGGCACCTACCAACCTGGGGAGTTCATCTTTCAGTATCCTATATTTTTGCCTTTTCATGATATTCATGAGGTCCTCAAGGCAAGAATACTGAAGTGGTTTGCCATTCCCTTCTCAAGTGGACTACTTTTTGTCAGAACTCTCCACCATGACTTGTATGTTCTGCTTGGCCCTACACTGTATGGCTCATAGTTTCATTGTTTTTGACAAGACTGTGGTCCATGTGATCAGATTGGTTAGTTTTCTGTGATTGTGGTTTCCTCCAGTCCTAGACAAACTGTGAAGGTTTGTAAGAGGCACTTTAGAAGACAAGTTTAAAATCTTTTTCTTATACCGCTTTTTAATGCTTTGGACACTAACAATTTTTTAATTTATTTTATTTTATTTATTTATTTTAATTGAAGGCTATTTGTCTTGTCAAGGCTATGTTTTTTCCCATGGTCATGTATAAATGTGAGAGTTGGACTGTGAAGAAAGCTGAGCACAGAAGAATTGATGCTGTTGAACTGTGGTGTTGGAGAATACTCTTGAGAGTCCCTTGGACTGCAAGGAGGTCCAACCAGTCCATCCTAAAGGAAATCAGTCCTGGGTGTTCATTGGAAGGACTGATGCTGAAACTAAAACTCCAATACTTTGGCCACCTGATATGAAGAGCTGACTCATTTGAAAAGACCCTGATGCTGGGAGGGATTGGGGCAGGAGGAGAAGGGGACAACAGAGGATGAGATGGTTGGATGGCATCACTGACTCAATGGACATGGGTTTGGGTGGACTTCAGGAGTTGGTGATGGACAGGGAGGCCTGGTGTGCTGTGGTTCATGGGGTTGCAAAGAGTCAGACACGACAAGCAACTCAATGACTGACTTTACAGTATTGTGGCAGGTTTTGCCATACATTCACATGAATCAGCCATGGGTGTACATGTGTTCCCCATCCTAAACCTCCTTCCCACTTCCCTCCCCATCCCATCCCTCAGGGTCATCCCAGTGCATCAGCCCTGAGCATCCTGTCTCATGTATCAAACCTGGACTGGTGATATATTTCACATATGATAATATCCGTGTTTCAATGATATTCTCTCAAATCATCTCACCCTCGCCTTCTCCCACAGAATCCAAAAGTCTGTTCTTTACCTATGTGTCTCTTTTGCTGTCTCGCATATAGGGTCATTGTTACCATCTTCTAAATTCCATATACATGCATTAATATACTGTATTACTGTTTTTCTTTTGACTTACTTTGCTCTGTATAATAGACTCCAGTTTCATCCATCTCATTAGAAATGATTCAAATGCATTCTTTTTAATAACAGTAATATTTCATTGTGTATATGTACCACAGCTTTCTTATGCATTCATCTTCTGATGGACATCTAGGTTGCTTCCATGTCCTGGCTATTGTAAACAGTGCTGCAATGAACATTGGGGTACACGTGTCTCTTTCAATTCTGGTTTCCAGAGTGTGTATGCCCAACAGTGGGATTGCTTGGTCATATGGCAGTTCTATTTCCAGTTTTTTAAGGAATCTCCACACTGTTCTCCATAGTGGCTGTACTAGTTTGCATTCCCACCAACAGTGTAAGAGGGTTCCCTTTCCTCCACACCCTCTCCAGCATTTATTGTTTGTGATCTTTTTGACAGCAGCCATTCTGACTGGCATGAGAGGGTACCTCATTATGGTTTTGACTTGCATTTCTCTGATAATGAGTGATGTTGAGCATCTTTTCATGTGTTTTTTTAGCCATCTGTATGTCTGTTTTGGAGAAATGTCTTTTTAGTTCTTTGACCCATTTTTTGATTGGGTCGCTTATATTTCTGGAATTGAGCTGCAGGAGTTGCTTGTATATTTTTGAGATTAGTTCTTTGTCAGTTACTTCATTTGCTATTAGTTTCTCCCATTCTGAAGGCTGTATTTTCACCTTGCTTATAGTTTCCTTTGCGGTGCAAAAGCTTTTAAGTGTAATTAGGCCAGATTTGTTTATTTTTGCTTTTATTTTCATTACTCTCGGAGGTGGATCATAGAAGATCCTGCTATGATTTATGTCAGAGAGTGTTTTGCCTATGTTTTCCTCTGGGAGTTTTATAGTTTCTGGTCTTACATTTAGATCTTTATTCCATGTTGAGTTTATTTTTGTGTATGGTGTTAGAAAGTGTTCTAGCTTCATTCTTTTACAAGTGGTTGACCAGTTTTTCCAGCACCACTTGTTAAAGAGATGGTCTTTTCTCCATTGTATATTCTTGCCTCCTTTGTCAAAGATAAGGTGTCCATAGGTGCATGGATTTATCTCTGGGCTTTCTATTTTTTTTCCATTGATCTATATTTCTGTCTTTGTGCCAGTACCATACTGTCTTGATGACTATAGCTTTGTAGTATAGCCTGAAGTCAGGCAGGTTGATTCCTCCAGTTCCATTCTTCTTTCTCAAGATTGCTTTGGCTATTCGAAGTTTTTTGTATTTCCATACAAATTGTGAATTTATTTGTTCTAGTTCTCTGAAAAGTATCATTGGTAGCTAGATAGGGATTGCATTGAATCTATAGATTGCTTTGGGTAGTATACTTATTTTCACTATATTTATTCTTCCAATCCATGAACATAGTATATTACTGCATCTATTTATGTCATCTTTGATTTCTTTCACCAGTGTTTTATAGTTTTCTATATATAGGTCTTTTGTTTCTTTAGGTAGATTTATTCCCAAGTATTTTATTCTTTTCATTAAAATGGTGGATGGAATTGTTTCCTTAATTTCTCTGTTTTTTCAGTGTTAGTGTGTAGAAATACAAGGGATTTCTGTGTGCTAATTTTGTATCCTGCAATTTTACAATATTCATTGATTAGCTCTAGTAATTTTCTGGTGGAGTCTTTAGGTTTTTCTATGTAGAGGATCATGCCATCTGCAAACAGTGACAGTTTTACTTCTTCTTTTCCAATCTGGATTCCTATTATTATTATTTTTTTTTCTGCTCTGATTGCTGTTGCTAAAACTTCAAAACTATATTGAATAGTAGTGTTGAGAGTGGGCATCTTGTCTTGTTCCTGACTTTAGGGGAAATGCTTTCAGTTTTTCACCATTGAGGATAATGTTTGCTGTGGGTTTATCATATATGGCTTTTATTATGTTGAGGTATGTTCCTTCTATGCCTGCTTTCTGGAGGGTTTTTATCATAAATGGATGTTGAATTTTGTCAAAGGCTTTCTTTGCATCTATTGGGATAATCATATGGTATTTATCTTTCAATTTGTTAATGTGGTGTATCACATTGATTGATTTGTGAATATTAAAGAATCCTTGCATCCCTGGGATAAAGCCCACTGGTCATGATGTATGAACACTAACAATTTTAAAACAACACAAATTATAATTTCAGAATTTAGAAATATACTAAAACTGAAAACTATTTTGAAGTTAAATTATGTTATTTGATAAACATGACTGCTTTATGCTATTTTGCCCAAATAAAGTTTCTTCTCCTGCTCAGAGGTATAGGCAAATCTTACTTACCCAGGCTTCCTTTACCTGATCTGAGGTGAGATATGATTGAGCTAATTTTAGCCAGAGGCAGACCTGAGGCAAGGTTAAGAACTGACTGAATTTTGAAGGATATATAGCCATAGCATAAGAAAGAAGAACAAGACATCTGAGAAAGAAAGACAGAATAAGTTGTTGGAAGAAAATTATGTGATTTATGGCCAAAAAGACTAGAATTAATGACTGTAGCATTAAAACTTTTAATCTATAACATTTTTATAAGAAAACTCAGTGTTAATGCATTACATTTTGAATCACTGACTCATGTGAAGATATTGATATTTTATTCTCCTTTATTTAGATACTTTAAAATTCATTTTGTCATACTTATGTCTCTGTATTATGTCCCCTCTACTTTTGACATATACCAATATCACCACTAAGAAAGTCATTCTAATTTAGAAGACTTGACTCTATTTCCTGCTTTTCTAATTTGAACAATCATAATTTAGTTTTTTTTTTTTTTTTTTACTGTATTGAAGCATAAAGACATGAATTTCCCAGAGACAGAAATGACTATGAAATCAGTAAGCCACACAATTTAGCAAAAATGGTTTTTATTTTAATATTAAATTTTTATTTAAGGAGGCTGTATCTCCTGAAAAAATCAGTGAATTCCCATCAACTATACCCTTGCAACTTCCATACATGTGCAAAGGTCAGTTTGCCTTTTGGTGAAATAAAACCAAACACATTCTGTTCAGTTAAATAATAGAGTCTGTTATCTGTTATTGTCTGGTGAACAAGTTTATTTTTGAAGCCAGCAGTGTGCAGGAGAGGTAGCTAGAGCTCCTACAGACTGCTTTGGAGTATGCTTAAAATCCTTGAGTGAGTGAAGTAGCTCAGTCATGTCCAACTTTTTGTGACCCCATGAACTGTAGCCTACCAGGTTCCTCCATCCATGGGATTTTCCAGGCAAGAATACTGGAGTGGGTTGCCATTTCCTTCTCCAGGAGATCTTCCCCAGCCAGGGACTGAACCCGGTCTCCCGTGTTGCAGGCAGACACTTTATCATCTGAGCCACCAGGGTAGTCCTTGAAGACTTATTTTATTCTCTTACCTTTATGAGAAAGAAGATTTTCATGAGGTTTGGAAGTTTTATGGTATTAAATCTTACCTTTTTCTACAATGTTGCTTTCAATCCCATACCTAAGAATGTCATTTTAGATAGCAAGGATTTTATGAGCCTTCTTGTATTTTTTGTGAGTAACTTTGGGAGCCTCCAAGATAGACAATCCTCTGTTTTCAACCCAAAGGGGCAGAAAGGCAGAAATATGTTTTATAACACTCTCAGTTCTTTTTAACTTGAGGCATGCTTTCTGGCCTTGTGACCATGGAAAGAGAGAAATGAAATGAAGCCTACTCTTATGCCTGTTCCCAAGGTTCTCCCATCTAATAATGACAAGAAAGTAAACTGTCTTTTAGGAAAGAGATCTTACTTCCTTCATCAGACCAGGAGTTTAAAGGAAAATGATTGTATGCAGTGCTTAAACTTGGCTGCTAGTTTTGGTATTTATAATGGGAAAATAAAGAATCTATGGAGGAGTTTCAATAATTGAAATAATGAAAGGGATTTTTAAAAGGAAAATCCTATTTTATATGTATAAATATGTATATATATGTCATATTTATACATATAAACTCACACACACATAGTTTGCTTTACAATGTCATCACTATATTATAGTACAAAGAATAAAATTTTTCCCTCTCTATTTGTCTGGAATATTTAGCATGGACCTCCTTAGTTTCTACTGGCCACCAGGAAATATTTATTCTTCAATTTCAAAAGTTATAGGAAATTAGATATGTGACAAAGGGGATATTGTGAAGTATGGAGAACATTTATGAAAAGGTGTTTTCCTTCAGTTGTCTTGAGAGTAATGATTTCAGGTTTCAAAGTTGTCATGATAGGAAAAAAGGAAAAGTAGAGATACTTAACTAATTGGTGATTCTTTAATAGAACCTACTTACCTCTGATGATTTTCCCAGGATTAATTGAATCTTATACTTTGAAGGAAATGGCAACCCACTCCAGTATTCTTGCCTGGAGAATCCCATGGAGAGAGGAGCCTGACAGGCTACAGTCCATGGAATCAACAGGAGTCGGACACAATTTAGTGACTAAACCACCACCACCACATACTTTGAAGTCCTAATTGGAGGGGACACAGAAACTGTCTCACATTGGTCTTTCCATTTGAGAGACGTCTGAATAGATTCTGTTTTTTAACCTTTAATAATATTGAAACTTTGTTTTTTTAAATCACTTTAAAGTTCACAGCAAAATGGAGGGAAGGGTACAGAAATTTCCTATATAGACTCTGCCATACACATTCATAGCCTCCCCCATTATCAACATGCCCCGCCAGAGTGGCACATTTGTTACAACTGATAAACCTACAGCAACATCCTAATCACTTAAAGTCCATAGTTTATCTTAGGATTCACTTTTGCTGTTGTACATTCTATCTGTTTGGGAGATGTGTAATGACTTATATTGATTATTATGGGATCATTCAGAGTATTTTCATCACCCTAAAAATCCTGTGCTCTACTTATTCATCCTTCCCCACCTCCAACCCAAATTGGGCTTTTTTAAGGTCTAATATTTATTCTGTTGAACAAGGTAAAAAAAGAAAAATCTCTGCTGGGACACTGACTGTAAATAGTGCAGATCCCCATAAAATTCAACCCATATGATAGTTTTTCTGCAGACTCTGGAATAGAAAAACCTTTCATTCCACTATCCTTGTGACTCCAAATTATCCATCTCCCATCTTTTCTGGATTTTTTTTCATCTAAACATCAACTATAACATGTTCAAACCTATTTCCTTTTGCCCTAGCCTTCTACAATAACCTCCTACAACCACATTCTACAAACAAGATAGCGATAAAAGTGTCAGTTAACTTATTAATTTGATATTATGATCAAATGTTTTCTGAAGGTTTTTGTCAGGTTGTTAGAAAAAAGCGGTAATGATCTACCATCTTAAATAATTTTTGGAATTATATAGTGATACCATTTCACTCAGGGGATCAGATATCACATTTTCAGGAATTTTGATCATTAAAATATATTTTTGAAATGGTAATTTATAAAAAGTTGAAAAAATGTTTTTAATGTCACCTTTCAATGATGTTATTTTGATTTTATCGGTTTGATATTTACAAATGCAGCACATATGTCCTGAATATTTATATAATAGTATTAACTAATATCACCATAGTGAATTTTTAATAGGTCAAAATCAAAGGAATTAGAAAAATTACTGGAAAATTTCCCCCATTCTATTGCTTTTGTTGAGTTAAAATCAAAATAATTTACAAAAGGAAGATTATCTTCATCTTTCTGTACCAAGTAGGATTGAGGTGTGAGGCTTTATCACTTTTGCTTTACATATTTATACTTGCTGAAATAATTGTTCTAGAAACGTACACAAAATTAATTGGTCACTGATTTTCTTGTAATAACAGTTGCCCAATGAGCCTATGATATAACTACTGATAATATATCCCAAACAAAATTTAGGATGACATCATAATTCCACAAGCAACAGCAAGGACTCATTTAGCTGCATACAATTACTTTATATTAACAATAGCAAATTATTACTAAATGACACTTTTGAAACTTGAAACAAAAAAAATTGTGATTTTTTAAATATCCTATGCATTTTATATATTCAAAATTAATTATTTATGCTAAGTAATGATGAAAGTGAAAGAGGAGAGTGAAAAAGTTGGCTTAAAGCTCAACATTCAGAAAACTAAGATCATGGCATCTGGTCCCATCATTTCATGGGAAATAGATGGGGAAACAGTGGAAACAGTGTCAGACTTTATTTTCAGTTCAGTTCAGTTCAGTCACTCAGTCGTGTCCGACTCTTTGCGACCCCATGATCGCAGCAAACCAGGCCTCCCTGTCCATCACCAACTCCCAGAGTTCACTCAGACTCAAGTCCATCAAGTCAGTGATGCCATCCAGCCATCTCATCATTGTCGTCCCCTTCTCCTCCTGCCCCCAATCCCTCCCAGCATCAGAGTCTTTTCCAATAAGTCAGCTCTTCACATGAGGTGGCCAAAGTACTGGAGTTTCAGCTTTAGCATCATTCCTTCCAAAGAAATCCCGGGGCTGATCTCCTTCAGAATGGACTGGTTGGATCTCCTTGCAGTCCAAGGGACTTTCAAGAGTCTTCTTTAACACCACAGTTCATAAGCATCAATTCTTCGGTGCTCAGCTTTCTTCACAGTCCAACTCTCACAGCCATCCATGACCACAGGAAAAACCATAGCCTTGACTAGATGGATCTTTGTTGGCAAAGTAATGTCTCTGTTTTTGAATATGCTATCTAGGTTGGTCATAACTTTTCTTCCAAGGAGTAAGTGTCTTTTTTTTTTTTTTTTAGTAAGTGTCTTTTAATTTCATGGCTGCAGTCACCATCTGCAGTGATTTTGGAGCCTCCCAAAATACAGTCTGACACTGTTTCCCCATCTATTTCCCATGAAGTGATGGGACCAGACACCATGATCTTTGCTTTCTGAATGTTGAATTTTAAGCCAACTTTTTCACTCTCCTCTTTCACCTTCATCAAGAAGCTTTTTAGTTCCTCTTCACTTTCTGCCATAAGGGTGATGTCATCTGCATATCTGAGGTTATTGATGTTTCTCCCGGCAATCTGATTGCAGCTTGTGCTTCTTCCAGCCCAGCGTTTCTCATTATGTACTCTGCATATAAGTTATTTTGGGGGCTCCAAAATCATTGCAGATGGTGATTGCAGCCATGAAATTAAAAGACGCTTACTCTTTGGAAGGAAAGTTATGACCAACCAGGATAGCATATTCAAAAGCAGACATTACTTTGCCAACAAAGGTTTGTCTAGTCAAGGCTATGGTTTTTCCAGTGGTCATGTATGGATGTGAGAGTTGGACTGTGAAGAAAGCTGAGCGCCAAAGAATTGATGCTTTTGAACTGTGGTGTTGGAGAAGACTCTTGAGAGTCCCTTGGATGGCAAGGAGATCCAACCAGTCCATCCTAAAGGAGATCAGTCCTTGGTGTTCATTGGAAGGACTGATGCTGAAGCTGAAACTCCAATACTTTGACCACCTCATGCGAAGAGTTGACTCATTGGAAAAGACTCTGATGCTGGGAGGGATTGGGGGCAGGAAGGAAAGGGGACAGCAGAGGATGAGATGGCTGGATGGCATCACTGACTCGATGGACATGAGTCTGAGTGAAGTCTGGGAGTTGGTGATGGACAGGGAGGCCTGGTGTGCTGTGATTCATGGGGTCACAAAGAGTGGGTCACAACTGAGTGACTGAACTGAAGTGAATACATATGGTTGTTATTTTCTATTATGAAGAAATAATCTGTTTTATAAAATGATTGTATTTTACTTGCAATAAGATCCTAAGTGAAGTGAAGCAAGTGATGTAATAGTTAAGAACATGTCTTATTGAAGTATAATTGGCAGATTTCAAAACTGGAAAAAATTAGATAAGAACATGCATCTGGAACCAGAATGTGTGTACATGCCGAGTCGCTTCAGTCCTATTGAACTGTTTGTGACCCCATGGACTGTAGCCCACTCAGTTCCTCTGTCCATGGGATACTTCAGGCAAGAATACTGGAGTTTGTTGCCATGCCCTTGTCCATGGGATTTTCCCCACCCAGGTATCAAACCCACATCACTTATATCTCCTGCATTGGCAGGTGAGTTATTTACCACTAAATGCCACCTAAATGTAAATCCTGGATTCATTACTTCTATCTGTGTATATTGGCATGAATTACTGACCTTTGAGATCCACTTTTATTAAATGTAAATGTAAAATATGGCTAATAATCTCTTCTTCACAGAATAGAAATTAGAGCTGAGAGACAGGAGTCTTATCTGACTCATCAGAATGACTCTACGCATATTTAGTTAATGAAATCTTTACAAAAGTGGACTTTTCTAAAATAAAGGCAGTAAACAATAGAGAAAATTTGCATTCTTAGAGATTTATAATGATTTTCCCTAGGTTGGGAAGACCCCATGGAGAAGGCAATGGCGCCCCACTCCAGTACTCTTGCCTGGAAAATCCCATGGACAGAGGAACCTGGTAGGCTACAGTCCATGGAGTCGCAAAGATCGGACACGATTGAGTAAGTTCAAAGGCAAATATCATAATATAGATAATTTAATTTCACTTTTAATAACATACAGTTATAATTGCATTGCCAATGATTTGATAGACTATTTAAATTTTTCATTTGCTTAATGGCTTTTCCAATATAGTACTTCTTTTATTTTTGCTATCTGTTAGTAGACAAATATAAAATAACTAGTAACCTTGCTCTTGAAATTTGAATAGATTAAATGATGAAAAAATGATGAACAAAAAATAATCACATCCTCTAATCAACTACCAAAGACCAGAGCTGTCATATTGGCTCTCAGCATATCAAGAAACTGAAACAAAATTTTTATTTAACTTCCAATTTAATCAAGTGTGTTTTTCATATGAAAACTGATAATAAACACTTCTTCACATAATTTTTAAGACAGTGACATTATCCTTACAAAAATCTGATTACAAAAATACTTTTAGAATTTATCATTTAAAAAGACACCAAATATCAAAGATAATCTATTACCCTGGCACATCTTTGCATTTGCCAATTATACCAAGACTTCTAAGTTCCTCCTGTTAATTATAAAACTAAATGGGGTAATAAATGCATGAGAACAGTTTTTTGAAAAATAATTTCACAATTCTGCAATTTGAATTTGAGAAGAAGAGTGATTTCTTGAGATGATATGTTAATAGTCCATCTCTCTATTTTTCTCTCTCTCTTCCTCTCTCTGACTCTGTCTCTTTCTTGCTCTCTCTATCATACACACACATATAAGTGTGTGTATGTAAGTAACTTGCTGTTTAAAATGCTTAGCTAATTACAGGTTTGAAGGATTGCCTCATATATTACTGAGCAATTCACTGCATTATTTAATTTTTCTGGGTCATTTGAATAGAGTTTAGGTACATTCAACTCTCATGAGTCTTATCTGTTCTACTTATAATGGAGGCTCAGGATCAAATTAAATGATGTTACAATTCCATAAAGTTTTAGCCCAGTTTTTAGGAAACTTGAGTCAAAGATTACTTTTATACACCCTCAGTTCTGTTTCTTCCCTAGTGAATGTAGTTGTCTTACTAGTTTTTCAGTAGTTTTGAAACTTTCACAGAATTTCATAATCCTGTGCTTCAGTACAACCACATGACTTCTACCTGTTTACCCTGTTCATTGCACTGAGTTCTTTTGAAAAGAACATTAGATAACAATAGATAAGTCTCAAAGAATTAATCTTTTGCAAAAACTGGAAGCTTAAGTTCAGTTCATTATCAACTAGCCAGATTGTTGGCCTAAAATTTTTTGATGAAGACACCAAAAAATAATTGAGAAAATAATTATTTATTATTATTAAAATAATATTATTTAGAAATTAGTAAATTTTCTCTAGAAACCTTTTCCCCCATGCATTAAGATGATATATATATATATAGTTATGTGTAAAAATAGTCATTTATTAAGGAAATAGATTTAGAAAGGATAGTATAATAAATATTAAAAGGTGTTTCTTTGAAGGATGGGACTGTTAGGAAATTTATTTATGATTATTATACATATTTCAAAAATCATGCAAAAGCTCAACCACTTCAAAAACTCATCAAAAATAAAATATATGGAAAGAGTGAAAATTTTTTATAATTTTGAGTCTTTCATTTAAGATTCAAACATTTGAAAGTCAGTGGATTTTTATTACTTAGTTTATTTTTAAAAAATTTTATTGGAGTACAGCTGATTTACAATGTTATATTAGTTTCAGATGTACAGCAAAGTGAATTATTTATTTATACATATATGTATATCAGCTTTTTTTTAGATTATTTCCCCATATGTCATTGCAGAGTATAAAGTAGAGTTCGCTGACATACACTGTAGTTTTCTTTTCCTTTTTTCTTCTTTTTCTTTCTTTTCTTCTTTCTTCCTTTCTTTCTTCTTCTTTTTTTATTACTTTCTTATTTTTTAGCAATATAAGATGTTCCAGGCTCATCTTATACATTCCCTGTCCCAGTTGTCAAGTCAGTCCTTTCTCTGAGGATCACTAGTTTATTTCACTGAAGAATGGTATTAGAAACCAAGATCTGAGCACAAGGTGTGCTCATTGTTATTGGAGTGTCATTAACTTTAGACCTTCTCAGCTGACAAAACAATGACATGTGTGTATACTAATCCACATGTTTACACATGCACACACACATGCATTTTCTGGATATAACAACCTGAACCTATATTAAATTATACACATGCATTTATATTGATGCTTCTGAGTCTATTCCATTGCCACATTCTAGCCTTCTCTTCCTTATTTGTAACCTCCTACTTCATCAATGAGAAACCTGCTTCTCATCATTGACCATTCATTTAATTAATTTTCAATTCCAGTATACATATGTACTTGTTTAAAATTAATCTTTACTCCTATGAGAAACAACTTTCTGTACCACAGTGTAGTACTTGTGGGCAGTTTCTTTGTCTTTAGTATCATAGTTTCCACTCATTCCTACAGTTAAAAATTAGGTCAACATTTTTTTTTTATCCCCTCCATTGAGTTTCTTTCATACATATGTAGTCTAGCTTTGATTTTCCTGACACATTCTGCATGACATTTCAGTTTCCTGAAAACCACTGCTCTGTTTATTGCCTCTGTAATGTTGTATTTTCCAAGATATCACATAAGTATAACCATATAGTGTGTTGCCTTTTCAGATTGGCTTCTTTATCTTAGCAATATGCTTTTAAAACATATTCATCCAGGTGTTTCTTGATATATCGTTGTTTTTTATCACTAAATTATATCCCATTGTGTAAATGTACCACAGTCTGTCTATCCATTCACTTATTGAAGGCATATCGCTTTCAGCTTTGGGGAATTATGGATAAAGTTGTTATAAACATGTATGTGCAGGTTTGTGTATACATAAGTTTTCAAATTTTTTTTCATATGATAAAAAGAAAATGACTCTTTGACTAAATGGGATAAATATGCACTGTTGAATTAATTGTGATGCCAATATTTCTAATGCACGATCATTTCATAAGTGAAGTGGCTTATTAATGACTTCTAAAGCACTCCAGTGTCTCCACAGTGTCTAATTGTAAAACTGCTAAGTGATATATACAGTAATGTTTCCTAAGGAATTATTCTCTTCTTTGATCACCAATAGAAAATATGTATATTTAAATAATTTGGGGCTTGACAATTATTTCAGAAACTTGAACTGACACTAAGAAATACTCTTAGCAAGATAATTATGTTTTAATCAGAAGAAAGATTTAAAATAGTTCCCTTTACCAATCAGCTTTTGAATATAAAATATATCTAGAAAAGTTCTTACTGATAAACCGTGAGAAAAATATCCAAACATATATCCTTCAATCGTTTTTATCACTTCAAACACATCAAAAATTTTGTTTTTCAGTATGGTGTATAATATTACAAATACTAAAATGAACAAAATAAGATCCCCACTGCATACAGATTGTATACTATCACAGACATGTCATCAATCAGTTAACAATGTGGCATAGATTGTAATAAAGGTATGTAGGATATGTTGCAGAAGAATATATAAGAAAGAACTTGCCCCAGGAGGAACATTTAAATATTTTTTTGGATTATGTGGAAGTATATTGGGTGGGCAGAGAAATAAAAGAGACGTGTAAGGCGGTGAGTGGCAAAGAAATTCTAAACAGAAGGAACAATATTTTGAAATGAATGATTTATTTGGAGATTAATCACTTGATATGACTGTAGCAGTGTGGTGGAATTAGAAATAATAGAATGAAAGGAGAAATAATAGAATGAAAGGCCTTATATAATTTTTTCAAGGGATTTATTTTGACTTTATCTGGTGGGTTGTGGTAAAAAAATAAATGAGATTTGTTTTAAAAGTACCTAATGTTTCACTATTTGGAATTCTTTGATGTACTATAAATAATTCATTTGCCATATTGGATCATATTCTTGTTGGAAATCATGTTTTTACCATTCTACTTAATATTTTTGTGTATACACTTATTTTGTTATATTTTATTTTGCTTTGCCTCACTTTCATTTTACCAATACATAATCCCTGACGTCTTTGTCTCTGTTCAAGCTATGTCCAAGTTAAATTTTACATGGAAAGAACACTCTTTACACATTAGGAAACAATCTTTCTTATTAGACAGCTCCACATGTGTCATTCGCCCACGTACCAATACCTTAGTAAAGGAAGTTTCTTGTGTCTGGAGTCCAGAAGCTCTATTTTCATGGATCTCACTCATGGGACCACCACATTCTTGCGGTGCCTGACAACTCACTTGACTCTTCTCAGTTATTTTTGGACTAGTTATACTCAGTCACAATGCCTATCTTTGTTACTATAGACTCAGATCTGTAAAATCACAGTGACTTTCTTATTTCATAGGGAACACAAAAAGAAAGGTGAAAGAGACCCAGTCACCAAATAAATGATTCACCTGTATTTGTTGTCTCAAGAGATTGCAGTTCCTTTAGTTTATTTATACCCTTAGCTGATGGTTCCCAGGGGAAGGAGTGGCTGCTTCCTCACTGAGGAAACATTCCCGGGGCTTGGCCTGAGGTGAACAGTGGTCTGAGGAGCTGTTCCAGGAACTCTCTTTGTTTTGTTAATTAAAAAAATACAGAGCAAACAGAGAACAACAGCCATAAGCTGTAGGCTTTTTTGAAAAAAGTGCTGATCATACAAGAGAGGGAAGAGAGAGGTGAATGGAATAGTAACCGACAATGAATACAATGTGGTTTTGATAAAGATTACTAGATTATGAATACATTTATATCTGATGAAATATACTTTGGTTATGATTGCTTTGTTTTGGGGGGGGAGATAAATGTTTTTCATCTTTGAATTATGAGTATTAAATATGACTTCTGAAACTGCTGAGTTCTACATTTTGGACAATTTAAACTTAACAAATGAGGTTTTTTTGGTTTTTGTTTTAAGAAAATAGTAATAAAACATGCATGCCCCAAACCCAAAAGTGTGTGGGTAGCAACTGAGAACATAAATAATCTAACTTCAAAAAGTAAATTCCTTCTCACTCAGGACATTATTATTAATAATTGAAACTATGCAGCTCCCCATGAGTATTATTATAACTAATTTAGAAAGTACAAGTGAAATAGATGTTTGCACTCTACAAGCGAGAAACAATAACTAAGGGTAAAGATTAAATTGATACCTGAAGGGGTCAATGAGCAATATGTCTGCCTCTGAGAGTCAGTGAACAATGAACAGTGGTACAAAGAAGAAAACATTTTTTTTTCTGACCCGTGAACTGATTACAACAGATACTCTGGAAAGACAGATGGTTTAACTTTAACAGCCTTCACCTATAACACTGAGCAGTTAAGGATTCACTGACAGGGTAGAATTACAGGGATAATATTTTCTCAATAACAAATTGCAGTTGAACAAAGTAAATGACATAAGTAGACCCTTCAGGAGGTTGTAGCTTTGTTCCTGAGCAGAAATGTTTGTATGCAGTCAGTTTGTGGAAACAAACTCTATTGGTATTTGAATTTCTTTCTACTTGTCAGAAATGTCCAAGGATAATGGGGACAGGATCTTATTTCTTTCCTGCTAGGCTTATTGGGTACATAGTGAAATACTTTCAACATTCCAATGTGGGTGGCAGTTGGGAGTGATCTCCTTCATAGTCTGCTTTCACAATTAGAATGGAAAGTGGTTTTAAGCTTGAGTGTCAAAAAACATGTTTTATGATAATACTTAAGAGAAAAAAGAGCAGAGCATACATATGCTACAACAAGGAAGGAAAGTCACTCTGGTTCTTGAATACTAAACAGAAATCATATTTGCTGAATGAGATCAATCACAAAGTTAACCTCAACCAACCACTTACCAGCTGCTTGAATTTTCTAGTCTTCTGAGCTGCTATGACACTGATGGTTTAAACTAAAATCGATGTCTTAAGTTTTGTTCTATTTGCAAAGTGTTAAAATACATTGGTTTTTAAAAAAAATTTGCTTTTCCTTTATGTTTGCAAAAAAAATTATTATTATAATAAAGAAAAGCTTAGAAAAAAATTGACAAATCTATAATTTCACTACTCTAACCCAACAATCTTCATAGACATTTATCTTTTATATCTTAAAACCTCAAATGATTGATTTGTTTTCCTTTTACCTTGCCTCTTGGTTCTCATATTGGCATAAAAACACACTGGTATTTGTAATAAAATTGCTTCTTTAGATTCAAAAATACTTCAGTATTCATCATACAAAATTGCCATTGTACATATCATTTTAAATGCAGATTTTTAATAGGAATTTAAGTACCTGAATTGGCTCTTCATTTGCTAAAGTAAGTCTATCATTTAACTTATAAAACTGCACTTAACTAACTAAAATAAGTTATCACAACAGATGAAATCCTTTCCAAAACTAGTGAAGTCCGCTCAGTCGTGTCCGACTCTTCGTGACCCCATGGAATGCAGCCTACCAGGCTCCTCTGTCCATGGGATTTTCCAGGCAAGAGTACTGGAGTGGGGCGGCCTCGCCTTCTCCGCCAGGGAAGCCCTTAAATACAAGAATACAGTCTCTCAGAAAACCTCCTATAGAGACACAGAACTACAGATCCAAGTACTAACATCAAAGACTTCAAGGGAAGAAAGGAAGCCAGGTTGAAAGAAGAAGAGGGAGGAGGTGGGAGACAGGGGCAAAAGGGGTGGTCTTACAGACATCTCCTGCCACCTACGGATAGCCAGGCATTATGGGACTTTTCCCTGGGCTTCCAGAGAAGGGAGGACTGGAACTCGGCCCTACCAGAAATCAGCAGACCAGACCAGAACCAGAATTCGAGTTCTCTGCCAAGAGGAGGTGATCAGTCTCCAATCCTCAGCTCAGGCTGAGGGCCCTTTGACCAGATGCCTGTGTGCAGGACCAGGGGACTAGAAAAACGGGAAGGATAGGAAGGGTTAAGGAGAGGAAAGAAAGAGGGAAGGGGAGAGAGGTCAATAAAGTCTCTTGTTCCTTACCCAGTCGGGGCACTCTGGCCAGTTGTCCATGTCAGGAGGAGACCAGGGACAAAAGGGTCCCAGTTGTGGCCGCTGGGTCTGGTCCATTGGCAGGCAAGCTGGCTCCTGAGTATCCCGAGTGGTCAGGATGTCAATTTCAGTGAAGAAGAGTCCCCGCCAGAGTTGCCATCTGTTGCAGGAAGACGGACTCCTTCCAAGGCCCGAAATGGGGCTCTTGTCTAACACTCGGAAATGAATTGTCCGAGGAGACACATGTGCTGACAAAGCAAGAGACTTTATTGGGAAAGGGCACCATGGTGGAGAGCAGTAGGGTAAGATTGAAAGTAAAATTCTAATTCTCTTTGAATAGAATAATGACTCTAAAATTGATGAACGCATAATTACATCCAATTTGTTCAAAGGGCAATGTTACTCTGCTGCTGCTGCTAAGTCACTTCAGTCGTGTCCAACTCTGTGCGACCCCATGGACTGCAGCCCACCAGGCTCCCCCGTCCCTGGGATTCTCCAGGCAAGAACACTGGAGTGGGTTTGCCATTTCCTTCTCCAATGCATGAAAGTGAAAAGTGAAAGTGAAATCTCTCAGTTGTGTCCGACCCTCAGCGACCCCATGGACTGCAGCCTTCCAGGCTCCTCCGTCCATGGGATTTTCCAGGCAAAAGTACAGGAGTGAGGTGCCATTGCCTTCTCCGAATGTTACTCTAAGAAAGCTAAAAACATCAAGGTAGTTTTGCCTTCTAAAATTATCAAATTTCTAAATGTGTTTCAATTTTATACCTTTTAAAAATTGCATGAGAGAATTTGCTGTCTAGGATACCGAAGACATTTTTTAAAATTGCAAAACATTTCAAATGCCATGTTTACCAAGAGCAAAGTGCACAGAATGAGGAAAATAGAACATTTTTTGATTTTTTAAATGTTTAGAATGATATGCACAATATTCATGAAGCATCAGTTTTATGTACTCTAAGCACACAGTCTAAAGCATCTTTAGCAACTATAATGCAATCATAATCCAATTTTGAAAGTGCATTTAAAAAGGCCAATAAGAAATCTCAAAACTAAATGCTTCATTTGTAATGTTTCTCCTATTCTAAGATATTCACATAGAGATTGGTGTCTATATTATTTTACATAATTTTATTTATTATTATATTTTCCCTCTCCATTTTTCTCATCTTCCTTTCCTTCACGAGTTGCTTTTAGTGGCTTTCTTAGGACGTTTGAAACTTACTTTAAACATCAACAGCAACACCTTTCATACAATTCTTAATTGCCTGCCTTACTATTTAAAGAGTGCTTCTAATTATTAAATTGTTAACAGTTGAGCACTTCTTCTTCTAATAGATATGTTTGCATGTGTAGCATTGTGGTGAGACAAAGATTTTGAAGCAATTGGGAAAGACGTAAAATAGTTTGAGACAATAGAATCCCTTTTCTTTAGCTCTCTTTTAGCTGTTGCATAATATTCCCTATTCTGTCATGTCAAAGTTTATCAGCCTTTGTCATTTTATCAAAATTGGGTTTCTCGCCCCTCTTTTTTTGTTGTTCTTGGTGAAGTTTGTCTTACTTCTGAAAACTGCTTAGAAATTTTTGTAAAGCTAAAGGGAATTTTGGGTTCCTTTTTTATTTCTCTCGTGTACTATCATTACATAAAAAATATTTGCATACATCCATTTAGGTCTTTTCTCGAATATCTATTTGACATGGGTTTCTTACAGTGTTCTCTATTTTCTGTTTCATGTGTATATTCTTTTAACATTTGCGTAAGCAGTTTGGGTATACTTAGCTTTTTCTATGTGTATTTGTATGTTTCTCTGTCTCTCTCATACATACACATGAACACACACACACACACACACACACACACAGAGGTTGTGAACATATGGCCCACCTCTCCATTAATATCCAGTGTTTTAGTGGTGTGGGGAAATAGAACATTTGAGGAGATTAATGAGTTTGTTTAGTTTTAAGGAAAGTAATATTGGATTTTGTAGCAGGACATTAAAGAATATATCATTTAAAAAAGAATATATCATGCCTACCCATCTATTTTGTGTAACTGTTGCCTGAATCATTGTTTAATGGTAAAATTTGTGTATCTTATTCTCCTTTTGTATTCCCATCTTGTGATAGAATATAGGAATGATCATTAACAACTAAAATTTTTCTGTTTTTTCTCATATATCTTTTTATTATTTGCTAGTTGGTAACACTAATATGCTATTTGATCATTTTGAATCCATTAAGACCATTTTGACCAATAAATAAGAGTTTTCTGTAAAAATTGCAGGTAATCTCTACTTGTATTGCATTTTTGCTTTATCATGTTACAGAAAAGTAGCTTAAACCTTTTGTCTAACTCAAACTGAATACCTATCATTTTAAAGTTTTGACTAAAATTGTTCATAAGAATTTAATAAAATTTCTGTATAATGTTAAAGTAACCAGCATGTTAGAATCAGAATTAAAACAGCTGAGAGGGTGTATAAGACCATGAGATTATCCTCATTTTGAGATTAAAATAAACCAAGTACATTCTCGGCAATGCTTATTGACAGATGTACACTAAACACTGGTGATCAACTCTGAACTCTCTTTTTCTGAATTAAAAATCACTCATTTTAGGTCTATGGTCATTTATGTCATGGCCTTCCTCCCTCCCTTTTCTTACAGCAAACCCAAGCCTCATTATTAGATTTTCTGATGTAATGATAGAATAAATCATAAATACCAATGTACTTTTTTATCTAGAAATTTACTCAGTGTCTCTCATTAAGTTAATAGATATCAACTCACACTCTATAAAAATATTAAATTCTTATTTTATACTTTAATTATAGTTATAAATTATTAAATATGCCTTAACAAATATGTCTAATGCTGCTGCTGTTAAGTCACTTCAGTCATGTCTGACTCTCTGCGACCCCATAGACGGCAGCCCACCAGGCTGCCCCATCCCTGGGATTCTCCAAGCAAGAACACTGGAGTGGGTTGCAATTTCCTTCTCCAATGCATGAAAGTGAAAAGTGAAAGTAAAGTCGCTCAGTCGTGTCTGACTCTTAGCGACCCCATGGACTGCAGCCTACCAGGCTCCTCCGTCCGTGGGACTTTCCAGGCAAGAGTACTGGAGTGGGTTGCCATTGCCTTCTCAGAAATATGTCTAACACTAAAATGTAATTTCTGTTAATATTTTCACTGACTTCATTATTGTAACAGTTTTATATACCAAAAAATTATATTTATATCATATATAAAAATATCAGTGGTGCTATCTAATTCTAATTACATTATAACTGCTAGTTTGTAATACAGTCCTTGGAACTTTTTCTGAGATATTTTGTCATTCACTTAGCATAGATATATCACTTATATCTATAAGAAAGATAAAACTCTTAACTCTACTTCAGTGAATCTGTTGTCAAGCCACATTCTTGTCATTTAAAGGCAAGGATGCAATTGCCTCAACTAAAAAAAGATATCCTGCATGCAGCAACAAAGAACCAGTGCAGCCAAACAAATAAATGAAAAACTTAATAAAGGCAAAGATCATTTTATGTATAACTCAAGAATAGCAACTTCAAAATTTGTTGATCAATCAGATAATGTTACTGTAAACTCTATTATAAAGTTTACAATGTATGTTAGTTTTGCAATAATGTCTTGCAAATATTATTAATCTTAAGAACTGAAGCATTTGATGTGACCCTGGCATTTCTTGCTAATGCATTATTGTTCTTTCTTGCTAAATGTTCTTTGTTCTCCTCAGCTTATCTTCATCACATATTTCTCTGATAGGTTATATATTTGTTACAGTTTAGTTTATGATACCAAAACAGTTTTTAATATGAAAATATATATATATATGTGTGTGTGTGTGTGTGGTTTGGTTTCCTAGGTGGTGCTAGTGGTAAAGAACCTGCCTGCCAATGCAGAAGACGTAAGAGATGTAAGTTTCAATCCCTGCGTCAGGAGGATCCCCTGGAGGAGGGCATGGCAATCCACTCCAGAATTCTTGCCTAGAGAATCCCATGGCCAGAGGAGTCTGGCAGGCCAACAGTCCATAGGGTCTCAAAGAGTCAAACACAACTGAAGTGACTTAGCACTCACACACGTATATATATATATATATTCACCTTGGAAACTAAAGTTTTGTATTTATATACATATGTATGTAAAGGGATTGAGCCCAGGTCTCTCGCATTGCAGGTGGATTCTTTACCATTGAAGCCACCAGGGAAGCCCATATATATATTACATAAACTAAAAACTAGAGTTTTTATACACGCACACACACACACACTCTGAAGAATGGGTTTGAGCACACATCATCATCTCTTCTAATTTACTGCCACCCTTTTCCCTGTGAGATCCAAGGACAGAGCTCTTGGCATACCTGCCTCCAACTACCTCTCCCACTTATGTTTTGAGAGTCTCCATTTTGAAAACTTTTGAAAATTTGATCTTGGTGTCTCTAAGTAAATAGAATTGTTATGAATAGTTTTTGAGTCTAAAGAACTCAGTATTACTGAGTCAAATCTATTTATACTCCACTTCTCCCAAGAAGGGTTTGAAGCCCCAGCCCTCCAAGTGACTTCTCTCTGAAGAGCTAATTTGCAGAACTGGCCAAACAAACATCTCTGTGGTAATAGATGAGCAATGGAGAGATCTGCTCAGTCTATGGAGAGGAAGTAATTTTGACAAGAAACACAATTTAGGGAGAAATCTATAAAAGATAAGATACATATTCTGGTTTTATAAAACTGCAGCTGAATGGATTAATGGAGAATTTTTTAAAAAATCTTATTAAAGTAGAATGAAAAAGAAATGACTAAAACTAGCTATTGTAATCCCAGTCAAGTCACCATTATATGTTCACATTTCTCTGGAATATAGTAGAATTGTGATGGATATTTATGCATAAACTATTGGAAAAAAAACGCTAAATTGAAATGTGGATTAAACGTAACCTGAATTAATGTGAGCAAGTTACTAATTTTTTTTTTAATAGCTTGATTTATCTATACATTTCAAAAGTTGGAATGTAAGGACTAATACTCTTTAAAACTTTTTGAATATGAATTTGGAGGTTTGGGAATTCTTTCTTCCAATTTTAGGCTGTCTCCTTTCATCCACAGCTTGTAACATAGTGATGTTTAATTTCTTTATCAATATTTCTAAGTTTGGTACCAGTAAAATATGCATAATTATGAATTTTTAAAATTCTCCATATAGGAAAATTTAGTTTTCTTGCAGTTAGTTTTCTCATGCACTGTATACTCCTTTTTTTTTTTGTTTGCTTTTAAATGGGAGACAGATATATATGTAGTAAATAGTAAGGACAGCCTGCAATTTCATCATTAGTGGTTCATTCCCCCATGTTAAGACATTACATATCCATTAAGACCTATGGGAGATATTGAACATGAAATGATTAAAGTCAATAATAAATTAATCTGCTAAAGTAGCAAGCAAGTTCCTAAATACATGACTGTGGAATACATAGAGTTTGTGGTTTCTACCTGGAGCTACAGTTGACTATACACCTCCAGAAGCCAAAGCAGCCAAACCATAATCTCATCAACAAAGTGGAAGCTTGCATCAAGGAGAATTTGGTCACCATTTCCTGATATCTGTACTTCTTTTTATTTCTGTATATGCCTTTCTATTACAACTATCACTTCTCTCATGATCTCACATTTGTATTATTACCAGAGGACCTTGTTATGCTGGTCTTTGTCTTGCCTCCCTTCAATACCACCTCTGTGCAATTTCCAGAATGCTCTTTCTAAAACACAGATCTTATCATATTACTACAGAGAGTATGTGAATTTCTTATTTTGGCAGAGGATCTTCTTAGTCCAGCCTAAGTCTGTTCTCTGTCTTACCACTTTTTCCTTTCATGGCACCTGTCTTGAATTACTTGAATTTCCTCAAACAGAATGTCCTCCTTACTGCTTCTGTGCCTTTGTACATGATATTATAGTTGCCCATATTCCTCTTGTCCTCTTTCCATTTCTAGCTCATGAACTTTTTATTAGTTTTTGCTGTCACAGCTAATATATCCTCTCCTATATAAGGATCCCTTGGATTCACCAAAACAGAATAATCACTCTTCCTTTGTTTCATTTCTTTATTTGGTGCATACCTAAATTTATTTATTGCCATATATGATTACCAATACTTGATTCAAATACATGCTGTCTGAAGTCAGGGCTGTGTCATACTTGTCTTAACATTCTCAGTTTCTTGCATGACGTGGGGCGTATTGTAGAGACTCAATAAATGTTTAACTAATGCAAGTGATTGTGTTCTGAAATTGGCCTTTGTCTAACTTTAAACAATAAAAAAAAGAACCATAATTCTTGGTTTAATGCAAAGGAATAAATTATTAGGACTTCAAATTTCTCACTTTATCATTTTAATATTCTGATCTTTAAAATGTTTTTAAAAATTCAGATACCTTAGAGTATTCATAAGTTTTTCAAGTTGACAATTAGACAATGTTAAATTAGTCTAACTGTGTGCCACAGACTAGATTCTCTGGGAAACACACTCTGAGGTGGGAATTCATATGCAAAATATTTATTGGAGTATTCTGTTGGGAAAAATTGCTAGAAGAAATGGGAGAACAAGATCGTGCAGAGACAGAACTTGAATTATACAATTGCACAAAGGCCTTAACTTTTCTCAAGCAGAGTTTTAGAGCTTGTCAGAGATGTCTCAAACAGAGGCCAAGGAGCCAAGCCTCCCCATAGACCAGTCCTTTGAAAACAGATGTTCCTGAAAAGGAGTGTAGTCCTGGGTGAGGTGCACACTCACTCTAAGGGCAGTACCTAAAGATGTCTACTTGTGACCTGTCAGCAACCAGCACCCCCAGGAGCCGCAGGAATGAGGGGCTTAGTTGTAGGGCCCTTAGTTGTACCTTAGAAGGTAGGTCTGGGTAGCACATCACAGTGTCCCCTACTCTGCACTTCTTAGAAGTCTTCTAATTAACGAATATTTTGGTTAGTCTTTTACTTGGGTCTCAGTCTCCAATTAAACTGATGATTTGCTAGGTAGGAGTAACTAGTATCTAAAGTTCTTTCCATTCTTCTTACAATGAAATTCTGTTCTCCTCTTAATGTACTGTTCACTTCTTCGCTGCTGTAGCCACAGGCTTTTATATTCTTTTTATGAGCAGCAGCTTCACAAAAATAATTAGAAAAGGTAATCATTTAGAACCACACTAAAAAAGATAGCTCACAAATAAATACAATTAAGCTATTGTGTTTATTTACAGGGCTGCTGTTAAGATAATTAGAGAAAGAAAGTAATATTGTGTTCAGACAGAAGCAGTGGGAGGAAGAGGTTAGGCTTGTAGAACAAATTAAGCCACAAGAATATGCTTTACTGAAAAATACGACTCTTATCAACATATGTTTTTACTTAACTGCACTGACTAAAGCAATTTTCAATGATAGTGACTCCTGGCTCTTTATATCCATCACTATCTTGTTCTTACTGAAACATTTTTAATAAACGGACTCTGTTGGATAATGACTTTAGGAAAACATCATGTGGAAGCCAAGGAGAACAACAAATTGAGGTGAAAGAAATCATCCTAAAGTGGCTAAAATTATGCGCTTTGGATTATGATTTATTGTAAATGGTACATTTGGGGCCTCAGGATTTTTTCACATGAAGGGTCATATTGGTAGCCAGGGAGACATAAAAAGGAAAATTTCCCATATGAACATTCCCTCTTTCAAAAGAAGGAGAAATAAGATTAAAGACAAGTTTTATGATATTGTCACAGGAGCTGGGTTTTTTTATGATTTGTTTTATTTATTTTGCTCTAGGTATTATTTGTTCCATTTAATCCTTCCTTTTTATTAGAAACACTATTCTAACTGCCCTGGACTGTCAGTGCTGAACTCTGATTGGAGATCATAGCAGATCTCAGTGGAATTATAGTATATGGTGCCTCTAAACTTGCTTTTTCCAATATAGGTCTGCTTTTCTTTTCCCCAAAATCAAAACTTTCCACCACTGCTAATTTTTGTGTGTGTGTATGGTAGTAATATAATCTTAATATCTCAATATAGATAACTCTATGTTCACGCACCTTCATTGCTTCACAACCTATCTCTGCATCTTACAGATTATACAACCAGAGTGTAATCTGTAAAAGAAAATTCAAGTCAAACATTAAAAATAAAAGGCTTGAAAGGAAAAGTATGTCTATGCTTAAAGAGGGAAAATAGATAAATGCTTTACATGACACATGGCAAAATATCTTGATTTTTCCTTTCTCCTCTGAGTCCCCAAAACCTCATTTATCCCTGGATTTGCTGTTCAAGTAACTGTCAATCCCCTTTTCCAATGACTTCCCCATTCCAGTCTCTGCTGGTTCTTCTGTTTCTTCCCACTTCTCCCTCCTAATTGTGGGATCTTTTCTGTTCTGATATACACACACAAACCAATTCAACGCAGTCTCTTTTTGTTTCAAGTCTTGCATCAAACATTACACTAAAAGACAAAGAAACTCATTAATGAAATCTACATGTCCACCACAAATGGCTCTAAACCGTGTTTTGAATACCCTAATACCATAATTTCAGTATCAATTACATATAATTTTGCTGATCATTATCATTCTACAATTTTAACTGATTAGATGTTTAACTGATTAGATGGCCAATACAGGATAAAGGTCAATATAATATAAAAATCAATATTTTAAGAACATATGCTAACAAAAAGATGGTGTGTTAAAACATCTGCTTGGCTATATAAGATAATGTGGTTTGTTTCTAGAAGGCACCCATATGAAAGGATTGCTAAAGATTCTGGATGGGCTTAGTTAATATGGAAGAGATGACCACAGTACTTTTTTTGACTAGGAAGATGGTCTTCATAATTGATTCTACTTCCTTTGAAACTGACTTTCCTGTGCTTATTATTTGAGGTGTATATATTTAAAACTTACAGTGTACTCATGTATACTTTATATAGTTCTTTTGACAATATTGGAATGAAATTCTGATTTTTTTTGTCTTCAGTTCAGTCGCTCAGTTGTGTCCGACTCTTTGCGACCCCATGAATTGCAGCATGCCAGGCCTCCCTGCCCATCACCAACTCCCAGAGTTCACTCAGACTCACGTCCATCGAGTCAGTGATGCCATCCAGCCATCTCATCCTCTATCGTCCCCTTCTCCTCCTGCCCCCAATCCCTCCCAGCATCAGGGTCTTTTCCAATAAGTCAACTCTTCGCATGAGGTGGCCAAAGTATTGGAGTTTCTTAACTGACTCTATATTTTGTTCTGTTTAAATATGTATAAATTGTCTCTTCTCTCTGTCATAAAATTCATTTAATTTGTTTCTACCTCAGTGTTCCTTGTACAGTTATTCTCTCTCATAGATAGGAAGAATGAGGCTCAAGTAAGTTGAAGGGCACAGAGATGAATACACATTAGAAAGCTAAGCGAAGATACTAAATCCCTTCTTTTATCTCTAAATCTAGTACTTTATTCATTACACCTCAGAATCCCATTCAAAAGGGCATAACTGGGACATGGGTTATGAGAATAAGCTGCATTTAAATGTTCCACATAAAGAGAGTATAACAGTTGATAGAATGAGTACGAGAGGTGGGGATGCTGACTAAGGAATCTTATCAAAGCAGCAAAGTACATGCATTGCATTTCTCCATGCAACAGGGATAGTCTTTGAGGTGTGAACTGCCTTTAGCATAACTGAAAAAGAAGGCTTATGTAGTAGATTCACTTCTAATGCATCAGACTTTTTACATAAGGAAAACTGGGTGGAAGGAAAGGGCTTATTTAATTCAATACTGCTGGTCAAGTTATGACTATGAAATACATACATTTCCATATTTCCTGCTTTGAGAATTGTATCTAGTTGTATGTAGGAATTTTGGAACCATATACATATATTAATATTATCAAATGCTTTTTATATCTCGAAAACTTTGTATACCCAACATCTTTTAAAATATTATATCTGCTTGTAGCCAGGAAATATATTTCAAGAAATATTTGTCTCCATTTTATCTCATTCCCTCATTTCTCTGACACTAATTCTCCCTTCTTTCCAAGGTGCTTTTCCATGAGATAGGATCAAAGCCCTTTCTTTTATTGCACTTGGCATCTGGAAGAAAATTCTTGCATTTTTCTGCATCACTGATGCTATCTCTTTTTTTTTTCATAGAGTTTTTGAAAGTCTCTTCTCTCTTGCCTAAAAGCTTTGTTAATTTGCTTCTCTCTTTGTGGTTATTTAACTATGTAATTGTATTATTTAACTTTATAAATCTTTTGAGATTCTGAGTATGTAAGTTGCAGTGTGAGTAAAGTATTCCATGAATTGGATTTGTGAGTTCAATGGAAAGTTTCGCTTAAACAGCATTTGCACTAAGTTGGATTTTTTATTGATCTTTACTTTTTGCAATTTAAACCAGTATGATACAGGACAGGAAAAACAGATTCAAAATTATCAACTTAAGGTTTTTTTATCATTCATATATAATTGATTCTGCATTAAATTTGTTAACCTCCTCTGCTCCCTATTTCCCTGATGACTCAGATGGTACGATGGCAGATGACTCAGATCTGCCTGCAATGCAAGAGACCTGGCTTTGATCCTGGGTTGGGAAGATTCCCTGGAGAAAGGAATGGCAACATAATCCAGTATTCTTGCTGGAGAATTCCATGGACAGAGGAGCCTGGAGGCTTTCAGTCCAAGGGGTTGCAAAGAGTTGGACAGGACTGAGTGACTAAGCATAGTACAAACACTACAGTAGGTTTTATGTTAATTGGAAACTGGTTGATATTTTATTACATAAATAAACAAGATAACATTGGTAAGTTTCAAGCTTACTAAGCCACATATACTCCATAGTAACAATGATAACTATTCTTGTTGTTTATTTTGGTTTTGTTTGTATGTAATTTTCTATTGTAAATGCAATGAGTTCAGTTCAGCTCAGTTGTTACTCAGTCGTATCCAACTCTTTGCAACCCCATGGACTGCAGCACACCAGGCTTCCTTGTCCTTTACCATGTCCCAGAGCTTACTCAAACTCATGTCCATTGAGTCAGTGATGCCATCAAACCATCTCATTCTCTGTCGTCCCCTTCTCCTCCCATCTTCAATTTTTCCCAGCATCAGGGTCTTTTCAAATGAGTCAGCTCTTCGCATCAGGTGGCCAAAGTATTGGAGTTTCAGCTTCAGCATCAGTCCTTCCAATGAATATTTAGGACTGATTTCCTGTAGGATGGACTGGTTGGATCTATTTGCAGTCCAAGGGACTCTCAAGAGTCTTCTCCAACACCACAGTTCAAAAGCATCACTTCTTAAGCACTCAGCTTTCTTTATAGTACAACTCTCACATCCATACACGGCTACTGTTAGAGCCATAGCTTTGACTACATGGATCTTTGTTGGCAATTAATCTCTACTTTTGAATACGTTGTCTAGGTTTGTCACAACTTTTCTTCCAAGCAGCAAGCATCTTTTAATTTCATGCCTGCATAAACCGTTTGCAGTGATTTTGGAGACCAAGAAAATAAAGTCTTTCACTGTTTCCATTGTTTCCCCATCTATATGCCATGAAGTGATGGGACTGGATGCCATGATCTTAAGTTTTTTGAATGTTGAGTTTTAAGCCAGGTTTTTCATTCTCCTCTTTCACTTTCATCAAGAAGCTCTTTAGTTCCTCTTCACTTTCTGCCATAAGGGTGGTGTCATGCTCATATCTGGCGTTATTGATATTTCTCTGGCAATCTTGATTCTAGCTTGTGATTCTTTCAACTGGCATTTTACATGATGTACTCTGCATATAGGTTAAATAAGCAGGGTGACAATATACAGCCTGATGTACTTTCCCAATGTTGAATCAGTCAGTTGTTCCATGTCTGGTTCTAACTGTTGCTTCTTGAACTGTAAACAGGTTTCTCAGGAGGCAAATAAGGTGAGCTAGTATTCCCATCTCCTGAAGAATTTTCCAGTTTGTTGTGATCCACATAGTCAAAGGTTTTAGCATAGTCAGTGAAGCAGAGGTAGATGTCTTTCTGGAATTCTCTTGCTTTTTCTGTGATCCAATGGATGTTAGCCATTTGATTTCTGGTTCTTCTGCCTTTCCTAAATCCAGTTGTACATCTGGATGTTCTTGGTTCACATACTGTTGAAGCCTAGCTTGGAGGATTTTGAGCCTTACTTTGCTAGCAAGTGAGGTGAGTGCAATTGTGAAGTAGTTTGAACGTTCTTTGGCACTGTCTTTCTTTGGGGTTGGAATGAATACTGACCATTTCCAGTCCTGTGGTTACTGCTGAGTTTTCCAAATTTGCTGGCATATTGAGTGCAGCACTTTCACAGCATCATTTTTAGGATTTAAAATAGCTCAACTGGAATTCCATCACCTCCACTAGCTTTGTTTGTAGTGATGCCTCCTAAGGCCCACTTGACTTAACATTCCAAGATATCTGGCTGTAGATGAGTTATCACACCATCTTGGTTATCTGGGTCATGAAAATCTCTTTTGTATAGCTCTTCTGCGTTTTCTTGCTACCTTTTCTTAATATTTTCTGCTTCTCTTAGGTCCATATCGCTTCTGTCCTTTATTGTTCCTATTTACATGAAATGTTCCCTTAGTATCTCTAATTTTCTTGAAGAGATCTCTAGACTTTCCCATTCTATTTTTTTCCTCTATTTCTTTGCGTTGATAACTTAGAAAGGTTTTCTTCAGATGGGTATACCTTTTCTATTCTCTTGCCTTTTGCTTCTCTTTTCTGAGCTATTTGTAAGGCCTCCTCAGACAACCATTTTGCCTTTTTGCATTTCTTTTTCTTGGGGATGGTTTTGATCACCACCTCCTGTTCAATGTTACGAACCTCTGTCTATAGTTCTTCAGGCCCTCTGTCTATCAGATCTAATCCTTTGAATCTATATGTCACTTCCACTGTATAATCATACCTGAATCGCCTAGTGGTTTACCCTACCTTCTTCAATTTACGTCTGAATTTTGGAACAAGGAGTTCATGACCTGAGGCATAGTCAGCACCTGGTCTTGTTTTTGCTGACTGTATAGAACTTCTCCATCTTTAGCTGCAAAAAATATAATCTATCTGATTTCAGTATTGACCATCTATTGATGTCTGTGTGAAGACTCGTCTTTTGTGTTGTCAGAAGAGGGTGTTTATTATGACCAGTGAGTTCTCTTGGCAAAACTCTGTTAGCCTTTGCTCTTCCTTTTTTTTCTTCAAGGTCAAATTTGTCTGTTACTTCAGGTATCTCTTGACTTCCTACTTTTGCATGCCAGTCCCCTATAATGAAAAAGACATCTTTTTTTTTGGTATTAGTTCTAGAAGATCTTGTAGCGATCATTCAACTTTAGCTTCTTTGGCATCAGTGGTTGAGAGATAGGCTTGGATTACTGTGATGTTGAATTGTTTGCCTTGGAAACAAATCAAGATCATTCTGTGGTTTGTGATTGCACCCAAGTACTGATTTCAGACTCTGTTGATCACTGTGAGGGCTACTCCATTTCTTCTAAGGGATTCTTGCCACAGTAGTAGATATAATGATCATCTGAATTAAATTTGCCCATTCCCATCCATTTTAGTTCACTGATTCCTAAAATGTTAATGTTTACTCTTGCCATCTCCTGTTTGACCACTTCCAATTTACCTTGATTCATGAACCTAATATTCCAGGTTCCTATGCAACATTGTTCTTTACAGCATCGGACTTGACTTTCACTACCAGACACATCCACCGCTGGGCGTTGTTTCCGCTTTGGCTTAGCCTTTCAATTCCTTCTCGAGTGATTTATCTCCTCTTCTGCGGTATGTTGGGCCCCTACCAAACTGAAAGAGTTCATCTTTCAGTGTCATATCTTTTTGCCTTTTCATACTGTTCACGGGGTTCTCAAGGCAAGAAAGCTGAAGTGGTTGGCCATTCCATTCTCCAGTGGGCCACATTGTGTCAGAACTCTCCACCATGACCCATCTGTCTTGGGTCACCCTGAATAGTGTGGCTTATAGTTTCATTGAGCTAGACAAAGCTCAATGAAAATGTTATTTATGTGATCAGTTTGGTTAGGGAAAATATTTTAAAGGGGTTAAAATCATTTGACTTTTGCCTGTTTCAATTTGCCCTTTGAGTTTCTACATTCTTAATCTTTCTCATTCTTCCTATGAAGAAATAAAAACAAAGCCTATTTGTTTAGCGATTAACACTGTGAGCCTAAGGAAAACAGTCACACCTATGAATATGGTAGAGATGAAATAGAGGAAAAGTCTGGGTCAGTGGTGAAATTATGGATCTGTCATATGAACTTTGTACTATTTGAAAACTTCTCGATAGATAACAAAAATAATCCCTTATTAAGTGAACATAGTTGTAGTTGCATATATCTGCGTGTAAAACTTAATGATTGTAGTATTAGAAAGGCAATGAGACAGAGATTTACTTGCAGATGTTTATTGTAGAAATAGAAACAATGTCTATACATTTAGCAATTATGCTGTGAGCCTAAGAAAACATTCACACCTACGAATATGGTAGAGCTGAAATAGGGGAAAAATCTGGGTCACTGATGAAATTTGCCATATGAACTTTGTTCTATCTGAAAATTTCTTGACAGATGACAAAAAAATAATCTCTTATTGTTTTAAGTGAATATAATTTTAGTTACATATATCTTCATGTAAAACAATGATTGTATTATCAGAATTGGAGTGGGTTTGGGGCTCCATTACAGTTGGGCAACATGAAAGACAGATAATTTTATCTGACAAGGGAGGCTGTCCTTACCCCTCCTCTTTACATCTCTAAAAACTATCAGGTCCAGGTTGAATGCTCTTACTATGCTTCAGTGGCCCTGTTGCTTACTTCTGTCATATCTTTTATTGTACAGATTTATAGTTGTTTGTTTGACTTTCATCACTTCAGAGATCAGGTTGCCTGGGAAACAAACAATGAGACAGAGATTTACTTGTAGATGTTTAGTGTAGTGTATCTTCCAGATCAACTCTTAAGGGGGATTAAAATAAGAGGGAATAGGAAGTGGGAAGATTCAATCTGTGATATGATCACAACAGAGGCCTCAGACAAAACCAGGGGATAGGGTGCTTATGCTGCTGGGATAGTGCTTCATAAAGGACAGTTCTGAGGCAAGAGGACTGGAGTATTAACATTCACTCCTTTCCCCTATACAACCAGTCTTTGGAACTGGGCTTTTCTCAGAGAGGGAACATAAATTTTAGCAAGGAGGCTTTATTTGGTTGAGGGCAGTTCTCAAAGGGACTTCCAGAACATGGCCATCAGTACTCATGCTTTAGCTCTTATGAGGAGTGAGTAGTACAGTCCTGAAAAGTGGATGCACACTGTAGTAGACATGGAGAAATTATGACCAAACCCCCTCTACAAAAGCATTTGTTCTTCAGCTTCTGGAAATCTAGTCACCAGTCATCATTGAACAGCCCCTTTAAGGTCTGGTTCAGTTGCAAAAAGCTGTCTTTGGTCTGAGTTCTAGGAAACCCCATGCAGTGACTGATCAAGGTGGAGTATGAAGTCCTACCCATTTTTGCCCAAAGCAAGGAAAGCCCAAAGAGGTATTTCAGTTCCAGAGTTCCCCCTGGGGTGGACAGTTTGACTTCTGCAACTACCCAGTGCTACTTCCTCCTTCTACCTTCCACCAATGTTGCTGATATATTCTAGAGCTCCAGTGCTTTGACTGTATGCTCTTAGATATGCTCAATTCCAAATTTCAGAGTTCCACTATTTCCCACCAGGGCCATAATCCTAACCTAGCATGCATGCTGGGGCAGGGACTTTAACTTTCGCTAGAGCTAAGAACTCTTGTAATTAAGTCCTCAGCTTTTTTAGCCCATGGTTGTAGGAGATGAGTTTTATTATGCTTCCAAATAACATTAAATTCTATTTGATTTTCACACTTTATCTTCATTTGCTGATTCAATAACCTGAACTTTTCAGTCTTTCTCAATATACCTAGGCCACCCAACAGGGCCACCATGTTCCTATTAACTTTATACTTAATATTTTGTATATCCTCTTAAAAGCCTAAACTATTGTGCATGCTTATGCTTGCTCAGTGTCTTAGTCATGTCCAACTCTCTGCGACCCCAAAGACTGTAGCCTGCCAGGCTCCTCTGTCCATGAGATTATCCTGGCAAGAATACTGGAGGGGTCACCATTTCCTTCTCCAGGAGATCTTCTCAACTCAGGCACGGAAGCCAAATTTCCTGTAGTTCCTGCATTGGCAAGTAGATTCTTTACCACTAAATCTTACCTATATATTCCCTACTACTAGTATCCCACTCCAGTTTAACACTTGTAATTCTGACAATTGCACTCCTCTAGAATTCTAAGAGCGCAATTATTGCCTCATTTACACTTGTGATGGCATCTTCATTGCCCTACAACTGTCTCCAAAATCCCATTTTCTCAGTACTAACTAGCCCCTGGCATCATCAGCTTTCTTAGTTTGTATTTTCCATG
The DNA here is from genome assembly GCF_055505025.1 of Bos grunniens. Lineage (NCBI taxonomy): Eukaryota > Metazoa > Chordata > Mammalia > Artiodactyla > Bovidae > Bos > Bos grunniens. The sequence goes on from NC_141165.1 coordinate 107,872,413, forward strand.
GAACAGACTCAGAGATGGAGATTTTTGTTCAGAAATGGTATCTAAGGAGGCCTAAGGAGCAATTCCCATTGGGAATGAGAGAGATGGGTTTTGACAAAGGGATGAGTCACTGCAAATCAGTTGGAACATGGGCTTCAACCAAACCCCCAGAAAGCTATGGAATTCCTGGGATGCTATTTCATGGTTATTCTCCTTGCGGCAGGGGAGCCAGGATTTTATTCACTCATTGTCACTGAATGTGGATTGCCTCTGGGGAAGAGGTATGATATTATATCAGACAGATCTCTTCAGCTAAGGGAAATGCTCAGAGAGGGACCCAGCTGAGAGTCATCAACCCTCCCAGGACCTAGGGGAATGAGTGCCTTATGCATGAAGGGAGGGTCTGGGATTACATGTATTACACTCAGTCTGGACTTTGAGTTTCTTTCAGAGGAATTTGACTTATTGATCTTCACATACTCAGAGTCTAAGATGATGCTGGCATTTAGTAGAAGATTGAGAATTTCTTACTGAATAAATATAATACTAGCTGTTTACTAACAGACCAGTACAGTTGTTTGTTAATCAAAGATTCAAAATAATTATTTACCATTTTTACTTAAATAGAAGAAAACAGGAAGAGTTGTTAACTTCTTAAGTATGAGGTTATTAATATCAAAACCTATTCAGTTATTTTTCATCTCAATACTTATTTGTTGAATGCTTTAACATGTGCTAGGCATTATGTAACATATTAAGGCAAATGCTTTCTCTTAATGGAAGATATATTTTAGCTTTCTCATTTTGTTAGAGAAAACAGCTAGCTTCCCTTATCTTTTTTTTTTTTTTTTTTTAATAGCCTTGTTTGAAAAGGCAGCATGGAAACTGATGCTTTCTTATGTTCTTTGAGCCTCCACCAGCCATTATAATGATCATCTCCCCTGGTCTAGAATGGCTGACATTTGTTGACTAGGAGAAAATAACGATAATTGTTGTATCAGCCACTCCCATTACACCTGTGTGTTTAGAGCCTTTATTCTATTTGGAGCTGAATATAGACTAGATATGGGAACAAGAGCAATCTAAAAGAGACAATCATCTAAACTAAAACGTTTTGATTGTATCCTCAACTTGGCATGTACTGATATATAGGAAGTGTGTTCCTACCTAGAAATGAAACTCCTCCTCATAATCCTTTTTCCATAAGTAGCAACCAAACTACTGCAATAGTGGATATTTGTTGACCTGCATCTGCTACAAAGGTCAGTGGCACATCATTGTCTTAACTAACAATTGGCCAGAAATTATATGACTTTCATTAATCACCTTAGTACTTCTCACTGGTTTATCAAACAGACTACCTAGATTGAAAAGACATGTCATACAACTACTCAAATATAGAGATTGTTTAAAAATATACTCTTTTTTCACAATGGATTTTTGCCTCAGTAAACAATGTGTTAACACCCTACAGTAGATGTTTCCTAGAGCAAATTCAGTTAAAAATAAGCAAAGCTGTGACCAACTGAACACATTTCTTTCACTACATTTCCCTATCCTTCTCAGTCATGCTGAAAAAAGAATTACTACTTTGATCCATTGTAAATAGCCAATAAAATTTAAAAAAAAAACATATTTTAAGGGACATCAATATGGTAAAATGAAAAATGGGTATTTCCTTTGACTAACATATCCTAGGTTGTGTTGACAAAAACCACTAGAGGTGGCATGAGCTTCAGGAGTGGGGGTATTCAGGTTTACAGTCTACTCTACTTAGGAGATAATAGCATCTATATTTACTTTCTTGGGCATCCAAGGTGGTTCAATGGTAAAGAATCTGCCTGCCAATGTAGGAGACCCATTCAGTCCTTGGGTCAGAAAGATCCCCTGGAGAACGGAATGACAACCCACTCCAGTATTCTGGCTTGGAAAAACCCAATGGACAGAGAAACCTGTTGGGCTATAGTCTAGGAGATCGCAAAGATTTGGACATAACTGAGTAGATATATTATCTTACAAATAATTTTCAAAACATTTTTTTTATATTTCAGTTTCCTGCACTAATTTGTTCCACTTCTCGTCTATGATCTTATCCTAGAGTTACCATTTTTCATTCTTGCAGTAATTTAAATATTTAAATTCCCACCGTATTTCTGAGAATCTATATAATAGTTGGGTCTAGTATTTTTGAGCTTCTCTTGTGGCTCAGCTGGTTCCAAATAGGAAAAGGAGTACGTCAAGGCTGTATATTGTCACCCTGCTTATTTAACTTCTATGCAGAGTACATCATGAGAAATGCTAGGCTGGAAGAAGCACAAGCTGGAATCAAGATTGCCGGGAGAAATATCAATAACCTCAGATATGCAGATGACACCACCCTATGGCAGAAAGTGAAGAGGAACTAAAGAGCCTCTTGATGAAAGTGAAAGAGGAGAGTGAAAAAGTTGGCTTAAAGCTCAACATTCAGAAAACTAAGATCATGGCATCTGGTCCCGTCACTTCATGGGAAATAGATGGGGAAACAGTGGAAACAGTGTCAGACTTTATTTTTGGGGGCTCCAAAATCACTGCAGATGGTGACTGCAGCCACGAAATTAAAAGACGCTTACTCCTTGGAAGGAAAGTTATGACCAACCTAGATAGCATATTCAAAAGCAGACATTACTTTGCCAACAAAGGTTCGTCTAGTCAAGGCTATGTTTTTTCCAGTGGTCATGTATGGATGTAAGAGTTGGACTGTGAAGAAAGCTCAGTGCCAAAGAATTGATGCTTTTGAACTGTGGTGTTAGAGAAGACTCTTGAGAGTCCCTTGGACTGCAAGGAGATCCAACCAGTCCATTCCAAAGGAGATCAGTCCTGGGTGTTCTTTGGAAGGACTGATGCTGAAGCTGAAACTCCAATACTTTGGCCACCTCATTTGAAGACTTGACTCATTGGAAAAGATCCTGATGCTGGGAGGGATTGGGGGCAGGAGGAGAAGGGGACGACAGAGGATGAGATGGCTGGATGGCATCACCGACTTGATGGCCATGAGTTTGGGTGAAGTCTGGGAGTTGGTGATGGACAGGGAGGCCTGGTGTGCTGCAATTCATGGGGTCATAAAGAGTCTGACACGACTGAGCAACTGAACTGAACTGAACTGAACTGTGGCTCAGCTGGTAAAGAATCCACCTCCAAGGCAGGAGACCTCAGTTTGACCCCTGGGTTGAGAAAATCTACTGGAGAAGGGAAAGGCTACCCACTCCAGTATTCTGGCCTGGAGAATTCTATGGACTGTATAGTCTATGGTGTTGCAAAGAATTGGGCACGACTGAGTGACTTTCAATTTCAAAGTATAAAACCTATGTTGTTAAGACAAATAACCCTGCTTTAGAGAAGTTTAGAGTTTTGTTTTGCCTAAATTAATAACAGAAGCAACTATTTAAACTTTTGAAAGTCCAACCCATTTGTATCTGATATCCCAGGTTTAGCCATCCTTTTAAAATTTTATTATTATTTTTTTAACCAAAAATTAGTCATAAAAGAGAGATTTATTCTGGGTATTTAGAGTAGTTTTGTATTGGTTTCTACATAGATTACTGATCTAGTTCAGTGATTGTCCAACACTGATGTGCATAGGAGTCACTGAGGGATCTTATTAAAATGCAGATTCTGGTTCAGGAAGTCTGGGACAGGACCTGCAGATCTACATTTCTAACAAGTTTCAGATGTTATCAGTGCTGCTCATCTATGGTAGCAAAGGTTTAGTTAATATGTTCTCTCACTGATGAATTATAATTATAAAAATATAAGCAACTTTATTGTGAGAAACCATTATAAAAATACTTATGCCTAATAAAGACAAAAGAAACTAGGAAAATTGTCTCAGAAGATTGGATACAAAATATTACTGAAAAAAAATGTGTAATTTAAAATAGTATATGGGGAAAAATAACTCCAAGACAAAGTAAGAATTCAAGATTGTGAGCTCTGTCTTGAAACGGTTTTTATTTTCTAGATATGGTGAGCATCTTTACTGGTATCATTTTGACATTCTTTCTGTGATGCTTGGTGATAACTGGAAGTATATCATAGAAACAGTGGGAGATTAAATAGAAGGAGTGGGAGCAAAGCTTTCTGTTTTGAGTTTAAAAAAGAGATATTTGATATTTTTTATATTTGGATGAAGTTGGGTGAAATTCTTATTCAAACTTCATTACAAAAATACTTATCCCTGGGGAAATCACTGCATTTCCATGTCTATCATTTTTAATATGATATATGAAAGTGTTGTATTAAATATTCTCAAAAATTCCTCCCAACTTTAATAGCCTATGATGTTATGATTCTGGTATATATTCATGGAAAGATTTTATAGCCTACTTCCTGAACACTCACAAATTTTTTTCATAGCTGCTGCAATTGATGCCAGCCAAAACCAGCATATGGCAAAACATCTCATATTCCTCTTTCCAATCTCTTTTCAAACTCTAAAGCTACATCTCAGTTCTTTAATAAATAACCAGTTCTATTTATCCATATTTTTCCTTCCAACATAGCTCACCTAATGAATCCCAAATTGCTTGTTCTGACATGCTTAGCTAGATATTAGTATTTAAGGTCAACTTTAATTCAAACTTCTTAAGTACACTCCTGAACTTCTGGATATAGTCATAAAACACAGACTGTCTATTAGGGTTTCTTATAATTTATCAGGGTAATGAATATTTTAGGTTTGTAACACATTCAAAAATGATAATAATAATAACCTAGTGAAAGTTGAAAGTGTAGATATAATTGAAAATCCCTGAACTTCATTACAAACCAGTAAATTAATAAACTTACAAAATGATGATTCAGCTCAAATACACAAGTACTTCTGATTAATGCTTTAAAACTATGGAATTTATGTATTTAAAATATAGTTGAGGGCTTCCCCAGTGGCTCAGTGGTAAAGAGTCCACCTGCCAGTGCAGTAGACAGGGGTTCAATCCCTGATCTGGGAAAATCCCACATGCCTCGCAGAAAATAAACTCTTGCACCACAGTTATTGACTGTGTTCTAGAGCCCCTGATCTGCAACTACTGAGCCCATGCACCAGCTACTGAAGCCCGCGTGCCCTAGAGCCCATCCTCCACAAGAGAAATCAACTAGAGAGTAGCACCTACTCACTGCAACTAGAGTAAAGCCCACACATCAACAAAGACCCAGCACAGCCATAAATAAATAAAATTATTTTAAAAAATAATATTGAAACTTAAAAGACTAGCCTATACCTGAAGTTTCAGAAATCCATCATTGCATAAAGTAAAGCAACATCTGTATAGTGAAAAAAGAAGTTGTCTTCCTGAGAGATATTGATAAGTAATAGACACTCAAGGGAATACATTCAAGCTTAAGCAGTTAAGGATTCAATGAGTAAGAATGATGCTGTTGCTAATGCAATATACCAAGAATTAGCTCTCAAATAGGCTGATCAATAAATTTTTACTGTAATTTAAATTTTGAGAAAAACAAAGTAAAAAAAATACTTAATGCATTGTAATATGATAATTATAAAAGGCTACAAATCCTACTCAAGTATTTTCTCATATCTGATAAAGCAAAAGCTGTGCATGCATGCTAAGTTGCTTCAGTCATGTCAGACTTTTTGCAATCCTATGGACTGAGGCCACCAGGTTCCTCTGTTCATGGGATTCTGCAGGCAAGAATACTGGAGAGGATTGCATTTCCTCCTCCAGAGGATCTTCCTGACCCAGGGATCAAACCTGGGTCTTGTATGTCTCTTGCATTGGCAAGATGGTTCTTTACTGCTAGTGCCACCTGGGAAGTGAAAGCTGATGCATTGACAACTATTGCTATGCTTATAGAAGTTGTCTTATTTATAAACTTTTTCATTCCAAAAAGCATTTGGGTTGCCTTTTACAAAAATATCTTGATATTTAAAATAAAGATGAAAACCTAAAAATATAAGCCATGTAAAGAGAGCAGTGATATATAGAAACAGCCTAAATGTACATTAATGGTTCAATGGATAAAGAAAATGTGAAATATATGTACATATATATAAAGATATTCATACAAAGAAATAAATCATGTCATTTGTGACAATGTAGATGAACCAGAAACTGGGAGGTCATTGTGCTAAGTGAAATAAACAGAGGAAAACAAACACTGCATGGTACACTTGTATATGGAGTAAAAAATAGTTAAAGTTATAGAAAAAGAGAGTAGAAAAGTGGGTTTGCCAGGCTCTGTGGAGGGGTGAACATGGGGAGAGATTGGTAAAAGGGTATAAGCTTTCAGTTATAATAAGTCTGAGTATCTAATGTATATGTGTCTATAGCTGATAATACCATATTGTGTAATTAAAATTTGCTAAGAGAATAGAACGTAAATGTGTTCACATATATTTACATAAATATAAATCATATATAAATATACATCATATATATCATATATGTATATGCATATATATAAATCATACATATATCATATATATATAAATATAAAATATCATATATATCATACATATATCATATATATAAATATATATCATATATAAATATGTGAGGTGATAGATTTTTTTTGACTCATTGAGGGTACATTCTTTCACAATGTATATGTATATCAAATCATCATATTGTACACTTTAAATATCTCACAATTTTATATGTCAATTATACCTCAATAAGCTGAAAAAAAATCTGGAAATCTGTGTCCAAGATAAATACACAACCAAGAAGTTATTTTTTAAATTTGCAATTATTTAGAGATAATACAGAAGGATTAAAGGCATTAATTATACCAGAGATAAAGAATAAACAGAACTTGCTTAAAGTGTAGTATAAAACTGTCTTGATAGCAAATAAATATATTTTTATTTCATTAAAAACATAAAAGAAAGAGGAGATACAAAAGTGACTTAAAACATGAAATGATTATGCAATTATTTCAGCCCGAAGCTTCCTGTCAATTAATGCACAAACAAAATGATATATGTTGTAAGATGTCCCCTGAGCACAGAAAGAATACTGCTACTTCAAGAGATGTAAATGTTTTCCTGACAATAAAAAATGAACATTAACATATAGTTTTCTCTATAATGGTTATTGAGTTCTGATGTAGTTCTGATGTAGTCAGAAAATGTCTTTCTAATAGCCATTTTTTATACCTATATTTTCCCTTCATGGATCATAGTTTTGTCATGGAAAAGGGGCTTGCATAACTCAATGAAGCTATGAGCCTTGCTGTTCAGAGCCAACCAAGATGGACAGGTCATGGTGGACAGTTCTGACAAAATGTGGTCCACTGGAGAAGGAAATGACAATCCACTCCAGTATTCTTGCCTGGAGAACCCCACAGACAACATGAAAAGGCAAAGAGCTATGACACTGGAAAATGATCCTCCCCCCACCTCCAGAAAGGAAGGTGTCCAATATGCTACTAGGGAGGAGCAGAGGGCAATTAGAAACAGCCCAAAGAAGAATGAAGTGGCTGGGTCAAAGTGGATATGACACTTAGATATGGGTGGATGCATCTGGTGGTGAAAGTAAAGTTCGATGCTGTAAGAAATATATTTCACAAGAGCCTGAAATGTTAGGTCCATGAATCAAGATTCAGTTCAGTTCAGTCACTCAGTCATGTCTGACTCTTTGCGATCCCATGAATCGCAGCATGCCAGGCCTCCTTGTCCATCACCAACTCCCAAAGTTTACCCAAACTCATGTCCATTGAGTCAGTGATGCCATCCAACCATCTCATCCTCTGTTGTCCCCTTCTCCTCCTGCCTTCATTCTTTCCCAGTATCAGGGTCTTTTCAAATGAGTCAGCTCTTCACATCAGGTGGCCAAAGTATTGGAGTTTCAGCTTCAACAACAGTCCTTCCAATGAATATTCAGGACTAATATCCTTTAGGATGGACTGGTTGGATCTCCTTGCAGTCCAAGGGACTCTCAAGAGTCTTCTCCAGCACCACAGTTCAAAAGCATCAATTCTTGTGCACTCAGCTATTTGTATAGTCCAACTCTCACATCCATACATGACTACTGGAAAAACCATAGCCTTGACTAGATGGACCTTTGTTGACAAAGTAACGTCTCTGTTTTTTTAATATGCTGTCTAGGTTGGTCATAACTTTCCTTCCAGGGAGTAAGTGTCTTTTAATTTCATGACTGTAGTCACCATCTGCAGTGAATTTGGAGCCCCCAAAATAAAGTCAGCCACGGTTTCCCCATCTATTTGCCATGAAGTGCTGGGACTAGGTGCCATTATCTTAGCTTTGGAAATAGTCAAGTAGGAGATGGCAAGATTGAACACTGACATCTTAGGAAGTGGTGAATTAAAATGGACAGGAATGGTCAAATTTAGTTAACAGGGCCATTATATCTACCACTATGCCAAGGATCCCTTAGAATAAATGGAGTAGATCTCATAGTCAACAAGAGTCTGAAATGAAGTATTTGAGTGCAGTCTCAAAAATGAGAGGATGATCTGGGTTCTTTTCCAAGGTAAACCATTCAACATCACAGTAATCCAAGTTTATGTCCCAACCACTGATGTCAAAGAAGTTGAAGTCAAACAGTTCTATGAAGACTTATCTTCTAGCACTTAACACCAAAATAAGATGTCATTTTCATCATAGGGGATTGGAATGCAAGTGTGTGGTCTGGAAAATGTGTGTCCACCACAAGGACATAAAGTGAAAAGAGAAACTGCAAAAGTAAAAATAGCTATCTTGCTTGTTATTGGGTTTGTTTGACACCCTTGGCACTAGTTCAAAAAACAGACCTAATAGAACTGTGCCCTATCACCAGGAGATTTCCAGGCTGAAGATACATTATACCGGTTTCGTCCAGTTGGACCTGCTTTGTTTTAGTGATGCCAGCAAGGGGAAACGCTACATCTGATCATATGATAGATTTCCTTCTACTTCCTCACAGAAGGCAGTCAGAGATTTGTTATACACAATGCTGTCATTACAGACATTGATGCATAAAGCTGCTAAGAACCCTCTCCTGACATTTATACTTGTAACCTTACTTAGAACCCCTATAACTAACTGAATGATTTGTCCTGTCAACAATCATTTGTTGATTTTGTAGTTAACAGGAAAAACAAAAAGATTCTGATCATTACCAGGTTAATATGTGATTGCTACTGGGAGTTATTCACAAGTTTTTAGAAAAACATCATTGTCATTTAGTTCAGGACAAGTTCTAGGTAAGGTATTAACCTTCCACATCCATCTTAGCTTACCAAGGAAAAAATTATTCTTATTTAGAATGACTTTTTAAATTGTCGGAAGAAGTTACTAGTTTGGTTTCTGTAGATTAGGGAAAATTTTTCAGTTGAATTCCAGCCACATAACTGTCTTTAATATGTCTGTAAGATTGTTTATGTAGGGTTTTTTTTTTTCAAAATGAAAACAATATTTTTTGAGAATATTTTAACTTGTACTACTGGATGGTAAATTCAGATTTTACTGAAAAATGAGCTGAGTTTGTTTACAAATAACATAGTAAAAATAGCACTGAGAACTAGGATGCTTTTTTTTAATGCCTCTACTCCAATGAATTGAAAGTTTTAATCTGATGAGGCTGAGGGGAATAATTGTCTTTACAAGAGCCATATTCTCTTCTTTGCCTAGTCATCTTTACTTTCTCAGGTTAATGATTTCCTACTATCCATGTTCATACCTGTTAAAGAAATTATGAGACCTTTGTTCTAAATGGCTCAAAATCCACACGTTAGTAGTTTTATTCTAACATTTATTGTTGATTTTTATTGTTGCTACTTGTTAGGTACTAACTTTTCATTATTAGAGATTTGCTTTCTTTCTGTGTTTTCCCACAGAAATGCTTGCTTTAAGTGCTCATGGTCTTAAAAATGGAAGCAGATATCAGTCTTGTTTTCTCATGGCTTGGTGGATTCTCTCTTTACCTTCTGCTTTGAATCTGTGGTCATTGCTTTAATGATGGGCAACACTGCCCGTCAGACGTTCAAGCTGAAAATTGGAAGTCATTCCAGAAAGCTTCTTTCTCTCTCTCTCCGTCACCAAATTATTTTTGAGTCTTATTTCTTCTACTTCCTATATTCGTCTAATGTTTTCTATATTTTAATCCAATTCAGGTTCTCATCAGTGCTCAGTTGAAATTCTGTAATATTATTTTGTTTTAATTCAAAGTGTCACCAGAGTGACCTTTCCAATAAGCAAATCTGAAATTCCCTTCCTCTGAATAATCTGTAGTTCCCCATTGCCTCTTTGTTTATGTCTGTCTTGCATCTTAGATTCCAGCCATGTTAAATTCCTTGATGGCTCCATGCTCTCTCACACCTTTTTGCCTTTGCTTGATGTTTTCATTGCCTGAAGTTCACAGCTCAGATTTATACAGTTAGCAAATTCCTACAGGTTATTTAGCTCAATTTACCTCTTCTGGGAAGGCTTCTTCAAATCCCTTAGGCAAACTAAGATGCTTCTTTTTCTGTGCTACCACTGCTACTACCTTCAAAGTAGTCATTATGTTTATTATGGGTTTGTTTCTTTTCTGATTCCCTAGCAGCATCTGAAATTTACATTGACAATTGGAGAGATTAAGTAATTTGCCTAAGGCCACCTAGCTTGGTAGTAAAGAGCAAAAATTGGAATACAGATGGTTGGACTTCAAAAATCTGGGGTTTACCTGACTAGTTATGCCAGCTACTGTCATTTATTATGGAAATGATTGGTTACAGAATGCCCTTTGATCTGCTGTCAGGGCAGGTAGGCCAGGTTTTTTTTTTTTCTTTTCTGTTTTTGTCAATATGAACTGAGATTTTGGATTGTAAAAGGCTTTGCATCAGGCTGAAATTATTTAACCATTAAGGACATTTCTAACTGATTTTTCTGACCAAAACTTTTTGTTATTTTCTGTTTGATGAAAATTCTCCATGTTCAGGTAAAAATTAAGGACATCAAACTCTTTCTTCTACCAAAGATCCCCTCTCACTCTTCTTACTCAAAAAGTATTCTGAGCTTCACTTCTATCAGTCTTATTCAAACCATGCTGTCAACTAATTAGGAAGAGAATTTAGTAACTTACAGTCAGTTAGCTACAATTTGCATTATTTTAGGAAATTCTTAAAAATAAAAACTTTTAAGATCCAGAAGTATGGGTCTCTTATAGAATGGCAGGTTGTGGGATTTTAAAGGATATACTATCTAGAACTTATCTCAAATCACAATGACTGGATAAATTTCTCTTTGAATGAAGCTGGTGGTCCTGCTTAAAATTTACCTTTTAATCTTGAAAAACTTACTACCAACATTTAGCGATGAAAGCTTAAGACTTTCTCCCAATATTTTATTCCTCCTAACTAAAGCTCATTTTTCTGGGCTTCAAAATCACTGCAGATGGTGACTGCAGCCATGAAATTAAAAGACACTGGCTCCTTGGAAGGAGAGTTGTGACCAACCTAGATAGCATATTCAAAAGCAGAGACATTACTTTGCCAACAAAGGTCCAGCTAGTCAAGGCTATGGTTTTTCCTGTGGTCATGTATGGATGTGAGAGTTGGACTGTGAAGAAGGCTGAGTGCCAAATAATCGATGCTTTTGAACTGTGGTGTTCGAGAAGACTCTTGAAAGTCCCTTGGACTGCAAGGAGATCCAAGCAGTCCATTGTGAAGGAGATCAGCCCTGGGATTTCTTTGGAAGGAATGATGCTCAAGCTGAAACTCCAATACTTTGGCCACCTCACGCGAAGAGTTGACTCATTGGAAAAGACTGATGCTGGGAGGGATTGGGGGCAGGGGGAGAAGGGGACGACAGAGGATGAGATGGCAGGATGGCATCACTGACTCGATGGACATGAGTCTGAGTGAACTCCGGGAGTTGGTGATGGACAGGGAGGCCTGGCGTGCTGTGATTCATGGGGTTCACAAAGAGTCGAACACGACTGAGCAACTGATCTGATCTGATCTGATAGCTCATAGGCGTATGAATGACTCCCAATCTTAAATTTTCTAGTAAGTTGCTTCTGCTTCAGAGAAAAGAGGAAATACACTGCTGATCCAAATGACACAGTAGGAGCTCCTAAAGTCACTTCACTGTTCTATAATTCACATCACTTTATTTCATTATGTTGATTTAAAATTATCTATTATGATCTCATCCTCCATTAAACACACAAAACTAATGAAAAATTAATTATATACTGCCTTTTTGTGTTTTTTGTAAAGTTCAACACCATGTACTATAAACTAGCAATTATTTGTAAACACCAAATTTAACACAATATTCTATCAATCTTTTGATTAATAGGAAATATTTACTTCATTTGTCCATTACACAGGTTTAAGATTTTAAAACAAAGAGAAGAAAAATTATCTTTTTGCTATACTCAGGAATCTAGCGCTTATAACACAACTTCTTCTCAAACTGTGAAGCATGGTACAAGCTTGTAACAAAACTTAAGCATTCTGGAGTTATGAAATGTTTCCTTGTTCACAGTGGTTTATTGAGGACACCATTCAGAGAAAGCACAGATGACGTTCTCATACTTTTTAATAGCTTACTTGAGAAAATATAAAATATGGGTAAACTGATTTTAAAATGAAAATTAGAAAAAGTAAGCATAAGTTATTGTTGGAGTTTAGGAGCATTGCATTGTTTGATTTAGGTCAAATGGAGCTGAGAATATGTGGATGAGAGGGATAAGACACATAAAGAGAACAAAAGAGCAATCATAAAATCAAGTCTCTTCCCCCATGGGCTACTTGAAATGGGTTGAAATTTTCTATGTAATCTTGCTCTACCCATTAAGTTGAAACATTAGCTTCTCTCTGGGAGATTAGAGAATGGAACCAAATGGCCATATTTCATGATGCATGTATTGATCTAGGAGAGATATGACAGAAGAGAATGGCATTTCCTTTCAAGTGTAAGCTAGGATTGAGAAATCAGGCTGCTACTGGAAGACAGTCTTAATACCATCAGGAGACCACCTACAACTCCTTTATTTGTGTACAACTACTTACTTTCACTCAAGTAAACACCACCATTTTATATCTCTTTAAATTGTACTTTTCCCTTTCTCTAGGATGAGCTGTATCTGCTATCTTCCTTCATTAATCCTCTTAGATTCATCCTTTAAAATTCTGTTTGAAAAAATATATCTGCAAATATTTTTATTGATGTATTTCTCATTACATTATGTGTGTTGTCTCCTTTGTATAACAAAGCATAGGGTATCTGAAGGTTATGACTATTTTTTCCCATCTTTGTATCTGAAGAATGTGTTCAATAAATATTTATCAAATGAATACATTCTAAGAGCTTGATTGTATTTTTGGTTCACTGAAAATTAGTTTCACCACGTCTAACAAAATGTTCAAGTTATTATTGTATGACTTTGACATAACTAATCTGAACAAGTTCTCTTGAAGAAAATATTCTATATTTATATTAAATTCTGCTTAAACAAATATAGCTTTGCCTATTTCTTTCCTTTTTTCTTTATTCTGCTTTCTTAATTTTTTCTTTGTTTTGTTTAATGTATTAACAAAGGACCTACTCAATTCAAACAGCTTATCAAAATCACTTTATGTAATGTTGCTAGAAACGGTTTTTCTGCTTAACTTTCCATCATTCCAGGAATTAAAATTTTAGGGAACTGCTTGTATTGCATAGGCATGAGAGCATGTGTGTATGGTTTTTTATTTTGTTTTGTGAGGGTTTTTTGTTTGTTTTATTAGTCCCAGCTTCTAAATGCTACATTTATACTTTACTTTGTAATTTACAACCTATAGTGTTGAAGTTTAACCATGACTCTTAGGTACCTAAGTAAAAAAAATCTATTCTGTTCAGTAAAACCTTTCGTAAAGTTTTCTCTGCTTGTTGAGCTGTTGTAAAATGCTGACATCGAAATTTCTAATGAGAGAGACAGAGACAGAAAGACAGAGACTTTGAGGACAACAGTGATTCATACCCTAAACTTCTTTCTCAGTCTCCATATTTCTTTTTGTATGCTGGTGCCTGATGTGTGAGAAACTCAAATCTTAAATTTGTACTTAGCAGCAGCAAGAGAATGTGGTCACTTATTTATGAACGTCATGCTCTGAAATTGTTTTATATCCACAAAGTAGCAATAAATTTAAATGGGGCACATTACCTCCATTTAACCAATTTAGGGCATGTAATATAAGCCTAGCTTGGTAATGTTACATAGTAATTCACTACTACCAAGGCATTAGTCCAATATTTTCACTCTCCTGAAAAACCCCACATCTAGAACTTTTCTGTAGAGTTGACCTTTATAATGATAGAATCCATGTCTAAAAGGTGAAATGCTCTCTATGATTATGGGTTTTCTGGTTTGATATATTGTTTTCAGTTCTTTGGTTGTTCAGTTGTTTGAATGAAAGCATATGAAGGTTCTATGCCAGAGATTCTAAGGCAGCTGGAGTGACTTTTTCTTTAAGGTCTAATTCATAGAAATCATAGGTTCTGTAGGGGTAGAGATCATTTGCTTATTAGTCAATATATTATTTTTAGTATTTAGTACAATATGTTAAAAACATAAAAATGAAGGTGAGGGAAAGTATTTCTTTTATTTAATTGAAGAATTTCCTTAAATAAGGAAATGTTTCACATATTCCTTTGTCTAATTTAATGCTTGGAACAATTCTGTAAGTTAGCTTTTATCATTCTTATATTATAGGTGGCCACAATAGGTTTACGAAGATTGAGCAATTTTCTAATGTTATACTGAAAGTAACTGTCTGATGAAGATTTTGAATCCAGAATAATTAAACCAGTTTTCTATAGTATCTCCAATATTTTTCCACTGACTCTGAAAATTGTATGGCTAAAAGGAATGAACTTTCCTTTTTATCTTTTTCTTCTACTGCTTCTTCCCTTTTTTCATTCAATTTTATAGATTTTTAATGAAAAAATTGATATATATAATTGACATACCACATTATATTAATTTCAGGTATATGACAATAACATTCATACATAGTATGAAATCATCACAATAAGTTTAGTTAACATCCATCTGCACACATAGCTACAAATTATTTTTCTTGTGATGAGAACTTTTAAGATAAATTTTCATAACAACTTTCAAAAATATATAGTACACTGCTGCTGCTGGGGCTAAGTCGCTTCAGTTGTGTCCAACTCTGTGCGACCCCATGGACTGCAGCCAACCAGGCTTCCCCGTCCCTGGGATTCTCCAGGCAAGAACACTGGAGTGGGTTGCCATTTCCTTCTCCAATGCATGAAAGGAAAAGTGAAAGTGAAGTCACTCAGTCGTGTCCGATTCTTCGCGACCCCATGGATTGCAACCTACCAGGCTTCTCCAACCATGGGATTTTCCAGGCGAGAGTACTGGAGTGGGTTGTCGTTGCCTTCTCCGTATATAATACACATGTTGATGCAAATAACTTTGTGTATTTTACCAGCTCTGCAGGATTACAGTATGAAATATACCACAGTTTGCATTCAGAGTGTCAGGTTGGTGAATGTTTAGATTGTTTACATTTTATATGCTAGTAAAATTTAATGACTCAATGGATAATCTTCTACACATTTTCTTGTGTGCTGGTGAGAATTTCACAAAGATATATACCTATACATGAAATTTAAGTATGTACAGCTACTAGGTAATATAGCATTACTCTCTCTCTAAAGTAATTGAAAAAATTTGTATTCCAACTAGTGATACTTAAAAGTTTATATTTTTCTATCCTTTGTCAATATTTTAAATTATCAGATATTAGTTATCTTGCAAATCTGGTCAGAGCTAGAGTATTTTATTTATTGTTTTAATTTACATTTCCTTAAAGAATGTTGACCATACTTTCATATATTTTATTAGTCATTAGAATTTTTTTTTATTTAATTTGAAAATTTGTCTATTTTTTCTATTCATCTTAAAAATTTAAATTGTATTCTTCATATATTCTAATTACTAATGTTTTCCTGTTATATATTGTGGAAATATTCTCTTCCAGCCTGTGTCTTTAGTTTTAGTAGTTCTTAGGAATGGCTGGAATAAAATCACCTGGAGAGTTTTTTTTTTTTTTTAATTTCCATTGCCTCATTGTCATCCACCAAATTAAACCATCAATATTAATGGTTTATTAATGGTCTATAAATGGTTATTAATGGTTTATTAAACCAAAAATAAACCACTCAATATTCTCCCACCCACCCAAATTAAACCATAGGGTAAGGGAAGGAGGGGTATGAAGTTGAAGGTTTACTTATTATTTTTTTTTAATTTAGTCAGCTAATTCTGAGGCAAAGAGAATATTGAAAAGCAATAATTTACTAGGTTCTGACATTTTATGGGCTCTGTGTTGGTTTTCTGAAAAATTCAATTCAGTTCAGTCGCTCACTCGTGTCTGGCTCTTTGTGACCCCATGGACTGCAGCACACCAGGCCTCCCTGTCAATCACCAACTCCCAGAGTTTACTCAAACTCATGTTCATTGAGTCAGTGATGCCATCCAACCATCTCATCCTCTATCATCCCCTTCTCTTCCCGCCTTCAGTCTTTCCCAGCATCAGGGTCTTTTCAAATGATTCAGTTCTTCGCATGAGGTGGCCAAAGTATTGGAGTTTCAGCTTCAAAATCAGTCCTACCAATGAACACCCAGGACTGATTTCCTTTAGGATGGACTGGTTTGATCTCCTTACAGTTCAAGGGACTCTCAAGAGTTGGCATGCAGCTTTCTTTATAGTCCAACTCTCACATCCATACATGACTACTGGAAAAACCATAGCCATGACTAGATGTACCTTTGCTGGCAAAGTAATGTCTCTGCTTTTCAATATGCTGTCTAGCTTGGTCGTAACTTTTCTTCCAAGAAGTAAGTGTCTTTTTATTTCATGGCTGCAGCTGCCATCTGCAGTGATTTTGGAGCCCAAAAAATTAAAGTCTGTCATGGTTTCCAATGTTTCTCCATCTATTTGCCATTAAGAGATGGGACCAGATGCCATGACCTTTGTTTTCTGATGTTGAGCTTTAAGCTAATCTTTTCACTCTCCTCTTTCACTTGCATCAAGAGGCTCTTTAGTTCTTCTTCACTTTCTGCCATAAGGGTGGTGTCATCTATATATCTGAAGTTATGGATATTTCTCCCAGCAATCTTGATTCCAGCTTGTGCTTCTTCCAGCCCAGAGTTTCTCATGATGTTCTCTGCATATAAGTTAAATAAGTAGGGTGATAATATACAGCATTGATGTACTCTTTTTCCTATTTGGAACCAGTCTCTTGTTCCTTGTCCAGTTCTAACTGTTGTTTCTTCATCTGCATACAGATTTCTCAAGTGGCAGGTCAGGTTGTCTGGTATTCCAATCTCTTTCAGAATTTCACACAATTAATTCTGATCCACACAGTCAAAGGCTTTGGCATAGTCAATAAAGCAGAAATAGATGTTTTTCTGGAACTCTCTTGCCTTTTTGATGATCCAGAGGATGTTGCCAATTTGATCTCTGGTTTCTCTGCCTTTTCTAAAACCAGCTTGAACATCTGGAAGTTCATAGTTCATGTATAGCTGAAGCCTGGCTTGGAGAATTTTGAGCATTACTTTACAAATATGTGAGATGAGTGCAATTGTGTGGTAGTTTGAGCATTGTTTGGCATTGCCTTTCTTTGGGATTGGAATGAAAACTGACCTTTTCCAGTCCTGTGGCCACTGCTGAGTTTTCCAAATTTGTTGACATATTGAGTGCAGCACTTTCACAGCATCATCTTTCAGGATTTGAAATAGCTCAACTGGAATTCCATCACCTCCACTAGCTTTGTTCGTAGTGATGCTTCCTAAGGCCCATTTGACTTCACATTCCAGGATGTCTGGCTCTAGGTGAGTGATCACACCATTGTGATTATATGGTCATGAAGATCTTTTTTTGTATAGTTCTTCTGTGTATTCTTGCTACCTCTTCTTAATATCTTCTGCTTCTGTTAGGTCCATACCATTTCTGTGCTTTATTGAGCCCAACTTTGGATGAAGTGTTTACTTGGTATCTCTAATTTTCTTGAAGAGATCTCTAGTCTTTCCCAGTCTACTGTTTTCCTCTATTTCTTTGCACTGATCACTGAAGAAGGCTTTCTCATCTCTCATTGCTCTTCTTTGGAACTCTGCATTCAAATGGGTATATCTTTACTTTTCTCCTTTGCTTTTCCCTTTTCTTCTTTTCACAGCTAATGTAAGCCCTCCTCAGGTATCCATTTTGCTTTTTTACATTTCTTTTTCTTGGGGATGGTCTTGCTCCTTGTGTCCTGTACAATGTCATGAACTTCTGACCATAGTTCATCAGGCACTCTGTCTATCAGATCTAGTCCCTTGAGTCTATTTCTCACTTTTACTGTATAATCATTAGGGATTTGATTTAGGTCATACCTGAATGGTCTAGTGGTTTTTCTACTTATTCAATTTAAGTGAATTTGGCAATAAGGAGTTCATGATCTGAGCCACAGTCAGCTCCCAGTCTTTTTTTTGCTGACTGTATAGAGCTTCTCCATCTTTGGTTGCAAAGAATATAATCAATCTGATTTTGGTATTGACCATATGGTGATGTCCATGTGGAGTCTTCTCTTGTGCGGTTGAAAGAGGGTGTTTGCTATGACCAGTGCATTCTCCTGGCAGAACTCTATTAGACTTTGCCCTGCTTCATTCTGTATTCCAAAGCCAAATTTGCCCGTTACTCCAGGTGTTTCTTGACTTCCTACTTTTGCGTTCCAGTCCTCTATAATGAAAAGGACATCTTTTTGCGTATTAATTTTAGAGCATCTTGTAGGTCTTCATAGAACCATTCAACTTCAGCTTCTTCAGCATCACTGGTTGGGGCATAGACTTGGAACTGTAATATTGAATGATTTGGCTTGTAAACGAACAGAGCTCATTCTGTCGTTTTTGAGACTGCATCCAAGTACTCCATTTCAAACTCTTTTGTTGACTATGATGGCTACTCCATTTCTTCTAGGGGATTCTTGCCCACAGTAGTAGACATAATGGTTATCTGATGTAAATTCCCCCATTCCAGTCCATTTTAGTTCTCTGATTCCTAAAATGTCAATGTTCACTCTTGATATCTCTGATTTGATCACTTCCAATTTGCCTTGATTCATGGATTTAACATTCCAGGTCCCTATGCAATATTGCTCTTTACAGCATCAGACCTTGTTTCCATCACCAGTCACATCAACAACTGGGTGTTGGTTTTGCTTTGGCTACATCTCTTCATCCTTTCTGGAGTTATTTCTCCACTGATCTTCAGTAGCATATTGGGCACCTACCAACCTGGGGAGTTCATCTTTCAGTGTCCTATCTTTTTGCCTTTTCATACTTTTCATGTGGTTCTCAAGACAGGAATACTGAAGTGGTTTGCCATTCCCTTCTCCAGTGGACCACATTTTGTCAGAACTCTCCACCATGACCTTTTCATCTTGGGTGGCCCTACACGGCATGGCTCAGTTTCATTGAAAAACTGAAAAATTAGAAAACATAAAGATGCTGAGCCAATTTGCAGCATGAATCTTTTTTCCCCCAGAATGATTCACAGTTTATGAATCACCACATTTGGTTCAGAAACTGTTTTCTGTGCATTTACACTAAATAGTATAATTCTATGTTTCTGTCTCTTCTTTTCCTCCTTGCTATTATCTTTCATGTCTCTTGTTGATCCAACACAACAGTTTCTTTGAATTTTCCCTCAAAAAGAAAGACTTCAGATTTATATACTGTTTACTCCCACAGAAAATGTTTAAATGTTTTCATACTATAGGGGAGGAAAAATAATTTTCCCTCTAATCTGTGTTCTTAGCTGAGACTCCTGTGATAAAAAACAGGTAAATAAACTCTGAGCCCACCCATGTGTCTATCTACATGTAATCTTTTCCCTCCTAAAAAACACTTTACTTGTTTCCCTACTCTATCCCACCAAAAAAAAGAAAAAACAAACCATGGATAGAAAGAGAGGCTAATAAGAAAACAAAAAACATTATATTTACATAAGAGACACCCAAGGAAAAGTGAGTAACTCCCAGAGGTGGCTTGGATTTCAGGGTTAAATACCAGCTTCCCTGATGGCTCAGATGGTAAAGAACCTGCCTGCAGTGCAGAAGACCCAGCTTCCATGCCAGGATTGGGAAGGTCCTGTGGAGAAGGGGATGGCTACCCACTCTGGTATTCTTGCCTGGATAATTCCATGGACAGGGGAGCCTGGCAGATTGTAGTCCATGGGGTTGCAAAAAGTCAGACAGAACTGAGTGACTAACACTTTCACTTTAATAGGAAAAGGTGAAGAGGCGGGGATGTAGGTCTCTTAGGGAAGAGGAAATGATTCCCAGGAAAGATGAATGGGCACTTAGAAGAATGGTGGGAGGTATGATAGTTTGGGACACAGTTTGTCCAGAGATGATGGCAACTTCTAGTCTCCTCCCTTGTAATAGGAGTCAATCTTCCTTGCTTGATGAAGCTCCCTGGGGAGAGGATTTATGAAAAATAAGTTCCTTTTAGAGATCTGTGTTTAGGCAGATAAAGGAAGCCCAGAGAAAACCTCTCCTGCATTTGCTATCTTTCAAGAGCCAATAGCTTGGAATAATCAACATAACAGAGCAGCATATTTTGGGGTGGCCTTCAATACAAAGGCTTCAATACAAATGTTAACCTTCAATACAAATGGCTCGCATACTCTGGTCTACACTTTGGAAGCACCACTTTTTAACATGCCAAGCTTCCATATTCAAACTCTTCCATTTTATAAAATATTCTACAAAAATATGATGTTCCTATTCTCTTAAAAATGCCAAGTGATTTTTGGTTTTCTTGAGAAATACTTAGAGGAAATAATTATTTTCAAAAATCAAATCTTACATAGATTAGAAAGGGAAATTGCAAGGGAGACCACTTGTTTTTCTCTTCATCAGTTTTCTGCCTTATCCTTTAAATTATAGTTCAAGAGGCTGTCCTCCCAAGAGAGATGAAGAGTTTACATTGTAATCAAGCATCAGAAGAATCTGAGCATAATGTTAAAGTCCTAAGTGCTTCTGAGGTCGCAGGAAATGGTGAAAATGCCCAAGGACAGAGCTGAGAGAGGAGCAGAAGCCTCAGCAGAATGAGGAAACAGGTTAAATTCATGAGGGAGGTTAAATTCATTCCCAAGGTGAGAATTATTTATTATTTATTTATTATTTTTTTTTATATTTCTTCTTCAGATCAGATGGAAACCTCATTGTTTGGTGCAGTGGAGCATGGTCTGCCATGTTTGTTCATCTGGCTCTCTCTGGTAAGGGTAATGAGGCAGGAAATGATTTTACAACTCTTGATCTTTAATCCTAATTCCTGAGTCATCAATGGCTCTTTGTTTTGCTATCTTTTGTTTGAAACTAGCCAGAAGCAATGCCTAAGGAAAAATCTGGAAAAGGACAGAGGGTTTACAGGTTGGATGAGGCACCTTCTTAGTGGGTTTGACTGTCCTCCTTTGCCCCGTTGCTCCTCCACCAAAAACTTGGCAGGTGGTTAGGGGCTCCTCATCTTGCGTTCTGCCTCACAACAGACTGTCTATTCTGCTCTTCCTTCTGCTCAGTCAGACATATCAGCAGAGACAATGGCCTAACAGATGCTGATACAGCCGGGATCAGCCTATGTTGATTTTATGCTTATTAGTCTGAGCTAGTCACAGCCAGCTGGTTGCTGTTTGCCTTGAATGAGCAGTAGAAATACACACAACTGCAGTGGTCCCTTGGGTACATAGACACCCAGGTGCTGGTTGCCATAATCCCTCCCATTGCATGAGGAATATTTTTGGATTATTTAATGTTTTGTTTTTAGTCTTAGAACAAACACAGAGAGGGAATAAGAAGGACCAAATTTATAAGACAGGTGTACTAAAAAGAATCCCTGATATTTGACACTGTGGTAACTAGAGAAATAACCTAAAGTTTAAAGCTTACTTATTAGTTTCCTCCTAACAATGCTGAGAAGCTAGTACAGATTTTAAAAGACCCATAAGCAAGCTTCCTTTAAGGCATAGCAGGTGAAATGTTGCTTGGGCAGCCAGGTGTCATGCTGACTGGTGCTTTAGCATTCACAGCTTACTCCTTTATTGGTCCCAGGAGTGAAATGTTTTGAACTGGCCGTAAGCACTGGGGGCTTGCTGTGACCTGCTTCACTTCAGAACTAGAAGCGTCCTGAATGCTTCAGGCATTGTCCTATCCCATAGTGAAGGAAAGTGGGAAGTCCTTATCAGGGTTGAAATTTAGCTTTTCTAGTCTAGCTGATATTTTTGTCTTGATTTATAAAATACTTAAACTATTTTTTATTTAAGTTTTTAAATAGTCTACCTAACTAGTAATATAATCTCCCCACCACCACGACTGTCCACCATAGGTAATGCTTTACTCCTTCCCCTAAAATGCTTACTCATCCTTCCTTTTATCCCATTTTATTAACTAAATAATAGTATCTTGAAAGATATATGTGGGCCTCCCTTGCGGCTCAGCTGATAAAGAATCCGCCTGCAATGTGGGAGACCTGGGTTTGATCCCTGGGTTGGGAAGATCCCTTGGAGAAGGGAAAGGCTACCCACTTCAGTATTCTGGCCTGGAGAATTCCGTGGACTATATAGACCATGGGGTTGCAAAGAGTCAGATACGACTGAGTGACTTTCACTCACAAAATATATGTATATATACATGTATAACTAATTATTCTTTTCTCACTCATATTCCTGAAAAATCATATTAAAGAGGAAATTGGAGTGGCTGAACATATGACTTATACCCTGCTGCTGCTCAGTTGCTTCAGTCGTGTCTGACTCTGTGAGACTCCATAGATGTCAGCCTACCAGGCTCCCCTGTCCCTAGGATTCTCCAGGCAAGAATACTGGAGTGGGTTGCCATTTCCTTCTCCAATGCATGAAAGTGAAAAGTGAAAGTGAAGTCACTCAGTTATGTCTGACTCTTCGAGACCCTATGGACTGCAGCCTATCAGGCTCTTCCATCCATGGGATTCTCCAGGCAAGAGTAATGGAGTGGGGTGCCAGTGCCTTCTCTGGACTTATACCCTAAGCAAATGAAATATTTGCTTTCAGTTCCAGTTTAGGAAAATGTGAGATAGATATTATTAAAATATTGAAAATACCCTTGTTCTACATTTTAATGAATGATTTGGATAAGGATATAGTGGTCTTATCGAATTTGTGTGTGTCTCATAAATATAAAGAATAAATATATTTGATGGCAGAATAAAGTTTTGAGAATAGGTCAACAGACTAAAATAAAGGGCTCAAAATAATACTTAATAATACGATAAATGTTAAGTATGAAATTTAGAAAAATCAATTTCAGTATTGGAACAGTCTGGATTAAGAGGATTTTAGGTTTAAAAATAGCAAATATATAGTAAGAGTGTATCATTTTCCATTATTTTGCCCAAGGCAGACATTACTAATAGTACTCTTTTCCTTGGAGCCAGGATAAAATTTTAAATTTTGCTCAGGAAAATGACTAACAATTGATTACACTTGGCACCAGAGTTAAAACCTATTGATTTTGGATTTGTAATCTGGTCCTGGTTCCATCAATACTAGGGAAATAAGCCATGTAACCTTAGTGAAATAGTTTCCCCTCTCTAGTCTTCAGTTATTTCTTCATTTGTTAAAATGGGATTTGAACTATTGGATTACTAAATTCTTTTCTAATTCTGTGTTCTATTATTCTAATATTTTATGAGTAAATCAAATTTCAAAAATATAATGTTCTAGATTTAAAATAATAGATAAACTGAATTAGATCAAAGGAAACAATGTTATAATGTGAAATGATCATAATCATGTTTACAATTGGACTTTCATGTAACTTCCTAAGTATTGCTTTGAAAAGTGATATGAATGAGTTGGACTTATACAGAAGAGGGAAGCCGGATGGTAAATAGTTTGGAAAAATTATATATGGAGAAACTAGGTAAGTTTCATCCCACACCAAGACAAAAAGACAAAAATGAATAAAAGAAAAAAGTGAACATGAGCAATGCTTTGTAATTATGAATAACTATTAAGTAAAAGAGACACTAAGTTGCCTTGTTTGAAAACATAAATGGGATCAAGGTTCCAGGAAGGCAGGTGCGATTCAATATAGGGAATAATTTTCTGTATTAAAGACTATCAAACAAAGAATTGGGTGAACTTTTGAGCTCAAAAGATACACTTCTAATAAAGGCTAGAAACTTTGAAGACTCAGCTGTGAGTCAGTCTGTCTGACTTTAAGCACTGTTCAAAGTGCTCTACTCATTTTAACGCACTTATTGACCCACGGAGGTAGGTACTACTATGATATCTGTTTTTAAATGAGGAAATGGTGGCTCAGAGAAACTGAGAAATGTGTCCAATATTGCAAAAGCAGATTTAGTAAACTTTCCAAAGTTGTCCAAGGTGACAAAGGCAGGACTTGCTACAAAGACTGTTCAGAAACTGTTAGCATTATTCTGTGCCATCTAAACTAAGAGTATCAGTTTGATTCTCATACTCCAGAGATATTGAAGAAGAAAATGGGAAACTGAAATGGATAATGTTTAAGGCCCCTTACCACTCTATGATTAATACTTGAAATGGTATTGCCTACACTATACTTTTTTGGTTTATGCAAATATAGAAATTTGAAAGACTTTTAAAACTTATATTTTACTCTAGCTTTCAGCTGTTACTCTTTAGTTCTATTAGTAGAGTTGCGGAAAATAGTCTAAAAATATAAATAATGACAATGTTTATATATGGGTAAAATTATCTAAAAATTTTAATATGTTTTCTCCAGTTTGATAATTTTGATAATTTTTAATATATTTTCTCCAGTTTGATAACTAGAAAATTCAAGCTTAGGAAGGTATTAAGTATAGATATAAAATGAAATAGATTTTTCTTAAGAAGTCACTGCCTTTCTGACATCTAACATACAATATCCCTTTCCAGAAAGATATGCATCTGTATTAGTGGCATTTATGTCACTATGTCATAAATGGCACTTAAGTCATTTATTGTAAACACAATAAATGTTACTAAAATGTATTCTGGCTTATTCATTGCTTGTACTCGGTAACAGTAACTAAAGCACTTGTGAGTGACCCATAAAGCTTATGGGAAAGCAAAGTAATGAAGAATCTGGAGAAAATAAAAGCCTGGGCCTACTGTTTTCCCATGTGAAAATATAGCTCATCATTCTCTGGGTGCACAGTCCTCCACAAGTTCCTCTAAGCTATCTGGGACATTAATAACTGAGCAGTGCAAGACTTGGAAAATCTTCCTGGGAGCTTCTGGCTTTTGCACATGCTCTGGTTAAGGAAACAAAATCATATTTACTGATTCCCTCCTCTAGGTCTTTCTAGGCATTTTTATTTATTGTTACTTCATATGCAACTAAATTTATAACTCAGTGATATTAAGTAAGGTCATTATAACTCCAACTCAGTAAGCTATGATAAAGACTTAGATTCTGTAATCATATTGAGTCTATCACTACTGATGCTATGATTCTTTCTCCCAATGCTTTTATCCCTCCTGGATTATCAGTAAGCCTCAGTGATCTCTGTTGTTAAAGCTAGCACCCAGAGCATCATTCGTCAAGCTACTTCTTCTGTTGCTACTCAGACACAAGAGTAGTTCTCTGGCATCTTTCCAATAGAATTTAGGCCTGAGTTGTACTGTTATTTATTTATTTTTTAATATTGCCCTTGCTCTGTGGTTGTCTTTTATTCTTTGTTCTTTTTTTTTTTATAATTTTTCATAGTCATGCTATCTCTTGATTTTTATATCTATCTCTCTACCTATTTTATATACTTTTTATTTTACATGTCTATCCAAGTGTCTTTGCTCACAAATTAAAATGCATTATTTGTTATTTTTTGTTATGTGCATCTTACCAACATTTCCTCTCTTAACGACTTATCAATAAAATGTGAAGGATATGTGGTTTCTCCTTAGTCAAAATAACATTAAGCTTGGTTGATATATGTGTTTTGATGATAACATTGGCTTCTAAGATTGTTGAGAGAAATGAGTGGTGTAAACATTATACAATATATACGCTGTTCAAGTAGAAGTAGTATCATTACTTCTATTGTTTATAAGGAAAGAAATTTATTATTAGAAAAAATAGCTAAAATGATTGAATTTTCTCTAAGAGATTCATATTTTGTGTACCAAAGTTAGTTACATACAAGGATTGCATTTTGTGTAGTTGATTCCCCAGACTGTGCCTTGCATAATTACTGTCACCTGGTGGGCAGGAAATGGCAACCCACTCCAGTATTCCTGCCTGGAGAATCCCATGGACAGAGGAGCCTGGCAGGCTACAGTCCACAGGATCGCAAAAAGTCGGACATGACTGAGTGACTTCACTTCACTTCACTTTAGGGGGCAGGAGGAGAAGGGGACAACAGAGGATGAGATGGCTGGATGGCATCACCGACTCGATGGACGCGAGTTTGAGTGAACTCCAGGAGTTGGTGATGGACAAGGAGGCCTGGTGTGCTGCAATTCATGGGGTTGCAAAAGTCGGACATGATTGAGTGACTGAACGACTGAACTGAACTGGACTGAACTGAGTAAGTACTCATAAAGTCAGTTGAATGGATAAATAAATAAATGAGTTTATAAATAAGATATGAAAAAAGGAGTGTGGCTATTATTATACCTGGTTGGTGTGCTATATAAATTATTGTACCTGAAGAATAATAGAACCCATTAGGGAAAAGACGTATGTGATTTTAATCAGCTTTCCTGATGCCATATTATATATTTTCCTATAATTTAAAATAAAAATGAATATATTTACCATTCTTGTTAAAGAAGTATATTTTTACACAGCAAGAAAACCGAAAAGAACCCTTAGTAGAGTATATCATTTGATTTACTCATTCTTATTCCTAAGTGTCTCCTAAGTGTCATGGAATACACTAGATTAAATGATCTTCGATTTGAGCATTAAATTTTTGGTAATTTTGCAGTGTAAGTTTTTCCAATGGAAAGGATAAAAGCAATGTTTATGAAAAGTTTGAGAATCCTAGTCATATAGAATTATGGGAATTTAGATCTTTAATGAATCTTAGTATCTAGTATGTCTAAGCCCTTTAACTGTTAGATGAGTTAAGTGAGGTTCCTATGGATTCAGTACAATGCTTGGGAGCTACAGAGTGAAACTAGTAGAACTTTCTTTTCCTGGAACTGAGGTTGTTTTCACTATCCTTTATTAGCTTTGTTCTTCCCAACAGAAATTCCCCTTTTGTTACAAGTTCATTTCAAGAGATTTTCCTAGGTTTTTTTTCCCCCAAAATCTGTTTGTTTTATTTGTTGGCTGTTTGTTCATGTGTTTATTTGTTTTCACATCTGCCAGGAAGACCTTGCATTGATCCAAAGTAACCAGTAAGTTTGAGTTTAGTAACTCCTCACTTAGGTGATAGACAGCAGCATGTCAAGACCATGATGTAGTAAATCTACTAAGATTTTGCATCTCTATTGCTTCTTTGAAGTTCCTTTTACTAGCATCCAATTTCCTGTTAACATCAAGGTTTCCCCCTAATCCATGGTTGTATGAAGGTGCTAATTACTCTTTACTGTTTTATACTGAATTTTCAGCAGCTAATTGGGAGATGTTAGAATAGAAGTTAATCTGTGGCCCCAGACTAACAGATATCTTAATTGCCCATTAGCTATTCTCTTTCACTCTTCTCACTGCATTAGGCAACCAACACTAGTCACTGATAACTGCTCTAAGTTTATTCTGGAGGTTTCAAAGCCCTAAACAAAAGTGGAAAAAATGAGTTGTTGCAAAGAAAGGAGAACCTATAGAGACTATCTCAAGTGTTGCTATTTTATTTCCCTAGTGTGAGAAAGACTGAATACTTAAGTATGTTAAATCTCATTATTCCCTAATATTTTCTTAAAATTAGGGGGTTGCAATGCTCAGCTACTTAAAAATCATTCTATGGCTCCTGTCTTTACATATTTGTGTCTTTCCAGGGTTTTGGCTTGTTTGTTTGCCTTTTGTTTTTAGCCTTTTAACATTTTTAAGAAATCTTAATCTCATTTCTTGAGAAAATTTCTTCTCTCAGTTTTAGAATTATTTCTACTATCTTAGCCTAACTTTTTTTATTTTCAGTTATTTGATGGTATAGATTAAGTATACTTCATTTTCTGTTATGTGTTCATTTTAATTATAGAATTGGTATCTATCATTTCTTGATACTATATCCTCTAGGATCCAAGAGCTAGAATTTCAGTATTAGGATCTAATTTGAAATCTGTTGTAAGAGATCACTGGAGTTGCCAAAATAGATAATATTTTTGACTGGAAAACAGTGACATATTTACTTTAGGTTCGCAGTGGCATTCCAATTAACATTTATTGAGAAATTTAGGAAAGATTATGAAAATGAAACATATATATGGGGTTTATAACAGCATGAGAATGTTCCAGACAGATCTAGGCTCATTAGATCTCTCCTGCAGAGGAAACGTGATGAAACAGATATTTGGTTGTTGCTTTGGCTTTCCCCTTTATCTGAAGATAAAGTATTGAGTCCTAGCAATTAGAAAGTGCACACGCACACACACACACATTTTCTTGACTTCAAAAGATTTCCTAAGATATATATATATCTTAGGAAATATATTATATATATATATATTTATTTTCTATACCCATTTCACTTTATTTCATTTTGGAACTTCTTCAGTTCTATTCTCATTCTCTGAATCCCGTTTCCACCCAACTCCAGGTATATGGGAGTAGAATCACCTTCATAATTGTTGAAGGAAAGATAAAATATAAAATGCAGAATTTTTAAAAAAAACGTATTCAAGGCTGTGCTAAGTTGCCTCAGTCGTGTCTGACTCTGTGTGACCCTATGGACTGTAGCCAGCCAGGCTCCTCAGTCCATGGGATTCTCCCAGCAAGAATACTGGAGTGGGTTACCATGCCCTCCTCGAGAGGATCTTTCTGACCCTCCTGATCGAACCCACGTCTCCTATGTCTCCTGCATTGGTAGGCAGGTTTTTTTACCACAAGCACCACCTGAGAAGCCCCGTTCCAGGCTACTGGAAATTTTATCAGGCACTGCTGCTGCTGCTGCTAAGTGGCTTCAGTTGTGGCTGACTCAGTGCGACCCCAAAGACAGCAGCCCACAAGGCTCCCCCGTCCCTGGGATTCTCCAGGCAAGAACACTGGAGTGAGTTGCCATTTCCTTCTCCAATGCATGAAAGTGAAAAGTGAAAGGGAAGTCGCTCAGTCGTGTCTGACTCTCAGCGACCCCATGGACTGCAGCCCACCAGGCTCTTCCATCCAGGGGATTTTCCAGGCAAGAGTACTGGAGTGGGGTGCCATTGCCTTCTCCTATCAGGCACTAGAATAGTACAAATTCAACCTGAAAACTTGGAGCTCTGAGGAATTTTTTTGGACATGAAGTGAAAAAATACTGAAAAATGGAAGAATTTAGAAGAAAGAAGTCTTATGAATATTGTCAAAGAGGTCATCAGCAAGTAAGTCAGAAATCAATTCAGCTTAAACCCAGAATTTTGCTAAATGCAGATTAGTCAAATGTTCAGTAAGTCTTTTGATTCTTCAAAGAAAACATATGAATAATGTTAATTAGTATATAGTCACTTGACATAAACATTTCAGAGGGAAAAAACATACATACCAGTTAAGTTAGTACAATTTCAATTCACTAATTAATGCTTCAAAATAAATCTGGATGTTGTCAAGATGAATCCAACTTTTAGATCAAGAGAATGAGGAAATAAAATTTTAATATTACTCTTCTGGCTGTGGGATTTGAGATATGTGTGGGATTCACCAGGTGCAGAGAAACAGGTTTTGCTGCTCTTGATTTTCTAGTTAGTCAAGTCATTGGAACTAGTGTGAGAACATTTCTCTTTGTTTACTGTTTCCTTTTTTAACTTTTTCTTTGGCTGTTATTTTTTCAGCTTCTTCACATCTATTTGATATACTTTAGCCTTTGCTCCTCCTTTTGAAATATTTTAACTAGTCTGAGAGGTGTTCTGGAACCAAAGTAGAAAGCAAAGCAAAAAGTATGTCTGTAAGCTCGGTGTTGATTTTGGCACTGACTTGCCATGTCAACTTTAATGAATTACTCCATCTTCAATTCGTAAAAAAGATTGGAAAAGTCTTCAAACAAAATAGCAGTAATAGCTGTTGTATATATACATACTGCATATGAGTTGACTATAAAAATATTTGATACTTGCTTGATTTTTTTTCAGGTCATCTCAGTACATATACTACTCTACATTTTACTAACATTCTTCAAGCATCAGATCATTACTTGCCTTTGCCCAATCCTATCCAATTTGAGAAGCTATATGGTTTGCAGCTTTACCATTACTTCCCTTCCCAATCTTTTAACCGTTTTTGCTACATTATTTCAATGCCTTCATTCATTTAAACGCACATTCCTATTAGAATGCATTTTATTATTAGGAGTCTTCATGTGCCATCACCCCACATCAAAGAGCCTATTACTGTAATCTATGTGGCTAAAGATGCTAAAGAAGTAGACCAGAATGCTGCCCATTTGATGTGTTTTGAACAGTGCCATAAAAACCCAGCTGCCTTTCAAAATGTCATTCAGTGCCTGCATTGCCATGGTCAAAAAAGTTTAAAGCCACTGAGAAGCTCATATAAATTAGTAAAAAAAGTTAAATAATATAGAAAATAAGAAGTAAATAAAACATGCACCAAACATTAAAAAATAGATGCTTTTAAATACAAAGTACATATTCAAAGTTATGATAGCATCATGATACCACTACATAACTGGACCTATAATGAGTGGCTAATTAATTTTAAAAAATTCCAGGTAGAAAACAAACATCTGGTAGCATGAAAAAGTTCTCTACTAATTAAAGACTTGCAAATTAAAACATTGCAAAGGTACATTTAGAACCTATTACATTAACGAACATAATACCTGAGGCTAATGAGATAGAGGTAAAACTGGTACATTTATACATTAGCTGGTAGCAATGTAAATTGGTACAAAGCTCTTGAAAGGCAATATCACCATTCTGAAGACCTTGAAATTTGTTTCTACACATCGATTTCTTAAACCATATCAAAATTATTTTTAAAAAATGCAAAAACAAAATGAAACTTTTCATCTCTATGTTGCTATTTACAGCATTTCAAAAAATTACTGAAACACTGAAAAATGATTTAATAATCCCAAATCTTAAATTTTAATATTAAGAAAAAATAAGCCAAATTCAAAATTATATGAACATTTTGTGTGCATATGGTCAAGGACTAAAGGCATAGTACAAATTTTAAGAACAACTATTGACCTATTGTGTTGGGATTTCTATTTAATTGCTTTTATTTTCAAATTTATTCTTTATTATATTGTTTTAATAACTTTTGTAAAGAGGACAAAATTTTTTATAATATAAAATCTTATTAAAATTGCAACTCGGCTAGGAGACTAATAGGGCTTCGCAAGTGGTGGCACAAGTGGTAAAGAACCTGTCTGCCAATGCAGGAGACATGAGAGACTTGGGTTTGATCCCTGGGTTGGGAAGATCCCCTGGAGTTGGGCATGGCAACTCACTCCAGTATTCTTGCCTGGAGAATCTCATGGACAGAGGGGCCTGGTGGGCTACTGTCCATGGGGTCACAAAGAGCTGGACATGACTGAAGCAACTTAGCAAACACACACACACGAGATTAATAAGTTTAACAAGAGTATATCAACAACAAATAGAATTAATTAACCAACCAGCTTTTGGGATAACAAAAGGAGAATTGTTTAGGAAAAGAATACATTTCATAAAGCGATAAAACAATTGATAAATTCTGTTCAGTTCAGTTCAGTCACTCAGTCATGTCCGACTCTTTGCAACCCCATGAATTGCAGCACTCCAGGCCTCCCTGTCCATCACCAACTCCCAGAGTTCACTGAAACTCACGTCCATCGAGTCAGTGATGCCATCCAGCCATCCCATCCTCTGTCGTCCCCTTCTCCTCCTGCCCCCAATCCCTCCCAGCATCAGAGTCTTTTCCAGTGAGTCAACTCTTCGCATGAGGTGACCAAAGTACTGGAGTTTCAGCTTTAGCATCATTCTTTCCAAAGAAATCCTAGGGCTGATCTCCTTCACAATGGACTGCTTGGATCTCCTTGCAGTCCAAGGGACTCTCAAGAGTCTTCTCTAACACCACAGTTCAAAAGCATCAATTCTTTGGCGCTCAGCCTTCTTCACAGTCCAATTCTCACATCCATACATGACCACAGGAAAAACCATAGCCTTGACTAGACGGACCTTTGTTGGCAAAGTAATGTCTCTGCTTTTGAATATGCTATCTAGGTTGGTCATAACTTTCCTTCCAAGTAGTAAGCATCTTTTAATTCTGTTAGTGAACCAAATTCAGACCTTTTCTACATTGAAACTTGATCTAAGACTGTCAAGATACTAATGATCTTCATTGCAGTCTAAAAATGAGTGAAAATTACCTTGTTGGTAGTTATCAAGTTGGCTATATTTCACCTATTAATGTTGATGTTTTCATATATGTCCTCTTTTATCTGTATTTTTTTGTATCTTTTTCCTCCAAGTCACTTTTTCAGGTTATTTCAATATTAAAGAATGAATAAATATAAATTCTGTATATATAACTATTTCATATTAACATTTTAAGCATGCCACTTTATATTTTAGATATCTTTTTATGATTTTATATATACTTCTTTTATTTCTTCACTTACTGAATATCCTGTGGTAAATCTGTTTTAGTTGCCATTTTAATTTCTAGCCTTCCTTTCCAATGTGAATTAGATTTTCTTTCCGTTTACCTCTTTGTATCACTTTAAATCATGAGTAAGTCACTCAAGGTGACAATTTGGATTAACTTCAGATCTTTCAGGAAATGCATTGTTCATATTTTTTGTTAGTATCTTTAATATCAGAAAACATTTTTGGTATTCTTAAATTGCTAAATTATGATTGGCCCATAAGAGAACATAAATAACTCAATAATCTCAAGTAAATTATTGCCTGAAATAAAGGTTTAACAATGTTCTCATGAAAGGTAAAAGTCTTCCCTCCATAGATATGACCATTACAATCACCGTGGAAAATTTTACCAACATACCTGTGAAATATTTCCACACATATGCAGCCTTTCTCAGATGGTTTCTTAGCATAAAATATTTTTAAGCATTAACCTTTGCTTCCTAAGTATGTGCTTGAAAACTTTCTCTATAGCAGTAAATATGTCAAGATCATAAATGAAATCACAAATTGTATTATTATCAGACACATATTTTTACAATAAATATAAAACATAAAATCCCAGCAAAACCAGAAAGGTTATTCTTCTTAGGACAGGGGAGTTTAGTACTATTAAGAATGAGATTTTATCCATTATTTAAAAAATGGCAACATGGGCTAAAGAATGTTTGAATATTTACATATATTATCTTCTTTTTTTTTTTTTTTTAAACTGAAATAAAACTTTATTTTTTTTTTTTTTTAAATTCATGTTTCAATGACATTCTCCCAAATCTTCCCACCCTCTCCCACAGAGTCCATAAGACTGTTCTATACATCAGTGTCTTCTTCATGTTAAAGCTCATAAGCAAAATTTAAACGACTAAATGAGGATACAAGAAAGAAGGAAATAAATATGCTCTAGAATTCCATAATCTGCACAGCAGTTCATTTAATTCTTACTCCAAATATAATAAAACAACGTCTGTCATATCTGACTCTTTGAGGCATGGACTATAGGCCACCAAGCTCTTCTCTCCATGGAATTCTCCAGGCAAGAATACTGGAGTGGGTAGCCATTCCCTTCTTCAAGGATCATCCTGACCCAGAGATCAAACCTGGGTCTCCTGAGTCTCCTACATTACAGGAGGATTATTTAAGTTCTCATCAATCAGGGAAGCCTCAAATATAATAAAAGAACATACTACTTTACCCATCAGAATGCTAGAACAGAGATACAATTTAGCCTCATTTTAAGGGGAAAAAGGAACCCTCGTCAGTGGCCAATGAAGAAAACCTTTTAGGAAAACAGATAATCCTGTATGTATCCTCCCTCGCCACCAACCATTTACGCAGTAACTCTATGTTATTGTGTAAAATCTGTCTATCTTTGCCTTTATCTGTCTGTCTGTCTGTCTCTCTGTCTTTTTCTCTCTCTCTTATGGGATCTGAACTCCAATTTAAAGGTTGGCCTACCTGTTTGCTTTGATTAAAAAGCTTAACATTTCCATGCCTCAGTTGCTCATATGAGATGATAATAGATTCTATCTCATAGAATTTGGAGGAATATAAGTGAGTTATTTCATGAGATGTGCTTAGAGTAGAGCCTGGCACATTGTAAATTACCCACGAAGTGATGTACTTGTATTGAATGCTCAGTAAATTATCTATTCAGATTGGGAATTATTTTCAGTTGTTGAGTTGCCAAGTTGTGTCCACCTCTTCCCGACCCCATGGACTGAAGCACGCTACGCCTCCCTGTCCCTCACCGTCTCCCGAAGTTTGCCCAAGTCCATGTCCATTGCACCAATGATGCCGTCAAGCCAATCTCATCCTCTGATGCCCTTCCTCCTCTCCTCTTTTCAATTCTACTTACATAAATATTTTACAAAATGAGTGCTAGTAAAACTTTTTAACTAAAGACTGCTTGAAGCAATATTGCCTCCACTTCAAATTCAAACTGTTTTTGTTCTTTATTTTAACTCAGAAAACCATCTGCCTGTCTCCTGTGGACTTTCTGTCATACTTGACACAGTGACTGTTCTAATACTTTCTGAGATGTCTCACATTATCCAAACACATCACCATCTTCTTTACTCTCAGAGAATGACCTTGCTTCCCACTTCTCTGATTAAATTCACCTTTCTCTTTGATTTTTTTCTACATCAAAATTTTCTTACCTGTTCATTTCCTTCTTATTTCATAAGAAAAATTTCCTCTGCTCTTTTAAGTCCAACTACTCTATGCCCCAATTCTCTCTAACCTCTCTCTTTCCATCTCCTCCAGTCCTTGAGACATTTGTGATACTTGCTCTCCCATCTTGACTGGGTTTTTCTTGTTTATTCATGAGTTTCCATGTTCTCCTTGTCCTGAGCTTACTGTTTCTTCTTTACTATTCTTTTATCCTTTTATTTCTTAAGGCTATCTTTTCCTGCTCCTACGGATACCGCTCCTACTCATCAGTATCCTACTGATACTACTCTCTCAGAATTAATGTCAGTTGGCAAATTCTCTTAGTTCTTATGTTTCTTACTGTTAATAGCACAATATTTTAATCTTCTTTATCTTCTTAATTCTTTTATTTTTAACTCAAAAACTATTTTTTGAAAAACAGCTAGATACCAATTTTCAGGGAGTTACAAATGTCTGTTATAAAAGATCTCTGCTATTCATGAATTCCCTCTAAAATAGGAAAGATATGTGATGATTCTCACTGTAATATAAGGGAAAAGCGATCATTGAAAGAGATACAAGTAAGATTAATTTATTTCCTTGATGCAATGAACTTTATAACTTTATTTTTAAGATTTTTATTTGGGAGTTGTAGTAGATAACTATCCTTTTCTTTTGGCAGCAGTTGCAGTGTGATGATGGTATATTATCTTAGAATATATTGATCTGCTCTGTACAGTGACTGTTAATTGCATGATGCTCTGAGGTAAGAATACATTTGGGAATCCACACACCTGTATATATTAAAAGCTACATGGATGTCTTAGATTTTCTTGTCTTGTTGTTAATATGTGTTCACACAGGAAACATATATTTACATTTAATGCAAGGCAGAGACAAGTTTTTTGGAAAGAACGCAGGATGGAGATTAAAGAGATTGTGTTTCTAATCCTGGACCTGGAGATTATTAGCTGAACTGAAGGAAATCTCTTAATTAGTCTGGGCTTCAATATACTCATCAAAATAAATGGCCTCAGTTCCTTTCTGTATTTACATTTGTCCTAGATAGTCTCATCCAGTCATATGTCTTTAAATATTATAAATGCACT
The DNA here is from genome assembly GCF_055505025.1 of Bos grunniens. Taxonomy (NCBI): domain Eukaryota; kingdom Metazoa; phylum Chordata; class Mammalia; order Artiodactyla; family Bovidae; genus Bos; species Bos grunniens. Next base: position 107,908,418 of record NC_141165.1, read on the forward strand.
GACAAGTTTCAAATGTATAATTCTAAACACTGAACTGTTTTTCCCCTGAAATCCGGTTTTGTGTATTTAGCCTACTCTTAATCATTGCCACCAACTAAAGAACTATTAGAATTTCAACCTTCTAATATCCAAAAGTGACCTCTTGATTACACTGAAGTCTCCACTATTTTAGTAAATGGCAACTCTAGACTGTCTGAAGTAAGGCATGTCTACTCCAAACCTGACTTTTCTTTATACGAACTCAGAAAAGCATTTATTTATCTCCAATGGACTTCCTATCACAGCAAATGGCAACCCCATCTTTTCAGCTGTATAGACCAAATTCTTGGAATTATCCTTGATACTTTACATTCTCTTATATTTCATATTTTATCTGAAAGCATATACTCTTGAATTTATTTTTTAAATAAATTCAGAATTTGTCTACTTCACTACTTTCTAAAACCAAAGACTCAGCTGCCATTATCTCTCAGAGCTCTTGCAACAAAATTCTACCTGGTTTCCCTAATTCAGCTCTTGCACTCCCCATCAACCACTTTTTACACAAAACAGCTAGAGTAATCCTTTAAAAGTTTAGGTATGATCATATTATCTGCCAAATTTAAAATTCAATTGCATTTAGAATAAAACTCCAAGTTCTCATCACAGCCAACAAGACTAAGTAATACGAACCTTGAATATCTCTACAATTTGTCTTCAATCATTCTTGCTTCATTCGCTTGCACTCACCTTCTTGATATCCTTCATACATACCAAATATATTCACTTAATATTAACTCAAGTTTTGAGCACTGATTATATCTTGGACTGATTAATTCCATTTTTTAAATGTATACTTGAAGTGAAAATAGGACAAGTGCTGTTCTGGTTAATAACAAGTGGTTGCCCCCAGAATGAAAGCCTTGATCTGTGGCATTTACCCTTTTCTGTGGTGTAAGTTCCCCATTATGGCCAACTTCTATCTACCAACATGGTGTCCCTGAAACCAGAGTTGGGAGAGAGGAACGTAATTGGGTCTCCCAAGCCTATTAACTGGCCACAGCACACCGCCTGTAATAGTATTACTGAAACACTTAATGCTCCATTCAGGGTCCCTCAATACCAGGAGCCTAGAATCAACTCTAGCAATGTAGTCACAGGATCATTGGTTTTCATAAATTTTGCAAATAATATTTTAACCACAATCAGCATGACTATTTCCTTCCATTCTAACTTCCTACTATTCACATTACACTTGTCTTCCAGGTAAGTGACTTTCATGTGACCATGGATGCACTTTTAGGGCCCAGCTATGGAGAAGCCACAGATGCTTTCATTTGGGTTCCATGTAAGATACTATGTTCTCACTTACTTCCATGCAAAGTTAATGTACTGCTGGCTCTTCAGGTGTAGAAATGGCTGCCAGCAAACCCCCTGCAGCCCGGTGCCTAGACTCATCTGGCACCATTATGGAGAGGTGCAGAGTCATACGTCATCCTGAGACTTGAGTGTTTCCATGCTGTGAAGCCCTTCCATGCTGTGACTGGGCACCAAATATATGTGGGAAGAGGCAAGGCTTGTAATATACAGACTCAGAAGTTGGTCTGTGAAAAGTTCTTTCACATCTGACAGCTCATACTTAAACACATACAAACACATACATATAAAATAGAAGTTTGCCCGTATTAAAAATTATCTTAAAAATTTAACATAAGGAGTGAAGCTGAAGGAATTTTTTAAATGAAAAGAATGAATCTTATTTTTTGCTAAATCATGATTAAAAACTGATGTGTACTACTGTGAAAAAATGACATATATTGAAATGTGAAAGTAATCAAAGGGTGTATGACCAAAAAATATAATGAAAAAAGGTAGTACACAGGTATTTCAGGTATAATTGATACAAATGCAGTACAGTTTTTTCTTTATAAGGATGATGATTTGTGATGTTTGTGGTATTTGAAAGTTTTAAAAATGTACATATTATGCTCAGCTGGTAAAGAACTCACCTGCAATGCAGGAGACCTTGGTTCGATTCCTGGGTTGGAAAGTTCCCTGGAGAAGGGATAGGCTACCCACCCTAGTATTCTTGGGCTTTCCTGGTGGCTCACACAGTAAAGAATCTGCCTGCAATGTGGGAGACCTTGTTTCAATCCCCGGATTGGAAAGATTCCCCGGAGGAGTGCATGGCAACCCACTCCAGTATTCTTGCCTGGAGAATCATCGTGGGCAGAGGAGCTTGATGGGCTAGAGGCCATGGGTTGCAGAGTCAGACATGACTGAGCAACTAAACACAGCGTGTTCTTATGATTTGTTTTTTCTTTCTGAATAGATATTCTTTTTTTAATTAAATTTGTATTTCAGTGTTCATTTCCTTAAGGAAGTCACCCCAAACTATCTAAGATTTAGGTCCTGTAAAACTGCATATTCTTTTGCCTGAGAGAAAAGAGAAAAATCATAAAATCATAGGACTTTTCCATTTTTAATCTAGATACATATGATTACTTCCACCAATGTGTTTTAAAGGAACAATGGAAAACAGAAGAAATTTGGTTTAATTATGTCACAAATCAAACTTGTTCAGTATACTCTTATTCTCTGAACATTTTCTTATGAAATATCTGAATCAGATTTCTTAGGCCAAGTGCATGATATTCTACTTGGGGTAGAACTTGGGGTCCTATTGCAACCCTAATTCATGAAAAAATCTATCCAGCCCCTACTGGAACTGCCCCTACTGAGTTACCTCTGTTCTCCTGTCCAGATAGGTCCAGATGTATTTTCTTTTAAAAATTGGAAAGTAAAACAGAGAAGTATATTATTAAAAAAAAAGTCTAGGCTATGTATGGAATCTGACAGGTGATTTCTTTCTTTTTTTTTTTTTTTTTAAGTCATTTATTTGTTACAGTTAGATAGAGTTAAGATGATCTCCAGGTAATTCCAGTCATAAAGAAAAGAAGATGCTTGTCTCATCATTCAGGCAAAAATTTATTTATTAATGATATAAGAATTTTAAAAAAGCAAGAGTGTTTTCCTATTTTGTACAGAAAGGTCATACTTTGTAAACCTTTATAATACCATTTGAAAGTGTTTGTCTTTTCAAATACATACTTTTTGTTACAGGATTAAAGAGGAGGAAAACACACTTAACATTAGGCTGTTTTATATACCTCTGACAATATTAACAGTAATAATTAAATGGCTTTCTGTATTTCAAAACTAAATCAGAGATATTAAGAGAGATTGAAGATTAGATTTGGAAGTCTACCTGTAACATGAAAATTAGACCACAAGGTATTTTTAAGGTCTTGACTAAAGTATACCCTATTTTGATTATGTATATTTACACAATAAATTCATTACTTTGATCAAGATGAGGAAAAAAAAAAATCAAGCATTAAGTGACTTAAAAGATTTTGTTTTTTTCCAAGACAAATTTGTTGATTTTTCTTACTATTATCAATGATGCTAGAGATCACTCTTTGGAGTGAAAGTAATGCATTTTGCAATAATAATATACCAAGTAATCTAAGTTGTTTTAGTGCTCTTGTTTTGCATTATCTAACTTAAATTTTGGTCTATAAGAGAAGTATCATTTTTTTTTTTTTAATTTTCAAATCTCTGTTAAACATCTGTGTTCCTGAAATTCATTTCTAAACAACATTTATTCACAAGCATATTAGAAAAGTGATTAGGAAAGCAGGCTTTGGAATGACAGGTAACTAGGTAGAATTTCTGACTCTGTTATTATCACTAAGTCACTTACCTTCTTTCAGCTTCTTTTAACATCTGGAAATAAAGAAATGATAGCTACCAATAGTCTGTTATTGTCAGGTTTAAATGGTATATAAAATATGTAAAATGTTAGAATAGCTATCACGTTGTAAGCATTAATTACACAATAGCTATTACTACTCTTCTTACTGTATCATCCTCTCCAATTATCTTAAAATAAAATTTTATATTCATGTTTTTGGGGACACATTTCCATAATTTATTATTTAATGGAAAGATCTGTGCTTCAAAGTACTCATTAAAATATGAATAATTTTCTGTAACCAAACTAAAAAAGTATGTGAAAATAATATTTCATGTTTCTTTTTAAAAACACCATTTTGCTTGAATTCAATTTCCCAAATTTTCCTTAACAGACTTCCTCCAGTTTTTAGTTGGTGGAGACTTGTCCTAAATGACCATTGTAAGAAAGATTGTCTCTATAGCAGAGAGTTCAGGTCAAACTCAAATCTTTATTTGAAAATAGTAAGGGTAACATGAGAGAATTTAAATTATGTGAAAAGGGCATGGTAAGAAAGGATAACCCTGTGAAGTTATCTTTCCATTTGACATAAAGGTCAATGGTAGGGCAAGAGTTCCTTCTTTATCCGAGCCAGGAAAGACCATTCCAATACTGTGGCATGTGGAAGTTAATGGATTTTTAGATGTGAACTGGACTCTTGGGCTGAAGGGATAGGAGACAGAGAAAGGGGATAGGAGACAGAGGAAGAGCAGAGGGACATATTAAAAATTCAGTATTTTAAATGGACAAATGGAACTTCATTTACTGTAAGAGAGAACTAAGATCCTGTAAAGTGATCCTTTAGCTATCAGATTCTCTCTAATTTAGACACTGTAGATAAACAAAACTTCTTTATGTGTAAAACATTATTGAAAAAGTACACAGTCATTTAAAATGTAATTTTGGAGGTTGATAAGTAATATTTTTCATTTTTGATAAATACATGAAAGTTTGAGAGTCAAATTTATAGCCATTGTCAGCATTTTTTAAATTAGAAAGTGTTTTCCATATGAAGTTAGATTTTTTAAAAATGACTAAGACTTTACTCTCTATACTCTGTTTTTTAGTTATAATTTTAATACCACTTTATATTTTGGTTTGTTACAATGATTTTCTATTTTTAGCTGGATAATTTCCTCTTCCATTTTCAGTAGAATTTGGTTAGTTGATATGTAGATATATCTAGATCACTTCACTGATTAGAGGTGAGACTCCAGGCCCTATGTGTGGTTCATTCGGCTACTTTCCTAAGCAGACCACTGACAGACTGAATGTCCATGGTTTATTTTCTTCGTAGTTCATAAATTACTAAATATTGTTGTAACCACTTGAGTCTGGATTTACATTCCATGCTCTAAATAAGATGATTACAGAATGGTGCTTTGCCAGTGAATAATTACTGTTGAAAGGCTTTTTGAGATTTCAAAAGATTCAGAAAATGTGTCTTTAAAATTAAGATGAAGGTTTACAGACCTTTGAAAAACATGGACTCTCAGTTCTTGAATGTGAGTAAGATAAAGTTAAATGCTATCTATGAAAAAGGGCAGACCAAATTATAGGTACTCTGGCTTCGTGAGAGGAATTACATTTCAGAAGAATTTGTTTGAAAGAGAATCCTTTATTATATATTTCTAAAGAATCAGAAATTGGGTAAAAAAGAAAACATCAACTACCTTTTATTTAAAAATCATAACAAGTTTATTATATTTTTCTGTTTCTTTCTGAATTACAATTAAGGACCAAACCTGAACACTGAAGGACCTAAGCACACAACATTCTGAATTCAGAGTGGGGCCAAACACTCCTTTGTCCATTTGGACTTAAGGGGCTTCAGAAATGGCCTTACAACCCTTAATATCACCCTAAATGCAAATAAATAGGGAAGGAGGATTGGAGAGGTAGGAAACTAAAGCCTTTGAGGCCAGCAGAATTCAAGGTGATAGAACAAAGAAGACAACCTCAAGAGACTTCTCTGTTTAGCCAGCAGACTTGCTGACCTGCTCTGTATTAGTTAAACAAAGGACAAGAACTGGAAAGGAGTTGATGGAGTCAAGAGGGAAGGAAGTTATGTTCCTCCTCACAGTTCCCATTTCAAGTAAACACTAAGAAAGGCAGCTGGCTTCTGTCTTCTTGATTTTTCACTCAAGATGAATATGCATTGCCTGAAGGTAGCCCGGCAACAAGAAGTGGTGGAGTGGAGCTCTTCTACCTCAGGAAACTGCAGTCGGAAAGCCCTTTTTCATCCTTTCCAAAGAACCCACACATATATTCTAGGAGAGAGTTAAGGCTCGGATGGCTGCCACACATGGTCATTTCCCTTTGTGTGAATGTCCTGAAGTGTACTGCCAGTTCCAAAAAGTGAATTTTATTTTGTGATGTAAATTGGCATCATGTCAACATGAGTCAAAGGAGCAGAAGCATTAGAGAAGAGATATTTGCTGTCTCAGTAATCATCACACCAAGAGTCACAGCATAATAATGGATTACAGCTGGAAGAACTGCAAGACAAAATAATTTTCTAAGAGATACTTCAGGATAACTGAAAGTCATCAAGAGGGGAGGCAAAAGCTAGGATACTAGAGGAATTTTAAGTCTTTGCAAGGCGGTTATGCTCACCACTCTAGCACCAATGATGCAAGTTATTTGAAGACTTGTACCTGTACTTGTGCTCAGTTGCTCAGTCCTGTCTGACTCTTTGCAACACTATGGACTGTAGCCCACTAATCTGTCCATGGGATGTTCCAGGCAAGAATACTGGAGTCAGTTGCTATTTCATACTCCAGCAGATCTTCCCCACACAGAGATTCAACCCACATCTCTTGAATCTCCTGAACAGCTGAATTGTTTCTTACTAATGCAACCTGGGAAGCCCTATGCCTAGAGCAAACACTAAAAGCAGTCCAGCTTCTAGCCAGATTAATATAAATCCTTACACTATTTGCCTGAGCTTTCATTACTGAAAACAAAATCCTGGTTTTCAGGAAAAAAAAAAAGTATATATATATTGATGAGTCTGGGTCCAAGTCAAAACCATATGTACGATATTTTGGGACCAGAGATAGGCAATTACAAGTTTTCCCTGGCAGGTTGTGGGGAGAGAAAGAGGCTGCCTTCCCCATCCTAGACTTGGTAAAAAGTCAGCCAATTGCATTTCTTTGGAAGAATTGTAAGCGTGCACTTAGACACTCTTTTTAGTTATATCTGCCTTTCTAGCCCAGACACCTCCATTTGGATACTTTCTTACTGAGAAGAACACAACTACATCCAGTTGATTAACATCAATATTGATAAATATTAAAATATGTACACACAACTCCAGTTAAACATGAAACACCATACAAATTCTGACTGCAATACATCCTACAAAATACCTGAACAGTCCTCAAAACTATAAAGGTCATCAAAAATAAGTGTCTCATAGCCAAAAAGTGAATGAGATATGAGTAGTAAATGTAATGTGGTATCCATGACGGGATTTTGGAAAAGAACTTCAGGTAAACTGAAGACATGTGAACAAAGTAGTCTTTTAGTTCAGTTCAGTCCCTCAGTAATGTCCAGCTCTTTGACTACAGCATGCCAGGCTTCCATGGCCATCACCAACTCCTGAAGCTTGCTCAAACTCATGTCCATTGAGTTGCTGATGCCATCAAACCATCTCATCCTCTGGCATCCCCCTCTCTTTCTGCCTTCAATATTTCCCAGGATCAAGTTCTTTTATAAGTCATCAGTCCTCCCAAAGAATATTCAGCACTGATTTCCTTCAGGACTGACAGATTTGATCTCCTTGTAGTCCAAAGGACTCTCAAGAGACTTCCCCAACACCACAATTCAAAAGTATAAGTTCTTCAGTGCTCAGATGTTTTTTATGGTCCAACACTCACATCTATATATGACTTACTGGAAAAACCATAGCTTTGACTGGATGGAACTTAGTTGGCAAATTAATGTCTCTGCTTTTTAATATGCTGTCTAGGTACAGTACAGTTCAGTTTCTCAGTTGTGTCCGCCTTTTTGTGACCCCATAGACTTCAACATGCCAGGCCTCCCTGTCTATCACCAACTCCCAGAGTTTACTCAAACTCATGCCCATTGAGTCAGTGATGCCTTCCAAACATCTCATCCTCTGTCATCCCCTTCTCTTCCCACCTTCAATCTTTCCCAGCATCAGAATATTTTCAAATGAGTCAGCTCTTTGAATCAAGTGGCCAAAGTATTGGAGTTTCAGCTTCAACATCAGTCCTTTCATGGAATATTCAGGACTGATTTCCTTTAGGATGGACTGGTTGGATCTCCTTGCAGTCCAAGGGACTCTCAAGAGTCTTTTCTAACACCACAGCTCAAAAGCATCAATCCTTTGGCAGTCAGCTTTCTGTATAGTCCAACTCTCACATCCATACATGACTACTGGAAAAACCATAGCCTTGACTAGACAAACCTTTGTTGGCAAAGTAATGCCTCTGCTTTTCAATATGCTGTCTAGGTTGGTCATAACTTTCCTTCCAAGGAGTAAGTGTCTTTTTATTTCATGGCTTTAGTCACCATCTACAGTGACTTTGGAGCCCCAAAAAATAAAGTCTGACACTGTTTCCACTGATTTCCCATCTATTTGCCATGAAGTGATGGGACAAGATGCCATGACCTTTGTTTTCTGAATGTTGAGCTTTAAGCCAACTTTTTCACTCTCCTCTTTCACTTTCATCAAGAGGATGTTTAGTTCTTCACTTTCTGCCATAAGGGTAGTGTCATCTGCATATCTGAGGTTATTAATATTTCTCCCACCAATCTTGCTTCCAGCTTGTGCTTCCTCTAGCCCAGTGTTTCTCATTATGCACTCTATATATAAGTTAAATAAGCAGGGTGACAGTATACTTCCTTGACGTACTCCTTTTCCTATTTGGAACCAGTCTGTTGTTCCATGTCCAGTTCTAACTGTTGCTTCCTGACCTGCATATAGGTTTCTCAAGAGGCAGGTGAAGTGGTCTGGCATTCCCATCTCTTTCAGAATTTTCCGCAGTTTATTGTGATCCACACAAAGGCTTTGGCATAGTCAATAAAGCAGAAATAGATGTTTTTCTGGAACTCTCTTGCTTTTTCCGTGATCCAGCAGATGTTGGCAAGATTATGAGGTCCTTATTTCAGTTGTGATCCACACAAAGCCTTTAGTATAGTCAATGAAGCAGAAGTAGATAGTTTTCTGGAATTCTGTTGCTTTTTCTGTGATCCAACTGATGTTGGCAAGTTGTCTCTGGTTCCTCTGCCTTTTCTGAATCCAGCTTGCACATCTGGAAGTTCTTGGGTCACGTGCTGTTGAAGCCTAGCTTGCAGAACTTGAGCATTAATTTCCTAGAGTGTGAAATGAGTGCAATTGTGCAGTAGTTTGAACATTCTTTGGCATTGCCTTTCTTTGGGACTGGAATGAAAACTGACCTCTTCCAGTCCTGTGGCCACTGCTGAGCTTTCCAGTTGTTAGCATATTGAGTACAGCACTTTCACAGCATCATCTTTTAGGATTTGAGATAGCTCAACTGGAATTTCATCATCTTCACTAACTTTGTTCATAGTGATGTTTCCTAAGGCCCACATGACTTTGCCCTCCAGAATTTCTGGCTCTAGGTGAGTGATCACACCGTCTGGGTCATGAAAATCTTTTTTGTGTACTTCTTCTGTGTGTTCTTGCCACCTTTTCTTAAATCTTCTTCTTCTATTAGGTCCATATTGTTCTGTCCTTTATTGTGCCCATCTTTGCATGAAATATCCCCTTGATATCTCTAATTTTCTCAAAAAGATCTCTAGTCTTCCCCTTTCTATTGTATTTCTAGTTCTTTGCATTGATCACTTCAGCAGGCTTTCCTATCTCTCCTCGCTATTCTTTGGAACTCTGCATTCAGATAGATGTATCTTTCCTTTTCTCTTTTGCCTTTTTCTTCTGTTCTTTTCTCAAGTGTGTGTAAGACCTCCTCAAACAACCATTTTGCCCTTTTTGCATTTCTTTTTCTTGGGTATGGTTTTGATCACCACATCCTGTACTATGTTAGGAACCTCCATCCATTGTTCTTCAAGCACTCTGTCTATCAGACATAATCCCTTGAGTCTGTTTGTCACTTCCACTGTATAATCAAAACTGAAAATGTCTGAACAAAGTATAGTCTTTAGTTAATAATAGTATGTCAGTATTGGTTAATAAATTGGAATAAATGTGCCATAATGATATAAGATTTTAATAATAGTGGAATTTGTATGATAGATTTTGTACTATTTTTATAATTTCCCCCAAATCTCCAACTGTTCTAAAATCTAAAGGTTAGTTTAAAAAAATGTTTTTAAAAAATCAGTAAAAAAATGAAAAACAGAAAAGATGTGAAATGTATGCTACAGCCCTTTAGTAGTAAGATCCAGAAGTTTTTCATGTTATTTCAGCTCATATTTCATCTAACAGATTTTGGTTATTTAGTCTTACCTAATTGCAAATTCAGAATATGAACCTACTTGAAAATGTTTAATTGCTAATAAAGAAAGAAAATAAAGTAAAGAAAATGGATTTTGGAGAAATGTAACGGGTAATTTATCCCACAATTCCATGAGAGTATTATTCTATTAGCATAAATTCATATAAGACAGAAAAAAAAACCCACAATGAAGAATTTTAAAAGCTCCTGAAGAATACTCTCAGTAAGAAGGCTGAGTTCCAAAGAATTGATGCTTTTGAATTGTGGTGCTGGAGAAGACTCTTGAGAGTCCCTTGGTCTGCAAGGAGAGCAAATCAGTCAATACTAAAGGAAATCAACCCTGATTATTCATTTGAAGAACTGTTGATGAAGCTGAGGCTCCAATACTTTGGCTACCTGATGTGAAGAGCTGACTCATTGTCAAAGATTCTGATGCTGGGAATTTTTGAATGCTAAAGGAGAAGAGGGCAGCGGAGGATGAGATGGTTAGATAGCATCACCAATTCAGTGGATATGAATTTGAGCAGACTCCAGGAAATAGTAGAGGACAGAGGAGCCTGGCATGCTGTAGTCCATGAGGTCAGAAATAGGTGCACACAACTTAGCCAATGGACAACAACAACAAAGGAACATGATATTTAGTTACCTAGATTAAAAACTAGGTAATGCCTGTCATGTTTCAGAGTAATAACTCTAGGAAATAAAACAGGATTATTTTCAAATCTAAATAGGAATAATAGAGAATATGAGATCTGAGTAGCTCAAACTGTTCTATAAGGAAAATGATGCTAAACATGATATTACAGGAGATGGTGGTGAGAAGGAAAGTGTCAAGGTGCTGACTGCTTGATAATGTCAAAACAAAATACAGATTGCTAAAGACTGCCGCCAGAAGACCCAATGAAAGGCCAAGCAGAAGAGGCAGAAGGGGTGGTCATGCCTGGGAAGTTTCAAGAGCTTGTTGCCAAGGCGGTGTTGAGTTACCCACATAGAATATGAGTCCTGTTTTATAGCAGGAAGGCTGTGAACCAAGTCAGGCTGACTACCAGGGAACAAATCTTTTGAAGAAGAAATTTGTTACTACATGAGAGATCATTTAGGTAAAAGATCAGGTAAACAATGAGGTCAATAGGGAAGAATTTTAAGTGATAGAGAAACATGCAGCCCTGATTTTGTCTTTTGTGGTCTTTTTTCTCATAGTTAGAGACTCGAGAGGAATTTCCTGTAGTACTTTTGTAATTTTCTTGGTTCTGTCTCGTTGCAACAAAAATTTGAAGTGACAGATGAACCAGTGTTACAGCCCTCAGACTGACCAGTGTTACAGCTCTCTGTTACAGCTCAGTTTTATTTAGAAAGTAAAGGAAAATACATCCTCAAGGTGTGAGGGCATGCCGACCCAAAAGACTAGAAGAGAGCCTTCCCCCAACCCAATATTGGCCCCTCTTTTTATATGTTTTTTCTCCTCCCCCTGAGCCTGCCCTATGTAAATTGGACTAGCCAGGAGTGCTATTTGTTTTACCTGAGGTCCTCACTCCAGTCCTTGGACCTTCCTTTTTTCTATTTTTGTGAGTTTTTTCCTTCCTTGTCTTTTAGCCACTGCCAGTCTAGTCTCCTTTTTCCTATTCTAACTACCTAACACAAATCATGGGACAACATTATTGCTTGGAGACCCTGTGAGCAACCAATTGGCTGAAGGCAGTGATATTATCACATCTTCTGGCATTAATTTGGCTAAAATGACTTCCCACTGTGACCTCAGGCTTGTAGATTCCTATTGTCTTGAAAGAACAAAGAGTGGCCCCAAACTCTGCAAAAAAATTTCTGGAATCTTCAATCAAAAAGGAGTTGGTTAAGATGAACTTGAAGTGAAAAAGATTAGCTGAGCAGTTTAAGAGATATGTGTTTCAGGGCTCTCATTTCATAATAATAGTTTTCTTTGATCTTGGACAAAGTATAAAATTCTGTCCCTTTGCATCTGTTTCCATCCAAAGTAGGAATTCTGAGCAAAATAACATTCATAAAAGGAAATTAGACTCTATAGATGGATAATCACTATGCAAATCTAGGTTTTAATAGCTCTAATATAGCTTCTATTATTGGGAACTGTGTAGAATTCAGTGAGATTATAATAGCGTTATTGATAGTAGCAGCCTAAGTACATAAGTACAATTTAATATTCTTGGTCATTTTGAATTTTAGTTTAACTATTTCAGAAATGATTGCAGGAATTGACTTTCATTTACTTTTCTTGAGCCAAAAATACAGCTGGAATATTATTAAAAGACACCATCAAACATTATTATTATGAGATGTGTATCCCATCATTATATGCTGCTGTACATCCCAATACAGTAAATCAATTTTTGTAAAGACTTAACTTGCATTAAATATATAATGCATTAAAATATATAATATCCTTTTATCTTCCATCCTTGCACATACTGTTTGATAAAGATTGGGTATTTCATGACTCCTATTATCCCAAATTTTATAATTTCTACTCTCTGGCTGGAGAGATTGAATCTGTTTGAGGTAAACCTATTTAATGGAGGTTTTCAGTGTGAGTCTAGATTCAGTCTTATTCTTGGGATGAGCTACATAGCTGCAGGCCTGTCAGTGGGAGTGTGGCTGTTTAATTACCAACTCAGTTGTACTTTCAGACTAGATGTAGTGACAATCACTCTGTAAGTCCAGTGTCTTTCACCTTTCTTTTCCTTTATATATTGTCTTGTAATTTTCTTTATGTAGAAATATAATGCTTATATAAACACATATATATTTATTTGTGTATATAAATAGGTACATAATTACATGTGTACATATGTGTGTGTGTATGTAGAGGAGACTAAAGTTGATTGACTAGAGTAACTGATCAACATAATGTAATATGATATTACCTATTCTAATTATTATTAATTTTGGTAATTTGGATTTAAGAAGATACTTGTTTTTTAAAATAAGTACACATTGAAAAATGATGATTAAGTGGACTAGAGAAAATGAATTCTAAGAAATACAAAAGTTGCTTGTTATGCCCTTACAAAGAGATTTGAATTTACAAGACCTTAAGATAATTATCTCATGCTGATCTTCGGAAGATTTCCTTTTTGTCGCAGCTTTGGAGATATACTTGACAGATACAGTTGTAAGATATTTAAAGACTATAATAAGATCCCCTGGAGGAGAAAATGGCAACCTACTCCAGTATTTTTGTCAGGGAAATCCCATGCACAGAGGACCCTGGTGGCCTACAGTCCGAAAGGTTGCAAAGAGTCCTCAGACATGACGGAGAGACTAAGCACACACACATACACAGACACAAACACACATCCATTACCTCACATGTTTACCTTTTTTTGCTTCTATTTCCCCCCTTTTTTTCTTTTGATGTGAACATTTAAGTTCTTATCTCTTCAGTTCAGTTCAGTCACTCAGTCGTGTCCAACCCTTTGCAACCCCATGAATCGCAGCACGCCAGGCCTCCCTGTCCATCACCAACTCCCGGAGTTCACTCAGACTCACGTCCATCGAGTCAGTGATGCCATCCAGCCATCTCATCCTCTGTCGTCCCCTTCTCCTCCTGCCCCCAATCCCTCCCAGCAGTCTTTTCCAGGGGTCAACTCTTCGTATGAGGTGGCCAAAGTACTGGAGTTTCAGCTTTAGCATCATTCCCTCCAAAGAAATCCCATGGCTCTTCTCCTTCAGAATGGACTGGATGGATCTCCTTGCAGTCCAAAGGACTCTCAAGAGTCTTCTCCAAAACCACAGTTCAAAAGCATCAATTCTTTGGCGCTCAGCCTTCTTCACAGTCCAACTCTCACATCCATACATGACCACAGGAAAAACCATAGCCTTGACTAGCCAGACCTTTGTTGGCAAAGTAATGTCTCTGCTTTTGAATATGCTATCTAGGTTGGTTATAACTTTCCTTCCGAAGAGTAAGCATCTTTTAATTTCATGGCTGCAGTCACCATCTGCAGTGATTTTGGAGCCCAAAAAATAAAGTCTGACACTGTTTCCACTGTTTCCCTATCTATTTCCCATGAAGTGATGGGACCAGATGCCATGATCTTCGTTTTCTGAATGTTGAGCTTTAAGCCAACTTTTTCACTCTCCTCTTCACCTTCATCAAGAGGCTTTTTAGTTCCTCTTCACTTTCTGCCATAAGGGTGGTGGCATCTGCATATCTGAGGTTATTGATATTTCTCCCAGCAATCTTGATTCCAGTTTGTGTTTCTTCCAGCCCAGTGTTTCTCATGATGTACTCTGCATATAAGTTAAATAAGCAGGGTGACAATATACAGCCTTGACGTACTCCTTTTCCTATTTGGAACCAGTCTGTTGTTCCATGTCCAGTCCTAACTGTTGCTTCCTGACCTGCATACAAATTTCTCAAGAGACAGGTCAGATGGTCTGATATTCCCATCTCTTTCAGAATTTTCCACAGTTTATTGTGATCCACACAGTCTTATTTCTTAGTAAATTTTAATTATGCAATACAGTGTTATCAAACCACAGTCACTGTGTTTTATATTAAATCTTCAGACCTTATTCATCTTTTAACTGAAAATTTTCACACTTTTACCAACTTCTCCCTATTCCCAACCCTCAAGCTCCAGCAACCCCAATTTTCTACTATGTTTCTGAGCTCTTTTTTTTTTTTTTTTTTTTAAGATTCCGTGCAATACCATATGGTATTTGTCTTTGTCTGGCTTATTTCACTTAGCATAATGTCCTCCAGATTTACATATGTTGTCACAAATGACAGGATTTCCTTCTTTTTATAAGGCTGAGTAATATTTCATTGTATATATGTGTATATATATAACGAGGAACTTCCCTAAAACACACAAAAAATCATTTGCTTCAATTCTATAGAGCAAGTCCTTAATGATCCCTAAAATAGATGTAGTTTTAAAGAAGCAAATAGAATTATAATTTAGTAATGTAATGATGCTGTGAAAGTGCTGCACTCAATATGCCAGCAAATTTGGAAAACTCAGCAGTGGCCAGAGGACTGGAAAAGGTCAGTTTTCATTCCGATCCCAAACAAAAGCAATGCCAAAGAATGCTCAAACTACCACACAATTGCACTCATCTCACATGCTAGTTAAGTAATACTCAAAATTCTCCAAACCAGGCTTCAGCAATATGTGAACCGTGAACTTCCTGATGTTCAAGCTGGTTTTAGAAAAGGCAGAGGAACCAGAGATCAAATCGCCAACATCTGCTGGATCATCGAAAAAGCAAGAGAGTTCCAGAAAAACATCTATTTCTGCTTTATTGACTATGCCAAAGCCTTTACTGTGTGGATCACAATAAACTGTGGAAAATTCTTCAAGAGATGGGAATACCAGACCACCTGACCTGCCTCTTGAGAAATCTATATGTAGGTCAGGAAGCAACAGTTAGAGCTGGACATGGAACAACAGACTGGTTCCAAATAGGAAAAGGAGTATGTCAAGGCTGTATACTGTCACCCTGCTTATTTAACTGCGATTCATGGGGTGGCAAAGAGTCGGACATGCCTGAGCGACTGAACTGAACTGAACTGAACTGAATCTGTTTATATGCAAATATATTTGACATTTCTAATCTCTTACAAGTTTATGATTTTATTTCTTTTTTAAGTATTCTCTCGGGTAATAGAAAAATCTTCTTTAATCATCTCCATATTCTGTATTTTTATTGCAAAGTGGAAGAAGTAATTTTTATATTAGAATGAAAAATTCTATTTTCATTGAAAAATAGAAGTGTAAAACAACGTCCCATTGTTCTTCCATTCTAAAGTCAAGGCAAGGGAAGATTATATAGCATAAAAATATTCAGTCATAGTACACTATCACTTTTGTCTCTATTAATCATGTAGTTACTTCCAATAGTAATAATAACTAACAAAATATCTGACTTATCTTGAATTGGTATAGAATAATACATATTCCCTGATGGCTCAACATTAAAGAAACTGCTGTCAGTGCTGGAGGCATGGGTTCATTCCAGGGTGGGGAAGATCCCCTACAGAAGGAAATGGCAGTACACTCCAGAGTTTTTTGCCTGGGAAATCCATTAACAGAGGAGCTTGGTGGTCTATAGTCCATGGAGTCTCAGATCAAACACAGCCTAGCAACTGAGCACTCATGCATGCAATACGTATTTATATCTATGCTGTATCTTCCAGTCTTCTTCATAGTAATTCTTAACTACAAAGACTATACTTTTATTTTAAGCATTACAGTAAAATAAAACATGTAAAATAAAGTATAATGGGGATAGGAGAAAAATATTATTATAAGTAACTTAGAGGCAAATTATCCAGTTGGCAGATGGCCACCAACAATCCCTTTGGTCTCTCATCAAGATTTGGATGCTATTTTCCCTCTCTTGAATCGTTGCTAGTCCTATGACTTGTTTTGACCAGGAGAAAGAGGCAAAAGTCATCTTGTGCAAGTTCTGGTGCATGGCTGTTCTTTACCAGGCATAGCACCTTTCATTATCATTCTCTTGGGATCCAGCCACAAAGTGAAAGAGCTATGGGCAAGATTACCGTGACAAAAGAGAAAAGGCCCAAAGCAGTCTACACAGGCATTCCAGTTACCACAAAAGAGGTGCCGTGAGTGTGAATGAAGCCATTTTGAAAGTGCTATCCCAGCCACATCCCACAGAAGGTAGCCAAAGAAGTGCTTTGTATTTTTAGCCAACACCCCGTGGCAAAGAAAGAAAGCTAAGTCAACTAACTGAAAAAAGTTATAGGAAGCAAGAAATAGTAAATTATTGCCATTTTATGTCACTAGATTTTGGATTCATTTGTTACATGGGAATTCAGAACTGAAACATGGTTTCTTTGAGAATATACATTCTTTTCAAGAATAACATTTTTTTGATTGAAATATAATTAATTTGTGATATGTTAGTTTCAAGAGTAGCAAAGTGATTCAGTTACACACACACATATATACACACATATATATTCTTTTTTCATATTCTTTTCCATTATAGGCTATTATAAGATATTGAGTATAATTGCCTATACTGTTACAGCAGGTCCTTGTTGTTACATATTTTATATATGCGTGTGTGTGTGCTAAGTCACTTCAGTCTTGTCTCTTTGTGACCCTATGGACTGTAGCCTGCCAGGCTCCTCTGTCCATGGGAATCTATAGGCAAGAATACTTGGTTTGCCATTTCCTCCTCCAGGGGAATCTTCCTGACCCAGAATGGAACCTTCATCTTCTGCATTGGCAGGTGGGTTCATTACCACTAGCATCACCTGGGAAGCCTATTTCATATATAATAGTGTCTATATTTTAATCCCAAACTTCTGATTTATCTCTCTCTCCCCACTCCTGCTATCCCCTTTGGTAACCATAAGTTTATTTTCTATGTCTGTAAGTCTATTTCTGTTTTGTAAATAAATTCATTTGTATCATTTTTTAGATTTCAGATATAATCGATATCATGTGATATTTGTCTTTGTCTGACTTACTTCGCTTAACATGACAATCTCTAGGTCCACCTGTGTTGGTGCAAATAGCATTCTCTCATTCTTTTTTATGCATATATATGCATATATAGGTCACACTTTATTTATCCATTCATCTGATTATGGACAATTAGGTTGCTTCCATGTCTTGTCTCCTGTAAATAGTGTTGCTATGAACATTGGGAATTGGAAGTTTTAGTCGCTCAAGTAGTGTCTGACTCTTTGAGATCCCATATACTGTGTCCTGCCAGGCTCTTCTGCCCATGGGGTTTTCCAGGCAAGAATACTGGAGTGGGTTGCCATTCCCTTCTCCAGCGAATCTTCCCAACCCAGGGATCGAGCCCTGGTTTCCTGCATTGCAGGCATATTCTTTACCATCTGACTACCAGACAAAAATTGGTGTACCTGTATCTGTTCAAATTAGAGTTTTCTCCAGATATATACCCAAGTGTGGGATTACAGGATCATACAGTAATAATATTTTTAGTTTTTTAAGGAACCTCCATGCTGTTGACCCTAGCAGCTGTACCAATTTACATTCTTATCAACAGTGTCCGAAGGGTTTTTTCTCTCCATATCCACTCCATCATTTTTTTTTTTTGCAGGGGGGTAGACATTTTAATGATCGTCATTCTGACTGGTGTGAGGTAATACCTCACTGTAGTTTTGACTTGCATTTCTCTAAAAATTTGTGATATTGAGCATCTTTTCATGTGCTTTTTAGCCATCTGTATGTCTTGTTTGGAGAAAAGTATTTTTAGGTGTTCTGCTCATTTTAAATAAGATATTTTATATTAAGCTGTATGAGCTATTTGTGTGTTTTGGAAATTAATCATTTGTTTGTAGTATCACTTCAAACTATTTTCTCTCAAATTGTAGGTTTCCCTTTGCTTTGTTCATAGTTTTCCTTTGCAATGCAAAAGCTTTTAAGTTTAATTAGGTCCCATTTGTTTATTTTTTATTTTATTTTCATTACCCTAGGAAATGTATCCAAAAAATTATTGCTGCAAGTTATGTCAAAGACTATTCTGTCTATTTTCCAATAAGAGTTTTACAGTATACAATCTTACATTTAGGTTTTTAATTCATTTTGAGTTTATTTTTGTGTATGTTACAGAAGTTCTAATTTCATTTTTTTTTTTTTTATGTGTAACTATCCAGTTTTCCCCTCACCACTAATTAAAGATACTCTCTTTTCTCCATTGTGTATTCTGGCTGCTTTGTCATAGATTAACTGACCATGGGTACATGGTTTTGTTACTGAGCTTTCTATCCTGTTCCATTGATCTATAAATCTATTTTTGTACCAGTACCATAATGTTTTGATTTCTATAGCTTTGCAGTCTGAAGTCAGAGAGAGTGGTTCCTCCAGCTTTGTTCTTTTTTTCTCAATATTGTTTTGGTCATTTGGAGTCTTTCATGTTTCCATACAAATTTTAAACATTTTTTTAAGTGTAAGGTTTTTGAACTAAATACTTTTGTTACAAATAAAAAGGGCCAAGGTACCCCATTTATATTCTCATGAATTGGAAATAAATATAGTTTAATTATAAGAGAACTTGGATTGATCAGTAACTACTGATCAGTTTAGAGTACTTTCAGCTGTAAGGAAAAAGTGTCTTACTTACACTTGCTTAAAGTAATAAGGACACTAATCATGCCTAAGGCCAGATAAACAACACAGTATTGTTAGACAAACTTAACATCTGCAAGCAACTATGTTCTTTTCATCATTCTGTGTATCATCCTCAACAAGTTATGCACTGTGTCATGGGTATAAGATGACTTATCTGAGATTCAGACATTATATTCATATTTAAGGCAACAAAGATGTTGTCATATACAGGCTTCTTTTTGATAGAAATTAACTTTTTCTAGAAGCAGTTCTAATCAAATAGTAGCCATGTGCTGTGTTCCATTCGTCAGAACAGGGTCACATGACCATAACTGGCTACAAAGGGAGCTGGTAAATTCCACATCTGGCAAAGGAATAAGAATTATCATGACAACTTAGACTGGTTCTGCTTTATCATAAGTGGAAGGACATCCATACTATTCTGAACAAAGCTGTATTCTATTAATAGTAACAAGAAATAGATGATGGTGGACAAGCAACCAAAAAGATATGGCATATTCAGTGAATTCATACTAGTACCCTATCATTCTGAGTTTGGAGGAAAATGCTTTATTTGCTTTCTTTTTAAATCAGTGACAGATATTGCTTAAAAATCCCTGGCAACAGTTAAAAGTCAATAAAAGAAAATTCCTGCTTATTCTCAATTTGTTGAGAGATATTTTTTAAAAATATATAAATTATATTGAAATTTGTCTAAATCTTTTTCTTTACCTAGATTAATCACATTAATTTTTTATTGATACTTAGAAAGTAATTTTGCAGTATTGGGATAAATCTGGTTCTGTCATGATGTCCTTTTCATTTTTAAAAGGATTTATTTTGCTCACATTTGTTTAGAATTTTTGTATTCATATTCATGAGTGAGATAAACCTCTAATTCTGTGATATTTTAATCTCCTTTTCAGATTTTGGGATTAAGATTACTCTAACATCATAAAATAATTTGAGGAGTATGCTCATTTCATTTTCCCCAGAAATGTTTGTATGTGATTATACTTATTTATTCCTTGTATATTATTTCTGGTTTGCATTGAAAGAGTGATATTTTTTTAGTCAGGTTTCTTGTGATGTAATTTATGTGCTATAAAATTGACCCATTCAAGATATAGTTTAATGATTTAGATTAAATGTATACTAACTATACGTTTTAGGTAATTACAACCACAATCAAGACGCAGATAATTTTATTAACCTCAAAGTACCACTTTTTGGCAATTGTCTATTATCCCACCCTTAGCTCCTGGCAGAAAATGATCTGATTTCTCTTCTTATGACTTTGCTTTCTTCAGGATATCAAGAAGTATACCTGGAATTCTAAGATTCACCCTTTCCTCTTACTCTCACCTATCCTTGAGCTAAGAAAAAACAACTTTTCTTCAGTGCTTCTATTTCTTCATAAAATCTATGCCTGTGTGGTAGAAAGCCTCCAACATGGCCCACAAATAGCTCATCTCCTCTTACTCATGCCCTGTGCAATATGCTTCCCTCGAACACAGGATGGAATTATTGACTCACTTCTAACTAACAGAATAAGGCATATGTGATAGGATTTCACTTCCAATATTAAGCTAGAAAAACACTGTGGTTTCCATCTTGGTGCCTTCTTTTGCTTTCAGATTGCTCACTGTGGGGAAGCAAGCTGCTATGAACTAGTGCATCTGTGTGGAAAGTACTGTGTAAATGAGCTTGGAAGCAGATTGTCTGAGATCACTCAAACTATATGAGTGAACTT
Organism: Bos grunniens; assembly: GCF_055505025.1. Classification (NCBI taxonomy): domain Eukaryota; kingdom Metazoa; phylum Chordata; class Mammalia; order Artiodactyla; family Bovidae; genus Bos; species Bos grunniens. Next base: position 107,929,487 of record NC_141165.1, read on the forward strand.
GGAGAGAGAGCTCCCTCAGTTGAGCCCAGAGATGATCACAGAGGCCTCGATCATGGATTTGTAAGAGATCTTAAGCCAGGGCAATCCAGTTGAGTCAATTGTGTATCCCTGACCCTGGGAAACAGTGAGAAAATAAATGTTCATTGTTTATAGCTGCTAAAGGTGCATTAGTTTCCAATGGCTGCTGTAACAGATAGTCACACACTTGTTATCTTAAAACAAAAGAAATGTATTCTTTAACAATTCTGGAGTGTGGAGGTCTGAAAACAGTTTCACTGAGTACGCATCAAGGTGCTTCAACCAAGACACACCTCCTCTGGAGGCTATAGGGGAAAAATCTCTTCTGTGATTCTCTTAGGTTTTGGAGTCTGCTATTGAGTGGCCTGTCACTGCATCACTCCAGTTTGTGTCTAATTTCCCTTTCATTTCTTTTATAAGGACACTTGTGATAGGATTTAGGGCTAACCTGGATAATTCAGAATAATCTCCTCATTGCAAATTTTTTAATTTAATCACACCCCTAAACTTTTATCATATAAAGTAACATCCATAAGCTCTAGAGATTATGACTTGATGTCTTTGGGTCTACTAACTACATGGGATAATTTGTTATGTAGTAATAGATAACTAATGAGGTTTCCAGGATGGCTCAGCAGTAAAGAATCTGCCTGCAATGCAGGAAACACGGGTTGGATCCCTGAGTCAGGAAGATCCTCTGGAGAAAGAAATGGCAACCCACTCCAGTACTCTTACCTGGGAAATTCCATGGTGGGCTACAGTCCACATGCGTGCATGTGTGCTAAGTCACTTCAGTCGTGACCAGCTCTGGGAACTTTGGATTGTAGTTCGCCTAACTCCTCTGTCCATTGGATCTGGAGGCAAGAATACTGGAGTGGGGTGCCATTTCCTTCTCCATGGGATCTTCCCAACCCAGGGATCCAACCTACGTCTCTTAGGGCTTCCTGCATTGGCAGGCAGGTTCCTCACCACTAACATCACCTGGAAAGTCCATGGGGTGGCAAAGAGTCAGACACGCCTGAGCAACTGAACATAGTAGATAACTAGTATACTACTCAGGGTAATTTCTTGTGCAATAATAGATAATTAACACACTGACCTTTATTGCAGAGTTAAATCATTTGGGCTTCCCTGGTAGCTAGCTCGTAAATAATCCGACTGCAATGCAGGAGACCCCGATCAATTCCTTGTTGGTGAAGTTCCCCTGGAGAAGGGATAGGCTACCCACTCCAGTATTCTTTGGCTTCCCTGGTGGCTCAGATGGTAAAGAATTTGCCTGCAATGTGGGAGACCTAGGTTCGATCCCTGTGTTGGGAAGATTCCCTGGCAAAGAGAACAGCTGCCCACTCCAGTATTCTAGTAATCTGACCTGGAGAATTCCATGGACTGTGTATTCCATAGGGTTGCAAAGATCATAGGTGTTTTATTTTTTTTTCCCTCTGCATTTTAAAATTTTAATTTTAATTAATTAATTAATTAATTTTTGTCAATAGCTTTTTTACTCTCAAAGTCCTCAGTCTTATGTCTTACTGCTTGGGGTCTAGGAACAATCATGTTTTCTGATTTTTCTCTGCTATATTTTGTTAAAAAATCCGTTTCCTTTTATTTTGACTGGCAAAGTAAAGCATTCTTATTTGAGGTTGAATTCTACATATAATATTACACTAATTCTTTCCTATTTTACTAAGAGCAGCAGACGCAGAAGACATATGGTCTGCCTTCCAAATTATCATAGCTCATGTATCTTTAAGTGTTTTGCCAACTATTTCATGTTTATCCATTTTTTTGTTTTTAGTCATTAATAAGAATTCATGGCAACCTAATGTGGATATATGTTTGTAAGCTGATATATTTTGCCAACTATTGCATGTTTATCCATTTTTTTGTTTTTAGTCATTAATAAGAATTCATGGCAACCTAATGTGGATATATGTTTGTAAGCTGATATATACTTATGTTTGTATATATAAAATGATATACTGTAGTATACTACTTCTGATATCAATTTCTGTATCAGATGTAACACTAGCATTTGTAACAGATAACCTCTGAAATCTCAGTGAATTAACAAAATATAATTCCATTTATTTTTCATGTAAAGCTTCCAACAAATATGTTCTTGATTAGGAAGAGGCTTTTCTCTAAGCAGTGATTAAAGATTCCAGGCATTTTTTATATCTTGGGTATAGTATCTTTGTACAAGGCTTCAATTTCTTTATACTTAATACCATGAATGAGATAAGGGAATGAGCGTGGAGAATTATTATGAGAGGTGTTTATAGTACATGCTTGAAGAAACATACATCATTTCTGCTCACATTCCATTGAATAAAATAGCATTTATGACTGTATATGATGCATGTACATTCTTGTCTCAACTGGAATTAAGTCTGGGAAGTGGAATTTAGCTATTTTTTCAAAAAAAAAAAAAAGGTAGGGGTTTGGTAGACTTAACAGTCTCTACAACACTCTATGAATATCCCTTTTATAACTTTGTTGTAACTTGTTTTATGGCTCTTAACATAGTCAGTTTTCACAAAAATTACAGTTATGCTAAAAAATATTGCATTTATGACAGTTTTTATTTGGTCATTCTTGTTAATTATGTTAATTTAAACTGCCATGTCTTTAGTGAAATATTCTTCTACATATCTAAAATTTGATGAGCAAAAGTGTAATAAAATCTCTTATAATAATGCCACATTTATAAATTTTTAGTTTAAATTATGTTTGAATTTGTTGTACATTTTGAAGTTATTTTACTGTGTATTTGTAAATTTAGAATTTTTAATTCTGTCCTTACAAATTAAATATTTTATTAACATTCAAAAGTCTCTCTATAGTAAATTTTTCCCTTAATCCATATTAACATACCTACATCAATTTTCTTTTGGTTTATATTTGCCTGGTATATCTTTCTCTTTGTCTTATCCTCATTTTATATTCTTAAACACTGAGTACAACTAGATTTTTTAAAAATACGCTTAGGTGATCTTTTCCTTTTAAACAGAATTTTAAGTAGAAGTTTTAAGTAGAATCTTATAGTAGTACTATCCAATTGTAAGTAGAAATATTTTTATTTTTATATTTAATATTGTCACAGATAGATTTGGATTTATTTCCATTACTAAGCTTGTTTTTTCCCTTTATTTTTTGTACATTGTATAGATTTTTCTTTCTCATTCCCTTATTTTACTCTGAGTTTTTTTCATCCATTACACCCACTCTTTATTTGTTTCCTAGTTTGGAAACTATGTATTCTAAGTTTTCCTTTTATTAGTCTCCCTATAATTTACTATAACTATTTAGCATGTTAAAGATTGAATTAATATTTACTTTACTCTCCTCATGAACAAATAATTTAAAATGTTCCGACAGATTAGCCTCTTCCCAGATCATATTATTGACTATAATTCCAGTTTTATCTCTCTTGATTCTCTTAACAACACAAATTGTTTTGTACATTTTAATACTTATACAAAATTTACTATTATCTTTGCGCTTCATTTCTTCTTAAATTATATCCTTTAGACCTGCTGTCTAATTTATAGCCACTTGCCATCTGTGTTTATTTAAATTTAAATTAATTAAAATGTAAAATTCAGTTTCTCAATCATAGTAGCCGCATCTCAAGTGCTTAAAGTTGCATGTGGCTTGCCATATTGGACAGCACAGATGTGAATATTTCCATCACTGAAGAAAGTTCTATTGGATAGTACTACTTTATTAAGTCTTCAGTGACATAGTTTAATTGTGAACAAAACTTCGTTATTTTGAACATATGTTTACTTTGACCACTTTTTTAAAAGACAGAATTTTAGTTCAGTGGTTATTTTCTCTAATTACTATATTACCCAAGATATTTGTATTTCTTTTATGATATTGAGAAGGCAGCTGTTGGACTCATTGTCATTGAGTGATAGGTAACCCATTCTAACTCTAAAAAATTACAAAATTTTTCTTTCACTTTGGTATTCTGCCATTTCACTGCATTCCATCCAAGGGACAGTTTTTACTTATACTCTTTTGACTTTGTTTAAGTATCTGAATCTATGATTTTATTTTTTCTAACTGGAAAACTATTAATCTACTTCTCTTTAATAACTGTCTGTCTCCACTTTTATATGATTCTAGATATTTAATTTGCAGTCTGTCTCTGTCTGCTCTAACTTTCTTGTATATTTTCTTCTAGTGCTTTTATGCCTTGTTTTACATAATTTCTTTATATATACATTTGCCACTTCACCAAATCCTTTATATAAGCCTAATCTGCAGGTTTTTATTTTTATTATTTTTTTTGTACAGTTCTTCTGTGTATTCCTGCCACCTCTTCTTAATATCTTCTGCTTCTGTTAGGTCCATACCATTTCTGTCCTTTACCAAGCCCATCTTTGCATGAAATGTTCCCTTAGTATCTCTAATGTTCTTGAAGAGATCTCTAGTCTTTCCCATTCTGTTGTTTTCCTCTATTTCTTTGCATTGACTGCTGAGGAAGGCTTTCTTATTTCTTCTTGCTATTCTTTGGAACTCTGCATTCAGATGCTTATATCTTTCCTTTTCTCCTTTGCTTTTCACTTCTCTTCTTTTCACAGCTATTTGTAAGGCCTCCCCAGACAGCCATTTTGCTTTTTTGCATTTCTTCTCCATGGGGATGGTCTTGATCCCTGTCTCCTGTACAATGTCACGAAGCTCCATCTGTAGTTCATCAGGCACTCTACCTATCAAATAGGAAAATAAGTACATCAAGGCTGTATATTGTCACCCTGCTTATTTAACTTCTATGCAGAGTACATCATGAGAAATGCTGGGCTGGAAGAAGCACAAGCTGGAATCAAGATTGCCAGGAGAAATACCAATAACCTCAGATATGCAGATGACACCACCCTTATGGCAGAAAGTAAAGAGAAACTAAAAAGCCTCTTAATGAAAGTGAAAGTGGAGAGTGAAAAAGTTGGCTTAAAGCTCAACATTCAGAAAATGAACATCATGGCATCTGTTCCCATCACTTCATGGGAAATAGATGGGAAAACAGTGGAAACAGTGTCAGACTTTATTTTTTGGGGCTCCAAAAATCACTGCAGATTGTGACTGCAGCCATGAAATTAAGACGCTTACTCCTTGGAAGAAAAGTTATGACCAACCTAGATAGCATATTCAAAAGCAGAGACATTACTTTGCCAACAAAGGTCTGGCTAGTCAAGGGTATGGTTTTTCCTGTGGTCATGTATGGATGTGAGAGTTGGACTGTGAAGAAAGCTGAGTGCTGAAGAATTGATGCTTTTGAACTGTGGTGTTGGAGAAGACTCTTGAGAGTCCCTTGGACTGCAAGGAGATCCAGCCAGTCCATTCTGAAGGAGATCAGCCATGGGATTTCTTTGGAAGGACTGAGGCTAAAGCTGAAACTCCAGTACTTTGGCCACCTCATGCGAAGTGTTGACTCACTGGAAAAGACTCTGATGCTAGGAGGGATTGGGGGCAGGAGGAGAAGGGGACGACAGAGGATGAGATGGCTGGATGGCATCACAGACTTGATGGAGGTGAGTCTGAGTGAACTCCGGGAGTTGGTGATGGACAGGGAGGCCTGGTGTGCTGCGATTCATGGGGTTGCAAAGAGTCGGACACGACTGAACGACTGAACTGAACTGAACTGAATCTGCAGTTTGATATGACCATTTTTTAGGATTTTAATTATTTTTTTTAGTTACTAAAAATTATAATAAATTGTTTCCCCATAAGTTTGGTCTACATTCTTTCTATTTTAAATATCATATTTATATTTTTTAAACATTCAAAAGTCTTTTATACTTTATAGCTTATAATTTCAACATATGAAATCTTCAAGGATTAACTGTCAAATTTGTGTGAATCTGTTTCCTGCTGATTCTTATTGATTGTGGTTGATTTCTTCATTTGTATGTTGATTTTGGTAAATTGTGAGCTCTTATAACTATGAACACTATTTGTTGGAATCATTTGAGAATCGTATTAAAATGCAGTGTTCTAGAAATAATTTCTGCTTGCTTCAATCAACTGCCCTAAAATTGGACTAACTTAACACCCTTTAAATTTTTGACTTGGAGTTTTTGTGCCCATGCTGATAGAAATGCTGACTCTAAAACTACTAAACAAGGATTTACTAGATGGTTATTTATTCTGAGAATCTTCTGCTATCTGGTGAATTTTGCTTGTTGTTTTTGTTTTTCCTTATCCAATGATGTGTTAAATTATGTTCAGATTGTATGTGGGTGGGGAGTTCTCTCCTTCTGTGCTTATACCCTGTGATTTGCTTCTATTCTTCTTGCCAAGAGGCCATGAAAACCCTTGATGTCTATGGGCTGCCAGAGTTGAGCAGATGTCCTCAGTGATAATGTATTTACAGGGCTCACTAATTCATTGGGCACTTACATTCCAGCATTTACTAGAATAGATTATTTGTTTCCTTCACCACTAGCTTGGCTGTTTCTATAAAGAAGTTTGTGTGCTGACATCATTTACCATTTTCAGAGTTTGATGTTTCATGAATTTACTGTAAACTGAGATGTTTGAAAAGCTTAAATTTATCATCTATGATATTTTTGTTTTCCAGAAATATTCCATACTGAATTATAGTTTCAATATGTAGAGAAGAGTCTACACATGGGCATCACCAATGGTCAACACCAAAATCAGATTGATTATATTCTTTGCAGCCAAAGATGGAAAAGCTCTATACAGTCAGCAAAAACAAGACTGGGAGCTGACTGTGGCTCAGATCATAAATTCCAAATTGCCAAATTCAAAATTAACTTGAAGAAAGTAGGGAAAACCACTAGACCACTCAGGTATGACCTTAATCAAATCCCTTATGATTATATAGTGGAAGTGAGAAATAGATTTAAGGGACTAGATCTGCTAGACAGAGTGCCTGATATGGATGGAGGTTCATGACATTGTACAGGAGACAGGGATCATGACCATCTCCAAGAAAAAGAAATGCAAAAAGGCAAAGTGGCTGTTTGAGGAGGCCTTACAAATAGCTGTGAAAAGAAGAGAAGTGAAAATCAAAGGAGAAAAGGAAAGATATACCCATTTGAATGCAGAGTTCCAAACAGTAGCAAAGAGAGATAAGAAAGCCTTTCTCAGTGACCAGTGCAAAGAAATAAAGGAAAACAATAGAATAGGAAAGACTAGATATCTCCTCAAGAAAATTAGAGATACCAAGGGAATATCTCATGCAAAGATGAGCTCAATAAAGAAATGGCATGGACATAACAGAGACAGAAGATATTGAGAAGAGGTGGCAAGAGTACACAGAAGAACTGTACAACAAAAGATCTTCATGACCCAGATAATCATGATGTGGTGATTACTCACCTCGAGCCAGACATCCTGGAATGTGTAATCAAGTATGCCTTAGGAAGGAAGCATCATTATGAACAAAGCTAGTGGAGGTGATGGAATTCCAGTTGAGTTATTTCAAATCCTAAAAGATGATGCCATTACCATGCTATACTCAATATGCCAAGAAATTTGGAAAATGAGGCAGTGGCTGCAGGACTGGAAACAGTCAGTTTTCATTCAAATCCCAAAGAAGGGCAATGCCAACAGATGCTCAAACTACTGCACAGTTGCACTCATCTCACATGCTAGCAAAGTAATGCTCAAAATTCTCTAAGCCAGGTTTCAACAATATGTGAACCGTGAACTTCCAACCATGGGCTGATTTTAGAAAAGGCAGAGGAACCAGAAATCAAATTGCCAACATCCTCTGGATCATCAAAAAAGCAAGAGAGTTCCAGAAAAACATCTAATTCTGCTTTATTGACTATGCCAAAGCTTTTGACTGTGTGGATCACAATAAACGGTGGAAAGTTCTGAAAGAGATGGGAATATCACCTGACCTATCTGTTGAGAAATCTGTATGCAGGTCAGGAAACAATAGTTAGAACTGAACATGGAACAACATACTGACTCCAAATAGGAAAAGGAGCATGTCAAGGCTGTATATTGTTACCCTGCTTATTTAACTTATATGCAGAGGACATCATGAGTAATGCTGGGCTGGGTAAAGCACAAGCTGGAATCAAGATTGCTGGGAGAAATATCAATAACCTCAGATATGCAGGTGATACGACCCTTATGGCAGAAAGTGAAGAAGAACTAAAGATCCTCTTGATGAAAGTGAAAGAGGAGAGTGTAAAAGTTGGCTTAAAACTCAACATTCAGAAAACTAAGATCTTGGCATCCGGTCCCATCACTTCATGGCAAATAGATGAGGAAACAGAGGAAACAGTGGCAGACTTTAAATTTGAGGGGTCCAAAATCATTGCAGATGGTTACTGTAGCCATGAAATTAAAAGTCTCTTACTCCTTGGAATAAAAGTTATGACCAACCTAGGCAGCATATTAAAAAACAGAGACATTGCTTTGCCAACAAAGGTCAATCTGGTCAATGCTATGGTTTTTCCAGTGGTCATGTATGGATGTGAGAGTTGGACTATAAAGAAAGCTGAGCACTGAAGAATTGATGTTTTTGAACTATGGTGTTGGAGAAGACTCTCGAGTCCCCTTGGACTTCAAGGAGATCCAATCAGTCTATCCTAAACGATATCAGCCCTGAATATTCATTGGAAAGACTGATGTCAAAGCTGAAACTCCAATACTTTGATCACTTGATGCGAAGAACTGACTCATTACAAAGACCCTGATGCTGGGAAAGATTGAAAGCGGGAGGAGAAGGGGACAACAGAAGATGAGATGTTTGGATGGCAACACCAACTCAACGAGCATGAGTTTGAGTAAACTCCAGGAGTTGGTGATGGATAGGGAGACCAGGTGTGCTGCAGTCCATGGGGTCACACAGTTGGACAGGACTGAGTGACTGAACTGAACTGAACTGAATTATTGTTTCAAGATCAAATGTAAAACACATTTTAAGTAATATATGCTGCCTTAGTTTATTCAAGTTGGATGTGATATAAACAATATGAAAACCATGGTAATCAGAAATAATCAATTTTTCCCACAAGATACAACTTTTAAAACTGTAATCTATAGTCCTCAAAGAGTTCAGAGACAGTGAATCATGTCTCAAAGTGAGATAGTAAGGACAAAAATTGGGGCATGACTACCCATCATATCCTGTCTCCACGTAAGTAGTTCAACAAACTGGAATTCTAAGAAGTGTTTTATTGGACTAAAGGTCTGTATCAGTTTAGAAATGGTTTGATAATTGCTGCTGAAAATTCCCATATTTCTTCTAATGTTCTGGGCACTGACTCAACTACAGAAGGGAGCCATGGTTATCTTCTTGAGAGCAATTGGTTTGTCTGGTTAATTAGATTTCTTCTGGAAAAACATGTATCCATTCATCCATCTCAATGGTAGATTATTAGGTGCTAATTCAAAGAGTCTATAATATAATTTATTATATAATAAATAACTATGAATATATGATAATTATAAATATATATTGATATATATATTATATATGATTTATAGGTAAGAAATTCTGTTCATATACTTTAAATTATAAGGCCTAAAAGGTCCTGAATGTAGCATTAAAGTATAGACAATCTAGGAAGTAGAAAATCCACAAAATTTCTTATTACCTAAAACATTTATGATGACTAGAAGTCTTTGTTAGCCTGTATGTGCAGTGTACAATGCTTACATAGTTTTGAGAGTTTAACTGAAGGAGAGAACAAAAAGGGGGACAGAAAAACAGTGACATCTGAAAGAGAACTGAATCTTCTGAATATTAATGAAATTGATATAAGATAATAATGGAACTTAAAGCAGAAATGGCAGTTTGAAGCATGCTTATTGAATAACTTTGGTATGATTTATGCCTACATTAATGGCTAATTCCTGACACCATATTGGACATCTCTGAGAAGAAAAATAGTAACATACTTGGAAAAGAGATGATATCTTAACAGAAATCATGGGAGGGAACATTTATTAAAAATATATAAAATTTCCACTAAAATGAGAGAAAACATTTTTCTGCAAATATTTCTTGTGGTCACTGAAATGCACCAAAATTTCACAAACTGTCTCTGTTTTTCACCTGCTGCAGATGGCAAAAAGTGTTTGGTTGCCAAAAGGGTAATCTCTTCAGAGAGTTGAAGATAAATTATCTATTCTAAGATGACAGAGACCTGTTTTCTTACCAGCTGTCCAGTTTAGATATGGAATTCTATGAGGCATTCCTAGAAGCAATTTTGTATCTGTTACAAGTTTATTAGAGAGAGGCATGATATGTCTTAACAGTCATTTCCGAAGAGAATGGTAACAATACTTAATTTTGTCAGATCTGATTGATTAAAAATTAAGTGATTCTCTGTGCAAAGAGTTAGCTGACTGACTCCAGATTGGCAGTTATTTTAAAGAGAGAAACATTTTTAGATATAAGGATATTTTATACATACAAACATTAAGATATGAGAGATGATTTCCATCATTCTATAGATTTGACAAATCTGTTTCTATAATCAGATCATAATTTATGTCATCAAGTTTGGAAATCTTAGGCAATTAAGATCAGATTTTATACTTCCTTTAATATTACTAAAAATGTTGTTTATGAGAATTAAAATCTATTTGCTCTCTAATGGAAAAATGCAGATTATGGCAGATCTCATTTGCCACTGACAAATGGGAGGATAGGAAATAGATTATCCATGAGAAAATATACCAAGGAAAAATTACCATTCAGAATTAGCTCTTTTTAGTCTGTTCTCTATGTTTTCATGCTGTGTGACACAGGGAGCCCAGCCCAGTGCTCTATGACTACCTAGAGGGGTGGGATGGGGAGGGAGATGGGAGGGGGTTTCAGGAGGGAAGGGACATATGTATACCTGTGGCTGATTCATGTTGATATATGTCAGAAACCATCACAATATTGTAAAGCAATTATCCTCCAATTAAAAAAAAGTTAAAAATCATTCCATTACATAATTAATTACATATATTTAGCTCCTAATGGAAAAGTAAGGACATCTCTCTCCCACTTTTCGAATTCACTTTAAAATAGAAATTACACAGAAATGGTGCTAATTAAATAATCATAATTCTTTTTCAACTATAACAGTGTTAGAGTATAACGAAGTTTGCCATAGGAAATTTTGAGTTATTTCAGCAATACTGACAGCAGAAAGCATGTGAATGGGGAAGAAATCAGAGCAAATAATGGTCCACATCACTAGGAATACTTGAGCCTCTTCTCAAAGAAGCCTCCATGAACTTCTAAGTCAAGAACCTAAAAAGCTTCATATGGAGGGTGAATGGGAGAGGGTAGCATCAAATTAATTCATGAAAGAGCTATATTAAATTCACTTGGCTCTTAGGGTAACTTTTCTTTTACTCTCTATAAATTGAGCACCAATTCTTGCCCACAGTACAAATCTTGAGAACTCCTATTAAATGAATTTATAGATAAATTAATATATTTAGAAGAAATTAGAAAGTGTCTGTCCTAATAGTGTAGTGAACAGAGTGACGTGTCAGTTGAACCTCTTCAACAGACAAGGAAAAAAATGTGGTGAGATAAGAAGACAATTTGGTAGCACAGTAAAATATACTGAACTGCCTCACCTTTCCAGAGTAAAGCCCTAAGTGGCAGTTGGTATCTGTTCATTTTGTCTGCCTTCTTTGCTTTTCATTCCTACTTGTGAGCCTTGCCTGTTAAAGTATCTGTTTTAGTTATAAACAAATAATTCACACTCCCATTCAAGAGGCAGATTTGTTTGTTACCTATCTATTATTATCCTTTGCCAGATATCTATTCTAAGATCACACTTCATTAATAGTGTAAACAAAAAAAATAGTTTTAGTCGCTCTATCATGTCCAACTCTTTGCAACCCCATCAACTGTAGACCATCAGATTCTTCTGTCCACGGAATTCTCCGGGCAAGAATACTGGAGTGAGTATTCCCTTCTCCAGGGCTGTTCCCTGACCTCGGGATAGAATCCAGGTCTTCTGCATTGCAGGCAGATTCTTTACCTTCTGAGCCATCGGGGAACATTAATAAACACAACTAAACAACTGAGGCAGCTTACCTGGTAGCTCAGCTGGTAAAGAAGCCACATGCCCTGTGAGATACCTGGATTTAGTCCCTGGGTTGGGAAGAACCCCTAGAAAAAGGAATGGCTGCACACTCTATTATTCTGGCCTGGAGAATCCTGTTGACTCTATAGTCCATGGGGTCACAAAGAGTCAGACACAACTAAGTGACTTCACTTTTTACTTTAAACAACCAGGACTCAGCCTCTTAGTAAAACCATTAGCATGAAAGAGAAGACCCAAAGGGATGACATAGGACAAGATGGTTGGATGGCATCACTAACTCGATGGACATGAGTTTGAGCATGCTCCTGGAGATGGTGAAAGACAGGGAAGCCTGATGTGCTGCAGTCCATGGGGTCACAAAGAGTTGGACACAACTGAGTGACTGAAAACAACAAGATGCACAAAATGACTGATTCAAGGGAAAAGATAATGTAGCCATTAACATAGAAAACAATTCCAATTAGTATCCTCAGAATCACTGAATGAGTATTTCCTGCATGAAACTAAAACTATTTAACGTGGAAAGAGATGTGAGAGACAGGTAGAAGAAAATTTAGATTTTCTTACCTTCCTAGTTATCCCGGTTGTTCCCATCAAAGACCACCTGCAAGAGACAAAATCCAGCCAACCTCCAGCGATAAACACATCAGATGACTTAAGAACAAAAAGGCAACTTCCTCAACTTTTGACTGATTGCAGACAGATGAATGAGTTTAATTAAGGCTAGAAGAATGGCTCATCTAAACTGTATTTTCATAAACAATATTAAATGATCATAGGTTTAAGTTTGTTTTTAAGTTTTTTAATTGGAGGTCATTTGCTAAGCAGCATTGTTGGAGCAAATGATAACAAACTAATAACATGATTTTTAATAGCAAATTACTAAAATTGACCAACATGACCTTAATTTATCCAGCTAAGTTTAAAAAAAATTCTTTGATCAGTTAAAATTATGATTAAATTATAGTGCAAGCAATGATTATACACTGTAGTTTTAAATTCATGTTTTATTATGAAACAACAGACTTCCCAAGTAGTGTAGTGGTAAAGAATCTGTCTGCCAGTGCAGGAGACACAGAAGACGTGGGTTCGATTCCTGGATTGGGAAGATCCCCTGGAGAAGGAAATGGTAACCCACTCCAGTATTCATGCCTGGAAACCCATGGACAGAGGAGCCTGGCAGGCCACAGTCCATGGAGTCGAAAAGAATTGAACATGACTGAGCTACTGAGCATAAGACATGAAACAATTTCTAAGACATTTGGTTAGAAAAGGCAGATAGAATGTTGAATACAACCATTTAAATTTTGTAAATGGCTATTCATATTCATAATATTTATATCTACATATACATGGGTTTGTATGTGTATATAAAATTTCTAAAGGCACATTCATAAAAATGTTGTAAGATTGCATTTTAGGAAAAGGTGGAGGGACTTAGGCGGAGAGGAATAATTATGTTATAGATTATACAAATTATATTTTTAATATTTTGAATTTTTATTATTAGCTGAGCATGCATTCTTTTTTCAATTAAAAACAATAGAACTGTAACAAATGGTATTCATAGAGTTTAAAATTAATTGTAATTGAATGCATAAGCATAATAAATATAATGTATAAATAAATCTAACAACTTCTTGAATTATTTCTATGTAAAGGCAACATATGTGAACAGCTTGAATTATAAGAGACAGAAAATGAGGTAGAGGGAACACCCAAGGCTTAATTCCTTTATTTTAAAAATGGATTTGGTTGACTTTCATTTGCAGTGGAACATTCTCTATAAATACAACATTATGGAGAATGCCAAACACAAAATGAATAAAATCAACTGAAAACACTGGAGTGATAAGCTCTTACAATTGAATCCCTTTGGTCTCTCCTTTGACCCCCTCCCACCCCAGCCCTCTCCTCTGAAGGACCTTTTGAAACAGCGGTTGTATCAAATGTCTTCTTCACTCTTACATATCCCTCAGTTCAGTTCAGTTCAGTCCCTCAGTCGTGTCTGACTCTTTGAGACCCCATTAATAGCAGCACACCAGGCCTCCCTGTCCATCACAAACTCCCAGAGTTCACTCAGACTCAAGTCCATGGAGTCGGTGATGCCATCCAGCCATCTCACCCTCTGTCGTCCCCTTCTCCTCCTGCCCCCAATCCCTCCCAGCATCAGAGTCTTTTCCAATGAGTCAACTCTTCACATGAGGTGGCCAAAGTACTGGAGTTTCAGCTTTAGCATCATTCTTTCCAAAGAACACACACATATTCCTCAGTTCTCTCTAAAGTTTTCTTGTGAGGTTATTCACAATGTTACATTGTTTACAAAATAACCCATTTTCACATTTTATAAAAGAAACCATCCATTGTGGGAATGAGAAGCAACTGTATAATCAGTAAAGAGGAATCATTTTCTATGAAACCTGGAATGGTTGCTATTCCAGTTTCATCCTTACCTATATCACAAGGGGCTTTAATTCTCAGCCATAACTCTCTCCACAGGATAAAGCATTCACAAGAGTCAGTTAATCATCTATTCCAAGTGCCAATTAATGCTCCAGCAGCAGTGGGGAGAAAAATCTGCCGGCAGCAAGTTTTGAGCAACTCCAAGATATTCACTAAGAAACCTCCTCTTCATTAATGCACAGCTTCTTTAGAATATGTCACTTAACAGGCAGTCATAATTATAGACTTTATATTAAAACTGATTGTATAAGTAATGAATCAGCTATAAAACAATTTACACTGCACAGAGGTATACAGAGAAAAAAGTACAAGATTCCTGATTTCTCATGTAGCTTCCAAAATCTGATCTGACATCCTCAGATGCAGTCATTATTAATATGCAAGATATTTTCTGATATACACAAATACACCCACCCATTTAATCTGTCAGGATCATTGTGTGTATAGGTACACATATATCTATATACCTATAGCTGTATGTTATATAAACATATATATATATATGAGATTCTGGAAATTGCCTTTTTCACTTATCAATATAATGTGAGCATGCTGATTGATGAAATATGCAACTGGGGAATAAATGCTTTTACTGCATTTACTGAAATGAATTTTTCTTTGCTCCCTTATCTATTGAAATGGGGAAAAGCAATCACCAATTTTAGAATTTTGGACCAGCCCTGCATTCCTGGGATTAATCCTATCTGATCATCATATATTTACCATTTTCTGTATGTTGTTGGATTTGATTTGCTAATGTTTTATTGAGGGTTTTGGCATTTTTATTTCATAGGGATCTTGGATTGCAATTTTCTTTTTTCGCAGTCTTTATCTTAGTATTTGGTTTTGATGTCAAGGCAATTTTTGCTTCTTTAGATGAGTTGAAATATGTTCCATTTTTAGTTTTCTGAAACAGTTTATATAAGATTGGTATGATTTCATCTTTAAATATTTGTTAGAGTTTGCCAGAGAAGTCACATAGGCCTAGAATTTTGCTGCTGCTTCTGTAATTTTTTAATACAAATTTGATATATTTAAATGTGTAAAACTATTGAGATTACACACACATGTTTATCTCATCAAAGTTATATAACTTTTTGGTAACATTCTCCTATTAAGTTTTGTAAAATTCCTCTGCTAAATTAAGAGAAAGTAGAAAGTAAGTTGCTCTGTCGTGTCCGACTCTTTGCGACCCCATGGACTGTAGCCTGCCAGGCTCCTCCATCCACCGGATTTTCCAGGCAAGAATACTGGAGTGGGTAGCCATTTCCTTCTCCAGGGGATCTTCCCGACCCAGGGATCGAACCTGAGTCTCCTGCACTGCAGGCAAACTCTAAATTAAATGTCTATAGATATGTTGTTATGTTCTCTGTTTCCTAACTGAGGTTGGTAATTTGTGTTTACTCGTTTTTCTTGCCTAGAGTGTTGTCAGTGTCCTCATTCTTTTTCTTTATCTTGGTTTCTAGATGTTTGCATAGGATGATTTTAGGTTCATTTTTGGGGGGCAGAGTATTTACTCTAAGGTTCTCTGAGAATTTTAGATCTGTTGTTTTATATTTTTCATCACTGTTAGAAATTCCAATTGATTACTTTGTATAGTTTCCATCTTTTTGTTAAAATTTTCCACTTGTTCATGTGTGTTGTCCGTCATTTTCTACCAGGGCCTTTAACATATTAATCATAAATATTTTAACTCTTTGATGGATTGTTTCAATATATAGGCTGTATCTAAACTCTAAATACTAGCTGACGCTAAACCTTCAGAAGTTTATCAATAAAAAGTCTTTAACTCCCTTTTATGACAGTCCTGTATTTGTCTCTGGCTCTGTCCCAGCAACCTAAATTATGTGACTATATCTCTCCTTGACAGTTTGTACTTCTCTTTAGATTTCAGGCTAGTTGATTGCCCTGTGACCTCAGCTATATGATAGGTTCAAGAAAAGATATGGATTTGTGAATCACCTTGCTTTTTTTTCTGGTTGCTAAGATGTGAACAGCACTCTTGCCTATTTTCTACATTCTTTAAACAAACTGGATTTCTTAGTTACCAGTCTTTATCAATTTTTATAACTCTGTTGCTTGACTTAACAACTTTAAGTAGTAACTAGAAATATTCATTGAGTAAATGAATCTATTTACACTATATTTCACCACTTCTACCCTCTTGACACCTTCCAATTAGAATAAATCTCTCTAGTTATTCTGATGATTATCATTACCTTAAGTACAACATTTAAATTTGTATTTCTTATTTTATAAATTACAGACATGTTCTACTTCTTACTATGAATATTGAGGATTTAGAGCACTTTCACCCTCCCATGAACTATAGGCTCATAACACTCTTTTTAAAATTGACATATAACATTGAATTGGTTTTAGATATAAAACATAATGACTTGATTTATATAAATATTGCAAAATGATCACCACAATAGGTGTAGTTAACTTCCATACCACGCATGGTTGCAAATATTTTTTGTGTGTGTTAGTGACTTTCAGTACACAATACATTATTGTTAACTATATTCACCCAGGGTATATATTGCATCCCCAGGATTTTTTGTCTTTTAACTGGAAGTTTGTACCTTTTGATTATCTTCGCTTATTCTGCCCACCCTCTACCCTCCACCTCCAGCAAGCACCAATCTGTTCTCTGTATCTATGAGTTCCTTTTGTTTTAGATTCCACATATAAGTTAAATCATTTGGTATTTGATTTTCTATATTTAACTTATTTCACTTAGCCTAATGCCCTTGAAGCCCACTCATGTTATAGCAAATGGCAGGATTTCCTTCTTTTTGTGACTGAATAATAGTCCATTATATGTATATATCACACTTCTTTATACATTCATCCTTGATGGATACTTTTCTTTCATTTCTTGGCTTTTGTATAATAATGCTGCAATGAACATGGGGGTTGCAGATGTCTTTTTGAGATAGTGGGATTTTTTTCACTCAAAAAAATACCCAGAAGTAAAATTGTTGGATCATATGGTAATTCTATTTTTAATTTTGTAAGAAGCCTCTATATTAGTTTCCATAGTGGTTGCACCAAATTTCCATATTCGTAATATTCTAATTTTTGCTATTGTGAGTAGTTATCTTTATGATTTAAGAAAATTTAGTGGGCATTGATTGAATCTACAGAACTATAAAAGAGAAAAAATTTTATGTATTTATTATATTCTGCTCCCTCCTTCAAGATAGTGATAGCTAATTTTAAATTTGCAAGCTTTTTAATACTTATGCTCAATTTTTCCACATTCTTCTAAATGTAGTTCCCAAATATATAATCTAATGAATCAATTCTGTGATAGTAATTTGTTAATACCACTGAACCAAGAAATAATACTGAGCCTGATTTATGCAAACTTGATTGTGTACACGATAGAGATGTGCACAAAGACCAATTATTGTTCAGACTACCAAGTGGGACTTTCACCTGAGTGTCTGTTTTCACACATCCACGTCAGTCTGAATTGCAATTAAGGAAAAATTTACCCATCTGTATATAAAACACTAGGCATTTAAAGAGTATTCAGGAATTTGAAATGTGCATGCTTACATCTTTTCTCTGTGTAGCCAACTATTGCTGAAAACAGCTACTGCTTGATGGAGCTCAAATGCTTTTATTTATTTTTTTATAAATATATACAGATCAAACAATTCTAGTAGAAATAACATGACATGTATAACATTAGTTTTGTATGTCACAAAGAGTCTGTGTATCTCATATTTGTAAACTATTTTTATTTTTGCTTTAGGTTGTGAAAAAAGTGAAAGTTTTAGTTACTCAGTCGTGTCCAACTCTTTGCAACCCCATGGGCTGTAGCCTGCCAGGCTCCTCTCTCTGTCCATGGGACTCTCCAGGCAAGAATACGGAAGTGGGTTGCCATTCCTTTATCCTGGGGATCTTCCTGACTCAGGGATTGAACCAAGGTATGCTGCATTGCAGGCAAATTCTTTACAGCTGAGCAACCACGAAAGTTTTAGGTTGCAAATTCTTTTAATTCAGTTTTATGATTTATACAAATCCAGGTTTAGTTCCTATGGCTATTTGAATGTAATGTGTGCTGTGCTTAGTCGCTCAGTTGTGTCCAATTCATTGTGACCCCATGAGTTGTAGACCCCCGGCTCCTCTGTTATGGGGATTCTCCAGGCAAGAATACTGGAGTGGGTTGCCATGCCCTCCTCCAGGGGCTCTTCCCAACCCAGTGATTGAAGACCCATCTCCCACATTGCAATGGGATTCTTTACTGACTGAGCCACCAGGAAAGCCTCCTGAATGTGATAAAGATATACAATTCCCTACACAATGCCTCTGCATTTACTCATTGTAGACCTGATTGAAAATGTTTTGTAAGAGACTCACTCCAAAGTTTTAAAATTCTTTGACATAAATGATATATTCTAAACCTAAACCTAAAATTCAAAGTCCAAAATAAATTGCAATATCTAAACTAACATTGAAAACTGAGTGGCCTTGGGTGAGTAGGGATTGCTACCAGCTTCATAACTAGTTAATGGGTACACATTCTGGGGGAGTTAATAATTTGTCAAATTTATCATGGAGCAAATTGGTCTTATGATGAATGGCTATTGGTGAATTAACATTCTGGAAGTTGATCTAGGGGCATTTAGTTCATGGCCCCAAAGTGATGATCCGGGAAGACAACCTCACCACATTGATAAACTAATGAAGGCAGCTTGCAAGGATATACAGGTGTACTTGAGTGGGTGGTCTTGGGAATGCCATGTCATGCCTCTGGGTTTGTATTGCTGCTGTGAAGAGTATTTTCTAAAATTTAAAAAGGATTATAGATTGCTTTTGGAATTACATCAAATAAATGAATGAAAAAACATGAATTACTGATATTTATAATATTAAATCTGATTTTCAGTATTTTTCTCCCTAGGTCACTTTCAGTCCACTCTTTTTTTATCAATACTTCTACTTTGAATTGCCTCCCAATTCATATATCTTATAAATGTACACAAAATTTATCTATTCTAACAAATAGAATTTGTTATTTTTTCTTTAGCTTTAATTTAATTTAATTTTATTTTTATTTTAAGTAATTTATTCCAATAGAAATATTTCAGAAAACTGTACTTAAATTCAAGTTAGCTTATGCAAACACACTTAAGATCTCACACTCACATTTGCATATTAAACAGAAATCAAAAGTGAGAGAGGAACCAAGCTGCACATCACTCCAGGAGGTCATAGTGCAAACGAGTACTTCATCTTTAGTACCTCAAGTTAACCGGGATGAAGGAGAGTAAAAATGGCTTGTGTTCTCCTGTATATTATAATTATTGGATATTCAACCCCACAGATGCCTTTATCTCCTTTAGATTACACTGTGAATGAGCTCCCCAACCCCTCCCCACACATACATACTTCAGTCAGCTGTAAAACAATGGATCTGTCGATAATTTTAAGTCAAATATAGATTGAGAAAAACTAAATATGATAATTTTGAGCATATCCATTTCAATAGAGTCACATAATTGGATCAATTAAAGAAATAGTTATAAATATCATATTCCCTCTTTTTTTATGCTTGTATTTCCCTTTATTAATCATTATGAAGAACTCCAAAACTGGTTCATTCTTTCATAGTATTTTCTTTTCACATGACTTTTTTTGTACTGACATTGTATTTTTCTTTTCTCAAAGAACAATAAATCACATTTTTATGCCTTCTTTCTGGTGATGCTGCTTAGGTTACACAATCCTGCTTCAAGAACTACTTGATCCATAGCCATGTGACTTTGTGTAGTTTATCTCTTTTCTACCTTCAGCTCTCCAAAAGTGGCTCTTTTCTGTTACTTGATTTCTGAGTTATATTTCTTATTTTGAATCAAAAACTTAGCTTCAGTCTCTAGTTAACTTCCATTTTATTCCCCTTTAGCTTAATCTCCTTTATTTGTAGTGATGTCTTCCTTTTCCATTCCCTTTTTCCCCTTCATAGTTAGATTTCACACAAAGCTGTATGTTCAGAAATAAGCTTGCTGTGTCTCACTCACTCTGTAAGAGCTGTCTTCCTCCTGCTGTTTTCTCACTGTACTTCTTATTTATCTCCAGCTACTCTACATTGTGCCTCTCATTTTTTCTCATCACAACATGAAATTCATCTTTCTTATTTTTCATTTCTGTCCTTAAAATCTCTATTACTCACTTTGTCTTTTAGAACCCCAAAAGATTCCCCTTCAGGTGGTATGAACTGGAAGACTTATCTATGTATGTATTTATCGATCTATCACTGACGATGGACATGAGTTTGAGCAAGCTTCGCGAGTTGGTGATGGACAGGGAGGCCTGGCATGCTGCAGTCTATGGGGTCGCAAAGAGTTGGACACAACTGAGCGGCTGACCAGAACTGAACTGATCTATCTATTTATTTTTACCCCCTTGAGCCAATGAAACAGGTCACACTTTGCTGCTCAGCTTTATTAAGGAATGTTTTGGGGAAAGCTTGAATAGCTATGTTCTTTTAATCACAAAGGTTATATCCATTTCCAACTTTAGAGGAAGAACTCATAGTTTTAAGTATTAAGAACAGTGGCTTTGGACTCAAACTTCATTTGGACTCCTGGTTCTACTGCTCACAGGTGTTGGTTCTTAAGGGAATTTATTTATCCTTTCTTAGCTTGTGGTTTCTCATTTGTAACAATATTAGTATATATGATAACTTTTAGTTTGTATATGTGACTTAAATAATATTTACAACACTTTCCTGAATGTTTGGCACATCAACACTTCATAAAAAACATATACTATATGTATATGTAAAGCAGAGAGCCAGCGGGAATTTTCTGTATGACTCAGGGAACTCAAACTGGGGTTCTATGACAACCCAAAAAAGTGGGATGGGGGGAGGTGGGAGGGTTGTCAAGAGGAAGGGGACATATATATACTTATGGCTGATTCATGTTGATATATAGCAGAAACCAACACAGTACGGTAAAACAATTATCCTTTTTAAAAAGAAAAAAAGTGCTATGGTTAGCAATTATTCTGATATGTATTTATTCTTTGTATCATAGACCCTTTCAGGTTAAACATCACATTAAGTTGATGTTCTAGATCTTTTATTAAGAATTACTGGGGAAAAATTTTGTAGTTATTATTCTCTCCCTCACTCATTGCAAAGTTATCACTCATAAAGTAGATAACTTACCCTCCTATTGTCATAGCTCTATTTTATAATTTTATTACCTAGACCAAGTCCCAAAATTGTGTGTTATTTTAACCATATCTGTTCATTTATCCCAATTTACTCTAACTAGTTCCCAATCTCTCCTATGTCCACTGTGTTACTTTAGAAAAGAGACCACAAGGTTTGGTTTTTCAGCTATTAAGTTGAATCTCATCAATATCAAACTAGTCTTTTATTCAATGATAAAATTTTTATTTGAATTTTGTTGTCTGTAATTTAGATTGTTCACTAAAGTCCTAAGCAATTGAACTATTTTAGTAGCAATTTCAGATTTCTTAAAATCGAATACTTATGACCCAGGATGTTGTTTATTTCTGGAAAGATAAGCTAATATTTATAAAAGTGACCCTGACAACTTCTTCCTGTACAGACATTTTTCTGGTATGAACAGATTTAATGCTTCTAGAACTGGAATTATGATTCTACCAAGGGTAGTTCAAAGTAGTGTACACACACACACACACACACACGGGCTTCCTTGGTGGTTCAGCTATAAAAATCCACTTGCAATGCAGGAGACACAGCAGACGCAGGTTTGATCTCTGGGTCAGGAAGGTCCTCTGGAGGAGGGCTTGGCAACCCACTTCTGTATTCTTGCCAGGAAAATCTCATGGACTGAGGAGCCTTGTGGGGTATGGCCCTTGGGGTCACGAAGGGTTGGGCAGGACTGAAGCGACTGGGCATGCATACATGTGTGCACACACACACACACACATGTTGTATGCATGTTGTTAAATTGCTAGGTTGTGGGGACTCTTTGCAGCCCTATGGAATGTAAGCCTCTGGGCTCCTCTGTCCATGGGATTCTCCAGGAAAGAATGTTGGAGTCGGTTGCCATTTCCTATATATATATATATGCTGCTAAGTCGCTTCAGTCGTGTCCGACTCTGTGCGACTCCATAGACGGCAGCCCACCAGGCTCCCCGTCCCTGGGGTTCTCCAGGCAAAAACACTGGAGTGGGTTGCCGTTTCCTTCTCCAGTGCATGAAGGTGAAAAGTGAAAGTGAAGTCGTTCAGTCTTGCAGGACCCTCAGCGACCCCATGGATTGCAGCCTTCCAGGCTCCTCCATCCATGAGATTTTCCAGGCAAGAGTACTGGAATGGGGTGCCATTGGCTTCTCTGATATATATATGTATAATTTAAATATTATATGTGTAATGTTTACTAATAGGAACAGAATAGGTTGTGTTGACGTCATTGTAAGAATACTTATAAAAAGGACAGTCAGATTTTCATGAATCAAAATCTTATTAAAAGATGTTTATGAATGTTATAGGTTTAAGCAACTCTAGCAAAGCTTTTCAACTCAGTAGCACAGATTTCACAGACTACTTGTCCCTATTAGTTTCACGCAGAGCTAGCATTGTATTGAAGAAAATCTTCATAGTGCTTCTTTTCTTTGATTTAAAGGCTGATCATATTCTTCCATAGGCTTTCTCTAGATAAATTGTACAGAATCCATAAGGATGTGGCTTGTAACAACTTTTCAGGAGTGCATGGTGTGACATCACTACACACACAAAGCTGATAGCTGAGAACCGATTCACAAAACAGCATGGGAATGCACAAGCCCTTCAAAGAGTCACAGTGTAATTTTGCAATGTGGCAAATTGCAATCCACAGGAGATGATGGCAGTCAAAGGAGAATCTCTCCTTTGCAAGATTTAGGAGAGAAAGTCAAGGGCTTTATGAAGCAGAATCTTTTTTTTTTTTTCCTGCATAGGAAAAAAAAAAAAATCTGTAATAAGTGTTTCCACAGTCATTGTGGAGTAGTGGCCGAAAGAACCAGATTGGCAGCTTTAAGGATATTTTATGTCCAAAAATTCTAGTAAGATAGATTCCCTGAGTTTTTCACCTCATTGCTTTTACGGGATGCCAGATGTAGAGGCTATATGGTGACAATCAGATGATACAGCTTGGGTATGAGAGAAAGGGTGTGTGTTTAATCCACATGCAAATGAGCATGGAACAGTTTAACAACAAACTCCTGGAGTATATCAAACAGATACAGTGTAACTGCTCTGATGGAACAAACCTGGAGTTTCCTAATAACTGAAAGAGGAAACAATTCTCAAAGGAAGGGAGGATGAGAAATACAGGCAATTTTTGCAAGTAACATTTCACATCCAAGATACTATTTTCCCTATATCATGTTTTTGATAGTATTGAAGAATGAAGGAGATGAATAAAATCATTCCCATCACAGATGAAGCAGACAGTCTGCAAAGAGCACTTTGTGGAAGGCATTGCAAAGAGATTCTGAAAAACATTAACAAATTTCCTATCCCTACATTTTCTATTTCACAAGTGCAGGTAATATAAATTGTGGTATATATAACCAGAAGAAGAGATATTACTGATGAAATCTATGTAGTCAACTATTCCTCTTGCTTTAAATACTGAATTTTAAGCAGTTTCAGACAGGAAGATAATTTTCTTTAATTAATATCCTGGCACTGAATAAAGAGAGTAAGCTGCCTGCTGTTGTCCACCATGAATCAATGTGTATAGAAACAGATAAAAAACAATCATGACAGTAAGGAAAAAGAACACCTTGACAGGGTAAGGAGGGAGATTTTTCTCAGATAGTCATGACTAATGATTTCCACTAAAGCCCAAAGATAAGTGACTTATAGTTTACATAAGAATCACAGTCTAGTGATGTGTAATTTTTTTCATTTTTTTCTATATATATTTAGGCTTATAGTCAATGTTTATAAAACACTGCTCATTTCTCTCTGTGTTAATTTAGAACTAAATTTAAAATTATTTTTATAAAATTGTTAGTTGGATAATATGATGGTAGATACCTGAGCATGAAGAATCTAGTAAACAATTTTATTCAACATATATTTGGGGCAGATAATCTCAGTTCCACTTTTCATATGGTGTATGAAAGATATAATTTCCATTTTGACAAGCCAACCAATGTGTATTATATTTCCAGAGATTTTGTGTTCAAGGGTTAGAATAATTTACTATTGGATTGTATTGAATATCTATTGAGAAAAAAAAAAATGCCACTAACCACAATTGCCTGTTTGTAACCCAGACAATCTTGTGCTTTCTGGTTAACTTTTTTTTTTGCAAATCAACATTTAATTATTTTCTATTATATATTTTTCAAATGTTTCCATTTTAAGTTTTGTTAGCCAGCAGTTGGTATTATTATCAGTTCAGTTCAGTTAAGTCGCTCAGTCATGTCCAACTTTTTGCAACCCCATGGACTGCAGCACACCAGGCCTCCCTGTCCATCACCAACTCCTAGAGCTTATTCAAATTAATGTCCGTCAAGTTGGTGATGCCATCAAACCATCTCATCACTGTTGTCCCTTTTTCCTCCCACCTCCAATCTTTCCCAGCATCAAGGTCTTTCCCAATGAGTCAGTTCTTCACATCAGGTGGCCAAAATATTGGAGTTTCAGCTTCAACATCAGTCCTTCCAATGAATATTCAGGACTGATTTCCTTTAGGATGGACTAGTTGGATCTCTTTGCAATCCAAAGGACTCTCAAGAGTTTTCTCCAATACCACAGTTCAAAAACATCAATTCTTTGGCACTCAGCTTCCTTTAGAGTCCAGTTCTCACATCCATACATGACCACTTGAAAAACCATAGCCTTGACTAGACGGACCTTTGTTGATGAAGTAATGTCTCTGCTTTTGAATATGATGTCTAGGTTGTTCATAACTTTTCTTCCAAGGAGCAAGTGTCTTTTAATTTCATGTCTGCAGTCACCATCTGCAGTGATTTTGGAACCCTCAAAATTAAAAGTCTCTCACTGTTTCTATTGTTTCCCCATCTACTTGTCATGAAGTGATGGGACCAGATGCCATGATCTTAGTTTTCTGAATGTTGGGTTTTAAGCCAACTTTTTCACTCTCCTCTTTCACTTGCATCAGGAGGCTCTTTAGTTCCTCTTCTCTTTCTGCCATAAGGTGGTGTCATCTGTATATCTGAGGTTATTGATATTTCTCCCAGCAATCTAAATTCCAGCTTATGATTCATCCTGCCCAGCATTTCACATGATGTACTCTGCATATAAGTTAAATAAGCAGGGTGACAAAATACAGCCTTGATGTATGCCTTTCCTGATTTGGAACCAGTCTGTTGTTCCACGTACAGTTCTAACTGTTGCTCCTTGACCTGCATACAGATTTTTCAGGAGGCAGGTCAGGTGGTCTGGTATTCCCATCTCTTTAAGAATTTTCCACAGTCTGTTGTGATCCACACAGTCAAAGACTTTGGTGTAGTCAATAATGCAGAAATAGATGTTTTTCTGGATCTCTTTTGCTTTTTTGATGATCCAACAGATGTTGGCAATTTGATCTCTCATTCCTCTGCCTTCTCTTATAAAAAATTTAAAAAAGGGCTTCCTTTGTGCCTCAGCTGGTAAAAAATCCACCTGCAATGTGGGAGACCTGGATTCGATCCCTGGGTTGGGAAGATCCCCTGGAGAAGGGAACAGCTACCCACTCCAGTATCCTGGCCTGGAGAATTCCATGGACTGTATAGTCCATGGGGTTTCAAAGAGTCGGACATGACCTTGAGCATCTCTAACTTCAGTTGGGATTATAACAAGTTTAAAAAAAACTCTTTCCCTATCAGTGAAGCATCTCTAATAATTCTTTAAGTCATAGTCCTTTTTCATCTGTGTCTAAAGAGAGGCTGTGCTTACAACTATGCTTTAAATTGAGGTGGGGCTCCATTAAACATGTAAGGCCATTAGTATGTGAGTGGAAATGATGAATGTCATATCCAGATCTGTCCCCTAAACCTCTATTACAGCCCTCCATGGTCTCATTTCCCTTATCTGCCAGCTGGATACAGAGACTTTATTTGAAGGTACCAAGGATCTAGAGCTGCGATTGGGAATTTTGTTTTTCCTGAGAAGTCCAGAGAGTAAATGATTTGCTTGTCATACTTTTTTTTTTTTTAATAGCTGTTAAAAATGCAAAAATCATTCTTTGCCCAGATGACATACAAAATTAGGTTTGGGCCAAAATTTTTCCATGGATCCTAGTTTTCTAACTTTTGGTCAAGATGATGGTAGATAAACTTCAAGGCAGAAGTCTGAATTCCTGAATGACTTCATGGAGTAGCTCCCTGCTTGTCCTTTTCTTCAACCCCCAGTGGACAAGATGCAAGTGTAAAACTTCAGAGATCTGAGAACTGCTTGTTTTATCTGTTTCTTCAGTCTAATATATAATCTTTTATCTAATGCTTAATCAGTCATGTCCAACTCTTTGCAACCCCATGGACCGTAGCTCGGCAGGCTCCTCTATCCATGGGATTTTCCAGGCAAGAATACTGGAGTGGGTTGTCATTTCCTCTTCCAGTAGATCGTCCCAACCCAGGGATCCAACCAACGTTTCTTCTGTCTCCTGCGTTGGCAGGCAAGTTCTTTACCACTAGTGTCACCTTTGAACTATCTGTGGAAGCTGCTGGACATCCATTGCATCTAGCTCTTCTCTGGAGACTGGCTGGGAGGTTTTGGAATATAATCCCAGATGACTAGCAAAGGCAACTGCAGTCTCCTGTAATCAGTTTTATTGACACTCCCGAGACAATGACTGCTGTAACAGCTCCTTTCACACCAGTTCTAGGAGGATCAATGATTCCCATCAGGCCAAGAAACATCAGTTGTCCCATTTCAGGACCAGAAGCCAAAGCAAGAACTTGGAATTCGGCAGAGCACATCTGGGCCGTTTCTTGTTGGTATAGATCTCTCTGATGCTGGGTGAGTGTCAAGGTCTGCCTTTTGCTGTGATATGTAGTACAGTAATCACCTTTTCATAAGCACCGTTCATAATACTTGATCCTATTAAGATCTAAATTAAATGTGTATTTTTCTTATTTTAAGAATCTACAGACCTGAATTTATGCTTGTTTTAACTATAAATATTTATTTATTTATTTTTATTTATGGAAATTGCTGAAGTTTTCCCAAATTATGATACGTACACACATACACAAGTACACACATACACAAATATATAAAACACTATATTTTCAATCATATTTTATTATTAATATTGAACAGAACTTAATCTCCTAGAAATTATGTTACTATCTATGACAAATTATGTATCAATCTGTAAATATTGAAGCATATGCATATATACCAGTTCAGTTCAGTCACTCAGTCGTGTCCGACTCTTTGCGACCCCATGAATCGCAGCACACCAGGCCTCCCTGTCCATCACCATCTCCCGGAGTTCACTCAAATTCATGTCCTATAGGGGACTGGAATGCAAAAGTAAGAGTCAAGAAACACCTGGAGTAACAGGCAAATTTGGCCTTGGAATACAGAATGAAGCAGGGCAAAGGCTAATAGAATTTTGCCAAGAGAATGCACTGGTCATAGCAAACACCCTCTTCCAACAACACAAGAGAAGAATCTACACATGGACATCACCAGATGGTCAACACCGAAATCAGATTGATTATATTCTTTGCAGCCAAAGATGGAGAAGCTCTATACAGTCAGCAAAAACAAGATTGGGAGCTGACTGTGGCTCAGATCATGAGCTCCTAATTGCCAAATTCAGACTTAAATTAAAGAAAGTAGGGGAAACCACTAGAACATTCAGGTATGACCAAAATCAAATCCCTTATGATTATACAGTGGAAGTGAGAAATAGATTTAAGGGCCTAGATCTGATAGATAGAGTGCCTGATGAACTATGGACGGAGGTTCATGACATTATACAGGAGTCAGGGATCAAGACCACCCCCATGGAAAAGAATTGCAAAAAAGCAAAATGGCTGTCTGAGGAGGCCTTACAAATAGCTGTGAAAAGAAGAGAAGCAAAAAGCAAAGGAGAAAAGGAAAGACATAAGCATCTGAATGCAGAGTTCCAAAGAATAGCAAGGAGAGATAAGAAAGCCTTCTTCAGTGATCAATGCAAGAAATAGAGGAAAACAACAGAATGGGAAAGACTAGAGATCTCGTCAAGAAAATTAGAGATACTAAGGGAACATTTCATGCAAAGATGGGCTCCATAAAGGACAGAAATGGTATGGACCTAACAGAAGCAGAAAATATTAAGAAGAGTGGCAAGAATACACAGAAGAACTGTACAAAAAAGATCTTCATGACCAAGATAATCACGATGGTATGATCACTCACCTAGAGCCAGACATCCTGGAATGTGAAGTCAAGTGGGCCTTAGAAAGCATCACTACGAACAAAGCTAGTGGAGGTGATGGAATTCCAGTTGAGCTATTTCAAATCCTGAAAGATGATGCTGTGAAAGTGTTGCACTCAATATGCCAACAAATTTGGAAAACTCAGCAGTGGCCACAGGACTGGAAAAGGTCAGTTTTCATTCCAATCCCAAAGAAAGGCAATGCCAAAGAATGCTCAAACTACCGCACAATTGCACTCATCTCACACGCTAGTAAAGTAATGCTCAAAATTCTCCGAGCCAGGCTTCAGTAATACGTGACCTGTGAACTTCCTGATGTTCAAGCTGGTTTTAGAAAAGGCAGAGGAATCAGAGATCAAATTGCCAACATCTGCTGGATCATCAAAAAAGCAAAAGAGTTCCAGAAAAACATCTATTTCTGCTTTATTGACTATGCCAAAGCCTTTGACTGTGTGGATCACAATAAACTGTAGAAAATTCTGAAAGGGATGGGAATACCAGACCACCTGATCTGCCTCTTGAGAAACCTATATGCAGGTCAGTAAGCAACAGTTAGAACTGGACATGGAACAGACTGGTTCCAAATAGGAAAAGGAGTACATCAAGGCTGTATATTGTCACCCTGCTTATTTAACTTATATGCAGAGTACATCATGAGAAATGCTGGGCTGGAAGAAGCACAAGCTGGAATCAAGATTGCTGGGAGAAATATCAATAACCTCAGATATGCAGATGACACCACCCTTATGGCAGAAAGTGAAGAGGAACTCAAAATCCTCTTGATGAAGGTAAAAGAGGAGAGTGAAAAAGTTGGCTTAAAGCTCAACATTCAGAAAACGAACATCATGGCATCTGGTCCCATCACTTCATGGGAAATAGATGGGGATACAGTGGAAACAGTATCAGACTTTATTTTTGGGGGCTGCAAAATCACTGCAGGTGGTGACTGCAGCCATGAAATTAAAAGATGCTTGCTCCTTGGAAGAAAAGTTATGACCAACCTAGATCGCATATTGAAAAGCAGAGACATTACTTTGTCAACAAAGGTCCGTTTAGTCAAGGCTATGGTTTTCCCAGTGGTCATGTATGGATGCGAGAGTTGGACTGTGAAGAAAGCTGAGTGCAGAAGAATAGATGCTTTTGAACTGTGGTGTTGGAGAAGACTCTTGTGAATCCTTTGGACTGCAAGGAGATCCAACCAGTCCATTCTGAAGGAGATCAGTCCTGGGATTTCTTTGGAAGGACTGATGTTAAAGCTGAAACTCCAGTACTTTGGGCACTTCATGTGAGGAGTTGACTCATTGGGAAAGACTATGATGCTGGAAGGTACTGGGGGCAGGAGGAAAAGGGGATGACAGAGGATGAGATGGCTGGATGTCAAACATTTACATTTGTGTATTTCATATAATCTTAATAGATTAATCATTATATCAAGCTGACATTCTTGGAGAAACATTGGCTGACCAAGATTTAGTTTATCTTTTTCATGTTTTGTTTTTCTGACTAATTGTATTTTAATTCTCATGGGTTCAGAATTTTAAAGCTGGGTTAGGTCAAGCATGTATTTAACTTGACTCTCATAAAAAAAGAAAAATCCACACTAACATCACAGTTTATATTATTTTGTTCCTTATGAGGAGACTGTAATTTTTAGACTACTGATATGAAGAGTCCTAATTGCTGTGATGTTAAGATCAGCACATAAACTGTGATGTTAGTGGGGATTTTTATTTTTTTATGAGAGTCAAGTTAAATACATGCTTGACCTAAGCTAGCTTTAAAATTCTGATCCCATGAGAATTAAAATACAATTAGTCAGAAAAACAAAACATGAAAAGGATAAACTAAATCTTGGTCAGCCAATGTTTCTCCAAGAATGTCAGCTTGATATAATGATTAATCTATTAAGATTATATGAAATACACATATGCAAATATTTAAATTATCTACATGACTTTTTATTTTAGAATGATTAGTATGTTCTCTAACACAGGACTGGAAATATAAAACAGTGAAAACAAAATATGACATTAATTTCTATTTCAAACTATGATTCTATTTTCTACCAAGGATTTTGCAATGTTTCCTTAATTTCACACTATCCAAGTCATGTTTGCTATTTTAATGCTGTCACTGGATTATAAAATATATTTACACATGCATATATTTAAATCTTTCAGTCTTAGGCTGACAATATAACCAAAAGAAGTCTTTATATATACTTGTGACTCTTTATTATGAAATGACTTTGATTTTACAATTTCATGCTCTAATCTAAATGGTGGTCTAAAATATATTTTATTCAAGCCTTCTCAGTTTTAACCCTACTGAATATTTTTTTAATACCAGCAAAATCCTGTAGTGCAACTTCTAATGCAATAAGTATGCAGAGGGTATGAATTATTTATTCATACAGATGACTTTTAAGTTGAGGTCAGCATTAATTTGACTAGGTCACTGGCTTTGGAGAGCTGAAAGCCATGTAAATAGCTGGGAAGCCAATGGCTTTTAATTAGCACACTGAAGCCTACTATTTCTGAATAACATATATTCACTACAAAAAATTAAGTTGTTTGTTGTTGATAAAAATTATCTTTGTTATATATCTTCATCAGTCAGATTCTTTCATTTTTAATAACATTACTTCATATAATTTTCTGATCAGTTACTGTTAAATGTCAAAACTCTTTATATGCTAAATTATGCTAAATATGTAGATACTGTTGGTTCATCTTTTGCTGTTTTACAGATGAAGATGAGCCTTTGCAAGAATCATAAATCAACTCAACATTCTTTCTCATTCATCACTATATACAGCTTGCAAATCTGAGCTAATTTCATAAACTCTGGATGGATTTTTCATTGATTTTTCAAGATCCACATCCTCAAAATGAGACTCCTTGTATTTAACTAAGATATGAATTCAAGTTTTAGCCCATCTGAGGTCTCTGCACAGGGAATACTTTCCATTATTGACAATTTCAGGTTCCCTCTCAGATTTCACTTCACTTTGCAAGATGGATTTAATGGTAGAATTAGAGTAATGCCTTTTGTTAAATAACACACTGATCTCTTTGTTAAAACATCTCACCTGCTTTGGGTATTTAAATTCTCTTCTTTTTCCTGCATGCAAATGTACTCATTTGTAAATCTCTTCTTATTTACTTTTTCTGCTCATGCTGGCATTTTTGTGCTATGAGTACTGTTTTCTCTCTAAACTACAGATTTTTTTCTTTTCCTGCAATTAATGAAACATATGCATTATGTAGGAGTTCCAGTTTTCTTTGGGCCCAGGAAACAATTTAGGCAACAACTCGATTTGTTTCAACTCTAAGTTTATTAGTGGACAAAAGCCAACACATTTCTCACACTTCATAGACTTGCTTGGCATTTTATGCAGCGTTCAGTTTAATCAAACAGTCCTAGTGTATGCTTTAAAAACATCAGAATCTTGCTGGTTCAGTTAGAAGCCACAGGACTTAAACTCTCTGGGAAGCTGCTTATTTTCCTACCCTTTGAAGGGGTTGAGAACACGTGTCCCCAAAATGTACCACTTTGGCACATGGACTAAATTGAATTGAAGGTGATCAAGGCCCAGCAGTTTCAAGAAAAACATTTACCTCTCCTTTAACTGCCTGAAACAAATTGGATAGAGGGGCTGGTCTAGGAAGAGATAAGAAGGAAAGCTTTGACATGGGTATGGTATGCTGGAGAGAGCTTAGCTGGGCTTAGAGATCACATTCCTCTCTGAGCTCCATGGTTTCTGCATGGCACAGTCAACATTTATTTACCAAACATTTATTCTTCCCATCTTCCTGTGAACTTTCTCCTTTGAAAGTCCCAAACCCTCCTCCCTTTTTCTTAGCTCAGGATAGCATATAACTGTTACTGAGTCTAAGCTCACTCTGCTCACTGTATGATAGACCATTGAATACGAGAGACAAGGGGTTGAGGCAAGGAAGGGACTTTATTTGGAAAGCAGCTGACTGAGAAGATGGCAGGCTGCCTCAAAATAAACAATACTGGGGTCTGGATGCCAGATTCTTTTATAGATCAGAGGGAAAGAAGCAATGAGGAACTAAAGTCAAAAGGAAGACTAGAGAGGGAGATGTGCTGGGGAAGTAAAGTAAAAGGGTATTCAGCCTTGCAAAACATCTCCAAGGGAACAGACAGCTTTCGGAAGGGGTGTGTTAATCTCTTCTATTCACAGGTGGGCAGGGAAAAACTATCCCTCCCTAAGCTAAACCAAGGCCCTTTAGTTTACAGTCAAGCAGAGGTGCAAGGCCCTCCAGGCAACCCATTGAGTATGATTATAATAATTAAAGCAAGTCAAAGAAACAGTTTCCAACATGGAGTCAGAATCGACTTCCTCCCTGAAACATAATCCTCAATTGTCCTACTGCTTGTGTTATCAAAGTCTTCTTGGGGTCCATACAGATATAATTAAATTTTATTTTCTCTTATTAATCTGCCCTGTGTTGCTTTGATTATTAGAGCAAAGATCCAAGGAAGGTAGAGAAAAAAAAAAATTCCTCCTCTGTATTTCAGAAAAGCATAGTATTGATTCCATGTAATAGGCAATTAACTAGTTATTGTAATTTATTTATTTCATATTTTCTTTGCTTAACTACTCTAAAACATGAATCTAAATTTGACCCTGCCAGGGTTTTTGGCTTCCCTTCTGGGTTCAGTGGTAAAGGATCCTCCAATGCAAGACACACAGCAGGAGAAGCAGGTTTGATAGCTGGGTCGGGAAGATCCCCTGGAGAAGGAGATGGCAATCCACTTCAGTGTTCTTGCCTGGGAAATCCCATGGACAGAGGAGCCTGGTGGGTTACAGTTCATGGGGTCACAAAGAATCGGACACGACTGGGTCCGAGTGCATGTTGCGGGTTTTTATATAAAATATACACCTCATTTATTTTTCCACACCTCTATTTTATTGGTCAAAGGAGAAACCCAGGTTTCTCCTGCTAACTCCTAAGTAACTCAAGGAACCTGATCAACCTGTACATGATAAACTGTTCCACAGTGCCATCTGCAAAGTCTGTACCTGTCTGACAAGTCAGAATAACCTTCGGTAAACTTTCCAATGTTTGTGACAATAAATAACTCTCCAGGTTAGAGAAAAACAAGTGCTTGACAAATTTAAGACATTCTTCTCACTGTATACTCTTGTAGAAGAGGAATGATTAAACTTCTTTATAAATAAAGTTGTCAGCCTAGCTTAAAAGCTTTTTCTTTCAAAAATTATAAATACATACAGCCAGATTCAGGTCTATCTCATGGTGAGTTCTGCTGTTGGGTGAACACAGTTATAATGAAATTACACTGGATTATTATGCAGATACACGCATATATTGATGTGTTTTGTCTTTCATTTTTAGATTGAAATCCATTCTACTTTAGTGTCAGTACATTCTGGATAGAAGGGATATCCTACTGTGATTTCAGCATAATAAAGTCTGATTGAAGTGTCAATGATTCAGCTGTGTTTTGTATTACAAAGTTAAACACGAGCTTTTCATTTAAACAAAGTGGTTCAGAATAGATGGGGGTGTCAGGATGATAGGGCACCATGGAACAATTTAAGTACATGGCATACTCCATCTGAAAATAAAGAGGAATTTATTAACTTGACCCTGACTGTGATTGGAGCTGTACCTCCCCCTCTCTCACTTCAAGAACAAGATCTTCACAAGCCGCACAACCTTCTGAACACAGATTATTTTTATTTTCTTGGATGTTACTGCTGTGTAAGACCATTTGAATTGTTTAAAATTTTGAGAAAAGGGGAGATGCTAAATATTGAAAAAAACCTAGAGATTTTATTATTCATATATTTAGAATAATTTTCTTTTTGGGGGGATGGAGACAGCTGTGAAATAGCTTTCAAATACAATGACAGCACTCTTGAAAGTGAAGTGGGAGACCTTTGCAAAGTGTAGATAGCTTCATTCAGGTTCTGATTACGGCTCTGGATTTAAAAATTACAGCAATAAAATAATTTTG
This sequence comes from Bos grunniens, assembly GCF_055505025.1. Taxonomy (NCBI): domain Eukaryota; kingdom Metazoa; phylum Chordata; class Mammalia; order Artiodactyla; family Bovidae; genus Bos; species Bos grunniens. The sequence continues at coordinate 107,964,417 of NC_141165.1, forward strand.
AGATTAAAATAGGAATTTAGACCACACTCTTCTTTTAAAACTATATATATATATGAATTTATGTATATATATATGAATTTTTATATATTCATTTATATTCACTGCCAACTTATATATGAATATAAATTGGCAGTAAATATTAATAATTGAGTCAGGAAGTGAGAATATAATCTTATTCTGCAGCTAACTGGTGAACCAAACTTAGTCAAAATTTGGCATTCTTTACATTTGTCTGCTAAAACAAAGAGTTGGGCCAGATCTGTAATCTTCTGCTTCTCTGCTCTATCCTCTTCTGACTCAAAAATCAACTCTCTAAACTTTATTTTTCTCACTTCTAAAAGTGGGATAACAATAGCTTTACATCTTCTATAAGGTTATGTACATAAAACGTGAAGCAGAATGCCCACGTGTGGTAAGTGCACTATATACGCTAGTTGCTTCTATGATTATTATCACAATTACCATCATTGTTGTCACTATCAGTCACCATCATCATCATCACCTTCATCTTCAAGTGTCAATATTATGGGTGATTGTTAATGTCTCCTTTATAATTTTTCTATATATTTCAGAATTTTGTTTACTTATTATTTATGTATTATTTTATTATTGTTATCATGCTTATTATAGGTTCATGGAAGAAGTATTGGTTTTTGTCATCTGATTTAAAACATAAATTTTGATGTTACTGAACTAAACTTGGGTCACTCACCTGCATGCAGTAAAACCAATCTATCAACACTGGGTTGTGATGAAGGAACGTGCAGCGTTTATAGTAAGGCACCAGACAAGGAGTCCAGGACAGCTAGCACTCAAAAAGCCTAAACTCCACCATGGATTTCAGAGAAGCATTTTTAAAGGCAATGTGAAGGAGGGGATTACAGTGTATTTGATCAATTTATGCAGAATTTCCCTGATTAGTCCATGATGAGGTAACAGGTTAGTGTCATGGGAGTTTATGTATCAACAACCCTCAGGCTCCCGGAGGCCTGGGGACTCAGTGCTTATCATCATCAAGTAGTTAATATCTTCCATTTGGTGGGGGTTTTCGCATCAGAAAATGTGCATTAGATGCTATTATCTAGGTACCTGGAAAAGGAGTTAAAGGAGAAGATATAGAGTCTGTCTGGGAAAGGTGCTATAGGGTCTTATTCACCTTGGCAGAATTCACTAGACCAGACCAGGTTATACTACCCTTCTTTCCTTTAAAAAAATGTTACTTATCAGACTCTAAGTAGAGACAGAGTGTAGTTAAAATTCAAGGACAACAATTTATCTTCCTCATGAAATATATCCACTAGAAAAGGTAACACAGTGCATTTTGATCTTTCCTTCCACAAAAGTTTGACAAAATCTAACAGCACCTCTCCAAGGGGCCATCTCTCTCTGTGTCAGCAAGGGCACTCACTGTCAGGGAGGAAAAGCTTTTCCACTACTCTCTTAGGAGTAATGTATGGGGTCCTGCAAATTAAACTGACAAAAGACAGATTAACAGAAGAAAAGCCAAAATTTAATCAAGTATTTTTATTAATATAGGTATGGAAGTTCACAGACAAATGTGATTCCAGGAAGTGATTAGAAATTGAGGCTTATATAACATCTTAATAGGGGAAGGAAATGGGAAGAAGGGCACTTCTGGGAAAGTGAATGATGTCTTAACATGGAAAGGGGTGAAAGCAAATAATTTATGGGAAAACAAATGACTTTTAGGAAAGATAATTGATGGTTCCCTAAGATAATAGATGAGCAATCTGAGAGTTTTGTGGCAATGTCTGTTTACATGTGGTGTGGACTTTTCCCTACCAGTGGGTAAGAATCATCTTCCCTGGTTGGGAAACTCCAGGGAAGCAGATTTACGAGAATTGAGCTCTTTTGGAAGGCTCTGCTTTAGGAAAATAAGAGGGTTCGGGAAAAAAAAAATCTATTCTCAAATGCCTTCAGCTCAAAATAATTTTTATGCCACAGTGACCTATCCTGGACCCCTTCAGTACTCTGTGAGACAAGCTTTAAAACATGTTGGATACTCCCTCTGAATAAACAGCTTACTGGGATCAATATATTTTTTACCTTAGTAGATGGCATTCCTTTAAAAATACACCCAATGTAGCAATGGATATTATAACTCTACAGAGTATAGAAAGTTGCTATTTGCTGATAGTGACAGAGAGAACCTGCTTAGTAGTGGATCCTCAGGTCTTAACCTTTCTGGAGCCTCCCTGTGTTTCACAGAGGCAACATTTACGTGATCCTAATACTCACAAAATAATAAACAGTAGATTATTTTATTTCACATTTGAAGAAATTGAAATTTTCAACACTGTTCCTCACTTGATTTACACTGTTCAAATCAATTTAATCGTGCGTATCCACTAGATATACATTCAGTTAAAGTGTTAATGTTTTTATATCCATAAGTCAATTTAAATCTTAGATGACTCAGTGCTACACTGACATTTTCTTTCCAGAAGCTGTGATATCAAGAATGGATTTCAAAATTTTTTAATGTAATTAACTCAAGTTCACTGGGAAAATTATAATATAAAATTCATAAAAGTAAAAAGAAAAATGAAAAACCTTATATAAATATATAAATAAGAGATAACATTGTTTTTCCAGATATGCAATATAAATGTAGATAAATTATTTTTATGAAACTGGGCCTACTGTCCATACTGTTTTATAGTCTGCTTTTCTCCCTAAGAAAGGTATTGTGAATATTCTTCCATGTTAATAGGATACAATTCTTTTTAAAATATTGCCTTTGCTCTTTTATAAAATTTACACGCTTTACAAACTGTAACTTATAAATGGATATTCAGATTGTGTTACTATTTCAGTAATAAAAGCATTTTACTTTGAAGATTCTTTCCATATATATTTATAGATATGCCCTGTTATTTCAGATATACATCCTTATTCATCAGAATTTTATTGTTGTTGTTGTTTAGTCTCTAAGTCATGTCCAACTCGTTTGCAACCCTGTGGACTATAGACCATCAAGCTTCTCTGTCCATGGGATATCTCAGGCAAGAATACTGGAGTGGGTTGCCACTTCCTTCTGCAGAGGATTTTCCTGACCCAGGGATCAACTTGTGTCACCTGCATTGGGAGGCAGGTTCTTTACCACTGAGGCACCAGGGAAGCTGAATTGTAAGAATACGTCCTTAGATATATGATGATTCAAAGCTTACACATATTTTTCAGATCAGATCAGATCAATCACTCAGTCGTGTCCGACTCTTTGCGACCCCATGAATCGCAGTATGCCAGGCCTCCCTGTCCATCACCAACTCCCGGAGTTCACTCAGACTCACGTCCATCGAGTCAGTGATGCCATCCAGCCATCTCATCCTCTGTTGTCGCCTTTTCCTCCTGCCCCCAATCCCTCCCAGCATCAGAGTCTTTTCCAATGAGTCAACTCTTTGCATGAGGTGGCCAAAGTACTGGAGTATCAGCTTTAGCATCAGTCCTTCCAAAGAAATCCCAGGGCTGATCTCCTTCAGAATGGACTGCTTGGATCTCCTTGCAGTCCAAGGGACTCTCAAGAGTCTTCTCCAACACCACAGTTCAAAAGCATCATTTCTTCGGCGCTCAGCCTTCTTCACAGTCCAACTCTCACATGCATACATGACCACAGGAAAAACCATAGCCTTGACTAGATGAACCTTTGTTGGCAAAGTAATGTCTCTGCTTTTGAATATGCTATCTAGGTTGGTCATAACTTTCCTTCCAAGGAGTAAGTATCTTTTAATTTCATGGCTGCAGTCACCATCTGCAGTGATTTTGCAGCCCAGAAAAATAAAGTCTGACACTGTTTCCACTGTTTCCCCATCTATTTCCCATGAAGTGGTGGGACTGGATGCCATGATCTTCGTTTTCTGAATGCTGAGCTTTAAGCCAACTTTTTCACTCTCCACTTTCACTTTCATCAAGAGGATTTTGAGTTCCTCTTCACTTTCTGCCATAAGGGTGGTGTCATCTGCATATCTGAGGTTATTGATATTTCTCCCAGCAATCTTGATTCCAGCTTGTGCTTCTTCCAGTCCAGCATTTCTCATGATGTACTCTGCATAGAAGTTAAATAAACAGGGTGACAATATACAGCCTTGACGTACTCCTCTTCCTATTTGGAACCAGTCTGTTGTTCCATGTCCAGTTCTAACTGTTGCTTCCAGACCTGCATACAAATTTCTCAAGAGGCAGATCAGGTGGTCTGGTATTCCCATCTCTTTCAGAATTTCCCACAGTTTATTGTGAGCCACACAGTCAAAGGCTTTGGCATAGTCAATAAAGCAGAAATAGACGTTTTTCTGGAACTCTCTTGCTTTTTCTATGACCCAGCGGATGTTGGCAATTTGATCTCTGGTTCCTCTGCCTTTTCTAAAACCAGCTGGAACATCAGGAAGTTCACGGTTCACATATTGCTGAAGCCTGGCTTGGAGAATTTTGAGCATTACTTTACTAGCGTGTAAGATGAGTGCAATTGTGCGGTAGTCTGAGCATTCTTTGGCATTGCCTTTCTTTGGGATTGGAATGAAAACTGACCTTTTCCAGTCCTGTGGCCACTGCTGAGTTTTCCAAATTTGCTGGCATATTGAGTGCAGCACTTTCACAGCATCATCTTTCAGGATTTGAAATAGCTCAACTGGAATTCCATCACCTCCACTAGCTTTGTTCATAGTGATGCTTTCTAAGCCCCACTTGACTTCACATTCCAGGATGTCTGGCTCTAGGTCAGTGATCACACCATCGTGATTATCTGGGTCGTGAAATCTTTTTTGTACAGTTCTTCTGTGTATTCTTTCCATCTCTTCTTAATATCTTCTGCTTCTTTCATACCATTTCTGCCCTTTATCGAGCTCATCTTTTGCATAAAATGTTCCTTTGGTATCTCTGATTTTCCTGAAGAGATCCCTAGTCTTTCCCATTCTGTTGTTTTCCTCTATTTCTTTGCACTGATTGCTGAAGAAGGCTTTCTTATCTCTTCTTGCTATTCTTTGGAACTCTGCATTCAGATGTTTATGTCTTTTCTTTTCTCCTTTGCTTTTTGCTTCTCTTCTTTTCACAGCTATTTGTCAGGCCTCCTCAGGGAGCCATTTTGCTTTTTTGCATTTCTTTTCTATGGGAATGGTCTTGATCCCTGTCTCCTGTACAATGTCATGAACCTCATTCCGTAGTTCATCAGGCAGTCTATCAGATCTAGGCCCTTAAATCTATTTCTCACTTCCACTGTATAATCATAAGGGATTTGATTTAGGTCATACCTGAATGGTCTAGTGGTTTTCCCTACTTTCTTCAATTTAAATCTGAATTTGGCAATAAGGAGTTCATGGTCTGAGCCACAGTCAGCTCCTGGTCTTATTTTTGCTGACATCTTTGGCTGCAAAGAATATAATCAATCTGATTTCAGTGTTGACCATCTGGTGATGTCCATGTATAGAGTCTTCTCTTGTGTTGTTGGAAGAGGGTGTTTGTTATGACCAGTGCATTTTCTTGGCAAAACTCTATTAGCCTTTGTCCTGCTTCATTTCATAGTCCAAGGCCAAATTTGCCTGTTACTCCAGGTGTTTCTTGACTTCCTACTCTTGCATTCCACATATTTTAGGTAGCCACAGTTTTGCAAATTTTAATCTTTTTAAGGTTTTCTTTCTATTTGTTATTAATAAATAACCCTCCTCTGCCCTCTTCTTTGCCCCTATGGTAGTCCCATGTTCTTGCTTCTCTGATTTCAATATTTTTGGTGTTTTCCTTTTTCCTCTATTTAGTCCTTTAAATTTATGTTTCTTACTGCCTATTAAATTGGCAAACAATAGATCAAAGATAAAAATTAAAATAAATGATTGTGTAATATTACTTAAATGCAAATACATAATATTGCATTTCAACCTACAAACTTACATAAATGATGACTGGCAAGTAACTTGAGAATAAAAATATAGACCTAAGGAACTATGAAGAGACACAGATATTTAAGATAATAAAGAAATAAAGAATTTCTCTTTTTTAATACTCCATTTTCTTATTCTCACATCACCTTATAAAAACAACTTAGACTCAGTCCTACATTTGATGGTCTGTTAAGTATCTACTATGTTCATATCTACTGTTGCCAAGGAATTTATGTAAAAAAGACTTTCAAAACTTTATGAAGTAAGAATATATTTTTGTCAATTATTACCATTAGTTCACTTTGGGCTGGTAGTTATAGGATGAAAGTTATTACTAAGAATAGAGAAAGTAGAGGTACAGATTTGTAGAACCTTGGGTAGATTAAATGAAGGATCCAAGTTTCAGAATTCAGGTGGGTGGTTGTAATGCAATGATCTGAGGTTTGTCACTCTGATAAAGTTGTTGAGAAGATTACCAAAAGATTATGTAATCTAAAGTATACTTCTCTTAAAACAAGTAACATTGTTTAATATATTTAATATATAGATTATTCAACTTTATTAACCTCTTACATTTGAAAATCCTTCTTTACTCAAGGTCCACAAATCTATTACATATACCTGAAATGTACCTGAAGCTTCCCGGATATCATCAGGATTCTGTTTTCATTGCATTTTCCTCTGTTAAATCCCTTGGTCATGAATGTCATTGATCATTTAAAACACATTTCTTCTCTTCTAACTTTCGAGTGGCTTAACTCTCTTATTCATTCTTATGTCCTAAGCAGCTAGCTTAGGGATTAGGACATTGAAAAGTGTCCAGATCAGCTACTGCTTTGTCACCCCAGAAACTTACCTAGGTAGGACCTGGTGGCTTCACCTCAGTGGGATGCTGTACATGTCACCCAGGTGAAGCCAATAGAGAAGTTGACATGCAAATTTGTCGGCACAGTGGAAATGTGTTTTCTTTGTCAATTCATTAATATGGTATAGGAATATTCTGAGAATTTAAAAATTGAAGTTTTTCCTCTACAGTAGATATATTTTTATGAAAATAAAAGTTGTACTAGAAAAACAAAATTTGCTTATAAAACTAAATAACTTATAAAAAGTAGAATTAGACATAAATTCCTCAGTGTCCAATTTGCATTTTACACTTTACATTTGTTTTTGTTTTGTTTTGATTTTGGCTACACCGGGCAACATGTGGGATCTTAGTTCTCCAATGAAGGGTAGAACCCATGCCCACTGTGCGGAAGCACAGAGCCCCAAACACTAGAATGCTGGGGAAGTTCACATTTGTTTTTGTTGATAAAGTAGTGGGGTAACTCTGAATGGGCTTTCAGATCAGATCAGATCAGTCGCTCAGTCGTGTCCGATTCTCTGCAATCCCATGAATCGCAGCACGCCAGGCCTCCCTGTCCATCACCAACTCCCAGAGTTCACCCAGACTCACGTCCATTGAGTCAGTGATGCCATCCAGCCATCTCATCCTCTATCGTCCCCTTCTCCTCCTGCCCCCAATCCCTCCCAGCCTCAGAGTCTTTTCCAATGAGTCAACTCTTCGCATGAGGTGGCCAAAGTACTGGAGTTTCAGCTTTAGCATCATTCCTTCCAAACAAATCCCAGGCTGATCTCCTTCAGAAAGTTTTTCAAGGCTTTGTGTAAAAAATAAGATTACTATTTATTAATAACCATTATTAAGTAGTAATGAAGTGCTTAGCATGTACAGACTCTTTTCTGGCCTCTTATTTTTCTTTTTTTTTTTTTTAGTTTGTTTTACCTCCCATATTATCATGGTTCCCTGAATAGTTGCTGTGGCTGAGATTATCTGTCCTAGTTTAGGTATCTGTGCCTAGATAGAAATAATTGTCTTCCCATGGTATTTCTCATTTCCACCGGTCACTCTTATTGGAAAGAACGTAGAGGGAATAAAGAATAATAAATGAGTAACTTTAATTTGTTTATTTCTAAAGATTGAAAATATTATTTTTGCTTCCATGTTTCATCTTTTCTATCAATAAAAATTAAAACATATTATCTTCTTTTATTTTAATTTAAAATGTGTGTGTGTGTGTGTTTAACATGAATCATTATTACTATCTTTATAACTCTTCATGGAGGTCAGAACAATTGCTGAAATTACATTCTAAAAAGATATTTCTGATATTTTAAATTTTAAATGATTGTTACTGAAGTTAATTTAGCTTGAAAAAGATAAATCTGCTGACAGTCTAATGTACTCAGAGCTATTGTTTTCCTGTCATTCTCCCGGCATGTGACCTACACTTGATTATAATTGAGAAGTAAGTTTTCTGCTGTCACATAGGCTGAACTAAAATAACATTTCTTTTCCTTAAGATATGCATACCCTGGAGATGATTGGTTAATTAGAATGTGAAGCCAGAGGTGGAATCGTGTGACACATGAAAAGCAAGTACTGTTACATGTCCATGATTTCAAAAGGCTCGTTTATGTTTCTGGAAGACCATGGAGAAGTTTCATAGAGATAAGTATGTAGAAGTCTGATCTAGAGAGATGATCACCTAACCAAGAGAAACTGCATGCTGTTAATTTTCCAAGAGTGTCTAGCTATATTCCATGGGATACAAATTTAACAAAGTGATTATTTCTGGGAACGAATGAGGGGAATAGGTTTCAGAAGAGTACAAGAGATGTAAACCGATTCTATACTATTTACTCCCTAAAAAATGAATCTGACAAAATTTTAACATTTTAAAAATCTTGATGGTGCATAAGTATCATGAACATTGGTCTCTTTGCTTCTGGATATTTGTGAATTTATAAAATATAAATTAAAATAAGCAATATGTTAAATGGAGAAATGCAAAGGTAATTTGTCAGTATATCATCCTGAAATTTTAAGAAGGCAAGAATCTTTCAGATAACTAAAGTATTGGAAATATGACCTGAAAATAAAGGTAAATAAAATAAAATTTTAATCTATTACCATAGGCTAGAAAATAATCTTGACAAAATTTTGAATGCATTTATAAGTGGCAGATCATTTTTTGCATGAAGAAGTAATGAAAATGAGAAAACAATTTGTATTATAATTATCAACTCTAAAGTATCACTTAAGACCTCAGTCTTAATGATAAAAGCTTAAAATTTTACTTGATTAAGAATACAACTAAAATATCAATCATTGGCATATGTCATATTCAAAAGAACATATAAGATATTATCTCAAACTTTGAAACTATTTTTATGTTTTGCCATCTGGAAAAATGTTTACAGCTTTATTGTCACAGTATGAGATAGCTAAAATTGAAATAGACAAAGTCTCAGAAAGGTTACAAAAACAAAGCAGGAAAAAAAAGGGGGTAAGATGTTACGAGAGGATTTTTCCATTGTGAAAAGCAAACTCTGGGAGAAGGTGTGCAGTTACTATTAGGAAAAGTATAGACACTGTACACAGGACTCATACCCATGCTTACATTGCCTCACAAGACAGGTAACACCTCCTAAGAGTAGGGTGAGATAAATCTACAGATAGACTGAAAGAAGTTCAGAAAAAAAAATCACTTATCCATAATTTTTTCCCTCAGCAATCTGAGGGAAATGAACATGTCTAGGGAAAGAAAACCATTGTTTCTCTCGTATCCTATCTCTACAATGTGACAAAGACTCTCTTTGACCAAACTTTAGACACGTTCCTCTAAGTCTTCTTTTCAACTCAGTTTCATCCTTGCATCCTGCCTTTGGTCTACCTAGTATAGTTGTAACAGGAATCCTGCTAAATCACTTTAGTGAGAATCCACAAACCTTGATCTCTGATAGCCCTGGTCTGCTTTCAGAAAGAATCCTGTTAGGTCAGTGTAGCAAGACTCTACCCTTGATGTCTTCTCTTAGTAATTTTCCATCCACTGACCCCCATCATTCTTCTGGTTGACTATAAATCCACAGCTGTCTGTTGTATCTCTCTCTCCCATTGCAGTAATCTTGACACCTACTACAATAGTCCTGATAAAATTTTTCTTACTCTTTTAACAAGTGTCAGAATAAACTTGCTTTAATACATATTTGTTCTTTCTTCCACTAAAGAGAGAATCCTGGGGTCAAACACAGCATCAGAATTCTCATGATCTTTTAAACATTGTATAGATAGGAATAAGATATGTTAAATTAATATTTGTGTCTTGAGTGGTTCAGAAGTTAAAGGTCCTCTTTGTACTAAGCACTTGGGAATATGTATAATTTCAAAAGCTTTTGGGCAAATGATAAAAGTACACACACGCAAAACAAGAATAAAAAGCACAAGGGAGAGATCACACAGAATCGATATCAGTAGATTTCATGAGGAATTAGAGGAATATATAGGATAACAAAATGTAGAGATGGAGTCGATTTCACAAATAAATAACATTACAGTGATTCAAATTTGAGAGATGTTAAGTCATAAGTTAAGGGGCAGTGGTGATAACATGTAAGGTCAGAGAGGTACAACAGGCCCTCCCAATGGAAAGCATTGAATGGCTAAATGAGAAAAGTTCCTCTGTCTCAAAGAAGAGTGGATTTGAGTACACTTGATATGGTGTAAATCTCTATCACTAACCGTATAAGCCTATCCCAAAATTCTACATCTGTGCATTTCAGTTTCCTCATTCATTATAAAAGCTAGAATATTTTATAAGTCTACTTCTGTGATAAAAAAATATGATAATGGATGCAAAGTGCTTAGTTAATTGTAAAACATTATTATGCAACTGAAGGATTATTACTTAGCTCTCAGTGCATTGGGGGAGCACTGAAGAATTTTGAGATGCTAAAATTATAATCATAATCTCAGTTTTGAAATATTTACTGGGCAAAGTTACAGAGACAGCATGGAAAGCAACAAGTTTATTACAGTGATTCCAATGAGAGACAAGGAGAATTAAAACACAGCCATATGCAATTAAGAAACAAATTGTATTGAATTTTAACAACTGGCTAGAAATTTAAAAAAAAAAGTGGGGGGGAACAAAGATAACTCCATGGTTCCAACTTTGATGAGGATGATATCAGTAACAGAAAGAAAAATTCAAGAAAGAATTTAGAAGAAAGAAAATGAGTTTGACTTTGAAAATATAGATTTAAGAATTTCAAAGAGATAAACAGGCAAAAAGGCCCAGCAGGGATTGAAAACAAAGTGTAGCTGAGGGACCTGGGAAATATATAAAGATTTGGGAATTAATTATTAGTCATTCATTAATCGCTGGTTAGTATCAGAAGATACAATAGACATGAATATAAATGATGATGAAAAACATGAGGCTGGACAAATAAAACAATGGTCATGTTGATAAAGCTCTCATTAGTAGCATCCACCTTTGAGATTAGAAAGTAAAGACCTCTGTTGAGAGTGAGAGTTTATAAATAATATTGAGACCTTGCAGATTATCTACAGAGAATGCCAAGTCATATCAGTCAAGTAAAGACTGATAAGAATAGTAGAAAACAGTTGTGTGAGGCCATCTGAGATTCTTCTGGAAATCCATCTCTTCTTTTAGGAAAGTGTTCTATCCTGCAAGTTCAGGCTGCTGTAACAAATACCACAAACTAAGTGGCTTAAACAACAGAAATTGATTTCTAACAGGTCTGGAGGTGGTAAGTCCAAGATCAAGGTACCAGCATGGTCAGGTTCTGGTAAGAATTCATTCCTGGTCTGCAGGTGGCTGTCTTTGTGCTGCTTCCTCACTGGCAGAGAGCAGAGGGAGCTCTTGTCTCTCTCTTCCTATAAGCACACTAATTCCATCTTAGGGCTCCACCATCATTACTTCACCTAAATCTAATCACCTCTCAAAGGCCATCGTGCTAATACCTTCTCATTGTGGGTCAGAGTTTCAACATATGAATTTGGGGAGAGGGGACACAAACCTATCCCCATTTGCAGGGTTACTGTTCAAAGAGCATTTTTCTACCACTCTTAGCTTGTAGTGAATGGTGTCGGATTCGTGATCTCCAAAGAAGAAGATTTAGCTTCAGGACCGGGAACAGGCTTGATCACTCAAGAGCTTTTGTGTAGCAGAGTTTTATTAAAGTATGAAAAGGGACAGAGAATGCTTCTGACATAGACATCAGAAAGCGGATGGAGAGTGCCCCCTTGCTAGTCTTAGCAAGGGAGCTACATACTTTTTTAACTGGTTATTACAATAAATCAAAAGAATGTCTCAAGGTTGTAAGATCTTACTAGATCCACTTCCTCAATTTACATCTTAAGATGACAGGATTAGAACTAACAGTAGAAATATCTTACCAGACCCACTCCCATAATGTACATTTTAAGGTAACAGGATAGTGCACTTGAGTTCAGTTCAGTCACTCAGTCCTGTCTGACTCCGTGGGACCCCATAGACTTCAGAACGCCAGGCCTCCTTGTCCATCACCAACTCCTGGAGTTTACTCAAACTCGTGTCCAGTGAGGCAGTGATGTCATCCAACCATCTCATCCTCTGTCCTCCCCTTCTCCTCCTACCTTCAATCTTTCTCAGCATCAACGTCTTTTCATATGAGCCATCTCTTCACATCAGGTGGCAAAAGAATTGGAGTTTCAGCTTTAACATCAATCCTTGCAATGAGGCTCAGGACTGATTTCCTTTAGGATGGACTGGTTGGATCTCCTTGCAATCCAAGGGACTCTCAAGAGTCTTCTCCAACACCACAGTTCAAAAGCATCAATTCTTCGGTGCTCAGCTTTCTTCGCAGTCCACCTTTCACATCCACACATACTACTGGAAAAACCATAGACTTGACTAGATGGACCTTCGTTGGCATAGTGACTTCTCTGCTTTTGAATATGCTATCTAGGTTGGTCATAACTTTCCTTCCAAGGAGTAAGCGTCTTTTAATTTCATGGCTGCAATCACCATCTGCAGTGACGTTGGAGCCCAAAAAAATAAAATCAGCCACTATTTCCACTGTTTCTCCATCTATTTGCCATGAAGTGATGGGACCAGATGCCATGATCTTAGTTTTCTGAATGTTGAGCTTTAAGCCAACTTTTTCATTCTCCTCTTTCACTTTCATCAAAAGACTTTTTAGTTCCTCTTCACTTTCTGCTATAAGGGTGGATCATCTGCATATCTGAGGTTATAGATATTTCTCCTGGCAATCTTGATTCCAGCTTGTGCTTCTTCCAGCCCAGCGTTTCTCATGATGTACTCTGTTAAGTTAAATAAACAGGGTTACAATATACAGCCTTGACGTACTACTTTTCCTATTTGGAACCAGTCTGTTGTTCCATGTTCCATTCTAACTTTTCCTTCCTGACGTGAATACAGATTTCTCAAGAGGCAGGTCAGGTGGTCTGGTATTCCCATCTCTTTCAGAATTTTCCACACCTTATTCTGACCCACACAGTCAAAGGCTTGGGCATAGTCAATAAAACAGACATAGATGTTTTTCTGGAACTCTCTTGCTTCTTCGATGATCCAGTGAATGTTGAAAATTTGATCTCTGGTTTCTCTGCCTTTTCTAAAACCAGCTTAAACATCTGGAAGTTCACGATTCACGTATTGCTGAAGCCTGGCTTGGAGAATTTTGAGCATTACTTTACTAGCGTGTGAGATGAGTGCAATTGTGTGGTAGTTTGAGCATTCTTTGGCATTGCCTTTCTTTGGGATTGGAATGAGAACTGACCTTTTCCAGTCCTGTGGCCACTGCTGAGTTTTCCAGATTTGCTGGCATATTGAGTGCAGCACTTTCACAGCATCATCTTTCAGGATTTGAAATAGCTCAACTGGAATTCCATCACCTCCACTAGCTTTGTACATAGTGATGTTTTCTAAGACTCACTTGACTGCACATTCCAGGATGTCTGGCTCTAGGTGAGTGATCCCATCATCGTAATTATCTGGGTCATGAAGATCTTTTTTGTATAGTTGTTCTGTGTATTCTTGCCATCTCTTCTTAATCTTCTGCTTCTGTTAGGTCCATGTAATTTCTGTCCTTTATTGAGCCCATCTTTGCATGAAATATTCCCTTGATATCTCTTATTTTCTTGAAGATATCAGTAGTCTTTCCCATTCTGTTGTTTTCTTCTATTTCTTTGCATTGATCACCGAGGAAGGCTGTCCTATCTCTTCTTGCTATTCTTTGGAACTCAGCATTCAGATGCTTATGTCTTTCCTTTTCTCCTTTGCTTTTAGCTTAGCTTCTTGTCACAGCTATTTGTAACATCTCCTCAGACAGCCATTTTGCTTTTTTGCATTTCTTTTCCATGGGGATGGTCTTGATCCCTGTCTCCTGTACAATGTCACGAACCTCCATCCATAGTTCATCAGGCACTCTATCAGATCTAGTCCCTTAAATCTATTTCTCACTTCTACTGTATAATCATAAGTGATCTGATTTAGGTCATACCTGAATGGTCTAGTGGTTTTCCCTAATTTCTTCAATTTAAGTCTGAATTTGGAGTTCAATACCACCATAGTTTGGCCCCAGGTAAATAGCAGGGAGGGAACACAGCTCCACCCATCAACAGAAAATTGGATTAAAGATTTACTGAGCATGCCCATCTGAACAAGACCCACTTTTCCCCTCAATCAGTCTCTCCCATCAGGAAGCCTCTTATCCTAACCAATCAGAGGGCAGACAGACTGAAAACCACAATCACAGATAACTAACCAATCTGATCACATGGACCACAGCCTTGTCTAACTCAATGACATTATGAGCCATGCCATGTAGGGCCACCCAAGATGGATGGGTCATAGTGGAGAGTTCTGACAAACCATGGTCCACTGGCAAAGGGAATGGCAAGCCACTTCACTATTCTTGCCTTGAGAACCCCATGAACAGTATGAAAAGGTAAAAAGAGGGGACACTGAAAAATGAACTCCCATGTCGGTAGGTGCCCAATATGCTACTGGAGATCACTGGAGAAATAACTCCAGAAAGAATGAAGAGTTGGAGCCAAAGCAAAAACAACACCCAGTTGTGGATGTGACTGGTGATGGAAGCAAGGTCCAATGCTGTAAAGAGCAATATTGCATAGGAACCTGGAATGTTAGGTGCATGAATCAAGGCAAATTGGAAGTGATTAAACAGGAGATGGCAAGAGTGAACGTTGACATTTTAGGAACCAGAGAACTAAAATGGACTGGAAAGGGTGAATTTAACTCAGATGACCATTATATCTTTTTCTGTGGGCAAGAGTCCCTTAGAAGAAATGGAGTAGCCATCATAGTCACAAAAGAGTCTGAAATGTAGTACTTGGATGCAATCTAAAAAAAGACAGAATGATCCTGCTTGTTTCCAAGGTAAACCATTCAATATCACACTAATCAAGGTCTATGCCCTAAACAGTAATGCTGAAGAAGCTGAAGTTGAATGGTTCTATGAAGACCTACAAGACCTTTCGGAACTAGCACCCAAAAAATATATCCTTTTCTTTATAGGTCACTGGAATGCAAAAGTAGGAAGTCAAGAAACACCTGGAATAACAGGCAAATTTGGCCTTGTAGTACAGAATGAAGCAGGGCAAAAGCTAATAGAGTTTTGCCAAGAGAACGCACTGGTCATAGCAAACACCCTCTTCCGACAACACAAGAGAAGACTCTACACATGGACATTACCAGATGGTCAACACTGATATCAGATTGATTATATTTTTTGCAGCCGATGATGGAGAAGCTCTATACAGTTAGCAAGAACAAGACTGGGAGCTGACTGTGGCTCAGATCATGAACTCTTTTTTTGTCAAATTCACACTTAAATTGAATAAAGTAGGGATAACCACTAGACCACTCAGGTATGACCTAAATCAAATCCCTTATGATTATACAGTGGAAATAACAAATGGAGATCTGATAGACAGAGTGCCTGATGAACTATGGACAGATGTTCCTGACATTGAACAGGAGACAGACCATCCCCAAGAAAAAGAAATGCAAAAAGGCAAAATGGCTGTCTGAGGAGGTCTTACAAATAGCTGTGAAAAGAAGAGAAGCCAAAAGCAAAGGAAAAAAGGAAAGATGTATCCATTTGAATGCAGAGTTCCAAAGAATAGCAAGGCGAGATAACCTCAGTGACCAGTGCAAAGAAATGGAAAAAATAGAATAGGAAAGACTAGAGATCTCTTCAAGAAAATTAGAGATACCAAGGGAATATTTCATGCAAAGATGGGCTCAATAAAGGACAAAAATGGTATGGACCTAACAGAAGCAGAAGGTATTAAGAAGCGGTGGCAAGAATACATAGAACTGTACAAAATAAGATCTTCACGACCCAGATAATCATGATGGTATGATCAGCCACCTAGAGCTAGACATCCTGGAATATGAAGTCAAGGGGTCTTAGGAAGCATCACTACAAACAGTTAGTGGAGGTGATGGAATTCCAGTTGAGCTATTTCAAATCCTGAAAGATGATGCTGTGAAAGTGCTGCACTCAATATGCCAGCAAATTTGGAAAACTCAGTAGTGGCCACGGGACTGGAAAAGGTCAGTTTTCATTCCAGTCCCAAAGAAAGGCAATGCCAAAGAATGCTCAAATTACTGCTCAATTGCATGAATCTCACATGCTAGCAAAAGTAATGCTCAAAATTCTCTAAGCCAGGCTTCAACAGTACATGAACCTTCAACTTACAGATGTTCAAGCTGGTTTTAGAAAGGCAGAGAAACCAGAGATCAAATTTTCAACATTCACTGGATCATTGAAAAAGCAAGAGAGTTCCAGAAAAACATCTATGTCTGCTTTATTGACTATGCCAAAGCCTTTGATTGTGTGGATCAGAATAAACTGTGGAAAATTCTGAAAGAGATGGGAATACCAGACCACCTGACCTGCCTCCTGAGAAATCTGTACTCACGTCAGGAAGGAAAAGTTAGAACTGGACGTGGAACAACAGACTGCTTCCAATCGGGAAAGGAGTACATCAAGGCTGTATATTGTCATCCTGCTTATTTAACTTATATGCAGAGTACATAATGAGAAATGCTGGGCTGGATGAAGCAAAAGCTGGAATCAAGATTGCTAGGAGAAATATCTATAACCTCAGATATGCAGATGACACCACCCTTATGGCAGAAAGGGAAGAACTAAAGAACTTCTTGATGAAAGTGAAAAAGTAAAGTGAAAAATTTGGCTTAAAGTTCCACATTCAGAAAACTAAGATCATGGCATCTGGTCCCATCACTTCATGGCAAATGGATGGGGAAACAGTGGACATAGTGGCAGACTTTATTTTGGGGTGCTCCAAAATCACTACAGATGGTGACCACGTCCATGAAATTAAAAGACGTTTACTCCTTGGAAGAAAAGTTATGACCAACATAGACAGAATATTAAAAAACAGAGATGTTATTTTCAAACAAAGGTCCATCTAGTCAAGGCTATGGTTTTTCCAGTAGTTATGTATGGATGTGAGAGTTGGACTATAAAGAAAGCTGAACACTGAAGAATTGATGTTTTTGAATTGTGGTGTTGGAGAAGACTCTTGAGAGACCCTTGGACTGCAAAGATCTCAAACCACTCCATCCTAAAGGAAATCAGTCTTGACTATTCTTTGGAAGGACTAATGTTGAAGCTGAAACTCCAATACTTTGGCCACCTGATGCGAAGAGCTGACTGATTGGAAAAGACCATGACTCTGGGAAAGATTGAAGGCAGGAGGAGAAGGGCGTGACAGAGGATGAGATGGTTGGCTGGCATCACCAACTCAATGGACATGAGTGAGTAAAGTCTGAGAGTTGGTGATGGACAGGAAGGCCTGGCATGCTGCTGTCCATGAGGTTACAATGAGTTGAACATGATTGAGTGACTGAACTGAACTGATGTAAAGACCTGTCCCACCAGATTCCCTGGAGCACAGAGTGCCTCACTTCACCCTGAACTCCCTGAGGAGTTGTTGAAAGTCAGCAGCTATAGCAGCATGGAGTTCAATCTCTGTAGAAGCAGATAGCAAATGCCTTTTTTGTTCAGTCATTGGCAATGCTTTTATTAAGTGAAAATGTCATTATCAACCTGCTTAGGAATTGACTCTCATCACTGTGAGGGGAGTGGTGTTTCTTGGATTGCTCATCGTTAGGCAGAAAATGGCTCTTCAAGGATATCCATGTTATTATCCCTAGACCCTAAGAATCTGTCGCTTTACAGAATAAAGGGAAAATTCCTTGCTTGTGTGATTATGTTAAGCACCTTGAGATGGGGAGTTATCTTGCATCATAGTTCAGTTCAGTTCAGTTGCTCGTTCGTGTCTTTGTGACCCGAAGAGCCACAGCACACCAGGCCTCCCTGTCCATCACCAACTCCTGGAGTCCACCCAAACCCATGTCCATTGAGTTGTTGATGCCATCCAACGATCTCATCGTCTGTTGTCCCCTTTTCCTCTTGCCTTCAATCTTCCAGCATCAGGGTCTTTTAAAATGAGTCAGCTCTTTGCATCAGGCAGCTGAAGTATTGGAGTTTCAGCTTCAACATCAGTCCTTCAAATGAATATTCAGGACTGATCTCCTTTAGGATGGACTGGTTGGATCTCCTTGCTGTTCAAGGGACTCTCAAGAGTCTTCTCCAACACCACAGTTCAAAAGCATCAATTCTTCGGCGCTCAGCTTTCTCTATAATCTAACTCACATCCATATACATGACCACTGGAAAAACCATAGCCTTGACTAGACAGATCTTTGTTAACAAAGTAACATCTCTGCTTTTCAATATGCTGTCTAGGTTAGTCATAAGTTTCCTTCCAAGGAGTAAGCGTTTTTTAATTTCATGGCTGCAATCACCGTCTGCAGTGATTTTGGAGCCCAGAAAAATAAAGTCAGCCACTGCTTCCCCATCTATTTGCCGTATCTGAGTTTGTTGATATTTCTCCCAGCAACCTTGATTCCAGCTTGTGCTTCCTCCAGCGCAGTGTTTCTTGCATCATAAATGTGGGTCCATTGTGGTCACAAGGCTTTATAAGTCGAGCAAAGAAAGTCAGAGAAAGAGATGTTTCAAACAAAGGACAGAAAGGAAATTAATTTGAAGATGCTGTGCTGTTATCTTTGGAGATAGAAGAAGGAGCCAGGAGCCAAAGAAAGCAAGCAGGCTCTAGACAGTGGACAAGGGAAAGGAACAGATTCTCCCTTGCAGCTTCTAAGAGAAATGCTGGCCTGTCCACATATTGATCATAGCCCAGGAATAGTGTTTCAGACTTGTGACCTCCAGAATTATAGGAGAAATTTTTGTATTGTTTTAAACTGCTAAGTGGGTTTTCCAAGAGACTCCGGGAAGAATGTGCCTACCAAGGTGGAGGCCATGAAGAGACATGCAGCTGATCACAAACACCATGAAGACCATGCTTGAGAGTATAGACTTTCTCTTCAAGGTAAGAAAGACTTAGTGAAGGATTTCAAGTTGGTGAAAGACACGATCATATCTGTGGTTTACATAGAGCACCTAGCAGCAGTGTGGAAGACAGGCTGATCTGCCAAGCAGGAGACCCAGGTTTGATTCCTGAGTCAGAAAGATCCCCTGGAGGAGGGCAAGGCAACCCACTCTAGCATTCTTGCCTCGAGAATCCTATGTACAGAGGGAGCCTGGCAGGCTACGGTCCATGAAGATTCAAAGAGTGGGACACTACTTAGGGACAGCACTTTCCAGTTTCCTTTTCCAACCATGTATTACTTCTCTTGTCTGGTAACCATATTTGGTAATTCAAACAAGGGCAATAGATTGTTTTCATTTATTGATATAAATACTGGAAGATAGGTGATTGATAATTGATAGATGATTGATGCTTGGTAGAACTCATTTTGAATATTAACTACAAAGGACCCATAAGACTGGATAAAAAGAGATCACTATGCTATTATATGGAGATATATTTTATCTCCATAAATAAATAAATAATATAT
The DNA here is from genome assembly GCF_055505025.1 of Bos grunniens. Classification (NCBI taxonomy): domain Eukaryota; kingdom Metazoa; phylum Chordata; class Mammalia; order Artiodactyla; family Bovidae; genus Bos; species Bos grunniens. The sequence goes on from NC_141165.1 coordinate 107,984,149, forward strand.
TTATTATGTTAAAAATAGCAAATAGCACAGACCAAAGCATAATCAATAAATTGGGAAAAACAAAATACAAAAATAGATTCCTGATGTCCTTGGCTGACCAAGGATCCAACCATAAAAATGTCACATTTCCATGCATTAATATTCAATCTGAGTTGAATTTATGTCAATCATGTCTGAAAAAAGTTCTGGAACAATACACAAGATAAAAGACATAAGATGATTCAAAAGGGAAAAAAGTAGACCTGGCATTAGATGAAGCAAAGCATGTTAAGAAACTGTAAGATTTGCAGGCATATAAAGTTATTGAAATTGATATTATGGAATAAGAGGTAGGAAAATACAGAAAAAGGTGTTAAATGATTGACCTGGATAGAAATGAGCTTAAAGATTGATAGATGGTAGAGCAAGGTAGAAGAAAACATTAGAAAAATTGGTATGAGTTTCAAAGGGAGTTCTATAATGAATAAATTATGAGAGACATCTAGAAACAATATTATGGGCAGACATAGGTGTGACCTCCTTAACTCACAGTAACATTGGAGGAAATTAATAAGAATAAGTCTGCATTAGAAGAGTTAGTGTTGCCAAAGAAGAGATGTAGAAGCAAAGTAATGGAATCAAAAATGGTAAACAACCTATACATTTCAGAAATTTTAGCTTTGGGATTTTTACATTTTTTTTAGTCCTTTGGCTAAAATTTAAAATATAACCAGTAAGAGAAAATTTCACCCAAATGGATTCTATGGTATCCAGCTGAACCAGTCTTCTAATGCACAGGAAATTATTTTCTTAACTCTTAGTTTATGATGGACAAAGGAGAAGAAGCAAGAGGAGGAGACAGAAGAAAAGAGAGGTAGAGAATGGAATGGGAGGAGAAAGAGAAGGAAAGACTTTAGAAGGAGGATCTAAAGCACAGTTAAGAATAATGGTCACCATGTCTTCTGTTACTACCTCCTTCATTTTATTCCCTAAGGAGCAAATTAATTTTCACAGAACATATAGTCTGTACAACACTGTTTAGTATAATATAATGGCATTACTCCCATAGCACTCAGAAAACATTTGTTGATGAAAATGTTTGTCTTCCAATTATTATCATCATTCTAATGAGCAGTGACATGCATTGAAGGTGAGAAAAAAAGAGGTTCTGGGCTACTCACCTGGGGATAATTGGGTGTTGAATAAAAAGTAGAGAAAAAATTGATATATTCTCTCCCTTTCTTACTCTGAAGTGGAGGTAGATGCCAGAGGATGTAGTGAAGTGTGTTAGTCAAGCATAAACCTGGTTCCTTCTCAAGCCTAATTCCAGAGTCACTTTTCTGAACGTGACTTAAGAGGTACAAACATTCAACCATGTTAGGGCAGGACTTCATCCAAGATAATCCTGTAATAAGCTTTAAAAATGGTCATGAAAAGCAGTGGTAACCACACTTCTTGTATGTGAAATATTTAAATACCTTTGACTGTTGTTGGGACTGCAGACTTGAAATTTGGCAGACACCCCTGTGTTCAGTGCTAATCTATTTTGGGGTTTCTTCCAACTTGAGCAGAACAAGAAAAATGTCACCACTTTCATCTGAATTAAAGTTGAGGAAACATACTAACGGGATGCAGTTCTGGTTGTTTTGCTAAGCCTTTTGAAAGAATTATTTGTACAAAAATTGTTTCCCATTGTTAAAAAAAAAACTAACTTTACCTCTTAATGTTTTCCATTTTTCTGTCTAATGAGAATTTGAAGTTTCTAATAGCAGTTTCATCTAAAGGTTTCTAGCTGACTTTGCCTTTTATAAAATGGAATGCTTAATAAGTCAGGAAGAGAGAAATGGCTAAGATTTCATCAACTTGTTGACACATCTACAGGTACAGGTCTGTAGATGTTCACACAGCTACAGACCCATCTACAGCCAGAGGCTACCCAAGTGGCTCGGCGGTAGAGAAACAGCCTGCAATGCAGGAGACACTGGTTCGATCCCTGGCTCGGGAAGATTCCCTGGAGGAGGGCATGGCAACCCACTCCAGTATTCTTTCCTGGAGGACCCCATGGACAGAGGAGCCATGGGGTCACAAAGAGCCAGACATGACTAAAGAAATTGATCATACATGCATGCAGACAGAGAAATGTATGCAGAAAGCTTAAAAGTAAGGGAAAAGCAGAAAGGTTGTTTGCATTTTAATACACATACCACTGAACATTTGTCCTCTTTCTTTACAAAACCTCCAATCCATCCCTCAGAGCTAAAGTCTACTTCCTCCACCTTCCTGTTACCTTTTTTCTCATACAGAATTTTTGGACATAAGTTAACCTTACTTTAATTATTCCTTCAGGTGGACAATATAATTGCAAAGCATTAGACAAATCACAAATTAGGGAAAATTGTGTCATTTTTTTTTTCCAATGGAAATTAAGTATGTAGTCTAATGATAAAGAATGAGCCTCAGAAGGTCGAGCTTTTCTAATCTGCTCCCAGGCTGGCTGGGGCTCACAGCCTACTCCTGGGCCATCAATATGCAGAACTAGCAGTCGTTCCACTTCGTGCACAGGTTTTTTTGAGTTTCCTCCACCCTGCTGCATGCTAATGAAGAAGGTTGGCAGTGTCATCTGCCAGTGGCAAATCCCAGGATATATCTACAAGCATCCAGAAGGGGAGGGTTAACTTGTCTTGAGTTAGAGACCCTCTAATTAGGAGAACACAACTAAAAGCTTGTCAAAATATATTCCTTTGAGTTGAAGCAAGTAAATTGTGATGTCTTGAAAGTGTATATATAATGGATAATTTGCTGGGGTCAGTTACTAGTCTATTTTGCATTTGATCATCAGTGATTTATTACTATATAAAAAGACCAGCATTATTATCACATAATCCTTTATACTATTAGTTTAATTATAATAATAATAATGATATGTTAATTCAAGGGTGGTACATTATATAATATATATTTATTTAAAAATTAGTCACAATTATTTCAAATTGAAAAACAATGACATTTCTTAGTGATTTCCCCCAAAGGTATACTTCAAGTAAAATATGCTTTTGATGTGTCAAAGTGTTTATAGGAAAACTGTTTAAAATTGAGATATAAATGACATGTAACTTCATATTAGTTTCAGATGTACAATGTAATGAGTTGATATTTGTGTGTATTATGAAATGATCACAAGACTAATAAGCATCACCATATATAGCTACAGGATTTTTCTTGAGATAAGAACTTTTAAGATCTACTTTCTCATCACTTTTCAAATAAACAATATAAAATTATTAACTATAATCACTATGCTGTTCATTATATCTCCACGGCACTTATTTTATAACTGGTAGTTTGTGCATTTTGACACCCTTTGCTCAGTTTTGCCCACCCGCTAACCCCTGCCTCTGGCAACCACCAGTCTTTTCAGTGTAACCATAATGTAGTTTTTAAAATATTTTTAAAAATTAGAAGCTTGCTTGTTTAAGGTATTATGCCCACACATTTTATAGGCAAATTTATTCCCTGTCCACATAAGTAGCTATGTAGTCTGGAAATTCTTGGTAGTGGAAATTAAAAATAAAACCTGTTTATTTTTTTTTCCATTTCCATCTTTGCTATTTTTTATACTTTCTCTTTTCTACTTTTTATTTTTTCTTTGATAGCAGATTGCAGTATAACTTTTATGTAACCATTTTAGTTTTAGCTTTATTTAAGATAGAATAAAATATATAAGTAATGATTTAGCTTAGAAATGGAACACAGATTCAACAAAAGAAAGACCTATGACTTTTTTCCCCAAATTTTGTGGTATATTTTTCATGTGTTGTTCACAAAGGCAGTACAACCTATAAAATACTAGATATTTATTGAGCATCTAACATATGTTAGGCAATATGTAGACAATGAATTTATAAGTATAATAAGATACAATGAAAAACAGACCTTGTTCCCTTTCAGTGAAACATTCTTTTCAACATCTGAGGCATTTGCAAAGCATAATATGCTTATTAGAATAAAAGATATTATTTTAAGAAGAAATGCTCTGACTAAAGGAGCACATAATGTACTTAATGCAAAAGACTGATACACTGGAAGTTATTGATGGTGCGGCAGCTAACAAAAGAAATAATAAAAATCACTGACAAAAGATGAATTCAGATGCCAAAATCAAATTGAGTATGGCTCATAAGAACAAAAAATTTAATAAGTTCCATTATGGTTTAAATTCCCCCCAAAAATGATGCCCCATGTGATTTATAGGTGAACCAAAGGAAGGATAAGAGTATTATCTGTCATTACATAAAAGAATGAAAAGAAATTAGATTGGAAGGGCTGTTCTTCCTAGCACCAGGCCTGGTATACACATGAGTCTATTTAGGAGGGGAATTAAAGAAATTCATGAGTGATAGATATAGGCTTTGATTTTATAATTTTAAACTGAAATTGAGACCAATCTGAACCTATCTTAGAATAAGAACAGGAAATTTTAGCACAGTTTTCCTATTAGCTATCTAGTTGGTGAACTTTTTTACTACTTTCAGATGTTCAAATTTCAGGTCCCATGTCTGCACTCACAAATATTTCTATGCACATAAAAAAGGTGATTTCATGCCTAAATGGAAAATTCTGCCTGCATTTTGCATATAGAATATTCATTTACATAAACAAATTCATGTTTTGAGGAAACACACTTTGTGAGTTCAACTTAGGTATCAATGGATGAAAAATTTCATGAATATCGGGTCTGGTTGGATGACTTTAGACAAATCTTTTGCTAGTTAGCCAGCCCCCGCCCCCCCCAACCTGATAAATGCTATCAATTTTAGGCTTTACAATCTCCCTGAATTCCATCTATGAATGGTTCAATTAATATATTGTACCATTGTCTTTTGTAAAGTAAGACTAAACTAGAGACAAATTGACAACAAAAAAGTAATGCTGTTGTGATATTATGAATTGAAGATCATGTCCTTTAGGTAAAAATCTTGTCCTGAAGGTTGGGAATTCCCACGTTAAAGAGAAATAAGTTGTTGAAATACAAAGTTAAGAAAATGAATCAGAGTATTAGATCTGTATGATACCTTGGCCTTTATGTTTCTAATCCTTTTGACTTCTACAGATTGGTTGATCTTAGACCACAAATTTTTCCCATGCATTTCCCCTCATTGCATTCTCTGCATGGAAGATAAAATCCTCAGAGGAGAAAACAACTTCTCTCAACCTTTTAAGGTCCCTGGATGGATCTGAAAATTAAACTGACAAAGACACATTAATAGAAAAAAGCATACAGATTTATTTAATATAAATTTTATGTGACACAGGAACCCTCATAAGGTAATGAAGACCCAAATCAATAGCTATACTTGAGTCTTTTGTGCTGGTTGGATGAGGAGGGCACAGCTGGGCAACCCAGGCGGCACAGTAGTAAAGAATCTGCTGATGCGGGAGACGCAAGAGACATGGGTTCAATGCCTGGATCAGAAGATCCCCTGGAGGAGGAAATGGCAAACCACTCCAGTATTCTTGCATGGTAAATTCCATGGGCAGAGGAGCCTGGTGGCCTACAGTCCATAGGGTCACAAAGAGTTGGACAGGACTGAGCACGCACACACAGTTGTGGAGAAACATGGTAGGTATGAGGTAATCATAATAAACTAGGTGAAACTTAGCCAAGCCTGTTTGTTAGGATTCTTCTTAGTGTCCCTTTGTTTTAATGCTCCTTTTTTTCTGGATATAGGGAAGACATCTCTTTTGGGGAGTTTGCAGCCTGTTTCAGGGAAGAAGGGTGGAGTAGGGGGAGGTTCTGTTATTTTCTCAAACTCCTTCAGCTTAAGATACTCAATATGCCAAGATGTCAGATTTTGTGGTAGTGTGTCTTAAAGCCCATAAAATTGAAACGATTCTGCTAAAATGAAATAGCTGTTTATTATATTACCAAATGTGATGGGTAGATTAAATTACCCGAGACAAGTGGGAGATCAAAGAAATCAGAAGGAGGACACATCTTAGAATCAAGAAAACTTGGTGATATATACTTGGGTATTTATTCTCTATATATATATACATATATATATTTATTTAAAGGCCATCTTGGACTCCTTTTATTGGCACTATTTGCTTTAAAATTGTATTTGTCTTTTCAACCATATCCTTAGTATTGTACTGACAATACTTGTACTTTGTACAAATTACAAAATTTTTGTAATTTGCACAATTTCAGACTTGGAAAAATAGAATACCCTAAACTTTAATTCAGAAGATTACGAAAATGTTCACATGCCTTCACTGCCTTAAAAGCCCCCCATATCCATGAAATAAAATATGGCCCGTTTATACTTTCCTTTGTCAGATTACCTTGGTGTTCTCAGCCAGAGCTGCCTGCTATCTACCAATACTTTCCTACCTGTAGCAAACAGATCCTTCCCAAGGTGGCGCATGCTTTATGCCGCAATGAACGCCTGTCCTCCCATCCTCCGTTTGACATCCTGATTCTCTCGGGTCATGTGGCTCAGTGGTAGAGTCTACTTGCCAATGCAGGACATGCAGGAGACTCAGGTTCAGTCTCTGGGGCAGGAAGATCACTGGGAGGAGGAAATGGCAACCCACTCTAGTATTCTTACTTGGAGAATTCCAGGGACAGAGGAGCCTGGTGGGCTACAGTCCAAAGGGTCACAAAGAGTTGGACACAACTGAGCATGAGGCTTCCCCCTCACCTCAAATGCCCTTAATAGTAACATGTTGTGAGTAAATAAATTGTTATTTTTCATAACAACACTCATTTTTCATTATTTGTAGATAAAAGTTTCATTGTTACCATTACTAGTTCAGGAGACCTCAAGATACATGTTTTTAACTTTCCTAAAATATAGGTGTGGGACTTTTAAAAATCTTTTTGGGGGGTTTCTTAACAATTACTGTGAAGCAGTATATCTAAAAGGCATAAGTTAGACAGGAATCAGACACCCCTTTTGCGAAACAATGAGCTGAATCTGGTTTCTGATCAAGTAAAAGATAGTCTGCTGCAGTCTAAACAGGGAGTAGTATTCGAAGGATCAACTAGCCTTTAGGCATGGGCTCAGCCCACTCCAAATTCCAAAGCACATCAGCAGTGACCCTCATCAGGTCCATCCATTGCAACTTTGATGCAAAGCTTGGATTGGGTGAATCAAGATACAATTAGCATCTTTTTTTTTTCCCCCAAAGAGTGACGGTTTGGAGAACTTTCCGGTTCCTCTCTTCTCTCCTTTTGATCTGCCTGTACTGGTTGATGCCTAACTCAGAACATTTCCAAGTACATTTCCTTTCATCATATCTTCATCATGGAAGCCAGGTGCATCCAACAAAAGATTCTATTATAGTGAAAAACTTTATTTAAAGGGATTAAAATACCTGAGACTAGTGAGTGTTCAAAGAGTTGGGAAGGAGGGCACTACTCAGAACCAAGAACTCTTGAGACAATTACTCCATCTTATTGGCCCAATGGTTTGATAAATATTTTGTTAAGATTGAAATTCAATTTGAAGACCTTGCTGTAGCAAGAACAATAGTTTACCAATAATCACCTTCTTTCTCTTTTCTTTTCTAACGATTCATGGTGTTTAGGAAGGTTGCCTTAGATAAGTGGCAGATAATCTAATTCCTCTCCTCCCCTCCCCTCTACTCTCATCTTATATTCTTTCTTCTTTCATTACATTCCTGCTGGATCTTTCTGGTCAAAGGAAATGATCTTTCTGAGCTATTAAGCTAAGACTAAGTATTTCTTTCCTTTTACCTCCTCTGTAAAACACTCTTCACTTTTTTCCTTCACAAAATACTTAACGGCTCATTAGATTCTGGCTCTAAACAACAAAATCATCATACTCCTTTAGAAGTTTCATTTCCCTTCTCTAGAGGACAAAAGAGCTTCCTTGAATACTTGTAACACAGCACAAAAGAAGAGAAAGGAAAAAAAGAAGAAAGGAAAAAAATGGGAAGGAAGGGAAAAGTCTTCATTCAGGAAACCTGAGGATTAACCTCCTTCTACCCTCAGAGAACAGGTATCTTGCTCTCAGAATTTAAACGTATGCTAGCTCTTTGGGAATTTTCTTCTATTTAAAAGTTAGAGTGCCATTCTAGCCTCTCACTAGAAATTGACATATTATTTTTCCAGCCTGTATACTCTGTTCAGCCCTGTTTATGAAGTTCTTTTACTTGAAGGGATCTTAGCGACTGCCTTGCCCTTGTTACTCCTTCTTTTACAATAAAAATAATCTTTTTTTTTTTTTTTTTTTTTTAGGAGACTGAACCATCCAGCCTTTGTACCTCCTAGTTAAGACATTGCTGTTGTGATATAGTGACCTGTCACCTCTTTCACTGTTGACCAAGGACAGAAAGCTTGTTAAGGGCGTCTTGTTGCCCTATATTGTATGATTAGATATTAACTTTTGTACTATATTATTTTAAGGTATGCTGCTAAGTCACTTCAATCGTGTCCGACTCTGTGCGACCCCATAGATGGCAGCTCCCCAGGCTCCCCTGTCCCTGGGATTCTCCAGGCAAGAACACTGGAGTGGGTTGCCATTTCCTTCTCCAATGCATGAAAGTGAAAAGTGAAAGTGAAGTCACTCAGTTGTGTCCGACTCTTTGCAACCCCACGGATTGCAGCCCACCAGGCTCCTCCGCCCATGGTATTTTCCAGGCAAGAGTACTGGAGTGGGGTGCCATTGCCTTCTCCAATTTTAAGGTATAATTCATCAAAAAATATATGCTGTCCTCACTTCCAAAACTGTCCTCACTTCCTCGTCTCCCTCCTCCGCTACCTGACACGTGCAAATACAGACTCAGAGATACACGTGTTCCATTTGTACTCACTTCAGTTCTATAACCATAGAGATACCCTTTATCTGGTGACAAAAAGAAAGAAAGAGCCTCTTGAGGCCCGAGTTTGCAAGCCTAAACTTAACAGGTGACATTCATGCCATAAAAAATGAATATACTTTCTTATAGAAGGATCAGAGTGCAAGATATATCATCAAATGAAATTGGGCCCTCGAGGGCTCTTCATAGCTCATACTTATTGATTGGTATGGCAAATGTAGTAATTTGTAGGCAGCTAGCTTGTGACACATTGTAATGAAGGAGACATATGTAAAAGTATGTGGAATTAACAGGAGCAATGTTACTCCTTCAGCATTTTAGATGAAAAACACATGCAATTTTGAAACCTCAGCTTTGCTGTTTCAAAGACCCTAAGAGCATCTGTTAGGTATTGTATGATCTCATCTCTAACACAGCACATGCAGTCAGCTTTTCAGCATGTCACACCATTACTAAGTAAGGAGCCAGAAAATGAGCAGGCAGGTCACTTTTCACCTCATTAGCACAGCAGGAGGGGGCTCTGGAAAACAAGATGCTAGCAGAAGCCGAGGGGCTTGCTGATATTTTTTTTGAATAACAGAGGAAGGACCCAGCTGTGTACTCCTTCTAACTCTGTACTTCTGTTCTTTCTCACGTAACCCCTTCCTTTTTCTTCTGACCTTTAATCAGTTTGACCCCTGAAGTGTTCATAAACCACCACAAAGTTATTTCTCTGGAATATATAATTTGTCTCTATTTTTCCTCATGGTAGATCTTGGTTTTAGCACAATTCTATTGCAATATGATATGGATACACAGTCTTTAATGTCCTTGAAAAGATTGAACTTAAGGGTCCTTTGGACACAAACAGAGAAAATAGAGAAGATAATGGGAAATCAGCTATCATTTCATTCTCTGAACTGCTACTTGCATTTATAAAGTTACTAAATAAAGGTTTACTTTCTGTTCTGAAATTTGTTTTCTATTTATTCATTTTTCCATCATCAATCTTATTTTCACGATGTTGACTCCTTTATCAGTCTTAATTTCTGGGTTGCTACAGTGATCAGATCCCTTCTGCCAACCCATGATGCACAAAATATATATAATTTTCTTTTTTTTAAGCCATTAAAGTTTGGGATTATTTGTTACACAGCATATTGTAGCTGGTCCTGAGCAATCAAAAGACCTTGCCCTTGTACTGGGCAAGGACATTGTACCAGGCAGTGTGCTAAACACTTTATGCATGCATGCTAAGTCACCTCAGTCGAGTCCGACTCTTTGAGACCCCATGGACTCTATCCCACTGGGATCCTCTGTCCATGGCTCCAGGTGAAGATACTGGAGTGGGTTACCATTTCTTCCTCCAGGGGATCTTTCTGATCCAGGGATTGAACCCGTGGATTGCCATTTCCTCCTCCAGGGGATCTTCCCAACCCAGGGATCAAACCTGCATTGCTTATATCTCCTGCATTGGCCGGTGTGTTCTTTACCACTAGTGCTACCTGGGAAGCCCCCCAAAAGCTTTATAACTACTATCTTAATTTCATAACAGTGGAAGATACCACTCTCATCCTCATTTCAGAGTGAGAAAGCTAGAACTTGTAGGTATTGTTTTCACACCTTTTCTGCATCTTTATAAAACTCTTTTGCATCATCTCCTCTTCTAGCCACTGCCACAGAAACCAATCCCAAGTGTACTTCTTATTCATGACTCGAGGCTTTTCCTGCTCCACTGTGTGGGGCATCCACAACCTTGCTTTGTGAAAGCACAGCCCAGACCCACATAACCAGGATGTGGACCACTGAAAATTAGTTGTATTAACACCTGACCCAGGGGGCAGGAGACAATGAGAAGTGTACTCTCAGTCTCCTTTTTCCAACTGCAGATAGTTCTGACAGACATTTCATAGGATTCCTCATAAAGGTCTTAAAGTCAGTGTTTAATTTGATAAGACATTTTTTGAACTGACTTTTTTTTTCATTCCCTTTTACTCCCATTGTCCTGCATTCCTTTCCCCTCAGATCAGTAACGAGGCAAAGTACTGGCCTGGAAGCCTCTGTCTGACTCTACTTTGAAGCAGAACCAAGAGTAAGACATTAACTAGCCCAGAACACAAGAAAGAAAGTGAAAGTCAAGTCACTCAGTCGTGTCCAACTCTTTGAGATCCCATGGACTGTAGCCTATCAGGCTCCTCCATCCATGGGATTTTCCAGGCAAGAGTACTGGAGTGGGGTGTCATTGCCTTCTCCAGGGGATCTTCCTGACACAGGGATTGGACCCAGGTCTCCCACATTGTAGGCAGATGCTTTACCATCTGAGCCACCAGGGAAGTCCAGAACACAAGGCTTCCATGTAAGTCTAGGATCAATGAAGGGTAAAGATTTCATCTAGTAAAGACTTTTTTTTTTTCCCAATATGTAGGGGGCAGTAGTCCAAACTCACTGGAATAGATACTTAAGCAGTTTGTCTTTCTTTACCTGCCATACTCTGCTTTTGTTTTTGTTTTGTTTTTTTTGGTTTACTGACTGCCTTATACATCATGATGGTACTCTGAAAAGGAGCTTACTTTTTTATATGTAAACTTAATTTTTTAGAGCAGTTTGAGATTCACAGAAAAATTAAGCAGAAAGAACAAGAATTTCCTGTTTGCCTCTACTTCCACACTGTGTATAGCCACCGTGCATAACCTCCCCAGTCATCAACAATCCCACCAGCAGGATACATTTGTTACAACTAATGAATCAACAGAAATGCAGCATTATCACTCAAAGACCATAGTTCACATCAACCTTCACTGTTGTATGTGTTAAAGACATTTTTACCTCATATTCAGTAATTCTGTTTCTTTCGTTAGCTTAAAATAAAGTAACAATAAAGGTAAAATTTTTATTTCAAATGCTTTAAATATGAAATAATTTTAATAAAATAATTTGTTCTTCCTTCTTTTTACATATATTAATAGAAAGGTGTTCAGCTAATGTTAACAGTGGTTACTTTGAGTGGTGGACTCTGAAGCAATTACATTTTCTCTATTGCCTGAATGTCCTATAATAAGTGTGTTTCATCTCACCAAAATAAAACATCATTATTAAAGAAAAAACTAAATAGAAACCTATATACCCTAGGGACCACTGATAAATATTTCCACAATAAACATTAATCTGATTTATAACATATTTGGCAGAATTAACTCAGGCACTGCCTTAGTATGTGTTGTTACAATTTTCATTTTTTGGTACCACAAGTCCATTAAATAGTTGGCTTCTCTTTAGCAGTGTTTTCTCATATAATGATGAGTTTTTCTGTGTTCTACTAAAATGCAAAATTCTTTCTTTTTTTTTTTTGTGAGAACTTTTTATTTCTTTACAAAAAGTCTTCCATGTTCTGACTTGAAAAAACAAACTTTAGTATAAAATATACTAAATTATATATACAGATATATTTAGATATATTTAGGCTCTCAAGATATATTTAGGCTTTAAATTATCATTTTAATATTACCTATATAGCAGTATATTATCCATATGCTCTTCTAAAGTCTTCGTATCTTGGGACTTTCACGCAAAAATGTTTATAATTATCTAAGGTTGTATATTGTCACCGTGTTTATTTAACTTATATGCAGAGTACATCATGAGAAATGCTGGACTGGAAGAAACACAAGCTGGAATCAAGATTGCGGGGAGAAATATCAATAACCTCAGATATGCAGATGACACCACCCTTATGGTAGAAAGTGAAGAGGAACTGAAAAGCCTCTTGATGAAAGTGAAAGAGTAGAGTGAAAAAGTTGGCTTAAAGCTCAACATTCAGAAAACGAAGATCATGGCATCTGGTCCCATCACTTCATGGAAAATAGACAGAGAAACATTAGAAACAGTGTCAGACTTTATTTTTCTGGGCTCCAAAATCACTACAGATGGTGACTGCAGCCATGAAATTAAAAGACGCTTACTCCTTGGAAGGAAAGTTACGACCAACCTAGATAGCATATTCAAAAGCAGAGACATTACTTTGCCAACAAAGGTTCGTCTATATCTAAAGCCTAAATATATCTAAATATATCTGATCTGATCTGATAATGCATGCATGCTAAGTCACTTCAGCCGTGTCTGACTCTTTTTGACCCTATGAACTGTAGTCCACCAGGCTCCTCTGTCTGTGGGATTCTCCAGGCAAGAATACTGGAGTGGTTTGCCCTGCCCTTCTCCAGGGGGTCTTCCTAACCCAGGGATAGAACTCTCAACTGTTACATTTGTTGCATCAATCAGATCAGATCAGTCGCTCAGTCATGTCTGACCCTTTTCGACCCCATGAATCGCAGCACGTCAGGCCTCCCTGTCCATCACAAACTCCCGGAGTTCACTCAGACTCTTGTCCATCGAGTCAGTGATGCCATCAAGCCATCTCATCCTCTTTCGTCCCCTTCTCCTCCTGCCCCCAGTCCCTCCCAGCATCAGAGTCTTTTCCAATGAGTCAACTCTTCACATGAGGTGGCCAAAGTACTGGAGTTTCAGCTTGAGCATCATTCCTTCCAAAGAAATCCCAGGGCTGATCTCCTTCAGAATGGACTGGTTGGATCTCCTTGCAGTCCAAGGGACTCTCAAGAGTCTTCTCCAACACCATACTTCAAAAGCATCAATTCTTCGGTGCTCAGCCTTCTTCACAATCCAACTTTCACATCCATACATGACCACAGGAAAAACCATAGCCTTGACTAGATGAACCTTTGTTGGCAAAGTAATGTCTCTGCTTTTGAATATGCTATCTAGGTTGGTCATAACTTTCCTTCCAAGGAGTAAGCATCAATAGGCAGGTTCTTTTCTGCTAGTGCCACCTGGGAAGCCCTCTATCTATAGATAGATAGATCTATAGCCCTCTAACATATTATAGTTTATAGAAAATAAGATTGAGAATTTGTGTCATCACTCTATTTTAGAGTACAAGAAGCCCATATGTAATTTAAAATTTTCTGATCATCATATTAAAAGCAGTAAATTATAATAATTATAATTCTTTTTATATTTTATTTGATACAATGTATACAACATATCAAAAGTATTTCAGTGAATGATCAAGATGATTATTATTGAGATATTTTGCCTTTTTTAATACTAAGTCTGTGAAATCAGTTGTGATCTTTACACTTACAGGACACCTCTGTTTGATCCAGCTATATCTCAAGTTCTCAGTAGCTGTGAGTGGACAGTGACCACCACGTGGGACAGTGCAGCTAGCTCTAGAGCTTGCTATTTTTGTTTATAACTTAGCAATTCTTCCATTCATGGTTTATTTCCTTTATTATACAGAGGTCTTCCTGGTGGCTCAGACGGTAAAGACTTTTCTAACTCCCTGAATATTTTTAATCATTTAGAAAAACATTTTTTTTAGATCAGTTTTCTAGAGTTTGATTTTCTCTGCTTCATGTATTGCAAAGTACCTCATGAAAACATGTAGTTTACTTTTTATCAGCTGTATATTCAACAATTATACAACTTCAGGGCCAAGTCACAAGCCAGATATATGAAACAATGCATTTTCAGGGTTTAATCTTAGAATGGCTTGATTTAAACCATATTCCAGAAATATAGTATGTTCATAAGCTGAAATTCTTTATATTACATAATGCCCCAAGCATTAATTCACAAAGACAGCCTAATGTCTAGATAGAGGTACTAATAGAGCCAATAAAGTATTTACTTCACAGTACAATTTGAGGAATTACTCTATCACTTTCTTTAAATCTTCTCTGCATCACAGATTATTTATCTGTAAAATGGGGATAATACAGAACCTACCTCATGGGAACATTGTAATAATTAACTAGCTAATACATAGAACCACTTAGAAGTATGACTGGTACCTAAATAAATGTTGTTTCAGTAAATATTAGCTGTAATTATTATTTCAATCACAGTTTTATCAGATTTTTTTTCCCTAAAGTAAAAATAAGTCAAAATCAAAGTATTTTGAGTAGTACAATAATTATTACTAATAGCTTTACCTTTTTGAGTATTGATTATTACAGGCATAATCTGTACATATAAAAAGACTATGTATAGAATCAAATACGTAAATACATATATTCTTGAATACAAATTATATTTTTTATCAGAAAAAATTAGGTGAAATTATAAATTTGCAAGAGTTAGTTTACAATTTTCCATCTTTTCCCATTTCTCTGTAAAGGAAAATATTTCCAACATTCTGATTTATTTAGTTTATATTTCAATATATTATCACTTCCCTGTCAAACTTGAATATATTTGGGTAATTTCAACTACTTACCTACCCTCGGCAAGTTTGGCAGAGAATGTTTATGTTCTGGCAACTTTTCAGATTCACGGCTGATCACTGAGTTGATGCTATAATGGAATTTATCAAGTTAGATAAATAGATCACATGTGATTTTATGTGTTCATAAATATTAGTGTGTCTTTTAAGGTAGTGGTGAATGGAGGGCAAAAGAATATTAGAACTGCCATCTGTATAAACTACAGATTACAGGTACTCACAAGAAAAGTAGTAACTTTTCTTAAAAGGCAGTAAAGATCTAGACCTTGACATGCTATTTGATAGAATAGTTCAGCAATTTGTTGGCCCCACATTTTTCACTATTTCTGATTGCATAGTTGGTGGATAGGATAAAAGTTGGCAAGCTGGGAAAATAAAGCTTTTACAGTGTGTAGGAAAGAGGATTTAATGCCACTCTAAGTAAAGGACAGTGCTCTTATGCAGTTTAGCTACCACAAAGAAAGCAATCATTCTGACAGAGTGGAAGATAGCTTAAACTGGGAAGTTACTCACAGCATCCATTATTCAATATTTTTTAGTGATGCATCCTTTTGTCCAAACCAATCAATGCTCTTGTAATTATTCCAAGTGCTGTGCAAACTTCTCCTAGAATCAACTCACTGTGAAACATCACCTTGAATCAATAAGAAGAACAGAATTCCCTGGAGTTTGGAGAGTTCTCCAAGGGCACCCACTGGCTCCTCGCCAAGAGTTTTAAGCTAAGAAGGTCTGAAATAGGACTTTCCCTTTTGTTAAGATTTCTCCTGTAGTACTTTGAGCTCTTTCTTATGCCCCTCACCCCACTTATCTCCTATAGCCTGGGCTGAATGACAATATTCCCTTTTATCTGGCTCTCATTAGGAAAGCATTAGGTTCCAGTATACAGATCTGAAATAGTATGGAGAATAGAGCACTTAAAAAAAAAAAAAAATCAAGCAAACCTCACTTCTTTCAAGTGAGCTGCCAAGATTATAAACATGATCTATGAATAAAGGTAGTATAGAAAATGTCTAAATGTGTTTTTTTCTAATTTTAAGAAGCATTCCTGAATACTTAATAAATTGTATAGTTATTTGAGCTAATATGTGCTAGTCTCTGAGTTGCGCCTGACTCTTTGCAACCCCATGGACTGTGGTCTGCCAGGTTCCTCTGCCCATGGAATTCCCCAGGCAAGAACTGGATTGTCCACTGCAGTGGGTAATCATTCATTCTCCAGGGGATCTTCCCAAACCTAGGGATTGAACCCAAGTCTCCTGCAATGCAAACATATTCTTTACCATCTGAGCCACCAAACGTCTGAGCTAATAGGTCACAACAATTTGTTGAAATGCATACCACTTCCTTTGGCTATATACTTCACAGTCAAGTGTAATGGTTCACTGAATATTTTTATTGGAAAGAACAGACCTAATTACTGCTATTGACTGAAAATCTCCTGACACACTGTCTTATGAGAGAATCTACAACAGTTGAAAATTAATCACATAGCCTGCATATCAGCATGTTTACTAGTTTATAATCAATTTGATTTTGCAGCAGTGCCAGGTAATGATATGAAATGTTTTTCTACAGAGGATCCAGATGTACATAGGGCACCAAAAGTATATTGTCAGTTTGAACCAAATGTACCAAGAAAGTAATTTGCAGAGTGAGGGGTAGACTGATACTTGGGGCCTTGATTCCAACTCACTTTTCTCCCTAGTAATCTTTATTTGGAATGCTTTATTTCCCAATGTCATCCCACCTTTCTTTTGTAAGCCAAAATAAATATAATAGAGCATCAAGTTATGTTACGCAGTAGAGCTTGAGTAACAGACCTACCCCCAAAACAAAAGTGAGAGAGGGAGAAAGAAAAAAAAAGGGGGGGGGGGAGAAAACTAAGCAAATAGAAATAAAGCTTTTGTCAATTGCTAGGATAAATTAAATCATCTTACACTTTGCACCAAAGATAATTACCCTTGAACTACAGCACATCACTAGAGGAAGATAGAGGGTATGAAGCTTTAGTAATCAATGAAGAAATTTAAATACATTATCCTCTCTATCATCTGAGATGATGGCATATGGGAAAGAGATGTGCTTGTACTGAATCTCACAAATGATTCAAATCGCCTTTGGCAAAACTTAATGTGACACAGACTATGGATTTAATTACCTTTTTGCTTCTGTTTATTATTTGGATGATTTTGTTTTACTATAGGATTTCATCTTGCTTTTGTTTTTGGTTTATATGATGGGTTGAAGATCTTAAAAATCCTATGAATAATTCCCCACATGAAACAGGAATCTGAAGGATCCCAGGTGGTGGTGGTGCTAAGTCATGTCCAACTCTTTTCGACCCCATCGACTGTAACCCACCAGGCTCCTCCGTCCATGGGATTTTCCAGGCAAGAATACTGGAGTGGGGTGCCATTCCCTTCTCCAAGGAATCTTTCCAACTCAAGGATCCAACCGGAGTCTCCTGTACTGTGGGCAGGCTCTTTACTGCCTCAGCCACTATGGAAGACTAGAAAACTGGGGTGGGTTGCCATGCCCTCCTCTAGAGGTCTTCCCAACCCAGGGAGCAAACCCAGGTCTCTGGCATTGCAGGTGGATTCTTTACCATTGGAACCACTAGGGAAGCCCAAGAATACTGGAGTAGATAGCCTATCCCTTCTCCAGGGGATCTTCCCAACACAAGACTGTCTGTCTCCTGCACAGGCAGGCAGGTTCTTTACCACTAGTGTCACCAGGGAAGCCCAGCCCACAGAATGAGTGTGGTGAGCTCTTTCTAATCATGTATAAAGAGAAGTCTGAATTCTCTATTAATGCATGAAGAGCTACCACTAAAACTACTTTATCTATATTTCCCCATATGTAAAAGTTTAGGAAGGACAATTCATCTGAAACTGACTTACTGATAATGCTGCTGCTAAGTGGCTTCAGTTGTGTCCGACTCTGTGCGACCCCATAGACGGCAGCCCACCAGGCTCCCCCGTCCCTGGGATTCTCCAGGCAAGAACACTGGAGTGGGTTGCCATTTCCTTCTCCAATGCATGAGAGTGAAAAGTGAAAGTGAAGACGCTCAGTCGTATCCGACTCTTAGCGACCCCATGGACTGCAGCCTATCAGGCTCCTCCGTCCATGGGATTTTCCAGGCAAGAGTACTGGAGTGGGGTGCCATTGCCTCCTCTGGAAACTGACTTACATTTATCTATAAATATTGCATCTCTGAGTAGTCAAGTTCCTACATTACTGCATTTTTCTTTGTGTGTGTGTGTGTGTGAAGTCACTCAGTCGTGTCTGACTCTTTGCGACCCCATGGACTGTAGCCTGCCAGGCTCCTCTGTCCTTGGGATTCTCCAGGCAAGACTACTGGAATGGGTTGCCATTTTCTTCTCCAGGGAACCTTCCCAACCCAGGGATTGAACCCAGGTCTCCTGCATTGCAGGCAGACACTTTATCCACCGAGCCACCAGAGACCTATTACATAAGATGACTTCTGGGAAATATTATTATTCAATACTTACAAATGTAAGAGTCTTTTTTTTTTTTAAGCTAGTATATCATGTTTTGTGTTCATAGAAAGCCAATATTCTATATAGTAGGGAAAGTAAGTAAGTATATTCTAAATGCTCAGAACATGATCCTAAATTTGAGACTGTCCAGGGCAAGCTACTGTAGATTGAGTCAGTTGAATGCTAGAAGCATATCATATTTACATTGTATCTTAAAATCACCACAGTACCTAGCATGTAACTAGGAATCTACATGAGATTGTTTACTTGCAGTAGTATAGTCAACAATAAAACACTCCCTGTGCTGCTGGAATATCAGACCAAGGTGCAGAGAACAGTGCTCAATGATCTGGAGCAGAAAATGTTTAAAAATATAGACAAAAATTGAAATTTGCATCTGTGAAGTCTCAAGGCTTCTACTGGATTTTGGTTTCTGGGTTAAGATTCAGGTCCTGGAATCCAGCCTAGAGTAGAGATGGGTTTGGTAATAAGAGCAAAGTAATGTATGTCCTAAATGTTTGAAAAAAGAAAGTGAAAGTGAAGTCGCTCAGTCGTGTCCAACTCTTTGTGACCCCATTGACTGTAGCCTACCAGGCTCCTCTGTCCATGGGATTTTCCAGGCAAGAGTACTGGAGTGGGGTGCCATTTCCTTCTCCAGGGGATCTTCCCAACACAGGGATCGAACCCAGGTCTCCCACATTGTAGGCAGACGCTTTACCATCTGAGCCACGAGGGAAGTCCTAAATGTTTGAGACTGGTTAACAAAATGGAGTGGGTGCATGCTGAGTCGCTTCAGTCATGCCTGACTCTGCAACACTATGGACTATAGCCCACCAGGCATCTCTGTCCATGGGATTCTCCAGGCAAGAATACTGGAGTGGGTTGTCAAGCCCTCCTCCAGGGGATAGTCCAGACTCAGGGATTGAACCCAAGTCTCTTATGTCTCCTGCATTGGTAGCTGGGCTCTTTACCACTAGCGCCACTGGAGAGATGAAGCAAATGCCTTATTATCACCACCAGAAACCAAATCTCAACTTGAATTCCTGGCAAGACAGTTGAAGGTGAATCTCACAGCGATGTTGCTGAGCTCTTTATTGCTCCTGGACATGGCTTATCCTCCACAACAGGAGTGTAGGACAGAAATGTAGAACAAACACAAAACAGCTTTCTAAGATGGTATGGAAATTGGGTATCAATTTTCAAAGACATTTTGATGTATGTCTATATCTGTTCTCACTGGATTAATTAATTTCTAGGTTTTTAAAATCTGTAAAATGGAGAACATTGCTGATGGTGTTGCTGTAAGAATTCAATGATGTAAATAAAGCATACTTCCTGAGCATCTGTTACAAAATAAGCACTCAATAAATACTTGAATAATTGCAAGGTAGGATATGTTTGGACTTCCCAGGCTGCACAGTGATAAAGAATCTGCCTGCCAATGCAGGAGATCCAGGAAATGTGGGTTTAATCCCTGGCTGAGGAACATCCCCTGGAGTAGGAAATGGCAACTTACTCCAGTATTCTTGTCTGGAAAATTCCATGGACAGAACTAGAGGCTACAGAGCCTGGCAGGCTATATAGTCCATGTGGTAACAAAGAACTGGACACGACTGAGAAACTGAACATCAACACCGCCAGTATACATTATATATTACCTTGTATTATTATATCTAGTAATTCATAATGTATTGGTAATGTTTTAGCAATTAGTCATGACTTATTTGCTGATTATTCTTGTTTTAATAAATGATCTTCCTGTGAAGATCTGAAAGAGAGAAGGCCAGATTACTTGAAAATCAATCCATTACACCACTATCTTGTTAAACTATAGAGAACTTTTTTGAAGATATAATCTATGTATTGAGTTCCTTTCTTTCTTTGTAGCTATTTAAGGCAGCTCCTTTGTAAAACAGCTAGATTTAATATCTCAATGGTCTTGTGTATTCCAGAATTCCCATTATAGTTCTCACCAATGGTGGGCTTTCCCTACAATCCATCTCCTGTCTTTATTTTTGCCAAGCTATTTCTTCTCATCCCTGTTTCCCGTCCCTTGTCCCTGCCAGGACCACCTCTGCCTTTGTATTGCATGCCTTTCTTTCTAAACTCCTGGTCCTGCCTTCCTAGCTCACTCTTCCTGAGTCCTTCTGCCTCAGTTTCTGGTGAGTAGTCAGCTGCAACAGATTGTCCTATATAATATGGAAAATGTTTGCTAAACAGTTTTCATAAATTGACTGTTCTGCACATCAAGCTTTCGGTAAATTGACTTTTGTAAATTAGCAAATTGAGAGACACCTTGAAAATTTTCATACTAAAGAATCACATAATTCCCTTTTTATTGAGAGTGTGTAGTTACCTGACTCAGTTTCTCAACAACTTTTCTATTCACCACAGGTCTCCAATTACTATCAATCTTCAATTACTATCAGTCTTTTCTTACCTTACAGAATTTTCCTCAAAGTTATATATACTTTTTTCTCTTTTTAGTTCCTTGGGGAATAATCTTTTTTTTTTTTTTCCCCACCCCGGGTGAAGTAACCATCATGATTAGAGAGTCTATGTGATTTCTTACTATCTTTTTTTTTTTTTTTAACCAGTTGGGGATGCTGATGCTCTCTTAGCAGTTTGTTTCTGCCTGTAATAATCTAAAGATCATTTTTCCTGAAAGTACAATTACCATAAGGGGATCTTACTCTTCACCTTTCCCTTTTCCTTTTTTTTAATTTTATTTTATTTTTAAATTTTACATAATTGTATTAGTTTTGCCAAATATCAAAATGAATCCGCCACAGGTATACGTGTGTTCCCCATCCTGAACCCTCCTCCCTCTTCCCTCTCCCTTTTCCTTTTCTTCTCCTTCTCTAGCTCTTCTCCTTTCTCTTTTTGCTCTAAACAGAAAAGCATGATCCCCTTTCATTGTTCTTATTTCCTATTACTCTAAACTCATCATGACCTTGATTCCCTGATGCTGCCCTTAATATGACATAGTGATACTTTTGAAGGACTTTTTTGGTCCTTCAGCTGGTAAAGAATTTTCTTGCAATGCAGGAGACCCTGGTTGGATTCCTGGGTTGAAAGATCCACTAGAGAAGGGATAGGCTACCCTCTCCAGTATTCTTGGGCTTGCCTGGAGGCTCAGATGGTCAAGAATCTGCCTGCTGTCCAAGATCTGGGTTTGATTCCTGGATTGGGAAGATCCCCTGGATAAGGTAAAGGCTACCCACTCCATTTCACTTGAGTAGTTTTTTAAAATCTAAGTTATTTTTAGAGCTCATTTTTCACCCATCTAAACTTCTCTTTTTACATATCTTTCAAAGAATATACACTGTTGTTGTTAAGTCTCTAGGTTGTGTCTGACTCTTGGGGACCACGTGGACTGCAGTGTGGCCAGACGTGCCTGTCCTTCACTATCTCCCAGGAGTTTGCTCAAACTCAAGTCCATTCATTCAGTGATGCTATCCAATTATCTCATCCTCTGTAGCCCCCTTCTTTTAGATAAAAATTTACAAAATTCAAAAACATGAAATGACAAAAACTCCTCAATCTCATTGAAGATAGCTACACAAACACATTATTAAATTTCCTTCCATTTGTTTATATGCATATATATATTCATAATATGCTTTATATATATATAAAATGCACATTTCCTTTTTAAAAAAATACTGATTTATAACCTTCTTTTGTTCTTTTATATCACATTTTCATATTAATAAACACAATTGTACTACATGTTTTTAAATGACCACATGATATTTAGTTTCCTGGAAATAACATGAATTACCTACCTAAGTCTTTACTTTTTGAACTTAGGCTATTTCCAATTTGTCATAATTTTAAGCAAAGATATCATGAATATCTTTGTGCTTAACTCTTAAAAATATCCTTAATTCATTATTCTTAAAATGGGATTTCCATGTTCATGTATAAACTGAAAAAAAATAATTGTACATTTTTAAGGTGTTATACAAGTGTTTGCCAAGTTTTCTTCCAGAAAGATTTTATAGGGGTAGTAATTTTACTGAAAGCTCCTTACTAGTGGATAGGATAAATGCATTAACTACTGCTTTTTATATTACTGGTAGGGAGTTGATTTCTTCCTATGTCAAATGAAAAATTATATTGATTTTCAAATTAAATTTCTATTTATTTCCATAGGCTATTTTTAGGGGGATGCTTATCTTTCACATTGATTAGTAAGGGCCTTTAAATATATTTAAGTTGTTTTTTGTCACACCCTTTGTTTTTCTTTTGTTTTTAAATTTTGTGTGTGATGATTTAAATTTGAGTGGACTAAATATATTAATTTTTCTTTTTAATTACCTGTTTACTTTTTTTCTACTGGTTTCAGAAGTCATTTTCTTCCAAATATTTTTGAATATTTATATACCCACAGAAAAGTGAACTAACAATACAATGAAAACATAAATACCTTTAATCTAGACTCATCAATTTTAAACATTTGCTGCATTTATTTTCTCTCTTTCTCTTTCTATCTTCATCTACCTCTACACACACACACACACACAAGAAGCTTTAGTATTTTCAACTCTAAATATGTCAGCATATGTCTAAGAACAAGGGCATTCTTTTACATAACAGAATATCATTATCATATCCAAGATTTAACACTGAAATAGAAATAGATTTAAGGAACTAGATCTGATAGACAGAGTCCCTGATGAACTATGGACGGAGGTTCATGATATTGTACAGGAGACAGAAATCAAGACCATCCCCAAGAAAAAGACATGCAAAAAAGCAAAAAGCTGTCTGAGGAGGCCTTACAAATAGCTGTGAAAAGAAGTGAAGTGAAAAGCAAAGGAGAAAAGGAAAGATATACCCATTTGAATGCAGAGTTCCAAAGAATAGCAAGGAGAAAAAAGAAAGCCTTCCTCAGTGATCAGCGCAAAGAAATAGAGGAAAACAACAGAATGGGAAAGACAAGAGATCTCTTAGAGAAAATTAGAGATACCAAGGGAACATTTCATGCAAACATAGGTGCAATAAAGGACAGAAATGATATAGGCCTAACAGAAGCAGAACATATTAAGAAGAGGTGGCAAGAATACACAGAAGAACTATACAAAAAAGATCTTCATGACCCAGATAATTACAATTGTGTGATCACTCACACTCACCTAGAGCCAGACATCCTGAAATGTGAAGTCAAGTGGGCCTCAGGAAGTATCACTACCAACAAAGCTAGTGGAGGTGATGGAATTTCAGTTGAGCTAGTTCAAATCCTGGAAGATGATGCTGTGAAAGTGCTGCACTCAATACGTCAGCGAATTTGGAAAACTCAGCAGTGGCCACAGGACTGGAAAAGGTCATTTTCATTCCAATCCCAAAAAAAGGCAATGCCAAAGAATGCACAAACTACCACACAATTGCACTCGTCTCACACGCTAGAAAAGTAATGCTCAAAATTCTCCAAGACAGGCTTCAGCAATATGTGAACTGTGGACTTCCAGATGTTCAAGCTGGATTTAGAAAAGTCAGAGAAACCACAGACCAAATTGCCAACATCCACTGCATCATCGAAAAGCAAGAGAGTTCCAGAAAAACATCTATTTCTCTTTTATTGACTATGCCAAAGCCTTTTACTATGTGGCTCACAATAAACTGTGGGAAATTCTGAAAGAGATGGGAATACCAGACCACCTGATCTGCCTCTTGAGAATCCTGTATGCAGGTCAGGAAGCAACAGTTAGAACTGGACATGGAATAACAGACTGGTTCCAAATAGGAAAAGAAGTACATCAAGGCTGTATATTGTCACCCTGCTTATTTAACATATATGCAGTGTACATCATGAGAAACACTGGGCTGGAAGAAGCACAAGCTGGAATCAAGATTACCGGGAGAAATGTAATAATCTCGGATATGCAGATGATACCACCCTTATGGCAGAAAGTGAAGAAGAAGTAAAGATCCTCTTGATGAAAGTGAAAGAGGAGAGAGAAAAAGTTGGCTCAAAGCTCAACATTCAGAAAATGAAGATCATGGCATCCGGTCCCATCACTTCATGGGAAATAGATGGGGAAACAGAGGAAACAGTGGCTGTCTTTATTTTTCTGGGCTCCAAAATCACTGCGGATGGTAATTGCAGCCATGAAGTTAAAAGATGCTTGCTCTTTGGAATGAAAGTTTTGACCTACCTCAGTTCAGTTCAGTTCAGTTCAGTCACTCAGTTGTGTCCGACTCTTTGGGACCCCATGAATTGCAGCACACCAGGCCTCCCTGTCCATCACCAACTCCCGGAATTCACTCAAACTCATGTCCATTGAGTTGGTGATGACATCCAGCCATCTCATCCTCTGTTGTCCCCTTCTCCTCCTGCCCCCAAACCCTCCCAGCATCAGAGTCTTTTCCAATGAATCAACTCTTTGCATGAGGTGACAAAGTACTGGAGTTTCAGCTTTAGCATCAGTCCTTCCAATGAACACCCAGGACTGATTTCCTTTAGAATGGACTTGTTGGATCTCCTTTCAGTCCAAGGGACTCTCAAGAGTCTTCTCCAACACCACAGTTCAAAAGCATCAGTTCTTCTGCACTTAGCCTTCTTCACAGTCTAACTCTCACATCCATACATGACCATTGGAAAAACTATAGCCTTGACTAGACGGACCTTTGTTAGCAAAGTAATGTCTCTGCTTTTGAGTATGCTATCCTGGTTGGTCATAACTTTCCTTCCAAGGAGTAAGCATCTTTTAAATTCATGGCTGAGATCACCATCTGCAGTGATTTTGGAGCCCCAAACAATAAACTCTGACACTATTTCCACTGTTTTCCCATCTATTTCCCATGAAGTGATGGGACTAGTTGCCATGATCTTATTTTTCTGAATGTTGAACTACCTAGGCAGCATATTAAAATGCAGAGACATTAGCTTGTCAACAAGGGTCCGTCTAGTCAAGGTTATGGTTTTTCCAGTGGTCATGTATGGATGTGAGTGTTGGACCATAAAGAGAGCTTAGTGCTGAAGAATTGTTGTTTTTGAACTGTGGTGTCAGAGAAGACTCTTGAGAGTTCCTTGGACTGCAAGAAGATCCAGCAAGTCTATCCTAAAGGAGATCAGCCCTGGGTGTTCATTGGAAGGACTGATGTTGAAGCTGAAACTCCAGTACTCTGGCCACCTCATGCAAAGAGCTGACTCATTTGAAAAGATCCTGATGCTGGGAAAGATTGAGGATAGGAGGAGAAGGGGACGACAGAGGATGAGATGGCTGGATGGCATCATCGACTCAATGGACATGGGTTTGGGTGGACTCTGCGAGTTGGTGATGGACAGGGAGGCCTTGTGTGCTGTGGTTCATATGGTTGCAGAGTCAGACACGACTGAACAACTGAAGTGTACTAAACTGAACTGAATAGAATATAAATGACATTTATTTTATATTCTAATTGTTAGGAAACATTTAACAGGAGGCTTCCTGTCTGATGTTTTGGATCTGTCAGGAATTCTCTGTTCCTTTTTAACTCCTGAATACTCAGGAATTAAGAGGAGAGGCAAGCCTCTCCTAGGGGCTGAAGAATCCAGGCATTCCCTTCATTAGTTTTTCTATACAGTGATAAGTACCCTCTTCCTTCTTGTGAACCATATGGTAAAAGTGATTGTTTACAACTCTCTCTCTCTTTAATATGGATCGCCTGTATTTTGTAAGTCTGGAATTTTAATTTTTATCTTTGCTGATAAGAACTACCTTGTAAGACAGTATCTATGCCCACACCATGTTAATTAAAACTTTACCTTTGCTCCATCAGAGCTCTGGTCCCCGTGTCTTTCTTTCTCTCTCTCTCTCTCTCCCTTTCTCTCTTTTTCAGGCTGATCCCCTGGAGCACAGAGGCTCTTTGAGTTCACTTTCTTGCCTGGGCTTCTAAGACCCTCTCAAGAAGGCGCTCTGTGCCTTCACCCCATCGAGAGGGCGCCTGAGGTCTCCGTGAACAGAGCAAGCCCCGTGCAGGGGCTTTATTGGCTTTCTGCGTAAACCAAGGAATATCAGCCTCTTTCTCTCTCCTTTATGTTCTTATCGGTCGACTCCGGACCACCAGGTTCCAGTCTGTTAAAGGACCTCAACATCTAATTAGTTTATTTACTGGACAAAATTCCTTTACACTTTTTAAGACATTTTCCTCTCCAGGAGGTAATGTACGTCATATACCACATTAGGTATGATATCTTTGCACTATTTTTTGTTCTTAGACTATAGCTACTAAAGGTACAGTTTGAATTCTCTTCTTACTAGTTTCTGTTTCATTTTACCCTGCAAGTTTGTCTTTTCTTTTAATTTAATTTTTAAAGTATACAAAACATTTACATGTTTCACAAGTCAAAACTCAAAGTGTTTTCTCAGTCCCCTTATTTCCAGACTTATTCCTTCTCCTCCTTTTTCCCTTTTGGATACGATTTTTAGCAGCTTCTGGTTTATCCTTCTTGAATTTCTTTTTGCAAACCAAAGGATGCTTGTGACCCCATGTGTGCGCATGTGCACAAATACACACACACACATACATACATTCACTTTAGCCTCACTCTAGATTGATTAAATCAGAATTTCTGGAAAAAAGGCCCTTGAATACATTTTTAAAAACACAACCTTCTCTGATTATTCTTATTTGCTACCAAAGCTGAAGAAAAAATATTTTAAAGATTTTCAATTTGCCTTCTATAAAGCCTGATACCACTCCTCCCCTTCTTCACAAGATCTTCATAGCTACCACTTCAGCAAATATTCTTCCTCCTTGGCAGAATTCCATTCAGGGCAACAGTCCTCATTGCTTCAGAGCCTTACAATGATGAAACTGTCAAAAAAAAGTCAAGAATATATTCAAGTCAGGACTTTTATTGAATAAGACAACCATCTGCGCTGGTTGCAGTTTTCATCAATGTGCATTTATTAAAGAAAAGAATGTTTGAATAAATGTATGAATGAATGCAAACATGAATTAATCAGAGAATAGGCTTGTGGCAGTTTTCTTTTATGCTTCGTGAATCAATCATGTATTTTCTCCAACTCTCCAAGTAACTTTCTGTAAACCATTGCAATGATGTCACTTATGAGTACAAGTTCATTCAAATACCCTCTCTCATAAGAGTTCAAAGGACATTTTGCTATTAACTGTGTGACACTGGACAGTATCAGTGAAGTTCTTCAATCTTAATCTTCTATAAAGTGGGGCGAAATAATGATACTTCACAGGACTCTTATGTATGTATATAAAATGTATATAATATCCTTTACCAAGCTTAAGGTGATATATCCATAAGTTAACTACTATGATATATGATATAAAGAGAAGAATATCTGAAAGCCTGCATTTATGTCTTTGTATTAAAACATAGCTGCTCTCCTGTGTTACTAATGTTCTGTGAATTGGTACATAGAGATCCTAGGCCATTAGTATTTTTTTTTTTTTTTTGGTTATCACAATTTTTCCTGGTTTTCCTACTTTAATTCACAATGTTCTGCTGTGCAGTATTACAACTGGTTTTTCCTGGAAATGATTACAATGTTTCAAGCTGAGCATTATATATTGAAATGATGAACAGTTAAAAATGTTATCTTTTAAAAATCTGTTTTTATGTAAAAGCTCCTCCCCAAATAAAAAGAAAGGAGGAGAAAAAATAAAAATTAAGGATATGCCACAAAAACATATTTTGATCTTTCTGTCACAAGAATCAAAAGAATTAAGGCAATACATTAGTAAATGTTGTTAGGTAATAAAAGCATAGGATTAATTGATAAAAAATATTAATGTGATATAAACAGGTGTTAAATAAGTGAATTTGTAGCTCCTGAGACATCATTTTTTATTTCTTTCCTTTTTTTTGCTGCTAAATTCTCCTTCCCTCAACCAGGCAACCAGGAGTTCCCTTTCAGAATTGAGATCAAGGTGTCTTAAGTAGGAAGTGTGTGCTCTTTTTTGTATTTTCTTTTTCTAAAATATTTAGGGAAGCTCCAGAAAAGTCAGAGAAATTCACAGCTTATTAAAAATAAGATATTTACTTTGCAATTTCAAGCTTGCGAAGATATCTATAAATAAGAGCCTATGTCCACATACCAGAAAAATATAACTTTTTTGTTAAGACCCTAATGCAAGTACTACACATAACTTTTATTTGTTTGAAAGTGAAAGTGTTAGTCATTCAGTTGTGCCTGACTATTCGCAACTCTGTGGACTGTAGTCCATCAGGCTCCTCTTTCTATGGAATTTTCCAGGCAAGAATACTTGAGTGGGTTGCCATTTTCTTCTCCAGGAGATCTTTCCCACCCAGGAACTGAACCTTGGTCTCCCACATTCCAGGCAGATTATTTACCATCTGAGCCACCAAGGAAGCACATCGTTAGTTTGATTCTGAATAAAAATGCCAAACATCTCAAATCAAGGTTGGCCTCATAGTCCTGTGCACTGAGAAGTAACTGTACTTGGTTTAATGCCCTGTTGTTACTGTATTAAAATTCTTAATAATTTTAAAGAAAGAACCCACATTCTTACTTTTCACTTGGCCCCACAAATTATGTAGCTGATCTTGTCCAAAATCAATTATTCAGACATCTTTTAAGCAAGAACAAGTGGAAGATTAAGGAAGTAATGCTAGGCAGGTGCCTGCATAATCAGCTAAATTCTACTCAGCACCAGTGGATGTAAAATCGAGACTAAAACTGCAGTAGAATCAAGTGGGACCATTCTCAGCCACAAATGACAACTCATTCCACGGATTCACAAAGTAGTGGAAAGGAATAAGCCAAAGGGACTCAAAATTTTAGAATTCCACATTAATGTAGTTGAGATTTAAATGAGAAAGAGAAAGAGAAATGGAGAGCGAGCCAGAATGCACTTACTTCCCCATAAATATTCAACAATGACTACAGAAAAATTATACATTTATGTCACTTTAAGGAAAAGCAACTCTTAGAATAACAATTTGCTTTGTTTCATGAGAATAACAATATTAGCTAATATAGCAATGTCTTCTTCCTTGTGCCAAGCATTGTTTTAAGGCTGTACATGTATTCACTCATTTAATCCTCACAAAATCTTATCATGTAGGTACCAGTTATTATATACTGATTTAGAGGAAAAAGAAGTAAGGCACAGAAAGGTGAAAATACTTGGCAAAACCATGGTCAACCTTGGAAGCAGTGTTTGACCCTGAGAATTGATAACAGTATCCTCTTCTTTGCCTCTCTAGCAAAAACAAGCAAGCTTTGGCCAGAAAATTATGAAACATTTGAGACCCAGGAGTCTAAATCAACATGTTCCAGTAACAGATACCAAACCCTTGATTTCTGACTATTGTGCCTTTAAAAAGACCTTTCTAAGAGAAAATGTCTTGGAATAAACACAGATTTTGATTTATTTTATTTTATAATGCCTAGCCCAAAAAGCACCTTTAAAGATGGGAATAGTCATTGTCTAATGGTTTTCACAGACTTCTTTTTCTCAGCTCACTAGTCTCCAGATTGAGGAAAAACATGCATGGCAAAGGTGATAATATTAGCTTAGACTTTTGGGCTGCCTTGGCCACTCTCCTCTGCCAATAAACAGACTTTAGTCTCTAGGGCTGTCAGATGAGCAGCTTCACAGATGCTAAACTTCTTGCAAATTAAGCACATGTAGGGAAAAATAAAATGACAATAGCAGCAAATGCAATCCTGCCAACAGTTTCAGTAGGGACATTGATAAATTAAATGGGTGCTGGAAACCAAATCTCTAAATTTCACTTTTATCCAAATTGTTTAATTTGTATAGTTTTTAAATGTACCACAGTGAACTTTCTTTTTCATCAGTTGACAATATTGTCCTTTGTTTTCTTCTCTAGAATGGTATAGACTATGTGGCTGGCTGGTTGACCACTCAGAGGTGACCTTTGCTCCAGCCAATTCCTGCAATTAGTTGATGGGTAATTCAGCATATTTTTATACCTGTCAAACTAGCTTTATACAAACATCTGCCTTGACAATTCAGAGAGAGAGAGATCAGTGCCTGTTTACTCGAGTTCAAGTGAAAATGGAAAATTTAAGCAGAATAAGTTAATTGTCCAAATAACAGCCAGGTGTAACTGGCTTCTCTGTGTACCCATCACCTGCCACTTTATCTGGCTGGTGGTTTGTTTTATCCTTTTTTTGTTCCTTGCTGGTTGATGTACAGCAGCATCACTAATTGTAGAAATTGATTCATTTGTAGCGTGTGAATGAGAACACCATGTAACAATGGGCAAAATAATTGAAATGAGGTATCTGAGGTGAAAATGTGGTCCGTTGGCTGTGTTTGCTAAAGAGCATCAGGACATCAGAAATGTTCATCAGCAATTTCTTGTTGTTTCTATGAAGACTTACACTTCCTAGAAAATTGTATTAATCTCATGTGTTTCCAATACTTGAAATAATTCTAGAGACTCCTTTGTAAGCAAAATACAGTGCTAATGAAAATCAATAAATTTCTCTTTGTCCAAAATTCTTCTAGGAAGTTGCTTGAAACTAGTAGTTTCACACATATGTATGGTGTATGAAGTTTCACCTTTTTAGTGGAAGGGGAATGAGATACTAACACAGTATGATGTGAGGTATCTGAAAGGCCAATGTGACCAAATATTCGTTCTCCTCTGTCTCACTATTGTAATACATATATGCTTACCATTTTCATCCTGCTTTTTGGGAGAAGTTCAATTATTGTTTTTCAGTAGCTCATTTGTGTCTGTCTCTTCACCATCCCATGGACTGTAGCATGCCAGATTTTCCTGTCCCTTACCATCTCCCAGAGCTGGCTCAGACTCGTGTTCATTGAGTCAGTGATGCCATCCAATCATATCTTCCTCTGTCATCCCCTTCTCCTGACTTCAATCTTTCCCAGCATCAGGGTCTTTTCCAATGAGTCAGCACTTCACAACAGGTGGCCAAAATATTCAGTTTCAGCATCAACCCTTTCAGTGAATATTCAGGACTGATTTCCTTTAGGAATGACTGCTTTGATCTCCTTGCTGTCCAAGGGACTCTTAAGAATCTTCTCCAACACCACAGTTCAAAAGTGTCAATTGTTTAATGCTCAGCCTTCTTTATGGTCCAACTCTCATATCCATACATGACTACTGGAAAAATCATAGCTGTCACTATACAGATCTTTGTTGCAAAGTAATGTCTCTGCTTTTTAATATGATGTCTAGGTTGGTCATAGCTTTTCTTCCAAGGAGCAAGTGTCTTTTAATTTCATGGTTGCAGTCACCATCTGCAGTGATTTTGGAGTCCAGGAAAATAAAGTCTGTCGCTGTTTCCATTGTTTCCCCATCTATTTGCCATGGTGATGGGACCAGATGCCATGATCTTCATTTTTTGAATGTTGAGTTTTAAGCCAGTTTTTTCACTCTCTTCTTTCACCTTCATCAAGAGGCTCTTTAATTCCTATTGATATTCTGCCATAAAGGTGGTGTTATCTGCATATCTGAGGTAATTGACATTTCTCCTAGCAATCTTGATTCCAGTTTGTGCTTCATCTAGCCTGGCATTTTGCATGATGTACTCTGCGTATAAGTTAAATAAGCAGGGTGACAATATACAGGCTTGACATATTTCTTTCCCAATTTTGAAACGGTCTGTTGTTCCATGTCTGGTTCTAACTGCTGCTTCTTGACCTAAATACAAGTTTCACAGGAAGCAGGTAACGTGATCTGGTATTCATATCTCTTTAAGAATTTTTCACAGTTTGTTGTGATCCACACAAAGGCTTTAGCATAGTCAATGAAGCAGAAGTAGATGTTTTTTTCTGGAATTATCTTGCTTTTTCTATGATCCAGCGGATATTGGCAGTTTGATCTCTGGCTTCTCTGCCTTATCTAAATCCAACTTGAACATCTTGAAGTTCTCAGTTCCTGCTCTGTTGAAGACTAGCTTGGAGAATTTTGAGCAGTACTTTGCTAGCATGTAAAAAGAGTACAATATGCAGTAGATTGAACATTCTTTGGCATTGACTTTCTTTGGGATTGGAATGAAAACTGACCTTTCCAGTCCTGTTGCCACTGCTGAGTTTTCCAAATTTGCTGGCCTATTGAGTTCAAAACTTTAACTACATCATCTTTTAGGATTTGAAGTAGCTCAGCTGGAGTTCCATCACCTCTACTAGCTTTCTTTAGAGATTCAATTACAGAACACTTATGGTTTTTTCTTGTTGTAGATTTCTATGGCTAAGTAGTAAATCAATGAAGCAATGGGTACATATGAATCAAATAAAGATGCTTGTTAAAACGTAGATCCTCTGCTATCCCTTCAGATATTGTTTTACAAGGTCAAAGGAAGAGCCAAGATGTCTGCATTTTCATATATTTCCAGGAGTTACTAATTCAGGTTTTCTGAAAATTTCACTGCCACAAAGTCACTTGAGATGCTTATGGCTTTTCCTTAGTCTTGCATTGCTCCTTATCATGTTCATAAGTAACTAAGTCTTATGAAACTTCAAGAAATTTGAGAGCACTGAAGTTGACATTGGATATAGAAACATGCCTGTACATGCATGTGTGCTCAGTCACTTCAGTCATGTCCTACTCTGTGACCTTATGGCCTGTAGCCCTTCAGGTTCCTCTGTTCATGGACTCTCCAGGAAAAAATACTGGAGTGAGTGGCCATGCCCTCCTCCAGGGGATCTTCCCAAACCAGGGATCAAACCCACATCTCCTGTGTCTCCTGCTTTGCAGGTGGATTCTTTACTGCTGAGCCCCTGGGAAAGTCCTAGAAACATGTTTAATACCTGGAAAATCCATTGAGAGGTTTAAATTAGGTGTGAATGGATGGATGTTCACAGACAAAATTGTGTAAAATGAAGCAGTAAATATAAAGTGCAAAGTGGATAGTATATACAAAAGTGTCACAAGAGTTTAGGGAGAGATTGGTCTCTTAGGATGTCAGATGCTGAGGAAGGCTTCTCAAAAGTAGTGATATTTCATTTCATCTTTGACATAACAATGGAATAGAAAGAAAAATGAAGCTCTGGACCAAGAAAAGGCACTAAAGAAGGAGTAGAGATGGATATGCATATTGAATATTTGGATGAGGGGAAGACAGAAAAATATTGTTAGAGGTCTATGGTTATAAGGAGCAAAGATCAATTAAAAATAGAAAAGGAAAACAAAATTTGCAGGTCTTCAGCACCCAAGATACTTGCTTTCTCTATCTCAGGGACCGTGTAGACAGAAGTGATTACCTCATCTGTCAGTGGGCTTTCCTAAAACTGCTATTTCTTTTCTGCTCCTCTCTGTCACTACCATGAGGGCCAACTTAGTCCCCATCTCATAGCACATCATGCATATTTGTGGGGTGAAATGGAGCACCCATCCACACCACAGATTCTTGACGAACAAGGAAATCACAGATTCTTCGTGAACAAGAAAACTCAGACTTTCTATGTGTGTGTATGTGCCTGTGTATGTGTGTGATGTGTAATTTAACTAAGAACTAGGGCACATATTTTGTTAGTATGACAATAGCAGTGGTAAGTTTTTAAGGATCATGAGGACTTCCAGGTTTCAGTTCTGCATGTAAGGAACATGGAAGTCACACTGAACAAGTTGGACATTTCAACTTGGATCCACAAGAGAGAGAGAGAAGTACATAGGGCAAACCTCTGCATCTGAGATTGGAGAGACAGGCACGAACACTAAGAGAAGACACTTATTGGACGAGAAGAAGTTTGCAGAGAGGAAACCATTGTGGGAACCAGCGCCTGGGTAGAAAACCTGAACTCTAATTGATAAATGGAGGCTCGGTGAAGACTGTTCTGAGACTTAAGGAGAGACCCAGTCATAGGAGAACACCCAGAATACCATAAATTTACCCCCCAGGAACTTGACTAGATTCCCGCAGTAAATGTTTGAAAAAAATTCCCACATGATTCCAGCAGGGGTATGGGAAAAAAGTATCTTTTTGAAATTAGCCAGAGCATTCTGTTCTTAATAAGGTTCAACAATAAGAAAATTAGTAAGAAAATAAAAAAGGTTAAAGCCTTAAAGATATCTCACCAAAGAAGATTTTATAAAAAAATTAATAAACAGAAACCTCGATTAAATAGAGTCAGATGACCACAGGGGAAGCTCTCATGCCCTGCAATGATTGCAGAGCACAAGTGCAAGAAGAACGACTTCTCTTCTTTCCCGGCAGGGATTTAGCCAATGAAAAGCTATATATTCTGTTTGCTGAAGTCCTCTCAACTTCCTCCTACTTCCCATAAAAGTTTTTTCTTTCCCTTATGGTTAAAGGACTTGCATGTGGCTTGCCATGGTTGCAGACCCCCAAATTGCAATTCTCTGCTGATTTTAGATAAACCCATCTTTACTGGAAGAATATCTAGCAGTCTATGTGTTTCCAGTTGACAATAAACAGGTAGCAAAAAAGCATATAAAAATAATCCACATCATATGTCATCAAAGAAATGCAAATTGAAAAGAAAATGAGATGCTTATACTACACACCTAATAAAACGGCCAAAATCTGCAACACTGGTAATACCAAATACTGGCAGGTATGTGGAGTAACAGACACTTTCATACATTGTTGAATGGAATGCAAAATGGTACAGCCAATTCAGAAGACAGTTTGACAGTTTCTTATAAAACCAAGTGTACTCTTACCATATGATTCAGAAATTGTGCTCCTTTGTATTTACCCAAAGGAACGGAAAACTTATGTTCACACAAAAACCTGCATGTGGGTGTTTATAGCCGCTTTATTCATAATTGCCAAATTTTGGAAGCAACCAAGATGTCCTTAAGTAGGTGGATAGATAAATAAATTTTGATACATCCAGACAGTGGAATATTACTCAATGCTAAAAATAAAGGAGTTAGCAAGCTATGAAAATACATGGAGGAAACATCTAAGTGAAAAAAGTCAATCTGAGAAGAAAGCATACTGTATGACTCCAACTATATGCTTTTCTGGGAAAGACATAACTGTGGATACAATAGAAGGATCCTTTGGGTGGGGGCGGGGATAGGGACAGAAGACAAAGGGATTTTAGGACAATGAAAATACTCATATGACATTATTATGGAGGATATACATTATACATTTGCCCAAACTCATAGAAGGTACAACACCAAGAGAGAATTTTAATGTAAACTAGGTATTTTATAGATTAATACTTTTCAAAAATGTATCATTCTTGTGATTGATGTTGACATTGGGGGAAACTGTGTATGTGTGGGGATATGGGGTCTATGCAAAAACTGTACTTTTAATTTTGTCATAAACCTAAAACTACTCTAAAAACAATATTTAAAAAACAAAAAAACTGTAACTGATCCCGCCATGTTCCTTTGTTCAAAAAATTCTCCGGGCAAAAATACAGGATTCAATAGCCATACCCATCTCCAGGGGATCTTCCCTACCCAGGGATCAAACTTGGGTCTTCCACGTTTCAGGCAGATTCTTTACCATCTGAACCACCAGGGAAGCCCCAATAAAAGGATATACAATTTCTAGGTCTTTATTGCTGCATGCAGGCTCTCTCCAGTTGCTGTGAGCACATGGGCTTAGCTGTTCCCCAGCATGTAGAATCTTCCTGGACCAGGGATCAAACTGGGGTCCCCTGCACTGGCAGGCAGATTCTTATCTACTGTACCACCAGAGAAGTCCAGAAGGATATATAGTTTCTTATATTCAGAGTAACACAAATGGTTTTTCAGGAAAAAAAAAAAAAACCTATCTCAATAATAGATGTATTTGATATGATTTTAAAGATCCTAGGAGAGGGAAATGGCAACCCACTCCAGTATTTTTGCCTGGAGAATCCCAGGGACATGGGAGCCTGATGGGCTGCAGTCTATAGGGTCGCACAGAATTGGACACGACTGAAGTGACTTAGTAGCAGGAAGAGTCAGCTACAGCTTGAAGTACCTCCTGTTTCCTCTTCTTTCTTCCTGAAGTCAACTAAGTCACTGATCTCCCCTTTTCCCATCCCTTTCGGTCCTCTTTTATAGAGGATCAGTGATTAAGCTTCTGAGAAAAGTATCCAGAGTCCCCTTGGGATAGTTTCCACAGATGGTTCCACAGCTGGAGTGGGGGTAGGGGAAACAGTAAAGAATATGCCTGTTTCACAGTAAAGGCTGTGAGCAAGAGAGTACCCTGAAATGTATGCAGCTAAAGAATATTTATGCAGCAAGAAATAAGAAAGCTCAGTTAAATTTAATTAGCAAACATTTTATCAAATGCATACTACTCGCAAGGCACTGAGGCAATTACTTTGAAACTTGCCAGTGGTTTTATTTTTTCTTATACTCACTCTTCTCCTGAAGTTAGTTTAAATTTTCTTCTTTATAGCATATAAAAGGAAGATAATATCTCAATGGAGAAAGGCTTTAGATGTCATTAAATAATTTGTGATTATCCTGAAGACAAAGGTCAGCTATTGAGGGATTCTAAGCACAGAAGACACTGGGGCGACAACACTGTGCCATATACGTGATCCTATTGACATATGGCGAGAGTCTGCCCAACCAACTGAATTGGAATTGTCAGGATGAGGGCTGACTGAGATTTTAAAATGGAAAACAAGCGTAGACCTGATTGGAACTAGGTGCTAAAATGATTTGTTCTTGGTGTCTGGCTGCATGTCAGGGGAAAAGATATCAGATAGAATCATGACTTGAGAGTCTAAGCAATAGGTTTTTCTTTTAGAAGTATTTCCACATTATTTTGAGTTCTCTGTTTTTTCTTCATCAGCTGTTATCACAACATCTATACACTTTCCTTTATCTCTCAAGTCCACAGTCAATATTTTCCTTTGTTTGAACATCTTTCTTAAAGCCTTTTCTACTAAACTGAAAATACATTTCTCTTTGAGAGATTTTTTTGTCCTCACAGAAGCACTCTGAAAAAGAGCATGTGAAATTAATATTTTAAAATTTAAATCTTCTTTTTCCAAGAGTCTGTCACTCGAAATTGGCCAAATATTTTTTATCATGCAGTTCAGGTGTTTTTAATAAAACCAGACATTTAAACCAGTTAAATAATTCTCTAACAATGTTAATGTGAAACTGTCTTCAACTCATGTTATCATTCATCCAACGATTTTAAGATTTTTTCCACCAAAACTTTGCCCTTTTCTGAAACTGTGAGGATAAATGAGAAATAAACAACCCCTTTAAACCAAAAATAGGAAGAGAAAATGGTCACTGTGCTGGTTCAGGGTTGCCTTCCTGCTAGTCTTCTGAGCCTTGAAATAACAACCGTTAATTCATGGGCCATAAAGCATTGACTGATTTCTTTCCATTAGACTGTTTGACCCTGGAAGTGTTTATTTAAATAAGGAAGGAACTTAAAAAAAAAAAAAATGTTTAATGACTTGTTTGAAGAAGCTAAAAAAAAAAAAGGGACTATTCATGGGTCAAAGACAGAGAGTACAAGATTTTTGTGACTATAGGGTCAGTGAAGGAGGAGGCAACTAATATTTAAGTGTCTGCCACATGCCAGGACTCAGTGATTTCCTTAGGTTACCCATCTAATTCTCAGAAATACCTGCAAGAAACTTGTTTCTACAACTGCATAAAAGATGAAATTATTTTTCCTTGGGCTAGTGTTAGGATAAAGAAAAGTAGTATTACCCATAAATATTCTATTCCAGTACTTAGTTATTTACTTTATTTCTCTATGCCCATAAATCATACATATAATAATATATTATTCTATATAGCTTTCTTATAGTCTCCCTAAAAAATTAACTACTGAAGATTCTACTTTTAAAAAAATATTTTGGTTAAAAGAGAAAGCCAGACAAATGACAATTGACTGGTGCAGCTCAAAGAGTGTCTTCCAGATGCCATGTAAAAATTGAAGCTCTGTGATAAATATTTTTTAAAGTCTGTATTAAACAATGTTAAAAAGGTGAGACTTGGTGCTATAAATGTGCTAATGTGCATTGTGAATCTTGAAGAAGGGAGACAGGGGTAAAGAATTTTTCAAAGTTAGGTAAGAGAATTCCCACACCATCAATGCAAAGAATACTCACATCATCAACTTTGGTCAATGAATGATTTCTCATGTATAAATGTACAATAATTTAGCTAATCTCTTACTGCAGAATATTTATTTCATTTCCAAGGTTTGATATTTGACATATCTATACACATATAGACATTTTCATGTGAATGTATATGAGATTGTCCTTGTGTTTGAATGTATCTTTCTTTACTTTTCTGTAATTTCCTTAGCATACATTCCTAAAAGGGATTTCTGGGGCAAAAGGCAAGAATTGTTTTAATATATATTGCAAAACTGACTTCAAGAAAGATCATTGCCATTTACACTTGTACTAGGGGAATGTGAGCAGGCATTCGCACATCCATTACCACTTCCTATTCTATTTCTGTAGAGTTTTTACTTTATGTAATTTGTTAATTTAATCAACAAAGATTTTTATTAATAGTAACAAAAGTATATATTGTTTTATATATTTGATTTGATTATATATGCCTTCTAAGAACATGTATGGTTATTATCCTTAAAATAAATCTGAATAGCAAATAAATATGGAAAATATTTCCATTTCACCAATCTTCACAGATAAGAAAATTAAATAATATGTATTTAATAATACTATATCAGTTATATACAGTGATGTGTAACATATTTATTATTGATACAATATTATACACATAAATTATATGTAAAATAAAATATATACTTTGTATTATAACCAACGTTAAATATAAAATATATAATTACATTTTATAATAAAATAAATATGTCACAATTACTTCATATAAATTATTTTAATTATCTTATCTATAAAATGATTGAGAGGGAAATCTTTTCTGTACTTATTTGCCACTCAGATTTATTCTTGGGATAATAGCGTATATATGTTCTTATTATATTTTTCTGTTGGAAACCCCACGTTTGAAAAATGATTTGTAAGTATTCTTTATAAATTAAAGCTATATTAATCATAGATCCATCATAATTGTTGCATGTATTTTTCAGAGTTTACTATTTTCCTTCTCAGTTCCATTAAACATAATGTACCAACTCAGGTCAAGACATCAGTTGTGTAATTAGCAAAAGCTATATTTTTCAATGTGAATATGAAATTTGGTTTAGATCTACCAAAGACATATATCACAATGAATGATATCTCAGTCTACAGGCTCATAAGTTCTCTCTTTCTACACTGCAATCTCAATGTTGCTGGAGTGAAGTTAAACTTCCTTGATTAACACTTCAAAAATATCAAACGTATATATAGGAACCAAGTTTCCAAATATTTAGACAAACATTCTTTCATGCTTTGAAGCAATGATGTATGCATGAAGTAAATGGCCTTTGATATGGCTATCATCTTCTTCCATCTTTTCCTACATTATGCTCATAATTTTCTATTTCTTGAAAAAAGCATAATCCTTCCCATGATAAAATCAATGTTCCCTCTGTTGGGGATGCATGTTTATCTCAAAACAGATAAATGTGTCTGTGTGGGTGTGAGTGCTCAGTTTTATCGGACTCTTTGCAACCCCGTGGACCTTTGTGAGCTCACCGGGCTCCTTTATCCATAGGATTTCCCAGGCAAGAATACTGGAGTGGGTTGCCATTTCCTTCTCCAGGGGATCTTCCCCAACTTGGGATCAAACCCATATCTCCTGCGTTAGCAGGTGAATTCTTTATCCCGAGCCACCAAGGAAACCATTTACTCCCTTACTCTTTTGTAAATTTCTTGACTGCTGAAAATTTGACCATTTTTGCCTGCCATTGTATCCCAGGGCTGAAACACTGAGCCTTGCACAGGGTAAACATTCAAAAAATGTTTATGAAAGACTGGATATATGTCATTATTATACTAATATTATACTAAAAATAATATCTTTATTTTTACAGATAAACGTTGAGACTCGGGAAAGCAAATGTCTTTGTAGTTAGTTATTACACAATCAGTAACTGGGACAACTGAGACTTGAATACCTGCACAATTCTATGTTTGTCCCATTTTATAAGCTTCCTAGATACTTTCATCACCTACTCTTTTTTTTTTTTTTCCTGATCTTTTCTTTCTCTTTGTTGGATTTTAATGTGTTCAGTTTTGAAATGAAGTATACTCAGGGTCCAAAGACAAACATGAGGAAGAAATGTTGGAATAAGTCAGAGATTCTTTCAAAAAATCAATGAACTATTTTTTAGACTGTTTTCTAGCAAACTCCCACACTTAATTAAGCTTTCAATTAGGTGTCTCAGGAGCCAGTTCTCTATGGTATCACTCTCTCTTTCTTCCTTTCCTGTCTTTATTTCTTTTTGTCTTCAGAGTTAATGATTATTGTATGCATTACCTAGATTTACTTTCTGTATCTCAGTTTTTCCATCTATAAATGCAAGGGCTAGCATGTCACATTTTGTATATTATTAATGCCTGAAATCTCATAATTGCAATGAACTTCACTGAATGTCATACTAAGAATGGATTTAGAAGGACTGGGAGAGATGGTCAGATATGGACAGAAAAACATAGTTTACCAAAATGAAAAAAGTTGAAGTAAGCTTATTTAGGTAGAATGTCTGATCCCAGTATGGAAACTTTACTTGCCCATCCTGCCTATTAGTGAGACTGATACCAGAGTCACTGGCCTGGGACTCTTTTAATCAACAGTGGCATTGTGTTGAAGAGTTCATGATAACAGAAGCCATTTATGTGACTGTAAAGCAATGGGGTGGGGGCAAGCATTCAGGTAAGGGGAGGTGGCAATAAATAGGAAAGATTCCAAATATATATATATACACACAGGCTTTATTTTGGTCAATAGTAAGACTTTAGATGACTTTCCAGACTGTTAGTACTACAAATCAGTAATAAGGAAATGAACTTAGAACAACAACAACAAAAGGGTCAGCACATCACTTATGGCTAAAAAACAATATTGGCTTGTTTATGGTTTCAATAATCTTTGATCACCTTGTGAAGCGAAAGTCACTCATTGGTGTCCGACTCTTTGTGACCCCATGGACTGTATAGTCCATGGAATTCTCTAGGCCAGAAAACTGGAGTAGGTAGCCTTTACCTTCTCCAGGGAATCTACCCAACCTAGGGATCGAACCCAGGTCTCCCTCATTGCAGGCAGATTCTTTACCAGCTGAGCCACAAGGAAAGCCCTTGATCACCTTAGCAGTGGCGTAAAATTGGTACTTAACATCCAGATTCTGGGACTTCTCTGGCGGTTCAGTGGGTAAAACTCCATGCTTCCAATGCATGGAGAGAGGGTTTGATCCTTGGTCAGGGAACTGAGATCCCACATGTCATGCGGTGTGGCCAATTAATAAGTAAAACAAAATAAAATTACTTTATAGAAAAAAATAAAAATAAAAACTGAATATAGCAGATAGGTCTCTACCTCTGAATCCAGAATGAATAATTTCATTCATTTCTTCCAGCTTCAACCTGTGGCTTCAGTCAAGGACCAAAGGCAAAGGAAAGCCCCTAAAGCATTTAAACATCTGATTGAATGCTTCCTTCTTTAAAAGCAGGTATTTCCTCTCATTAGAAAGCCCTGAAGTATAATGTCCTCAGAAGCTAAGAGGAGAAAGAAGAAAGACAGGGGTTTCAAAAGATTAATAAACAGAATCCAGATAGAACTAATGCAGGGAAATATTTATTTAAATATTTACTTAGCTGTTGGTTTTCATTGTTTACAATTGCGACCAGGATGAAAATTGGAAATTGTATTGCAGATGCTCTAATACCTGAACTTCATTGACCTTCACACAGAAAGAACTGTGTTCTTGATGGATGAAAATTGTAACTTTGAGGAAGTACGTTTTTCATTTTAAAAATTTATGATTAAACTACATTATCAATAATAGCAAAAGGTACCATTCCAGAATATTTCTGTTTTCTTTACTCTCCGCTGTAACATTTGCCTCAACTCTAAGTACATTTTTGTGTTTGTGTGGATGATATATTCAGTTCAGTCACTCAGTCATGTCTGACTCTTTGCGACCCATGGACTGCAGCACTCCAGGCCTCCCTGTCCATCACCAACTCCCGGAGCCTACTCAAACTCATGTCCATTGCATCGGTGATGCCATCCAACCATCTCATCCTCTGTTGTCCCCTTCTCCTGACTTCAAACTTTCTCAGCATCAGGGTC
Source organism: Bos grunniens (assembly GCF_055505025.1). Lineage (NCBI taxonomy): Eukaryota > Metazoa > Chordata > Mammalia > Artiodactyla > Bovidae > Bos > Bos grunniens. Next base: position 108,026,864 of record NC_141165.1, read on the forward strand.
TTTTCAAATGAGTCAGTTCTTCACATCAGGTGGCCAAAGTATTGGAGTTTCAGCTTTAACATCAGTCCTTCCAATGAACATTTAGGATTGATCTCCTTTAGGATGGACAGGTTGGATCTGCCTGAGAGTCTTCCAAGGGACTCTCAAGAGTCTTCTCCAACACCACCAAAAGCATCCATTCTTCGGCACTCAGCTTTCTATAGTCCAACTCTCACATCCATAAATGACTACTAAAAAAACCATAGCCTTGACTAGATGGACTTTGTTGGAAAAGTAATGTCTCTGCTTTTTAATATGTTGTGTAGGTTGGTCATCACTTTTCTTCCAAGGAGTAAGCATCTTTTAATTTCATGGCTGCAGTCACCATCTGCAGTGACTTTGGAGATCAGAAAAATAAACTCTGCCACTGTTTCCACTGTTTCTTCTTCTATTGGCCATGAAGTGTTGGGACCGGATTCCATGATCTTTGTTTCCTGAATGTTGAGCTTTAAGCCAACTTTTTCACTTTCCTCTCTCACCTTCATCAAGAGGTTCTTTAGTTCTTCTTCAACTTTCTGCCATAAGGGTGGTGTCATCTGCATATCTGAGGTTATTGATATTTCTCCCACCAATCTTGATTCTAGCTTGTGCTTCTTCCAGCCCAGTGTTTCTCATGATGTACTCTGCATATACGTTAAATAAGAAGGGTGACAATATACAGCCTTGACGTACTCCTTTTTCTATTTGGAACCAGTCTGTTGTTCCATGTCCAGTTCTAACTGCTGCTTCCTGACCTGCATACAGATTTCTCAAGAAGCAGGTCAGGTGGTCTGGTATTCCCATCTCTTTCAGAATTTTCCACAGTTTATTCTGATCCACACAGTCAAAGGCTTTGGCATAGTCAATAAAGCAGAAATAGACGTTTTTCTGGAACTTTCTTGCTTTTTTGATGATCCAGTGGATGTTAGCAATTTGATCTCTGGTTCCTCTACCTTTTCTAAAACCAGGTTGAACATCTGGAAGTTCATGGTTCACGTATTGTGGAAGCCGGGCTTCGAGAATTTTGAGCACTATTTTACTGGTGTGAGAGATGAATGCAATTGTGCCGTAGTTTGAGTATTCTTTGGCGTTGCCTTTCTTTGGGATTGGAATGAAAGCTGACCTTTTCCAGTCCTGTGGCCACTGCTGAGTTTTCCAGATTTGCTGGCATATTGAGTGCAGCACTTTCACAGCATCATCTTTTAGGATTTGAAATAGCTCAACTGGAATTCCATCACCTCCACTAGCTTCGTTCATAGTGATGCTTCCTAAGGCCCACTTGACTTCACATTCCAGGATGTCTAGCTCTAGGTGAGTGACCACACCTTTATGATTATCTGGGTCATGAAGATATTTTTTGTACAGTTCTTCTGGTATTCTTGCCACCTCTTCTTAATATCTTCTGCTTCTACTAGGTCCATACTATTTCTATCCTTTATTGAGCCCATCTGAATGATATATAACTATCTTTAATTTTTCAATTTAATATTGCTATACATAAGATACACGGCACTATCTTGAAACTGCTTCTTTTTTTTCTTTCTTTTTTTGTTACTAAGTCTTCAAAATCCAGTGTATGTTTTATTATAGTACATCTGATTTCTTTTGTTTTTTGGTAGGTGCTGGCAGGCCACGTGGCTTGTTGGATCTCAGTTCCCTGACCAGGGATTGAACCTGGGCCACTGCAGTGGGAGCATGGAATCTTGATCACTGTACCATCAGGACATAGTATAAGTTGGAATCAAGATTGCCAGGAGAAATATCAGTAACCTCAGATATGCAGATGACACCACCCTTAAAGCTACGGTTTTTCCAGTAGTCATGTATGGATGTGAAAGTTGGACTATAAGGAAAGCTGAGTGCTGAAGAATTGTTAATTTTGAACTGTGGTGTTGGAGAAGGTTCTTGAGAGTTCCTTAGACAGCAAGGAGATCCAACCAATCCATCCTAACAGAGATCAGTCCTGAATATTCATTGGAAAGACTGATGCTGAAGCTGAAACTCCAATTCTTTGGCCACCTGATTCAAAGAGCTGATTCATTTGAAAAGACCCTAATGCTGGGAAAGTTTGAAGGTGGGAGGAGACACAACGGCAGAGGATGAGATGGTTGGATGGCATCACTGCCTCAATGGACATGAGTCTGATTAAGCTCTGGGAGTTGGGGATGGACAGGGAAGCCTGGCATGCTGCAGTTTGAGGGTTTGCAAGAAGTGAGACATGACTGAACGTCTGAACTGAACTGATACCACTAGGGAACTCCCCTTGGAACTGCTTCTTAACAAATGTTATACTGGCATAGAGAAGTCAGCTAAATCATAACATCCAAGATTTTTCTTCCATTTACTGTACAGTCAGTGACAGTCATATAGAAAAAGAAGAATGTTAAAAGTTTATAACTTCCAAAACAGAAACACATTCCAGATTTAGGAAAATTAGATGGGGCCCCTGACTATTGAGAATATGGCATATCTGGCCATCAGAATTATGAGGTTATCCTCTGTGTTTCAACTTCTTTCTAAAAAGTAAGAGCCCTTAAGAAAAATTTTGGTGAAATACTACAGCTTACTACCAACAGTGTTATGGGAAATTCTAGGAGGAACTGTGACCTACTCTTCAGCAAGAGAGATTAAGGGAGCATGGTGCCATTGATAGCTGTGGCGGATCTAGGCTTGAACATATTCAAATAATTAATAAAGACTCTTAGGAATTTTCCCAGCTGCTCTCCTGTCACTTACCTCTCACTTTCTTTTTCCTTATGTCTCTGCTCAGGATTCTGATCATGCCAGCTTCCCTGCCACCGAGATGAGAAGAGAAGAGAGAAATATGTAACAAGAAAGTGTCAGTGACCTGTAGTGTTTGCCAGTGAGGGATATTTTCATCTGAAGGAGTATAGCAAGGGAGAGCACTGCTCTAGCCAACAAACTTATCCTTGAGAGATAGAACTGCAGTCACATTGGCACCAAGTGAAAAAGGAACTTCTCAGCAAAGAGTTTTCTCTACTCAGCTCAAATAGCCCTATGTAGTATTGGATATTATGACTGACAACGAGGCAGACACTGATATGAATGCAACTACCTTATTAAAAGTAAGTGCATATGTGTTTTGATAATCGATGTGGCATTTTGTAGATAGCAAATAAACTGATCCAACACTTGTGTAAAAAACGATCAGTTATTGAAAACATGATCTGACAAACACTTTAAAAATAATTTTTCTTCTGAGATTTTAACTTTCTGACTTAAGGAGTTATGTGAATCATTGAACTTTGAAATCAGAAGTCAAACTATAACTTTTTGAGTGCCCTTAGGCTAACATGATAGTAAGCAATATTATTTTGGCCTTGCTGCAATTTTTCAAGTCAGTTACAGTCTTGCAGCAAGTGGGATTTACCCCTGGGTAATTATTCCCACCAAGGCTGTTAGTCTTTATTATTGGCCAAAATAATTGCTAAGGGAAGACAAGAAATCTAGGACCTGTGTGTCACTGAACTCTTGAATGTTCTAAATATTCCAGTCTATCCCTCCCTACTTCTATTTACTGCCCTGCAGAGGCACATTAGTCTTACATGTTGCCCAAAATGGAATAGTTAATAGTATGCCTGCTGAGCATAAGAAAAAAAAACATATTTGAAATAAACAACTCTATTAGGTGAAAGGGTAGTGCAGTGATATACTGAGGACTTATGCCCATGGCAGCAATAGCTAAAAACACTTTTTTGGCATTCTTAGGGGAGTATAGCCTAATAAATCAGCTCAGCTGGTCAAAACTTCATGCTGTACCAAACTGGTGACATTGAGTCAAGTCTTAGACTCTAACTACTTTTCAGTACTTAGTACTGAAATAATACTATTCAGAGGCAGCATGGAGTAAGCAACTCATAGCTATACATGTCCCAGATGAAGCTTACAGAGAAGGAACAACATCAGGTAAATGGTTGTGTATATGATATTTCAGGGCAGACAATCTGTCATGAATACCTGGCTTAAACAGAACCATTATCACTGTTTGACAGCTACCTAGTCAATTGATAAAGAGGATACAATTGATTCTTGTTTTACAAACCCATTCATGCCTGTTCCCATTAATCAAGTAGAGGAATATTCTATATTTCATGGACCTAAGGATATGTACAGATGTGAGAGTTGGACCATGAAGAAGGCTGAGCATTGAAGAATTCATGCTTTTAAACTGTGGTGTTGGAGAAGACTCTTGAGAGTCCCTTGGACAGCAAGGAGATCAAACCAGTCAATTATAAATGAAAGCAACGGACTGCTGCTGAAGCTGACACTCCAATACTTTGTACCTGAAGCAAACGGCCAATTCACTGGAAAAAGCCCCTGATGCTGGGGAAGATTTAGGGCAGAAAGAGAAGGGGAGAACAGAAGATGAGATGATTGGATGCCATCACCAACTCAATGGAGTTTGAGTAAACTCCAGGAGATAGTGAAGGACAGGGAAACCTGGTGTGCTGCAGTCCATGGGGTTGCAAAGAGTTGGACACAACTGGGTGACTGAACAACAACAATAAGGATATGAACTACATACCTCAAAAAACTTGGAAATAACAGGGACTTAAAGGGAACAACCAGATTGAGGACATCCAGTTCTTCAGCATAGGCAATCCTATTCCCATAATGACATAATTGATTTTTTCCAGGTACTAAAGACTGAACTTCCAGATGTTCAAGCTGGTTTTAGAAAAGGCAGAGGAACCAGAGATCAAATTGCCAACATCCGCTGGATCAGGAAAAAAGCAAGAAAGTTCCAGAAAACCATCTATTTCTGCTTTATTGACTATGCCAAAGCCTTTGACTGTGTGCATCACAATAAACTGTGGAAAATTCTGAAAGAGATGGAAATACCAGACCACCTGACGTGCCTCTTGAGAAACCCATATGCAGGTGAGGAAGCAAAAGTTAGAACTGGACATGGAACAACAGACTGATTCCAAATAAGAAAAGGAATATGTCAAGGCTGTATATTGTCACCCTGCTTATTTAACTTCTATGCAGAGTACATCATGAGAAACGCTGGGCTGGAGGAAGCACAAGCTAGAATCAAGATTGGTGGGAGAAATATCAATAACCTCAGATATGCAGATGACACCACCCTTATGGCAGAAATTGAAGAGGAACTAAAAAGCTTCTTGATGAAAGTGAAAGAGGAGAGTGAAAAAGTTGGCTTAAAGCTCAACATTCAGAAAACGAACATCATGGTATCTGTTCCCATCACTTCATGAGAAATAGATGAAGAAACAGTGGAAACAGTGTCAGACTATTTTTTTGGGCTCCAAAATAACTTCAGATGATGACTGCAGCCATGAAATTAAAAGATGCTTACTCCTTGGAAGGAAAGTTATGACCAACCTAGATAGCGTATTGAAAAGCAGAGACGTTACTTTGCCAACAAAGGTTCGTCTAGTCAAGGCTATGGTTTTTCCAGTGGTCATGTATGGATGTGAGAGTTGGACTGTGAAGAAAGCTGAGTGCCAAAGAATTGATACTTTTGAACTGTGGTGTTGGAGAAGACTCTTGAGAGTCCCCTGGACTGCAAGGAGATCCAACCAGTCCATTCTAAAGGAGATCAGCCATGGGTGTTCTTTGGAAGGAATGATGCTAAAGCTGAAACTCCAGTACTTTGGCCACCTCATGCGAAGAGTTGACTCATTGGAAAAGACTCTGATGCTGGGAGGGATTGGGGGCAAGAGGAGAAGGGGACGACAGAGGATGAGATGGCTGGATGGCATCACAGACTCGATGGACATGTTTGAGTGAATTCCGGGAGTTGGTTGGTGATGGACAGGGAGGCCTGGTGTGCTGCGATTCATGGGGTCGCAGAGTCGGATACGACTGAGTGACTGAACTCAACTGAACTGAAAGACTGAATATCAAATATAAGGGAAAACCAGTTATCTCACGTGTTCAGTTATCTCTGTATTCTTCTGGATCCAAAAATCATTTATCTCCTTATTGCTTGAAAAATTCACCTCTTGCTTGTACCTGGGAAGTAGGGTTCCCTTATGATCATTATTACATGTGGACAGCCCCACCTCTTGTCAACCGTTTCCATATAATATGGAGTTTGTGGAGCTGAGAGAATATGCTCACTCAAAACCTGTGCACCCTCCTTCAAATCCCACTCCCGGTTTCTTCTGGAATGTTTTTTTACAAACAGTTCTGTGTAAATTTTTATGGCATAAGCATGTCCTTCACTAGCTCTGTTTTCCAAAAATATTATGTTAGTGATGGAGAAAACAAAAGTGAAATATTCAAGCTAGTAAAAGAATGCAAAAAGTATTTACAGAAAGGAGAGGCAGTTTCACAGATGCAAGGAATTTGTTTTACAAATGAAGAATTAGAAAGGAAAGAATACAAATAAAGTGTACAGAATCATGTTTTAAAGACCAAACATTTCTGCACAAACTCAATAAGAAAAAGAGCATCATCAACAATAATTTAACTGCAAATAACCAAATATCTGATTAGACTCAGTCATTCCTCTATAAGAATAAGTCTGATGTGAGAGATAATGCTGTGGAATTATGAAGAGAAACTATTGTGAGTAAATAATACTGTTTTGGGGAAAATAGGTAGCCCAAAGAGGTCTATACTCTAAATCCCAGACTCTATGACTATATTAATTTATATGAAGGGACTTTACAGATGTGATTAAGATAATGGATTTTTAGATAGGGAAATTATCCTGGCCCAATATAATTAGAGTTCTTAGAACATGCCAACTTTTCTAGGCTGTGGTCAGAGATGTGACAGTGGAAGAAAGGTCATGGTCAACATTAACGATAGAGGAAAAGGTTGCAAGTCAAAGAATGTAGCCAGCTTTAAGATATGAGGAATATAGGAAAATACTCTCCCTTACAACCTCAGAAAGAAATTTGTTCCTACAGATATGAAAATGCTAGCCTTCTGGATCTTACAGAAATGTAAAATAATAAATTTTTGCTTTCATACAAATTTAAGAAAAAGAAGAATTTTATTTCATGTTTCATATTTTCCTTAATGCCTGTGAGAAGACATCATACAAGTCCACTTAAGCTTCCTATAAATAAATAATAAACAAACAAGCTAAACCAAAACCAACCTGCACAGAACTCAGGGATTTGCATTGTTGCAAGCAAATTCACAACGAACTGAATGTTATAAATCATTTTTGGCTGAACAGTATGGCACTGAGATACTTGAACATGTATTTGTGACTTTACTAAAATTCTCTTCAGTTCAGTTCAGTTCAGTCGCTCAGTCGTGTCCGACTCTTTGCAACCCCATGAACTGCAGCACACCAGGCCTCCCTGTCCATCACCAATTCCCGGAGTTCATTCAAACCTATGTCCATTGATCAGTGATGCCATCCAACCATCTCATCCTTTGTTGGCACCTTCTCCTCCTGCCCTCAATCTTTCCCAGCATCAGGGCATTTTCCAATGAGTCAGCTCTTTGCATCAGGTGGCCAAAGTATTGGAGTTTCAGCTTCTACATCAGTCCTTCCAATGAACATCCAGGATTGATCTCCTTTAGGATGGACTGGTTGGATCTCCTTGCAGTCCAAGGGACTCTCAAGAGTCTTCTCAAACACCACAGTTCAGAAACATCAATTCTTCAGTGCTCAGCTTTCTTCACAGTCCAACTCTCACATCCATACGTGACCACTGGAAAAACCATAGCCTTGACTAGAGGGACCTTTGTTGACAAAGTAATGTCTCTGCTTTTTAATATGCTATCTAGGTTGGTCATATTAACTTCCAAGGAGTAATCATCTTTTAATTTCATGGCTGCAGTCACCATCTGCAGTGATTTTGGAACCCAAAAAAATAAAGTCTGACACTGTTTCCACTGTTTCCCCATCTATTTCCCATGAAGTGATGGGGCCAGATGCCATGATCTTCGTTTTCTGAATGTTGAGCCTTAAGTCAACTTTTTCACTCTCCTCTTCCACTTTCATCAAGAGGCTCTTTAGTTCTTCCTGCCATAAGGATGGTGTCATCTGCATATCTGAGGTTATTTTTATTTTTCCTGGCAATCTTGATGCCAGCTTGTGCTTCTTCCAGCCCAGTATTTCTCATGATGTACTCTGCATATAAGTTAAATAAGCAGGGTGACAATATATAGCTTTGAGGTACTCCTTTTTCTATTTGGAACCAGTCTGTTGTTCCATGTCCAGTTCTAACTGTTGCTTCCTGACCTGCATATACGTTTTTTCGAGAGCCAGGTGAGGTAGTCTGGTACTCCCGTCTCTTTCAGAATTTTCTACAGTTTATTCTGATCCACACAGTCAAAGGCTTTGGCATAGTCAGTACAGCAGAAATGGATGTTTTTCTGGAACTCTCTTGCTTTTTTGATGATCCAGCGGATGTTTGCAATTTGGTCTCTGGTTCCTCTACCTTTTCTAATATCAGCTTGAACATCTGTAAGTTCATGGTTCACATATTGCTAAGCCTGGCTTCAAGAATTTTAAGCATGTCTTTACTAGCCTGTGAGATGAGTGCAATTGTGCGGTAGTTTGAGCATTCTTTGGCATTGCCTTTCTTTGGTATTGGAATGAAAACTGACCTTTTCCAGTCCTGTGGCCACTGCTGTGTTTTCCAGATTTGCTGGCATATTGAGTGCAGCACTTTCACTTTTAGGATTTGAAATAGCTTAACTGGAATTTCATCGCCTCAACTAACTTTGTTCATAGTGATGCTTCCTAAGGCCCACTTGACTTCACATTTCAGGATATCTGGCTATCACACCATCGTTATTATCTGGGTCATGAAGATCTTTTTTGTAGAGTTCTTCTATGTATTCTTGCCACCTCTTCTTAATATCTTCTGCTTCTGTTAGGTCCCTACCATTTCTGTCCTTTATTGTGCTGATCTTTGCATGAAATGTTCCCTTGGTATCTCTAATTTTCTTGAAGAAATCTCTAGTCTTTCCCATTCTATGGTTTTCCTCTATTGCTTTTCATTGATCACTGAAGAAGGCTTTCTTATCTCTCCTTGCTATTCTTTGGAACTCTGCATTCAAATGGATATATCTTTCATTTTCTCCTTTGCTTTTCACTTCCCTTCTTTTCACAGCTATTTGTAAGGCCTTCTCAGACAGCCATATTGCTTTATTGCATTTCTTTTTCTTGGGATGGTCTTGATTCCTGTCTCCTACCCAATGTCACAAACCTCCATCTGTAGTTCATCAGGCACTCTATCAGATTAGTCCTTTAAATCTATTTCTCACTTCCACCGTATAGTCATAAGGGATTTGATTTAGATCATACCTGAGTGGTCTAGTGGTTTTCCCTACTTTCTTCAATTTAAGTCTGAATTTGGCAATAAGGAGTTCATGATCTGAGCCACAGCCAGCTCCCGGTCTTGTTTTTGCTGACTGTATAGAGCTTCTCCATCTTCAGCTGTAAAGAATATAATCAATCTGATTTCAGTGTCAACCATCTGGTGATGTCCATGTGTAGTCATCTTTTGTATTGTTGGAAGAGGGTGTTTGCTATGACCTGTGTGTTCTCTTGGCAGAACTCTATTAACTTTTGCACTGCTTCATTCTGTACTCCAAGGCCAAATTTGCCGGTTATTCCAGGTGTTTCTTGACTTCCTACTTTTGCATTCCAGTCCCCTATAATGAAAAGGATATCTTTTTTTGGTGTTAGTTCTAGAAGGTCTTGTAGGTTTTCATAGAACTGTTTAACTTCAGCTTCTTCAGCGTTACTGGATGGGGACAGACTTGTATTATCATGATATTGAGTAGTTTGCCTTGGAAATGAACAGAGATCATTCTGTTGTTTTTGAGATTGCATCCAAGTACTGCATTTCGGACTCTCTTGTGTACTATGATGGTTACTCCATTTCTTCTAAGGGATTCCTGACCACAGTAGTAGATATAATGGTCATCTGAGTTAAATTCACCCATTCCAGTCAATCTTAGTTCACTGATTCTTAGAATGTTGACGTTCATTCTTGTCATTCCTGTTTGACCACTTCCAATTTACCTTGATTCATGGACCTAACATTCCAGGTTCCTATGCAATGTTGTTCTTTACAGCATTGAACTTTGCTTCCATCACCAGTCCCATCCACAACTGGGTGTTGTTTTTGCTTTGGCTCCATCCCTTCATTCTTTCTGGAGTTATTTCTCCACTGATCTCCAATAGCATATTGGGCACTTACTGACCTGGGAAGTTAATCTTTCAGTGCCCTATCTTTTTGCGTTTTCATACTGTTCATGGGGTTCTCAAGGCAAGAATACTGAAGTGGTTTGCCATTCCCTTCTCCAGTGGATCACATTCTGTCAGACCTCTCCACCATGACCCGCCCATCCTGGGTGGGCCCATGTGGCATGGCTTAGTTTCATTGTGTTAGACAAGGCTGTGGTCTCTGTGATCAGATTGGCCTGCTGTCTGTGATTGTGGTTTCAATCTGTCTGTCCTCTGATGCCCTCTCTCAGTGCCTACCATCTTACTTGGGTTTCTCTTACCTTGGATGTGGGGTATCTCTTCACGGCTGCTCCCACAAAATGCAGCCGCTGCTCCTTACCTCAGATGTGGGCTAGCTCCTCTTGGTCACTTTACCCGGCCTCAAGCCTGAGGTAGCTCCTCTTGGCCATGCCTGTGCACCCTCACAGCTGCCGTGCCTGTTTTTTTTAAGGCTAAAAAATTTTAATGCTCAAATCTCTTAGCCTTACCAGATCAAAAATTTAAGTATCAAAATAAAGGATAGAATGGATGTTAGAATAACTGAAGTTATTAATTTGTGTTGAAGACCAATGAAGTTATTACCACAATCATCATATAATAGGCTTAAAGAAAATGCAATTAAATCCTGGGCAAAAGGCAAAAGAAAACATATAGTTAGATGTTGAAAAATATAAGTATAGATAATAAAATTATCTTCATATATATTTTACAAATGGTGACTTGAAAATAAAATACTGACTTTTAATGTCACTTTTTATTCACATAAATTCTTCTACAGGGTAGAATGTTTATTGATGTTACATTTTCTTTTTTTATTAGAAATTTTAATAGAATTTTAACAGAATTAAATAGATTTTTAGTAGAACCTGTCATACATTTTTTTATTTTCATTTTCTTCTTTATTTTATTTTATATTTGAGTATAGTTGATTGGTGAGGGCAATGGCACCCCACTCCAGTACTCTTGCCTGGAAAATCCCATGGATGGAGGAGCCTGGTAGGCTGCAGTCCATGAGGTAGCTGAGTTGGACACGATTGAGCGACTTCACTTTCAATTTTCACTTTCATGCACTGGAGAAGGAAATGGCAACCCACTCCAGTGTTCTTGCCTGGAAAAACCCAGGGACGGGGGAGCCTGGTGGGCTGCCGTCTATGGGGTCACACAGAGTCGGACACGACTGAAGCGACTTAGCAGCAGCAGCAGCGTAGTTGATTTACAGTGTTGTGTTTCAGGTGTACAGCAAAATGATTTATTATATATATACTTGTATCTACACTTTTTCAAATTTTTTCCCATTCAGGTTATTACAGAATATTGAGCACACTCCCCTGTTCTGCATGGTAATTCTTTTTTGGTTATCTATTTTAAATATAGCAGTGAGTACATGTTTGGGATTTACATTACCTTCTTTTGATGTATTTTTATTCTTGTTATGATTGCATAGTTTAGTTGTTCAGTTGCTGTCATGTCTGATTCTTTGCAACCCCATGGATTGGGGCATGCCATGCTTCCCTGTCCTTCACTATTTACCGGAGTTTGCTTAAATTCTTGTCTATTGAGTGGGTGATGCTATCTAATCATCTCATCCTCTGCCGCCCCCTTTCCTTTTGCCTTCAGTCTTTCCCAGAATGAGGGTCTTTTCCAATGAGTTGTCTCTTCCCATTAAGTGGCCAAAGTATTGGAACTTCAGCTTCAACATTAGTCCTTCCAGTGAATATTCAGGATTGATGCTGGGAAGGATTGAGGCATGGAGGAGAAGGGGGTGACAGAGAATAAGATGGGTGGATGTCAAAGCTGACTCAATGGACATGAGTTTATGTGAGCTCCCGGAGACAGTGAAGGACAGAGAAGCCTGGCAAGCTGCAGTCCATGAGGGTGCAAACAGTTGTACATGACTTAATGACTAAACAATAACAGCAACTCTTTTTCAAACTTTTTCCCATACAGATCATAAGAGTGCATTGGGAAGAGTTCCCTGTGCTATACAGTAGGTCCTTATTAATTATCTATTTTGTATTTAGTAGGGTGTATGCTGCTGCTGCTGCTAAGTCACTTAAGTCGTGTCCAATTCTGTGTGACCCCATAGATGGCAGCCCACCAGACCCCGCCGTCCCTGGGTTTCTCCAGGCAAGAACACTGGAGTGGGTTGCCATTGCCTTCTCCAATGCATGAAAGTGAAAAGTGAAAGTGAAGTCGCTCAGTCGTGTCTGACAATTTGCGACCACATGGACTGCAGCCTATCAGGCTCCTCTGTCCATGGGATTCTCCAGGCAAGAGTACTGGAGTGGGGTGCCATTGCCTTCTCCAAGTAGGGTATATATGTCATTCCAAATCCCTCAATTTATCCCTCTCCCCATTTCCCCCTGGTAACAATAAGCTTATTATGAATTTAAATGTGTATTGTGTTTTGAAGGTATTTAAGTTTAAATTGTTGTTTTATGGATAATTTCCCCATTATTTGTTTATACCTTTATATTTCATGAAACTTTGTGTAGTAAATATGGATTCCGTTTTCTGCACAAAGAAAATTCTTTTTACAAAATTTAATTGAATTCATGTAGTAAGTGCTTTGGTACCCCACTCCAGTACTCTTGCCTGGAAAATCCCATGGATGAAGGAGCCTGGTAGGCTGCAGTCCATGGGGTCGCTAAAAGTCAGACACGACTGAGCGACTTCACTTTCGCTTCTCACTTTCATGTATTGGAGAAGGAAATGGCAACCCACTCCAGTGTTCTTGCCTGGAGAATCCCAGGGATGGGGGAGCCTGGTGGGCTGCTGTCTATGGGGTCACACAGAGTCAGACACGACTGAAGTGACTTAGCAGCAGCAGCAGCAGTAAGTGCTTTACTGTGACATCAACAATTAGTACAAATGTTTCTTTGTGGCAAATTTGTAACTATGTACAAATTACTTTGACATATATAATTCATTCAAATAAATTGCTCACAAAATCATTCCTAAAAATATAATTTAAGCCATTTGACCAACATTACAAAAGTTACTTTTAATCTTTGTTTTTAATTTTTGAATTTCAATAAAATTAATAACTGTTACCTGTGTCACATTATTTTCTTAACACTTACTATGCACAAAACACTGGCCTTGCTGCTTGAAAGAGTTTAAAATGGTATAACTCATAGTCTTTATTCTTCAGGATCATACAATGATGTATGAAATTCAAATCAAAAAATATAAGTTAAATCTCTTTTTAAATAATTGGCTGCAAATGACCGAGATAGAATACAACTGTTGCTTGTTATCTACTTAATTTCAAAACTCAACTAACTTTTAGAGTGAGGTGGAAAACATAATAAAGAAGTTATAATATTTAGGGGGAAATCCATATCATATTTAGGAAAAAGTATTGGTTAAAGAGGGCTTCCCTGGTAGCTCAGATGGCAAAAAATCTGCCTGCTAAGCCGGAGATCCAAATTCCATTTCTGGGTGGGGAACAGCCCCTGGAGAAGGGAATGGCAACCCACTCCAGTATTCTTGCCTGGAGAATTCCATGGACAGAGGAACCTGGTGGCCTACAGTTCATGGGGTCACAAAGAGTCAGAAACAGCTGAACCACTAACATTTTTACTTTCTTCATTGGTTGTGCTGTGCTTAGTCGCTCAGTCATGTCCGACTCTTTGCAACCCCATTAACTGTAGCCTTCCAGGCTCCTCTGTCCGTGGGGATTCTCCAGGCAAGAATACAGGAGTGGCTTGCTGTTCCTTCCTCCAAGGGATTTTCCCAACCCCGGATCTAGCCCAGGTCTTGCACATTGCAGGTGGATTCTTTACCAGCTGAGCCAACAGGGAAGAGAAAGATTATAATCACCAACTCAGCCCAGCTGGTGACATCTTAATGGTTAAGAGCGTTGGTTGGAATCTTATTGCAGAAATCAAATCCTGACCATGCTGCTTACTAGCTCTGGCTCCTTGAGTAATTGATTTAACCTGTCTATGATTCACTATTATCATCTGTATAATTGGAATTTGAGGTTAAAACTATTTATCGTAAGATTGTTTTTACTGACTTAATATTTTTAAAATGATGATAATAGTGATTGGCAAAACTTATGGGACTTCCTCGGTGGCTCAGAAGGTAAAAGCATATGCCTACAATGTGGGAGACCTGGGTTCAATCCCAGGGTTGGGAAGATGTCCTGGAGAAGGAAATGACAACCCATCCAGTATTCTTGCCTGGAAAATCCCATGGATGGAGGGGCCTGGTAGGACAGGCCTGGACAGTCTGTGGGGTCACAAAGAGTCAGACACAACTGAGCAACTTCACTTTGGCAAAACTTATATTTACATTACTATTATTTTTGTTATAATTATGATGATAGAAGTATTAAGAACTTTGAGTTCTTGAGTAAGATTTTGGAGACATCCTGAACTCACACTCTGTACAACTTCAGCTCTAGCCTTAAGGTTGAATGGGAACCTGGATAAGGTCAATTGTTTATTTGATATTGCCCCATTAAGACAAACTACACATGTCTTGTATTTTTTAGAAGTAGGTTTTTAGAAACAAACAAAAACTTGATTGTACATGCTCTTGTAAAAGATAGAACAGTTTAATAAGTCTCAAACCAAATGAAATTTAGATGTGATTCCAGATTCAGCTAGAGCAGATGTTGAAACATTGAGAAAAGTCCCCTTGAGAATCAGTTTTGCACTTAAAAACAAAGAAAATTAGCCAGCAAATTCAGCCTTGGAGGGAAAGTATAGACTGGTTTTACTGTAATGATTTGATAAATACTAGTTCTAATTATAAATGGAAATTTTAGAGAAGATCATTTTAGAAAATGTACACTGCACTGAACAATAATGATCTTTGATGATTAGACTGTCTTTGAAAATTAACAATTCCTAAAGAAACTGTATCAGTAAATTAGAATGGATAGAAAAATATTTTTAAATAAAGATCCCAGGGATTTGTAAACCTCACCCTCAGCATAGAGATTTTGATGGAATAAACCTGGGGCGCAACCAGGGTTTTTTCCGTGTCCACAAGCCCTAAGTATGCTGAGCCAGGAGGTGACAGACTGACCCCACATTGAGAAGCACTTCCAGGTAACTGTGTGTGATTCTGTGTTCTGGAAGCGAGAAGCTTTTGCTGGAATCAGCTGGGCTGATAATGAAGTAGAGAGAAGCAGAAAAAGAACCAAAAAGAGAAATAAATATATGAAATATAGAAAATATTAATTTCAAGCAGATACTTTGCAATGCAACCTAAAGGAAATTCTTTAAATTTTCTATGACATAATAATTGTGATGAACCAGAAAAACACAAAAAAAATGCACCTAAACTGGAAATTGCTTAAATGTCTAATGAAAAAGACATGGTTTAGTGAATTAATAAAAACCAGGCCATTTTTGGAAATTACAAAGAAACATGAGTAGTGTTTATTGTTAGGTTATTTGAAGAACATTTGAAAAGAATTGAATTTATATGTATGTATGCAAGGTAATATTTTTATTTTTTAGGAAATTATATTTAATTATATATAATTATTTCAACAACATATCATCATTTTGAGTAATAATCTATTTCAAATGGGCACATGTCCTTTATCATATCTAATGACATGTGTTTACAAACACAATTTTTTTTTTAATACACATAGTCTGAAAAAGTTATCTTTGGGAAACTACAATAGGCAGCCTAAATATTTCTGAGTCAGTTAATTATGCAAATGTAAAATTATGAATCAAGTAATATGATGATATCTACAATATATATACATATAATACACACACACACGTAATTTTGCAATTATGTGTGCTAGATACATTGTTTATTAAACAACCTAAAATGCTGAATACTAGAAGTTTTGTGGTGCTCCTTTGCACATATGTTAGATTAATGACTTATAAAGTAGAAGAGAATATAAATTTTGTGTTTTATGATGCTGTCTTCTCCAAGGCATTTTTCTAAGTAGTAGATAAAACACTTGAAGAGTGTTTGAAAACATGTTTTTGAAGACTCCATTCAGCAGACTTTTTCTTTTAAAAACAGGAGTTTACATTGTTGCATCTCTGTCTCTTTTAGAAGTTATTCATAGGTGTGTGAAGACCACATTTTGGAATGTACAGGCAAAGGGACTAGGCTGAGAGTTAACGAGCTCAGTTTCAAAGGTTATATGTTTCAGTAAAGAACTGTAATTTCAGGGTTAAAAAAAACTCTTCATGATCACAAAACATCCATATATTGATCTCTTAAGCCCATTAAATATGAAAGTTTAAATTTATGTACCCAAGCAATATACTAGAAATCTTGATCATTTAGAAGGATTATGAATCTGAGTGTGGAAGACATGAAGGAAGAAGTCATTGATCTTAGCAATGTTCCCAGGGAGGAAGCCAAATGATGCATCAGTGCCCGATGATCATGATTACATCTTTATTCTTCATTTCTGGAGAAAGCAACAGTTAGACGGATAGCTTCTGTATGCTACTACTGTGATTGAAGTTCTTTTTTGAGGGAGTGGGGAAGAATAAGTCAGTATTGCTTGGTCATTGCATTTTGTACTTCTTGGAACACAATTCTATTGCTGTGGTAAGCAGGTGTTTTTAAATGTCCAGCTCTAATCCCTAGAACCTGAGATATGATATCATGCTTACGACTGTCGTGTTATATGGCATGATTTACCTTAAAGTAAGGAGACTGTCTGGGATTATCCATGCAGGCCCTATACAATCACATAAGCTTTTAAATAGAACTTTCTTTGGCTGGTAGCAGAAGCAAATGTCAGAGAGATATGAAGTCTGAGAAGGACTCAACACATTCTCGCTTTTTAGAGGTGGATGGAGTCACATGAGAAGACATGTAAGTAGCCTTCAGGACCAGAGAGAGGCCCCTGACATCCAGCCAGGAACAGAGATCTCAGTTCAGCCACTGTAAAGAACTGGATTCTGTCAAAAGCTTGATTTGGAAGCAGATTCCTTTCAAAACTTCTAGATAAGAGCCATTTCTGGTCCAGCTGAACTTACTTAAAATGACCTATAGAGTTGTGAGGTAATAGATAGCTGTTGTTTTAAGCAAAGTCTGTGGTAATTTGCCACACAGCAATAGAAAATCAAAGCATAGTTTGAAAGATTTATGTCATTGTGATTAATTTTAATGTCATATATATGTTATATATTAGAGACATGAAAAGTAGTAAAATCACGTAATTAGTGCTGTTCAAGTGAATTGAGTTTCCATATTTATAACTGACCCAACCCTACCTCCTTTTAATTCCTTTCTTGTGTCCACAGTTTGTACACATTCTTTCCTATTAGCCCTGTAGATGTGAATACAGTATATTCTGTTACCATTAATATGATATTTGCTTCTCCACAAGGTATTAAAAAATGCTTTAAGTAAATCTCAGTTATTGTATGTGTCTGTATGTTAGACACTTAGTCGTGTCTGACTCTTTACAACCCCATGGAGGGTGCCCATCAGACTCCTCTGTCCATGGAATTCTCCAGGCAAGAATACTGAAGTGGGTTGCCATTTAGTTATCCTTATGTTTGGGCTTCCCATGTGGCGCTAGTGGTAAGAACCTCCTGCATTGCAGGAGACATAAGAGATGCAGGTTCAATCCCTGGGTCAGGAAGATCCCCTGGAGGAGGGCATAGCTACCCACTCTAGTATTCTTGCCTGGAGAATCCCATAGACAGAGGAGCCTGGCAGGCTACAGTCCATGGGGGCTGTACAGAGTTGGACAGGACTGAAGCGACTTAACATGCATACACACATCTTTATGTTTACAGGTTAAGTTATGCTTTTCTTTACAAAAGAAACTAGTGATATACTTTTGATACGTTTATGTGTGATATTTTAGTCACAGAATAGCTTTGTGTGGTATCTCTGAGCAGTGCTTTTCTCTTTCTCTCTGTCTTTACTTAATCACATAGCCTATCACTAACACCACCAGCAGACAAACAAAAATCAAAAAGAGACAGAGAAGACTTGGCACAAAACAGATGTTATCTTTGAATTTCTCATAGCACCTAGAATTATGTCTTGTATATAATTGCTGCAATACATATTTTAAGAACATATTTATGAATCACTTACTTGGTCTATATATTCAAATTGTCCTCATTTAGGTTTTCACTGATTTGGTTTCAACATAATTTCAAAAAAATGGGGTAGCTTGCTTGCAGATAAAGGAATAATAACAATTCAGACTCAGGACAAATTCAGAGCATGTAAAATCTGAGTGTCCTTCAACTTCATGATCTTGTATATTCTAGGAAAGGCTATGTTCACTTCTCTAGCCAACAGCCCTACGAACGAAGTATCCTAGTCCTTACTGCATCTCTTTTCTCAGCAACTGTCTGCAGCTCCTCTACTCTACTGTTTCTTTGAGACCCTCAGTGTCTGTGGCTTCAGCATGTAACTGCTGTTATTCATCACTACAGCTATTGTTGATGTTTTAGGCTCCATTAAGGCACCGCAGATGGTGGCAATGACTTATCTGTGACCTCAAATGCCTTCGGACACTTGATCCTGATTGCAATGCTTTATTTCCTCTCCTGTTGAACACTGAATTTTCCATTTTTCTCGAAGTGTGCAGGGTCTCTGTGTAGGGGGTTGGGGAAGGGGTTAGTGGAAACACTGAATCTGAGTGGAATCTGATGCATCTGTGTCCTGAATGTAGAACAACCACCTCCTTTGACCCAAGACACTCCCTTTGCAATTTGAGCTTACTCTGTTGGATATACTTTTCACTTCATAAAGCATTTCTTTCAAGTATACTTACTTTATACTTAAAAAAAAGAATCTGCATTCCACTGAAATATGTAGATATGTTGGTGAATTGGTAACAATCCAATTATGACCATGGCAGTTCATGGCTAAAGGCATATGCATTTAGGTATTTCATACATTTTAAAATAGTTGAGGACATTTTATTTCACTAAAAACAGAGAGAAATTTCAGAGAATCATTAGTTCTTACTCAGTTAGGACACCAACATATACATTTAAAATGTTCATAAAAATGTCATAAGATAATTCTTTAAGACTAACAAGGGTATACTCCCCTTTACATACAATTTATGAATTTGTTAGTATTTTAACAAGTAAGAATTTGCTTTTACAGCAAATTGTCTGATATATTAAAATATAGATCTGACTCAATACAAGTTTTGAGTTTCTCAAATGACAGCTTTATCATTATGTGAAAAGTTTTGTTATTTTTGCTATCTATTCTGTTTTTCAACAGAGATGGGGAAATATATTTCATTTCTATTTGCCGTCCCCCTGTGCACTCACATGCAACTTTTTACTGAAGAATGTTTAATTTGCCAAACACCATTTTAATGTAGCATACAATAAATTACTAGAACATTGTACCTTAGAACACGTGCCACATTCCAATTAAAGCAATGATTTTTGTTCATCTGGCCACCCAAGAAGGTGTCATACATTTTGATTTTTTAATTCATTCTATGTGTCATGAAGCATTTTCATCCAGAAAGCCTTTATTATGAAGAAATTTTTTTTTCTTGACAAAATGTGAGGAAAGGCCCTTAAATTCTAGATGTCATAATTCATCTGAATGAAAAGATCTGGACCCTTAAATAGCTAAAAAATAATGTAGACTATCTCTTTATTCAGCATATTAATGAAAACGAGCAAGAATTTCTTCTTTCTTTTTTATCCTGGCCAGTTTCCAAAGTTGGCTCTCAGTTTTTAATCGTATGTGTTGATATCTATAGCCTGTTAAAAATGAGTAACAATCACAAGTCTATGATGTGACTGTTGTCCTTTTACATGGCATGTATGCTAAATGCTAATGTACATAAATTAGTGCCTAATATACATATACTATTAAATGGGGTTGAATTCATCCACAGGGATTCAATAAAAAATTATTGTCCAATTTTGGTCAACCAATTTCTATGTCATGAGGACAATTCCTCCCTCCAAAACCTTGTATAAAATGACCTTTAATCATATAACTTTTAACATTTGCTCTCAATTTCCTCTTCCTTTAACTGAGGCAGACACAAAAGCTGCTCTGATATGTGGCTAGTGAGAAAGACAGTAGCTGTCATTGTCCCTGCATGAACTGGATATCTGAAAAGGGTAATGCTGGTGTTTGAAACTTCAATGTTCTTTTTGAATTTTGGGCCCTGGATACTACTCATTTCACCTTAAAATGATCTGTCAATGCATTTTAAGTATATTGTATGTATTTCTAGCTTATTTTAGAATTAATAAATGGAATGATATTATTTTGGCGAATTTCTTGTTTATTTCTTTTAATGTTAACTGTCCCCCATCATCCTATTTTAAAAGTGAGAAAATAATGTTTAGAGCAGATATTTGGTATATTTATAGCACAGCTCATCACCCCTTCCTTTTTAATTTGTTGTTTTGTCTTGGACTCTAAAAGCTACTGTGGTACATGCTAAGTGACTGAATCAGATTGGACGTCAGAGTCCCTAAGGATAATGAAGAATAGAAGAGTAGAACTTCTATCACATATTGGTCTCTACTGGAAGTGTTAATTGATGAATAGAAAGTAAAAATTTGATTTGGCTACTGAAACTTGTGAAGTCCTGGAATTATTTGTCTTTGGTTCCTGGATGTTGTCAAAATTAATGCACAGATAAATAAAATTCATGAATGGCTGAATTTGAGAACTCCTGGTCTTCCAACACCAGTACCCTATCTCTCAGAGAAAAGCTTATCTTTAGATAGAGCATCATTTGTGCATGTGTGTGTGTGTGTGTGTGTATGTGTGTGCTCAGCTATGTTCTACTCTTTGAGACCCCACTGACTACAGATTGGCAGGTTCTTCTGTCCTTGGAATTTTCCAACCAAGAATACTGGAGTGGGTTGCCATTTCCTACCCTAGTGGATCTTCCCAACCCAGGGTCAAACCGTATCTCCTGTTTTGGCAGGCAGATCCTTTACCACTGTGTCTCCTGGCAAGCCCAATGTCATTTGTACAGTCCATTTATTTTACCTCTTAATATATGCTGGCTAAATTACATTATCTCTTAGGCTACCTGCCCCCTCTTTCAATTTGCCCCACTGTTTGAATGTCTTTCCTAAACAGAACATTCTTACACATAGAAACACACACACACACACACACACCTCCTTATTCACTTAGAATTCATTTTTTTACTCCCTTACATTATAGCATAGAAATTGATTATGCCTGTTTCCCTTATATATTATATTCTTCCCTGGTATCCCATCCTACAATTTTAGTAGTTTTATTAATCATCATTTTAAGGTTTCAGTTGTAGACTTGTGTGCCAATTCTATTAGTTTCTCGAGGTTGACGTAACACATGGCCACAAACTGGATAAGTTAAAACAGAAATGTACAATCTGTCAGTTTTAGAGGCCAGAAACCTGAACTCAAGATGTCAGCAGGACCCTGCTCCCTCCAGAAGCTCCAGGCTAGATTCCATTCTTCCAGCTGCTGTTGTCTGTTGATTACATGACTGTAATCTCTGTTTCCATAGCCACCCTGCCTCCTCCTCTTCTGTCTGTCAAATCTCCCCTGTGTGCTTCTTATAAGGACACTTGTCCTTGGATTTAAAGCCCATCCTGGTAATCCAGGGTGATCTCATCTCAAAATCCTTAACTTAATTACATCTGAAAAGACCCTTTTCCCTAATAAGGTAACTCTCACTCGTTCCAGGGATTTTGTATATCCTTTGGAGGGCCATTTCTCTGCCTCCTACATCAATATCACCCTACAAGATTCTTGAGCTCATGTGTTTCTTTTTTCCCATTCTTACCAAGGAAAAAGTAACTGGAAACTGTTTTGCTTAAAAAGGAACACATTAAACTTTCAATCATTACACAGGGAGGGATTGCTGTCTAATGAAAATATTCTTCCTAAGTTTCAGAAGTAGAGGTTGAAAATCTAGGTCAACGCCTTTGGAATTAGTTTTCAGTGAAGTCCTCTACGTTTTGTTGTTCATTGTTCAGCTGCCCAGTCATGTCTGACTCTTTGTGACCCCATGGACCGCAGCACCCCAGGCCTCCCTGTCCCTTACCATCTCTTAAGTTTGTTCAAGTTCATGTTCATTGTATCAGTGATGCCATCCAGTTATCTATCCTCTGACACCCTCTTCTCCTTCTGCCCTCAATCTTTCCAAGCATCAGGGACTTTTCCAATGAGTTGGCTGTTTGCATCAAGTGATCAAAATATTGGAGCTTCAGCTTCAACATCAGTCCTTCCAATGAGTATTCAGGGTGATTTCCCTGAAGATTGACTGGCTTGATCTCCTTGCTGTCCAAAAGACTTTAAAGAATCTTCTCCAGCACCGCAATCTGAAGGCATCAACTCTTCAGAGCTCTGCCTTATTTATGGTTCAGCTCTCACAGCTGTATGTGACCACTGGGAAGACCATAGCCTTGACTATATGGACCTTAGTTGGTAGAGTAATGTCTCTGCTTTTCAAAGTGCTGTCTAGGTTTGTTATAACCTTCCTGCCAAGAAGCAATTGTCTTCTGTTTTCATGACTGCAGTCAACATCTGCAGTGATTTTAGAGCCCAAGAAGAGGGAATCTGTCACTACCTCCACATTTTCTGCTTCTATTTGCCATGCAATAATGGGGTCGGATGCCATGACTTTAGTTTTTTTAATGTTTAGTTTTAAGCCGGCTTTTTCACTCTCCTCCTTCACCCTCGTCTAGAGGCTCTTTAGTCCTCTTCACTTTCTGCCATTAGAGTGGTATCATGCACATATCTGAGGTTTTTGATGTTTCTCCCTCTACATATATGGATTACATCATTTGAAATAAATCAGGAATTATATAACAAGATTTAACCATTGCTCTGAAAGCAATAATTTTCAATTTGACTTATTCAAATCCTTAAGTGATATGTAATGCCAGATTAAAGAGTGAGAAGGATAACATATAAATGGAAACCAGAACAGTCTGCAACAAGAAGAAAATGCTAGTTTCACTTGAGAATCTCAAGTACTTCCCCAAATAAAGATATACTTGCATGGTGTAGATATTCTCTGTTCATATTTTGCTAACAACACATTTCCTGATACTGCCTCAAATTTTATATCTGAATTAAAAATATAGATGACTATTTTACACTTAAGTTTATAGCTCTCAGGACTATGGTGTTCATTAATAGCTGTAACTTTGAGATACTGTTACTGTTTAGGTTAATGTAATATTTCATCCCACCTTAAGCTATGAACAAAGCTAGTGGAGGCGATGGAATTCCAGTTGAGCTATTTCAAATCCTGAAAGATGATACTGTGAAAGTGCTACATTCAATACCACCTAATTCGGAAAATGCAGCAGTGGCCACAGGACTGGAAAAGGTCAGTTTTCATTCCGATCCCAAAGAAAGGCAATGCCAAAGAATGCTCAAACTACCGCACTATTGCACTCATCTCACATGCTAGTGAAGTAATGCTCAAAATTCTTCAAGCCAGGCTTCAGCAATATGTGAACTGTGAACTTCCTGATTTCAAGCTTGTTTTAGAAAAGGCAGAGGAACCAGAGATCAAATTGCCAACATCTGCTGGATCATGGAAAAAGCAAGAGAGTTCCAGAAAAACATCTATGTATGCTTTATTGACTATGCCAAAGCCTTTGACTGTGTGTGGGAAATTCTGAAAGAGATGGGAATACCAGACCACCTGACCTGCCTCTTGAGAAACCTATATGCAGGTCAGGAAGCAACAGTTAGAACTGGACGTGAAACAGCAGACTGGTTCCAAATAGGAAAAGGAGTACGTCAAGGCTGTATATTGTCACCCTGCTTATTTAACTTATATGCAGAGTACATCATGAGAAACACTGGGCTGGAAGAAGCACAAGCTGGAATCAAGATTGCTGGGAGAAATATCAAGAACCTCAGATATGCAGATGACACCACCCTTAGGGCAGAAAGTGAAGAGGAACTCAAAAGCCTCTTGATGAAAGTGAAAGTCGAGAGTGAAAAAGTTGGCTTAAAGCTCAACATTCAAAAAATGAAGATCATGGCATCTGGCTCCATCACTTCATGGGAAATAGATGGGGAAACAGTGTCAGACTTTATTTTTGGGGGCTCCAAAATCACTGCAGATGGTGACTGCAGCCATGAAATTAAAAGACGCTTACTCCTTAGAAGGAAAGTTATGACCAACCTAGGTAGCATATTCAAAAGCAGAGACATTAAATTTTCCAACAAAGATCCGTCTAGTCAAAGCTATGGTTTTTCCAGTGGTCATGTATGGATGTGAGAGTTGGACTGTGAAGAAAGCTGAGCACTGAAGAATTGATGCTTCTGAACTGTGGTGTTGGAGAAGACTCTTGAGAGTCCCTTGGACTACAAGGAGATCCAACCAGTCTATTCTAAAGGAGATCAGTCCTGGGTGTTCTTTGGAAGGAATGATGCTAAAGCTGAAACTCCAGTACTTAGGCCACCTCATGTGAAGAGTTGACTCACTGGAGAAGACTCTGATGCTGGGAGGGATTGGGGGCAGGAGGAAAAGGGGACGACAGAGGATGAAATGGCTGGATGGCATCACTGACTCGATGGATGTGAGTTTGAGTGAACTCTGGGAGTTGGTGATGGACAGGGAGGCCTGGCGTGCTCCAATTCATGGGGTCGCAAAGAGTCAGACATGACTGAGCAACTGAACTGAACTGAACTAAGTTTCCAAGTTCTCAATTAATTAAGCAACTGTAGTGAAGTTTAAATGAGCCTTTATCCTGGTAAACGATGTGCATTGGTAATTTTTTGGAAAGTAAGAAGAAAAGTGATCACTTATAAGTAAATGTGTATTTTTTCCAAAGGGAAAAATTATTAAAAATGTTTTTGCTTTATAATTTTTTTCTCCAGAGACTGTCATTCTAGTCTGCTAACATGACTTTTTTGTTTTCCCACTTGGACTATACTTGTGTGTGTGTGAGAGAGAGAGAGTGCTATATGTATATATCAGGTTTTGTTGTTGTTGTTTAGTTGCTGTCATGTCTGACTTTTTTGAGACACCATAGACTATAGCCCACCAGGCTCCTCTATCCATGGAATCCTCCAGGCAAGAATACTGGAGTGGGTTACCATGCCCTCCTCCATGGGATCTTTCCCACCTAGGGATCAAACCCACATCTCCTGAATTGCAAGAGGATTCTATTTATCTCTGAGCCACTCAGGAAGCCCGTATGTATTAGGTAGACTTCCTTACATATATTTATTGACTGCATTTATCTATTGTATAACGTAATACACAGGTTTTTGTTTTTGTTTTTTTTTTAAGATAACAATTTTAACAACCTTCCCATACACAAAAATTAATAATGGTAACTGATTATACTAAAACACTATGTTTCTAGAATGCTATCAAACTGTTCCTTGCTATTAGACATGTCTCTCAGTTAACTGGTGGAATAAGAGCAATCTGAATTAAAAGAGTAGTAATAATATGGTTGAATGGGGGAAACAGGAAATTGACTTCTATATATTTCTGTGAGTCATTCTCACACATTTCAGAAGCACAAGAAGATATACAGATGACTATTGTGTGAATAAATAATAATTCTATCATAGTCTGTCTCTTGCTTTTACAGAGACCTTCTGAGAAAACTGAGACTACATGTGAACTTCTCAGGAAAGTGTTATTTTGGCTTTTTACTCAACATTCTCAATTAAATAATAGATGATAGTGAGAACAGCACTTCAGTTTCAAATTATTCATCAAATCACTCCTTTATTTATTTATTTATTTATTTTCAAATCACTCCTTTAATATGTAAAGTTTTAGCTGCAAGAAATTGTTTCATATCTTTGGAGTGATGGACATATTGATTTTAATGACTGATTTAGGAAACAATCTTCTTGAGTCACTGTGGAGATAATCTCATCAAGGATCATATTAACTCTTATTTGATAAAGACTATTCTTGTCCCTCTGGAAATGACCAATTAAATCAATGAAATGGTGTCCAGTCTCATGTTTATTTTAAGGAATAATAATGAGGTGAAAAGTAGACTTGAGAACTTAGTTTAAATTTTAAATATTTATTATTCCATTGAGTTCCTCAAATCAGAGGCTGCCTCTGCTTAAGGACAGCTTGCTTGATGTTACTGATCTATGCAGATCATTTCTCTGGAGAGCTAGATGATTCTGGTTTTCTCATCCTAACTCATGAGCAAATAGTGTTAACAGTGTCTTGATCATGATCAACTTAGCACTCACTCTCTGTATAGTTCAATGGGTTAGTATTATGGTTATATCATAGGCATGCTACATTTATAATCTTTCACTTGAGAAAAACTATAAAGTATATTTAAGAAGAAAATGTAATATTGAAAATAATTAGGTAAATCATCACAGCTGCATAAAGTAATATTTGCATATGTGTAAATACGTCTCTATGAACCGTCAATTTTTGCAGAGAAGTTATTAGAAGCTCTATAGCTCTGCTGAGTCTCTGATTGAGTCTGGCTTCTTCTGCAGTTCTTATTGATTACATGGAGGCATTTTGCGTATATCTACATTTTCTCAGTACTTGATGAAAATCATACAAGTTTTGCTACCATTACTACAAAAAATCATTCTCTACTATTACTTTTAGGACTGCCTCTATTTCTGCTATTAAAATGTTCATATTTTTGAAGTTATATGAAATTATATGAGCTTCTTCTTCTTCTTCTTTCTTGTACTCTAAAAGTGTGCAGGCATGTGTGGTAAGTCACTTCAGTTGTGTCTTTGTGACCCTATAGGCTGTAGCTCACTAGGCTTCTCTGTCCATGAGATTCTCCAGGCAAGAATACTAGAGTGGGTTGCCATGCCCTCCTCCATAGGATCTTCCCAACCTAGGGATCAAAGCTACATTTCTCACATCTCCTGCATTGGCAGACTGGTTCTTTACCACTAAAGCCCCTAGGGAAGGAAGCCTTCTATAATGGATAAGTTTAGTGAAAAGAAAATTGGGTTCAGAACTTACTGACTGAAGGAAAGTTACATGGCTCAAAATAGACTGGAATTAAAACTCTCCCCCAGGTCCTCCCCACCATTCTATGCAAAGCAAAGAACTCTCTCACCCGAAGGCAAAAAAAAAAAAAAAAAAAATGGACATTAAGGTTGATTACACCCAGTTCCCAGCCAGTCCAGCCTCTGGCCGATCTCCAGAATTCCTTGCCCCAGCTGTTTAAGAGATAACTACTCTGAACAACCTTGGAGAAGAACAGGCCCCTTTAAGACAGTAGATTTCCACATACATGCCTATATATACTTACTTTTTTCTTGGGTTAATGCAGCAGCTCACTAATCTGAATGCTGCCCCTTCTTGCCTCATTAAAGATGATCTGTTCCTGTAAAGTGCTAGTCTAGTTCTTTTTCTGAACCTCACCTTCTCTAACTCCCTTATCCTACACTGATGATCTCAAGCTTGTTGCATTTCTTACTGAGACTTGGATCTATTAACTCTACTGAGCCTTGGTTTCCTAATCTCTAAGCTATATCTAATAATATTCACTGTGGAGCTTTATCATTTTTCAGAATTAGACATAATGTATCCAAGAACCTACCAGTTATTGAAACATATTATTAGTGTGACAGGTTATAAATGGACAACCGGTTTTGACAGGAAAAGAACTATTTAGTTCCATTTTGTATTCTGTTGTTCTGATGTGCTTAAAAAATGAAACATAAATACTTCATTTTATCTCCTGGGAATATTTGAAGACAAATATCATCCCTGCTCCTGTTTGAATAGGCAGTAATGTTTAAAGTGAAAAAGAGAAATACTATTTGAAGAAAATAAGATTTGAAGTATTTGTTAGACATTGAGGAAGAGTAGGCTGTGGAGGAATAATAAATTTTTGTGAGAGCAACTGCAGGGAGAAAAGCTCAAACAAAGGCACTTTGGAGGTCTGGGAACTAATCTTTTAATTCCCAGAAAGAGTTGGGTGTTTTGATCTAGAATTGGATGACTGTAAGAGAATTAATTGAATGTCCTGGAGGCACACGGGAGTGGAGTATCCCAGGCCACCCAGCTCCACTCGGGCATGAAACTCTCAGCCCTGTACCATGTGTCAGCTCAATGATTCCTCAAGTGAATATATGAGAGCACCTTCTACCTATGCTCCATGTTACCTGTTAGTTGAACAGCAAGGATGACAGACACCATGGCAACAAGGGTGTTTCTGTGTGTCTGTCCTGTGTGGACTATTGAGGAAGAGTGGGATGTGTTAACAGTTTTCTCTTAGATGTCTCTAAGGGACATCTAACAGGGTAGGGTAGCAATAGGTGAAGTCCTCTGTACCTGTACTTGGAGAAACAGCCTAAACAGGGTTAATCCCTAAATGAGAGTGAAGTGATTGATTAGTGACATTCTAGGGACATTTGTAATATTAGCAACCCACCTTTTCCACTGATGACTACATTTTCTCTTCATTTCCCAATGACAGAAGTGTTTCTTTATCAGTTCTCTTTTGTTACATGGGCACAGGCTTTGTGACTGACTGCTGGTATTCCTGTTTTATCTTTAGATTACTCTCCTGTGGCTACAGAGCAAAGAACTGCTGGCCTCATTGTTTCAACATTTTGACTTTGTTGACATTTGAGATTTGTTGGAAATTAATCACCAGGCAGTCATAACTTACATAGAGCGCTAAGCATAGATCAGGACACATAATGGGTAATCAATAAAAATGTGCCTGCACCCTAGTGACCAATTCTGATCTCATCTTGATTTTGTAATTTTGGGTTCTTAATGATGCAATAATTTCCAATTAGCATACCAGGCTGAGTTCAACCTCAGGGTAAGGACATAAAACTCATACTTAATTTTTTTTTTTTTTAGCCTGTGATCATTAAACAAAATCATTTAAATTTATTTTCTGCTCACTTCTTGTGAGTGACAGGAATATCCTATTAAATCATGCTTTGGTCTTCCCCCAGTGGGTTTACTGCAACAACAAGATGCTTGCAGACTCCCCTTATGTGGGTTGATAGAATCAAGGATGCTGTAACTGAAAAGAATCTGGAAAAATGACTTACGTTTCCTGTGCAAGATGTGGCAGCATCTATTAAATTTTGTAATTGTTCCTTTATGTAGCACTCATGCTGTCAGATTTAGCCCACATGCCGTTATGTGTTTCTACATTTGGACTTTTTTCTTATAAACAAGCTGCTAACACAGTTGTCCTTCTTAGGAAAAATAAAGCCTTAGCTAAGAGAAAGTATTTGTGTGTTTGGAGCTTCAACATCTGTATTCAAACACAGACCACGCTTCCTATTTTAAAACTGAAATTGATGTTGACAGCTCATTTTTTTTTCCATTGGTAGTGGGTAAAGTGCCTGTCTAGCGGCACTAATTTTAGAGAAATAACTTTGTTTGAAATTAAAAACAATAAACTTCAATGAGAGGAAAAAACATATTGTTTGGTTCTTGGAGTTGGATACATTTGGCATTAGTGACAGAGGCCTCACTCAATGGTACTTCAGGGTGAGTTAATACCTTAAGAAACAGAACATTTGAATGTAAATTATAAGTGGTAACACTTCTTGTGTTTGTAGTTGTTTGTTATTAGGGGAATTTTGCCAAAGACCAAAATAGTATCTTCTTGAAATGCTACTTCATTTTCTTTCATCCCACATTGACTTTTCTCCTTTGGAAAATGCTTAAAAATTTTTGAAAAGGGTTGACAAATAAGATAGGGCTCAGGAGAAGTGATCATGAGAGTTATCAGTGCCATCATACAAAATCTGTATCCAAACCTGACAGGGAGAGGGAAATTTTCAGCTTTCTGACAGTTTTTCTTCTTTCCCCTGTACACTCTGCTCATAGTTTATTTGAGCTCAAATTTAATTTCTAATATTTTTAAAGTTTGTGCCAAAAAATGTTCTGGATGCTGAATGGAAAACAAATACACCATTTAATTTAATATAATTTCAACCAGCATTCATTGAGTGTCTGCAGCTTCTGCTGCTAGGTCGCTTCAGTTGTGTCAGACTCTGTGAGACCCCACAGACAGCAGCCCACCAGGCTTCTCTGTCCCTGGGATTCTCCAGGCAAGAATACTGGAGTGGGTTGCCATTTCCTTCTCCAATGCATGCATGCATGCTAAGTCGCTTCAGTCCTGTCTGACTCTATGTGACCCCATAGACGACAGCCCACGAGGCTCCTCTGTCCACAGGATTCTCTAGGCAAGAATACTGGAGTGGGTTGCCATTTCCTTCTCCCATTGAATGTCTACTGGGAGGCAATAATGGTCTCCTCTCTTATGTAGTTTAAACTCTTACTGAGGAAGTACTTCATGATAAAATTATTTTCAATGCCAAAATATATGAATAAAACCTATAGGAAATTATACTAAGCATACCAGCTTTTATTTAGACTTGGGGAAATCTTTTTGTGGGAGTTGGGAATGTAGTTGTGTTTTGAAAACAAATATAAGTTAATAGAGTAGAGGAAAAAAGAGGGCATTCCAAGAAACATTATTGGTGTGAATAAAAGGGAAATGAAGCAAAATATATTAACAAGACAATAAAAGATATCATCCAAATGTGCACAGTTGACAGAAGATTGAACAATAAATTAGGATTATGAACACAAAAATGACTGCTCTTACTCCACATTGTCTTATAAATATTGCTTTGAATTTTATTCTGCCTTTCAAAATTAATTTTACTCTGCCTTTTCAAAATTAATTTTATTCTGCCTTTTCAAAATTAATTTTATGTACACAAGATGAGTGTAGTAATTTAATAAAATTACATATATATTTATCCATGAATTCATGTGCACATATATGCATACATACATATGCATACACATTAGATAATATAAATTAGTGTGTAGAGAGAAGCAACACCTTCCTGACTCTTCCCTCCACACCATATAAACCTGCTCCCTAGAGTATATGTTTTAAATTATTTTAACTTTTTTTAAAATATTCTTTTGATACTAATCTTTCCGATTAGTATGTATGTATGATTTTTATTAATCTAGTTTAAAATCAGCTTTTGAAGAACTAATGCTTTTGAACTATGGTGCTGGAGAAGACTCTTGTGAGTCCCTTGGACAGCAAGATCAAAACAGTCAATCCTAAAGGAAATCAACTGTGATACTCATTGGAAGGACTGATGCTAAAGCGGAAGTTCCAATACTTTGGCCACCTGAAGCAAAGTTCCTAACAGTTTGGAATCATTTGAACTTACCTGGGGCAGAATTTTTGCATTTCAGCATTTCAGTCCTGAATATTCATTGGAAGGACTGATGCTGAAGCTGAAACTCCAATACTTTGGCCACCTGATGTGAAGAACTAACTCATTGGAAAAGACCCTGATGCTGGGAAATGTTGAAGGCAGGAGGAGAAGCAGGCAACAGAGGATGAGATAGTTGGATGGCATCACCAGCTCAATGGACATGAGTTTGAGTAAGCTCCCAGAGATAGTGAAGGACAGGGAAGCTTGGCATGCTGCAGTCCATGGCATCACAAAGAGTTGGACATGACTTGGCACCTGAACAACAACAATGGACTTTCTATTCTCAGTCACAGATTTATGACTACATTCATGTTAGACACTGCTGATCTAAGTAGTAGACTGTGTTTATGTTTTTCCTGGAGTTAATATTTCCTCACTAAAATAAAAGTATTTTGAATTTTCTTCCCACTTTCTCCAACAGGCTCTCAAAACAATTTCAGACAAACCTATCAGTTTATCATTTTCCCTCCAGTGACCTCCCCTCCTGGATTGTTCAGCAGGATTGTTGCTTACTCAGTCTATTTAACTACTTTCATTCTTTGACTTCTCTTCACTTCTCCCCTGTGTATGATCTTGTTATCTGAAACCTGTGTGTATCAGTCAGGATATGCTAACTGCTAAAATAAACCACTCGATGTTTTTAGTGGCTTTACCTAACAAACCTCTGTTTCACTCACCTCATGTCTGATTTGGTCAGTGTAAGGACTCAGCTCCAAAATTCTGCTGAAAACATTACTTCACTGTGTGACTCTGCCAACAGTTAGATCCTCCACAGCATCTGCTTCTGCCTGATAGTCAAAGAAAAGATAAGTCTGGAGAAATCACAAGAGGAGTGAGATCTAGATCTTAAAGTGGCACGCCCTACTTCTGCCTACATCCATTGGCTGAACTTGGTCACCTGGCTACAGCAAACTATACAGAAGGCTGGGAAATATCTTTCTGTGTTTTCAGAAGAAAAAATAATCTGTTTTGATGCACACATACTATTGACTCTGCCATATCATCTCTTTATGTTTTCATTTCAATGGAACATTTTCCTTAGCTGGTATTTAAGAGTATATTCGGTGACATGCTTATTGAGGCTTGTTTAAAGTATCATATTTTCATTTGATTGACAATTTGGCTGGGTACTGATGTTTCTATGGTATTTAGATGTGTAATGACATTTAGCAGCTAATATTGTTCTCAACAACCCTGATCCTTTGTGGATAGTTAACCCTTTCTATGGGCTTCCCTGGTGGCTCAGAGGTTAAAGCATCTGGCTGGAATGTGGGAGACCTGGGTTCAATCCCTGGGTTAGGAAGATCCCCTGGAGAAGGAAATGGCAACCTACTCCAGTATCTTGCCCATGGAGAGAAAAGCCTGGTGGGCTACAGTCCATGGAGTCACAAAGAGTCGAACACGAGCACTGTGTTTTTGTTTTGCTTTTTAAATAAATCTCTCAAAGCACTTAGTGCTTATTTTTCTCATTGGTATTACAGATTTTACAATGATGAGCTTTTGGTGTGAGCATTTATCATTCATTATAACAGATAATCAGAAAGCCCTTTCTCTTTAGAGGTTTAATTCTTTAACTCAGGGAAATATTTAAGAATATATCTTTAAATTTCCTCCTACTTCATTTTCTTTTCTGCGACTCCTTTAAAAATAAACATTGGTCATATAATTTTCTTGTTCTTTCTATACTCTCATTCATATTTTGAGTTCAACTACTTGATCTTCTTGACTTTATCTTGTAATTAATAGTATTTTATTTTGGCTGTCTTATTCTACGTTTGGCTTTGATTTCTTATTTTGAAATCTAGGTGAGTTTGACCAAGTATTGCATTTGCCTCATTCAAAAGTCAGAATTCCTCAGGAACTGAAATGGTATGCACAGATATGTCTCACTACCCTCCTGCCTTCTCTAGCCTGTTTTCTTTCTGCATCTCATATGTAGTCATCTTTATCATTTTATTGTTACTTCTTGGAAATAAAAACATATGTTTTCATCTCTGTGTGTGTAGGTTAAAAAAAAAGAAGATTCTTATTATCCCACATCCTATCTAACATTAGTTTTTATATGCAATGTTCTATGCTTTAATTTTTCTCCTTACCCTAATCTGTAGATCTTGCTATATTAACACAAGGAAATTTTCTTTTTTCTTTATGATATTTTTTCTTTTTGATTTTTTTCTTTATGATCTATTTTCTTTTCCATAAATTTTTCTTTATGGATGCATACCTTGTTATTTTGTACCACATCCTTATTTATTATGAGGAGATTCTTATGCAGTGGGATAGTTTAGCAACCTGGCTTGTACTGACTAAAGGTCAGCAGCAACACTTCTCTCTGCCTTGACGAACAAAAAGTTTCATTAACATGGCCAAATGTCCCTTAAGGGGTAAAACCACTCAGGTAGGTTTATCATGGTTTTGCTGTTACTGTTTCAACACTTCTCTTATTCGACACCTCCCTTATTATTGGACAATTGATATTATCTTAAGGTTTGCTGTTACAAGCAATACTATCAATTTTGAAAAGTAGGTGATTTTATACTTAGGGAAAATAGCTTCTTGGAAGTGAATTGTAAGCTAGCTATTAAGATGTTTTTAGTTGTAAAAGCTATCCATATCTGTGCTAGGAACTAGTTGGTACAGTTTTAAGTTCCTACTGAATCCAATTCAAATTTAGAATTACTGAATTTTAAAATTTTATTTACTTTAAAATTTTCTCTCTTCTTTGTATCTCTTTTCTCTTAAAATGAATATCTTGTTTCCTATCCATATTAACACATAATCATTCAATCATATACACATATATATAAATTCAACTGTATATTTAAAATATAAATTATAAATAATATATATCATATATAAATTAATTCATATATGTAGATACTCATATATAAAGATTCATATATGGAAATCATATATAAATTCATATATACATACATATAAATCTGTTTGTTGTTATGGCACGAATTTGTCACTCAGGGTTTATGTTTCACTTTGCTTTGATTTTATGATTTTTAAACATTTGTTTTTTATATTTATATAAAATGTTTATGTGGTTCCTAAGGTAAAGCTACAAGTTAGGTATATATATCAATAATTTATAGTAGCTTCTTTTTTCATTCTGTTTCTCTATCCTTTCTGATAATCATTTTCTGTTAGTTTTGTTTCACTTTTCTATTTTTTAAATAAAATAAATATGTATCAACTGTATTCCTTCCTGTCTTAAGTATCATATTATTCATGTTTCTTTTTCCTTTGTTTTATGTAGCTTATTATATCCCAGAAATTATTGCATAGCATTTCGTAAAACATAGCCTTTTTCCCTTTGACAGATGTTTAGCACTTCACTGTGTGGTTACACCACAATTCATTCCAAAGTTTGAAAGGGAGTAAGAGGAAAATATGTGCTCAGTCTGCCATCTTTATCTGAATGTGTCATATTGGCACTGGCTTAGGTTGCAGTTCTTTAATTTGGTAGCTTCTGTAGTATATTGGATAGCCTTGAAATCAAGTTTGAACTTATAGTTCAAACGAATATTTAAAGTGAAAGTGAAAGTTACTCAGTCGTGTCTGACTCTTTGCAACCCCATGGACTATATTCATGGAATTCTCCAGGCCAGAATACTGGAGTGGGTAGCCTTTCCCTTCTCCAGGGGATCTTCCCCACCCAGGGACTGAACCCAGGTCTCCCACACTGCAGGCAGATTCTTTACCAGATGAGCCATGAAGGAAGCTCCAAACTCACATTAATAAAGATCAATGTAAACAGTACTAACATAATTAAAAATGGCAATAAACTTAATCTGAATTAAAGAGTGAAATAAAAACTGAATGTCTTAATTCAGACTTTTCTGACCTAGGAGTATGAGATTAGTAACAATTGTATAAATATGACCTAAATAAAATCCCTTGTAATTATTCAGTGGAAGTGAGAAATAGATTTAAGGGATTAGATTTGACAGAAAGAGTGCCTGACGAACTATGGATGGAGGTTCGTGACATTGTACTGGAGACAGGAATCAAGACCATCCCCGTGAAAAAGAAATGCAAAAAAGCAAAATGGCTGTCTGAGGAGGCCCTACAAATAGCTTGAAAAGAAGAGAAGGCAAAAACAAAGGAGAAAAGGAAAACTATACCCATTTGAATGCAGAGTTCCAAAAAATAGCAAGGAGAGATAAGAAAGCCTTCTTCAGGGATCAATGCAAATAAATAGAGGAAAACAACAGAATGGGAAAGACGAGAGATCTCTTCAAGAAAATTAGAGATACCAAGGGAATATTTCATGCAAAGATGGGCTCAACAAAGGACAGAAATGGTAGGGACCTAACAGAAGCAGAAGATATTAAAAAGAGGTGGCAAGAATACAGAGAAGAACTATACAAAAAAGATCTTCACAACCCAGATAATCACAATGGTGTGATAACTCACCTAGAGCCAGACATCCTGGAATGTGAAGTCAATTGGGCCTTAGGAAGCATCACTACAAACAAAGCTAGTGGAGGTGATGGAATTCCAGTTGAGCTATTTCATATCCTAAAAGATGATGCTGTGAAAGTGCTGCCAGCAAATTTGGAAAACTCAGCAGTGGCCACAGGACTGGAAAAGGTCAGCTTTCATTCCAATCCCAAAGAAAGGCAATGCCAAAGAATGCTCAAACTACCACACAATTGCATTCATCTCACATGCTAGTAAAGTAATGCTCAAAATTCTCCAAGCCAGGCTTTAGCAATACATGAACCGTGAACTTCCAGATGTTCAAGCTGGTTTTAGAAAAGGCAGAGGAATCAGAGATCAAATTGCCAACATCCGCTGGATCATCAAAAAAGAAAAAGAGTTCCAGAAAAACATCTATGTCTGCTTTACTGATTATACCAAAGCCTTTGACTGTGTGGATCACAAAAAAACTGAGGAAAATTCTGAAAGAGATGGGAATACCAGATGACTTGACCTGCCTCTTGAGAAACCTATATACAGGTCAGGAAGCAACAGTTAGAACTGGACACGGAACAACAGACTGATTCCAAATAGGAAAAGGAGTACGTCAAGGCTATATATTATCATTCTGCTTATTTAACTTATATGCAGAGTACATCATGAGAAACGCTGGGCTGAAGGAAGCACAAGCTGGAATCAAGATTGCTGGGAGAAATATAAATAACCTCAGATATGCAGATGACACCACCCTTATGGTAGAAAGTGAAGAATAACTAAAGAGCCTCTTGATGAAAGTGAAAGTGGAGAGTCAAAAAGTTGGCTTAAAGCTCCATTTTCAGAAAACGAAGATCATGGCATCTGGTCCCATCACTTCATGGGAAATAGATGGGGAAACAGTGGAAACAGTGTCAGACTTTATTTTTGGGGGCTCCAAAATCACTGCAGATGGTGACTGCAGCCATGAAGTTAAAAGATGCTTGCTTCTTGGAAGGAAAGTTATGACCAACCTAGACAGCATATTCAAAAGCAGAGACATTACTTTGCCAACAAAGGTCTGTCTAGTCAAGGCTATGGTTTTTCCAGAAGTCATGTTTAGATGTGAGAGTTGGACTGTAAAGAAAGCTGAGCACTGAAGAACTGATGCTTGTGAACTGTGGTGTTGGAGAAGACTCCTGATAGTCCCTTGGACTGCAAGGAGATACAGCTAGTCCATCCTAAAGAGATCAGTCCTGGGTGTTCATTGGAAGGACTGATGTTGAAGCTGAAACTCCAAAATTTTGGCCACCTGATGCGAAGAGCTGACTCATTTGAAAAGACCCCAATATTGGAAAGATTGAAGGAGGAAGAGAAGGGGATGACAGAGGATGAGATGGTTAGATGGCATCACCGACTCAAGGTACATGAGTTTGGGTAAATTCCAAGTAGTTGGTGATGAACAGGGAGGCCTGTTGTGCTGCAGTTTATGGGGTTGCAAAGAGTTGGACACAACTGAGTGACTGAACTGAACTGAACTGATAGTACTTAAACTGTGTCTTGACTAACATTTAAAAAGCAGAGCCTCTCTGCATGTAGTGGGAATAATAAGATTGGCACATGTTTACTAATGTGTTTACAATTTTTAAAGGAAAGAGTTGATCAGTTTGGTTAATTACTAATACACTCCGTTAATGAAATTCAATTTATGAATCAAATTGGTTAATTAGAACTTTAATTATAAGAATAAATGGTATCCTTCAACATTGTCTAGGATAATTTAGCCAGTATTTGTAACAAATATAATAGATTGGTGTTCTCATTTAAAGACTTCTTTAAACTGAAATGGGCTTCCCTTGTGGCTCAGATGGTAGAGAATCTGCCTGCAATGTGGGAGACCTGGGTTTGATCCCTGAGTTGGGAAGATCCCCAGGAGAAGGGAATGGCTGCCTACTCCAGTATTCTGGCCTGGACAATTCCATGCAGTATATAGTCCATGAGGTTTCAAAGAGTTGGACATGACTGAGTGATTTCACTCACTTTCACTTAAACTGAAAAGCATGAAACCACTTCTGGGCATATTCTGCATTGAATCATAAAGAAACTCAGGTCTCACACTAGTATCTTTACTAAACAATGTAGATTTGCTATTGTAGATTTTATCTAGAGTGACAATAATAAGGGTATCATTACTGCTCTTTTTCTTATATCTTTCCAACATTTCATATCACATGGCACTTGTACAACAACTCTCTCTTTTGATTAATATAAAT
Organism: Bos grunniens; assembly: GCF_055505025.1. Lineage (NCBI taxonomy): Eukaryota > Metazoa > Chordata > Mammalia > Artiodactyla > Bovidae > Bos > Bos grunniens. Next base: position 108,064,942 of record NC_141165.1, read on the forward strand.
TCCTCATCTTCAAGCTAGACTGTTTCTCAGTGCAAAGTTCCCTCTTTCGACTCAGCCTTTCTACTTAGATGGGCACTTGAAAAGTACTAAATGCTTCCAGTTCTTCTTTCTTTTTAAAAAAAAATATTTATTTCACTATGCTGGGTTAGTTGCAGCACATAGAATTGTAGATCTTTCTTGTGGCAAGAGGGAGTTTTTTTTTTTTTTTTTAGTTGCAACATGTGGGATCTAGTTCCCTGACCGGTGGTTGTACCTAGGCCACCTATAATAGAGCCTTAGCCAGTGGGCCACCAGGGAAGTCCCTGAATGCTTCTAGTTCTGAATGTCTGTTTGTTTTGTCATTATTATAAGAAGCAGTGTCATTGGAATGTTAGTCGGGCTCAAAGATGAAAATATGCATAATGTTAATATGTAAGGAATAATTTTATTTATTTAAAATGCAAATGAGAAACTTTGTATCAGTGTTAACTCTACAAAAAATAGAAGAATATATAATATTATTAATATATCATCAATTCTTTTCAATCAACAAGCACTAACCCAATAGGAAAATACAGAAAGATTATGAACAATTCATAATGAAGAAACCCAAAGGGCTCGTAAACATATCAAAAAGCATTCAGTTTCATAAGTTATCAAAGAGATGACAAGTAAAACATGAAATCTTCTTAAGTGATTTAAACTATGGTAATAACTGTGTTAGTAAGAGTTTCAGGATATGAAATTTTTTTCTTGTATATTGCTACTGGGATTCTATGTTAGCAAAATAATTCTGGTGTGATATTTGGAAGAATGTTTCAGAAGTGTTAAAATTTATACTCCTTTTCAGCAAATAATTCAATTCTCCTTGTCAGTATCTATCAAAAGGAAACAATAATCAATTCCTGTGTGTTAGTTGCTCAGTCATGTTTGACTCTTTGCAACCCAATAGACTGTAGCCTGCCAGGCAATGTTGTCCATGGACTTCTCCAGGCCAGAATACTGGAGTGGGTTACCATTCCCTTCTCCAAGGGATCTTCCCAACCCAGGGATTGAATCCAGGTCTCATGCATTGCAGGCAGATCCTTTACCATCTGAGCCACATAAATATATATTTATAAACAAAATTTTATATAATACAAATATATATTTCTGATTGTATTATATATAAAGTATATATATATAATTTTATGATTGTGCTTAACCATTAAAATCGCCCCTAACAATCCCCACCTGCTGGTATTCACACCCTTAGTAACCCTTCTGCTTGATTATGGGCTGGATATAGGGACTTACTTCTAATGAAAAGAATAAAGCAAAAATGATGGTAAGAAATTAGGTGTTGAAAAACTCTGACTTCGATCTTGCTCACAGTCTTCCTTTGAGTCTTCTCACTATATGGCTTGGTGACAAGCTGCCATATTTTGAGCTGCCTCACGAAGAGACCCACATGCTAAGGAACTGAAAGCAGCTTTCAATCAACCAGCAGCAATAAACTAAAGCCTTATGTGCAACAACTATGAGGAATGGAGTCCTGCCAACAAGCCCTGAGAAAGCTTAGAATTGAATCTTGCCCAGGCTGATATCTTGATTTCAGTCTTGTATGGTCTTTTGACCTGGAGGATTCAATTAGCTATACCTGGATTCCTCATTCACAGACACCATGAGATAAAAAATGTGGGTTATCTAAAGCTGGTAAATTCTGGAGTAATTTTATATGCAGCAATAGATAACTAATAAACATGCAAAACTGATCTTGCTGTATGAATGACTGAGAAAATAGAATCTAATAAAAACATAAGGTATCATCTAGGTTTAGGTATAAATACAAGCATCCCACATATAAACAGATATGTTATACATACTGGGAGAATATAGATAAAATGGTAAATATTACTTTTCTGAGCTATGAGGTGATACGAATTTTAAAATTATTTTCCTAGGATGTTACTATATATTTCAAATGTTTTAGTAATGAATTAATTTTAATATTGCTATCTAAAGGAAAAAAGACACAAAACAAAGTGACCAGGAGAACAAAATGCTTTAAAGTCCGGTTTAGTGCTTTGCATGGAGTTGAAAATCAGTTAAGTCCTGGGTAAAGTTTCTTTAATGGATGAATTTAATGCAAATTCCCCAAAGTTTCTTAAGGCCAATGAAGCTTTAGATATTTTCTTACAGTACAGACAGTCAAAACGCTCGGTTTTATTTCATATTTTTACTTTAAATTTTGTCAACATGCAATAATGCACTGAAGAAACAATTCTGTTTAAATCTGGACAACAGTAACAGAACCTCTAGATAACCCGGAGAGTACCTTACTGTGATTTACATGAACTGTGCAGTACATTATTCCAAGAGGGAAATGATCCCTGCAAAAGCTGAAGATGAAACTATGCGACGGAATCTCGTCAGAGTGAAGACACCAGGGCACCTGCTGAATGGCTGTTGTCTGCAGCGGAAAGGGCACTTACCAAAGCTTATTAGTTTAATATGCCAACCCAATTGCATGTTAAGTTACACTCAGCTTCTCTGAAGGTCTATACTATGAATCATTTTGTGTACTATAGCTTGAGACTGAATAAGAGACAACATACCCTGGAGCACACACTTAACTTGGACTATCCATCTTTTTAATATGCCTAATAATAGGATAGTCAGACATAATGAATTACATAGTTTTATGTATTTGAGGAACTATAGACTAGTTTGGCTGTGCAGTTTTCTCTCCCTTTTTTCCCCCCTCAGGTCTTATCCCTGGTGAATTTGAATGTGGTATTCCTGGAAGATAAGCTTGTCAAAACAAAGGACAATTGTCTGCATATGTAATTAAATAAAAATAGCAAGAATTCTTTCTTTTGATACTTCTAACTCAGGATCATTGATTCCAAATTGCTTATCTAAATACTGAGAATAAATAAAGTTCTAAAGCTTAGTAACTAAGTTACTGTTGGTTATCAGGAGACCTGGAGTTCCTTTCCAGTTTTAGCATAGCCTATCTGGGGAAATTTTGGCAAATCATTTACTTTCTTGGAGCCTTCATTTCTTCAGCTATAAAATTAGTTTAACAATCAGGACTTACCTCATGGATTTGCAACGAGACAGTATATTTAAAACCTTTTGCATATTACTTGCACAGACTAAACACCTCAAAATATGTAATAAATATGCACATCTATCTAGTTTCTTATCTATCTCTATATATTCTTATTGTAGTAAATTCAAAATAGCTAAAGCTTATTTAAAAAATATTTATTGAGCACCCACCAAGTGCTCAACACCAAGTTCAAAATGCCTCTTTATGCCAAATTTTACCTACTTTCTAATTATATAGCATAACTTGTCTCTATAGATTACTATGTTTTAGTTTCCATTTCAAAGCTTCTTTTTATGGGATGCATTTCTGAGTTGATTTGTTGGTGGGGGGTCCTTGGCTTTCATTTCACATTCCAGCTATGTTCTCAGGGCATCAATTAAGTTAAATTGTCAAATTTCTTTCCTCAGGAAGAACACAGAGCATTTAAAATATGTATTTTCTATAATGCTTATGTCAAAGCACACTGAGTAAATGATTGTCAACAGCAATTTCTATGGCACCTCAGTTTTCCTTTTAGATCTTCTAACTGAAAAGTACTAAATAAATTAGGATAAAATTCACAAAAATACCTGCCATTCCTCTCTTTCTGTTAAGAAAGGTACTATTCATTTTGGTACTGGGAAAACCCCTGAAATTCCACATGGCTGCCAGCTGCACAGCGTTTATGCCAAAACACGAAGAAAGCACACCTCCCTGAAGCACTTACTCAGAGACGCTTTACCTGATTCGTTAGTGAGCAGAAGAGGGAATTTTCTGGACAAGTACTATCTCTTGTGAAGAGGCTTTGTAAGAACTTTATTCTTTTGATCTAAGCCATGAATAAAACAGAGATCTGAGTTTGATATATCTCACATATATGAGGATAATGGCTATTTTGCACATCAATGCAAACCTTTTCTATTTTTACTATTAAAAAAAAAAAAAAAGCCAAAGTATGTCCTGCAATATCTCTAAAGCTAAATCAGACCAGGATAAGGGAAAATTTCTAAAAGTCTTGTCTTTTTGAATTAGTGGGAAGATAGGATTGTGCGGTAGGCAGACCACTGGATTAGGACTCAGAAACGGCTTCCTAGGTGGCGCTAGTGGTAAAGAACTCGCCTGCCAAGGCAGGGAGACAAAATAGATGCGGGGCTCGATCCGTGGGTCGGGAAGATCCCCTGGAGTTGGGCATGGCAACCCACTTTAGTTTCTTGCTTGAAGAATACCCATGAACAGAGGAGCCTGGTGGATCCATAGGGTCACAAAGAGTCAGACACGACTCAAGTGACAGCATGCTCGCAAACGGGCTTCCAGTCTGAGCTCTGCCATTAACTTGCTTTGTAAGTTTTGCTGACTACTTAGACTCTTGTGCTTTATGTGTAAAACAAAGAAGTGGACAGGAAGATGTATGTTTCCACTCTGATGCTGTTCTCTGGTTTCTCCCACCACTCCAACTATTATATCATCTGTCTCAGTTTTGGTTTTGGAAGAGGATATTGGTTACGTTTACAATTTGATCGTTCCTTCCCACACACTGGGGAGGCTTCTCTGTACTTCCCTGATCCATCAGAGTCCTAGTGATGCTAGGACTGCCCATAGTTCCACTCAGGTTCCTCAGAAGGTTCTTTTTGGAGTCCTCACATTTTCTTTATTTCTTTATTTTCCTCCAGGCTCCTCTCTGTAGTTATGTAAACTCTTAGTGATTTCCTACACAGTAGGTGAGCTCTGCATGCTCCTCAGGGCTGATGGAAGGTCAAATTCTCAGGCCTGTTGCTCAGGTATATTATGCCCCTAGCATGCCCAGGTTTTAGACTGGCCTGTGAGGCCTTATCAGCTATGAATATAGATAAGTCACCTGAATCTCTTATCTTTAGATGGAGATGATAATGACCATGTTTTCTTCCCTTTTTTTTTTTTTTTCTTTTGCTGTTGTGTGCAATTGATAAAACTATCTATTAAATTTTAAGGAGAAAAAATGCTGCCTAAACTCCCTGAGTTTCAGACTGCCTGATAGTAATAACAGACATTACTCTTTGGAAATGGGCATAAGACTTTTAGTACTTATTGATGGAGAATGTCAATGCCAGGCTTTGTTAGGAGCACCCCTTGGCCTGGATGCAGAGTTCTCAGAGAGCCTAATAGATGTGTTGTCCTTCAGTTGCTAAGCCTTGTCCATTTCCTTGCAATCCCATGGACTGCAGCACGCCAGGTTTCCCTGTCCTTCATTCTCTCCCAGAGTTTGCTCAAGCGCATGTTCATTGAGTCAATAATGCCATCCAACCATCTCATCCTCTGTTGGCCCCTTTTCCTCTTGCCCTCAGTCTTTCCCAGAATCAGGATCTTTTCCAGTGAGTCAGCTTTTAGCCTCAGGAAGCCAAAAGTATTGGAACTTCAGCTTCAGCATCAGTACTTCCCATGAATATTCAGGGTTGATTTGCTCTAGGATTGACTGGTTTGATTTCCTTGCTGTCCAAGTGACTCTCAAGAGTCTTCTCCAGAACCACAGTTTGAAAGCATCAATTCTTTGGCCCTCAACCTTATTTACGGTCCAAGGGTCACATCTGTACATGACTACTGGGAAACAACAACAACAACAACATAGCTTTGACTATATGGTCCTTTGTTGGCAAAATGATGTCTGTTTTTTTAATACTCTGTCTAGGTTGGTCGTAGCTTTTCTTCCAAGGAGCAGTAGGTGTGGTGGCTCTTAATCACTAACAAGTGGAAATGCTGGCTAATTAGACTTGAAACCAGCAGTTTGTCAATAAACTATTATAATCTACTAATACACATTGCAAGGCTTAGGAAAACTGTTGTCAGGTATTTATAGTGTATGAAATGTGAAGAAGAAAAACTTTAAAAGAAATAGATCTGTGTTTCACTTTATACATGGAATAGTTACCTTTAGTTGTTTTAGTTAAGAGGATTGTTTTTATTGACTCCAAAGTGGTGTAAACGTAGATTCGTAGGGTTTGAAAAGTACAAACTTTTAGAGATTTTGGTGTCTTTTGGAGTTCATTGAAGAGCATGTGCCTTCAATACAAGAATCAGACTAAAGAACATCTTCTAGTTCAAAACTTCTTCCTTTTCTTCATTTGTACTACATTTCACAGATTAAGTAACGTGTTTTATTAAAGCCTCTTTGTATTATATTCAATAAGACAAAAAGAAAAAAAGTCAACAACAATATAGGAATTGCAAGAAAATATAGTCTGTAGTAGGGATGTCTCTAGTGGACATGTGTTAATAATAGCAATTATTATTATTGCTATGCTTTCTGTGCTGCTTAGATGGTACTTGCCCAAAGCTGTAAACTTCTGGGATTGAAATAGTGTTTTCTTTTCTGGCCCATGCAGTGCATTGCTTAGAATTCTGACAGTACTCATTATCAGATTGATAATGCTAATGAATATTAATTTCTCATTCAGTATCCATGGAAATATATAGTAAAGGAGTTTTAACTTTGTTTTCAAGAAGCTCACAATTAAAATATTGTCTTCCTTAGTTTTTCCCTGTATTTAATATGTATTTTATTTTCCTATATCTCAATTAGATGTCTGGCATTCTGCAGAAATACACATTTGAGCAATGAATGGGTAAATGAATGAAAAAATAATTGAATGAACAAATAAATCAATCAGTCATTGAGTAATAAAACAGTTCTCCTCCCTTTCATCTTATACTTCTTAAATTTAGTCATTTTTCCATGACACTTGCTTTTGATTCAGGATGATTTAATGGGGTTAGGACGAACTTTGGCATCACTAACTACACACGTAAGTCCAAATTCCACCACTCCATGTAATCTTGGCTATAATTCAGTTTTACTTTTCTGTTTTTCCCTCTGTAAATAAGGGATAATTCTAACTTCTCCATGTCCTCTGAGAGAAAATGAAATATAAAACTGTGAGTATCTAACTGTGTGCTGCTAGCAGCTAAAGCTCAATACATGTATTTTTAAAAAATCACTCCAAGTGTCAAGACATCTAAAAGAAGCAAAATTCTTCAAAGGAAGACAAGAAAAAGAATAGTCAACTTTTATTTGAATTTTCTTTTAAGATGTAACAATTGCCTTGAAACTGTTGGATAGAACTTGGATAGAACTGCTCCAACAGCAATATCCCAATCACACTTAACACCATCAAAGAGCAAGCCCCAGGGACTGCTTTCCAATTCTTCCTAAGTTATTCCTTCAATGCTAGCATTACGAGTCCCACTTTATACACCGAACATATCTTTGTGGGGAAATATATATTCTTTCCATATTTACTTAATCCTGCCTCCCTTAAAAATAAACACATTAATAGCTAGACCTAAGACTTTAAATACTAATTTCTTCAAATAAATTGATGGTTAATAATAAAGTAAACATACATTGGAATATTATACACTTATAAAATTGTAACTGTTGTTGACCTCTGTCTTTTTGACCTAAGCTGGTAGTTGATGATGTAGGTTGCAGCCTTTCTCTTTAATCCCTTTACAGGTGACTCTTACCAGGTTTCCCCACTACCCCAAGATCTTCTTTCTGACCCTTCTTTTAGTGGTGATTTGTATACTCTTCCTTTCAAGTTTGAATCTCTTTCCAGTTGAAAGATTTCAGCAATATAGAAAAAGAGTCATTTATGTCAGTTGAATTGGTCCTTTGCTGTCTGAAGCTACCAGAATGGCCAACATTTTATTTTATAAGCATCTTTAGTTCAGAGATGGCCCTTTTGTTGATAATAAAATTTATATAACTTGTAGCTATATGAGCTATCTTTGCATGTAGTGGAAGAACCCAAGCCATCTCAAATAAAAGAAAATAATGAGGATAATAGCAGTAATAATAACTGAGTTGCTGCTGCTGCTAAGTCGCTTCAGTCGTGTCCGACTCTGTGTGACTCCACAGACGGCAGCCCACCAGGCTCCCCCGTCCCTGGGATTCTCCAGGCAAGAACACTGGAGTGGGATGCCATTTCCTTCTCCACTGCATGCAAGTGAAAATGAAAGTGAAGTCGCTCAGTTGTGTTTGACTCTTAGCAACCCCATGGAAACTGCAGCCCACCAGGCTCCTCCATCCATGGGATTTTCCAGGCAAGAGTACCTGAGTGGGGTGCCATTGCCTTCTCCAATAATTGAGTTAAAAGCTTCCAAATTGTTTGTATGAAGTCCTTAGACTAACTGATTCTGTAGTTTAATATGGACAAAAAAGAAGCTATTTAAATTGTCACTAGAGTAATTCGCTATTAGGAAGGAAAAAAAAAACCCCTCTGTATTCTGATTATAGAAATCACAACTAAATGTTATATTTAAATAATTTGCAGCTAAAAAAAAAAAAATTGTTTCCTTGTTGATTTCATCAGCTAGCCAATCAAAAGAATAATTTTTATATTTTTCAAATTATTTTTTTTATTTCCCATCTTTAAAATAGCTATATTTGCTGATTTACATCATATAAATAAATAGAAGCTAGTGTGCTTTTAAGTCACATTTTCATCACCATATTCAACTCCCTTCCAAAGCAATTTGTAGTTCTTAGACACCTTTTATGGAAAAATTCTGGAGCCACAACAGTTTCCATGGTATTTATATTTCAAGACTGAAATAGAACTTATGGTGGTTGGCAGAAAATAGCTATGGGTAATAGGAGGTATTGTGGACGCTAGAGCTTTTTTTTGCAGACCTTTCTACTCTTAGCATGATGCTAAGACAAACAATCTTTCTGCTCTGCAAATGTCTTTTTCCAGTGAGTTAGTTTTGCATAATTGTAAATGATTTGAATCTCAGAAGCAGAGTCCAGAGCTATAGTTTTAATGATTATTTGAAAGAATATTTGGGCACGGCATACCCTGGTACCTTCAGGCTCACATGATCCTTTGACTTTTTTTTCAAATGTCATTTAGTTCAGTTCAGTTCAGTCGCTCAGTCGTGTCCGACTCTGAGACCCCATGAATCGCAGCACGCCAGACCTCCCTGTCCATCACAAACTCCCGGAGTTCACTCAGATTCACGTCCATTGAGTCAGTGATGCCATCCAGCCATCTCATCCTCTGTCGTCCCCTTCTCCTCCTCCCCCAATCCCTCCCAGCATCAGAGTCTTTTCCAATGAGTCAACTCTTTGCATGAGGTGGCCAAAGTACTGGAGTTTCAGCTTTAGCATCATTCCTTCCAAAGAAATCCCAGGGCTTATCTACTTCAGCCTGATCTCCTCCAGCCTGATCTCCTCCTTTTCTCTGCAGTGTTTCTTGCTACTGTTATAAATCCCAAGGGGATTCTGCCACACGCCACCCTCCACCCCACCCCCCTGCCCCCGGCAATAACAAAACCAAAAACAAACAAACAAAAAAACTCATTTGGGCAGAAGGTATCAGAGCACAAACCTGGATAAGGTAATTAAAAATAAATTAGATAAGGACTTCCGGTGTTACTGCAGAACCATCTATCTACACAGTCACAAGCATTTCCGCATGTGATCATTGGTGTATGATGATAAAGAACATATCCTGGATATGTGCAGTGGCCTTGTACCTAGCACTTCCTGGATCATACTCTGTTTCTGCCATCAATTTGTTATTTATTTGAGCCTGTCATTTATTCTTTTTCTGTTCTAAGTAGGTGCACCACCACAGTCTCATTAAGAATAGAGAATAACTTGAGATTCTGAGAAGAAAAATAAGCGGCAAATTATAAGCCCCTTAATTTCTCCATGATAGTACAATTTATTCTCATATGCTTTGTTCAGTAAACACCTGGGAAACTGCCTTTTCCTCATAAAGTGATTTCTCATTAGGCTCAGAGACTTCATGTATGGTCAGATAAAAGGAGTGAACTAATTCTTTCAAGTCAGAGGATGCAACCTAGTATCAGACTCAAGAGAGTCCAAATGCAATATGTTCTTTCCATTATCTTTTAAGTGAAGAAGCCAGGCAGATTTTCTTGATGTTATAAGCTCCCATAAACAATTAGGCATTCACTTCAAATTCATCTCTCTTACTTGCCTCCCTCTTTTGCTGTTCAGATATTTTGCAATAAAGCTATGATAGCCGAAAGCAAACTGGGCCTTACTAGAGTAGAAAGGGCACTAAAATAAACACTTTGCCTTTCTGAAGAAATAGAACTGTAGATTCTTTTCTAGAGAATTCCTCCCTATGAATTTTCTATCAGTAAGTCACTAAATATTTCATTCTATCCTAAAGAATGCTCTTTTTTTCTTAAAGGGCTGTGACTTGTCCACAGAGAGGAGTGAAGTGGGATATATTTGTGCCTGTGTTTGACAGGGGGAGGGGGGAGGAACATGGACTACAAAGGTCATTTGATTATCATCCCAGGAAATTAGAATTTTCAGAATATTAGAACCAATCCACGATACTGATGGGTGTCTTAAGGGACTATCATATAAATAAATAATGTGTCAAAGTGAGTTTCCAAATATAGCTGACTCAAAATGCAAAACAAATCGAAAAGAAAAATCTCTCCTTGGAATGTGAAAGGAAAAAAACTTGTGGATATCCAGGAAATACCATCACTAACAAAGAATAGAACACAAATCTTTTTTCTCTCTAAAGAAGCACAATTCTCTTATCGCCTGTAGCTCCTTACAATACTATTAGTCATTGCAGAAAGTTTTCATAAACCTAGTCTTAAGGGATCCTGCCTGTCACTCTGTTTCTGCTTGCCTCAATATTTTTTTCCCCTTTCTTCACATTCCAATAAACTTGCCTTTTCCATGTTTTACATATTTGAATGGAACATTACTTTCAGTTGAATCTTAAGCAGAGGTTTCTACTTCTTCAGTCCTGGCATTTATCCCAGGAGGAATACTTCCCGAGGGCTTGTGACTTGCTGAATGGGGGTAGGGAGAGCTTTTCCTCTAAGCCATTATTTTCTCTGGGTAGGTCTACCAGGGCACTTTGCCCATTCCTTTCGTCTACAGAGCAGTGAGCTTGGGTCGCTGCCACTTCGGGTTTCTCCCAAAGAGCCATTTTCCCAGAGGACCCTGAGCCTGGGAAATAAGCAAGGGCAGGATTCCCTTTAGTTCCTAAGTTGTGAGCTTTTCTCTTTTTTTAGTAGAAGAAACACTGCCAACTTGCCACCTTTTTCATTCTTTCTACTCTCATTCTAAAATACTTCTAAGTATAGCAAAGATTCCATTCCTTGGTAAAGAAAAATAAGGGACCTTCAAGTCCATAAGAACAAGGCAATGTTGGTGCGAGGATTTTACTGTTATTGTGAAATAGCTATTTTCTCTCCAAAATGTTATCTGGAATAGGTTTGCAACTCCAGATAACAAGTAGGGTGAGGGAAGCTAGACAGGGGCAAGCATCACTAACTTAGCACAGTCAATAATTATCTCTGCCTCTTCATTTTCTGTAACTCTTGAATTTCAATATAACTTGAAATTTTAACTAATATGCATGTTTTTGTCACATATTTATTCAAACAGAAAACAGAAAATATATATTTAAAGCTATGTCCTCATATCTCTGCTTTCATGATTCTATTCCTTCCAGGTATGCATTATTAAACGTTTGGGGTATTTTTTCCAGACTTTTTAAATGCATTGAAAACATACGTGTGAAAATGTAGAAACAATTCAAGCAATGATATTATACCATAAACATTATTGTTACTTGAGTATTCTTTTTTAAATTTAATAAGACACCTATGGAATTTTCAAAAGTATTCATACATTCTTTATTCTTTTTAAATCATATGGATAAGGAATATACTGAAATTCCCCATTACCTTGATTTATTTACATTAGAATGACTTCCATTACTTTCCCCCATTGATTAAATTAACAAAATATTTTTCGTAGATAATTGTGGATCACAATAAACTGTGAAAAATTCTGAAAGAGATGGGAATACTAGACCACTTGACCTGCCTCTTGAGAAACCTGTATGCAGGTCAGGAAGCAACAGTTAGAACTGGACATGGAACAAGAGACTGGTTCCAAATGGGAAAAGGAGTATGTCAAGGCTGTATATTGTCATCCTGCTTATTTAACTTCTATGCAGAGTACATCATGAGAAACGCTGGGCTGGAAGAAGCGCAAGCTGGAATCAAGATTGCTGGGAGAAATATCAACAACCTCAGATATGCAGATGACACCACCCTTATGGCAGAAAGTGAAGAACTAAAAAGACTCTTGATGAAAGTGAAAGTGGAGAGTGAAAAGGTTGGCTTAAAGCTCCATATTCAGAAAACGAAGATCATGGTATCCGGTCCCATCACTTCATGGGAAATAGATGGGGAAACAGTGGAAACAGAGTCAGACTTTATTTTTGGGGGCTCCAAAATCACTGCAGATGGTGATTGCAGCCATGAAATTAAAATACACTTATTCCTTGGAAGGAAAGTTATAATCAACCTAGATAGCATATTCAAAAGCAGAGACATTATTTTGCCAACAAAGGTCTATTTAGTCAAGGCTATGGTTTTTCCAGTGGTCATGTATGGATGTGAGAGTTGGACTGTGAAGAAAGCTGGGTGCCAAAGAATTGATGCTTTTGAACTGTGGTGCTGGAGAAGACTCTTGAGAGTCCCTTGGACTGCATCAGTCCATCCTAAAGGAGATCAGTCCTGGGTGTTCATTGGAAGGACTGATGCTGAGGCTGAAACTCCAATACTTTGGCCACCTCATGTGAAGAGTTGACTTATTGGAAAAGACCCTGATGCTGGGAGGGACTGGAGGCAGGAGGAGAAGGGGATGACAGAGGATGAGATGGCTGGATGGCATCACCTACTCGATGCACATGAGTTTGGGTGAACTCCTGGAGTTGGTGATGGACAGGGAGGCCTGGCATGCTGCGATTCATGGGGTCCCAAAGAGTCGCACATGACTGAACGACTGAATTGAACTGACCTGAACTGAAGTACTTGAAGTGGGAATTGATCTGCATTCTTTATATAAAGGTATCCTTGTTATAGAACAATTTTAGAATGTCAGTCAATAGCTTAGAAGATGTATTTTCTTACTTTATTCTTTTTTTTCTTTTTTACTCTTAGCAACCTTTTCCATATAAACATGGATAAATTGTGTGTTCAGTATATATGTATTAAATTCCTAAAAAGGTCTAATCATAGTGCTAAAAGTAGGATATGTAAAAAATTGAACTCCATTATGAGTTTTAGTCTAATGGAGCGACATATTTAAAAATTAATTTTGAAAGTTATAGATATAAAATGATAAAAGATATCCTAGGAAACCTTGTTCAGCAAAAATGACAATACAATCCTAAAGATGCCATGTAACTCACAGAGAATTTGGTGAATTTTAAAGATGTGCTTTACAACTCAAAAATTTATGTGAAACTCATATGGACACACAAGGTGGCAAGATTTGTCACTGTGGGATCTTCATGAACTGAGAGCTATACTTACTTAGATGCTTAAAGTAGTAAATATACAGGTCTGACATAGGGGATGGACAAAGGGAGGTCTTTTTAAAAATCATCATCATCATTATTGTCATTATCCCCCATTGATCTTACAGAGATCATTATCAGCTCTTTTTTCTGATAAGCAAGATAGGAGCAGTACCACTCATGTGTCCTGAGGATAAAGTAATATCCAGTGGCCCTGGAATCTGTTATAGGTGAAGAACAATAGCAAAGATGATAACTACAGTTCCAGTCCTATTTCTTAGGCCCTGAACCACCCTCACTTCACATGCTGAGCAAATTCCACAGAGAGAATTTCCTCTAATGATACCAGTTACTTGAGAGAACGAGCAGAGGACACTTGATGATGGGGTACAGGAAGCAAGAAGAATAAAACTAGTACCATAGAACCCGTACTCATCTGTAAAGATACAAAGTATGACCTAGTCTTCCATCAACATCCTTTATCCTAGATATTACTGGACAAGTAAGCTAAGAGCACAAAGGTATATGATGGACTAATGAGGTACTCTCATGAAATGAAAGAGAAGAAAGAAAGTAAGGAGGGAGGGAGGGAAGGGAAGGAAGAAGGAGAAGAGGAAGAAGGGAAAGAACCTATAAATATCATTGAAAATGAAAGAACTGGATCACTATTTTATTAAAAATTAGTTTCTAAATATTTTTAGAGAGATAAAGGATATAGGAAACATGAAGTATGAACAAGAAATAATGAACAATAAAATTAAAATAATGACACCAAAATATAATTGTTGAAATACCTCATTGGATGAATTGAATAACAAATGAGAAATATATGGAAAAAAATGAATTTTTAAAATTGGGTTAAAGAATATTAGGAAGAGTAATAAGATAGAATATGGGAATTGTTAAGGGATATGGGAGACAGGAATAGAATTTGCAACATCAACCAACATGGATCCCAAGAGGAAAAAGAATAAAAATCAGTGAAAATGATATATTTGAAAAAATGAACTATACTAAACAAGTTTTTTTCAGCAAAAAAGTATACAAAACCTTAGATTCAAAGGATATATAGAAGACTATATAGGACATCTAAGAAAATGATTCATACCTAGACTCAATGCAGCCAAAATTCAAAGATGTTAAAATCAGACAAGTATTTTAAAGACTATAGCATTGAAAAAAAAAATCAAATCTGTCACTCTTAAGAACAAAAATCATATTGACACTGGTCTTGTAAACATTGTTGCTGGATGTGTGGAAACAATAGTATAGTTTTTCTAAAATACTTTTTAAAAATAACTATGAAGTTTAATTTTATATCCAGGCAACTTCTCATTAAAATTGAAGGGTGAGATGAAGTATTTCCAAGCATATCAAGTTTCATTGCGTATCCCAAATACAGATTTTCTTTGATGTCATGGAGGCTATGCTCCAGCAAGAATATAGATGAAACCAGGAGGAAGAAATGAAACATGGAAGAATATGAATATATAACAATTCAATTATTCGTGCTACTATTGGTGGGCATTTAACTTGTTTACAGATTTTGGCTCTTATATATTATGTAACTATCAACTTCTGTGTACATATTCTCTTGGAGCACATATACGTGTATTTTTAGGCATGAAACTCCTGGGTTATAGGGAATGTGTATGTTCAGTTAGTAGATAACATTTTTATGAATTTGCAACCTAGACAGCATATTGAAAAGCACAGACATTACTTTGCCAACAAAGATCCATCTAGTCAAAGTTATGTTTTTCCAGTAGTCATGTATAGATGTGAGAGTTGGACTATAAAGAAAGCTGAGCGCTGAAGAATTGATGCTTTTGAAGTGTGGTGTTGGAGAAGACTCTTGAGAGTCCCTTGAACTGCAAGGAAATCCAACCAGTCCATCCTAAAGGAAATCAGACCTGAATATTCATTGGAAGGACTGATTTTGAAGCTGAAACTCCAATAGTTTGGCCACCTGATGCGAAGAACTGACTCCCTGGAAAAGACCTTGATGCTAGGAAAGATTGAAGGTAGGAGGAGAAGGGGATGACAGAGGATAAGACGGATGGTTGGATGGCATCACCAGCTCAATGGACATGAGTTTGAGCAAGCTCCAGGAGTTGGTGATGGACAGGGAAACCCAGTGTGCTGCAGTCCATGGGGTTGCAAAGAGTCGGACACAATTGAGAGACTAAACTGACTGACTGACTGATAAGTAGTGTACAAGAAATGCAGTTGTTGCAAATATTGACCAAAACTGTTATTTTTATTAATTTTTATTTCAATCATTTTAGTCACTGTGTATTGATATCTCATTGTATATTTACTTTTAAGATTTTTAAATCTATAGACACTTGGTACTATTTTATATATTTAGATTTTGTATTAATTATCTAGGGCTGCTATAACAAAGCTTCATAAACTGGATTACATTAACACAGAAATTTATTTTCTAAATGTTCAGGAAGCCAGAAATCTGGGCCCAAGATGTGTACAAGGTTGGTTCCTTTTGAGAGCAGTTAGGAAAAATCAGTTCTATGCATTTCCATAGCTTCTGGTGGTTTCCTGGCAATTTTTGACCTTTCTGGGGAGGATATGTGGGTTCAATCCCTGAGTTAGGAATGATAAGCCCTGGAGAAGGAAATGGCAACCCACTCCAGTATTCTTGCCCGAAAAATCTTGTGAACAGAGGAAACTGGTGGCCTACAGCCCTAAGGGCCGCAAAGAATTGGACATGACTGTCTGACTGACTGACCTTTCCAGTATCACCTCTTTTTAACTGACTACATCTGCAATGACTCTGTTTCCAAATAAGGTCAAATTCTGAGGTACTAGGTCTAACTGAGGAGTTAGAACTTCAACAAATTAATTTTGAGGGGATACAATTCAACCTATAACAGACTTGAGGTTTCTCTATTACTGCTTTTTGTGAATGGTTAAAGGTATTACTTTTCTTCTCTATGGATAAATCAATATTATTTATTGCTAAGATTTCTTTTTTATTGCTTTGTTCTCGATGCTGACTTATTGATAAATTAGAAATTTATATATGTGCTACCTTGTTTCTGGAGATAAAGTTCAGGGAATCACTGGAAGACAATATTTTTAAGATAATCTCCAAATTGATTAATCACAATAAAAATTCAATCTTATTTTTTTGGTGGAAAATGATCACCTGAATCTGGATTACATACACACAGATGCCATAAAGACATACATACACAAAGGAACAAAAAATAGCTAAGAGAATGCTGAAAAGGAATAAAGTGGGAAGATTTACACAAGATAGAAGTTTAACTGTATTAAAACAGACTAATGTGAGCACAGTGATAGATGAAGGGACCATTTCATTCCTTCCTAAGTATTTTATATTTTTATGTTCTTAGAATTTTATGTTAAAATTTTTTTCTTATTTGTTGCTTGCATACAGAATTGCAGGGGTTGACCTGGCATCCAGTTGCTATTTAAATTCACTTATCAACCCTAATAATTTTCCTGTGAATTATTTTGGATTTCTACATGTACAATTATGTAATAGGCAAAATGACAAGTTAATTTTTTCTTTCCATTCCTTATACATCTCAATTGCTCTTCTTGCCTCTTACCTTGATTGGGATTCCAGGACAATGTTAAAGAGTATAGGTAACAACATCCCTCTCTCATTTCTAATTTCAAGGCAAACACTTTTAGTTAATCTCATTATTGGTGATGTTTTCAGTAGTTTTTTTTTTAATAGTTTAATTTATTTATTCCTGGATATTGCCTCTTTGTATATAACAAGTTAGCACAAACTTAATGGCTTAATATAACACCTATTAGCTCACAGTTCTACAGGTCAGAAGTCAAGGATTTTCTGTTCGGATTATCAAAAGGTTGGAATCATGGTGTCCCCACCAAGCTGAAATTTCATCTGGAGGCTCTGAGAAAAAACCTGCTCTGAAACTTTGTCTTGTGTTTATCAGAATCCAATCCTTGCCAAGCTGTCAGCTGGGGATGTCTGAGCTCCTGGACGCTGCCTGCATTCTTTGCCAAACTGTTCCCTCCATCTTTAAGTCAACATCTGGCTAGCATGTCAAATCCTCATATTTGAATTCCTATCTTTCCCCGTTTCTGACCTCTAAATCCGGATTTAGAAAGCTCATGTGATTTGGTAAGGTTCATTCAGTTAATCTCCCCATTTTAGAGTCAACTCAAAGTAGGTGAATTGCATCCTGATAGATTTAATTTTATAAGATGTTCAGAATTTTTTTCATCTTACAAACATAGATTGTATTCCTTACTACCGCTTGTCAGATTTTGATATTAATAATATACTGGCTTCATAAAATGTTTTGGGAAACTGTTTCTTCCTTTTCTATTCCTGGAATATTTTATACAAATTCAGTTCAGTTCAGAAAAGTCACTCAGTGGTGTCCGACTCTGTGCGACCCCATGGACTGCAGCACTCCAGGCCTCCCTGTCCATCACCAACTCCCAGAGTTTACTCAAATTTATGTCCATTGAGTTGGTGATGCCATCCAATCATCTCATCCTCTGTCATCCCCTTCTCCTACCGTCTTCAATCTTTCCCAGCATCAGGGTCTTTGCATCAGGTGGCCAAAGTATTGGAGTTTCAGCTTCAACATCAGTCCTTCCAATGAACATTCAGGACTGATCTCCTTTAGGATGGACTGGTTGGATCTCCTTGCTGTCCAAGGGACTCTTAAGAGTCTTCTCCAACACCACAATTCAAAAACATCAATTCTTTGGCTCTCAGCTTTCTTTATAGTTCAACTCTCACATCTATAAATGACTACTGGAAAAGCCATAGCTTTCACTAGATGGACATTTGTTGGCAAAGTAATGTCTCTGCTTTTTAATATGCTTTCTAGGTTGGTCAGAGCTTTTCTTCCAAGGAACAAGCGTTTTTTAATTTCATGGCTGCAGTCACCATTTTTGGTGATTGTGGAGCCCAAAAAAATAAAGTCTGTCACTGTTTCCACTGTTTCCCCATCTACTTGCCTTGAAGTGATGGGACTAGATGCCATGATCTTCGTTTTCTGAATGTTGAGTTTTAAGCCAACTTTTTCACTCTCCTCTTTCACTTTCATCAAAAGGCTCTTTAGATTTTTGCTTTCTGCCATAAGGGTGGTGTCATCTGCATATCTGAGGTTATTTATATTTCTCCCAGCAATCTTGATTCCAGCTTGTGCTTCATCCAGTCCAGCATTTCTCATGATGTACTCTGCATATAACTTAAATAAGCAGGGTGACAATATACAGCCTTGACGTACTCATTTCCCAATTTGAAATCAGTCTGTTTTTCCATGTCTAGTTCTAACTCTTGCTCCTTGGCTGCATACAGATTTCTCAGTAGGCAGGTCAGGTGGACTGGTATTCCCAAGTCTTGAAGAATTTTCAACAGTTGTTTGTTGTAATCCACACAGTCAAAGACTTTCATATTCTTATGATTTAAAAAATTCACCAATAAGCTCTTTTTTAACAAGTGTAATTTATTTAATAGATATATGATTATTCAAAATTTCTACTTTTCCATGTGTTTTTCCTCCAAAATTCATTTATTCCATTTTTTAAATATATTATCATTAAGTCACTTATAAGATCCTTATGTTATCTATATATTGCTTGTACAATCTATAGAAATGTCTTTTCATTTCTGATATTAGAATCTTTTATTCTTGATCAGATAAAAATAAATGTTTTAATATTTTCTCTATTATGTTTGTTTATATTTTATTTTTCCTTGTATTATTTTCTTTGTTCCAATTTTATATAATTTTGATTTTATGTTCTTTGCCTAACTTCCTTATGTGTTTGCTAACATTATCATTATTAGGTAAAAACAGAATATTTTAAAATGAAAATCATCCTCATGATCAAATTTTAGAAGAAATGATATAAATCTAGAGCCTGAATTCCTTTTTGATTGATGCTTTAGTTTTATTGTGCATCCCACTATGTTCTGTGGCTTTGAACTCCTGTATTGCTCTTCCAAATCTGGACCCACAGTCTCTCTTAAGTAAGTCGCTTACATTATTCATATGTATTCTTAATATTCCTAATCAAGTTTATTTTTATATTCTATAGATTTTTTCCTTCAAATTAAATTTCATTCTCATTACTATAACTCCAACCTTGAATTTGTCATTCTACACCAATGCCTTCTGTTTCAGCAAATTTTATTCCTTCTCTTGATTATATTATTAATTCATCTTCCTCAAACACTACTTTTATGTTACATATTTGATTAAAACAATGAAATTGATCTATGCTTATTCTTGTTGCTAATAGTTTTTACTTTTCTCATTACTAATATAAATTTTCCCTTATTTCTTTCATAATGCCTATTTATTTTACAGGATCATTTCTAACTACTCTATCCCTGTGATTCATCTTAATTACTTTTTTTATGAATAGAGATCATATATTTTAGTTTCCTTTCAAAATCAAGTTAAAAACTAAACACAAAGTTTGGTTGGCAACAAAATATATTTATTGATTACATTTTAAAATCAGTGCCTTAATGAGGCTTCCCTGGTGGCTCAGATAGTAAAGAATCTGCCTCCAATGCAGGAGACCTAGGTTGGATCCCTGGGTTGGGAAGATTCCCTGGAAAAGGGAATGGCTACCCACTCCAGAATTCTGGCCTGGAGAATTCCATGGACAGAGAAGCATGGCAGGCTACAGTCCATGGGGTCACAAAGAGTCATATACAACTGAGCGAATAACACTTTCATTTTCACTTAGTTATACCGAGCTATCATGAGGACAATCAGGATAATATAATTTATAAATTGAAGCTTCAAAAATATACATGCACTCCAACATTCATTGCAGACCTGTTTATAATAGCCAGGACATGGGAACAATCTAAATGTCCCCCAACAGAAGAATGAATAAATCAGATATGGTACATATACACAGTGGAATATTACTCAGTCATAAAAAATAATGAAAAATGCCATTTGCAGTACCATGGGAAGGCCCTGAGACTGTTATATTGAGTGAAGTAAATCAGATAGATTAGGACAAATATGTATGGCGTTGTTTAAATGTGGAATCTACAAAAAAAAAAAAAAATAGAACAAATGAATTTATTTACAAAACGGAAGTAGACTCACAGATGTAGAAAACAACTCTGTGGTTCAGTTTAGTTCAGTTCAGTCCCTCAGTCGTGTCCGACTCTTTGCGACCCCATGAACTGCAGCATGCCAGGCCTCCCTGTCCATCACCAACTCCCAGAGTTTACGCAAACTCATGTCCTTCGAGTCGGTGATACCATCCAGCCATCTCATCCTCTGTTGTCCCCTTTTCCTCCTGCCCCCAATCCTTCCCAGCATCAGAGTCTTTGCCAATGAGTCAACTCTTTACATGAGGTGGCCCAGATGGTAAAGAGGAGGAGGGAAAAATTGGGAGATTGGGATTCACATATACATAGTCCTATATATAAAATTGATATTTCTCCCAGCAATCTTGACTCCAGCTTCTGCTTCCTCCAGCCCAGCATTTTTCATGATGTACTCTGCATATAAGTTAAATAAGCAGGGTGACAATAAACAGCCTTGATGTACTCCTTTTCCTATTTGGAACCAGTCTGTTGTTCCATGTCCAGTTCTAACTGTTGCTTCCTGACCTGCATACAGGTTTCTCAAGAGGCGGGTCAGGTGGTCTGGTATTCCCATCTCTTTCAGAATTTTCCACAGTTTATTCTGATACACACAGTCAAAGGCTTTGGCATAGTCAGTAAAGCAGAAATAGATGTTTTTCTTGATCTCTCTTGCTTTTTTGATGATCCAGCGGATGTTGGCAATTTGATCTCCGGTTCCTCTGCCTTTTCTAAAACCAGCTTAAACATCTGGAAGTTCACCGTTCATGTATGGCTGAAGTCTGGCTTGCAGAATTTTGAGCATTACTTTACTAGCGTGTGAGATGAGTGCAATTGTGAGGTAGTTTGTGCATTCTTTGGCATTGCCTTTCTTTGGGATTGAAATGAAAACTGACCTTTTCCAGTCCTGTGGCCACTGCTGCGTTTTCCAAATTTGCTGGCATATCAATAACCTCGGATATGCAGATGACACCACCCTTATGGCAGAAAGTGAAGAGGAACTAAATAGCCTCTATATGAAAGTGAAAGAGGAGAGTGAAAAAGTTGGCTTAAAGCTCAACATTCAGATAACGAAGATCATGGCATCTGGTCCCATCACTTCATGGGAAATAGATGGGGAAACAGTGGAAACAGTGTCAGACTTTATTTTTTTGGGCTCCAAAATCACTGCAGATGGTGATTGCAGCCATGAAATTAAAAGATGCTTACTCCTTGGAAGGAAAGTTATGACCAACCTAGATAGCATATATCAAAAGCAGAGACTTTACTTTGCCAACAAAGGTTCGTCTAGTCAAGGCTATGGTTTTTCCTGTGGTCATGTATGGATGTGAGAGTTGGACTGTGAAGCAAGCTGAGTGCTGAAGAATTGATGCTTTTGAGCTGTGGTGTTGGAGAAGACTCTTGAGAGTTCCTTGGACTGCAAGGAGATCCAACCAGTCCATTCTAAAGGAGATCAGCCCTGGGATTTCTTTTGAAGGACTGATGCTAAAGCTGAAACTCCAATACTTCGGCCACCTCATGTGAGGAGTTGACTTATTGGAAAAGACCCTGATGCTGGGAGGGATTGGGGGGAGGAGGAGAAGGGGACGACAGAGGATGAGATAGCTGGATGGCATCATCGACTCGATGGACACGAGTTTGAGTAAACTCCGGGAATTGGTGATGGACAGGTAGGCCTGTCGTGCTGCAATTCATGGAGTCACAAAGAGTAGGATACGACTGAGCGACTGAACTGAACTGATATATAAAATAGATAACTAATAAGTACCTACTGTATAACACAGAGAATAGTACTCAATACTCTGTAATGATCTATATGGGGGAAGAATATTAAAAAGAGTGGATATATCTATATATATAACTGATTCATTTTTCTGTACAGCAATAAGTAACACAATATTGTAAATCAACTGTATTGATATATATATCTATATATTGATATATATATATAATATATAAATATATTTATATATATAATAAATATATTTTAAGAAAGAAAATAAAAAGTTGCATAATAG
Organism: Bos grunniens; assembly: GCF_055505025.1. NCBI lineage: Eukaryota > Metazoa > Chordata > Mammalia > Artiodactyla > Bovidae > Bos > Bos grunniens. Next base: position 108,087,466 of record NC_141165.1, read on the forward strand.
GTTTGAAGTTTTCAAGACTTCAGAAAGTTCTGGACTTAATTCACTTCACTCTAAGCAAGTCATTTTGGTTTGGATTCATCATATGGCAGTGAAGTGGAAAAACATGTTTAAAATATTAGGTTTTCATCCCTTCTCCATTTCACCTTCTTACAGAATCAAAAGCTCTAAGAAATGAGCAATTAGATATTGTAAAAAATCAAAGTGACAATCACCAATACTCATTTCAGAGAAAAGATTAAAAGGCATCAAGAGAGCTTTTCTCCCTTATTTTACATGTAAAAGAAAATATGCTTTTCGTTCCCATTCAGAATTTATCCTACTTTTTGTAAGAACAGTATGAATATCCTAAGCTTTGGCCTATCTTTCTTTTCTTTTGAGGCCAAAGGAAGAAAATACATGTCTTCCCGTTTGGGAATCTTCTAATCTTATTTTGGAAACCCAGACATTATCTTGATTTAAGTGTCTGTGTTATACTTACTTTACTGACAACTGAATATTTAATTTAATTTTTTAAAAAAGTAACAAAAATAGGTGAAACCAAGAGTCTAAAGCTGTTAGTGTGATTATGTTTGGGCTGTTCAGTAACTTTAATAATAATAATAATAATAAATGTGTCCATGGAAGAGTGGCTGTTTTTAACACTAGCAAAAATTCACATATTTTATTGGCAGATAGTTGAATGTTTTCCCACCTCAGTATGCATAATGTACGCATTGCATATAAAACAGAGTTTGAAATGAAGTGTAAGGAATAAATGATTATTGAATTTCTAAGGATGAAGAGACAAAAAACAGTATGCTTCTAAAACCTGAGGGAAGCTTGCATACATAATGGGAAAAGCAGGGGGCTGTGAGTTAGAACCTCTGGATTAAAGAGGCAATGTAACATTTTACAATGAGCAGTGATTCTTAAGGCATACACACATTGTATACAAGACAACTGAGATTAGAAAAGTCAGTTAAAATCTGGGTCTCAGTTTTCCCATCAGGAATGGTAATTCTATTATTCAACCCATAGTGTAGATGCCACTTAACATTCAGTGTTTATTTTTACTGTTTTTTCTTTTTTTCCCTCAGTTTCACAACTGGATCAGTAGAGTATAGAGGTTTCAATGTATCGATACATTAAATAGAATCAGAAATTTAAGGAAGTCCTTTTGGCTTGAAAGTAATCAGAAATAAATAAAATAGTCAGGGATGAAATACCAAGCAGAGATTGAGATAAAGTTGGAAAAGTTAGTTTAAATTAGGGGGCTGAGCTAAGGAAAACAACAGAGCAGAAGTCTGAGATAGATTGGATTGTAGGAGAAATGGATGTTAGCCAAAATTTGTACCAGGGAAGAAAACAAATGATGGAATAAGTGTGTGGATGACAGGAAACAGACTGCATCAAAGGAAATAAATAAATAGCTTTGTTTTGGCGTATTCAGTAGCTCAGTCATGTCCGACTCTTTGTGACCCCATGGACTGCAACATGCCAGGCTTCCCTGTCCTTCACCATCTCCCAGAACTTGCTCAAACCCATGTCCACTGAGGTGATGCCATCCAACCATCTCATCCTCTGTCATCCCTTTCTCTTCCTGCCTTCTATCTTTTCCAGCATCAGGCTCTTCACATCAGGTGGACAAAGTGTTGGAGCTTCAGCTTCAGCTTCAGCATCAGTCCTTCGAATGAATATTCAGGGTTGATTTCCTTTAGGATTGACTGCTTTCATCTCCTTGCAGTCCAAGGGACTCTCAAGAATCTCCAACACCACCATTCGGGATCATCAATTCTTTGTCACTCAGCTTTCTTTATGGTCCAACTCTCACATCCGTACATGATTACCAGAAAAACCATAACTTTGACTATATGTACCTTTGTTGGCAAACTAATGTCTCTGCTTTTTAATACACTGTCTAGGTTTGTCACACCTTTTCTTCCAAGAAGCAAGTGTCTTTTAATTTCACGCCTGCAGTTACAATCCATTTTGACTTTGGAGTCGAAGAATAGTCTTTCACTGTTTCCATTTTTTTTTTCCACCTATATGCCAATGAAGTGAAGGGACTAGATGCCATGATCTTTGCTTTTTGAATGTTGAGTTTTAAGCCAGCTTTTTCACTTTCCTCCTTTAACTTCATCTAGAAGCTCTTTATTTCCTATTTGATTTCTGCCAAAAGAGTGGTGTCATCTGCATATCTGAGGTTATTGCTATTTTTCCTGGCAATCTTGATTCCAGCTTGTGATTCATCCAGCCCAGCTGAACAGCAAAAAATTATTCTACTAATCCTACTACTTGTTGAATCTGATGGGGGTACATTGGGATTTTGATGGGCCACTCTCCCTGGAGTTAATTTCTATGTCTCTTCCTCAGGTCAGTGTTGTCAGATCAGATATTTGGTTAGTTCATTTGTAGAGTCTACACTTGTTTTTGTTTATTTATTTGTTCTTTTAAGTACCTATTTTATGTTGGGCATTGTAACCTTGTATGTACTCAGTTGTGCCCAACTCTTTGTGATCCCATAGACTATAGCCTGCCAGGGTCCTCTGTCCGTGAGACTTCCAGGTAAACATACTGGAATGTATACGGAGATTATATCTCCTTAAAGATATAATCTGTGCCCTCATATCCAATGTCAGGAAATAAATGTAATCAATTTAAAAAGTTGTCTTTGTATATTGGAAAGTAATTTGATTTGCTTTGGAGAGGAATAAACCAACGGTATACCAAAGGATTTCAACCATAAATAGATTGGTCAAGGATGCTCTCCTAAGGAGGTAAACAAATTTTTAAAATACATGAAGGAGTCAGTCATGCAGATATATAGATAAGGATTTCAGAAAGAGAGATTAAGATAGCTAAAGGAGACTGGCTCTAAAATGAAGAACTATAAAACTACTAAATGAAAACATAAACAGTTTTCTTACTCTTTAACACTAGTCTTGACAACATTTTTCGATATGTTTCTTTAAAGGAGGGAAACAAGCAAAAATAAAACAATGGACCACATCAAACTTAAAAGTTTTTATACAGCAAAAAGAAACATCAACAAAACAAAAAGCAGCCTACTGAATGGGACAAGATAGTTGCAAATGACATATTCAATAAGGGTTTCATATTCAAAATATATTAAAAGCTCATAGAATTCAACATCAAAAAACAACCCCACTAAAAAATGGCCCGCTGCCACCACTGCCAAGTCGCTTCAGTCATGTCCGACTCTGTGCGACCCCACGGACTGCAGCCTACCAGGCTTCCCTGTCCATGGGATTCTCCAGGCAAGAACACTGGAGTGGGTTGCCATTTCCTTCTCCAATGCATGAAAGTGGAAAGTGAAAGTGAAGTCACTTAGTCGTGTCTGACTCTTAGGGACCCCATGGACTGCAGCCTACCAGGCTCCTCCATCCATGGGATTTGCCAGGCAAGAGTACTGGAGTGGGGTGCTATTGCCTTCTCCCAAAAAATGGGCAGAGGACTCAAATAGACATTTTTCCAAAGAAAGCATACAGATGACCAATAGACATGTGAGATGTGCAGCATTACTAATCATCAAGGAAATTAAAATCAAAACCACAATGAGACACCGCCTCACACCTATTGGAATGACTATCCTCAAAATGACAACAAATAACAAGTATTGTTAAGCATGTGAACAATAGGAAACACTTATACACTGGTGATGGGGTTTTAAATTGATGCAGCCAGTGTGGAAAACAGATGGGGGTTCTTCAAAGTTAAAATTAAGACTGCTATATGATTCAGTAATTTCACTTCTCATATTTACCTGAAGAAAATGAAAACACTAAATTTAAAAAATACATGTGCTTTAATGTTCACTGCAACATTATTTACAATAGCCAAGATATGGAAGCATGCTAAGTGTTTCTTGTTAAACAAATGGATAATGAAGATGTGGTATATGGTACATATGTAACAGAATATTGCTCAGTCATAAAAATATTGTCATTTGTGACAACATAGATGGATCTAGAGAATATTATGCTAAGTGAAATAAGTCAGACAGAGAAAGACAACTTCTTCATGATCTCTCATATGTGGAATGTAAAAAAACAAAACAAAACAAAAGTAGACTCATTGATACAGGGAACAAACAGTTGACAGAAGGAGGGTGATGGGAGGGTAAGCAAAATAGTTGTAGAACATTAAGAGGTACAAATCTGTAATTATAAAATAAATTATAAGAATGTAATATTCAGCATAAGGAATATGGTCTATAATATAGTAATAACTTTATATAGGGACAGATGGTTACTAGAATTATTGTGGTGATCATTTCATAATGTATGCAAATGTCAAATCACTATGTACTATACCTGAAACTAACATAATATTATATATCAACTTTCAATTTTTTAAAAAAGAAATTGAATAGATGAAATAAAATCAGAAAAATACTAGGAAAGTAAATAGTGTAGAACCCTACAGACCATCATAAGGACTTTGCCATTCATTGTGAGTGAGATAAAACACTTGCATGGTTCTGAACAGAGGAGAGCATAATACGATAAATACTTTAAAAAATGACTTTGGCCGCTTAAGTAATGTTAAGAAAAGATTCCAGAGAGGGGAAAGAAGACAAACAGAAATAATTTTAGAGACTATTGTAAGAATCCAGGTAAGAGATAATGTGGTTTGGTCCAAAGTGATAGCAGTAAGGTACTGGCAAGATATCAGAATATGAAAACCACAACATTTCTTGACAGTCTGGATGTAGTATGTGAAAAAATAAGTTGCATCAATGGTGTCTCTTAGAGTTTTGGCCTAAACAGCAGGAAGAATGGAATTGACTTTAAGTGAGATGTAAAAGACTACAAATAGAACAGGTTTGAGAATTAAGATCAAGAGTTCAGTTTTGGAGATATTAAATCTGAGATTAAATATGAGATGTAAATTAAATACCTGATGATGATTTGAGTTGGTAGTTGAATATAAAAGTCTGGTAGTCAGAGTAGTGATCTAGGACAGAGACATGACTCTGGGCATTATAAGCTTTAAATAATATTATTAAAAGAGTGAATGCAAATAGATCAGAGATCCAAGGACTTAGCTGTGGGGCCTCAGTGTTAAGAGGTTGGGAGGAAAGTAAAAATCACTAGCAAACAAGACAGAAAGGGATATTAGTGAGGTTAAGGTAGGAGGAAAACCAAGCACTGGTGGTTTCCTGGAATCCAAGTGAAAAAATGAGTTTTTTTCCAAGAGTAGAGAGTGGTCAAATAGTGAGTATTCTACCAAATAGTGAAGATAGGGTTTATAATATGAGAATTGAAAACTGAACAGTAGATTTAGAAAACTGCAGTCCAATAAGTTATCTCCTCAGTAGCTGCTTCAGTGGAATTTTGTGGTCAAAAGTCTAATTGGAGTAGGGTTGCACTTTCAAATGTTGGGCTTGCCTTCTTATCTTTAAGAATTTGGATAAATTTTAGGTAAGGTAAAGGAAAGGTTACAGTGAGAAATGGCTTCCCAGGTAGCTCAGTGCTAAAGAATCTGCCTGTCAATGCGGGAGACACAGGTTCAATCCTTGGGTCGGGAAGATGTCCTGAAGAAGGAAATGGCAACCCACTCCAGTATTCTTGCCTGGAAAATTCCATGGACAGAGGAACATGGCAGGCTACAGTCCATGGGACAGCAGAGTTGGACATGACTGAGCAAGCACACAGCCTGCAAGCACAGTGAGAAATATTTGTTTATTTCCTTCCAAAGCTAATAGTTATAGAAGGATGACATTTGGTTGTCATTTAGGATCCCTGAATGAAGTTTTCAAATAACTATTACTACCACAGATTTCTGAGTGAAATATGATACTTTAGGAAAAAACAATCTGTTTATTATTATAAGAGGTTTGTTTCATATTTGTTTGGTTGTTTTTTGACTCCATCTTCAATAGAATCTCTTGGTAATCTAGGGAGAAAACTTGGAAGTATAGAAAAAAAAAATACTTGCCTTTGCTAAGTAAAATATTTTCCAAGTGTAAATAAAGTAGCCTCTTTGCTATTCTTAACTGGTTTAATATAAATGGTGATAGTAGGTAATATTAAGAGAAACATTCAAGGGAAAACTGATGCAAACTGAGTTTTTTTCTTAAGGCAACAGAAGTCCATGTAAATTCATTTATCCTGTTGCTCACCTTGATTCTTACTAACTTTTATTATGTTTGTGTGGAAAGTGAGATGGAGGAGGGTATTTCTTTTGGAATAAGGACAATCTAAGTGCCCATGTCATTATATGTAGCTTTCTAAGGAGCTAGAACTCCCCAAATGTTAAACCTTAACATCTGGAATTTTTAAAAAAGACAAGATCCCATGAAAAAACACCACCATGGAAGCACAGGGTTTTAACTGACACTTAAATCTCAATTTCTAGCAATATAATTCAATGACTGTCCTTGAGGGACTTCCCTGGTGGTCCAGTGGTTAAGAAGTCACCTTTCAATGCAGGGGACACGGGTTTCATGCTTGGACAGGGAATTAAGATCTCACATGCTGTGAAACAACTAAGCCCTTTAAACTTCAACTAGAGAGTCCATGCACCACAATGAAAGCTCCCACGTGATGCAACCAAGATCCCACAGGCTGCAACCACACCTGACACAGTCAAATAAAGAAATAAAGGTCATTGATTATGACTTTCTGTACCAATCTTACTAATTCTTGGAGCCTGTTACGGGAATTTGGTATGAGGGGTAGTCTAGAGTGACTAACTTCCTCCAGAGTTCAACAAATTGCATATGAATTAAGATGAATTAATCCTGTTTGCTTGTAGTTCACAGTTAGCCCCATTCTTTTCTCATTTATCTTTCTCCCACTTTCCATTATTTTAAGTCCTCCCGCTACCTCCTGCCCGGTGCAGAACTGCTTTTCTCTCAGGGTTCACTCAATCTCAGCTTGCTTCATTTCTCAGCAATTTTGGTCTTCCTGAAATCCCAGGGGACGCATCACCATCCCCTTCTGTCTCCCACTTCCTCACACTGTAAGGTCCCATGTAGCTTCTTTATAATTCTTTAATAGGCACAAATACAGTTAGAGTTCTTGTTCCTATCCTTAAAGGACCAATCAAGGAGTAGATTTCTAGTTTTTGTTTGTTTTTCATTTTCCTTGTTCTAATAGGTTGACAGACTAAGTTAGCCATAAAATAACTACAGATGTAGTAGGCTCTATGTCAAGCATTTGTTGCTAAAAACTGGGCATAGGCAATCTCAGGGTAAATTAAATAACATTTTCTAATAATACATATTGGCAAATTTTGGCCTAATTAGAATGACTGTGTTATTTTGGCAGTAATTTGATAGTAAATTATTAACAGTGGCATTCAATTCACTGATTCATGAAACCTTAGTGATATTAGGGACTTTATGTGTCATCGGACTTAATGCCCCTCATTTAAGCCTTGCAGAAAAATAAAGATTAGAAGTGTAAATGACTTGTGGAAGTTCCTTAACCAGATCTCACTTCTTTCAGCAGTTTCAGTATTCTTTCTAGTGTCTCAAGTATTCAGATTCTTGTCCAGTCTTATAGAAATGGTTCTCTGCCTCACTGGAAGAATGCTTAATATCTTAAAATATTTAATTCATTTTATTAGAGTCAGTTTTAATCATTTTTGTTCCAGGTCATATACTTTTCCTGGGCACCTTTCTATGCATCATCAGTATAAGTAATATCCTTAGTTTAGAGAGGTAGTGTCGGGCAGTTGCAAGACTGTCAGGATTTGCTATTTCTTTCAGGGTGAAGATGGGAGTTGGGTTGACCTAGCAAAACTTCTCTAGTTTCAGCAAATAAGGGGTTTCTTTTTCTCCTCTGCCTGCTTGAATTACAAACGACTCCTTGAGGCATCTGTTTTCACTAAGTTTGACAGCCAGGAAGGAAGGTTCACAATTTTGGCAGCTGTTATTTGTTTTTTTCCTTTACTAAGATGAGCAGCAAGACCACAATGTCTAGAGATTTGTTTGATTACTCAGCAGGACAGTAGGAGCTAAAGCAGAAAGATGAGAGAAAGCATGAGAAGGGAGGAGAAGGCATGATGTGAGCAAACATCAAAAAAGCACAGTTTGATAAGTAGGATCTCAAAATAAAGTTTACTCCAGTGACATGGTGACCAGAGGAAAGATTACTGATGCAAAATAGCTAAAATCAAGGGCTGACTCAATGGCACATATTAACATTTATAGTGTATAAACTGAGTCCCAGACATCTTTATTTCCAAGACAGATTTTTATGTTATTAGACAGTAGGTTACAAACCTTCTGTATCTCATAATGCCCCTCTCTTTATAACTACTCTTAGTAAATTTTCAAGTGGGAGACTGTTTCCAAATGGCTTTAAGATAGAATATTTGCTGCCTGGCTTAACAAGTGATTGAGAGAGAAGCATGAAGCCCAAGATATAAAAAAACAAAAGCAGAGAATAAAAACACAGAGCTGAGATGAGCAGAAGTTTCAGGAAAGATACAGAGAAAAGCACGGTACAAAAATCGGCATCCAGAAAATGCAAGCAAATAAGCCTGCTAGAAAGAAACAGAACCGCAGCCCACTCAACTTTCTCAGAGGAAAACATACACATAACATTCAGTGAAGTGTGAGGAACTAATGGCCTATTCTTCAGGCATGGAGAGCTTCAGCATGAAATCACAATATTTATTTCTGTGCAGCAGCCCAACTCATGAGCCCCGGAAAAGCAGTCTATCTCTGTGAAGATTAGAAGGAAAATTTGAAGAGTGCAAGACAGACAGGGAAAGAAGGTCCAAATCAAAGTGGCAAAGTTATGAAAGACTGTGTCTTCTGAAGATGTAACAGAGAATGTTGAGATATGTTTTATAAGCAACAATATTATTACAAGTATAGTTAATATAAAGAATTCCATTTTCAAACAATTATAAACTAAACAATTAATGGTTGTTTGCCAATTGCAGAGGTAGAAAATGTTGAACCAGAGTTTAAAGGGAATGGAAAGGTACCTTTTACTCATCAACTAACACTGTGAAGATACCAAAACAAAGCATATTCTTCATGATCATTTTAAGTGGAAATTTAATTTTAGCTAAATGAATTTTTTTCAGCTTTCTATTCAACCTTTAAAATGAAGCATTTTTAAAAGAAATCTTTATTTTTATCTTCAATGTAGGTCACAGTGACCTTACATTTTTTATTCTTTGGAGAACAAAAGAGTGCTCCATGCCACGTATGGGAATTTGTAGAAGTTTGCTAATGTTTTATAGGAGAACTTGATAACAGAATTCTCAAAACTAAGAGCAGTTTTAAAACTGAGATTTTGCTAAGGAGAATAGAGCTATGCACACTTTGATGGTGAGTGAAACATGGCTTGGATTTTATCTGACTTTTAATGCTCATTTGACATAATTCAATTTACTGGTAAATTAGATTGATTAGTTTAGAAAAACATTTTTCTGTCCTCCCGTTTTTATTGTTTTAATTAAATACAAATTACTATTCAAAGATTTTCTTGACTTTATAGTAATGCAAATAAAAATAAGTGATGACTTTCTTAATTACCAAAAAAGTAATAAAACTGTAATATTGACAAAATAAATGGGTGAATAGAAACTCTATTAGCGTTGATGTTGTGGAGACAGGTGTATTTCAATTCAGATAGAGTTATTTCAAGGCAGAATAATGGATGTTGGTTTAGTAATATTAGTGAAAAGTAAAAGTGTTAGTCACGCAATTGTGTTAGATTCTTTGTGACCCCATGGACCGTAGCCCACCAGTTTCCTCTGTCCATGGAATTTTCCAAGAAAGAATACTAGAGTGGGTTGTCATTTCTTTCTCCAGGGGATCTTCCTGACCCAGGGATCGAACCTGGGTCTCCCACATTGTGGGCAGATTCTTTACCATCTGAGCCACCATATAATAAGGCCTTGTCAAAATCTATACATGAAGTCAAATTCTGGGAAAGTCATGTTCTATACAGTAGCAGATATAAAAGATTTATTTTATAAATTTTTGAAATATTCAACTGATGGAGCACCTTATAGGAAAGATAAGTTCAATGGGTTTATGATCACTTCAAACTAATTTTTTGATATATTTTTATATGAAGAGTATAAAAGAACAATTTGAATGGTTATATTTGATGATTAAATTATGGATGACTTTTCTTCTTTGTGTTACTTTTTATTTCCATTTTTTTTTTCTATAATGTTCTTGCATTTGTTTTGTATTAAAAGTGTAACATTAAACTTTTTCCAAACTGGTCACCTATTTGGTCCATCTACACCTGAAAAACTAGTCATTATTGGGCCACATTAACTCAAACTTCATTGATTAAATTTTTAGTATGGTTTTAGTCTTATTAGGTTGGTTTATGGTAAGATAACAAATAAGCTTAAAATATCAGTGGCTTAAAACAGAAAATGTTTATTTCCCATGGGTAGGGCCTTATTTACCATTGTACCTAAAATGATGGCAGACAGGTAGAGTCTCAATAACATTTTGTTGAATAAATAAACATATGCACTCCCCCTTTTTCTCCCCAAGACTACCCTCTTTTCAAATGATTAGCTCAGTCTTCCAAGAAGCTTAGATATTATCTTCATATAAACATATTGCTCTATTCACTATAAACTAGAAGAACAATGGCGAATTGTGTACTGGTTCTGCAACTCATCTTCTGAGAAGTAACTCATACAGTTCCTGCTTATATATCATTGTTCAACATTAGTGGCAGGATATAGCTCAAAGGGCATGTGCCTGGAAGAAGGAGGGGATCAGAATTCTTGTGGAAACATTAGTAATTTTTAACATAATTTAAAATTGTAAATAATTAAAAATATATATGCCCTTTAAGAAACATGTCCTTTTCATTATAGGGGACTGGAATGCAAAAGTAGGAAGTCAGTAGGTACCTGGAATAATGGGCAAATTTGGTGTTGGAGTACAAAATGAAGCAGGTAAAAGGCTAACAAGAATTTTGCCAAGAGAACACACTGGTCATAGCAAACACACTATTCCAACAATTCAAGAGAAGCTCTATATGGACATCACCAGATGGTCAATACCAAAATCAGATTGATTATATTCTTTACAGCCAAAGATGGAGAAGATCTATACAGTCAGCAAAAACAAGATGAGGAGCTGACTGTGGCTCAAATCATGAACTCCTTATTGCCAAATTCAGACTTAAATTGAAGAAAGTGGGAAAAACCACTAGACCATTCAGGTATGATCTAAATCAAATCCCTTACTATTATACAGTAGAAGTGAGAAATAGATTCAAATGATTAGATCTGGTAGACAGAGTGCCTGAAGAACTATGGGCGGAGGTTCACGACATTGTACAGGAGGCAGTGATCAAGACCATCCCCAAGAAAAAAATGCAAAAAGGCAAAATGGTTGTTGGAGGATGCCTTACAAATAGCTGAGAAAAGCACAGAAGCTTTAGGCAAAGGAGAAAAGGAAAGATATACCTATTTAAATGCAGACTTCCAAAGAATAGCAAGGAGAGATAAGAAAGCCTTCTTCAATGATCAGTGCAAAGAAACAGAGGAAAACAATAAAATGGGAAAGACTAGAGATCTCTTCAAGAAAATTAGAGATACTAAGGGAACATTTCATGCAAAGATAGGCACAACAAAGGACAGAAATGGAATGAACCTAACAGAAGCAAAAGGTATTAAGAAGAAGTGGCAAGAATACAAGGAAGAACTATTCAAAAAAGATCTTCATGATCCAGATAACTATGATGGTGTTATCATTCACCTAGAGCCAGACATCCTGGAATGTGAAGTCAAGTGGGCCTTAGGAAGGATCACTATGAATAAATCTGGTGGAGGTGATGGAATTCTTTTTGAGCTATTTAAAATCCTGAAAGATGAGGCTGTGAAAGTGCTGTACTCAATATGCCAGCAAATTTGGAAAACTCAGCAGTGGCCACAGGACTGGAAAAGATCAGTTTTCATTCCAATCCCAAATAAGGGCAATGCAAAGAACATTCAAACTATGGCACAATTGCACTCATTTCACACACAAGCAAAGTAATGCTCAAAATTCTCCAAGCCAGGCTTCAACAGTATATAAACCCTGAACTTGCAGTTGTTCAAGCTGATTTTAGAAAAAGCAGAGGAACCAGAGATCAAATTGCCAATATCCACTGGATCATCAAAAAAGCAAGAGAGATCCAGAAAAACATCTACTTCTGCTTTATTGGCTATGCCGAAGCCTTTGACTGTGTAGATCACAACAAGCTGTGGAAAATTCTGAAAGAGATGGGAATACCAGATCACCTGACTTGCCTCTTGAAAAACCTGTATGCAGGTCAGGAAGCAACAGTTAGAACTGCACATGGAACAGACTGGTCCCAAATAGGATAAGGAGTGCGTCAAGGTTGTATATTGTCACTCTGCTTATTTAACTTATATGGAGAGTACATCATGAGAAATGCTGGACTGGATGAAACACAAGCTGGAATCAAGATTGCCAGGAGAAATATCAATAACCTCAGATATACAGATGACACCACCCTTATGGCAGAAAGTGAAGAACTAAAGAGCCTGTTGATGAAAGTGAAAGAGGAGAGTGAAAAAACTGGCTTAAAAAGTTTAACATTCAGAAAACAAAGGTCATGGCATCTGGTCCCATCACTTAATGGTAAATAGATGGAGAAACAGTGGAAACAGTGACAGCCTTTATTTTTTTGGGCTCCAAAATCACTGTAGATGGACTGCAGCCATGAAATTAAAAGATGCTTACTCCTTGAAAGAAAAGCTCTGACCAACCTAGACAGCATATTAAAAAACAGAGACATTACTTTGATTGCAAAGGTCCATCTAGTCAAGGCTATTATTTTTCCAGTAGTCATGTATGAATGTGAGAGTTGGACTATAAAGAAAGCTGAGTGCCAAAGAAATGCTGCTTTTGAACTGTGGTATTGGAGAAGACTCTTGAGGGTCCCTTGGATTGCAAGGTGATCCAACCGGTCCATCCTAAAGGAAATTAGTCCTGAATTTGCATTGGAAGGACTGATGCTGAAGCTGAAACTCCAATATTTTGGCCACCTGATAAGATGAGCTGACTCATTGGAAAAGACCCTGATTCTGGGAAAGATTGAAGGTGGGAGGAGAAGGGGACGACAGAAAATGAAATGATTGGATGGCATCACCGTATATATGGGCATGAGTTTGAGTAAACTCCAGGAGTTGTTAATGGACAGGGAAGCCTGGCATGCAGTAGTCCATGGGGTCGCAAAGAGTCAGACATGACTGAGTGACTGAACTGAACTGAGACATTCCTTTATAAATATGAATCATAGAAGAAAGGTTCCTTCAAAACTTTCTGAGATTAACTCATGTTCATACATAATGTGGACAACACTACTTCTAGTTTACATCTAAATTTACACATATATATTCCTTTAAAAAGATATTAGTTGTCCTGGACCTTAAGAGGTCATGCCTACAGGTAAGGAAAAAAATTGCATGATGTTAGACTGAGTGTTCTTTCATTTTATAATAGCAGTTCCCTATAGTAGACTTATGGGAGAAGGCAATGGCAACCCACTCCAGTGTTCTTGCCTGGAGAATCCCAGGGACGGGGAGGCCTGGTGGGCTGCCATCTATGGGGTCACACAGAGTCAGACACGACTGAAGCGACTTAGCAACAGCAGCAGCATAGTAGACTTACAGAAGATTGCTGTCAAAGAGGTGTATATCAAGTATCCTGATAGAACTCACTAATCTTTACTTCTTGGGGGAAATCTGCTAAATTTATATAGCTTTAATTGGCCAGTGAGAATTTGACCAGATTTTTTTCCAAAACCACAGTGGACATTTGAGATTTGTGGAATACTGGAAAATATTATAAACTTAATGAAGAGATACAATTCCCCTCAAGGTCATCCCAGAGTACCAGACGGGGTTCCTTGTCTTATACAGCAACTTCTCTAGAGGGATGGGATGGGTTAGGGGAGGAAGGCTCAAGAGGTAGGGGTTATATGTATAAATTATGGCTAACTTGTGTTGTACATCAGAAACCAACACAAATCATAAAATTTTTTTTACTTGAAAAAAAATACATGTCCCCTACATTTCAACTTTTTTAAAATGTCATTCTGTTTTGATTTCTACTAACTATCATACTGATATCTATTTATTAACATACCTATATGTAATATATTTTGTAAACGTATAATAATTTTATGTTTTATAGAAATGGAAAATAAAACAGCAGGATACCCTAATATACAAACCATAATTAATTCTTGTAAATAACAGTAGATAGTTCTAGAAATCCTCTATATCTGAAAACTACATAAATACCCTTAGCCATTCAGAAATGTATTCAGAACTCCATACCACCACCACTTCATACACATATCATAAAATTCTATGAGTCTTCACCAATAAAAGAATTCAAGGTATCCTATGTGAAATATAATTAGTCAATACTAAAAATATTTTTATTTTATATGATTCTGAAGTTCATATAGAATTCTTATTATATGGATGCCTCTCCTGTGAATTTAAATGTTAAGGAAAATCTTTTGCTTGTTTTGTATTTCATTTTTGAAATTTATTTATCATAAATCTTAAGGCCATTTATCATAAATCTTAAGGCCATTGAATACTGGTGCTATTAATAGAAGAATGTTTGCTTACATTTTGATAAAGAGAGGCTAATCTGAAGATATATCAACACAATTGGGTGGATCCCTTTAAAAAAAAAAGACAAGCAAAATCAATACTTAAATTATGTATTCATCTGAATAGTGTAATGGCCCATATAATATATTCTTTCATTTAACTGATTATTAACTGGTGATTTAGGACTTGCAATATACAAAGATTTTAGGCATTTACTTTAAAGTTTGGGATTTTAAAATATCCAACTTGGAATAAGAGAATTTTATATATTCACTTTTTAAGGAAAATTTGAAGTTAGTAATTAAGTATTTAGAAGATGGATAATGTTCAGCTCAGAGCATATACTCTAATATGCTTCTTTTTCTTTATCTCTATTTAGCTGTATATTAAAATAGTTACATAGCATGTTTAAGTTTGGTGTTTTATGATATATATTTTGCTACCTTTTACTATTTACCTGTCTGCCTTATTTTTAAGGGCTTCCCAGGTGACTCAATGGTAAAGAATCCACCTGCCAATGCAAGAGATACAGGAGCTGTAGGTTCGATCCTTGGGTTGGGAAGATCCCCTGGAGGAGGGCATGGCAACCCACTCCAATATTCTTGCCTGGAGATCCCATGGACAGAGGAGCCTGGAGGGTTATAGTCCATAGGGTTGCAAAGAGTCGAACATGACTGAAGTGACTTGGCACCAGCATGCACATCCTGAGTTCACAGATCATTTCCTCCTCTATGTATAGTCTGCTAATCTATCAAATGATTTAATTTCTTATATTGCATTTTTATTTATAGCATTCTAATTTGGATCATTTTAATAGATTTCTTCTTGTGTTAAAAATAGATATTATCCATTTTCCCCCTACATATCATCACAGTTGTTTCCTAGTTGCTGTACAGTATTACGCAAGTTTCAGATGTACAATATATTGATTCACAATTTTTAAAAGTTATATTCCATTTATAGTTACTATAAAATATTTACTACATTTCCCATGTCATATGCTATCATATGCTATCCGTGTCATAAGCTATCCTTGTACCTTATTTTATATTTAATAATTTGTACCTCTTTGCTCTCTGCCCCTGTATTGCCCCTCCTCCTTCCCTCTCCCCAGTGGGGAACACCAGGTTGTTCTCCTGTCTGTTTCTTGTTTGTTGTATTTTTTTAAAATTCCACATATAAATGATATCAGACAGTATTTGTCTTTCCGTCTGACTTACTGTACCTAGAATAATGCCCTCCAAGTCCGTCATTATAGTTATTTTTTAAGTCCCTTTTTAAAATTATTATTATTTTTTTACTTTAAAATATTGTATTGGTTTTGCCATACATCAACATGAGTCCATCACGGATGTACACATGTTCCCTGTCCTGAACACCCCATCTACCTCCCTCCCCATACCATCCCTCTGGGTCATCCCAGTGCACCAGCCCCAAGCTTCTGTATCTTGCATCAAACTTGGACTGGCGATTCGTTTCTTATATGATATTATACATGTTTCAATGCCATTCTTCCAAATCATCCTTCCCCGCCCCCCAAAAGTCCAAAAGACTGTTCTATACATCTGTGTCTCTTTTGCTGTCTTACATACAGGGTTGTCGTTACCATCTTTCTAAATTCCATATATATGCATTAGTATAGTGTATTGGTGTTTTTCTTTCTGGCTTACTTCACTCTGTATAATAGGCTTCAGCTTCATCCACCTCTTGAAAGCTATTTGTGCATCTGGCCAAGCTCCTAGTTTGTTTATTTATTTGAGTGGTTTTCTTTCCTGAGACACTTTTTTTTTCTCCTTCTTTATGTAAATAAATTATATTTTCACCTGGAAGAGTGCACCTTTCTCTCAAGCCCCCAGGATGAGAAAGATAATCTTATTGTGTAATTAGCTGCATCTGAGCTTTGTTATTTATTTAACTAGAATCATTCACCATAGCATTCAAGTAATTTTAGCACTGGGTCGAGATCTCCCTTCAGCAGAGCTTGGGATCTGAGTCTGGCAAGACATAAGGTATCCCAGTCATGTGTATTCAGAAGCATGGAGTTCCTCACTCTACCTTATAGTCTGGATGCCAGTTTTGGCGGACTAGGGGCTGGTGAAGGGTCTGTGCCCTCTGAACCCACCATGTTGGTAAGTCTCTTAGAAAATCTATTCACCTCTTTTGCCCTTTCCTCAGACTCAGAATGGAGACTGGGTGTAGCAAGGGCCTCAATGCCACAGAGGGCTCTGCATACAGATCTCTTCAAGTTCTGCACACTTATGTTTCAAGGGGCCCCCTGTAAACAATCCTCCCCCTAGTACTTAGTGAGAGCCCAGAAGGCTTCAGATAGTTAAAATTAGATTTTTGACCTACTGTTAGTCCTTAGCCATGCCTGCATGTCTGCCTCAGTTAAGTGACATTTCTCTCAACTCCCCCTCTCTGTTTTCATTCTTCTGCTAGAAAACAGAGTAATAGCCCATGACAAAGGGCTAGAAAGGTGGATATGAACTATCTTTTCTTATGAGGCTTCTTGGAATTTTAAAACATCACGTGGCCTTTAAAAATTTCTCATTTCTTCTTATCTCCATCTATGACAGCTTTCTCTTCTTCCCATTGCTTCACCAAGGATGGAGTGGATCAGGTCTTTTCTAGGGTGGTAATTAATAGGTTTTTGAATTTTAGTTCATTCATTTGTTTTTCCTCAGTTCCCTGATGGATTAAAAAAAAAATTTTGTTTCTATTTTATCTGGCTTCTTGTCATTGTTAAGTTGGAATTAATACTTTTAGCAATTTTCTATATCCTTAACTGAAAGTGAATTCTAATCTGCTTCTTTGAAGTGTTTACTTTATCATTGTTTTCTTTCTGTTGTACTAATTTATTTGGTGGTGAAGTTGATCTAATAATGAAATAATCACATATTTCTTCTATCCTAGCTATTTTTTTAACTTAAAAAATGTCAAAAAGTTTCTGCATGATATTATGCCTAGAAATGAACACAGGTTTACACTGAATATTTTAATCAATATGGAACGCATAAAACACTTTAGTCATTTAGTTTTAACAGATACTATTGGCAAAAAACAATAAATGAACCAAGTTATTAAATTTAGAAGACTATTTAAATAACCTTACACTGAGTTTCTATTGAAATTTCTTCTAGTTTGGTAGAAAATCCACCAATACTTACCATAATTAATTATTGATTTATAATGATTTCTTGTCACCTGGTCCTCAAACGTGTGTTGCTATAACACAACTCTAAATTAGAAAATGTTATGTACTTTTTTCTTTTCCAGAGCATTTATTACCTTGTTCTAAGTCAAAATTGATTTGACACAGATGAACCCTTGTAGCTGGCAATCCTTCACCTAATGCTTTCTAAAGCAGATGTGCTGTCTTAACTTCTCAGGATATGTTTCTATTTCTTTTGCTTTCTGGTAAGTGACCCAAACGATCAATTATTTCCTTATTTCACAATTTTTTTTTTTTTACTTATTTGAGATCATTTATTTTTGTCTTGGCACTTCTCTATATACTGTCATCATGCTAGCTAACAATCAATCTCTCAAAAGCAGCATTTTTCCAGTTTGTTGAAGTTAGTACTCCATGAGAGAAGTTCCAAAGGGTAACTGATTTTATTTCATAGTAATACAAAGTAGAAGGAGGGATGTCCCTGGATTTCTTTGGTGGCCTGGAAGTAAAATTTATTTATTTACTTGATTAATTTTTAAAAACTGATGGTACTGAACCATGATTCTAGTTATAGTTCATATTAAGAAACTGTTTCACCTTTGTTCCAGTGTATATAATTTCTTATGTTAAAAGAATAGCCTGGAAATTGGTGTCAAAGAAATTTTGCTCCTGAATTCCACAGCACTCTTAAGAAAAGAGTATTAGCACGGAGGGATGCTCTCTCCATCTTTCTCTTCCAAGCTAGAAATAGTTCACCAAAACTTCCTTCAGCGTATTGTCTATTACTCTTATTTGAAAGTCACAAATCTTGACAGTTTTTTATCTAAATTTAAAACTAGATATTTTATGATAGCAATCTAATTGTATCCAACATTCTTTCCAGAGTCTTGGGAGCCATGTTGCTTTGGGGAGATAAACTTAACCATCAAGCTTCTCAAAATCATAACCATTGGCTCACGAACTATTTTACTGAACAAATAGCTCTGAAGTCCTCACAAACATAAACAACAATATCTGCACGCTTTACATTCTATTCTGAACATTTCAAATCTCCAAGCTTGTAAACCTTGAGGTTTTTGTTCCAAAGGGATCATAAAATTGTATAATATAAAGGGAGAGAAAAGGTATAGGCAATTTCAACATAGGGATAGTTGATACCACTTTTTTCATGACATTAGAAATAGAGAAGAGGGCTGGTTATTAATATTGAAAATACAGAACTAAGGGATAAAGAGAAAGCAAAGGCTGCCTGAAAAGTCTCTTGAAGTAGCTCATAGCAACAGAAAATAATGATGTCTATACTGACTTAGTTCTACCCCCAAGCAAGAAGGGATTGTTATAATTACAGTAGCAGTTTCCTCAGGTATCTGCATATGCAATATATTTTAACAATAAAGAGAGATTTAGCCCTAGTGTACTTGGTTAACCCTTTCCATGCCAGTACTAACTTGCTCTCATTTCGTTGTTTAGTCACTAAGTTGCCTTGGACTCTGCGATGCCATGGATTGTAGCATGCAAGACTTCCCTGTCCTTCACTACCTCATGGAGCTTGCTCAAACTCATGTTCATTGAGCCTGTAGTGCCATCGAACCATCTCCTCCTCTTCTGCCTCCTTCTCCTCTTGCTCTCAATCTTTCCCATCATTAGGGTCTTGTGAAGAGTCAGCTCTTCGCATCAGGTAGCCAAAGTATTGGAGCTTCAGCTGCAGCATCAGTTCTTCTAATGAATATTCAGTGTTAATTTCCTCTAGGTTTGACTGCTTTGATATCCTTGCAGTCCAAAGGACTCTCAAGGGTCTTCTCCAGCAACACAATTTGAAAGATTCTTTACCATCGAAGCCACCAAGGATGCCTGCTCTCTTGGTTAGGTGTGCATGTGTGCTAAATCACTCCAGTCATGTCCAACTCTTTGTAACCCTATGGACCGTAGCCTGCTAGGTTCCTCTGTCCATGGGATTCTCCTGCCAAGAATACAGGAGTGGGTTGCCATGCCCTCCTCTGGAGCATCTTTCTAACCCAAGGATCGAACCTAGGTCTCTTATGTCTCCAGCATTGGCAGGGGAGTTCTTTACCACTAGTGGAATCTGGGAAGCCCCTTGTTTAGGTACAGTTTGTTTCAAAGAGAAGTATTGTATTTGGTAAATACAAGTGAATGATATTTTTCAGTGTTTGAAATGCTATATGTAGCTGCATAATATTTTAAAATATGAACTTGCATGCTTTTAGTCTCTCTATATTATGAGATATTTTTTGCCTCAGGAAAGATATATGTTGGGGTCTCAAGAATACACAAAGCAAGGCCAAAAGCACTGTTCAAAGCCCTGAAATTCTTACTACTCTCCTGGCATACAACACATGCCATTCCCAAAATCTAAGCTCTTAGTAAAATTTATATGATTGATTGATAAGATAGAAGTGAGATAGGATGCGTGGAAGAAGTTAGCGTTAACAAAAGGCATGTGGAAAGAAGGATTCCCCATAAAGCTAAAAAGAGATTTACTGTGGCTTTGCAGAATAAAGAGAGGTGTGTAACACCTGGGACAATTTAAGACAGCTCCAGTGCTGTTCCCCAGGAAGAGGTTGAAAGGGATTGCTACATAGTCATGGCCTAAGGAAACTGGATCATAGGTCTTTTGCACTCATGAAAATACCGTCACAAAGGCCCTGAAAACTCCTGATGCAGGGACAGTGGATATCTTGCTGTAAAATATGTTAACAGCTAGATGATCTCAACATTCAGAGAGCCCCAGCTCCACCTAGGTCTATCCTTTCCTCTGTCTTGGTATTGCTTAGGATTCTAAATCACTGATATAACCCAAGAAAAGGAAACAAAACAAAAATATAACCAAGAATGGTTAAGATTGCAGCCCTGTGGATTGAGTGATCAGATCTTAAACTGGATTACTGAAAGTGAAAGTGAAGTCGCTCAGTCGTGTCCAACTCTTTGCGACCCCACGGACTGTAGCCTGCACCAGGCTTCTCCGTCTGTGGGGTTTTCCAGGCAAGAGTACTGGAGTGGGTTGCCATTTCCTTCTCCAGGGGATCTTTCTGACCCAGGGATCGAACCTAGGCCTCAGGGATCAAACCCAGTTCTTCCATCTTGCAGGCAGATGCTTTACCCTCTGAGCCACCAGGGAAGCTTACTGAAAAGAAATACCTGTTTCTCACATACCTAACTTTGTCAGATGCAAATCAAAAACTCTGTGCATAATTGGATACATGATATGCCAATGAGGTGCTATAAGAATTGATTTCTGATCAAAGTGTTTTGTTGTTCCAATGAAATACCTGCTTACTGTTCTTTAAGTAACTAAGTGGTCATTACTTTCAGATGCTAACTTGGGCTTCAGTATCATGCCAACTTCCCTTTCAATAAGCTAGTCCCCTCAACATGAAAAGATTTTTAAGAAGTAAGTACTTTCAAAACAAGCATGCTTCAGAGTGTCCTGTTGTCTATATGCATTTATACATAACTGCACATGGTTCACTGAAAGATAGCTCAGATCAATCTATTAATTGTTTGACCAGTCTAGGAGATAGCTATATAGAGAACTTAAAATTTTGAACAGACTTTACCTATATGTTCATGAGTTTGTGAAGGTAAAAAGATTGGAGGATTGGAGGAGTTCCAAATTCATAGAAATGTCAGTCAAGGAGGATAATGCTAAAAAGGTGAAGCATCGCTTAAATTTAGTATAGTGCTAGTACTAATGCTAAGTCGCTTTAGTCATGCCCATAGTTTTTCCCTACTTCATTTCCTGAAGATATTGATACTTTTGTATCCTTGAGGAGGGAAAAATTAGACTTCATTGTCATGTGTAATCTGGTGGTTTTGATATTTAATCTTTTCCTTATACAACTGTTAATCTCATAATTCTCTCATTATACTTCAGAGGCATTTTTTTCAAACTACCCACTCCAGCATTCTGGCCTGGAGAATTCCATAGACTGTATACTCCTTATGGTCACAAAGAGTTGGATATGACTGAGAGACTTACAAAAAAAAAAAAACAAAAAAAAACTTCAGAGGCATTGCTTTTCAAATTTTGAAACTCAGAAATTTGTATATTGTATATATTTAACTTTGTATACATAAAAATAACTTTTGACACACATAAACAGCTTTATATATATATAAATTACTGTATATATGTGAATAGCTTTACTTTGGTACAAACTGACCACAGATATTATCTTTGTGTATGAGGATGTTTAAAAGGCACTATTTTATATTTCAATAATGGTGAAATCTGAAATCACCTTAGACTTTGAATCCTAGAATATAAGACTTATCTCTGTATGATTAGTTAATATAGGTATAGCACTTGAAAAGTGACCTTAAGACCTGTTGAATATTATCTAAATATTTGCTATTATCATTCAATTTTCTTTTTTAACTTTCTATTTTGAAATAAGTTTAGACTCATGAAAAACTTACAAAAATAGTAGAGAGTTTCCTCACACATCCCTTACTAAACTTCCCTTAATGTCAACGTCTTACACAACTGGAGCAGAAGTATTGAATTTAAGAATGATATTATCACTAATGGAAAAGTAACGACGTTTGCTGTTAAAGCAAAGCACAGCCCATCTCATCCCTGCTCACTGACTGTATAACTGCACAAGCATCTTTGATCTATTGTATGTCCAAGTTTCTCATCTTCAAATTAGAAACTGGAGTGTCATTGCGTTATTTTCCAGACGTAAAGTAGATAATAGCTGCAAAGTAATAAGCTCTTCAGAGAGCCATCAAAATGAATGACTGTGTGTCCAAAAAATTAGGCAAAGGAAGTAGGACCCAGAGAAGACAGGCATAATCTAATAGGTCTTATTTGGCTTTCTCATAGACTATATTTTAGGCTATTTTAGATAACTGTGAACTGGCTGTATTTCCTAACATATTAATTGAGTACCAATTATGGGTCAGACTGGGGATACAAAAAAGATAACACATACTTTTCTCTCCTAATGGGATTATAGCCTGGTGAACTGTCAAACACATTCTCAAGATTGATTTGTGTGCAGAGTCAAATGTGATCTTCTAGAAGGGTGATAGGTAGAGAAGAAAGTAAATCCATCTGCATTTTGCAGACATGGAAACAGTCTGTGAAAAGGTAACAGCTTTCCACTGTTCACATTTTGAAGGAAAGTCTATACTTTTCAACCCTGAAATTTGTTAATTTAGGCTTCTGAAAAAGTTACTTAATATATATGTAACAGCTCTGGGGCTGTGTTTTACATCAACAGCCACTTTTGAGTGACGTTATTAAGAACAATTATCCAAGGCTTGCTTAGTGTGGACTAAGGTAATAAGTCAAGATTACAATTGAAGAGTATACTGAAATTTACTAAAATAGCACTATGTAAAAGATTATGCAGAAATTTCATTAAAAGTAAATAGCAGTTTTTCAACAAATGGTAAGTGACCAACCAAAAAGATAGCAGATTAAGCCTATATATATTAAATCCCTGTTTATTTAACTTATATTCAGACTACATCATGAGAAACGCTGGACTGGAAGAAACACAAGCTGGAATCAAGATTGCCAGGAGAAATATCAATAACCTCAGATATATGCAGATGACACCACCCTTATGGCAGAAAGTGAAGAGGAACTCAAAAGCCTCTTGATGAAAGTGAAAGTGGAGAGTGAAAAAGTTGGCTTAAAGCTCAACATTCAGAAAATGAAGATCATGGCATCTGGTCCCACCACTTCATGGGAAATAGTTGGGGAAACAGGGGAAACAGTGTCACACTTTATTTTTCTGGGCTCCAAAATCACTACAGATGGTGACTGCAGCCATGAAATTAAAAGATGCTTACTCCTTGGAAGGAAAGTTATGACCAACCTAGATAGCATATTCAAAAGCAGAGACATTACTTTGCCAACAAAGGTTCGTCTAGTCAAGGCTATGGTTTTTCCTTTGGTCATGTGTGGATGTGAGAGCTGGACTGTGAAGAAGGCTGAGTGCCAAAGAATTGATACTTTTGACCTGTGGTGTTGGAGAAGACTCTTGAGAGTCCCTTGGACTGCACGGAGATCCAACTAGTCCATTCTGAAGGAGATCAGCCCTGGGATTTCTTTGGAAGGAATGATGCTAAAGCTGAAACTCCAGTACTTTGGCCACCTGATGCGAAGAGTTGACTCATTGGAAAAGACTCTGATGCTGTAGGGATTGGGGGCAGGAGGAGAAGGGGACGACAGAGGATGAGGTGGCTGGATGGCATCACTGACTCGATGGACGTGAGTCTGAGTGAACTCCGGGAGTTGGTGATGGACAGGGAGGCCTGGCGTGCTGCGATTCATGGGGTCGCAAAGAGTCGGACACAACTGAGAGACTGATCTGATCTGCTCTGATATTAAATCCATACTTAGATCTGAAAGCATTTTAAATCATGCTTTAATCTATCAATGCTCTATCCATCTGTATGTGTATGTATGTTTCTATCATGTATGTATATATTTTTCATCTAACTGGGATGATGGATGAAGTAAGAATCAAAGTAAAAGGGAAATACATGTATCATTTACTTGTAAGTTTTCTTTCTCACTGTTTAAATAATCCTACTGAGGGTAATGCTTTTCTAAATTAGCCTACCATAATAATACCATGGACTGAGTAATTTAAACAATGTTTACTTTTCCACTGTTTTGGAGGCTAGAAGTTCAAGATCAGAATGTCACGATAATTGGGTTCTGATAAGCACTCTCTTCCTAGTTTGCAAAGCACTGCCTTCTCCCTGTATCCTCATATGGCAGAGACAGAGAGATGGAGTGAGCAAGCAAGCTGTCTGTGTCTCTTCTTCAGTTCAGTTCAGTTCAGTCACTCAGTCGTGTCCGACTATTTGCAACTTTGGACTGTAGCACGCGAGGCTTCCCTGTCTATCACCAACTCCCAGGATTGAGTAAGCCAATCATGTCCATTGACGGTGATGCCATCCAAACATCTCACCTTCTATCATCCCCTTCTCCTCCTGCCTTCAATCTTTCCCAGCATCAGGGTCTTTACAAATGAGGCAGTTCTTCTCATCAGGTGGCCAAAGTACTGCAGTTTCAGCTTCAGTATCAGACCTTCCAATCAGTATTCAGGACTGATTTAGGATGGATTAGTTGGATCTCCTAGCAGTCCAAGGGACTCTCAAGAGTCTTTTCCAATACCACAGTTCAAAAGCATCAATTCTTCAGATCTCAGCTTTCTTTATAGTCCAACTCTCACATCCGTACATGACTACTGGAAAAACCATAGCTTTGACTAGACTAATGTCTCTGCTTTTTAATATGCTGTCTTCATTGGTCATAACTTTTCTTCCAAGGAGCATCTTTTAATTTCATGGTCACAGTCACCATCTGCAGTGATTTTGGAGCCCTAAAAATAAAGTCAGCAACTGTTTCGACTGTTACTCCATCTATTTCCCATGAAGTAGTGGGACTGGATGCTATGATCTTAGTTTTCTGAATGTTGAGCTTTAAGCCAACTTTTTCACTCTCCACTTTCACTCTCATCAAGAGGCTTTTGAGTTCCTCTTCACTTTCTGCCATAAGGGTGGTGTCATCTGCATATCTGATGTTATTGATATTTCTCCTGGCAATCTTGATTCCAGCTTGTGCTTCATCCAGTCCAGCATTTCTCATGATGTACTCTGCATGTAAGTTAAATAAGCAGGGTGACAATATATGGCCTCGATGGACTCCTTTCCTGATTTGGAGCCAGTCTGTTGTTCCATGTCCATTTCTAACTGTTGCTTCTTGACCTGCATAGAGATTTCTCAGGAGGCAGGTCAGGTGGTCTGGTATTCCATTTCTTTAAGGATTTTCCACAGTTTGTTGTGATCCACACAGTCAAAGTCTTTGGCATAGCCAAATAAAGTAGAAGTAGATGTTTTTATTGAACTCTCACGCTTTTTCGATGATCCAGCGGATGTTGGCAATTTGACCTCTGGTTCCTCTGCCTTTTCTAAATCCAGCTTGAACATCTGAAAGTTCGCAGTTGATGTACTGTTGAAGCCTGACTTGGAGAATTTTGAGCATTACTTTGCTAGCATCTGAGATGAGTGTAATTGTGTGGTAGTTTGAGCATTCTTTGGCACTGCCTCTTTTTGGGATGGAATGAAAGCTCACCTTTTCCAGTCCTGTGGCCACTGCTGAGTTTTACAGTTTGCTGGCATGCTGAGTGCAGTACTTTTACAGCATCATCTTTGAGGATTTTAAATAGCTCAACTGGAATTCAATCAACTCCATCAGCTTTGTTCATAGTGATCCTTCCTAAGGCCCACTTGACTTCATATTCCAGGATGTCTGGCTCTAGGTGAGTGATTGTGGTTGTGGTGAGATAACCACTGTGGTTACCTCGGTAATGAAGATCTTTTTTGCATAGATCTTTTTTGCATCTGTGCATTCTTCCCACCTCTTCTTAATATCTTCTGCTTCTTTTAGGTCCCTACCATTTCTGTCCTTCATTGTGCCCATCTTTGCTAGAAATGTTCCCTTCAGTTCAGTTCAGTTTAGTCACTCAGTCATGTCCAACTCTTTGTGACCCCATGAATTGCAGCATGCCAGGCCTCTCTGTCCATCACCAACTCCCAGAGTTCACTCAAACTCATGTCCATTGAGTCAGTGATGCCATCCAGCCATCTCATCCTCTGTCGTTAACTTCTCCTCCTGCCCCCTATCCCTCCCAGCATCAGAGTCTTTTCCAATGAAGCAACTCTTCGCATGAGGTGGCCAAAGTATTGGCGTTTCAGCTTTAGCATCATTCCTCCAAAGAACACCCAGGATTGATCTCCTTTAGAATGGATTGGTTGGATCTCCTTGCAGTCCAAGGGACTCTCAAGAGTCTTCTCCAACACCACAGTTCAAAAGCATCAATTCTTTGGCACTTAGCTTTCTTCACAGTCCAACTCTCACATCCATACATGACTACTGGAAAAACCATAGGCTTGACTAGACGGAACTTTGTTGGCAAAGTAATGTGTCTGCTTTTGAATATGCTATCTAGGTTGGTCATAACTTTCCTTCCAAAATGTAAGTATCTTTTAATTTCATGGCTGCAAGCACCATCTGCCATGACTTTTGGAGCCCCCCCAAAATAAGGGTGAAATAAGCAAAAACGTGGCCGGGAGGAGCTACCCCATGTCCGAGGTCAGGGGCGGCAGCCGAGAGTGCCAGGCTGTGATTGCGAAGGAATGGCCGAGAGGAGTTACCCCATGCCCGAGGCCAGGGGCGGCGGCCGAGAGGAGCAACCCCACGTCCAAGGAGCGGTGGCTGCACCGGCGCAGGAGGGTTGAGAGGATCTACTCCACGTTCAAGGTCAGGAGGGGAGGCGGTGAGGAGATACCCCTCTTCCAAGTAAGGAGCAGCGGCAGCACTTTGCTGGAGCAGCCGTGAAGAGATACCCTACGTCCAAGGTAAGAGAAACCTAAGTAAGATGGTAGGTGTTGTGAGAGGGCATCAGAGGGCAGACACACTGAAACCATAATCACAGAAAACTAGTCAATCTAATCACAAGGACCACAGCCTTGTCTAACTCAATGAAACTAAGCCATGCCCTGTGGGGCCACCCAAGATAGTTGGGTCATGGTGGAGAGGTCTGACAGAATGTGGTCCACTGGAGAAGGGAATGGCAAACCACTTCAATATTCTTGCCTTGAGAACCCTATGAACAGTATGAAAATGTTCCCTTGATATCTCTAATTTTCTTGAAGTGATCTCTAGTCTTTCCCATTCTATTGTTTTCCTCTATTTCTTTGCATTGATCACCGAGGATGGCTTCTTGTTTCTCCTTGTTATTCTTTGGAACTCTACATTCAAATGGGTATATCTTTCCTTTTCTCCTTTGCCTTTCACTTCTCTTCTTTTCTCAGCTATTTGTAAGGCCTCCTTAGACAGCCATTTTATCTTTTTGCATTTTTTTTTTCTTGGTGATTATCTTGATCACTGCCTCTTGTACAATGTCATGAACCTCCATCCATAGTTCATCAGGCACTCTGTCTATCAGATCTAGTCCCTTAAATCTATTTCTCACTTCCACTGTATAATCGTAAGGGATTTAATTTAGGTCATACCTGAATGGTCTAGTGGTTTTCCTTACTTTCTTCAATTTAAGTCTGAATTTGGCAATAAGGAGTTCATGATCTGAGCCACAGTCAGCTCCCGGTCTTGTTTTTGCTGACTGTATAGAGCTTCTCCATCTTTGGCTGCAAAGAACATAATCAATCTGATTTTGGTATTGACCATCTGGTGATGTCCATGTGTAGAGTCTTCTCTTGTGTTTTTGGAAGAGGGTGTTTGCTATGACCAGTGCATTCTCTTGGCAGAACTCTATTAGCTTTTGCTCTGTTTCATTCTGTACTCCAAGGCCAAATTTGCCTGTTACTCCAGGTGTTTCTTGACTTCTTGCTTTTACATTCCAGTCCCCTGTAATGACAAGGACCTTTTTGGGTGTTAGTTCTAAGAGATCTTGTAGGTCTTCATAGAACTGTTTAACTACCGCTTCTTAAGCATTACTTGTCGGGGCATAGACTTGGATTACTGTGATATTGAATGGTTTGCCCTGGAAATGAACAGTGATCATTCTGTCATTTTTGAGATTGCATCCAAGTACTGCATTTCAGACTCTTTTCTTGACTATGATGGCTACTCCATTTTTTCTAAGGGTTTCCTCCCCACAGTAGTAGATATAATGGTCATCTGAGTTAAATTCACCCATTTCAGTCCATGTTAGTTTGCTGATTCCTAAAATAATGTTCACTTTTATCATCTCTTGTTTGACCACTTCCAATTTGCCTTGATTCATGGGTGTAACGTTCCCGGTTCCTATGCAGTATTGCTCTTACAGTATAGGACTTTACTTCCATCACCAGTCACATCCACAACTGGGTGTTGTTTTTGCTTTGGCTCTGTCTCTTCATTCTTTTTGGAGTTAGTTCTCCACTGATCTCCATTAGTGTAATGAGCACCTACTGACCTGGGGAGTTCATCTTTCTGTGTCCTATCTTTTTTGCCTTTTCATGATGTTCATGGGGTTTTTAAGGTAAGAATACTAAAGTGGTTTGCCATTCCCTTTTTCAGTGGACCACGTTTTGACAGGACTCTCCACCATGACCCATCCATCTTAGGTGGCCCTACATGGCATGGCTCATAGTTTCATTGAGTTAGAAAGACTGTGGTCCATGTGATCAGATTTGTTAGTTATCTGTGATTGTGATTTTCATTCTTCCAAGGGCACTAATCCAATAATGAGTGTCCATTTCATGACCTTGTCTAAACCTAATTATCTCCCAAAGGCCCATCTGCAAATACCATGATGCTGAAAGTTATGACTTTAATGGATGAATTTTGGAGGAATTCCAAATTTGTAGGACCTTTCTACCTAGCCTAGATTATGAGTTTTAGAAGTGTGTAAAAGTATGTAGCATGAATTAAAGCTTATATTTGTGTTGATATAGATGAGTGTTTTTAGGAAGGGTTAAGATAATGAGAAATTGTTGCTAATCAAGGCTATGATCTTCAATAGCAAACACCCTCTTCCAACAACACAAGAGATGACTCTGCACATGGACATCACCAGATGGTTAATACTGAAATCAGATTGATTACTCTCTTTGTAGCCAAAGATACAGAAGCTCTATATCATCAGCAAAAATAAAACCAGGAGCTGGCTGTGGATTAAATCATGAATTCCTTATTACAATATTCAGACTTAAAGAAAGTAGGAAAAAACACCAGACCATTCAGGTATGATGTAAATCAAATCCCTTATGATTATACAGTGTAAGTGACAAATAGATTCAAGAGATTAGACCTGATAGATAGAATGCCTGAAAAACTATGGACACAGAATTGTAACACTGTACAGGAGTTGGTGATCAAAACCATCCCAAAGAAGAACAAATGCAAAAATGCAAATTGTCTGAGGAGGCCTTACAAATAGCTGAGGAAAGAAGAAAAGGGAAAGACAAAAGAGAAAAGGAAGGACTATCCATTTGAATGCAGAGTTCCAAAGAATAGCAAGGGGAGATTAGAAAGCCTTACTCAGTGATCAGTGCAAAGAAATAGAGGAAAACAATAGGATGGGAAAGACGAGAGATCTCTTCAAGAAAATTAGAGATACCAAGGTAATATTTCATGCAAAGATTGGCACAATAAAGGACAAAAATGGTATGGATCTAACAGAAGCAGAAGATATTAAGGAGACGTGGCAAGACTACACAGAAGAACTATACAAAAAAGATCTTCATGACCCAGATAACCAAGATGGTGTGATCACTCTGCTAGAGCCAGACGTCCTGGAATGCAAAGTCAAGTGGGCCTCAGGAAGCATCACTGTGAACAAAGTTGGAGGTAATGGAATTCCAGCTGAGTTATTTCAAATTCTAAAAGATGATGGTGTAAAAGTGTTGCACTCAATATGCCAGCAAATTTGGAAAACTCAGCAGTGGCCACAGGACCAGAAAAGGTCAGTTTTCATTCCAATCACAAAGAAAGGCAATACCAAAGAAAGCTCAGACTACTCCACAGTTGCACTCATCTCACACACGAGCAAAGTTATGATTACAATTCTGCAAGCTAGGCAAAAACAGTACATGAACTGAGAACTTCCAGATGTACAAGCTGGATTTAAAAACGAGAACTTCAGAAAAACATCTACTTCTCTTTCATTGGCTCTGCAAAAGCCTTTGGCTGTTTGAATCACAGGGAACAGTGATTACCTACCTCCTGAGAAATCTGTATGGAGGTCAAAAAGCAACAGTTAGTACTGGACATGGAACAATGGACTGATTCCACATTGGGAAAGGAGTACGTCAAGGATATATATTGTTACCTTGCTTATTTAACTTATAGGTAGAGTACAACATACAAAGTTCTGAACTCAATGAATCCTAAGCTGGAATCAAGATTGCTGGGAGTAGTATCAACTACCACTAATATGAAGATGATACCCCCTTTAGGCAGAAAGTGAGAAGTAACTAAATAGCCCCTTGATGAGCTTGAAAGAGAAATGTGAAAAATCTGGCTTAAATTCAGCATTCAAAAAACTTAGATCATGGCATCTGGTCCCATCACCTCACGGCAAATGGTTGGGGAAAAAGTGGAAGCAGTGACAGATTTTCTTTTCTGGGGCTCCAAAATGACCATGGACAGTGGTGACTTGTTGTTCAGTTGCTAAGTTGTGTCCAACTCTCTGCACTCACATGGACTGCAACACATCAGGACTCCCCATCCCTCACTATCTCCCTAGAATTTGCCCAAATTCATATCCACTGAGTTGATGATACTATCCAACCATCTCATCCTCTGCCATCCTTTTCTCCTTTTGCCATCAGTCTTTCCCAGAATTAGGGTCTTTTCCAATGAGTCAGCTCTTCACATCAGGTGGCCAAAGTATTGGAGCATCAGCTTCAGCATCAGTCCTTCCAGTGAATATTCAGGGTTTATTTCCTTTAAGAATGATTCATTTGATATCCTTGCAGCCTAAGAGACTCTCAAGAGTCATCTCCAGTGCCACAATTCAAAAACATCCACAGTGATTTCAGCCATGACATTAATAGATGCTTGTTCCTTGGAAGAAAAGCTATGACCAACCTAGACAGTGTATTAAAAAACAGAGACATTTGCTTTGCTGACAAAGGTCCATATAGGTATGGTTTCTCATAGTCACGTATGGATGTGTGAGTTAGGCCATAAAGAAGGCTGAGTGTTGAGGAATTGATACTTTTGAATTGTGCTGGAGAAGACTCTTGATAGTCACTTGGACTTCAAGAAGATCAATTCAGTCAATCCTAAAGTAAATCAGTCCTCAATATTCACTGGAAGGACTGATGCCGAAGCTGAAGCTTCAATACTTTGGCCACCTGATGCAAAGAGATGACTCATTAGAACAGACTTTGATGGTGAGAAAGATTGAGAAGGGGGTGACAGAGGATTAGACTGTTGGGTAGCATCATAGACTCAATGGACATGAGTTCGAGCAAACTCCAAGAGATGGTGAAGGACAGGGAAACCTGGCATGCTGTAATTCATGGTGTTGCAAAGAGTCAGAAACGACTTAGTGACTGCACACAACAATTTCAGAGAAAAAAATAAAATCAATATTGGAATATTTCAAATTCATATAAGGTATAAGACAATGATGATGTGGTAACATTGTATTTTTAAAAATAGTGCATTAGTAATCTGTTTTCAAAAAATAAATACGAAGCTAAAGTAATGTCTGCAGGATAGATATAAAAGTGTCAGATGGTAAAGAATCTGCCTGCAAGGCAAGAGATCCAGGTTCCATCCCTGGGTCAGGAAGATCCCCTGGAGAAAGAGGGTCATCTACCTCCTTCTGCTACCTAGTCCTGTATTCTTGCCTGGAGAATTCTATGGACAGAGAAACCTGGTAGGCTACAGTCCATGAGGTCACAAAGAGTCAGACCTGACTGAGCAACTAACACTTTCAGTTTCACAGATATAAACGGGACTCCTAAATAAAATAAAACACAACAGTCATAGAAACAGGCACAATAAACCACAAACAAACTTAATAATAGTCAACTTTTTATAGTCATTAATTAGTGAAAATCAGCCAGTTATATTTTGAAGGTGTCTTAGTAACTTTTAACCTTATCTCCCACTCCTTGAAGGTTGGAAAGAGTTGGTGGAACACAATGGTAATAGTTGCTACATTGAGTGCAATAACGCACACTTGACTGAAGATGAATGCTCTATTGGCTGTAAGTCATCTTATAAATTCTCATGAAAATTAGCTGAAAAGACACCATTACAGAATTTTCTTTTTTTGCTTTTCTTTTTCATTTCAATTAATTATCTAGGGCCACAATCAACTTAACAGGCTTCTTTTAGAATTTCTTCTCTGTGGCACTTCACCACAGAACAGAGAGTTTAACTAGATGATTTTATTAGGATGCAATTAACACTTGGAGCTCAAAAAACACCCAATGCATCTTTTATTTAGCTCAATTGAAGAAGCACCATAGAAGGCTTCCAGGGCAAGCTTCTGATAGTCAGAGGAGTGTTGACAGTCCATGTTCTTTGATGACAAGAAATTATAGTATAAAGAGATATATTTAAAATCCTTATGTCTGAATATAAATCAATTTGGTAGCAAAAAAAAATCCACAATTCACCCCTTTTAAAAACAGATCTAAGAAAAGCTGTGGGCCTTTTATCCGAAGTTTAGGGGTGAAATAAGGGCAAAGGACTTCTTTATGAGTTATCACAAAATACTACTACAAATAGATTTGTGTTACCAAGAATCACATTTTAAGTCTAAATGACTGTTTGTGGACGAATAACCCTCCTTTTGCTTTAATTTGGAAGTTTGTATTCTACCATTCTGAAAAATTCAGAATTTTATGTAACCAGAGATTTAAAATTAAGTTTGTGAGGACAGAGTGAGTATCTATGAAATTTGCTAATACACATAGACCACATATGCAATACATTTTCTATCCTTTTTTTAAAAAAAGTTTTCTTTGGTAAAACATGTTCTCTGTTTATTAAAGGGATATTGTTATGTTCATTCTTCATGGAGTAGCTAGAAGGAATGGAGGTAAATTCAATGGGTATCATTGATAAATGTCAGTGGAGACCACAAAAACATGATAAATGAAACATCATTTCCTATCCACTGATTTATGTGGAAAATTCTGATTCTTAGTTACATTATCTAATAGAAGCACTAAAAAGAGACCCCCCTCTGACTATTTTCCAAAACAACTTATTATTAAATATACTACCACTGATTAAAATTTTGAATTATTTGGAGCCTCTTGTTTTTAACATGATTCTAATTTTCATGACAACATCTTTTGAATGTTTACAATTTCCATACTTCATGTTTTGCAGTTTATGTGAATCATTTCACTTGAGCAAATAAACAACCCTACAGACTAGGTAATGCTGTTAGGCCATATTTTTCAAAAGGATATACAGGTTTAGAAAGAATGTAACTGATGAGACCAGTGTTACGTCTGATGTCGATTTCACATGCACATACACACAGACACACACACACAGTGTGTATATTCTGAAATATGAATTGGGAAGAGTAGAATAATATTCTTAAATAATTCTGTAGTAGGTTTTTCATCTATCATCCTCTACTATTTCCTTTTGCAGTACCTCTCAGCTCTTCCTTCTTCACCATACCCTCCAAATATACAAATAATTCCTCCTAAAGTATAAAGCTTACCGTACAGGTTATTGATAGCATTGTCCAATAAGGGTCAATGTGACTCACAGCTATGAGGAATGCGTGTTGCTTTCTTTCTTTCTAACAGCTTTGAGCAAAAAGCCATAAATACTTGTGTAGTGCACATGAACAATA
Organism: Bos grunniens; assembly: GCF_055505025.1. Taxonomy (NCBI): domain Eukaryota; kingdom Metazoa; phylum Chordata; class Mammalia; order Artiodactyla; family Bovidae; genus Bos; species Bos grunniens. The sequence goes on from NC_141165.1 coordinate 108,121,555, forward strand.
TTAAACATTATTCACTCACAAATAGTGAAAACTTCTTCACTCATTCATTTGCTCAAAATATTAATTTGAGCCAGGGATAATGGCAGACCCTAGAAATAATGCAAAAGAGAAGACAAACATGCTCCCTACACTCACAGAGTCCACTACTTTTATAAAATTGGAATATGCACTGATAATTACACATATAGAATAACAAAAAGGGAAGTTAGTGATGCTCTGGGAGAGAAAACATAGAAGTATACAAGCTTCTCTGGGAAGACAGGGAACATTTCCCTGAAGAATATGAGACTGAAATATAAAAATTAATAATAAGAAAGAGTTTGGAAAAGAAAACATTGAAGGAAGAGTGGACCATGCAGGGAAAAAAAACAAAACAGAACAGCATGCAAACAGCTTGTGCAGTCAATAGAGGAGGTACTGAAAGAATAAAGGGTATCTGTAGCTTAGGCAGCTGCAGGAGAATCCTGCTTTAGAGGAAGCGAGGAACCAAGTAATGCCATTCCTTTTTAACTATGGCGAATATCCTGAGAATGGGATTCCACTGAAAGCTTTTAAATGGCAGTGGGCACAACTGATTTACACTGCAGTTGCTCTGTAGAGATTAGAGAAGAGCAAGAGTGGAACAAAGGGAAGAGTTAGGAGGTCATTACAATAATCCAAGAGGGAAAGATGGTGGTGTGAAGTATGCTGATATAATACTGAAGAAACAGTGGAAGATAGAAGACTTACGAAGCTGAAGACTTAGCTTACTGAAGATGAAATGAGGAAGCAGTTGAGGGCCACGCTTAGAATTCAGGCCAGAGTAGTTAAGTGGACTGGAGAAGGCAGTGGCAACCCCACTCCAGTACTCTTGCTTGGAAAATCCCATGGACGGAGGAGCCGGGTAGGCTGCAGTCCATGGGGTCGCAAAGAGTTGGACACGACTGAGTGGCTTCCTTTTCCCTTTTCACTTTCATGCATTGGAGAAGAAATGGCAACCCACTCCAGTGTTCTTGCCTGGAGAATCCCAGGGATGGCAGAGCCTGGTGGGCTGCCATCTATGGGGTCGCACAGAGTCAGACATGACTTAAGGGACTTAACAGCAGCAGCAGCTAAGTGGACCATGGTGGCAGTTAGTGTAGGGATGCTGGGAGAGGAATAGTTTTGAGTAAGAAATTCACTTTACAACATGTGCTTGAGATATTTACATGACATATAAGTGAAGGTGGAAGTAAGAACCTGGCGATAGTAGTCTGGAGTTCAGTAAATGTGTAGTTTGATTGCAGATTTAGCGATTATCAGCATATTGAGGAAAACTGAAAAATTACAAAAATAGTAAGTTTCTCTGGTGAATTTATAGTGAAAATACTACCTTGCTGAGTGCATGTGTGCATGTGTGCTAAGTTGCTTCAGTCATGTCCAGCTCTCCAACCCTATGGACTGTAGCCTGCCTGGTTCCTCCATCCATTGGATTCTCCAGGCAAGAATACTGGACTGGGTTGCCATATCCTCCTCCAGGATGCTTAATGCATAGAGGAAGTTTAATATTCAAGTGTTCCTTGGAGAAGAGTTTCCTTTAAAGGAGACAGAGACGTGAAAAGAGGTAGACAAGAAAGACAGGAGTATGTGGTTCTATGAAGCTCAAGTTCTCAGAAAGTATTAAAGTAGTTTTCAATGTCTAATTATGCAATGAAAGGCCAAATAATATAAGGACTGACTGGTATCCAATGAAGTCATTTGCTTCTTTCAATGATAATCTCTCATCATTTCCTAAGTGCATAATATAGTTTTATTGGAATTAATATGATTACTTTCAGCTTCAATTTTGATAATTATTTTATCTAAATTTGTTAGGACGATAATCCATAGCTCTCAGGCATATAGCCATGGCAACTAGCAATTGGTTAAATATTTGATGCCTACCAGTTCATACAGTTTCCTTATAGTGTATGTGAGACAAAGTAGATGATATAGCAGAACAGAAACTATTATGTGCATCTATTAAATCTGTAATATGGAATTTGCCAAATTCCATATGAGTCCACCCTAGGGTTAGGAAACTTCTATGTGGGATTTCTTGGGTTTAAAAGAATCATATTATATACATACTTCCCTGGTGGCTCAGACGGTAAAGAATTCAATGTGAGAGACTGAATTCCTTGCAATTCAATTCCATGCAATGAGGGAGACCTGGGTTTGATCCCTGGGTGAGGAAGATCCCCTGGAGGAGAGCATGGTAACTCACTCCAGTATTCTTGCCTGGAGAATCCACATGGATAGAGGAACCTGGAAGGCTACAGTCCATGGGGTCACAAAGAGTAGTACACGACTGAGTGACTTTCACCCACTCATATACATACTTTCTTTCTATGAAGAAATCCCTACAGCCCAAATAATCTGCAGCATTCAAAAAATATTCTAATGATAATATAGCCATGGTAGACAGTTGGAAAGGCATTTTATTTATTGTTGATTGGTGTGGCATCACTGACTTGATGGACATGAGTTTGAGCAAGCTCTGGGAGTTGGTGATGGACAGGAAAGCCTGGCGTGCTGCAGTCCAAGTGGTTGGAAAGAGTCAGACATTACTGAGAGACTGAATTGAGCTGAACTGAGTGTGTACTTGTATGGTAGAGGTACTTTCTGGAACTTCTTAAATTTCCCCTTCTAAGAATAGCCCTAACTGACCCTGCATAGGAAACTGAAGGTGTTTTGACAGGAGCCTTTTAGAACAAGATTATATTAGCACTGGGTTAGATAGCCTCAAGGAATTATTCAAGGGCAGATCTCACAGAAGATCTGACAGGACCAACGCCATCAGTTTCAGATGCTGCCTTTGATGGTTTAATGAATGTTATAAAAGTGTATATTTTTGCATATTTTCTAGGTGCACAGCATAATTTATAAGCTGATGAATAACCATTGTTTAGACACTGATTTTTTAAAATTGAATGTTGTCAAGAAAATTTCTTTCCTCTCTTTTAGCAGTGACTCTCCATGCTGGCTGTGCATGAGAGTCACTGGAAGGCTGTGTAAAATATACAACAATCCAGAAACCATCTCTGCAAAGTATAGTTCAGTATTACTGGAGTAAGGCCCAGGGCACTGTATTTTTAAATGTTTCCCATAAATTTCAAATGTATATTTCTCACTGGGAATCACAGGAATGCTATCAAAACACTTGGCTAATATCACTGATGGCTTGTTAGTGGCTGTTTCAGTGGCAGAGGTGCCTAGCAAAATTATCTTTTTACACATTGCAAGACTGCAGAGAAATACTTCCAATGCTGAAAATAACCATAACTTTTGGCTGTAAAAATGGCTCAATCCTGTCCCTTGGAGGCAAGATAATAAATCTGTATGAATTTGTCCCTGAGGAAAATTTTTCATTTTCAGAACACTTTGCCATTTTTATAATGGGAGAAAGAGCAGTAAAACGCTTGTGGCAAAACAAAAGTTCAGAACTCCACTTACTGACTTTTTTTGAACCAAAGTTGATGGTATCAGTGAAAACTGTCCCTTTCCTTTGGTAACCAAAGAGAGTACAGTATTTTTTTTTCTAAATGCAATGAAGATATTTAATCAGCTTCAGAAAAGAGACATATACAAAGTCTTAATATACCTATGCATCCATCAATCATTTTAATAAGGGAGTGACAACAGTTTATATTTAGTGATAAAATCCATAGCCTTTTTGATCACTCATAAATATGTTAGGTATGACTCATTTACTGTGCCTAAGGCCAGGTAACCTTGATTACCTTCATTCTAAGAAATAACTTCAACACCATTTATAAGTATGTTTTAAACTGTAAATATTCATTTATACTTTAACTCAGATTCTTTATTTGGAAAATGAAGACATTTGGTGATATTTTCAAATTGTATGTAATGTTTAGCATGTTCAGGTTTCAACAAACTAAAGGCCCCAGATCAAATATACTGACCTAAGTTTTGTACATAAAATTTTAGTGAAACACTGCCATGCCCATTTATTTACATATTGTCTATACATGCTTCTACATCACAATAGCAGAGTGTAGCAGTTGTGACAGAGACTATATAGCCCACAAATCCTAAAATACTTTCTATATGTTAATTAATAGAACAAATTTTCTATCTCCTGTCTTAGACTGTTATAACACTATATCCAGTTGAAAACTACTTTAACTCCAATGGATTGATTCATTCATATATCCAAGTATAGGTGGGTCCTTAAATGAATATTTTTGTGTCACAAAGATGTAATCCAGGACAAAGTAGTCTATAATATTTCTGTACATGGTTGCAAAGTGACTTTAACTAGTTAAGACAACTCATACAGAACTTATCCAGGTACAAAGAAAATTAATTTATATTTGATGTGAATGGGCAACAGTCTTTCTATTAGGGAAAAAAATATTTCCCAAAAGCTTCCAGCAGACTAACTTTTGGTTCCACCGGCCATTATCTAGTTACATGAACATACCTAAATAAAACACAGGTAGAGGTATAGAATTACTGAAACTATAATTACTGTAACTGAGTCTTGGGAAGAATCATCTGCATACAATTGGCACTCTGTCAGTAAGAGCAAGTTAGGGATGGGTGTGGGTTAGACGTCCACCATTGTCTACCAACGGGCCAGAGACACTCAGACTAGTATTTGGATCAGTGCTATCAAATTTCCTAGCTGTATAACTAGCTATGGTAAACTTATCTGTCAAATGGTCATAGTGTCACGCTTAATCTGTTTGTGTAAAGTGAAAATGTGATGACATGTGCTATATTCCTAGCACATGGCTTCTACTTTCCAACTTTCCCTTTGGATGAATGGTGTGAGCATGAAGGAACTATCCAATTTTTTCATCTTGGCCTCAAATTATTCATGTGATTTTGGTACCTGCCTTCAGTTGAGTCTCTATGAATGATGTACAAATCCAATCATACAAGTCTCTGTACTCTTGCATATGTCGGGTCAAACTTGGATTCATTTCACAAAGTGCTCTCTGAAAAAATTAGGTCATATTCCTTCCATGCTGCCTATAAAATAAAGCTTCTTAGGAGTCATCTACACTTCAAGCTGTGAGCTTGCCTCAGAGAATTCTCTTTTAGTAAAATAGGCAAATGAGTCATATTCATATGTATACATACATATATTTCTCAAAAAATAAACGGTCTAAATGTTTACAGCTTCTAATTCTTTCTATAAAATTTTTAACCATGATTTTCTTCAAGAATGAATTTTAGACAGTCAAGGTACTATTCTGGTTTCTTCTTGGGTCAAGACATATTTAATTTATTTTTCTATTTACATTGTATTCTCTTAGGGGTGAAAGAGAATAACTTTAACACATGAATTTAAGGCAGTGAAGGTTTTCTCTTCAACACAGTTTAGTGGGTTAATTTTCCTGAATGATGTGTATTACAATTAAGATTCTGCCCAAAGTCATCATCAGCAGAAAGTACATTGTAACAAAAATAGAGATTTATGTATGGTTAATATCTGCCGATACTAGATCAGTACATTTTATCTAAGAGATATTCACAGATACACAGCCATTTTCAGCAGAAGTGTAATGCAAATTATGTTTCTAAATCTGTATATATCTGATGTCTACATACAATTTTACAAAGTGAATACAAATTGAATAGAAATATTGAAATATCATATAATTGTACCTTGGTCTTTGGTGTACATAATGTTTCTTCTAGCCCTAGTCAACTCAAAGTCTAAGCTATGGAGCAAAACAGTTTCATGATACGCCACACAATAATTTCTGTATATGTGTATATAGAGATATAATTTTATATGTACATAATACAATGTATACATACACACACAGTACTTTTATCTGGTGAATGAATTTTCTTTTTAATCAAAGGTTCAATCCTTAACAGCCAAAATAGGGCTATTAAATTATCTAATACAATCTACATATGTATGTTTATTAAGATAGACTATAGCATACTGATGAAGAGTAAGGACTCTGAACTTTAAAGATATTCCTCATCTGTTTATCAGCTGTGTGGTCTTCTTAACTCCAGTTCTTTATCTGTGAAATTGGATTCTGGAGCCACCACATGGAGTTGTAAAGATGGAATATGTATATAAACTATCTAGAATACCTGGCATAGACCCGGTGACCAATAAAAATAAATTGATACCACTCATTAATATTATCACTATCATTATTCTTATAATGCAATGCTGGAGAAGCAAAAAATAAAATGAGCCCTGATGGGAATTCAAAATGCTAGAGACAATAAAATGTTTGTTTAAAATCTGTAAAAATAAATCAAAACCATTAAAATATAGAAAAGATAGAGGAAATAAAAGTAAAAATATTCATTTTATTAAATAAGTTGTTTAGTTGCTATGCTGTTAATCATGTCCGATTCTTTTGTGACCCCATAAGAAGCTCTGCTATTCGTGGAATTTCCCAGGCAGGAAAACTGGAGGGGGTTGCCACTTCCTTCTCCAGGGGATCGTCCCCAACCAGGGATCAAGCCCATGTCTCTGGCAGGCAGATGCTTTACCACTGAGCCACCAGGGAAGCCATTTATTAAATATATGTATATATAAATATGTAACGAAGTACTGATATAATACATACAAAACCAGTAGATTATTATACTAATATGTGTGCTCAGCCAGGTCTGACTCTTTGTGACTCCATGGACTGTAGCCTGGTAGGCTCCTCTGTCCATGTAATTTTCCAGGCAGGAACAGGGAGCAGGTAGTCATCTTCTACTCCATAGGATCTTCCTGACCCTGGGATCAAACCTGTGTCTCTTGTATCTCCTGCTTTGGCAGGCAGATTCTTTACCACTGCACCACCTGGAAGCCTTATTATACTAGTACACATATATAATAAAAACACAAAGATGAATTTAAAGGCAAGATAGACACAGCTGTGGAGAGAATTACCATGAACACAACCAAAGGGATAATGATAAGTAAAGAGATGAGGCTGAGAGGCATGGGAAATAAAACAGGAAGGTCTAACAGATGTCTAGTAAGATTTCCATAATAAGGAAATAAGGAGAATTGGGATAATATAGTGAAGGGAAATAATTAAAATAAAGATTGAGATAATGAATAAATGTAAGACTGAAATGATGAAATAAACAGAATCTTCATATTCAATAACTATATCATGTAAGATAAAAAAAATTAATGCAAACAGAACAGTTTATAATACATAAATAGCATAGTAAATATGAATATGAATGCATTTCAAAAACACACCTGTTGAATTAAAACAAAAGTATTGAAAGGGCTTATCTAGTGTTGACTCCCAGTCATATAAATTTAAAACTGTGCTAAACAACTGTTTATGAATATAAACAAAAAGTAAAGGGAAAACTCCTCTTTATTTTTATTCATACAGCTTAGAGATATAAATGTGAGGCAAAGTTTAAATCCATATTTGGAAATAATATACAGTGGATTTAGTATATGTGAAGGGGGTATGAGATTTAAGTTATATTTCAAATATTTTATGCCTTTAAAAAATAATTTAAAAAAGGAACTGAAGCCAACATAGCAAAATAGTAATATCAGTTTATTGGTAGTTGTTGGTGCACAAGGATATGTTATACTCTTTCCTGTGCATTTAAAGTATTTTTTAAAAAATTTAATCATTGAGCCCTTATGAGATCTCGTATTTTATAAAAGACAGTTCTTAAGATAAAATACTATGGGGAATTCTTCATTAATTAGGTGGTTAACACAGATTTTTGGGAATAGAAAAAAATTTTCCCCCAAAACCCATATAAGCTGAACTACAAGGAATGTACCTTATCTCTCAGAAAATTAGGGAGCTATATCAGTCTTGCCAGGAACTGAAACTGGTTCCACGGAGTCTAAGAATTTCAGAACTGATACATATTCTACTAAGGGTCATTTCAAGAGACATTTATAAACGAGATGCTCCAGATTCAAACTTTACCCACACAATTATAAAAAAAATGATTTAGTATAGAGGATCGATAAACACTTTTACTTAAAATTAAAAATGTTTTTACTGAGAACATGAGCATTAAAGTGGAAATAATGAAAACAAACACATGCAAAGTAAGAAACCCAAATCACACAAATGTTCTTTCTCTATGCTTGAAAGAGAGCATTTGTTTCCAAAAAAACAGAAAAAATATTCAAGCTATTATCATATATGCAATGGTTTCACTATATTTTCTGTTTACAATGTAGTTAAGATTCAAAGATTAAAGCAATTTTATAGGGATAAGGGTTGTGTAGAATATTATATCAGAATGGCAATTCGGGTCCTCTCTGTTTTCGATCCTTCCTCTGTTTAGTTCAGTCGCTCGGTTGTGTCTGACTCTTTGTCACCCCATGAACTGCAGCATGCCAGGTCTCCCTGTCCATTACCAACTCCCGAAGTTCCTACAAACTCATGTCCGAGTAGGTGATGCCATCCAGCCATCTCATTCTCTGTCGTCCCCATTTCCTCCTGCCTTCAAACTTTCCCAGCATCAGGGTCTTTTCCAAAGAGTCAACTCTTCGCATGAGGTGGCCAAAGTATTGGAGTTTCAGCTTTAGCATCAGTCCTTCCAATGAACACCCAGAACTGATATCCTTTAGAATGGACTGGTTGGATCTCCTTGCCGTCCAAGGGACTCTCAAGAGTCTTCTCCAACACCACGGTTCAAAAGCATCAATTTATCGGCGCTCAGCTTTCTTCACAGTCCAACTCTCACATCCATACATGACAACTGGAAAAACCATAGCCTTGACTAGACGGGCCTTGTTGGCAAAGTAATGTCTCTGCTTTTCAATACGCTGTCTAGCTTGGTCGTAACTTTTCTTCCAAGGAGTGTCTTTTTATTTCATGGCTGCAGTCACCATCTGCAGTGATTTTGGAGCCCAAAATAATAAAGGCTGACACTGTTTCTGCTATTGCCATGAAGTGATGGGACCAGATGCCATGATCTTAGTTTTCTGAATGTTGAGCTTTAAGCTAACTTTTTCACTCTCCTCTTTCACTTTCATCAAGAGGCTTTTTAGTTCTTCTTCACTTTCTGCCATAAGGGTGGTGTCATCTGCATATATGAGGTTATTGATATTTCTCCGGGCAATCTTGATTCCAGCTTGTGCTTCTTCAAGCCCAGCATTTCTCATGATGTACTCTGTATATAAATTAAATAAGCAGGGTGACAATACACAGCCTTGATGTACTCCTTTTCCTATTTGGAATCAGTCTGCTGTTCCATGTCCAGTTCTAACTGTTGCTTCCTGACCTGCATATAGGTTTCTCAAGAGGCAGGTCAGGTGGTTTGGTATTCCTATCTCTTTCAGTATTTTCCACAGTTTATTGTGATCCACACAGTCAAAGGCTTTGGCATAGTCAATAAAGCAGAAATAGATGTTTTTCTGGAACCTTCTTGCTTTTTGATGGTACAACAGATGTTGGCAATTTGATCTCTGGTTCCTCTGCCTTTTCTAAAACCAGCTTGAACATATGGAAGTTCACAGGTCATGTATTGCTGAAGTCTGGCTTGCAGAATTTTGAGCATTACTTTACTAGCATGTGAGATGAGTGCAATTGTGTGGTAGTTTGAGCATTGTTTGGCATTGCCTTTCTTTGGGATTGGAATGAAAACTGACCTTTTCCAGTCCTGTGGCCACTGCTGAGTTTTCCAAATTTGCTGGCATATTGAGTGCAGCACTTTCACAGCATCATCTTTCAGGATTTGAAATAGCTCAACTGGAATTCTATCACCTCCACTAGCTTTGTTCGTAGTGATGCTTTCCAAGGCCCACTTGACTTCACATTCCAGGATGTTTGGCTCTAGGTGAGTGATCAGACCATCGTGATCATCTGGGTCATGAAGATCTTTTTTCTACAGTTCTTTTGTGTATTCTTGCCACCTCTTCTTAATATCTTCTGCTCTGTTAGGTCCATACCATTTCTGTCCTTTATTGACCCCATCTTTCCATGAAATGTTCCCTTGATATCTCTAATTTTCTTGAAGAGATCTCTAGTCTTTCCCATTCTGTTGTTTTCCTCTAGTTCTTTGCATTGATCACTGAGGAAGGCTTTCTTTCCTCGCCTTGCTATTCTTTGGAACTCTGCATTCAGATGCTTATATCTTTCCTTTCTCCTTTGCTTTTTGCTCTTTTCACAGCTATTTGTAAGGCCTCCTCAGACAGCCATTTTGCTTTTTGACATTTCTTTTCCATGGGGATAGTCTTGATCCCTGTCTCTTGTACAATGTCATGAACCTCCATCCATAGTTCATCAGGCACTCTGTCTATCAGATCTAGTCCCTTAAATCTATTTCTCACTTCCACTGTATAATCATAAGGAATTTGGTTTAGGTCATACCTGCGTGGTTTAGCGGTTTTCCCTACTTTCTTCAATTTAAGTCTGAATTTGGCAATAAGCAGTTCTGAGCCACAGTCAGCTCCCGCTTTTGTTTTTGCTGACTGTACAGAGCTTCTCCATCTTTGGCTGCAAAGAACATAATCAGTCTGATTTCGGTGTTGACCATCTGGTGATGTCCATGTGTAGAGTCTTCTCTTGTGTTGTTGGAAGAGGGTGTTTGCTATGACCAGTGTGTTCTCTTGGCAAAACTCTATTAGCCTTTACCCTGATTCATTCCGTATTCCAAGGCCTAATTTGCCTGTTACTCCACGTGTTTCTTGACTTCCTACTTATGCATTCCAGTCCTCTAAAGTGAAAAGGACATCTTTTTGCGGTATTAGTTCTAAAAGATCTTGTAGGTCTTCATAGAGCCGTTCAACTTCAGCTTCTTCAGCGTTACTGGTTGGGGCATAGGCTTGGATTACCGTGCTATTAAATGGTTTGCCTTGGAAATGAACAGAGATCATTCTGTCGTTTTTGAGATTACATCCAAGAACTGCATTTCGGACTCTTTTGTTGACCACGATGGCTACTCCATTTCTTCTAAGATATAAGGTAGTAGATATAATGGTCATCTGAGTTAAATTCACCCATTCCAGTCCATTTCAGTTTGTTGATTCCTAGAATGTTGACATTAACTCTTGCCATCTCTTATTTGACCACTTCCAATTTGCCTTGATTCATGGACCTGACGTTCCAGGTTCCTACGCAATATTGCTCTTTACAGCATTGGACCTTGCTTCTATCACCAGTCACATCCACAACTGGGTATTGTTTTTTTCTTTGGCTTCATGCCTTCATTCTCTCTGGAGTTATTTCTCCACTGATCTCCAGTAGCATATTGGGCACATACCAACCTTGGGAGTTCCTCTTTCAGTATCCTATCATTTTGCCTTTTCATACTGTTCATAGGGTTCTCAAGGCAAAGATAGTGAATTAGTTTGCCATTCCCTTCTCCAGTGACCACATTCTGTCATACCCTCCACCATGACCTGTCGTCTTGGGTGGCCCTACACGGCATGGCTTAGTTTCATCTAACACAGCAGAATCTTTATAGAAGCAGGAAGAGTGAGCAGTGCCATGTCATCTTTCAGTCATAATGTTAGACCCTGGTCCCTTCTGCATGATTCTTGTGACTGATGGAAGAAGCTGAGCAAATTTTAAACATAATTACACTAGTGGTACAATAAAGAAGACAGAGATTGGGAACTAGCTCTCCATGTATTTACAGTGCTATTTCCCTTTTTAAATTTTTGTTTGAATTTATGCACACACACATATATTCATTTTAGAAAAACTGTGATGTGCTTAAGCATATCCATGTCTATCACTATTAATGTTATTCATATACATACTCACATAGATCTAAGACATAAAAATCCCTATTTTCCAGTTTTGTGATTTTTTTCGTTATTTTTGGCCTAACAATACCAAGCAAATGTCTTTCTAAGCAAATACATCTTTATCCATTTCTAACAGTTTAACTTATTTCTATTGTATTTTAAGGTCTAGGGGGTTCTGAACATTTTTGCACAAATATGGAATTGCAGATCTTACAAAATGAGTCTATGTATTAATGAAAACAAAACCTGATATTCCAAACTAGAACTAGAACTAGATAATCTTTTCTCTGACTTTGAAGAGATGATCTTGAAACTGAGTGCGACACTGTGGGGCCTTCCTGGGGATAGATCCCCACATCTACTCCCTGCTCCATGTCCTCTGCCTCTTGTTTGTTTAAAAGAAAAAAAAGGAAAAAGGAAAGAAAACTTTAGCTTCCCAGGCCTTTTCTGAGTTCAAAAAAACAAATTTAATCAGAGGAGTAAGAAAAAGCAGTAACAAAGGGAAACAGTCAAGTAAGACAACATAATAGTAGTTTAACCATAAAATAAAGGCTTCCCAGGTGGCACGGTGGTACAGAATCTGTCTGGAATACAAGAGATGCAAGAGACATGTGTTCAATTCCTGGGTTGGGAAGATCCCCTGGAGAAGGAAATAGCAACCCACTCCAGTATTCTTCCTGGAAAATTCCATGGACACAGGAGCCTGGCGGGCTACAGTCCATGGGGTCACAAAGTAGTTGGACATGACTGAGTGCACACACATCATAAAACAAATGCAAGGCAAGGACATTTTGTTCCTGCTCAAGGATTATAGATAATATCCTGAGCCATATTTTTGTGTTGTTTTACAGATACTAAAACTCCCACCAGATGGAGGAAGCTAACTGCATGATGACCGTGAAGACTAGCCCCCAGAGGGGTGGAGCCTAAGGGTTGATAAAGCTGACCTCAGTGACCTCACATGGTTACCTCACTACCAATCAATCAGAGAACTGTGCATGAGCTGATCACATACTGGTGACCCTCTCCCTCACTTTGTGTTTAAAAACCCTTTCCTAAAAGCCATGGGAGAGTTTGAGTCTTTTGAACAGAAGTTATCCATTCTCCTTACTTGGCTCCACATTATAGTAAAAGCTGTAATTTTCCTCACCACAACCTGGTCCCAGTGGATTGGCTTTACTGTGCATGGGCAAGCAAACTTAAGTTTGGTTCAGTAACAGTCTGGAAGTCAAACCTCTATCATATTCTTCTTTTAAAAACATTACTCCAAGTCCTTTTACCTGGACAAACAAATTCTAGACACTAAGAAGTCCCCAGTTCTGAATGAATAACACAACATTGTGCTGCTGTGTTTTCAATAGCTTACAACTGCATGCCAACTTGAAGAATTGAGCTCTTTAAGTAAAAAGATGATAATTATGATGATCATTATTATGATATACTGATCAGTCAGTTCGGTCGCTCAGTCATGTCCAACTCTTTGTGACACCATGGACTGCAGCATGCCAGGCTTCCCTGCCCATCACCAACTCCCGAGGCCTACTCAAACTCACATCCATCGCATAAGTGATGCCATCCAACCATCTCATCCTCTGTTGTCCCCTTCTCCTCCCACCTTCAGTCTTTCCCAGCATCAGGGTCTTTTCCAATGAGTCAGTTCTTCACATCAGGTGGCCAAAGGATTGGAATTTCAGCTTCAGCATCAGTCCTTCGGATGAATATTCAGGACTGATTTCCTTTAGGGTTGACTGGTTGGATCTCCATGATATACTGATACTACTCTATAAACATTGAATCTGGGTTAACAGACTGTGAATTTAGTAGGTATTAGTATTTAAATAATATTCTGTGGGTTTCATTCAAATATAAACTCAATGCCTCCTTTTGAGAGTCTTATTTGAGGTTCATAAATAATAAAATCAAAAGATTATACTTTAAACTCATTGACTATTTATGGACATGAACATTTGTGAAAATATAAGTATCTCTTAGAGAACTACTTTTGCAGCACAACAGGTCATGGGAATAGTTGCAAAACCAAGGAAATGTTGAATTGATGTATTACAGGAATAAAAATTAATGCTATTTATTTTTCTACTAATTCTTACTAAATTTATAGATATTAATCCACCTATCTATAATAGATAATATTTGAATTTCTGCATGTGTATTTTTACTTGTAAAACAAAGACTTTTTGTGCTACGTGCGTGCATGCTAAATCACTTCAGTTGTATCTGATTCTTTGTGTCCCTATGGACTGTAGACCACCAGATGCCTCTGTCCATCAGATTCTCCAGACAAGAATACTGGAGTAGGTAGCCATGCTCTCAGTTGTCATAAAAATTGACCTTTGCCAGTTGTCTTAAGCAAGATCTACTACACACGATGTGAATGTAGTTGAAGAGGATCTTGTGTTTTAACAATTAATTTTATTAAAATAAGTAGATAAATTAAAAACAGTTAATACTACAAGCTGCTTTTCCTGCTGTTATTGAAGTCATATAAGAGTGATGTTAGGAACAAATCTGTTGGGAAAAGCTGAAAGAGACAATATTTTTCACCCAAATAGAAAGCACTGCCCAGACCAACAGTGCTCTGCACAATATCATACTCTCATGTACTATATTATCAATTACAACAGATGGTATAATTGGAAGGACAAAATAATCATTAACTACAAAGAGCTTTTCCCCAGGCTTTCAGAAATAAAACATGCACTGTAGGGAGTATACTTATGTTGTCTCATCCAGTATTCATGAAGTTCAGTTACTCTTAACCTAAACAGAATGACAAAATATTAACCCTGTCATTATAAATCAGCTCTACTACAAATGTCTTTCCCACTAAAAGATAAAAATACTTCTTAAAAAACTTGATGATCAGAATCAACAAATTTGCAACTAGTTGCTGCTGGTTTAAGGTTTAGAGCTTTGAAATAAAACACATTTAGTACCAAGCTATGATGGCATTTAAACAATATTTTGAGGTTTTCTTTTTTGCTGTCAACAACATTCAGTAAGCATCTGCTCTGTGCCAGGCACAAATATGGTGTTGATACACATTAGTGAGCAAGAAAGACACAGACTCTATTCTCTTGGAACTAATAGTAAAGACAGGGGTTAAAAAAAAGAATAAGGAAATAAGTACAAATACAATAAATGCTCTGAAGAAAGAAAAGTGAAATTAAAAAAAAAAGGAAGGAAGGAAGGAATGCTACATAATATGTGATGAGGAATCTCTACTGAGATGATGGCAGGGATGATCTGAGCAATATACAAGTGCAAAGAAACTAGGTATATGATTATTTGGGGACATACGTTTCATACAAATCACATGGGCTGTATCATCCCTGAAGTGAGAGTGAGTGTGGCTAATTTAAAATAAAGTAAAAGTAGCTAACATGACCAGAGGTGAGGTTAGAGTGGTCAGCAGGACCAGGACATATAGGGCCTAAACACAACAGATGAGCTCAGATGTTATTTTCAGGGAACAGAAAGCCCTTTGAGGAATTTAAGTAGGAGATAATAATACAGCCTGATTCATATTTTGACTATATCACACTGACTGTGTGAGCTAAGTGTTAAAGCAAAGACTTGTCATCCACTTGAGGTGAAAGACAGTTCAGAAAAATGTGACAGTAGTGGAATGGAGGCAGGAGCATGGATGACAGATATGACATGAGGAAATGAATCAATAGGAATGTGATTCAAAGGATGATCAAAGATGATTCCTAGTATTATGTCTTGAGAAATTTGGGAGATGATGATGCCATTTTCTGAGATGGTGAAACCTAGGAGAAGAGATGAATTGGAAAGTTAGTAAATCAAAACTGCTTTGGATATTTGAAGTTTGAGGTTGTCTATTATAGTTGCAAGAAAAATACCAAGTATGGAGTCTGGAGCTTAGGGATGAAGCCGTGATTGAAAATGTGAAAATGGGTGTCATAGATATAAGAAAGTGTGTAAATCCAAGGGACTGGAACCAAAGATTTCGATATTGTTGCAACAATATGAACATATAATAGGAAATAAGGTTCATGTGAGGTCTTGTAGGTCATGTTAAAACTTTACTTTTACCCCAAAGGAAATGGGAAAAGACTGAAAAGCTCGAATAGTAGATTTATAGGTTTTGTATTTTTAAATACCCTTGCTGTGGGGAAAACGTGCTGGAAGGAGTAAGATCGAAACATGAAGACCTGTAGGATGCTATTGCAGAGTCAGGTGAAAGTATAGCTAACAACAGGAGTATATACAAGTCACATGATTTTACATTTATTTTGGGAGTAGAGACAAGAGGACTGCCTGAGAGATTAGATTCAGAGCCTGAGACAAGACGGGCTTCCCTGATGGCTCAGACGGTAAAGAATTCACCTGCAATGTAGGAGACCAGAGTTTGATCCCTTTGTCAGGAAGATTCCCTGGAGTAGGGAATGGTTAACCACTCCAACACTCTTGTCTGGAGAATCCCCACGGACAGAGGATCCTGATGGGCTACTGTCCATAGGGTCGTAAAGAGTCAGACACAGCTGAGAAACTTTCACTGAGAAAAAATGCTATGTCAAGAATGACTCCCAGGTTTTTTGATTTGGGCATCTGAAAGGACACGATGATCATCACCAGAAAGTTAGAAGGATATGGGAAAAGTGTATGAGGGTTTTCCAAAGATATAGAACTAATAAAGATATATATATATATATATATAATTTTACAAAATATATGTAAAATCAGACTTGATAACCAGAGGAACTGAGGGTGAGTGTAAGCTCCAGTGAATTGGAGACAATGTGATGAGATGTCTCAACTCAACTATCTGAGGCAGAAAAAAGAGACAAATTCCTTCATTCTCTGCCTTTTTTCTATTCAGGTCTTCAATGGGTTGGATGATGCCTTACCACATGGAAAAGACAATCTGCTTTGCAGAGTCCATCAATTTAAATGCTTATTTCATCCAGAAACATCAGCACAGACTCATATGGACATAATATTTAATCTGAATATCCCATGGCCTGTCAAGCTGACACATAAAATTAACTTTCACATACAGGATTGCATAAAATATGAGGAGTTCAGTTTTTATGTGTTCACTTTAAGGAATGTGTCTAGATTACCAGGTGGATATTGGTATGCTTATGAAATTGACAGAAGAGAAAACAGTAGTCCCAGTGGGTTAGATACTGGCCCAAGTATCATATTAGTCTACCAGGTTTAACATAAAATAGAACGTATTTCACTAATATTCATCTTAAGTACAGGGGCTCTTCCATGAAAGTAGTCAGTTGCCTGATTATTCTATTTAGGTTTTCACTTTAGAAATGTGTATAGGTATTCCCTGAGAGATTTAGAGACTTGATCTCTAAATTTCGTAAAGTTTGACAGCCATAGTCTGTGAAATAGAATTCATTTCAGCCACCATTTTCTCTAATGGTGTCTCTAGCAAAGATAACTACTTAATTACTGTCAATAGATGCACACAATCATATTATAATTTTCTGTATGATATTTGATGAATAACACTAATCTTGTAAGAGATTTTATCCTATGTTTTATCACTGACTTTCTATTTTATGTTGTCCTATATTCAAACTATATATACTGTTGGGATGCAAATGGTGATTTTCATGGGGTGGAAAGAATTTTCAAACATGAGTAGGTGCTATCAAAAATGATATTAAAATCATTACATTGATTTGTCTTAGAATCTCAGGTTGGTCTTCTATTATTAATTTTAAAAGTAAACAAGTGTGATTTAGACTGTCACTATTTTTTCCTGCACTCCACCAAACAATAATTCTTCACAAGCTTATCTTGACTTTCTATTGGACAAAGATTGGATTCCATCCTAATACATTAGCCAGAACAAAACAGCCATATGGGACACATTCTACCTTGAGACAAATAATTCTGGACAGCTTCTTAATTAATATTCTTCTTTCTATATTCTGTTTAAAGTTTGTCTACTAGATAAACAAACTTCAAGTAAGACATAGCAATCTATAGGCTGGGTTAAGTTCAGTTCAGCCAAATAAAATGTTGAATAACTTAGTTAAAGCTTATCTACAACAAAGCTGCCAAGTGAGAAAAACTGAGCCCCAGAGCTTCCCATAAAGCAGACATTCTGGTGGGATTTCTGGTTCTTATTTCCTTATGACTTTAGGATAGTCTGAGAACAGCTTTGCGTGTCTTCTCTGCAAAGAACACAAGCATAGTGGCTTGATTAAAAAGAGAACTAATGATGATTACTATTTTTGGCTCTCCATGGGTTTCATTCAGTGTTTTAACATACTTGGTTTATACATTTCAGAACAGAGGACAGTTAGAAATAATCTGTGTGTTTCTATTTATGTTGTCCATATTTATTGCTTTGTATTAAATCTAAGGGGATCTTTAAGGACATCAACATTTTTTGTGATTTGCATTACATCTGCTTGAGAATGAGAAAAATTATCTTCACAAAAACAAGGAAGGAAGCCTTAAGTTCCATACTGTTTGCTCCATTTATTATGTCCACGCTTATCTTTACACAGTAATTTAAACTATTTCCACCAAAAGTGTATGAATACTCAATTTTATATCTTAACTGCAATAGAGAGCAAGTGAATGAAACTTATTCAGTCCTGTCCGACTCTTTGCGACCCCACAGACCATACAGTCCATGGAATTCTCCAGGCCAGAATACTGAAGTGAGTAGCCTTTCCCTTCTCCAGAGGATCTCCCCAACCCAGGGATAGAACCCAGCTCTCCTGCATTGCAGGCGGATTCTTTACCAGCTGAGCCACAAGAGCGGTACTATATAATAGGGTGAAATAATACAGTTCCACATTTTTAATGCTTTTACTTTTGATCAATAATGGCCTTATAAAAACTATATGTTCCATATGATTTTCTGATGTTCCGTACTTTAATGTAGAGGAATATTAACCTCATTATTCATTGAAAACATGAACTTTTCAGAAATTACTAAAAAAGATGAAAGTGAAATTTACTCAGTTGTGTGACTCTTTGTAACCCCATGAACTATACAGTCGATGGAATTCTTCAGGTCAGAACACTGGAGTGGGTAGCCTTTCCCTTCTCCAGGGGATCTTCACAACCAAGGGATTGAACCCTGTTCTCTGCATTGCAGGCAGATTCTTTACAAGCTGAGCTACCAGGGAAGCCCAAGTAAAAAAGATAATTAAAAACAGAAGAGAATAACAGATACTATCTATTCATTGACAACTTTCTAAAGATCACTCCAAATAACAGGTTAGTTTATTGGGTAAACTCCCTACATTTTTTCCTTCTTGAAATTGAAAGTGAAAGTCACTCAGTCCTGTCTGACTCTTTGCGACCCCATGGACTATACACTCCATGGAATTCTCCAGGCCAGAATACTGGAGTGGGCAGCCTTTCCCTTCTCCAGAGGATCTTCCCAACCCAGAGATGGAACCCAGGTCTCCCACATTGCAGGTGGATTCTTTCCATCTTTCCTACAAAAGAAGCCCTTTCCCTTCTTAACTCTAACTAAAGACATACTGTAGATACTCCGTTTTTTTTTTTCCCCTACATAAGAAACAACAGTCTTATCTAAGCTCTGGCAAGTTACTACAAGAAAAGAAGACTATTCCTTTTGTTCTCCTATAATTCTTGATGTCAATTGCAGCTTTTCCTCTTAATTTTAATTGTAAATTCATATTTATTAAGAAAGAAATATGTAATAACAAGGGGCACAAGGCAGGCAATCTTCACAGCTCTCCTTTAAGCTTCCTATCAATTTATAATCATTGTGAGACATATATAAATAATTTTCTATATATGTATATATATATATATATGCACACATATATATAGAAACAAGTAGAAGATAAAAAGCATACACGATCACCTACCCAGAGAATACTACTATTCACATCTCAGTGTTTGTCTTCCAGTAGCCATTTTGGCTTTCTAATAATACACACAAAAACACACACTACACAGAAAGAACAAACATTTCTCTTGTCACAATCTGAAGAAGGCAACAACTTTAGCTTTCATTGTTTTCCCATGTCTGGGATTCATTTTTGTCTTGAGTTTTTCATTTATTCTTGGAAATAATTAGATTCTGGCTCATGTCACTCTGGGACCCTCAAAAACATAAGGGATATTTTTGATCTAATTATCTAGGTACTCCATGCCACAAAGCCTGTTACACTCCGAGAACATCAATGAAGTTGTTGGGTACTCTTTTTTTGGAGAAGATTGCTTTGGATACTATTACTCCATGGACTTCTCCAAGGAAGCAAGATGTACATTCTTTTTGTGCTTAGATATTCAAACATGTCAACTTACTCTATAATCTCTCCCTGATACTTCAGGTCTGCAGAGAGGTGGGGTGTGGGATTGCAGGGCCTCTCAGTTTACTCTTTGCCCCTTCCCAAACTCAGATTATCAAAAAATATTGATGTGGTAGCATATACTAACACTTTTTATAGACTCTATAGTTTGCTTTGCAAAATTTAAAGTTTAAAATTTTAAATTAAAAAAAATTAGGTTCTGCAACAGAATTTTTTTCTCTCGGCAATAGCTAATAAGTTCAAAGACTACCTAGAATTTAAATGTCATGAATTTGCTTCTTTCACACTAGTATATCTTGGAGAAGAAAATTGCAACCAACTCCAATATTCTTGCCTAGAGAATCCCGTGGACAGAGGAGCCTGGTGAGCTGCTGTCCATAGGGTCGCACAGAGTTGGACACAACTGAAGCAACTTAGCACGCATGCATGCATTGGAGAAGGAAATGGCAACCCACTCCAGTATTCTTGCCTAGAGAATCCCAGGGACAGAGGAGCCAGGTGGGCTGCCATCTATGGGGTCGCACAGAGTCGGACACGACTGAAGCGACTTAGCAGCAGCAACGGCAACCATACCAGTATATCATACTTATCATCCTTTCTCTGTAATATCTCAGCATCATCTTCTAGTTTAGCTGTTGGTACCCCTACCAACAGCTAAAGATATGTGGGTGATTTAGATAATCAAGTACTATACTTTAGAAAATTTTACAAAATATTGTCCTTATATTTAGTCTTTATGTATTGTGAGTATTTTAATTTGTGGACAATCATCTGCACAGCTGCCTTTTGTAACATGTTTTTATGACTTAACTATGTTTTATGAATATTTCTCTTAGATACTTTTAAATGGCTACACCTAGATATCAAACAAATATGTGTAGATTATAAATAAATAAATAAATATCAGGGGGCTTCCCAAGTGGTCCTAGTGGTAAAGAAACTGCATGCCAATGCAGAAGACGTTTAAGAGACATGGGTTCGATCCCTGTGTCAGGAAGACAGTGTACCCACTCCAGTATTCTTGCCTGGAGAATGTCATGGAGAGAGGTGCCTGATTGGCTACAGTCCATGGGGGTCACAAAGAGTCGGACATAACTGAAGTGACTTAGCATGCATATACATATGGTTTTTGTCCTTTGACCTAGATTTAAATCAAGTTTGCTGCCTTTTATTTAGGTAAGCTTCTATATAAATTTTAAGAATATACTTGAAAATATTTATGTATTTTCTTTAATAATTATCATATTTCACCCTTATGAGTCCAGCATTTTAAAAATAAAGTTACTGAAAATATTTTAAATAAAAAAAATCACTGGAAATTCTGAAATTACATATGTGCTTTACATGTAAACCTATTGACTAAAATAAAATTTGTTTATAAAAAAGAGAAAATAGTTTGAAAATACATGAGTAAGAGTATATGAAGATACATGAGTCTCATCATCAGATAGTTGACTTTGATATTAATGATACTAATAATACACATTCTTGCTCATTTATATAGCATTACTTTTGCTCTGTTCCTAGATGTTTGAAAAATGCATAATATGTGACACTCCTTGAATATAATTACCATATAGTAAGCTCTTAAACTTATAGCATAGTGAGAATGTTTATGATTATGTGTAACTTTTTCTGTGGCAACAGGTTAATCTGTGCTTTATTTTTAGACATGCAATATTTGCCACAGTTTTCATTTTTTCTCCATTGAAAATCTGAGAATATTCATTTTTAGTGATTCTAGTTGAGCTGATTCTAAGTATTCATTTTGGCTGTAGTCATTTGCTCCATCTCCTGAAAGATTATATGTTCTTCAGAGTAGCAGAAACTGTTAATGAAGGCTTTCACTGTTTTTCTTTGCAACGTTCATTAAAGTTCAATCTTAGTTTTCCAAAGGAATAAAAGTAAGCTACCTTTTCTTACGGTTCTGTACTTTACAAGGCCCCAGACACACTTTTCAAATGGTGGAGACTTTCCATATCTCAGTACAATTTGCCTCACAGCATTTGGTAAATATACTTTAAAGATGGTTTCATTTATTGGAAACAGGCAGTTTTATAGAAGCATTTGAAATCTCTTCTATCAGGATATATATAATAGATGTATTTTTGGGGATATGAAGCATTTTTCTTAATGGGTACTTGTGCACAATTATATGCTATCACTCTTGTTACTGTGAAGAGAGCAGGTCAATGGATAAATGAATGGGTAGTCTTGAATATCAAGTAATGGTATAATCCATTTTAGTGATCTTTGTCTCTTTCAGAGGCAGTGTCTTATTCTCAATAAGTCAACACCTTTACCTATTTCTTCATATTTTATCAAAAGGAGAAATATCTTTATGTTTACTAAGTGCTTTGAAAGACATGAATGCAAGTAAAATAATTCAACATTAGTATAATTATTACTTTGTTAATGAAATAGTTCAGTACTCAGCATAATAAACTTGGTAAAACTGAAGAAAAATTAACTGATTTTACAAGTTTATTAGACTTAGTTTAAAAACCATAAATAAATGTCATTGCCTTTATAATGGAAAACATAAATTCTCTTCAAATTGGCATTTGGTTCAAAAAGGTAAAACTAATTTATTTCCATTCTGTTGTTGCAGTTTAAAAAATGATTTATAAACTATATTAGAGAATGCACAAAACAAATCATGATACCTATATATACTTATCCATCTATGTATATATATGCTATCAGATAACGAGAACATTCTTGGATAGTTATATAATAGTTGCTTATGTTTATAAAAGATAAAATACCAGAGAATATACCTTATGAAATATAAATTAAAGTACACAACATTACATTGAAAGTTTTTTGAAAATCATCTCTGTGTAAATATGCTTAGTCAATTTGCCAGGCATGACAAATTCTATATTTGCTACAACCTGCAAATAATGTCAAGTGTATAATTTTTTCTAGTTCATTTTATTTGGCACGGAGTTTTTAAAATAAATGTAAGCTTTGGGCTCATAAAAAGTTCAGAATTCAGTTATAATCAATAGTGTGCCACTCTTTTTTGATTAATCCAGCAGTAACCATAGATGAAGAAGAAGTATAACAGCTTTTGCTGTGATTTTTCTGGAAGAAACATTTTGCAGAAATGAAAAGTGGGAAAGTGGCATGACAGTGGGCTGATGGGTACTTTTTAATAACAAGTGAAGTTGTGAGTTTTCACTCCTACCTGCTCAAACAGCTCCTCTTACTCATGTGCACAGATATTCTTCAAGGTTACCTTCTCACTGAGAGAGGAGAAACATTCTCACAGTGATTTTTTAAGAATAAATTTAAGAAAAATAACTTTTGAATGATTGAAAGTTTGGAATTAATCTGTGAAAATTGGGATAAAAAGGGATGGTTGGGAAATGTATTTTTTAAAGGTAAGAAGAAAATTACAGTAAGTAAAAAAGGATAGATGATTTCTTTGATGATCTTTTGGGTTTGGATATTCTGTAAGTCTGACTTATGAATGAGGTGTAATAAATTCTAAGCAATAAATGGCATAACTTATGAAGGTTTTTGATGTGTATGTGGGAGTGAAGTGTATATCTGTGAATTCTAATTTGGTATCTAATTTTGGTATCTAATGTTGGTCTAAACCTTTGTTAGTGTGGAAAACTCAATTGTTTTCTAGTGTTGCTAGAGGCTCAATTGCAAAGAGAAATACTCTGAGCCAAGATTTACCTTGTGTGTTCACAAGTGCTTGTGGGTGTGCATCCTGTCAGAGCATACTCCTCCCTCTGTTTGATTGCATAGTCAGCTTGGTTTCCTTCATGTTCTTCAGACTAAAAATTCTACTCTCTTATAAGAAATTTGGCCATTTCTTGAAGGTCAGAGCTTGAGCGATATTTAGATCAATAACCAGCCTTCCACTCCCATAAGTTTATTTTTTCTAGTGGCTTCCCAGGTGGCACTAGTGGTAAAGAACCTGCCTACCAATGCAGGAGATGTAAGAGACATGGGTTTGATCCCTGGGTTGAGAAGATCCCCTGGAGAAGGGTATGGAAACCCACTCCTGTATTCTTGCCTGGAGAATTCCATGGATGGAGGAGTCTGGTGGGCTACACTCCATAGCGTTGCAAAAAGTCTGACACTTCTGAAGCAACTTAGCACACATAGGAATAATGAGATTAAAAGACACTTACTCCTTGGAAGGAAAGTTATGACCAACCTAGACATCATATTAAATAGCAGACACAGCACTCTGTTGACAAGAGGTCCATATGGTCAAAGCTATAGCTTTTCCAGTAGTCATGTACAGATGTGAGAGTTGGACCATAAAGAAGGCTGAGTGCCGAAGAATTGATGCTTTGGAATTATGGTGCTGGAGAAGACTCTTGAGAGTCCCTTGGATTGCAAGGAGATCAAACCAGTCAATCCTAAAGGAAATCAACCATGAATATTCACTAGATGGACCGATGATGAGGGTCCAATACTTTGGCTACCAGATGTGAAGAGCCAGCTCATTGGAGGCAAAATGCTGCTGCTGCTGCTAAGTCTCTTCAGTCATGTCCGACTCTGTGCGACCCCATAGACGGCAGCCCACCAGTCTTCCCCATCCCTGGGATTCTCCAGGCAAGAACACTGGAATGGGTTGCCATTTCCTTCTCCAAAGCATGAAAGTGAAAAGTGAAAGGGAAGTCGCTCAGTCGTGTCCAACTCTTAGCGACCCCATGGACTGCAGCTCACCAGGCTCCTCCGTCCAAGGGATTTGCCAGGCAAGAGGACTGGAGTGGGGTGCCACTGCCTTCTCCGGAGGCAAAATGAGAAGGGGGCAAAGAGGATGAAATGGTTAGATAGCATCATCGACTCAATGGACATGAATTTTAGTAAACTCTGGGAGATAGTGAAGGACGGGGAAGCCTAGTGTGCTGCAGTCCATGGTATCACAAAGAGTCAGACACAATTTAGCAACTGAACAACAGGAATAATGAAAATTTGCTGAGTCTTGCAGGCAAAGATACGTGTTTCTGATTATAGATTCTAAGTACCTCTTGGGAGAAAATCAAAGAAAATGCCAAAATATAACTGAGTTAATACTATATGCATCATTGAAAAAAGGAAAATCAGAGAGAATTATTATAGAGGAAGGATTTCATCATATTAGGAAATATCTAGTTTGCTATATTTTATTTATGATTATACTTGAACTGTCATCTTTTCTAATTTTAAGTGATATTCTTTTCCTTGAGATCTACATTATGTAAATATGAAAAATCTTTGCTTTATTTGCTCCATTTGAGCAATCCACTTGCTCCATTTGAGAACTTAGAAACTAAGAATTGTTTAAGATTGAAATAACAAAAATGAAAATATCTGACATATCAAGAGAAATATTATGTATCATTTTCTATACATTCTTTTACTATGAATTTATCTAAAACATTTCTCCACCTCTTAATTTCCATGTCTGTCTTTTTTGTCTTCATTATAAAACCTCTCTGCTTTCACTCTTTTAAACAAAATAGCACCACTCTTAGCTAAATATTTATTGATAAACTTATTCCTGCCTTTTAGAAAGATGCAATAGTTGAAGCCAAGAAAAGGAAGACATGTAGTTTAATCGTGTAGACCAAAGAACAAGGTATACACAGGATCATAGTACTAACTTTGTTACTTGAAGGTAGCCTATTTATTTTTATTTCTATGTTTTAATGTCTTAAATCTGAAAAATGGAAATTATGTGTACAGTTTTAGTTTAAGGTATGACAGGTGGGTACATATGCATGTATGAGTGTGTTTTAGTGTGTGCTTGTGCACATGAGGGAGATATTGCAGGATAATGCATGTGAAGTACATGTGAAGAGTTTTGTTTGTTTACTAGCAGATGTTTACTCAATTTCAGATATAATCATTAAGTTACTCCTATTTTTCAGAATTCATTCAATTCACATATTACTCTGCTGGACTTACATGACTATGTTATGAAGAGAGCATTAAAATAATTTGAATTAAACTACAATCATAAATGCAAATGAAAAAAAAATTCTACTGATACATGAAGAGTGGTTTGTATAGTGCTTTCTCTGTTGATTTAATAATTTCCAGTGGTTTCTTGGTTATTATTGACAGTCACCTTGGCTCCACTCTGAAGGAACATAACTCTTCCCCTGAGAGGACCATCACAGATGTTCCTTCACTTCCTATCCCTACTGTAGTCTGAACAACTTGCTACATTTTACCCCCTAAACAAATTTACAGTCATCACTGTATTTTCAGTGTTTCATTCTTGGTCTGCAGAAATAAATTTTGCACTTTCTAGCCATCACCTGGGAGCTATAGACCATACGATGTGATCTCAGATATGAAATAATTATTGCCTTAAATCTCCTCTTTTGAAGGAATATACAAAGAATATATAGCATGTAGCTAAAAAGTGGAAGCATATCTTGGGAAATGCTCTCATCTAGAGTCAAGGCACATGTGTCCTGTTTGGCAATCTTTATATACTTTGTGCTAGCAGATCAGTTTTTATCCTTTAAGGCTTTTTAGAATAACACATGGATACACATTGTAATAGTGTAAAGTATTAGAGAGTTCTATTTTCTGTAGTTAAAAGAAATCTGTGTTAACAAGTGACTTCTTATTATTGCAGATCATTTTAATTTCTCATTAGAATTGGCCAAAAGTGACAGATGCATAGTGGCATTAAACAGGATAAAACGTGCCTCACTGATGAATTCTTCTATATGCAGACATTGTACTTCTAGCTATGTAATTGCAATTTCCTTTCTCCTCACATTATACAGCCTAGCCATTTACACTATTTTTTAGTGAAGAGGTTAAGAGAAGGATCTTGGCTGGGTCTGAGTCCAAGACAGTATTCTACTGCTTTCCAGATCCATTACTTATTCTCCAAATGTCTCAATTTTTCAGGCTTGAAATAGATGAAACAGTGGTAAATGAATCACTGAGTCAGATTTTACGTTTGCATTATTTAGTATAGTTTGGCATATAATAAGTACTTAATAAATACTACATTTTGGACTGATTGACTATGATAATAATTGTGATGATATGACTACCTGAAAACAAACAGAAATAAAGCAACTAAAAGTAAAGGATTATAGTGTTTTGAATCAGATTTCCTAGTCACCTGTCTTCAATACAGGCAGAAGATCCAAATCATTAGTGCACTATCATTATCTAGGTAGAAGGGAAAAAACAACCATTCTAATTCCCCCTTCTCACTGATTTCTAAAATGAGGATATGTGAGCGCTGTTCTATTATTTCCCATCTCACAGATCAAAATTGGACTCTACATAGGATGACTTCCCTCTTTCTGGAAGGAAGGTCTGATGACAGGAGCCTCTCTTTTTGGCCCCAAGTTTATTTTGTAGGCCTGAATAAGTGATCTTTATCCTTACTTCAGAGGTGGAGGAAAAAGGTCTGAAGTAATAAACCTTGCATGGAGAGTTTTTTAGGCATATTCTCTGATTCTTCATTAGGTCAATGATGTTGACAATTAAGTAATAAAGCATTCCTGTTGCTGAAAAAGAGCTGAGTAAACATGGTGGAAGCTGTTTTCCTGTTGATCTTTCAAAGGCAATTTAATTAGCTGATTGTCAACTCTGCAAAGTCAAAGCTAGATAATTGGGCTGGGGGTGGAGTAAATTGACTTCTTTGACAAGAGTGCTTATTTAGAGAATTACTGTAATTCCTCTGTTCATTACAGGGACCCTGTAACACCAAGCAATGCTGGGATTTCATGGAGATGCAAATAATTGCTCTGATTTATTTGTATAAATCTGTCTTCAGCTTCATGACCCATTTTTTAGTCTTTTGTGTGCTTAAAGTATAGAGATCTTATGTGTATAAAATAATTAAAATAAATCCAAGGCAGCTTTTATCATTTGTGGCATACAGAATATAGTCTGACTTGTTTTAGGGCAACTTACAGATCTTATCATGGTAGTTGATTTTATGGTCTTTTGGAGAAAGCAGTTCCAGTATCCTAACCAACATTAAATTAAACTTTGTTCTCTTTTCAGTGTCTCTAATTGATGGAGTAAGACAATAACATAATTTTCGCTGCCCTAATCAGTTAAGTGAATGTCAATATTTATGTATCTCTTTGTTTGATCAATATTACTGTATCATTTTCAGGACAAAACACATACACACACACAAAAGGAAACAAAAAATGACAACTGGAGAAATTTTAACATGGAAAGTTTAGTATAAGACATCTTAATCCTTCAGCAGGAGGAAAAATAGAAAACTGGATTAGCACTCAATTATCAATTTGCTATGGTGTGCAATAGAAATTAACAATAAACAACTATACCAGAATTGGCACAACAATTGAACAAAACACCTGTTCTTAGATCTCAACACAAAAAAGCAATAGACTGGAGCAACCTCTAAAAAGAATTATTAGTTTCTAGATTGGACAAAATTAGTGTAACAAACTTGAATTGTAAATATATTCTTAATATAAGTATATATGCTTTTATCATACTCTATAAATAAAAATTATATTATAATATCTATATGCACTCACTGAAGATGAGAATAATTAGAAAAGAGAAATATATCAAAAAAACTTAGTACACAATAAACATTAATTGAAAGTACACTACATGTAGTAACATTACTTGATAATAGAACATGATATTTCTTTTTAGGGACTCTTGCCTTGATGAAGTAGAAAGTAAGCAGATAAATTGTAACACAACATGGAAATTTTACCAGCATATTCATGAACCAAGTGATGGGTGAAATGAAGGGGAAAACAACTCATTCTGCTATTCAATAGCGCCCTATTCCTCTGGTGTTCTGACTTGGCAGAATCTGAAACTCTGACCAAATTATTGATCAGTTGATCTAAATAAATCACTAGAAATCTAGTGTTTGTGTTTTATAACAGAGATAAAATTTTATCTAAACAATGTAGATTATTGTGTTCTAAATCTACTGCTTTTATTGCATTGGTTTGTGATTAATTAAGAAGGGTGCTTTCAAAATCTCTTACCAATTCTGAAAAAATGAATAGATACAAGTATTTTAGGAAATGTAAATTGATTCACGGGAAAATCTGAGTGTATGAGGAAAACATGTTTGTGTTAAGTACTCTGTCTTTATATATGTATATATTTATCATCATCTCCTCCGTGGCTGGTTAGTTTGAAACACCATGCTAATAAGGTCAAAGTCATGGATGTGAGTTTCTTTCATTTTGTTTCATGGCTGCAAATATATTTTCTATCTCTTCCAGCCTTCTTGCAAATATCTGCTTTTGATCACAAGGAAAGATACTTTAAATAAATCAATGCAAATCCATCAGCCGTGCTTACACCTGGCATTGAATAAGTCACCCAGATAAGCTTGTTTGCAAGCAAAATGGGATGAAAAGAATGTCCTACAAATGCTGAGGGTAATTATTTTCAAAACAGTTTGCAAACCACTTGAGGAGAGGGTGTTGTATTACAGTTTTATGGCCCCTACATCCACCAGTGTAGTACGATATACAGCTGCTTTTTTGATTGTTGAATGAATGACTATAATATAAATTTCTATACTTTGAAATAAACTAAAATTAATAGTGATCACCTTAAAATCTATATTTTTTTGAGTCCAGAGATGAAAACTCACATAAATTGTTTGAATATCAAAGGAACAAATTTGAAGG
The DNA here is from genome assembly GCF_055505025.1 of Bos grunniens. NCBI lineage: Eukaryota > Metazoa > Chordata > Mammalia > Artiodactyla > Bovidae > Bos > Bos grunniens. The sequence goes on from NC_141165.1 coordinate 108,151,203, forward strand.
AACATACTTTCATTGAAAAAGAAAAAGGAAAGAAGCGATTGATTGCTTCGTAAGTATGGCTTGAACAAAATAGTCATCACTAAAGGAGCTTTTATATTGGCAGTGGGGTTTGTGCATGTGTAAATACAGCAGCACAGGAATCTTGGTAATACAATCCTATCTTTTTATTGAACCTACATTGCGCAGTGAAAAAGAAAAGCTTGGTGGTTTAATTCATATTTGGTTTCTATTTTTCTCTCTGACATTTTGGTATGTTCTTTAGTTAGAGTTTTTTTTTCTATATTTCTATTTACCATCTTTATGAATAATACTTTGTAAAAAAGGCATACTTTATAAGTCTTTAAAAATGAATTATTAGCATTCCAGCTTTAGCCTCACACTTCTTTGTGCTTCGTAAATTATCACCCATTACCTAACTTCAAACTACCACTTTATATTAGTTCCTCTCTCTCTAAAAATTTTTAAGACATTTTTGTCAATGTAACTAACAAAAATTCTTCTCTGACTCTGTCCCACTAGAGATTGTCTATCTCTCTATCACTCTTTCACCTCATAGCTTTATTTCTCGAAACTGTAATTTAATTTCTTTTTATTTTCTTGTTATATTTATACAAATTGAGTGGATCTCCTCCTACTCCTTTAAAATGACTCTTGGTAAGGCCACCAGCAAATCTTCCATTTGACATATTTGTAGAGAAATATTGCTTCTTATCAGATCAAACTCTGTTAAAAACATCTCATTTTTTAAAACTCCCCCTGTCTCAATGAAACTATTTCTCTCTTCAACTGTCTTCTCTCTAAATGTTCCTTCTTCATCTTTCTCTGACCCCTTGATATTTTCCAGGGCTCCTTAGAACTATGCTGTTTCACAGTCTACTTCACCCTTCTCACTATATAATCTTTCCATTCATATGGCTCTTAACCCTTAAGATAACTAACCATTGCATATCTGCCCTAGATTTTGACTCCTAAAATCTACACATGTTTTAAAATTACATACTGGACATTTCTACCTGGCTCTCCAATGGGCAACAGGAATCAGTATACCTAAAACTTCCTCCTTAAAGACCATTCTTATTTTTGAGTAAACTCATCGAATGTAGAAATTAATTTCTCTAGTTATTGTAGGATTTACCTATTCCCTTTATAACTTCACTACTTAATGGATTATAAGTCTTTTGGTTTTACCCTCCTGCCAACAAATGCCAATTATAATCTTACCCTTTTATTAAAAAAAGTATAATTTTTTCTTATACTTTGTCTTAGAGAAGTTAATGATTGCAGGCCTTAGACATAAAGTGACTGATCAAATTGATTATAATACAGCTATCAAGTCCGTGTTTGAAACTCCAATGTGTGATTTTTCTTCTATATAAGTTTTTAACTGCTTTTAAGAGTACGGCCTCTGGAGGAAGATGGCTTGTGAATCTTGACTTTGTCCATTTATTACTTTGCTGAAGTTACTTTTTGTGTGTGTCTCAGTGTCTTCACTTGTAAAGAAGAAGTAAAAAACCATCTACTTCTTTGAGTCATTTTGATAGCTCCATTTAATACATGTGAATCTCTTATACCAGTATCTGGAACATTGTATGTACTTAAAAAATATTCACATGTATTTTTATTTTTTTGTTTGTTTGTTTTCTTTTTTCTTTTTTTTTTTAAGGGCATGCTTCAAAAAATGAATGAGCTGTGTTTTGTTTGATTGTTTGGTTGGTTTTATCTGGAGGAATCTCAGATCCTGAATGACTGCCTACATTTGATGTGTGTGGGTTAAGCAGTCTCTAATTCTCCAAGCCAGGCTTCAGCAACACGTGAACCGTGAACTTCCTGATGTTCAACCTGGTTTTAGAAAAGGCAGAGGAACCAGAGATCAAATTGCCAACATCTGCTGGATCATGGAAAAAGCAAGAGAGTTCCAGAAAAACATCTATTTCTGCTTTATCGACTATGCCAAAGCCTTTGACTGTGTGGATCACAATAAACTGTAGAAAATTCTGAAAGAGATGGGAATACCAAACCACCTGATCTGCATCTTGACCTATATGCAGGTCAGGAAGCAATAGTTAGAACTGGACATGGAACAACAGACTGGTTCCAAATAGGAAAAGGAGTACGTCAAGGCTGTATATTGTCACCCTGCTTATTTAACTTATATGCAAAGTACATCATGAGAAATACTGGGCTGGAAGAAGCACAAGCTAGAATCACGGTTGCCGGGAGAAATATCAATAACCTCAGATATGCAGATGACACCACCCTTATGGCAGAAAGTGAAGAGGAACTAAAGAGCCTCTTGATGCAAGTGAAAGAGGAGCATGAAAAAGTTGGCTTAAAGCTCAACATTCAGAAAATGAAGATCATGGCATCTGGTCCCATCATTTCATGGGAAATAGATGGGGAAACAGTGTCAGACTTAATTTTTTTGGGCTCCAAAATCACTGCAGATGGTGACTGCAGCCATGAAATTAAAAGACACTTACTCCTTGGAAGAAAAGTTATGACCAACCTAGATAGCATATTGAAAAGCAGAGACATTACTTTGCCAACAAAGGTCCGTCTAGTCAAGGCTAGGGTTTTTCCAGTGGTCATGTATGGATGTGAGAGTTGGACTGTGAAGAAGGCTGAGTGCCAAAGAATTGATGCTTTTGAACTGTGGTGTTTGAGAAGACTCTTGAGAGTCCCTTGGACTGCACGGAGATCCAACTAGTCCATTCTGAAGGAGATCAGCCCTGGGATTTCTTTGGAAGGAATGATGCTAAAGCTGAAACTCCAGTACTTTGTCCACCTCATGCGAAGAGTTGACTCATTGGAAAAGACTCTGAGGCTGGGAGGGATTGGGGGCAGGAGGAGAAGGGGACGACAGAGGATGAGATGGCTGGATGGCATCACTGACTCGATGGACGTGAGTGTGAGTGAACTCCGGGAGTTGGTGATGGACAGGGAGGCCTGGCGTGCTGCGATTCATGGGGTCGCAAAGAGTCGGACATGACTGAGTGACTGAACTGAACTGATCTTGGTTAATTGACTCATTAGACAGTATAGGAGGGCATTCTCCTTAGTTTCTGTATGTCTCGTGTAGTTTCTGCCATGTGTGTGAACGTTTTGTGATGCATAGACTGCCTTTGTTTTAATCATATTTTCAACAGTGTTTGTAAAACAAATAGCTTTGGAAGATAGAGATAGTCTCTCCTGGTCAAATATACTGTCCAGTATAATATAAATAATGCCTTTGTTTGGGACAAAGGTCAGGAAGGTTATTTCCGAGTATAAAAGTTTTGAGTTCCTTAAATGCAGACTTTCCACCCTACAACACAATTCTGTGTTCAGGTGTTCCCTGGACCAATTTTCCCTTCATGTATCATTAAAAAATAGGACCTAGATAAATAAAAACTCTACATTAAAATGTGTTTTATTTTATGCTAGTAAAAATAGCACTATAAACTTGAAATGAGTTTCTGAAATAGGCAAAAATCCACAATCAGGTTTTCTATCTCCTTTCCTCATTGTGGTCCAGAGAGTTACCACTGAACTTATTATTTGAATGTCTATTTCTTTTTTCTTTATTTGAATGGATGTTCAGGAAAAAAATAATAGCATGATTGGATATGGATATTATATTGTTAACCCTTATAAACTCTTATTCCTTTTTGAGTACCTTAACATGTTGACTTGTATTTCCTTTTACAAACCACCTTCTATAGTCTTAACCATACTCCAAATAATAGCAAAGAAGAAAAGGAAGAAAAGTACTTCCCTGGTGGTCCAGTAGTTAAGAGTCATCTGCCAATGCAGGGGACACAGTTTCAATCTCTGGTCTAGGAAGATTCCACATGCCGTTAGGCAACTAAGCCTGTGCATCATAATTACTGAGCACTAGAAGCGACTTAGCAGCAGCAGCAGAACTCTTGAGCCACAACCACTGAGCCCATGTGCTGCAACCACTGAAGCTCATGCTTCCTAGAGTCGGTGCTGCCCAGGAAGAGAAGCCACCACAATGAGAAGCCCTTGCAGACCCAGAGAGTAGGCCGCACTTGCCACTGCTAGAGAAAGCCTGCATGCGGCAATGAAGACCCAGCCCAGCTGACAATAAATAAATAAGAATAGGAAAAGAAATATCAGCCAACAACCATGAAGTATATTTTCTGCAATTGATATGTTTGTAGTTATTTTTATATATTAGTAACATTTCATTTTAATAATCTCATAAATCCTATATAGTTGTAGCAAATATTCCCACTTTATGAATAAAAAAATTGGCTTGGATTGAGCAAATATACCCAAGAAAAAAAGAGCCCAGTAAGGAAGCAAGTGGCAGAAGTCAGGAATGTCAGACCTTGAAATTCAAAAAGAATTTCAAGAATTTCATGTTATCTTTAGGTCTTCCAAAAATATTCCAGTCCTGCTTTTCCTTGTCACTTTTCACTATAAATATTTAGTCACAGGGAACAAATCCTCTTTCCTTCTAGACAAAATTACTTTTATCTCTCTGCATTTTATATTCTCTTTTACTCTTCACTCCTTTGTTCTCATGTAAAGAGTTTATATTTGAAATATAATACATCCATAGGCCACATTAAGCATAAAGCAACCTACAGAGGTATTATATTTGCTCAGCAGAACATTTTGAAAATTGGACATTTTATGAAAGAGTTTAGGTTTAGAAAATTTTCTTGAAGATTCACAAGATGTAGCAACACTGCACCCACTTTTCTGCATAATATCTGCTTAGGCTGAGCAGTGGCAGTCCCCTTTAAGCAGCGCACTCTGAAGTGTGCGGTGGGCTCAACTGCCTCCTTTGTCTCACACCTGGATGCTTCCTCATTTGTGTTGTGGGCCACGATACACATGCATTTGAATTTACGATGTCTGATTCACATAGTATTAGTTAGCTGCGCAGATGGCTAGTTACTGCCCTGTGCCAAGGAATTGTTAAGGCGTATAGCGTCACTTCATTGAAGAGATTTCTGGTATCAATGGAATAAAATCCCCCCTTTATGGTCTATTAGGTGATGGGAGAGATGCTATTCACTAGCATTTAATTTTTGCGAACTCACTAAGAAATATGTGGTATTTTTTTCATTACTGTCCAACACTTACTTCAGTGAATAAATTGTATCCTTTGGGATTTACCTAACAAGAAATTTGACAGGCCATTTATCTTTTAAGTAATTTTTAATGTCTGACCACGGGCTTTAGCAAAGAAAAGTAACTTTAGTGTTACAGATGATAAATCACATTATATAAACCCAAGAGCCTCCCCAGCAAAGTTTACGGCAATGTCATTGATTTGTCTCTGTGGTATAGCTTGTATGGAACATTTAACATGTACAGTGACTTTCTCAAGTTGCTACTAAAAGAGAAGGAAAGAATTTTATGTGTATTTAAACTTAATCAGTGAGATTAAATTTAATAGAGATTTCGTTTTAGCTTTTATCTCATATATAATTAATTGAAAATTTCTTTCTTCATTATTACATTAAGATAATTTAATCGTATTTGAATTTTTCACTATGTTAAAAAAGAAAGATCACAGAAGTCCTTAAATGCAATATTTAGGCTCTAAAGCCTTAATTCAATAATTAACGAAAACATTCTATAAATAAGTATCTTTCATTGTATATCACAACTTAGAGGTTCACATAGAAAAAGTCTATCTATGTTAACAAATTTTTCCTGAAATCAGACAAAAAAATAAAATGTGTTTATAGTTCTAAGTATTTCTTACTTCACAAGGATTCATCAAATCTGATGTGGAATCTATAATATTAAAGGGGCTCCAAATTTATTTTGGGCAATATTACTTGCACAACAGAAAGTTTTGAGATTGTGTGTTAGGATTTTCCTCCCATGTTGATTATAGGATGTGGTGAGGGCAAAGATTTTGGAATCAAGTTGATCTGGATTTAATATTCTGGCTATATTGCATTTACAAGTTCAATCTTTAACTATTTATTTAACTTATCTTGTCTCTCCTCTCTCCTCTCATTTTATTTAAAAAGTAAATAAAAAATCCTGCAAGATAAAATTACTTTTATCTTGCAGGATTTTACCCAAGATAAATTGAGTAATGAATTCATTGCTTAAAACATAGGAATTTCTCAATAATTTATCATTAATTCATTTTATTCATGTTCATTAAAATATCAGAGAACATAGCTTTAGAAAAAATAACCCAAAGGTTATCAGTTAAATTACTGAAAACATGCAGGACCACATATAAAAAAATGGTTGTATTTAATTTGAAAATTAAAATTTTAGTTAAATTAAGATGTAACTAAATCCTTCAAAAATTTTAGAAATAAAAAAATCTTTCTATATAATTTAATAAGCACAGAAGATATGGAAAGCTTAAAAAATTCTAAACTTACAAATAATATGTGAGACATTTATGTGTAAAATTACACAACAGCTAAAATAGATGAAGGCATACATCCATGTTCATAGGAATATGATGTATCAGTAAAGATTAATTTTTTACTTGATTTATAATATTATAGTTACAAAATTCTAATCAAAATTTCAAAATAACTTTATAGCTCTTGACAGTAAAGCCATGAAAGAGTTAAAACATTTTTGAAGCATAAGATTCAGATGAGGTTGCTATAAAGATGTAAACATCAAAATCAAACTAAATTAATAAATATATGATAGTACTAACACCAGGCTATGTTGTGCTGTGCTGTGCTTAGTCACTCAATTATATCCGACTCTTTCCAACCCCATGGACAGTAGCCTAGGCTTCTCTGTCCATGGGATTCTCCAGGCAAGAATACTAGAGTGGGTTGCCATCCCTCCTCCAGGGGATCTTCGCAACCCAGGGATTGCACCCAGGTCTCCTGCATAGCAGGCAGTTTCTTTTCCATCTGAGCCTCCAAGGAAGCCCCAACACCAGGTTATCAAGTAGCAAATATCATATAATAGATCCAGGGTGAATATTAACAAGTGATAACAAGATAGTAAAGAACAAAAGAATAGAATGTAACATAAACTCATTAGCAAATCAGTGCAAACATAAGGAGACCCAATATATGACAGCAGTGAGGTCAATGGAGAAAGACAATTACTCAGTAACGATGATGGGGCAGTGCTTACGTATATGGAACAATGAAATAGGATTTCTATTACATAACATACTACACATGAAGGAAATACTTCTTTGTGAGATATAAATACTATAATGCTTTTAAGTGAAATAGAGAACAAAAAGGGAAACATTAATAAAACTGATTATATTAGTTTTTCCACAAATAGAAAGAGTGAAAGTAAATAATGGGAGAAGATATTTGCCACATATAATTAGCAATAAACTAATACAGAGAATGTACAACATTTAAAAAGCAATTTAAAAAGCAAAACAATTTGACAAAATATAAAAAGAGGTATTTCCTAGAAGCAGGAATATGGGTACCTAATACAAATAAAAACAAAAGGTCAGTCTTTTCAGAAATTAAAGAAAAGCAAATTAAAACCATAGCGAGGAGCCAGCTGAACCAGTTAATTGTAGAAAAAACCCTGAAAAGTCTGAAAAAGCCGTGGCTATTGCTTACAACAATTTGAATTTCTTTCAAACAGTTTGTAAACAATTTGGAGTTATGTACGTATTTTTAAAATATGCTTATACTAAGGCACAACTATTTTCTTCACATATATATATATATGTTTGTTTGATAAAATATTTATATACTTACACCAGGAGACAGAATAATGTTGTTATCAACATCATTTTAACAAGAAAAAAAGTAGGAAACCGAAATGTAAAATAACAGGAGGATGGATTAAAGCAAACAACATATTGCAACAATGCGAAAGAATGAGACAGGGAATTAATAAACTACCACAACATGTATAATATGCTTGCATTTCACCAACAAAATACTGAGTGAATAAAACAAATTACAGAATTATGTAACATGGCATCATTATTTGAATTTCAAAAATTTACAAAATTAAATGATATAATATTAGCATATATTATTGGTAGCAAATTATATTTAAAAACTAGGGAATGAAAAATATAAAATATACTAGTTCTGTATTCAGAAATGTTAAACACAATGAGAATGAATATGATTTACCACCTACTTATTTGACAAAATTAAAAATTTGGATAACTTCTCAATTTCCAGGTGTAGAGAAATATATGTTTGGTGAAAGTATGTTGTTTTTTAGACACTTTGGTAAAAAGCATGATGTTTTTTATACAGCAATTGCTAAATCTATAATCTATAGTTACAATCACCCAAAGCAGTAAGATTTACACATTGATATTTATTATGGTGTTTAATAGAATATTAATTGGAAACATTCTTCAAAGTCAATTTTAGGATATAATTTATGTTAGATGTAGGAAATAGAATACTATGAAGTCATATGAAGTCATTGGAAAGAATTAGGTAGATGTGTATGCATTCATATCAAGAGATAAACAGCCTATATTATTAACTTTCAAATACAACATATATAATATTATTCAACTACTCTTATATTTTTTTAATTTGTTGAGAGTACCCCTACTCTCCTTTTTAGTTATTTTAAAAGATTTTCTTACTTTTTTAAGATATCAATGAGGTAAAACACATGTTCTAAACTTGTCATTTTGAAACAAAAAATCTATTATTTTAACATTTTGCTAAACAAAATATTTTAAAGGAATGAGTAAACACATTCAATATAATAGCTTCAGACACAAAGGTTCCACAAGAAGGAATTCTCAAGAAATATAATTGGCAGCAGATTCCAATTTACATATAAAATGTATCTTACACTTAGATTTTAATCTAAGTGTAAAAAAAGGATTTGAAACTAATAATTCATCAGTAAGACTTGGCTAATTATTCATGGTATGAAATGGAATATTATGCATCTAATAAAAATTTAAATGTAGATATTATATCCACTTTGCTATTGTTCAGTCGCTAAGTATTGCCCAACTCTTTGTGACCCCATGGATTGCAGCAGCCAGGCTTGTCTGTCCTCTGCTGTCTCCTGGAGCTTGCTCAAATTCATGTCCTTTGAGATGGTGATGTTATCTAACCATCTTATCCATTGTCACCCATTTTTCCTTTTGCCTTCAATCTTTCCCAGCATCAAGCTCTTTCCAGGGAGTTGGCTCTTCAAATCGGGTGGCCAAAGAATTGGAGCTTCAGTAACAGTCCTTCTAATGAATATTCAGGGTTGATTTCCTTTAGGATTGATTGGCTTAATACCCTTGCAGTCCAAGAAATTCTCAAGAGTCTTCTCCAGCACCACAATTTGAGAGTATCAGTTCTTTGGCACTCACCATTCTTTATGGTCCAACTCTCACATCTTTATATGACTACTGGAAAAACCATAGCTTTGACTCTGCTTTTTAATATGCTATCTAGATTTGTCATAGCTTTCTTTTCAAGGAGCAAGCATCTTTTAATTTCATGGCTGCAGTCACCATCTGCATGAATTTGGAGCCCAAGAAAATAAAATCTGTCACTGCTTCCAATTTTTACTCTATTTGCCATAAAGTGATTGGACTGGATGTCGTGATCTTAGTTTTTTGAATGTTGAGTTTTAAGCTAGATTATTCACTCTCATTTTTCACTCTCATTGAGAGGCTCTTTAGTTCCACTTAACTTTCTGCTATTAGAGTGATATAATCTGCATATATGAGGTTGTTGATATTTCTCCTGGAAATCTTGATTCTGGCTAGAGCTTCATCCAGCCAGCATTTAACATGAGGTATTCTAACAGAAGTTAAATAAACGGTGACAATACTGACATACTGACATACTTGACATACTCCTTTCCCAATTTTGAACCAGTCCTTTGTTTCATGTCTGATTCTATCTGTTGCTTCTTGACCTGCATATAGGTTTCTCAAGTGGCAGGTATGGTGGTCTGGTATTCCCATCTCTTTAAGAATTTTCAACAGTTTCTTGTGATCCATATCAGTTTAGTTCAGTTCAGTCGCTCAGTCATATCCGACTCTTTGCAACCCCATGATTCGCAGCACGCCAGGCCTCCTTGTCCATCATCAACTCCCGGAGTTCACTCAGACTCACGTCCATCGAGTCGGTGATGCCATCCAGCCATCTCATTCTCTGTTGTCCCCTTCTCCTCCTGCCCCCCAAACCTCCCAGCATCACGGTCTTTTCCAGTGAGTCAACTCTTTGCATGAGGTGGCCAAAGTATTGGAGTTTCAGCTTCAGCATCAGTCCCTCCAAAGAACACCCAGGACTGATATCCTTTAGGATGGACTAGTTGGATCTCCTTGCAGTCCAAGGGACTCTCAAGAGTCTTCTCCAACACCACAGTTCAGAAGCATCAGTTCTTCGGCACTCAGCTTTCTTCACAGTCCAACTCTCACATCCATACATGACCATTGGAAAAACCATAGCCTTGACTAGACTGACCTTTGTTGGCAAAGTAATATCTCTGCTTTTCAATATCCTATCTAGGTTGGTCATAACTTTCCTTCCAAGGAGTAAGTGTCTTTTAATTTCATGGCTGCAATCACCAGCTGCCGTGATTTTGGAGCCCCAAAAAATAAAGTCTGACACTGTTTCCACTGTTTCCCCATCTATCTGCCATGAAGTGATGGGACCAGATGCCATGATCTTTGTTTTCTGAATATTGAGCTTTAAGCCAACTTTTTCTTTCCTCTTTCACTTTCATCAAGAGGCTTTTTAGTTCCTCTTCACTTTCTGCCATAATGGTGGTGTCATCTGCATATCTAAGGTTACTGATATTTCTCTGGGCAATCTTGATTCCAGCTTGTGTTTCTTCCAGTCCAGCATTTCTCATGATGTACTCTGCATATAAATTAAATAAACGGGGTGACAATATACAGCCTTGATGTACTCCTTTTCCTATTTGGAACCAGTAGTCAAAGGCTTAGTATATGAATGAAGCAAAAGTAAATGTATTTCTGGAACTTCTTGCTTTCTCCATGATTTAATGAATCTTGACAATTTGATCTCTGTTTCCTCTATCTTTTTGAAACCCAGCTTCTACATCTGCAAGTTCTTGGTTCACAAATTGCTGAAGCTTAGTTTGATGGATTTTGAGCATAACCTTACTAGCATGTGAAACAGGTGCAATTTTATGGTAGTTTGAATATTCTTTGTCATTGCCCTTCTTTGAGATTAGAATGAAAACTGACCTTTTCCAGCCCTGTGGCCGCTGCTGAGTTTTCCAAATTTGCTGGCATATTGAGTGCAGTGCTGCAACAGCATCATCTTTTAGGATTTTAAGTAGTTCAACTAGAATTCCATCACCTCCACTAGCTTCATTCTTAGTAATGCTTCCTAAGACCCACTTGACTTCATACTCCAGAATGTCTGGCTCTAGGTTAGTGACCACACTATCATGGTTATCTGGGTCATTAAGATCTTCTTCTGTATATCCATGCCACTTCTTAATCTTTTCTACTTCTCTTATGACCTTATGGATTTGTCCTTTATTGTGCCCAACCTGGCATGAAATATTCCCTTAATATCTCCAATTTTCTTGAAGAGATCTCTTGTCTTCATTATGCTGTTTTCCTCTATTTCTGAGCATTGTTCACTTAAGAAGGCCTTTTAAAAAATCTCTCCTTTCTATTCTCTGAAACTCTGCCTTAAGTTGGGCATATCTTTTCCCTTTATCTCTTGCCTTTTACTTATCTTCTTTCCTTAGCTATTTGTAAACCTCCTCAGACAACCACTTAGCCCTCTTTCGTTTCTTTTTCTTGGGTATGTTTTGGTCACTGTCTCTTGTTCAGTGTTACAGACCTCCATCCATAGTTTTTCAGTCACTCGGTTTACCAGATCTAATCCCTTGAATCTATTTGTTACCTCCACTGTATAATCACTATATATATAAATGAAAAATTTGTTATACATACATCATATAATCTTAATGAGAAAGAGAATGCACAAAGGATAAAGGAATTAAAACAAACCACTCTAGAAAATTTTACTGTAGAGTTTATAAGAAATTTTATAGAAATATTTATAGTTTGATTTATTTTTTTACAATGAATATTACTTTTATCAGTTCAGTTCAGTCACTCAGTCATGTCCAACTGCAACCCCATGGACTGCAGCATGCCAGGCTCCCCTGTCTATCACCAACTCCCAGAGCTTACTCAAATTCATGTCCATTGAGTCTGTGATGCCATCCAACCATCTCACCCTCTGTCATCCCTTTATCCTCCCGCCTGCAATCTTTCCCAGCATCAGGGTCTTTTTAAATGAGTCAGTTCTTTGCATCAAGTGGCCAAAGTATTGGAGTTTCAGCTTCAACATCAGTCCTTCCAATGAATATTCAGAACAGATTTCCTTTAGGATGGACTGGCTGGGTCTCCTTGCAGTCCAAGGGACTCTCAAGAGTCTTCTCCAACACCACATTTCAAAAGTATCAATTAAAGCATCAATTCTTTGGCACTCAACTTTCCTTATAGATCAACTCTCACATCTGTACAAACTACTGGAAAAACATAGCTTTGAATAGATGGACCTTTGTTGACAAAGTAATGTCTCTGCTTTTTAATATGCTGTCTAGTTTGGTCATAATTTCTCTTCCAAGGAGCAAGTGTCTTTTAATTTCATGGTTGCAGTCACCATCTGCAGTGATTTTGGAACCCCCCAAAATAAAGTCTGTCGCTGTTTCCACTGTTTCCCTATGTATTTGCCATGAAGTGATGGGACCAGATGCCATGATTTTAGTTTTCTGAATGTTGAGTTTTAAGCCAACTGTTTTACTCTCCTCTTTCCTTTCATCAAGAGGCTCTTTAGTTCTTCTTCATTTTCTGCCATAAGGGTGGGGTCATCTGCATATCCGAGGTTATTGATATTTCTCCTGGCAATCTTGATTCCAGCTTATGCTTCATTCAGCCCAGTGTTTCTCATGATGTACTCTGCATAAAGGTTAAGTAAGCATGGTGACAATATACAGGCTTGACATACTCCTTTCCCTATTTGGAACCAGTCTGTTGTTCCATGTCCAGTCTAACTGTTGCTTCCTGACCTGCATAGAAGTTTCTTAAGAGGCAGGTCAGATGGTCTGGTATTCCCATCTCTTTCAGAATTTTCCACAGTTTGTTGTGATCCACACAGTCAAAGGCTTTGTCATAGTCAATAAAACAGAAGTAGATATTTTTCTTGAACTCTCTTGCTTTTTCATTGATCCAACAAATGTTGGCAATTTGACTATTTTCATAGTCAATAAAGATTTTTTTTATTTATGAAAACAAATCTGTACACTTATACAAATAATACTTTAAATACTCAAATTTTAAATAAATATTGTATAATATATAGAATATGATTTATTTTTTTATTTTTTTACTTTACAATATTGTATTGGTTTTGCCATACATCAACATGAATCCACCACAGGTGTACACATGTTCCCCGTCCTGAACCCCCCTCCCACCTTCCTCCCCGTACCATCCCTCTGGGTCATCCCAGTGCACCAGCCCCAAGCTTCCTGTATCCTGCATTGAACCTGGACTGGTGATTAGTTTCTTATATGATATTATACATGTTTCAATGCCATTCTCCCAAATCATCCGCCCTTCCCTCTCCCACAGAGTCCAAAAGACTATTCTGTATATCTGTCTCTTTTGCTGTCTCACATACAGGGTTATCATTACCATCTTTCTAAATTCCATATATATGCATTAGTATACTGTACTGGAGAATATTAAAATGGAATTACAAAATATAAAAGAATTTTCACTCAGCATATTGCTTCTACTCTAAGTTTTGCTCTCCTGTTGCACTGATACAGCAAGCAGGGCATCAAAGGATGAAGGCTAGGGTTATGGGGAAACAGAATACAGTCTAGTCTCTGATAACTGGTTTGTGTGCTTAGTCGCTCAGTAGTGCCCAACTTTTTGTGACCCCATGGACTGCAGCACCCCCATTCTCCGCTGTCCATAGGGCTTCTCTAGGCAAGAATACTGGAGTAGGTTGCCATGCCCTCCTCCGGGAGTTCTTCCCAATCCAGGGATCAAACCCAGGTCTCCCACATTGCAGGCGGATTCTTTACCATTTGAGCCACCATTGAAGCCCAATAACTGGTTTAAACCTGGTGCTATAGAGAAGTACTGATCCATGCCAGCACTATAGAGAAGCTGTGAGCAGATGTTAAAGTGGCCATTTTTATCGCAACTGTATTAGACACTAGGCATATTCAGCATCACCTTAGGGCTCAGTTAAAAGGATAACATCACCAGGGAAAGGATTATTTTCTCTAAACTGTTAGAAAGTAGTTTTGGCAACATATGTTACCAGGACACGTCATGGAAGAGGACTTCTTTGCCTAGTTAACAGTTTGAGGATATAGCAATTATACTGCTAAATATGTTTTTACATTAAACTGTTAAATGTATCCTATAGACAGGCTCACAGAAGGGACAGGTCACCTTCAAATAGTCTATTGAGAAAAGCAAGGAACCCAAGAGGGAAGCTGGTCTTGTGGAAGGGCATGACAAAGGCTGCATGCTGTTTTTATCCCCAGTAAGACATATCCCGTGACTTGGGGGAAAAAAAATACTTCTCAAGAAGAAATTTGTAGGAAACTGAAACTCTAGCATGAGCAAGCATGAGCAAGAGCTTGGAAAACTGCTTATGATTAATCATTTAGAGCCATGGGATGATGTGGCTGAGCAATGGGTTGGTTGCATGTGAAAGAAAGCAAAGAGAATTTTTCCAGAGGAAAGGGTTTTAGAAAAGATACATCTTAAATTTTATCAGGGGAGGGGTCACAAAACTAGAGGCATCTGCCTTAAGTGGCAATAATTCTGAAAATGTTGACTAGTCCTTTATTATATTACTTCAGTTTTAGTTCTTAATGACAACTGACATTCTAAATCTCTGACATATGTTGCCTCAGCTGTTTCTAAGTTACATAAGAGAGAAAGGGAAATTGAGAAGTTTTGATGCTTTAAAATATCTTTTTTTCCTAAATAACTCAACATTAGTAAACATTAGACTTCCTTAACCAGTAAGTAGGGAGTCAATTACTTGCTGTCAGAATGTGAAGCAACTTTCAAACACTGTGGGATGATATGATAAATTATCATGACATACTTCTAAATTATTAGGGCTTCCCAGGTGGCTCAGTGGTAAAGAATCCACCTGCCAAGCAGGAGATGTGGGTTTGATCTCTGGGTCAAGAAGATCCCCAAAGAAGGAAATGGCAACCCACTCCTGTATTCTTGCCTGGGAAATCCAAGGCAAGTCTACAG
The DNA here is from genome assembly GCF_055505025.1 of Bos grunniens. Classification (NCBI taxonomy): domain Eukaryota; kingdom Metazoa; phylum Chordata; class Mammalia; order Artiodactyla; family Bovidae; genus Bos; species Bos grunniens. Next base: position 108,166,411 of record NC_141165.1, read on the forward strand.
TCCATGGGGTGGTAAAAGTGTCAGACACAACTTAGCAACTAAAAAACACAACTTCTAAATTATACATTAATTTACCAACATCCCTCATAACAATAATGTACTATTTTGAGGCCCTGATATATACACAAACTTGTCCAGTACATAGTAACAACCAGTGACACTGATACAGGGTCAGCCCATATGACTGTGCTGTTCAATATGGAACTCACATATAGCTATTGAGCTAGTCTGAATTTAGATGCATTGTTAATATAAATTTGACATTAGAATTTGAAAAGGCAGTATCAAAATATACATCATTAATGAATATTTTTACAATGAACAGTTATTGAAATGATAATATTTTGGGTAAATTGGTTCAAATAAAACACATTTTTAAATTAATTCACTTGTTACTTTCTATTGTTGACTATATAACATTTAAAATGCAAGTTGTGGCTTGCATTATATTTCTAGTTGACAATATTTCTCTAAAAGATTAAAATCTCTAGTGACATCAAGATAATTGTATCTCATCCTAACTATGTTTCCAAAGTGGGCAACAAGAGATGCTGAGACACAGCCAGTTTAAGTAGTCATGTAAACGTCTGGTATAGTATTCAGGTCTTTGGTGATTTGTCATCCCTTTGGTTTACTGTGTCTTACATCAATTAATCTTAAAGTATCATTAGAAACAAATTGATTTAACTCACTTTCTTACAAACAAATTATTTCTTCTGTTTGGTTTTACATACACAGAAATAGACCCTGAAGCCGTTTCATTATGGTTGTTGTTAAGAAAGTTATTTGATTTTTTCAAAGTGAAATTATAACCCAAGTGGCTTTTATACCTTCACGATGATGACTTTAGATTTAAAGATTCAGATTTGAATTCCAAGAAAACCTGTTTCTTCCATCCTCTTTAGATTTATTTAATACAAGAGACAATTAATGATATCTAAGGGTTAACATTCCTGTTTTCTTTGGAAATAGTTTGGCTGGTAATCAGTATTAGGGGATTCATTGGCATGCTCTGCTGTACAAGTAAATGTTGGCTAGAGAAGGATGCTGATTATTTAACACCAGTATTTGACAGAAAGCTTGTGTTTATAATGTGAAAGGTGCAGACATAGGAGAAACCACAGGTTCAGATGTTAGAAAGGGTCTTTAGGGAAGGGTCTTCTGCCAAATCAGCCTCTAAATGTTGAAATTGGCTTTCAAAGTATACACAGTCCATCGGGGTCTGTTGGCATGTCCATCACAATGTGTCACATGAGAGGCACAAACTAAGCCTGCAGTTGGAGCTGCACAGTCAGATGTAGTGCTGATGTGCCAGGAAGCATAGGCCCCTTATCTATTCCTGGTTAACAGCCCCTTGCTGCTGCTGCTGCTGCTGCTAAGTTGCTTCAGTCGTGTCCGACTCTGTGCGACCCCATAGACGGCAGCCCACCAGGCTCCCCTGTTCCTGGGATTCTCCAGGCAAGAACACTGGAGTGGGTTGCCATTTCCTTAGAATAAGATAAATGCCAAGGTCTCTTAAAAAGATGAGACTGGTTAGCTTAGAAGAAGCACAATGACACGTAACATAAAGTCTATCTTATAATCAAGCTCCAGTCTACCTTTCCAGAGCTAATCTCCCATCCTACTATACTGTAAGGAAGTACAATAGTATGAAGGAAGAAGTTTTGTCTGTTTATGTTTAACTATGGCTATGTAATGAAACCTGGAATATAATTAGTTCTCAGTAATACCTGTCAGATCAAAATGATCTAAGTCTCAGAACTGTCTTTCTCTTTATTGTGTGTATTCTTCCATGTAGCACCTTTATAGAGCTGGATAACTAAAGGGTACTCATAAGACCTTCTAAAATCTTCTGAAATGCCCAATAGAGATCAGTTAACTATTTGTATTGTCATATTTTTTTCTTAGAATCACGTTAAGCTTTATATGGGCTTCCTAGTTGGTGCTAGTGGTAAAGAATCTGCCTGACAATGTAGGAGAAATAAGAGTTGCTGGTTCAATCCCTGCATTGAAAGATCCCCTAGAGTAGGAAATGACAACCAACTCCAATATTCTTGCCTGGAGAACCTCATGGACAAAGGAGCCTGGTGGGCTATAGTCTGAAGTTCACAAAGAGTCAGATATGACTGAAGCAACTTAACATGCACCCAAGCCTTATATAGCATGTGGTTGGGGCTTCTCAGGTGGCTCAGTGGTAAAGAATCCACCAGACAATGATGGAGATGCATGATACACAGGTTTGATCCCTGGGTTGGGAAGATGCCCGGAGGAAGAAATGACAGCCCACTCTAGTATTCTTGCTTTGAAAATCCCATGGACAGAGGAAACATGTGGGCTACAGTTATAGGGTTGCAAAGAGTCAAACGTGACTGAGCATGCACTTATGTACATGATTCATTTTAAATATGGCCAGTTACCTGGTATGTTTGCTTTCATCTGGTGAAATTCCTGCATTCAGTAAGAAATTGTTACCCACATACCTTACAGTTGATCATAGAGAATTGTTTAAAACAGGGATTGATGCCTACATTTATGGAAGACAACTCTTTTTTTGTTTTCAAGACAGTGTTCTGAATTTCTGATGTGTAAGTTTTCATTTGTATTACAAAGAGCAAGCTTAGGCTTTAGAAGGGTTACTGAAAATAGAGTTATTTAAGTTTGTGGGTTAAGTTTAGAATTCTTATGACCATTGAAGGAATAATCAAACAGGGAAATAGGAAGGCATTGTTCCAGGGGAACTTTATGAGTCTGATAATTCTGTATTTTGTATTGTATAAGGAGTATATGTCAATAAAATATATGAAACAGAATTTGACTGTTTCCAAAATCAGGATTATTTTTAAGAATGAAACTTTAGGTAAGTGGTTTAGAGGATTTTTTTCCCTAAAGGCTAATAAGATGTTTTGAAATACATTCCTGAGTTATGTAAGAATTCTTATTTTATTGAAATAAATTTGGCAAATGATTTCTAACCCAACCATGAAGCAAGTACTATGATGTACTTATTCAAAGATTAGCAAGTCATGATTCTTTTCCTTAAACATCTCATTCTCAAGCAGGAAAGGCAAACTCACACACACTCACTACACTCATGAAGCAACAGAGTGAGTGCTGAACTCTTGAGAACAAAACTTCACTAGGTGGACTCACAGACATGGTAAACTTTAAATTATGAATTTGAAATATAAAGAGAGTTTAACCTCATTTAGGTAGTCTGGAGGCTGGTGGTGAAGTTCCTGACACAGAACATATACAGAAGCAAAGATCAGATAAGTAAAAGGGTGTGATGGGTCTAACCATACTCAGATCAGATCAGATTAGATCAGTCATTCAGTCGTGTCCGACTCTTTGCGACCCCATGAATCGCAGCACGCCAGGCCTCCCTGTCCATCACCAACTCCTGGAGTTCACTCAGACTCACGTCCATCGAGTCTAGGGCAGTGCATAATTCTGGAAGGCAGGCTCTCATTGTAGTTCACATGAATGACTGTGTCTTGAAAAGCTCCAGGGATATTGCTAATATAGTTTATATGAATATACCCGCTAGAATTGTATAACACAGCAGCCCAGGGTTCTGTCAATAGTAAATAGTTTAGCCATTTGTGATTACTTGAGGAGGAATTAATGGGAAGTGAGTCTGTAAATGCCTATAGTCTGAAGTTTACAAGATAATAGAGCTATTGTTATTGTTCAGTTGCTGAGTCATGTCCAACTCTTTGCTGCCCCATTGGCTGCAGCATGCCAGGCTTCCATGTCTTTCACTATTTCCCAGGGTTTGCTCAAACTCATGTCAATTGAGTTGATGATGCCGTCCAATCATCTCATCCTCTGTCGTCTCCTTCTCCTTCTCCCCTCAATCTTTCCCAGCATCAGGGTCCTTTCCAATGAGTGGGCTCTTCACATCAGGTGGCCAAGTACTGGAGCTTCAACTTCGGCATCAGTCCTTCCAATGAATATTGAGGATTGATCTCAATTAGGATCGACTGGTTTGATCTCCTCACTACCTGAGGGACTCTCAAGAGTGTTCTCCAACACCACTGTGTAAAAGCATCAGTTCTTTGATGCTCAGACTTCTTTATGAACCAACTTTTACACCCATACATGACTACTGGAAAAACCACAGCTTTGACTATATGGACCTTTGTTGGCAAAGTGATATCTGCTTTTCATTATACTGTCTAGGTTTGTCATAGCTTTTCTTCCAAGGAGCAAGCATCTTTTAATTTCAAGACTGAAGCCCGAATTATTAATATGAAAATCAAGAAGGTTAATTAGATCAATAAGATTAAAAAATAGGTAATTATAAATTATTTTGAAACTTGTAATACCAAAGCTAAAAATAGAATTTGAATTTATTCATATTATTTCTTCAGGGTTTAGTCACCATTGAGCCTGAATAAATATTTTAGCACTTAAAACAAGTCACAAATATGCCTAAGTATATTTGTAGGACCACCCTGAGCATGGAGTTGTTATGATAAAATATTTAAAAATGGAAAAAAAATAAAATAAAAATGGAAGTTTGAGTGTCTGCATGAAATTACCAGGGGAATTACAGGATAGAGAGTAGGGAAAAAATAAGGCACAGAGATTTTAGGACACTGTAATTTAAAATACATTAATGATAGTACCTAAGACTTTATAAGCAACCTTGATTCATTCGTTCCAATGTTTCTGTTTGTATTATAGCTCTTCCTCTCCTCCTCCATACCCTTTTCACTGGATTAGATATTCTTTAGCTGCCTTCTAATTACAGGATGTGTGACATTCATCTATTTAAGAGAAAATAGCAAGTTTTAAAGTAGCAAATATAATCTTATTACAAGTGGCAACCGGAGGCATTACTTACAATGGTCAAAAGCAGACCCTAACTAGGTAATTGCTGTCTGGTTACTTCTCAAATTGCTTGTGTGTTTGAAGAACTGTCTGGATTTTTGTCTGCTTGCTTTCAGATGAATTATTCTCCTAATGGACTATCAAGTACTTGGATAAATCTATCAGTAATGCAGACCATGGTTCCTGTAGTTATTGAAATGCCTTCAAACCAATTTGGTAAATTATACTCACTATCAAAGTTAGATGACATGTCATAAAAGATCAAGCTTTTTGGTAAAAATGTAATTTCTTTGAAAGTCTTATATCCCCCTTTTATAAATAAAGCCTTTTGGAAGAGAAAATATACCTTTAGTATGTACTTTGTATGTTATCTTAAATTTTACACAAACACGTACAGCATTTAGAAAGTTCAAGAACACATATAAGAACTGGATAAAAAGTTTTCTTTACTTGTAAGAAATTTTTTAAACAGTACTTTTTTTTCTCATATATTACTTATCTGCCATAAAGGGGCAGGTTTACATAGAGCTATAGTAGAAACAGAAGAATTTTTCCAGAGTAATAGAGTCTATTATCTGACCATTTGAAAAATAAAACCCAAATTATTTTTTCTCTAGCTTTGAAATATACTTATGGAGTATATGTACTAAATTTAATATCAAAATAAAAATATACTTGCACTTATTAGAGATTCCATGAGAGTTTACTTGGCAAAAATACACGTTCTAAGAACTATTTGTTAACCATGAGACATACCATATTAAAAAACAATTTTAAAAATTTGTGAGGTGGGTGCATGTTTCTAATTAGAAAAATAATGTATGTTCAGAGAAAGAAACATTGGAGAATGCAGAAAAATGGTAGTACTTTTAATAGTCAATTTATCAGGGGTTTTACTACAAAGTACAATTACTGTTTTTAAACTTCAATGTGAAGAATAACTTGCATTCCTTTATTAAGTCTTGTAGTAATTAAATGAAACATGATAAGAGATAATTGGCAAAATGCTCTGTCTCCTCAGCAGCTTTATTAGATACTTACAGACCTTTCCATATAAGAGGACTACCTAGGGAATCTGTTTGGCTTTGTGAGAACTGTGTTAACCTCAGCAATCTGTATTCTTATACCCATGATATTTTGCATAATGTCTTATTTTCTTTATCATAGTAAATTGTAATGTAACTTGTGGCTACTTTCATTTTTGCAATGAAAAAGAATATGAATTCTATTTTATTATCTGAACAAAGATAATTGGTAAGGTAAATATCTTCAGGTTTGAAAGAGGTAATTGGGGACATATTTTTGAAAGTGTTTGATAGAATATATAAAATAACCATGCACAATATATATTGTCTTTTTAAAGCCTTCAAGTAGAGAAAAATCCTGATGCCCAAGATATCTTTAACCACAGTTTCTCACTACCCAGAAAGGATTTTAGTCCGAAGATCTCAACTAGAGGCAGAGACTTGTCTGCCAAGGGGATTGATATGAAATAGCCTTTTCATATTGGCTGGGAAAGGTGACAGCAATAGCCACAATAATACCAGGAAAAAGACACCAGCCAACAGTATGGACACTCTGATCTACTATTCCAAGTGTATACCTTGAGAGATTTAAGGCAGATCATGCTACTATTTTACAAATTTTGTCCAGCTTAGTTATTTTAACAAAATATATGAAGAGAGCCTACCTCAACAATTTAACTGAATTAAAAGTTAAGTTTAACAAAGTTAGATTTTTTTTAAGCTAAATTTAAAGAGTTAGCTAAGTTTAAGGTAAGAAGGCTAACAGTAAACTTTTAGACTGGTATCTCATTTCTACAGCTCTACCTTGGGGATGTTGGCAACAGTGCTAAACACTCATTCAGTAATTTATGAAAAAGATCATTTATTAAAAAAAAAGAGACACTGATGTATAGAACAGTCTTATGGACTCTATGGGAGAGGGGGAGGGTGGGAAGATTTGGGAGAATGGAATTGAAACATGTAAAATAGCATGTATGAAACGAGATGCCAGTCCAGGTTCGATGCACGATACTGGATGCTTGGGGCTAGTGCACTGGGACCACTCAGAGGGATGGTATGGGGAGGGAGGAGGGAGGAGGGTTTAGGATGGGGAACACATGTATACCTGTGGTGGATTCATTTTGATATTTGGCAAAACTAATACAATTATGTAAAGTTTAAAAATAAAATAAAATTAAAAAAAAAATCTCTGGAACCACATTAAGTTTCAAAACAATTTTGTAAATATACATTTTTTTTGGATGCAGAAAGATCCCTAAGACATTATAATGAAGAGCTAAAAGCATAAACTCTGGAGTTAAGAATGGTAGTTCTTGAAACCTGGTTCTGCCACTTACTAGCTATGGGAACTTGGATGAGTTAATTAACATCTCAGTGCCAAATATTTCAGTTTCCTCATTCCTCAAGTTAACTGGGTAAGAATACTCACTTTATAGTGTTGTGAGTATTTTTATGATTTAACATGATCTTTTTTATTAAGTTAAAAATCGAGGCAAAGTAGCATATCTAGTAGTATGCTTTCATATGCTGGTATATATGCATACTTTTTCTTAGGATGATATACTAAACTTCTCTGATGGGAACATCTCCAGGGAATAGTACTGAGGAAACTGTTTCGATGGTGAGGGTGATTTTATGTATGCTTTTAAGCCTTTATGTAGAAATTTACATTTTTATTATATGTTGATTTATTTTTACATAAATATGTGCATTTGAAATAAGACATACTTTTAAAAGTTCCTGCTTATATAAGACAAGCTAAGATGTGTATATATGGCCCTAAAACTGTGTGTGTTTTATACCTTGATCAGGATAGGGTACATTTGTTTTTGCTTTTTATGTATGTTTAAGAATCAAAAACTCTGGAAGGAGTTTTTTGTGTTTTTTTTTCTGTTGAATAAAAGATATAGAGTCCAAGATTAAAATTTGTTTAAATTTTATGGAGACTATTATTAAGTATAAACCTAAAACAATGGTTTTTTTCTAGACATCTTTCCTAGGGGTGAAAATTAAGATTCAGAACAGCAACAATAACAACAAAAACCCCACAGAATTATATCATACAGAATGGAAATGAGCTTTTCCATAAGGACAAAAATAAGAACGAGAACAAAGGCTGTAGCTGTCACTTAATAAAGACGATCAATTTGTCCAGAGATTGTGTTCTGTGATCACTCAGTACTTATTTCAGGTTCTCTGTATCACCCAGGTTTGTACAACAATAACAGGCACACAGTTGGCCAAAGCATGGGCACAAGCAAATCAATGATGCATTTTCAAGAAAGTTATTGTCCTATGTCTCTCCCTGGAGGAGGAAATGGCAACATACTCCAGTATCTTGCCTGGGGAATTCCATGGGTGGAGAAGCCTAGTGGGGTACAATCCATGGGGTCACAAACAGTCAGACACAACTGAAGTGACTTAGTACAGACACACTAGATAGATAGATCTCTCCAGGCAGATTTATCTATCTAAATGTGACTATCACCTATTACAATAGAGATTTTAAGGAATTTTCTAGAAACACTGTGTGTTATATGAGTATCCTTATAATCACATATCTGGCTTCCCTGGTGGCTCAGGGTTAAAGAATCTGCCTACAATGCAAGAGATTCAAGATTGATCCCTGGATCAGGAAGATCCCTTGAAAGAGGAACTGGCAACCCACTTCAGTATTCTTGCTGGGAAGTCCCATGGACAGAGGAGCCTGGGGGCTATAGCACATGGGGTCATAAGATTTGGACACAACTTAGTGACTAAACCACCACCACCAATTCATCCTAGGGAAGAATTAGGAACTACAATACTCATATTTTCCTTGAGAAGAGTATAAACTCAAAATACAAGAATGTAATTTTATTGGATGTCATACAGACAATTGAAAACAATGAACAGGGAGACTCAAGGCAAGTATTTAAGGCAACTTACATTGTCTCCGTAGGTCTCATCTTCTGTTCTTGTCCATCCTTCCTACCTGTTGGATTACCACTTTATTCCCCAGTTCTGCCCCCAGCAAAATTAGCTTTCTATCTAGACATCTTTATCAAAATTTGCCTTCAGAGCTTTCATTTATATTAAAGGGGTGATTACAATAAAGACTTAGAGGCTTGCATGCCTCTATGGTATCAGAGATCAGTCTTAAGCTAAAGAAATGAGTTTTAGAAAATAACTCAGTGTTAAAAGAACTAAATAATATGTGTCCCTGTGGTTTTGCCAGATTTCCTAGGAAAATATTTGTATTTTGTCCCCAGTTTGGCTCAACCAATGAAGCATAGTATGACTCTGTGCCAGAAGTGAAACAGAATTGAAATATCATTGTGAGGCAAAATTGTTTCAGAAAGTCAATGTGGTTTTTGCAAATTTGGGATTTGGTTTTTATTCTTTTAAATAGAAATTATAAATTATATAAAATATATACAGCACAGTATTTGGCATATAAAAAAGCTTAGCTAATTTTAATTTTCCAAAATCACTGCAGATGGTGACTGCAGCCATGAAATTAAAAGATGCTTACTCCTTGGAAGGAAAGTTATGACCAACCTAGATAGCATATTCAAAAGCAGAGACATTACTTTGCCAACAAAGGTCCATCTAGTCAAGGCTATGGTTTTTCCTGTGGTCATGTATGGATGTGAGAGTTGGACTGTGAAGAAGCCTGAGCACCGAAGAATTGATGCTTTTGAACTGTGGTGTTGGAGAAGACTCTTGAGAGTCCCTTGGACTGCAAGGAGATCCAACCAGTCCATTCTGAAGGAGATCAGTCCTGGCTGTTCTTTGGAAGGAATGATGCTAAAGCTGAAACTCCTATACTTTGGCCACCACATGCGAAGAGTTGACTCATTGGAAAAGACTCTGATTCAGGGAGGGATTGGGGGCAGGAGGAGAAGGGGACGACGGAGGATGAGATGGCTGGATGGCATCACCAACTTGATGGATGTGAATCTGAGTGAACTCCGGGAGTTGGTGATGGACAGGGAGGCCTGGAGTGCTGCAATTCATGGGGTGGCAAAGAGTTGGACATGACTGAGCGACTGAACTGACTGAACTGAACTGAGACTTTACTTTCAATTTTACAAAATATCACCTAATTTGATTGTCTAGAATAACTTCAAGTGACTACTTAGTGCATCTATAATAGTATTCCAAGTCATAGTATTAGGATTTAGTTAGAATACCAATGTATTTCTCAGTCTTTCAGTGTGATAGCAAAATCCCTGAGCAATTCCTCTTGGTACCAGAATATGTATCCATTAGTATTTTCTAGTTCCTACATATTCAGGGCATTTCATACCAGTATGTCTTTGCGTGAATTATTTCTTAAAATGATAGACTTCCCCTGGAGAAGACATCTTGCCTGAACTTAATACCATTAGCAAGATTTCAAAAGACAAATCATTTTATTATTAGACAACTACTACTGAAGTATATTTTCCCTTAAGATGAAATATGTACCCCTGTCATAAATGTATTTTGGCTCCCTTCTGAGGAAACAAAAATCTTGTTTATTGATAATAGTTATCATGTACTCATATATCGACTATTTCTTCTTTTATTTTGGTTAAGTGGGGAAACAATGCAAACAGTGACAGCCTTTATATTTTGAGCTCCAAAATCACTGCAGATGGTGACTGCAGCCATGAAATTAAAAGACACTTGCTCCTTGGAAGAAAAGCTATGACCAACCTAGACAGCATATTATAGAGTAGAGACATCACTTTGCCAACAAAGGTCCATCTAATCAAAGTTATGGTTTTTCCAGTAGTCATGTATGGACGTGAGAGTTGGACTATAAAGAAACCTGAGTGCCAAAGAATTGATGCTTTTGAACTGTGGTTCTAGAGAAGACTCTTGAGGGTCCCTTGGACTGCAAGAAGATCAAACCAGTCAATCCTAAAGGAAATCAATCCTGAATATTTATTGTAAGGACTGATGTGGAAGCTAAAACTCCAATACTTTGACCACCTGATGCAAAGAACTGACTCATTGGAAAAGATCTCGATGCTGGGAAAGATAGAAGGCAGGAGCAGAAGGGTGCAACAGAGGATGAGGTGGTTGGATGGCATCACTGATTTGATGGACATGAGTTTGAGTAAGCTGCAGGGGTTGGTGATGAATAGGGAAGCCTGACATGCTGCAGTCCATGAAGTCACAAAGAGTCGGATGCAACTGAGCAACTGAACTGAGCTGAACTGTAACCTCATTGTTTCTTGATGCCCTTATAATTCTAGGTATTCTCCAAAGACATTCCACATTTTAACATCCATCTTAAACTTAACATAAAATGAAAATAAAACTTAAGGATAATGCATAAGACAGTTAATTTGCAACACTAGAGGCTACTATGGCATTGTGGAAAACTCTTGGTCTTTATAGTCATACAATCTTAGTCTTATATCCCAGATTTGCAACTTGCTGGCTTTGAGCAATTGACTTAATCTCATCTATAAAATGATGAGAGGAATATGTCAACTATAATGGTTATTATGAAAATAAAATGCAATAATCCATGTAAAGCCCTGATACATAGGTAGTGCTCAATTATCTTTATCAGTTCCTCCATTTACTTGCTCCTTTACCAAGGAGAATTTACTTCTGTACTGTGAAATAACTATTCTCCTAAATTTTTACATGCCACTGTATTTTATCGAAACTTATTAATTTTATTAACTTTATATCCTGAAATAATTTTATATCTACAGAAGAGTTATTGTTCAGAGCTCTCATATGCCCCACACTACGCTTTTTCTAATGCTGACATCTTATATAACCATAGTACATTTATCAAATCTAAGAAAGAAACATGCATATGACATTATTAACAAAGCTACAGACTTTACTCATGTGTCATAATTTCCACTAAAATTTTATCCTATTCCAATATCTAGTTCCAGACACTCTATGGGGTCACAAAGAGTCACAAAGAGTCATAAAGAGTCAGACACAACTGAGTGACTAACACTTTCATTTTCACCATGATACATTTCAGTTCAGTTCAGTTCAGTCGCTCAGTCATGTCCGACTCTTTACGACCCCACGAATCGCAGCACGCCAGGCCTCCCTGTCCATCACCAACTCCCGGAGTTCACCCAGACTCACGTCCATCGAGTCAGTGATGCCATCAAGCCATCTCATCCTCTGTCGTGCCCTTCTCCTCCTACCCCCAATCCCTCCCAGCATCAGAGTCTTTTCCAATGCGTCAGCTCTTCTCATGAGGTGGCCAAAGTACTGGAGTTTCTCAGCATCATTCCTTCCAAAGAAATCCCAGGGCTGATCTCCTTCAGAATGGACTGGTTGGATCTCCTTGCAGTCCAAGGGACTCTCAAGAGTCTTCTTCAACACCACAGTTCAAAAGCATCAATTCTTTGGTGCTCAGCCTTCTTCACAGTCCAACTCTCACATCCATACATGACCACAGGAAAAACCATAGCCTTGACTAGACGAACCTTTGTTGGCAAAGTGATGTCTCTGCTTTTGAATATGCTATCTAGGTTGGTCATAACTTTCCTTCCAATTTAATTTTAATTTCATGGCTGCAGTCTTTTAATTTCATGGCTGCAGTCACCATCTGCAATGATTTTGGAGCCCCAAAAAATAAAGTCTGACACTGTTTCCACTGTTTCCCCATCTATTTCCCATGAAGTGATGGGACCAGATGCCATGATCTTCATTTTCTGAATGTTGAGCTTTAAGCCAACTTTTTCACTCTCCACTTTCACTTTCATCAAGATGCTTTTTAGTTCCTCTTCATTTTCTGCCATGTATTAATTTTTTCAACGAAGATCCCAAGCTCTTCAATGATATTCTGAAAAGCATTTTTAGCTGTTTTGCACCTATTTCAATATTTCATTTCCATTTTTATATTTTACTTTGGTTTATGTCCACTGTTTCTATATGTTATTTTTCATCTTGATTCTATCATATGCTTGGCACATGCTATCATATGTTTGGTATTAGCTAAGCAGCTTGACATTGTGTCATCATGAATTTTTTTAATTGTTTATGTCTTCATTCAAACCATTGATAAAAAGTTTTAATATGATGGGAACCAAAAACAACTCTATAAAACATCTTTTGTGAACAAATTGAGCCACTGTCCCATTCATCAATACCCTGATTACTCTGTATTTCATGATTTGGGCCAGAACAACTGAGCCAAAGCAGGTTTCATGCTGAGAATATTTATATGGTTCTTGCTGATAGTTTCTCCAAATATAGACATCTTGTTACTATTTTCTATTTGTCCTATGTCTTAATATTTTTTCATGTTTTCTACATCTTTCAGATTAATTGAATCATTGTTATGATTTAATTTATATCTTCTAATGGCCCATTAACCATACTTATTTGTGGTATTAATATTTTTGATGATTGACTTCAAAATTACAATATATATCTTTAACTTATTATCTATCTCCAGATAACATTTTACTGCTTTATATGTGGTAATAAGGACATAAAAGTACTATAACTTCCTCATTCCCTTCATTTGTTCCATGAAGAATATAATTATATTACATAATTAAAAATTCAAGTTATATAATTAAATTTTATGTGTTTTAAACTCCTCTATACATTGTTATTATTTATTTAGAAATTGAAAGTGTTAGTCACTCAGTTGTGTCTGACTCTTTGTGACCTCCTGGGCTGTAGCCCTATGCTGCTGCTGCTGCTGCTAAGTCACTTCAGTCGTGTCCGACTCTGTGCGACCCCATAGACGGCAGCCCACCAGGCTCCCCCGTCCCTGGGATTCTCCAGGCAAGAACACTGGAGTGGGTTGCCATTTCCTTCTCCAGGTGATCTTCCTAACACAGGGATCAAACCTAGGTCTCCTGCATTGCAGGCTGATGCCTTACTGTCTGGGAAGCCAAGTCATGTATTTAAATAGTAAACTATTTCTAAATAGATTGAAAATGAGAAATTAAAAAATTACTCATATGTTTTCCATCTCTATGACTATTTATTCTTCTATGTAGATTCAACACAGATTTCTCTCTGATATTATTTTCCTTTTTCTGAAGAACTCCCTCAAAATTTTAAGCTTTTTCTATTCTCTCTATGGTATTCTTGGTATGTAAAAGTTTAATTTTGCTTTCATCTTTATAAGATAATCCTGGAAGGGATAAAATTTTCAGTTGATATATATATTTTTTTTTTCCAAGTACTTTATGGATTTATTCATTGTCTTCTAGTTTGCACAGACTCTGACACTAGATTTGCTGCTCTGATTTTTTTGGCAGGGGTATGGTGGTGGTAAACCATTCCCATGACTTTTTTGATTTATAACCATTTGATCACTTTTACGCTTTCCATGCCCCACCACACACACACACACACACACACACACACCACTAATTTGTTGTCTGTACTTATAAGTTAGCTTGGATTGTCTTTTAAGATTTCACAGTTGTGTCTGACTCTTTGCAGCCCAATGGATTATAGCCCATAAGGCTCCTCTGTCCATGGGATTTTCCAGGCAAGAATTTTGGAACAAGTTGCCATTTCCTACTACAGGCGATCTTCCTGACCTAGGGACCAAACCCACATCTCTTGCATCTCCTGCACTGGCAAGCAGATTGTTTACTACTAGTGCCACCTAGGAACCCACTCCAGTGTTCTTGCCTTGAGAATCCCAGGGACGGGGGAGCCTGGTGGGCTGCCATCTATGGAGTCGCACATAGTCGGACACGACTGAAGCGACTTAGCAGCAGAAGCAGCAACAGCCCCCTAGGAAGCCCATGTGAGATCATACAGTATCATGTTTTTGTCTGATTTATTTCACTTAGCATAGAGACACCAAGATTCATCTATATTGTCACAAATAGCAAAATGTACTATTTAAGGCTGAACATGTAATATGATGTTTTTATCCACTCATACATCAGTGTACACATAATTTGCTTCTACATTTTTGGATATTGCAAATAACGTTACAGTGAACATGTGAAGTGAAAGTGAAAGCATTAGTTGCTCAGTCATGTCTGACTCTTTGCAACCCCACAGACTGTAGCCTTCCAGGCTCTGTCCATGGAATTCTCCAAGCAAGAATACTGGAGTGGATAGGCATTCCCTTGTCCAAGAGATCTTCCTGACCCAGGGATCAAACCCAGCTCTCCTGCATTGCAGATGGATTTTTTACCCTTTGAGCCACCAGGGAAACCCATATTGAACACAGGGGTGCATATATCTTTTTGAGCTAATGTTTTGCTTACTTCAGATAAATATTCAGGAGTAGAATTTCTTGATTGTATGGTAGTTTTATTTGAACTTTTTTAAGAAACTTCATACTGCTTCCAGAGTGGCGTCACCAAAATACATTCCCACCAACAGTGTACCAGTATTCCCTTTTCTCTGCATCTTCACTAACACTCAGTAGGAAGAAAAAATATTTCCAGTTGGTGTGAGTTCTGCTTCCCCGTGGTTCTTTTTTTTGTCATGGTAGGAGTCTTCTTTATACATGCACACATTAGTATTCAATAAATGACTCAAGGGTGTGTGTATGCTCAGTCTTTCAGTTGTGTCTGACTATTTGTGATCCTATGGACTGTAGCCCACCTGCCTCCTCTGTCCATGGGATTCTCTAAGCAAGAATACTGGAGTGGGTTGCCATTTCCTTTTCTAGGGGGTCTTCCCAACCCAGGGATCAAATCCGTGTCACCTGCATCGCCTCATTGGCAGGTGAATCTTTACCACAGAGCCACCCTCAAGGGTATCCTTCTTAAATTTTTCACTGTTTCTTTGTGTAGTTCCCTCCTCCCCTGTATTCTCCCCCCTTAAATTCTAGCTGCTTTGATCTTCTAGAACTCTAATATCTGTATCCTCAACGCAGTTCAGCCACCAGGATTTCTTCTGGAAACTGCCTTCAGGCAGTATGCTGGAGTACTGTAGGATTCAGTTCATTTATTCTGCATCTCTCAGGAATTATGCCCAGTGGTGCTTGTTTTTAAATGTCTGAGAATGATTGTATCATGTATTTTGTCTTTATGATGGGAG
Organism: Bos grunniens; assembly: GCF_055505025.1. Classification (NCBI taxonomy): domain Eukaryota; kingdom Metazoa; phylum Chordata; class Mammalia; order Artiodactyla; family Bovidae; genus Bos; species Bos grunniens. The sequence continues at coordinate 108,182,262 of NC_141165.1, forward strand.
AGCAATTCTGAAGCAGATTTTTGAAGTATTCTTTCTGTTTAAACTTCTACAGATCTGAGAATGGTTTTATGTGTAAGGAGTATTTATAGTTACCCAGCTTATGAATTAACATTAATTTATTAAATTTAGACATTTGGAATCTAATTGTTTAAATTCTCAAGTTAAAATTATACACTTTATCTTAACCATACACAGAAATCCACTCAAAATGTATTAAAGACTTGAATGTAAGACCCAAAACTATAAAACTCGTAGAAAAAAACAAAAATAAATAAAAGGTAAGCTCCTTGACTTTGGTCTTGGCAATTATTCTTTAGATTTGACACCAAAAATAAAGGCAATAAAAACAAAAAAATAAACAAGTGGGACTACCTTAAATTAATGTGTTGGCATAGAAAAAAGATCAATAAAATGAAAGACAATTTATGGAATGGGAGAAAATATTTGCAAGTCATATTCAATAAATGTTAATATCCAAAATATATAAGAAAATCATACATCTCAATAGGCAAAAAAACCCCAACAATAACAACACAAAAATCCCCAAACCCAAATTGTTCTATTAAATAATGTCAAAAGACCTTAAATATTTTACCAAAGAAAACATACAAATGTCTAATAGGTACATGAAAGAGTGCTCAAATTTACTAATCATCAGGCTTCTCCATCCATGGGATTTTCCAGGCAAGAGTACTGGAGTGGGTTGCCGTTGCCTTCTCCCTTACTAATCATCAGGAAAATGCAAATCAAAACCACAATGAGACATCACTTCATAATTAAGATGTCTGTTATAAAAAAGACTACAGATAACAAATGTTGGTGAGGAGGTGGAGAAAAGAGAGCCCTTGTGCAAGATTGGTGGAAGTATAAATTGTTGTGGCCACAATGGAAAACAGCAGGAGATTGCTCAAAGGATTAAGAACAGTACTACCATCTGATCCAGCAATTCCACTTCTGGATATGTATCCAAAGGAAACTAATCATTATCTCAGGGAGGTATTTGTACTCTCATATTCATAATAGCTATTCACAATAGCCAAAGTATGGAAACAACCCAAGTGTCCATTGACAGATGAATTGATCAAGAAAATACTGGGAGACATGTTAGCACATCAAGCAAATTGAGGATAATAGAATGATAATTTGTGAATGTTAAATCTGACCATCTCACAGAGTTGGCACTGTTTATCAACTATTAGAGACAGACCAAGGGACCTAAAGGCAGTACTCATTTTCTTAAGTTTTCTCCAGCCATAGATAGACATTCTAACCATAACTTCTTTATAGACAAGGGTCTCCAACTCTGCATACTGCTCAACTGATATTTGCCATAATAAGATATTCTTTATAACATAATCTGATACAGTTAAATGAAAATCTTCACATCTATTTGGATTTAGCAAGTGTCATTGATTTTTCAGTGGAGTCTGAATTTCTTTAGCTTTAGACAACAATTCTATATTCATTTTAGTGACATCCCATTGCATATTGACTATCATATTTTTCTTCCTCTGAAATCACAACTCTAAAATGATGTTAATGAAACTTTCATAAACATATAATCTTTTCTAAAGATTTTTCAGAATCTACCTGTTATTTCTGGTCTCTATTCTTACCTTCATTTTGGAAGCATTTACCCATCATTAGTCTTATGGCATATTTTCCTTTTATTATGAATTTGTTAGGATTACTGACAGTTTTTCTGAAATTACACCTATGAATTCATTTGCTATTGTAAAATATATTTTCTGGATTTAGTGTCTTAATCTTACTTAGACAATTACAGGTGTTCTCATCCTTTCCTCTCAACTTTTACTTCTGCTTTATTTAGTCTCTTCTTTCCAGTTTTTGTAGCTGAAAAAAGGGAAGTAAAATTTGCTATATGATTCTTTGTACTTTCTTTCACATATTAATAGTGCAGTTTACATCAAATAATAGACCTATGCATTCCTTTTTTTTCTAAGTATGGTTTACAGTCTCTTAATCACTACCTTTATTTCCATTTACTCCATTTTCATGCTTCTTTTGAGTGATATAAACAAAAGCTGTTGTAGAAAATGCTTTTGCCTTACAGGAAGAAAGTGCTTTAAGAATTCAATCAACTTTAAAAAAGAAACATTAAAGACTCCTCAATTATTGATTGTCCCGTTGCATTTAAAATAAACATACAAGTGCTAAATAAAATAGATAACTTTGTCATTAGCCTACTATTCCAGTATTTGAATTTACTTAGAATTATCATATAGATACTCATAAAATTAAATTCAATTTTTGATTGAAAATTTCTAAGTCTTATATTAGTGGATGTGGAAAATTTTCTTCATGCCCTCTGTAATAAAAAATTCAACTCTGCTAAAACTTATGACAAATAAAACTAATTTCAATCCTCTCTAATTCAGGGCTTAGATGTTATTTGATAAATGTAAATTGAATCAACAAAATATCACTATAGAAACCAAAAAATAATGCAAAAGTGATATGTTACTAAACAAACAAAAAAAGTCACTAAATATTTTATAATCTGTAAGTATGTGTTATTTAAGCTCAAGGAAAGACATCATGCTGTTATTCTTATGAAAACATTATGTGTCTTGCCATAATGACATTGAAATATTAATCTGTCCTAGAAAGCAATTTTCCTTTTTTATAAACAAGAGTAATTTGTGACCATGAGTAAAGAAGGGGAAATTATTTTGATGATAGTAATCATGAAACAAATTTTAATCCTAGTGTACTTGCAAATAGTTAATATCCTGGTTTACAAAAAAGATTTCATCATGATTATATGCAAAGCACATCTCTAGACTTGCCATGGAGAGTGCAAGTATAATAGATGATAGTATATAACTCCTAAAATTCTTATATTATTTACAATAAATTAGTAAAAGAAGAATGGGTTGTTACACACATTGTTACCCAAATCAGGTTTATGTTTTATCACCAAATGGAAACACAGCTTTAGTCATAATTTATGGCCCAAGTCTGTTCAGATATTTTTACCAAATTAACAACATTACTGAATAAAGAAAATTTTCATAAACTATATATGTGCATACTGTGAGAATTGCAAATGATACCATTTTTGAGAACTTAATATGGCACTTATAGTAGGAACAAATACACTTGAAACACCTAGAATCTGGCACCCTTTGGTCAGCTTTTGCTGAGATCTGATAACGCCGGGCACTAGCAGCCTCGTGGAGCAGAAGCACACCACAGCCTCACACAGCATTCCGAGCTTCATGTGGCGGCTCTGAAGGCTTGCTTTCTTTGGTTCAGCCTTTCTGCACGAGGATGGCCCAACACTAGAGAACACGAAATTGAGAATACACTTCAATCACTGGATCCTCTGCTTTATTATTTTCAAACATAATAGTTCTTTGCTTCTGCAATATTATCTTCTACATTGCATTTATATCTAAATGTCTTTCATTTCTTGAGGGTCTGAGAAAGAGAAAGTGATTTAGGTACTACATCTTTTTAAATATAAGATATTATATATCTCTAGTGCACACCAATGTGATTAGAAAAAACAACTGTGACGTATGAATGTATTTGCCTTTTGCAATTTTCCATTTCAAACTGAAGTTTCAATATTTAATTTTCTTACAGTTTCTGGTGTGTTGCAGCAAGTATAGATCTAATTTTATTTTTTAAAGTTTTCTCAACATTTTACTAATGGTACATTTCATAGTACATATTAATGAGCAATCCTTTGTCTGTAGAAGTGGATTTATCGTGCAATTTATTTCAAATTATTAATGTAGAATCTCCTTCTCTTACTGAGATTTGTGTTGAAGTAAATCAAATCAGGCAGAAGTAAGCACACATAAACAAAAGTCCTTTATCAGGAGTAAATTACAGTCAGATAACTCTACCCTAAAACTTTACAGCCTAAAAGTGTAGATATTCAAAAGGAGCAATATAAGAGAATTAGTAAGATATTATATTTCTTGCCACATATGAATGCATTTCAAATTTCAATACTTCTTGTCAGATATAAATTAAAAATTGTTATAAGCCAATAAAAAAAGCAACATACTAATTCAAAATACATGTAATTTTTCAGAAATGCTTCTTGAGTTAAATATTATTAAATTTAATACATTTTTGAGAAATGTGCATAAAATAGATAATTATAGAATTTTTAAATTTTTAAAGCTTTAAATGTATAGAACTTTGATGAAACCACCTATAGAAAATCATCTCATACTGCATTAAATTGATTAAAAAAATAATGAAACAGGACTACATAATTTCTCAAGTGCATTTTGATGTTATATTAAGTCTTCGAAAATAGCTTGATTTCCTAAAAAATCTAGGCCAGAAAATGTGCTATATAAACGTCTTGTAAATGTCCAGGCAATATTTTAAGCTAGCAAATACATCTCATTCTGCACTCCCACCCCAAGAATACACAGTTACACTGACATTACAAGGTCTTAATTCAGTGAGTAAGAATTAATAATGTTCCACTGCATCTTGCAATTGGTGGAAATCTGCTTACTTCTACTTTGCTCTCCCTTTGTGCTTAAATGTTCTGTTGACTTCACCATGAACTTCAAGGTGAACTTCAGAGGTTCACTGAGAGGTTTATTCATTTTGGCAGAAAAAAAGGCTGACTCTATACATAGCTAAGTTTTAAACTACATTCCTGTACCTTGCAAAACCATCAACATTTTCTCTACAACTGGCTATTTTCCATTTTTGATATGATGGGAGCCAAAACAAGACGTAGTTAAGAAACCAGAATTCGTTTCAGCTCTAGGAAAGTTTCAAAAAAAAAAAAAAAACCCTGGGATAAAATTTTGATTGTATGTTCCCTGTATTGATCCTCCAATCTAATTTCATTTTAAAGTAGAAATTGGATTATCACTGGTTATTTTTTTCCTTGAAAAGTTGTTGAATTCACCATAAATATAAAAATCTATTTAATTTACCTACACTAATCAAGTAAGCAATCTTTCCATTTGAGGTACTGGAGGAAGGAAGACCAAATGCAATTCCAAATGTCATATATATACACAGAACTGTATATCACTTTGGGATGCCAGTTTCCAGTCTTGAGGCATAGTATGCTTGCACTCATCCTTAGCCTCTATTTATTAGATGAGTTAAGTGCAGCCCACATTTGAAAGCCTGGCTGTAAATTACTGTCTTTTGATTTAATTTATGGGCAAATTTAGTAAAACATGAACTTTTCCCCTGAATGTATGAAATATGGTAGTTTTAACATATCCTGTGTCTACTCCTTTCTTCTTGCGTATGTTCTAGTGAAACTTTACCCTCTGACAACTTTAGGGGGGAAATTTGTAGATACCAGTATGTAATTATCTGATTCAGTTAACAAAGCCAAAATATTCATATTAAGTTAGGAAATTTAGTTTTCTTCTATTTGGATATTTTAACCAGTGAGAGAAAGGTATTGTCCTAAAACTCTGATTACTACTTCTAGAACCTAGTAGAGAATTTTGAACTCTAGGCCTATTAACATACACAGAACACTTTTAACATAGTATTCTAAGATGGTATTGCTGTAAAAATTAAATGTAGCTGATCACTGTAATGCTTTTAAATGCTCTGCCATTCTTAATTCACATCAATCAATTGCAATCATTAATCAAGTTGAATGCAGCAGTTTGGGTGAATATTTAATATTGATTCTAGCTTAAATTTCACTGCGATTATAACTTAATGGCAAGTAGTATGTGTAATATTTAAACATAATTTAGTTTAAACTGTCAATTAAGTGACAGCAGCAAGAAAGGACAAGTCCTGTGACCCAGACAGAAATTATGAGGAAAGTTTCACTTAAATGGAGAAGGAAAGAAGCCAATGGATCAAAAGAACAAGAGGAAGGGGACTTTTGTTGGTACAAGTTAAGTACAGTGTTTAACTATGCTAACCCTAGAGTATTTAGAGAGTTGCTCTAAGACACATGGAAAAAGAAGTGCACCAACAAACAGAACAGCAGTCTTTTGGGTGTTAGAAGATGACATGGATTTCAAAGCCCTATGCATTTTCTGCTAAAATTAGAGATTGCCTTCCTAAACAGGAAGTCTGGACACTTATTTATAAAAACAACCCTACATTTAAAAAAGAAGACCAGTCACTTAATTTATTTCCTACTCCAAATAAGTTATTTGGGTTTTCTTGAGACAACCAGTCAACCAGCTTTGTGCAAGTCCCTTAATTTCACTGATTCTAACTTTCTTCATCTGAAAACAAATGTTTCAACCAAATAATTCATGAGAATTAAGCCATAATTTTGGCAGTTTGAGTTGATAGTATACATATATGTAGACCTATTTGATGCTTGCTCCTTGGAAGAAAAGTTATGACCAACATAGACAGCATATTAAAAGGCAGAGACATTGCTTTGACAATAAAGGTCTGTCTAGTCAAAGCTATGGTTTTTTCAGTAGCCATGTATGGATGTGAGAGTTGGACTATAAGGAAAGCTGAGTGCCAAAGAATTGATGCTTTTGAACTGTGGTGTTGAAGAAGACTCTTGGAGAGTCCCTTGGACTGTAAGGAGACCCAGCCACTCCATCCTAAGGGAGATCAGTCTTGAATATTCATTGGAGTGACTGATGCTGAAACTGAAACTCCAATACTTTGGCCACCTGATGTGAAGAATTGACTCATTGGAAAAGACCCTGATGCTGGGAAAGATTGAATGAGGGAGGAGAAGGGGATGGCAGAGGATGAAATGGCTGGATGGCATCACTGACTCAATGGGCATGAGTTTGAGTAAACTCCGGGAGATGGCGATAGGGAGGCCTGGCGTGCTGTAGTCCATGGGGTCGCAAAGAGTCAGACCAAACTGAGCTACTGAACTGAATTGAGACCTATTTGAAGGGACACTCTAAGGTGTGATGCTTAAAATATGGCTCCCTGACCAGCAGAACTGGCATCACCTGGGAACTTGGTAGCAATGCAGATTCTCAGGCCCCACCTACTACATGTCAAATCAAACACTCAGGTGATTCTGACACAGGCTGAAGCTTGAGCACTATTACTTTAAGGCATGATATGCTTCTATGGTAGTTAGAAATGGGAGTAAGCAAAAGCAAAATGGTTAACTTCTCTCTTTAAAATCCCACCAAATTGACAATAAATATCCCAACTGACACTAGTGGTAAAGAACTCACCTGCCAATGCAGGAGACATAAAAGATGCAGATTCAATCGCCGGGTCAGGAAAATCCCCTAGTGGAGAAAATGGCAACTCACTTCAGTATTCTTGCCTAGTGAATCCAATGGACAGAGCAGCTTGGTGGGTTACAGTCCATAGGGTCACAAAAGAGTTGAACACAACTGTAGCTACATGTATGCATTTAAAAGGAAAAATAACAGAACAAATAAATAAATCCTCAGCAATATCAATGTTCTGGGAAGTTATCAACTGACTATATCTGTGAACAATGTATTGGAAAGAAGATACAGATAAAATAAAAATGAGACCAAAATCCAATAGATATGAAGAATTATTTATCAAGCAAAATTAAAATAGTAAACCTCAAAACAAGTTAGGTTTTTTCTAAAGAACCATAGAACCTGGTGTTGGAACCAGGGGTAACAAAGGCGCTAATTGAAAATCGATCCATTATTTAAAGCCTGAGGAAGGGTTGATCAGGCCCATTTTCTTTCTTTTTTTTTTTTTTTTGATCAGGCCCATTTTCAAACGAAAAGCCACAAACAGAGCTGTGAAGAAGTTCAGACAAATGGTCAGAGATCCAGAGACTTCTGAATGAATTCCAAGTAACATTAAGAATCATGGAAAGAAGAAAAATATATTCCCATGTGGGAAAATACATTGCCAATCTGAAGTGAATGTTTAATCCCTCTATCTCTAACCACACACTTATGCATAAATTTATCACAGCTGCCATTGCCATGCATTAATCAGATGCTACATGTACTTGTAGAAATGACAGGGGCATACACTGCTAATACCACTAATACCAACTGTGTATAAGTGTTGTTGATGTTGTTATTTAGTTGGTAAGTTGTATCCAACTCTTTGCAACCCCATGGACTGTAACCTGCCAGGATCCTGGGCCCATGGAATTTCCCAGGCAAGATTCCTGCAGTAAATTGCTGTTTCCTTTTCCAGGGTATCTTCCTGACCCAGGGATTGAACCCATGCCTCTTGCTTTGGCCAGCAGAGTCTTTACTGCTGAGCCACCAGAAAAGCCCAATTATGTATGTATAGACATACTCAAATCCTAAGTATTTAAAGAAATCCAATTGTATACAGAGATGTTAAAAAAGGAAAAGTAAAAAATAAACACACACACACACAAACCAACGCAAGGATGACCAAACTCCCATGGAGAAAGTTAATACAGGGGAAAATTTTGTCAGATTTCACTTCAGAAAGCTACAGAAATAAAACTACAAAAATAGTATGTTATAACAAAAGTATATACTTAAAGAAGAAATTAATACATCACACACCAAAACTTTAGATTTAAGCAAAAAAACAAATAGCTCACTCTTTGCAAAGATCTACAAGGAAAATACAGTCTTGAAGGCCAGAGATAATGACAGAATTAAGGAAGCATGAAGAAAACCTATAATGGATGAAGCCAGATGAGAAATAAAAATAAAGAGGACATTAATTTATAAAAGAATTATAATCAAATTTGTATCAATAATTTTGAGAATCAGCTGAAATGGTTAATTTTCTAAGAAGGATTATGTAACTTGCTCAAGTCCCATAGTTTAGTGATGGAGTCAATTTGGTCTGAATATAAAGTTTTCCTATCAATGTCTACTACACCACCCCTATCCTTTTTCTGGCAAGGTTAGAGATGACTTTGATCAGGTTTCCACCTTTTTCACAAGGTCAAATATTTAAGGGCAAGCAGGCAACCTTAATGACCATAGAGGGGGAATCACAATGGATTTAATACATTTCCAGAATCATCTATTAAATCGACCATCCTTTTCCCACTAACTTGAAATAGCTTTTTCATTTTTTAATATCTCACGTAAGTGCAGATCTATTACTGAAATTTCTCAATTTGTATATTTCCTGTATTAATACAATATTCTTTTGAAAACAGAACCTTTTTACTAAGGTTTAGTGCATGGTGATAAAACTCTCAGCTTACTTTTCTCATTTGATACTAATTATTTTTAAGAAGTAATAACTTTGACCTCAGTAAATATATTTGTATAATTTTCCTTTAAAATCCTTAAAACTACTATTTACTTGAAGGTTCTTGAAACTTGTAATTCTACCAATCTTTGGTTTGTGTAATAAATTTTGTTTCTCTCCCATTTACCTGCTTTTATTCTTACTACACTATCCTGATGCTGGGAAAGACTGAAGCCAAAAGGAAAAGATGGTGGCAGAGGATGAAATGGTTAGATAGCATCAGCAACTCAGTGGACATGAATTTGAGCAAATTCCAGGGCATAGTGAAGGACAGGTAAGCCTGACATGCTGCAGTCCATGGGGTCGCAAAGAGTCGGACACAATTTAGCAACCGAACAACAATAACAATATTCTTACTATGCCAAATAATTTTAGAGCAAAGGAAAATGTTTTTTTAAATAACATGAAGAGTTGTCAAAAGTTGAATTATGTCCTTATGTTAATATTATTTTCATTTGCATTCATCATGTTTTAAAAAGTGAAAGTTGCTCAGCTGTGTCTGACTCTTTGTGACCCTATGGACTCTACAGGCCATTAAATTTCTCCAGGCCAGAATACTGGAATGGGTAGCCTTTCCCTTCCCCAGGGGATCTTCCCAACCCAGGGATTGAACCCATGTCTCTTGCATTGCAGGCAGATTCTTTACCAATTAAGCCATGAGGAAAACCCTTGATAATTCCCTGTGTTTGCTAAAACTTTCACATTTTCTTATCTTTATTATTTATTTCTCATAGTGTATATGGCACATAATATTTCTCTCATTTTAAATGAAGTAAAAAAAAAGTACATTAATAGCTCATAGGCTCAATATATTGAAAAAAAAAAAAAAAAAAAATCAACAGCCCAATCATAAATGGGCAGAAGACAGATAGCTCTCCAAAGAAAACATGCAAGTGGCCAACAGGCACATGCCAAGATGCTCAACATCTTTAATTACTAAGGATGCACATCAAATCCACAATGAGATATCACCTCATATCTGTCAGAATCACTATTATCAAAAAGTCTACAAGTAACAAACATTGGTGAGGATTTGGGAATATAAAATGATACAACCACAATGGAAGTACCAAGGGAAGGTCCTCAAAAAACTAAAACTAGAATTACCATATGACCCAGGAATTCCAGTCCTGGGGATATATCCAGAAAATATTGGAAATGCTAATTCAAAAAGATGCATGCACCCCAATGTTCTACTTCATTAGCACTATTTATAATAGTCAAAATATGGAAGCAACCAAAGTATCCATCAACAGATAAATGAATAAAGAAGTGCAGATATATATATGAATATATATACACATATGCAATGGAATACTACTCAATCATAAAAAGAATGAGAATCTGCCATCTGAAGCAACAGGGATCGACCTAGAGAATATAATACTTAGTAAAATAAGTAAGACAAAAACAAATACTGCTTGATATCATTTGTATGTGGAATCTAAAAAATAATACAAATGAGTGTATATTCAAACAGAAACAGACTCATAGGAAACAAACCAGCAGTTACCATGGAAAAGAGGAAAGAGAGGGAGAGGTATGGGATTAAGAGAGACAAGCTACTGCAAAGAGGATATACTGTATGGCACAGGGAATTGTGGCTATTATCATGTAACAATTTTTAATGTATTATAAGTTATAAAAGTACTGAATCACTGTGCTGTACACATGAAACTTATATAATATTATAAAGGAAATATACTTCCATTAAAAAGAATACATGAAGACATGCTAGGTTTCTGAGTGTCATTCCACTTAAAATGTTAAGTACAATGAATCTGTAAAGCTATTTCTAAAATGCTAAAATGTGAAGATGTCTTTGATAATGTGTATAAGCTGAGTTTATCAGAGAAATATGTATTTTAGATGAGATGGCTAAGATCTCTAGAGACCAACAATCCAATCCAGACTGTATGTCACTCTGCCTTCCTGCATTCCCAGTTAGGGAGAGTCTAGACAGTAGGGGGCAGAGCCTGTCCCTATCAAGACCATTAGACATAGATTGGAGATCTATGGGACTTCAGTTATAAAAGAAGAGGAAGTGAAGTGAACTGAAAGTCACTCAGTCATGTCCGATTCTTTGCGACCCCATGGACTATAGTCCATGGAATCTCCAGGTCAGAATACTGGAGTGGGTAGCTTTTCCCTTCTCCAGGCGATCTTCCTAACACAGGGATCAAACCCAGGTCTCCCGTATTGCAGGCAGATTCTTTACCAGCTGAGCCACAAGGGAAGCCCAGTTAAGCAAGAAAATGACTGGCAAAAAAAAAAAAAAAAAAAAGAAGAAGGACCTGAGATGCAGGGAAATTTGAGAACTAGGTGAATCTCTAAAACAAGAACTCAGAACAAGAACCAGAATGGTAGTCCATTTGAATAACTCAGGATAAATAAAAACTGGGGAAAACCTGTTTGGAAACTCAATTATTTAGAGCCTCAGCAGAGTTGACTTGTATCTTTCAGTATAATGCAGATGTCCCAAGACTTTAATTAACTCCCAGTGATTCTGAGTCATCCTGGTGTTCACGTGTTAACTGTAGTGTAAGAAGAAAGGGAATTGATGGTAAAGCAGGAAAATAAAATTGAATGCACTCATTCTAATTTAACATTAAGTTGGCTTGAAAATTGGGTCAGAGCAGATTTTGCAAGTTAAGTGATCAATACCTCAATTATAGCAGAGCTGAAGAAGGTAAATCTAAAAAATTAGTTAGTGAAGAACAAGAAGCGGCTGAATGCCACTGTTAAAATTTGCTTCTTAAGCAAACTGGCCAATTTGGAAACTGCTTCCTGTTCAAAGGGATTTGTCATGAAGATGATCTGACTAGTGTAAATGTATTAATATTAAAAACATTAATTCATTTAATTCATTTTTTCTCCAATATAAATATATATTGTTAACCTGTCATACTTAGTTTACTATGATAATTGACTTTAAATTTTTAACTAAAAAAAAAAAAAGACTTTAAAGGCCAAAGTATCTTTCCAGGAGTAGAAAATCCCATTGACTCTGAATAAATTTGGTTCAAGTAGGTGAGGAAAAGTCAATGCTCAAATACACAAAGTTACTGCTTCAACAAGAACAAAAAGGATTATACAGATTTAGCCTCAGTGCTTGAATCTTTCCAATTCAATCACATTAGAATAGTTATGTACAATGCAGTCTACATGAAAGTGGTCTAACTGTGAATATAATATTGTGTTCTTAATTCTTTGTTAATCTAATTTGTTTGCTCATGTGACACAATACCCCATGTTCACAAATTTGCTCTTGAATCAAAAAGAACAATGTAAATTCCAGAACAGCATGTCTTCTTTCACACTTCACATTATTATACAGTTCTTTGATGGGGCAGCACGGAGGGGGAGCAGACTCACTGGGGAAATTAAAAATATGTGACAGCACTTTTTAATACAAAAGTTCCCTGAAGCCAAGCAAATTGGGATTGGCAGTTATCAGCATCAGCTCACTGTTGGGTAGATCTCCTGAAATGCTCTGGGTGGTCTTTATGAACTTCCTAGTGGGCAGCATGATTGGCTAAAGGCAGAGATACAGTACTTGAAGGATTTTGAAATTATCAGGAAGATAAGAAAATATAAGAGAACACCAACCAAGAGAAGTACTGTGGTTTAAGGTTTGGAGCAGGATACCAAGGAATTTATTTGGAGAAAAGACCAGCAAATATAATCAGGGAAAGATTTCTGTATTTAAATTTATTCTCATTTTTTTCTGTAATTTTTAAACCTCCAGATTCTCATGATTATTTTATTCTGTGTTTCCCAAATCTTATAAAAGGTGAGAATGAACTTTTGCCTTACCTTAACCTACTCTAATCCCATCCACATTATAAGTGCAGAAGCAGAGAACAGTGTTTTCCAAGAATGTACATCATAAGCCCTCAGATTTGATGTGTAAACACATGGCCCCTTGGGAGATGCCTGTACAATTCAGCAAGTCTAGAGGCCAGACTCACAGCTGGAATATTACCTGCCTGCTACCTCCTGTGAGCATATGCCTATTACGTGAATATTATTAAACACAGGGAAGAATAAATCTAATTTCCCCCCTCAATTTTATCCTGTGATTTCTTAGTATAAAATGAAGAGAAACTTGTGTCCTGGCATGAGTGAAATAGAATACTTCAATTCTGTATCAATGATCAAAGCCCACATCCTTGAATAAAAATCAGAGAAGCTGTATTTTAGTTCATTCTGTGTAGAAATAAGTCCACAGATACTTAAAAATATAAAAGGTTATAAGAGACATTTTATAGAAATATAGTGAATGACACTAACTAAGTAGTAATGTTTTCCAAATATTCCTTCTGTACCTTGGCATTTAACTAAGATATTACTGGTTAGCATTGAGCAACATTGTAATCAGAGTTCTATTTTATGGTTAATAAGATTTTTTTTGTTCTCAAATATTTAATATTTGTGATCTCTCTCTTACTGATACTGACATGGCTAAATATATAACTTAATATCAAAAGATAAACTAAATAATGATGTAAAATGAAAGATGGAGTAAAATGCAAGGAAAAATGGATGGACATGAGCACATTTGAATTCTACTTACAATGAAGGATCTCAGTGCTTTTGTTAATTTAGAAAAGTTATATAACCTCAGGTTCCTGTTCCAGAGTGATATAACATCAATATCCTGTAAAATGGGGATATTAAGATCTGACCTGTCCATCTCACAGGGCCATGTGAAAATAAACAGATAATAAATATTTAGATTTTTTAAAAACAAAAATGAATTTTAAAGATGTAAGAGGTTATAAAACAGAGCTAGGATATGGAAGGAAGTTAATGTGTTTGGTGGACTATTTTTTATAAATGTTAAGCTTTATAAATTCATTTTAGGAAGGAGGAAACAGCAAGGTTGATCTTAAAAATACTTAATAAATTCTTGAATTCTCAACAGGCAATACACAGATACTTCCCAGGTGGAGCTAGTGGTAAAGAATTCAGTTCAGTTCAGTCTCAGTCACGTCTGACTCTTTTGTGACCCTACGGACTGCAGCACTCCAGGCCTCCCTGTCCATCACCAATTCCCAGAGTTTACTCAAGCTCATGTCCATTGAGTCTGTGATGCCATCCAACCATCTCACCCTCTGTCATCCCTTTATCCTCCCACCTGCAATCTTTTCCAGCATCAGGGTCTTTTCAAATGAGTCAGTTCTTTGCATCAATGGCCAAAATATTGGATTTTCAGCTTCAGCATCAGTCCTTCCAAGGAATATTCAGGACTGATTTCCTTTAGGTTGGGTCTCCTTGCAGTCCAAGGGACTCTCAAGAGTCTTCTCCAACACCACAGTTCAAAAGCATCAATTCTTTGGCACTCAGCTTTCTTTATATTCCAACTCTCACATACATTCATGACTAATGGAAAAACCATAGCTTTGACTAGATAGAGCTCAGTTGGTGGTGAAAAACCTGCCTGCAAATGCAGGAGATATAAGAGATGTGGATTTGATCGCTGGGTCGGGGGAATCCCCTTCAGGAGGGCTTAGCAACCCACTCCAGTATTCTTGCCTCGAGAATCCCTTGGACAGAAGAGCCTGATGGGCTACTGTCTATAGAGTTGCAAAGAGTCAGACATGACTGAAGCATACTATGATAATGAGACAATTCTGATAGCTGATTGTTTCCTGTTCTTCTATCAGAAAAGGTAAAATCTACCTGATTTCAGGATGCTCATATTTCTAAGTTAGAAAGAAAGGTATTGGTGACACCCATGTTAGAAGTGTGTTTGCTGAGGCTTCGACAATGCCATGATTATGCCAATGAGATTCAATGGGGCAAATATTTTTTTCTTTTTTCCTAAATGAATTGTTTCTCTAAAAATAGTCTATTATTAAACTTTTTTTTCCTCATTTTCATGCAACATTTATAATTGCATCCTGAAACTTTGAGACCAATGTTTTACATATTTCAGGTACACTTCTGTTCTTTATTGAGCCTATCTTTGCATGAAATGTTCCCTTGGTATCTCTAATTTTCTTGATGAGATCTCTAGTCTTACCATTCTATTGTTTTCCTCTATGTCTTTCAATTGATCACTGAGGAAGTCTTTCTTATCTCTCCTTTCTGTCCTCTAGAACTTTGCATTCAAATGGGTATATCTTTCCCTTTCTCCCTTGCCTTTCATGTTTATACATTTCTTAGCTATTTGTAAGGCCTTCTCAGAAAACCATTTTGCCTTCTTGCATTTCTTTTTCTTTGGGGTGGTTTTGGTCTCCATTCCTGTACTTAGTTACAAACCTCCATCGATAGTTCTCAGGCACTCTGCCTACCAGATCTAATCCCTTGAATCTATTTGTCACCTCCACTGTATAATCATAAGGGATTTGATTTAGGTCACACCTGAATTGTCTAGTGTTTTTCCCTACTTTCTTCAATTTAAGCCCAAAATTTGAAATAAGGACCTCATAATCTTGCCAACATCCGCTGGATCATGGAAAAAGCAAGAGAGTTCCAGAAAAAACATCTATTTCTGCTTTATTGACTATGCCAAAGCCTTTGACTGTGTGGATCACAATAAACTGTGGAAAATTCTTCAAGAGATGGGAATATCAGACCACCTGACCTGCCTCTTGAGAAACCTATATGCAGGTCAGGAAGCAACAGTTAGAACTGGACATGGAACAATAGACTGGTTCCAAATAGGAAAAGGAGTATGTCAAGGCTGTGTATTGTCACCCTGCTTATTTAACTTATATGCAGAGTACATCATGAGAAATGCTGGGCTGGAAGAAGCACAAGCTGGAATCAAAAGATTTCCAGGACAAATATCAATAACCTCAGATATGCAGATGACACCACCCTTATGGCAGAAAGTGAAGAGGAACTAAAAAGCCTCTTGATGAAAGTGAAAGAGGAGAGTGAAAAAGTTGGCTTAAAGCTCAACATTCAGAAGATGAAGATCATGGCATCTGGTCCCATCACTTCATGGGAAATAGATGGGGAAAAAGTGGAAACCGTGTCCGGCTTTATTTTGGGGGGCTCCAAAATCACTGCAGATGGTGATTGCAGCCATGAAATTAAAAGACGCTTACTTCTTGGAAGGAAAGTTATGACCAACCTAGATAGCATATTCAAAAGCAAAGACATTACTTTGCCAACAAAGGTCCGTCTATTCAAGGCTATGGTTTTTCCAGTGGTCATGTATGAATGTGAGAGTTGGACTGTGAAGAAAGCTGAGTGCTGAAGAATTGATGCTTTTGAACTGTGGTGTTGGAGAAGACTCTTGAGAGTCCCTTGGACTACAAGGAGATCCAACCAGTCCATCCTAAAGGAGATCAGTCCTGGGTGTTCTTTGGAAGGACTGATGCTGAAGCTGAAACTCCAATACTTTGGTCACCTCTTGTGAAGAGTTGACTTATTGGAAAAGCCCCTGATGCTGGGAGGGATGGGGGGCAGGAGGAGAAGGGGATGACAGAAGATGAAATGGCTGGATGGCATCACCCACTCAATGGACATGAGTTTGAGTGAACTCTGGGAGTTAGTGATGGATAGCGAGGCCTGGTGTACTGCGATTCATGAGGTCACAAAAAGTTGGACATGACTGAGTGACTGAACTGAACTGAATTGAATCTGAGCCACAGTTAGCTCCCAGTCTTGTTTTTGCTGACTATATAGAGCTTCTCTATATTTGGCTGCAAAGAATATAATCAGTCTGTTTTTGGTATTAACCTTCTTTGTTGCATATTTTAATAGTTTTTAACAGCAACTCAAAAGGAGCTATTTTTGAAAATCATTACTGTTATTGTTGGGAAGGAGTAGACAGCTTACTTGTAGAAATTCTTACCTGGTACAGATTTCCCATGGGCTTCCCTGGTGGTGCTAGTGGTAAAGAACCCACATGCCAATACAGGACATGGAAGAGATGCAGTTTCCATCCAAAGGTCAGTCCTGTCGATGGGATTTTCCAGTCAAGAATACTGGAATTGGTTTCCATTTCCTTCTCCAGGGGATCTTCCCGACCCAGGGATCGAACCCGGGTTTCCTGCATTTCCAGGCAGATGCTTTAACCTCTGACTGGAAAATCCCATCGACAGAGTAGCCTGGTGGGCTACAGTCTACAAACTGAAGTGACTTAGTATGCAGGCACAGTGTTCCTATATAAAAAAATTACATAAGTAGTGTAAGTATTATATACACTTAATACACACACATAATAAAATACCTAATGTTTATCTGGCATTTTCTATGTGCACAAGGATATCCTTGTATTTTATAAATATTATCTCATTTGATCCTCATCACAACCCCATGAGGTAGATTCTGTTTGCTTTTATTGTGCACATGAAATGAAGCACAGAAAAATTAAGTGACTTGCCCAATATTGCACAGCAAGTAAATGGCAGAGTTAAGATCAAAGTCAGCCAGTTTATCATCAGGATCTATCACTCCCCTGTGTGGCCTCCTCAAGGCATTCTCTTTCCAATGTATTTCAGGTAGTAATGGTTTCCTTCTGGGTTCTGGAATATGAGAGTGAGCTGGTTACACCAGCATGAAAGGGCTGAACCCACCCCCACATCCCAGAGCTTCTGCAACTGAAATTGTTTCAATCCCTCAAAGGGCAAGAACCCACAGACTCCCTATTTCACATTTATGTAAAAACTACTCATTCCAGATAGTATCAGAAAACTTCCTCATGGCAAGCACTCTTGAAACAGTATCTTTTCCTTGAGTTTATCACAAGAACATGTTGGAAATGTGTATCAAAAGTAAAATCAGAAGCCCTTTAGACTTGGCAAAGGTTCAGTTCAGTTCTGGAGAAGGCAATGGCACCCCACTCCAGTACTCTTGCCTGGAAAATCCCATGGACGGAGGAGCCTGGTAGGCGGCAGTGCATGGGGTCGCACAGAGTCGGACATGACTGAGCGACTTCACTTTCACTTTTCACTCTCATGCATTGGAGAAGGAAATGGAAACCCACTCCAGTGTTCTTGCCTGGAGAATCCCAGGGACGGGGAAGCCTGGTGGGCTGCTGTCTATGGGGTCGCACAGAGTTGGACACGACTGAAGTGACTTAGCAGCAGCAGCAGCAGTTCAGTTCAGTCGCTCAGTCGTGTCCCACTCTTTGCAATCCCGTGGACAGCAGCACCCCAGGCTTTCCTGTCCATCACCAACACAAGAGTTTACACAAACTCATGTCCACTGAGTCGGTGACGCCATCCAACCATCTCATCCTCTGTCATCCCCTTCTCCTGCCCTCAATCTTTTCCATCATCAGGGTCTTTTCAAATGAGTCAGTTCTTCACATCAAGTGGCCAAAGTATTGGAGTTTCAGCTTCAGCATCAGTCCTTCCAATGAATATTCAGGACTGATTTCCTTAAGGATGGACTGGTTGGATCTCCTTGCAGGCCAAGGGACTCTCAAGAGTCTTCTCCAACACCACAGTTCAAAATCATCAATTCTTCAACACTCAGCTTTCTTTATAATCCAATTCTCACATCCATAGATAACTACTGGAGAAACCATAGCCTTCACTAGATGGACCTTGGTTGGCAAAGTAATGTCTCTGCTTTTTAATATGCTGCCTAGGTTGGTCAGAGCTTTTCTTTCAAGAAGCAAGTGTCTTTTAATTTCATGACTGCAGTCACCATCTGCGTGATTTTGGATCCCAAAAAACTAAAGTCTGTCACTGTTTCCACTGTTTCCCCTTCTATTTGCCATGAAGTGATGGGACAAGATGCCATGATATTAGTTCTCTGAATGTTAATTTGTAAGCCAGCTTTTTCACTCTCCTCTTTCACTTTCTTCAGGAGGTTCTTTAGTTCTTCTTCACTTTCTGTCATAACGGAGGTGTCATTTGTAAATCTGAGGTTATTAATATTTCTCCCAGCAATCTTGATTCCAGCTTGTGCTTCATCTAGCCCAGCATTTCTCATGATGTCCTCTGCATATAAATTAAATAAGCAGGGTGACAATATACAGCCTTAACGTGCTCCTTTCCCAGTTTGGAGCCAGTCTGTTGTTCTAAATGTTGTTTCCTGACCTGCACACAGATTTCTCAAGAGGCAGGTCAGGTGGTCTGAATTCCCATCTCTTTTAAGAATTTTCCACAGTTTGTTGTGAACAAAGACAGTCAAAGGCTTTGGCATAATCAATAAAGCAGAAGTAGATTTTTTTTTTTTTTTAACTCTTGCTTTTTTGATGATCCAGCAAGATGTTGGCAGTTTGGTCTCTCTATCTTTTCTAAATCCAGCTTGAATATCTGGAAGTGCACAGTTTATGTACTGTTGAAGCCTGGCTTGGGGAATTTTGAGCATTACTTTACTAGCATGTGTTGCTGCTGCTGCTAAGTCGCTTCAGTCATGCACAACTCTGTGCGACCCCATAGACGGCAGCCCACCAGGCTCCTCTGTTCCTGGGATTCTCCAGGCAATAATACTGGAGTGGGTTGCTATTTCCTTCTCCAATGCATGCATGTATGCTAAGTTGCTTCAGTTGTGTCCGACTCTGTGCAACCCTATGGACAGCAGCCCACCAGGCTCCTCTGTCCATGGGATTCTCTAGGCAAGAATACTGGAGTGGGTTGCCATTTCCTTCTCCCTACTAGTGTGTGAGATGAGTGCAATTGTGCAGTAATTTGAGCATTCTTTGGCATTGCCTTTCTTTGGGTTTTTAATGAAAACTGAACTTTTCCAGTCCTGTGGCCACTGCTGAGTTTTCCAAATTTGCTGACATACTGAGTGCAGCACTTTCACAGCATCATCGTTTAGGATTTGAAATAGCTCAGCTGTAATTCCATCACCTCCATAGGTTTGTTCATAGTGATGCTTCCTAAGGCCCACTTGACTTCACATTTCAGGATATCTGGCTCTAGGTGAGTAATCATACCATTGTGATTATCTGGGTCTTGAAGACCTTTTTTGTACAGTTCTGTGTATTCTTGCCACCTCTTCTTAATATCTTCTACTTCTGTTAGGTCCATACCATTTCTGTCCTTTATTGTGTCCATCTTTGCATGAAATATTCCCTTGGTATCTCTAACGTTCTTGAAGAGATCTCTAGTCTTTCCCATTCTATTGTTTTCCTCTATTTCTTTGTGTTGATCACTGAGGAAGTCTTTCTTATCTCTTCTTGCTATTCTTTAGAACTCTGCATTCAAATAGGTATATGTTTCCTTTTCTCCTTTGCCTTTCGCCTCTCTTCTTTTGATAGTTATTTGTAAGGCCTCCTCAGACAACCATTTTGCCTTTTGCATTTCTTTTTCTTGGGAATGGTCTTGATCCCTGTCTCCTGAATAATGTCATGAACGTTGAACCTCTGGCAAAGGTTAACCTTTGGTAAAATTGTGAAATAGGTTAAATGTGCCTGAGGCAATTTTCCTCCTTTATGATTAGTTCTCAAGTCCTTCCATTTGACTTTCATGACCCTATTGAGATGACTAATTAATTACTTGTTTGGCTTTTTATTTACTGTCTCTACTTAAAAACTATACTTTTCATATATGTGGGGACCATTTCTTGTCTGATTTGCTGTTGCATCCCTAGCCTCTAATATAGTAAAAGATCATGAAATATCCCACCATTTATTGTATGAAGGAATAAAATGTTTATTAAAATGATCTTGACCCCTTTCTTGCATCAGTATATGATTAAAAAATAGTTGTTCAGTTACTACCTTTAACTGAAAGGATGAAAAAAGTGATTAAGGGAAGTGGTTAAGGTATGAATCATTCTGGGATTGAAATTCCAAAGAAACTTCTTCAAGACCTTCCATAGACGGGAGGGAAGAAGTGAGACCTTTTAATATGCTGCATATTTATTAGAACTGCAAAATTTCCCACAGTATCTTTTCCTTCTTTGCAGCAAGCCTCAGGTTTCAACCTACTCTCTCTATTTTCATGTCTACATTATCTATTTTATCTCTTGTAAATCCCGTCTCCATGTGACTGGTTATGAAATGGATGCTATTTTTCTTTCTTCTTTCCTTGCTATCTGTGTATAATAGACACAAGTCTTAATCATTTTAATCCCTTGAGAAACAGTGATAGGGAAAAGAAAACAACACCCGGAGAATACAAGTTATTGCCTGTTTTGATCAAAGTTGCCCTTCTTCAGTGAGCAGTGCTCTATACTAAGAACCACTTATAGGCTTCCTGGGGGGCACAGTGGTAAAGAATCCACCTGCCAATGCAGGAGATGGGGGAGATACAAGTTCAATCCCTGAGTCATGAAGATCCCCTGGAGAAGGAAATGGAAACCCACTCTAGTATTCTTGCCTAGAGAATTTCACAGACAGAAGAGCCTGACAGGCTATAGTCCATGGGGTCACAAAGAGTTGGACACAGTTGAGCACACACACACACACAGGCACAAGAACTCCCTTGGTTGAGGAAGTAATACACCCAACATGTTCATGCTAAGGGTTGCCTTTAGTTCAAGACTTTCTGACATAGATGGTAAACTTGCTCTATGTTGGGAATAATTTTGTGATGCTATATGTCCTCAAAATTTTTCACATGGGGTCATACAGTAACTAGTCTCTAGTTGAGATCACAGTCTTCTTAGCTTGACATAAGACCTCAGAGGTGACCCAAATTCTAGCCCTTAATTTACGTTTTTCTTTTTTCCCCTTCCTGAAGTAGAGACAATAAGAGAAAACATGATGAACCATAAATTAAGGAGTGTTCTGTTTTTACAGAAAGTACCAGTCAGAGCACAAAGACCCTTAGGAACTATTTCAGTTGCTGTCTTGACCCTGGTTCTATAGCTGTCTTAGTTTGCAACTCTGGTCTTGACTTCATTCATTTACTAAACATTAACCTGTCTTTTCTGTTGACATGGCCTTGACCCCTCTTCCTGACTATATCTCAGTCTGCCATGTACCTTAATGCTGATAAACCTTTATATCAGCTGTGCCCATGATCCTGCTGACCCTTATTTTTGCTTGTCTAATCACATTTTACTAAAACTTTGCCAAAAGCGCACCTTGACACAAATTGACCCTTTGCAACTGTGTCATAGTCT
The DNA here is from genome assembly GCF_055505025.1 of Bos grunniens. Lineage (NCBI taxonomy): Eukaryota > Metazoa > Chordata > Mammalia > Artiodactyla > Bovidae > Bos > Bos grunniens. Next base: position 108,204,420 of record NC_141165.1, read on the forward strand.
TATGCTCCATATTAGTCACCTCAGATTGCTAAAACAAGTTATGATAGACTATGTGACTTAAACAACAGATATTTATTTCTCACATTCTGCAGGCTGGTGTACTGGCTGATTTAGTTCCTGGTGAGAGTCCTCTTCCTAACTCACTGATGGTTGCCTTGTTGCTGTGTTTTCACATGATGGAAAGAGAGTAGCCTCTCTGGCTATCTTTTGCCCTTATATCTCTTCATCATGGTTCCACCTTCATGACATCATCTAACTCCCTTTCTAAAACCCCATCTCCAAATACAATAACATTGAAGTTTATGGCTTAAACAAATGAATTTTAGTGGGACACAATTCAGTCTATAGCAGATCCCTGCTAAGTTTGTCTACAGATGTTGCAGCTGAGAATGGCTTTCCTTAAACAATACATTCCACATTCATGTTCATTAAACTCCCATGTATTTACTACTTTTTCTGTTCTAGTCATTGTGTTAGCTGCTGGGGATATAGAAATGAGCCATATGAAAAAGACTCACTTCTTGTCTTTAAAACAAAGCAAAACAAACCAAAACAATATAACTGGGAAACAAGGAAGGGTTGGGAGGTGAAAGAAAGGAAGCACATACTGAGGAGCCAACAATTCAGAGTATAGTGAATGAGCATGTATTCTTCAGTCAGACTGCTTGGGTTGGAATCCTGATACCAACACTTAATATATGAGATGTGAGCAGACTATTTAATTCTTGATGCTTCAAGTCCTCCCCTGTAAAATAAAGATAGTAAAACTTCTAGGATTTTAAGAATTGAGAAGGTATTTAGAACAGTACCTGGTATTGAGTAAGCATTCAATATTGTTAGCTACCAATAATAATATTTGCCATTTGCATCTCTGTAGGCATTAATCCATTTGGTTATGAAAAAGGCATACATAAAGACTATTATTTTCCCATTTCACATGAAACCGACTTTTAAGGAACTTATATGATAAGTTGGAAGGCTAAAAATGAAGTTCAATTAAGAACTACTGAAAGCAGGGAAAAAAACTGAGGAGTATTTTGTAGGCCACAACAGGACAGAGTTGATGACTGAATGAATCTAAAGGATGATATGTAAAGATTACTATGAGGTTTCTGGGTAGACTACTGGAGATGACAATCTCAAATATTTTACACAGGAAGTCTCACACTGAAGTCAGGTAGATGTTATGTTTCAAGTGACCATTATGATTTAAATAAACAATGACTGTGATGGCCAGAAGGATGTGCTTGCAGATGTTTAACTGCAGGGAACAAATTTAAATGATGACCTCAGCTGCTGTGCTCTGAATCTATTGCTTCTGAGGTAACATCTCCACTCAGCCAAGGATGTGGTACCACAGGAATACTAAAGCAAACCCATTTGTGGGAGGGACAAGATTGCTCTGACAGAAAACCTGGGCTCAAGGATTCCCTATAACTTTGGCAGATTTTCTTGGACTGCCTGACAATCCAAGACTATTCCATCCAACTTTGTCTCATGTTGTCCTTTCAGTTCAGTTCAGTCACTCAGTCGTGTCCAACTCTTTGTGACCCCATGAACCGCAGTACGGCAGGCCTCCCTGTACATCACCAACTCTCAGAGTCCACCGAAACTCATGTCCATTGAGTCTCGGTGATGCCATCCAGCCATCTCATCCTCTGTCATCCCCTTTTCCTCCTGCCCTCAATCTTTCCCATCATCAGGTCTTTTCAAATGAATCAGGCCTTCGCATCAGGTGGCCAAAATATTGGAGTTTCAGCATCAGTCCTTCCAATGAACACACAAGACTGATCTCCTTTGGGATGGACTGGTTGGATCTCCTTGCCATCCAAGAGACTCTCAAGAATCTTCTCCAACACCACAGTTCAAAAGCATCAATTCTTCGGTGCTCCCTGGTAGGCTGCCATCTATGGGGTAGCACAGAGTCGGACACGACTGAAGCGACTTAGCAGCAGCAGCAGCAGTTTTCTTTATGGTTCAACTCTCATATCCAGATATGACTACTGGAAAAACCATAGCCTTGACTAGATGTACCTTTGTTGGCAAAGTAATGTCTCTTCTTTTCAATATGCTATCTAGGTTGGTCATAACTTTCCTTCCAAGGAGTAAGCGTCTTTTAATTTCATGGCTGCAATCATCATCTAAAGTGATTTTGGAGCCCCCCTAAAATAAAGTCAGCCACTGTTTCCACTGTTTCCCCATCTATTTCCCATGAAGTGATGGGACCAGATGCCATGATCTTCGTTTTCTGAATGTTGAGCTTTAAGCCAACTTTTTCACTCTCCTCTTTCATTTTCATCAAGATGGTGTTTAGTTCCTCTTTGCTTTCTTCCATAAGGTGGTGTCATCTGCATATCTGAGGTTATTGATATTTCTCCTGGCAATCTTGATTCCAGCTTGTGTTTCTTCCAGTCCAGTGTTTCTCATGATGTATTCTGTATATAAGTTTAATAAGCAGGGTAACAATATACAGCCTTGATGTACTCCTTTTCCTATTTGGAACCAGTCTGTTGTTCCATGTTCAGTTCTAACTGTTGCTTCCTGACCTGCATACAGGTTTCTCAACAGGCAGGTCAGGTGGCCTGGTATTCCCATCTCTTGAAGAATTTTCCAGTTTATTGTGATCCACATAGTCAAAGCCTTTGGCATAGTAAATAAAGCAGAAATAGATATTTTTTTCTGGAACTCTCTTGCTTTTTCAATGATCCAGCAGATGTTGGCAATTTGATATCTGGTTCCTCTGCCTTTTCTAAAACCAACTTGAACATCTGGAAGTTCACAGTACATGTATTGCTGAAGCCTGGCTTGGAGAATTTTGAGCATTACTTTACTAGTGTGTAAGATGAGTGCAATTGTGTGATAGTTTGAGCATTTTTGGCATTGCCTTTCTTTGGGATTGGAAAGAAAACTGACCTTTTCCAGTCCTGTGGCCTCTGCTGAGTTTTCCAAATTTGCTGACATATTGAGTACAGCACTTTCACAGCAACATCTTTTAGGATTTGAAATAGCTCAACTGTAATTCCATCACCTCCACTAGCTTTGTTTTTAGTGATGCTTCCTAAGGACCACTTGACTTCACATTCCAGGATGTCTGGCTCTAGGTGAGTGATCACATCATCATGAATATCTGGGTTGTGAAGATCTTTTTCATACAGTTCTTCTGTGTATTCTTGCCACTTCTTAATATCTTCTGTTTCTGTCAGGTCCATACCATTTCTGTCCTTTATTGAGCCCATATTTGCATGAAAATTTCCCTTGTCCTTTACCTTTTATCAAATTTACATCACAGTCTGCTGGTCTCTCTGAACCTTCCAGTGCTCATTATAAATTCCCCCACACAGTTTTGGGAACAATAACTTCATCATCCCTGTGAGCACTTTTTTCTAAGAGTAAACACTGAAAAAAAATTTAATAGAATTAACTACAACCCTAATGATGGCAGTTGACTGTGGCGTTCAACTCTTTTCTTCATAATCCACTCATTTTTTTTAATTGAAGTATAGTTGATTTACAATGTTGTATTAGTTTTTGGTATACTAAATGATTCAGTTACACACATACAGACATAGAATCTATAATAATAATAATAATAACAATAATAAAACTCCCTGAAAACAAAAGCCCAGAACTAGATGGCTTCAACAGAGAATTCTAACAAACACAAAAAGAACTTTTCTGATCCCTTCTCAAACTCTTCCAAAAGACTTTAGGAACACTGCTAAAGTCATTCTGTGAAGCCACCATCACTCTGATATCAAAATCAAAAAAAGGAAACTACAGGCCAATATCTTTAATGAATATGTATGTAAAAATTCTGAATAAACTATTAGTGAATCAAATTCAACAACACATAAAAATTATCATACATCATGATTAAGTTGGATTTATCCTATGGTCACAAAATGATCTATTATCAATTCTTAAGTCTTTGAGCTCTCAGCTGCCAATTCAGATCTTGGTGACTTGTGAACCAAAATTTCCCAGACAGAACTCTTTATGGTCATGCCTGCCTCAGATTGGAGTTGTTCCTCAATGTTTGTTCACAATTACAATGGGACAAATATTACAAACTTTGAAGCAGTTAGTGTAGAGATGGAGTCAGGTTTCAGCATGGAACTCATATAATTAGGATGAGGGGAACCATTCTAAGAAAAAAACCAAAGTAAAAAGTATGAAATCAAATAAATATGTAATTACTTATTTCGAAAAGAAATTTCAACAAATTACTGGACCTTTGGTGATTCAGATTCTTTTATGTTTGATTTTTTTCTTTTTAGTAATTTTTTAGAAAATTTCCCCAAATTTTTTCACTTAAAAATGTTGAGGGCAGGGAGGATTGAGAAATCTCTGTACCTTCTGCTCAATTTTGCTGTGAAACTAAAGAAGGTATACAAAATAAACTCTCTTTAAAAAAAAAAAATGTTTTCTGTTTGCAACCTGGCTGCCTTCACTGGATAGCACACTCTATTGTTTTCAGATTGCAATACACTTCCAGGACTCATAAAGCCCAAGTCATATGTATAAGGTGCCTAGGTTAGGATTCACAGAATCTACCTGTGGGCTAGTGACACTAACTCAGTCAGCAACATTCAACCTCTTGAGCATTCTCTCTTGAAAAGCAATGGTATCTCATTCAATGGTTTCCAGGTAGTATTGTCCTAGTTATTTTCTTCCTTTTGGGGCATTTTCCTCTTTAGTTTCCTTTACCTAGCCATCTAATTTTGGAGTTCTTCAAGGTCTGGTCCTAGTTTTACTTCACTCCTTACTCTATACTCTTATTAGACATCTATATCGGCACTTACTTTTCAGTTACCTCCTATGCACAGATGACACAAATTTACATTTCCAGACCAGATTCTTCTTCTGAGCATCTGAGATCTAAATGTCCCCTAGATATCTTTTTTGAGTAAGTCCAAGTCTCCATCAAGTCAACACGTTCAAAATGAAATCATAATCCGTGTCACCCTTCAAATCGAGTCATCTATAACATTGCCAATACCAAATAATATAATTTCCACTTCAGTGAAGCCATACAGTTACAAAAGCCTGACATCCTGTAGTCATCCATGAGATTATTTCTCTCTCCTTATCTTTCTCCAAACTAAAAGAAACTTCACAAAATTTACTTCCTAAATATCGCTCAATTGTGTTCATTCTCTGTAACTTTACTTCCGTGGTAGCTCAGAAGGTAAAGTGTTTGTCTACAATGTGGGAGACCCAGGTTCGATCTCTGGGTTGGGAAGATCCCTTGGAGAAGGAAATAGCAATCCACTCCAGTACAATTGCCTAGAAAACCCCATGGACAGAGGAGCCTGGTAGGCTACAGTCCATGGAGTCGCAAAGAGTCGAACACGACTGAGCGACTTCACTTTCTTTCTCTAACTTTCCCACTACCACCTTAGTCCAGGCTGCTGCCATATAAATTCTGGACAACAGCTTCCTAATCAGTGTATGTTCACCTGTTCTTGCCCTCCTTTTTATCAAAGTGAAAGTGAAAGTGAAGTCATTCAGTCGTGTCCGACTCTTTGCGACCCCATGGACTGTAGCCTACCAGGCTCCTCCATCCATGGGATTTTCCAGGCAATAGTACTGGAGTGGATTGACATTTCCTTCTCCAGGGGATCTTCCCAACCCAGGGATTGAACCCGGGTCTCCTGCACTGTAGACAGATGCTTTACCGTCTGAGCCACCAGGGAAGTCCCCGTTTTATCAAATCTACACACAAACCAGAGTGATCTTTTAATAATTCAAATCTTATTGAATCACATGCTTGTTAAGTCTGGTCAATATTTTCCCGTTGCTTGTAAGATAGAGAATTTAGTGAGGCTAACAAAGCAGTGATTGCCTGGCCCTATCCCTCAAGTCTCATCTTACAATGAGCTCTCCTTTACTAAATCTGCTTAAGCTGTACCAAATTTCTTTAGGCTTCTTATACACACCGTGGCCTTTCTCCCATGTCTTTTTAAGTGCCAGAACACAGTTTCCTCTTTTTCCATGTAACTTCTAATTACTCTTAATATTTTGGTTCAATTGTCCTATCTTATAGAAATCTTTCCAGACTTCTCTGTCTAGCTCTTATAACCTACTAACTATCCTTATAATGATGGCAATTTTACATTTCCATTGCTATCTTTTTCAGTTCTTATTACTTCTCTGGCACTAAGGACCACTGAATTTCTGGTGGCTTGGCATAGTCCTTGTCACCTGACAGTGCATATTCGTTAATGAATCTTATAAGGTACTGTTTTATATATATATATATATATATATCAGATCAAATCAGTCGATCAGTCATGTCCGACTCTTTGCAACCCCATGAATCGCAGCACGCCAGGCCTCCCTGTCCATCACCAACTCCCGGAGTTCACTGAGACTCATGTCCATCGAGTCAGTGATGCCATCCAGCCATCTTATCCTATGTCATCCCCTTCTCCTCTTGCCCCCAATCCCTCCCTGCATCAGAGTCTTTTCCAATGAGTCAACTCTTCGCATGAGGTGGCCAAAGTACTGGAGTTTCAGCTTCAACATCAGTCCTTCCAAAGAAATCCCAGGGCTGATCTCCTTCAGAATGGACTGGTTGGATCTCCTTGCAGTCCAAGGGACTCTCAAGAGTCTTCTCCAACACCACAGTTCAAAGGCATCAATTCTTTGGCGCTCAGCCTTCTTCACAGTCCAACTCTCACATCCATACATGACCGCTGGAAAAACCATAGCCATGACTAGACGAACCTTTGTTGGCAAAGTAACGTCTCTGCTTTTGAATATGCTATCTAGATTGGTCATAACTTTCCTTCCAAGGAGGAAGCGTCTTTTAATTTCATGGCTGCAGTCACCATCTGCAGTGATTTTGGAGCTCAGAAAAATGAAGTCTGACACTGTTTCCACTATTTCCCCATCTATTTCCCATGAAGTGATGGGACTGAATGCCATGATCTTTTATATATATATATATATTTTACAAGCAAGGTGTATTTGAAATACTTATGGGTTACTATCTTGATAGATTTTTTCCCCAAAAAAACCTTGCCTTGAGGATAGTTTATCTAATTTGTAAAAATGGCATTTTCTCCAGCTCAGTGGGGTTCCTAAAAATTCAGCAAAATGTTTGTGTGCACACAATGAATACAGGGAGTGTGCTGCATGAGCTGAATGTGTTGCCTACCAATTTCCCTAATGGTTGTTTTTGATCATAAATGTTGGCTGTCACTTTTGGTCATCTAGTTAGGTTTCTAAGTGTATTTGCTATACACATATCAAGTTGATTAGAGATGATTCGTTGATCTGTTTTACTTTAGGTAAATAGAAATCTAGTGTTCCAAAACATGCAGTTGAATTGATTTGGCAGACTGCTAAAAGAATACTTAACACATGTTCTTCAACCCAAGGGTATCCAGTCTGATGCTATAGCATCAGCCAAATTAAATTCTCAGATAAAAGCACAGAGGAAGCTGGTTCTTTTTGGCTAGATTCGTATTATATGTATTGCTTATAGAGAAGTAGAGGGTAAGAAAAGAAGTCAGTAGGAGATGAATGTGGGCTTGATGGGTACAGCTACAGCTGGCTATAATGTTATATGAAGTTTAAATACTATATCTCAGTGATCCTTACAAAAATCCTACACAGAATACTTTAATCCCAGTCTTATAAATAAGGAAAGTGAAGGTCGCTCAGTCATGTCCAACTGTTTATGTCCCCATGGTCTATACAGTCCATGGAATTCTCCAGGCCAGAATACTGGAGTTAGTAGCCTTTGCCTTCTCCAGGGGATCTTTCCAACAGGGATCGAACCCAGATCTCCCGCATTGCTGGTGGATCTTTACCAGCTGAGTTACAAGGGAAGACCAAGAATACTGAAGTGGGTAGCATATCCCTTCTCCAGAAGATCTTCCTGATCCAGGAATCGAACCAGGGTTTCCAGCATAGCAGGCAGATTCTTTACCAACTGAGCTATCAGGGAAGCACTGATGATAAACCAATATTTACAGACTATCTCTAAAGAGGTTATATTCAGAGATATGGGTGATATCCAGTTCCTACACTTTATTTTTTGGGCTCAAATACAAGTTTTGAAGAAATACTTTCTTTAACACTGAAGCTTATGATAAGCACCACACTATAATTATCTTATTATTCATCTGCATATCTCAGTTGAGTATAAGTTTCTCAAAGACTCAGATTATATCTTCTCTATATACCATTTTTCCCCAGTGGGAATATCTTGACCTAAAAGGCTGTTCAAGATTACTTGATCTGAAAAATTAGTTATGTTTCTGACCCTAAAACATCTTTCTTCTTTCATATCATGAGTTTTAAAGTATAGATTTTATTACTATTTCAGTATTGTGACCCAACAGACCTGGAGACAATTGTTCTTGAAAAGATAATTTGTTATTCACAGTTCCCAAGAAGACAGGGTTTCATAGGGAAGCACCAGGGTCAGTCAGGAGGCTGAAGGAGTGGAGGAAAATCATGAGCAAGAAGGGCCTTTATTGTGGTTTTCTCTAGAAGGCAAGGCAAGGCAGGGCAGGGCAGGGTAGCAGATTTAGGATTTGCTACTTTGAAAATTTTAGCAGACTCTGAGGGATAGAGGATGTCCCTAGTTATCTGATACCTGGTCCTGAGGTGAGCAGAGTAAGGAGATAGTGGTCTTGAGTGTGGGAGCCCTGTGAGCATCAAATAAAGGAGGTGACTGGGGTATGGGTTCAGACTGATTGCTTCCCACATTAAACACACTCATATAAGTGAGTCCCAGGAAGTACAATTTCCTCAGGGTCAGTAAGTGTTAAAATAACAGTATAAAATAACATGTTAATATACCATGTCAAAGGAGTAATTAATTAAGAGAAAAGAATCAGTGCTGAATTTAAGCTATTGTACATGAAAATAATATTAGGATTATATTAACAGAAAATGATCTTATAGGTCTTCCACTTTACTGTCTTTTGATAGTATCAAATTTAAGTATTTTGAGGAAAATAATTTCTCTGGCCTTTAGAATATATTTCAATATATTACAACAACATGTTACTCCAATTTTTTATATTTTTAGATGAAGTTTGTGTATCGGTAGGAACCTCAGTGGGGCTTCCCCAGTGGCTCAAGGGTAAAGAATCCGCTTGCCAATGCAGGAGATACAGGAGATACAGGTTCAATCCCTGAGTCAGGAAGATCCTGGAGAAGGAAATGGTAACCCACTCCAGTATTCTTGCTGGGAAATCCGATGGACAGAGGAGCCTGGAGGACAATAGTCCATAACATGCCAAAGAGTTGGACACAACTGAGCTACCGAGCATGCATGTACAGGAGCCTCAATACTAAGTAAAGAGGGGCTCGACAGAGGTTCGAATTGGGGGAAACTGTGATTAAGTAACATTCCAAGAAAGGATAGTGTTCATTCTAAAGGAATAGAGTTCTGTCAGACTTCTTATTATGAAGGTCTCTGATGAAACACCAAACAGTTAAAAAATATATTATAAAGGAAATCATTAATACATTTTTACAGCAATAGATTTCATTGGTCTTTTTCATGACTTGCATTCTCAGTAAAAATATTATTGTCACTAAGCAAATATTTTCATGGTTCACATGATCTGAGAGACAACTGAGATCCCTGAAATATTTAAACAATGTTTTCCTCTTTATCAGGAAAAAAAAAATTCTCCCTTTTTTTTTCACTTAGAGTTAGGTAAAAAGTATATATTTGTGTAGTCCATACATGCATGAGTTTGTGTGTCTTTGTGAATGAGGCAAGCAAAAGACAGTTGCTCAGATTTATATTTTTAGTTGTTTCTTGAACTTCAAAGGGAAATATGCTAAATGGAGTTGTTGACCATTTTTGATGTTTTGAAAAATGCATTCCAGGTGGAAACTTGCAGGAAACAATTTTAGGTTGACACAGTTGGAAATGTTTAAACACTCAACACAATGAAATTCACAATGGAAAATCTGACAAACCTTTTACATTAGTGGCAACGTGAGGTTCCACTGAAATTACCAAAAGGCAAGTGCCATAATAAAAGCAGCTTCTGGAAATTGTGGGGAGAAAGCCTGTAGCTGCTTTTAGAGAATTATTTTTCTAATTGTGTGTTCCTAACTCAAGGGAGAACCTGGTGGTAACAGTATGTTCCTCTATTGTAGTCTATCCATTTAGTTTTCAAATAGCCATGTTAGGTTAGCATTGTGTTTAAGGCTTGGAGTGGGATGGTTTTTGTTACAAAGGAAAAATGTAACCTAAAGAGCCCCTTTTAGCAAACTGGGTCCCATGACTTTGAGTTAGATGGCAGATGATGAATGTTTGATATGTTTTCACAGATAGTGGCTGAAAAAGCAAATAAAAAATGAATTCCCAGGATAAAAAAAGAGGAAAGAGAATCATGAGCCTTTTTGGTATTTTTTGTTCCATATAAGCAAGGAGATTTCCAAAAGGCAATAAAATAACAAAAGAACCATTCCAAGCATTGTTGATGTCTTAAGTTGAAGGTAGGAGAGCATGCAGCTAGCTAAAGCTCATCTTTAAAAACATTAAATCATCATACAAAAGGCCTGGAAATATCTACTAAAGATCTAATGCATCTCAGACAGATTTATCATTCATTTATTTAAAAAAATGTTTATTGAAAGGTTGCTGTGCACCATATCCTGTTCTGAGGCACACAACAATGAACAAAAACAGAGCATGTGCTCTACATTTAAAGATCTATTTCCTTTATACAAACTTAATCAGCTTTAGCATCACATCGTTTTATAATGTGTGTATTTATTCTTTATGCTTCCTCTCTTTAGGCTCAGTTTGTGTGTGGGTTGTGTGTGTGAACATGTGGTTATATCTGCCTGGGGAACTGCAAGGAGTTTTGTTTAATCTTTATAAAATTTGAAGTGCCATGTAACAAAAATTGCATTTAAAGACAAATCATATGTCAAATAATGTCTGGTTCAGTAAATACTGGATTTTCTTCCTCTTTATCAAATCTTATATTCTTTATCCTCCGTTTTTATGATTGTGTTTTTTCTATACTTCAGTGTTCTCAAATTTGACTACACATTGAGATCACCAGTGGGGATGTAAAAATTACTGATTCTTGAGTCTAACACCTGCCATCCTGAAAATTTTATTTAACTGGCATATTGGTCAGAGTTCTCCAGAGAAACAGAGCCAAAAATGTGTGTGTGTGTGTGTGGATTTATTATGAGGAATTGGCTTACATGATTATGGAAACTGGAAGTCTCATGATCTGCCATCTGCAAGCTGGACAACCAGTAGAGTAATTCCAGTCTGAGCAGGAAGACTTGGAAACCAGAGAAGCCAAGGATATAAATCTCCATTCAAGGGCAGGAGAGGGCTGAGGTCCCAGCTCAAGATAGCAGACCAGAAGGGAAGGCATTCTCTCTTTCCTCGCCCATCCACATTGGGGAGGGTAATCTACTGAGTCTACCTATTCAAATGCTAATCTCATCCAGAAACACCCTCACAGACACACCCAGAAATATTTTTTAATCTGAGCACCCCACAGCATAGTCAATATGACACTTAAAATTAACCATCACAATTGGTCTGTTAACAACCTACACATGAGGAAATATAAAAGTTCTGCTAATAAATCTCATGTCTAACCAAGGCTGACATCCACTGTTCTGAAACTCTGGTTCTCCAAGTGTGATGTCTGTAGCCTCACCACCTCTTGGGAACTTATCAGAAATGCATATTCTAGGGTCTCAGCCCAGACCTACTAAATCAGAAACTCGGGATAAGCCCAGCAATGTCTTTTAGCCAACCCTCCAGGTGAATGTGAAAGATGTGAATGCTTGAACAACACTGAGTGGGGCTGGAAATTAATTTTCATCTCGCGTCAGTTCCCAGGTGATGCCAATTCTATCTACTATTCCAGAGACAACACTGAGAACTATGGCTCTAAACCCAACTCCCATCTGATTTTCTCATGATATGTCTACTCACACTTGATGGAATGGATTTTTAGGGGAAGGTGGGGGGAGTTGTATCTGATAGATTTAGCTAATGCACAAAATCAATGTTTTATTTTCAATGATATTCTCTTATCTGATGGCTTACTAGGAGGAAGGAAGGTAGTTTTAGCTTAGGAATGAAGTTTATAAACTTTTCCATGTGTTTCCTATAGTCACAGACACTTGACTTGGAATATAAGTTGGTTCAGTTGTTGTTCCCTTTCAGGCAGGAATAAATATCCAGGTGTTGGAATCACAGAAAATGCACCTGACTCAGAGCCAGCTTTTGTGTTTGGCTTTGAGGTAACTTCCAACTTTTGCCAGAGATGCTGACCACCTGTGAAATATTTGATCAATCTGCTGATCCAGCTGCAGCCTCTCTGTGCTGTAAATTCCAGCTCTCCTATGGGAGGAGAGGGTGCTTAGTGACAGGACAGCCTAAAAATATGGGCCAATTCAGAAGAAAGGAGTTGACTCAGGTCTAGCTGGCAAAAATAATTTGTTTGCCCCTATTGTCTCTACAGCCAAAGCATCTTATTGCACAGTGGTATAGCCTTTCTTTTATGTGATACCGAGTCAGATGCTGGGGTAACTGACTCACATGCAAATGCCTGAGATTAATACACCATGATTATTTTCCCTTTATACTTTATAGGGCCTAACTATTAGAGTGCATGTCTGTGAAATTTGACAATAACTGCTGTTGGCCCAGAAAATGTCATATGACTTCCCATTTGTCTCACAGATTGTGGGACTGGATATGGATCAAAAGAGAATTTATTAAAGGGTTCTGAGGTTAGTTTAAAAAACAAACAAACAAAAACAGCCACTCCTGAAGAGAACAGAAACTTGCAGAATTTCAGAGAAGTAAGTAATTAAAGACATCAACAAGCCTAGGGAATCTGAAACATGTCTGGTCATCAGAATTCAAAATCACCCAAAAAATGTAAAAATAGAGATGCCGATGTCCATCCAGAGAGTTTCCTTTGGGTAAGACTGGGATTGATCCAAGCTATTCTGATGATTCTTCCTCAAGTCTCTCTATACTCTGTTGTCTCACCATCATTTTGAGATCCACTGGCTTGGACCAGCCCCTCTCTAAAGGCCAAGTTATCTTTCAAGGTAAGCTCTTTTATTTTTCTATCACATTCAGTCTCTTAAAACTGTAATGATTCTGGATAAAGTATAAAGTCAAGTTAATCAGCAAAGTTCTATGCATTGAGAATTTGATTCTAGCCTTTGTAGTTACTGACTAGTTTTATGAGTTGGTTTATGACTTAACTTCTTCTAAACTCTGCTTCCTCCCTGGTAAAATAGGAATAGTAATTCTATAGGATAAGATAAGGATAAAATTATATGAAGACTATAAAATATTTTGAATATTGTGAAATATATATTAAAGGTATTTATTATTAACAATGATATTGCATAATGTTTCCTAGGCCTGTAAAATGAGGTTCACATTAGTTATCATGTTGGGAAATATTAAAAGAAATGAGTTTTAGACATACTGATTTAGAGTAGTTAGCAAAGCAAAATTTATGAAATAAAAGACAAAGATCCAAACAAACATTTGGCTAAAAGGTGTGGTATATATATACTACATGATTATTTATTAATTCAAGACATATTTTCATACTGAGTTCCTACTATGTGCCAAACATCTACTGACTGATACTATCAATTAGTAGCAAGTTTTGACATTTGCCACCATTACCAAAGGAACTGAAAAAACAAAACAAAACACTAATTAAAGATTTCCTTTAGTTTCATAACTTTTATTTTTTATTTTTTTTAAATTTTATTTTATTTTTAACTTTACATAATTGTATTAGTTATGCCAAATATCAAAATGAATCCATCACAGGTATACATGAGCTCCCCATCCTGAACCCTCCTCCCTCCTCCCTCCCCATACCATCCCTCTGGGTCGTCCCAGTGCACTAGCCCCAAGCATCCAGTATCATGCATTGAACCTGGACTGGCATCTCGTTTCATACATGATATTTTACATGTTTCAATGCCATTCTCCCAAATCTTGCCACCCTCTCCCTCTCCCACAGAGTCCAAAGGGGACATTCCTTTGTCAAAGATAAGGTGTCCATAGGTGCTTGGATTTATCTCTGGGCTTTCTATTTTGTTCCATTGATCTATATTTCTGTCTTTGTGCCAGTACCAAACTGTCTTGATGACTGTGGCTTTGTAGTAGAGCCTGAAGTCAGGCAGGTTGATTTCTCCAGTTTCATTCTTCTTTCTCAAGATTGCTTTGGCTATTTGAGGTTTTTGTATTTCCATACAAATTGTGAAATTATTTGTTCTAGCTCTGTGAAAGGAGAGGGCAATGGCACCCCACTCCAGTACTCTTGCCTGGCAAATCCCATGGATAGAGGAGACTGGTAGGCTGCAGTCCATGGGGTCGCTAGGAGTCAGACACGACTGAGTGACTTCACTTTCACTTTTATGCAGTGGAGAAGGAAATGGCAACCCACTCCAGTGTTCTTGCCTGGAGAATCCCAGGGACAGCGGAGCCTGGTGGGCTGCTGTCTATGGGGTCGCACAGAGTTGGACACGACTGAAGTGACTTAGCAGCAATAGCAGCAGCAGCAGTTCTGTGAAAAATACTGTTGGTAGTTTGATAGGGATTGCATTGAATCTATAGATTGCTTTGGGTAGTATACTCATTTTCACTATATTGATTCTTCTGATCCATGAGGAAGGTATATTTCTCCATCTGTTAGTGTCTTCTTTGATTTCTTTCACCAGTGTTTTATAGTTTTCTATATATAGGTCTTTTGTTTCTTTAGCTAGATATATTCCTAAGTATTTTATTCTTTTCTTTGCAATGGTGAATGGAATTGTTTCCTTAATTTCTCTTTCTATTTTCTCATTATTAGTGTATAGGAATGCAAGGGATTTCTGTGTGTTGATTTTATATCCTGCAACTTTACTATATTCATTGATTGGCTCTAGTAATTTTCTGGTGGAGTCTTTAGGGTTTTCTATGCAGAGGATCATGTCATCTGCAAACAGTGAGAGTTTTACTTCTTTTAAAATTTGGATTCCTTTTATTTCTTTTTCTGCTCTGATTGCTGTGGCAAAAACTTCCAAAACTATGTTGAATAGTAGCAGTGAGAGTGGGCACCCTTGTCTTGTTCCTGACTTTAGGGGAAATGCTTTCAATTTTTCACCATTGAGGATAAAGTTTGCTGTGCGTTTGTCATATGTAGCCTTTATTATGTTGAGGTATGTTCCTTCTATTCCTGCTTTCTGGAGAGTTTTTATCATAAATAGATGTTGACTTTTGTCAAAGGCTTTCTCTGCATCTATTGAGAGAATCATATGGCTTTTATTTTTCAATTTGTTAATGTGGTGTATTACATTGATTGATTTGCGGATATTGAAGAATCCTTGCATCCCTGGGATAAAGCCCACTTGTTCATGATGTATGATCTTTTTAATGTGTTGTTGGAATCTGATTGCTAGAATTTTGTTAAGGATTTTTGCATCTATGTTCATCAGTGATATTGGCCTATAGTTTTCTTTTTTTGGTGGCATCTTTGTCAGGTTTTGGTACTAGGGTGATGGTGACCTCATAGAATGAGTTTGGAAGTTTACCTTCCTCTTCAATTTCCTGGAAGAGTTTGAGTAGGATAGGTGTTAGCTCTTCTCTAAATTTTTGGTAGAATTCAGCTGTGAAGCCGTCTGGACCTGGGCTTTTGTTTGCTGGAAGATTTCTAATTACAGTTTCAATTTCTGTGCTTGTGATGGGTCTGTTAAGATTTTCTATTTCTTCCTGGTTCAGTTTTGGAAAGTTGTACTTTTCTAAGAATTTGTCCATTTCTTCCAAGTTGTCCATTTTATTGGCATATAATTTAGCCTCTTATGATCCTTTGAATTTCTGTGTTGTCTGTTGTGACACAATGGAGTATTACTCAGCCATTAAAAAGAATACATTTGAATCAGTTCTAATGAGGTGGATGAAACTGGAGCCTATTATACAGAGTGAAGTAAGACAGAAAGGAAAACACCAATACAGTATAATGCATATATATGAAATTTATAAAGATGGTAACGATAACCCGGTATGCGAGACAACAAAACAGACACATGAATGTGTCTATACACAGATGTATAGAACAGTCTTTTGGCCTCTGTGGGAAAGGGAGAGGGTGGGATGATTTGGGAGAATGGCATTGAAACATGTATAATATCATATGTGAAACAAATCACCAGTCCAGGTTTGATGCATGATACAGGATGCTTGGGGCTGGTGCACTGGGATGACCCAGAGGGATGGTATGGGGAGGGATGTGGGAGGTGGGTTCAGGATGGGGAACACGTGTATACCTGTGGTGGATTCATGTTGATGTATGACAAAACCAATACAATATTGTAAAGTAACTAGCCTCCAATTAAAATAAATAAATTTATATTAAAAAATAAAAATAAAGGGGACATTCCAAATTGCTCAGAATGGCATACATGCAATCTCAAAATTTGAGCCTTATCTTTTTCAAAGTAATGCATCACAGGAAGAGACTTTGCTCAAGTCACATTGACATTTTTACTTCTATTAATAGCTGGGGAAGGCATCACCTCAGGATTTTGATCATTTGCATAAAGATTGGCCATATTTCTGGGAAATAAATTCCTATTAATTTCCATACAAAGAGGTGTTAAGAGCTCAGTTTTAAATTCTCAGAAAGAAGTCTGTTTTTCTGAGTTGCAGCTGAAGTTTGAGAATCCTTCGGTGAAGCTCCATGAACCCTTCTGATAAATTAGGAAAGTGAGTCAAAGACAAACCATGTTCACACCCAGCTCAAATGCAACCTTGTCTCTCAAGCCTTTCTTAAGGCAGTTAGTCCTCCCTAAGTCCGTATTCACATTCCTATTAGAGAAAATATGATATTGTTTACTATTGTCTGTTTATAGTTCTCTTCCTTTTTAACCATAAACCAAGAAGCAAGACCCTCACATAATCATCTCTCTGTCATAAATGTTTATTGCTAGTCCTACTACATAGCAGGGGCTGAAAAGAAGGAAGGGGGATGAGAGAAAGGTAAGAAACATCTTATAGCCAAATACCCACTTGTAACTCACATTGTGGATTTTGTAACAGTCAGCCAGATGTTCCAAATGATGAGGCTGTGAAAATGAAATATGTATACAGATAAATAGACGTTTTCTCAGACAATCAAAGAAGAAAAGGTGAAGTCAGGTGATGAACAGAGTCTGAGGTCAGCCCTGTGAGCTCTTTCGGCTTGGAGCCAGAAAAGGAGTTGAGACAGATCCTGTTGGCTTCCAGGTGTGATTGTGTTTATATCCATTAAGATGATTGTGTTGACAGTACACAGGAGAGAGAGTCAGACCAGAAACAGTTTCTAAATCTTGTCCTGGGAATTCCTGAGAGAAAACTGTGGGCACTGATCCTGGAAGGTGCTGGATGGAAGATGTCAGTAGATGCTTTTAGTTTCCTGATTCAGAATAATAGGGAGTCTGTTTGGGGGCTCAGCATCCCTGGAGATGATCCCCCATCAGAGGGCTTATGTCAAGAAGTCTGAATTGCTAAGATATTTGAGGCTCTTTCCTAGAATGCTACCCTACTAGCATCACCTTGAGATAAAATTGAAAACTGAGTTGTTTTTAGAAAAGCTTGCAATGCTTGCAGTCCAGATTTCATTGTATCTTCAAAAAAACTTTTCAGTCCAGAGGTGCCTGCTGCTGTGCTGGAGGCTGTGCTAATGATTACCTACTGTAAAGGAGTAAATATTTAGTATGCTTAGTATGCTTAGTATTATCCATTACTACTAGCAAAAACTTGCTCATATGTATCAATAGATATATAAAGCAAATTAAGTAATTGTTTATGAAACTGTCATTTTTTAAAATCAAGTATTTATTGAGACTTTTTCTGACCCAAGCACTGTTCTGTGCCCTTTGTGTGTGTCTGTGAGCCAGATAGATACAGGGTCTACCCTTATGAAGCTTACATATTAGTAGATAGACCATAAACAAATATAATTGTAAAAAAATAGGAATAACTTCATAGCAAGCAATTTTTGATTGGACAGCCAGGGATAGTGCATCTGAAGAAAAGTTTTAAAAAGAGGCATCTGAAATGAAACCTGAATAAAAGAGTTATACACAAAGACCTGGGCAGAGGATGTCCCAAATAAAGAGGCCATCAAGTACACAATTCCTAAGGAAAGAAGGAGTTGCCTGTCCAGAGGACAGAAAAATAACCAGTAAGAAAGTTGTAGAATGATACTAAAGAAAGAAACCATAGGCTTAACTATGTAGGACCTTTGCATATAGTGACAGAAACTTGGAATCAATTTTATAATTTATGGAGAGTTTTGGTTTTTAGGCAAAGTATTGTTATGAAATGATGTATATTAATGAATTTTATTTTGTCAAAGAAAAAATGAAGAGAAAATAAAAATTAATTATTTCTAAGAGGAGACAGAATTTCACTGTAGAGGGATTTTGAATTGAAACTTGAAGAAAGTGTAAGGATTCAGCAGGTGAATGAAAAAGAGAAAAAGCCATTCAACTTTGAAGACGTGTGTAAGCCAAGCCACAAAAGCATGTGGTTGAATAGATGTATAATATGAACAGGAGATAAACACAAGAAGTGGCTGCAAAAATGTGGGTTTATGTAATGATAAACTGCTCACAAATATTGAGTCCTTGTAATGTGCCAGACTTTGGGCTTAACTGTTTAGTTTGGTTGATTGCAAACCCACTGTATTTCCTGAATACATTCATTCTCCCATTCCCTGAATATTTTGCATAACCTCTTGCCTCAGATTTTTAGCATATTCTTTCCCCTCTGACTAATAACTGAAGATCCTATTCCTTATATTAATAAAACAAGAAAATGGAAGCAATCAGAATTAACCATCAGATTTACTAACTTCCTTTAATTTATGCCTACACATTACCTCTTCCTGATTTTTATTATGGATGACAGGGGGTTGTTTGTCCCTCTTCCAAACTAACATTAACCTTTGTATTTGTGTCCTGAACCCTATCTCCTTTTATTTTTCAACAGCTTGCTTCAGTCATTATTCCTTGTCCTCTGCCCATGGAATTATCCAGGCAAGACTACTGGAGTGGGTAGCCATTCCCTTCCCCAGGGGATCTAAATGGCCCAGGCATTGAACCCGGGTCTCCCACACTGCAGGCAGACTCTTTACCATCTGAGTCAACAGGGAAACCCATCCCTTGTTTTATTTAATTCAATTATTGTTTCTATATTCTATTATTTCCTTCATTACAAAACAGTGAATTAATCTCTTTAATATATAAAAAAAGCAAATGAACGAATAAAAAAACTCTAACCACTTCCTGTCTACTTTATATTCCATTTACCGGTTTCCCTTTTTAGCAAACTTACAGAAGGTGTGTCCAGTCACTACCCAGCTTCATTTTCTCTGGAAACCACTTCAGTCAAGTTTCATCACCACACTGTTGAAACCACCCATTTACTCATGATCTCTATGTAGCAAAAAAGCTCATCATCAGTTCTCATATTCAAATTTTCAATTACATTTAACACAGCTGTAACTCTTTGAAGCTCTTTGTTAAACTGGCTTTTAAGACTCCACCTTCACCTGATTCTCCTCAAGTCTCAGTGGTTAGTGCTTTTAACTCTCCGAATATAGAGCCTCATCTTTTTCCCAAATTGGAATGTTACAAGGCTCAGTCCTTGGACTTCTTATCCTCTCAATATATACCTACTGTCTAGGTAATATTTTTTTCCTATGACTTAAATAACATACCTTTGATAATAGATTCCAAATTTACATATCTTCGCTATCCTGAAATCCATTGACTTCTTATTGTTTCAGGAATCATGTGCTCTTCTCATTTCTCTTAATTATAAAGTATTGTATCACAATTGTTATATTTCTGCCTCTAAACTGACTGCAGTCATATTTCACTCCCAGTGTTTCACATGTCAGAAATCCATCACACCCTTTACATATTATTTTCACAGTTGTACTAAGGTGCTATTTTTCTTAATCATGCTTTTTCTTTCAGTTTTTGGTGGAGTTTTCCAGAGGCTATGGGGAAAATGTAAAAGTATTGCTCTTATAGTTAATGAACTATGTGCTTGTATATTATTGCATTTTAAGACTTTCTCAGTTCTGAATGATAAATGAAAAAGAGTTGGACATTTTCTCAAAGGTCAAAAATAAAGTTATATGACCCAGAAATTGTACTCCTAGTTTCATACCCAAGAGAAATAAGAACATAAGTGAATCCAAAAGTATGTACACAAATGCTCATAGCAGCATAATTTATGATAGCCAAAGGTGGAAACAATGCAAATGCCCAACGACTGATGAGTGGATACACTATTCTTGTAGTATATCCACATGCTGTGTGTGTGCTTAATAGCTTCAGTTGTGTCTGACTTTTTGCGACACTATGGACTGTAGCCTGCCAGGCTCTTGTGTTCATGGGATTCTCCAGGCAAGAATACTAGAGTAGGTTGGTATGCCCTCCTCCAGGGAATCTTCCTGACCAGGGGTTGTACCCGTTTCTCTTGTGTCTCCTGCATTAACAGGTGAATTCTTTACCATTAGTGCCACCTGGGATATGTTAAACATGATCTCACCCCAAGATCTTAGAATTCTCTGTTTTCTCTGCCTCGTTCCTCCCAAAATCTAACTTGAATTACCTCTTTATTCAGGCTACTGCTCAATGTGACTAACATCCTTATACAGTCCTTTCTCTCTCTATCCAAAACAACATTTTACACTTCTCTAGCATCCTCTATTTCTATTTATTTCCTTTCTCTGTCCTTTTGAATTGCCATGGGCATTTTGTTGTTGCTTAGTCACAAAGTCTTGTCCAACTCTTCTGCAATCTCATTGACTATAGTCTGCTAGGCTTCTTTGTCCATGGGATTTCCCAGGCAAGAATACTGGAGTGAGTTGCTATTTCATTCTCCAGAGGATCTTCTTGACCCAGGGATCAAACCCCCCGTTTCCTGTTTGGCAGGCAGATTCTTTATTTCTGACCCATCTAGGAAGCCTGCCCTTGGGCATGTGTGCTGCCCATGTGCTTAGTCACAGTGCTAAGTGACTGTGCTTAGTCGCTCGGTCATGTCCGACTCTTTGCGACCCCATGGACTGTAACCTGCCAGGCTCCTCTGTCCATGGGGATTCTCCAGGCAAGAATACTGGAGTGGGTTGCCATGCCCTTTTCCAAGGGATTTTCCCAATCCAGGGATCGAACCTAGGTCTCCTGCATTTCAGGTGGATTCTTTACTGTGTGAGCCACATCAAGGAAGCACCCATGGGCATAACAGGTCATAATTACCAAAGAAATTAACTCATCCCCCACCCCACCCTCAGCATCCCCAAACAATGAAGGGAATTGATATAAAAATACTCCAGCTCCCTATGTGGCATTGCTTTTGAGACATACACTTCATTTCAATGACATCCTTATCTTCCCAGAGGAACTAAGCACAGTCACTTAAGCACCACCAGGGTGGTGAGTTACTTGACAACATACACTATTGGCTGTTTTTCCTTCGTGGTCTCATTTTCCTACTTGCTTAAGAACATTTCCTGGTATTGCCTCTTAAATACACTGCTTGCATTCAACTATTTATCTCTTATGATTTGATATTATGTTTATTATGTTTCTTTATCCTTATTGCTGTATTGCTGAATTTTCTACCTTATAAAGTGTAAATACTAAAAAGGTGAGGATCTTGTTTTGCTCACTGGGCTTAAAACAGTGTCTCGTATAACCTCTGCATTCAATAAATATTTATTTAATATAAGAATGAGTGATTAATTTGATGTATTCCTTACTGGATCCTGTGAGGCAGGTGCTATTGTTATTATTTCTATATCATGGGGATGAGACCAAGATTTCAAAAGGTTAACTAAATTGCTTAGGTTTCAGAGTATGTGGAGAAGCAAGTCTCTAAGATCCTTGACTAACATCAAAGCCCATACTTTCAACAAAGTTCGTTAACAGTGAATACTCAGCACTGAGATCTAAGATATGTAGTCCAAACACAAGTAGCAGGAAGTACCTTACAGTGAATAGTTAGTATTGTTAGGTTTCTTCTAATTAAACTAGAGGTTAAGAAAGGTAAAATTTCAAAGATTAGACAAATATAGTGACAAAATAAAAACAAGCTTGCATAGATTCTTCTAAGTTCACAGACCCTTTGTTCTAAATTTTGTTTCTGTATTTGGTTTAACTGGCCCTCTTTCTCGTGGATGATTATTGTGGTCACTTTTGTCAGTGGTAAATTTAATATGTTTTCATTCCCTGCTTTCTGTAATTAAAGATCAAATCCACTTATTTTGTTTCAAGGTACCACCTTTCTCTGAACATTGGTTTCAGATCTCATAGTAAATCCATAAAATCCTACTTCTCTGTTGTTCTTTGTCCAAGTCTAGGAGAACCACCCAGAGGAGTACCAAGAAGAGCATCAAGCACTATTCTCAAAAGGTGGCCAATTAGTGGAATTACCCAAACGTAATATTCTTTGACCTCTTTGCACTTCACTTATCAAACATAACTACAGCATTCTAAACATTAGAACAGAAATAACAAAAAAAGTTATTATGGGTTTTATGCTTCCTGTTTATGGTTTGTTCTTTATTTCCTTCCATTTTTATTAGACAATTAATAAGATCATTTGGTAGAGGGAACCAAATTGGAGTATTAGAAGGTTTTCAAAGTAAAATATTTTATTAATTGTAACAACACCTACAGGTAAGGAAATAGACAAATGACTCCAGCTTCTTTACTACTTAATATAACCAGGAATTTAATTCTAGTACACATTTTCTTAGAACAGGCCAAACATACAGTTTTTCTGTCTTAGGGTTCCAAAGGATGAATAGGGGGTGAGTTACTCAGTTCAGTCCCTCAGTCATGTCCAACTCTTTGCAACCCCATGCACAGCATGCCAGGCCTCCCTGTCCATCACCAACGCCCAGAGTTCACTCAAACTCATGTGCATCAAGTTGGTGATGTCATCCAGCAATCTCATCTTCTGTCGTCCCCTTCTCCTCCTGCCTCAATCCCTCCCAGCATCAGGGTCTTTTCCAGTGAGTCAACAATTCGCATGAGGTGGCCAAAGTATTGGAGTTTCAGCTTCAGCATCAGTCTTTCCAATGGGACCGGTTTCCTTTAGGATGGATTGGTTGGATCTCCTTGCAGTTCAAGGGACTCTCAAGAGTCTTCTCCAACACCACAGTTCTAAAGCATCAATTCTTCGGTGCTCAGCTTTCTTCACAGTCCAACTCTCACATCCATACATGACAACTGGAAAAACCATAGCCTTGACTAGATGGACCTTTGTCAGCAAAATAATATCTCTGCTTTTCAATATACTATCTAGGTTGGTCATAACTTTCCCTCAAAGGAGTAAGCATCTGTTAATTTCAAGGCTGCAATCACCATCTGCAGTGGTTTTGGAGACCAAAAGAAATAGTCTGGCACTGTTACACTGTTTCCCCATCTATTTCCCATGAAGTGATGGGACCAGATTCCATGATCTTAGTTTTCTGGATGTTGAGCTTTAAGCCAACTTTTTCACTCTCCTCTTTCACTTTCATCAAGAGGCTTTTTACTTCCTCTTCACTTTCTGCCATAAGGGTGGTGTCATCTGCATATCTGAGGTTATTGATATTTCTCCCAGCAGTCTTGATTCTAGCTTGTGCTTCTTCCAGTCCAGCATTTCCCATGATGTACTCTGCATATAAGTTAAATAAGCAGGATGACAATATATAGCCTTGACGTACTCCTTTTCCTATTTGGAACTAGTGTGTTTTTCCATGTCCAGTTCTAACTGTTGCTTCCTGACCTGCATATAGGTTTCTCAAGAGGCAGGTCGGGTGGTCTGGTATTCCCATCTCTTGAAGAATTTTCCACAGTTTATTGTGATCCACACAGTCAAAGACTTTGGTGTAGTCAATAAAAAAGAAATAGATGTTTTTCTGGAACTCTCTTGCTTTTTCTATGACCCAGCAGATGTTGGCAATTTGATCTCTGGTTCCTCTGCCTTTTATAAAACCAGTTTGAACATCAGGAAGTTCACGGTTCACATATTGCTGAAGCCTGGCTTGGAGAATTTTGAGCATTACTTTACTAGCGTGTGAGATGAGTGCAATTGTGCGGTAGTTTCAGTATTCTTTGGCATTGCCTTTCTTTGGGATTGGAATGAAAACTGACCTTTTCCAGTCCTGTGGCCACTGCTGAGTTTTCCAAATTTGCTGGCGTATTGAGTGCAGCATTTTCACAGTATCATCTTTCAGGATTTGAAAGAGCTCAAGTGTAATTCCATCACCTCCACTAGCTTTGTCAGAAGTGATGCTTTCTAAGGCCCACTTGGCTGCACATTCCAGGATGTCTGTCTCTAGGTGAGTGATCACACCATGGTGATTATCTGGGTCATGAAGCTCTTTTTTTGTACAGTTCTTCTGTGTATTCTTGCCATCTCTTCTTAATATCCTCTGTTTCTGTTAGGTTCATACCATTTCTGTCCTTTATCTAGCCCATCTTTGCATGAAATATTCCCTTGGTATCTCTAATTTTCTTGAAGAGATCTCTTGTCTTTCCCATTCTGTTGTTTTCCTCTCTTTCTTTGCATTGATCACTGAGGAAGGCTTTCTTATCTCTCCTTGCTATTCTTTGGAACTCTGCATTCAGATGCTTATATCTTTCCTTTTCTCCTTTGCTTTTCACTTCTTTTCTTTTCACAGCTGTTTGTAAGGCCTCCCCAGACAGCCATTTTGCCTCTTACATTTCTTTTCCATGTGGTGGTCCTGATCCCTGTCTCCTGTACAATGTCACTAACCTCATTCCATAGTTCATCAGGCACTCTATCTATCAGATTTAGGCTCTTAAATCTATTTCTCATTTCCACTGTATAATCATAAGGGATTTGATTTAGGTCATACCTTAATGGTCTAGTGGTTTTCTCCACTTTCTTCCACTTTCTTCAGTTTAAGTCTGAATTTGACAATAAGGAGTTCATGATTTGAGCCAGTCAGCTCCTGGTCTTGTTTTTGCTGACTGTATTGAGCTTCTCCATCTTTCCTGCAAAGAATATAATCAATCAGATTTCATTGTTGACCATCTGGTGATGTCCATGTGTAGAGTCTTCTCTTGTGTTGTTGAAGAGGGTGTTTTCTATGACCAGTGTGTTCTCTTGGCAAAACTCTATTAGCCTTTGCCCTGCATTTCAGACTCTTGTTTACCATGATGGCTATTCCATTTCTTCTAACGGATTCCTGCCCACAGTCATAGATATAATGGTCATCTGAGTTAAATTCACCCATTCCAGTCTGTTTTAGTTCACTGATTCCTAGAATGTCAACGTTCACGCTTGCTATCTCCTGTTTGACCACTTACAATTTGCCTTGATTCATAGACCTGACATTCCAGGTTCCTATGCAATATTGCTCTTTATTTCATCAGACCTTGATTCTATCACCAGTCACATCCACAGCTGGGTATTGTTTTTGCTTTGGCTCCATCTCTTCTTTCTTTCTGGAGTTATTTCTCCACTGATCTCCTGTAGCATACTAAACAATAGGGGGTATTAGTTATGAAAATTTAAAACAAAGGGAGTTCTGGTATTCAAGAAGATGGCAGTAGGAACAAGTGAAATACAGAAAGGGAGGAATTGACTGAAGAAGCAACAAATAAAGCCTTAGGTGATTCAACATTTTTTGCCAGAGACCTGGCTGTTTCAATGTTTATAGATTTTAGAACTTTGCCAAATTATTTAAAAAAAAAAAAAAAAGAAAGAAAGAAAGTCTCACCGGAAGAATATTTCTAAAGAAAATAAAAATCAAGGAAATTTGATGTAAATTTGCTTTGACTTCTGTTCTTCTGTGATCTGAAGGACTGAGGAGATATGTGTATTGACAGTGATACAATTACGCTTTCTTAAAGTGTGCAAAGGGGCTTCCCAGGTGGTACTAGTGGCAAAACACCTGCCTGCCAATGTGAGACATAAGAGATGTGGGTTCAATCCCTGGGTTGGGAAAAATCCCTTGTAGTAGGAAATAGCAACCCACTCCAGTATTCTTGCCTGGAGAATCTCACAGTCAGAGGAGCCTGGTGGGCTACAGTCCATAGGATTGCAGAGTCAGACATGACTGAAGCGACTTAGCATGCACACAAATGGTTCAAAAATATCATTCATTGAGTTGACTTCCAGTTCTTAAAGAGTCATCTTCATTGTCAGCTTTTTCTTGTATCTCCATCATTTAGCAGACCTTGATGATTGAGTACTTGTGCATATTAATACAAGATATCTACCTTAGCTTATCTATCTATCTAGCGATTTGTCATCTGTCTAAATTCACTGTTACTTACATATTAATTTTAATCTAATGGACCACTGCAAAGCATCAGACGTGACTTAGCTACTAAATAGCAATGGAACACTAATAATCTTTTAATTTACTGATATAACTGAAAAAAAAGAGTAAATTACCTGGATAATGAGTCTTATTTTGTTCAACTGGTCACTGCCCTGACCATTATGAATGTATACAGCAGTGAATAAGAAAAGGGCAATAGCTGGTCTGATGGCATCAGGCACAACTACAAGGCTACTTGAGACAGCTGGCAATGACCAGACTGTGTGGCAGTAAATGTTTTCAGGACTCCCCTTATGTGAAAAGGCAACAGGTTTCGTTGAAGAATGTAAGTATGGAACCAAAAAGGTTTTTGTTCTCTCTCTTCTCCCCTCAAAGAGCTTCCCACCTTGAAGGGATTTATGTCATGCTTGGAATGAAAGAAACAGAGAACAAACTGAGGTCATTAAGAGGTTACCACGGGTCAGTACTTTGTCTTTCTTTTATTCTCTTGGAGATAAATGGGTATCATTCTATCATTTTTGATAGTTAGTCTCCTAACTGGAAATATTATAATACTGCATATCTTGGCCAAAAGTCCAAGTGGTAAACTCAGCAATAACATTTAGTATGAGGTGACTACATGGCTCCTTGGGGACAAGAGAACATAAAAGCTGAGTTTGTGTATCTTGGGGCCCCAATTACTAATACATATATCTTAGTATAATTTTACAAATGACAAGCAATCCAAGAGGATTAAAATTAGTTCCAAGAAAAACTCAGTTTTTCCCCGTTTTTTCTTTCTTTTTGTAATATTTTTCTATTATATATTAAAATGAAGAGACTACTTCAATATGAGAGATGAGCTATTTATTGATAAGTTGGTGAATTTGCCATCAAATACCTTTACACAAATTCAATCAGAAAATTTTAGATGTAAAATATCAATATGTGTTGTATTTTGTTATGTGTTTATGTATTATTAGTGTGTAAAATATTATGATTATGATGACATTGCTTCCATAGACTTTGAGCTCCAAATTCTTATAACCAAAGACAATAGAAAAGTCTTCATCATCAATCCAGTCTAACAAGGCATTCCTAGATTCACAGCTCTTTGTTTTTGATCAACACCAAAGAAAAACAGAAATAGAGAAGAAAAACCTCCTTTTCTTTCTGTCTTTACTGAAAGAATTACTGTCCTGAAATATTCAGAGTTCAGAAAGATCTCTACATTTTGTGGCTCGAGGGTTCTGACTTGACATCCTTTCCTAAGGTGAGACAATAAGATTTTATTGAGCCAGTAGAGAAACAAAGGCTCTCTGAGCCAGAAAAGAATGTTGGATGGGAAGAGGTTATACATTATAATTCACTTACACAAATGAGCACGACCTAACAGGCTCAGATATGAAAAGAAAAGGGATAATTGGCAATTACAATTATAATCTATAATATTGAGGTGTTTTCTTACTCTATGAATGACCCTTGTTATCTGATGTTTTATTTTTTATGTTTGGAGAAGCAGGTAAAAACTTTCCATGCTCTTGAAAAGGAAAATGTTATCATCAATATTTTAAAACCATAGTAAAATTCTCATTCTGTTGCTAATTTATCAAGTGAAGTAGAGTAAAATAGTGTACCTAGACAATGTGTGATCATAACTGTATTCTCCTCTTATGGATAAGTAGAGGACTATGTTTAGAAAAATTAAGCCATGTTTTTAAAATAAGTGCAGTAGCACATAGAAAAGTGTAGAAGTTTCTGATTTTAAAATTGTGATGGAGTATATATCAGGTGTTGCTGTGCATGCTTGTATTAACTTCTTTCTCCATTCACCTCTCCCAGTTTTACTTTTTTTCTCTCCAGAGCTCTCTTTCTTCATATTGAGGTTCCTTCTCATCCTCCATGTTTCTCCACACTGATCATAAAACTTTAATTATAAAAATGCACTCAGTTTAACTTTGTAATTAATATTTAATAAGTACAGAATCATTCTTTAACTAAATGGGTGTATTTTAATTTCTTGAAGGCATTTCTTAATGGCCCTGATAAGATCGCCCCTCTCAAACTGATCAGAAGAAATGATTAACCAGATTTTCTTTGACATTTTCAAAGATACAGATACCTTTTGCTTTTGATATGTTTTACTTGACTTTTACAAAACTATTTCTGTTCAGAAAAGAAAGACTTTCTATTGTCTGAAATGACCTCATGAACTTCAAATGCCCAAAAGCTTTCTGTGCCTGGAATTTAATGAAAGTCTTGTTTTTAATTCAAAGAATACATTGTATTTAAATCTCTAACATAAAGGTCATTTGTGTACTATGATTCCAAAATCAGTGTAGGTGACACAGATCAATTTCATGACCAGTAATAATGTTAATTATGGCTTTCCACTCATTTAATATCATATAGAAATACAAAGCCTGACACCATCCAGAAAATTCTTGGGACTTTTCCTTCTCCAGATGAAAGACGTTATCTTAATAAATCCTTTAGAGTACTTGGTTATAATTACTGAGTTTGCTTGCTGGGGAGATAATTGCTTGGCTTGTTATCTGACCCACTCAAAACTAAAAAATGGCAGACTTAAATCTTGCTAAATTACTCACCTTCTCAAATTAGTATGACCAAAAGTAGGGACTTGAAGGCAAAAGCTAGAAAACTTAACATGGTTCCATCATATTTTACTGATGATCAGACCCAAAAATGTCTTTCAGTGTCTATGATAGATGAACTTGCCTGAAGCTGCTATCCAGTTGAATTCAGAACACTTGTCAGAGGGTAGAGAATTTTTATAGGATACGATCACCAGAAGGAAAAAAAAAATGTACTGATCAACTCTTTCCAAGGGCTCTAAGAATAAATCTATTCCTATTGATCAGTTTGGGATTGGAAAATGGACTACAAAATATGTTGGTCATCTGTTCTCTGTGAAATTCTGGATGATTTATTTGAGATCATACATTAGAGGCAAAGTTAAGAATTTTTACTCATATAAATGCATTTTAAATTGTCCCTTTTATTCTTTATACCTTATAGCATCTCTTCTTCGATGTCTGATCATGGCTTCTTTGGAATGCCATGGGAAAAGTGACCAAAGAAAGGCTTTGATAAGAATAGAAGTTACTCAGCAAGAGATGGGAAAGTTTAAGTGTAGCAGGGAGTGTGGGATTTCCAGAAGTAATCTGTTCTCCTTATTCTACCTACTTTACCCATAGTTTTGGGGTGTGTCTATTAGGAGAATGACTTTCCTCATTGACAGTTATATGTGGAAAAAGAGATTCTTTGTTTGTTGTTCTGCTCTGTTTGAAGTACAGCAATATATAAAGCAAGTTGTTGCCAAATCTCCATGCAGGATTGGAAACAGGTTGAAAATGGGTGGGTGTATGGAGGGGGTGGAAGCTGATAGGTAAGCTGTGTGTGTTTCAGACCCAATAGCAGGTTTTACAAGTTCTGAAACTAGTTAATGAGTTTGTTCTCTGAAGGAAGTCTGGGCCTCTTTGTGGATAACACAAACATTTTAAAATTGAAACTCATAAAAGAATAAAAGAGCCAAAACATTCTTACTCTTTCTCTGAGAGGTAGATGGAAGGCTTTGGTGTCTGACAGGTGTCTAACTTGTGAGTAATCTGGACAGCAGCCAGAAGTTCTTGTAAGAACAGACCAAGACCACACCTGCTGATTGAAAACATTGCCCTCTAACACAACAAATGAAATTATATAAAATGCCACCCCTATTTCCCACTTTCCAGACTGGCTAATTTTTATTAAATGAAGGACAACGTTATTGCTTTGCCAACAAAAGTCCGTCTAGTCAAGCCTATAGTTTTTCCAGTGGTCATGTATGGATGTGAGAGTTGACTGTGAAGAAAGCTGAGCACCAAAGAATTGATACTTTTGAACTGCAGTGTTTGAGAAGACTCTGGAGAGTCCCTTGGACTGCAAGGAGATCCAACCATTCTAAAGGAGATCAGTCCTGGGTGTTCATTGGAAGGACTGATGCTAAAGCTGAAACTCCAATACTTTGGCCACCTCATGCGAAGAGTTGACTCATTGGAAAAGACTCTGATGCTGGGAGGGATTGGGGGCAGGAGGAGAAGGAGACGACAGAGCATCTGGCTGGATGGCATCACTGACTTGATGCACATGAGTTTGGGGGAACTCCGGGAGTTGGTGATGGACAGGAGGCCTGGCCTGCTGCAGTTCATGGGGTTGCAAAGAGTCAGACACGACTGAGCGACTGAACTGAACTGAACGTTAAATATGCAGTTTCAAATCCCAGAGTCTTTCACTGGATACAGAATGTATCAAATTTCATTTGATTAAGATCATAATCTTGCCTGCAATGGAACAATTCATTTTTCATTTTCATCCTAGTGTTGCTAAAGAATGCATTTGAATGTCCTTTAGTGTCCTTTGCAGGACATTTAGTTAATCTATTTGCTTGCTAGTATAGTTTATTGAATATGGCTATTCATACCTAAAAGTATTATGAAAACCAGCTAAAGGTAGAACGTACATCATGTACCTAGAAGGTGAATTAAATAAGGCTTAAGAGAGTCTCTTGGGAAAAAAATTCTCACCATCAAAGGTGCAATAGAAGAAAGAAAAGGCTCTGGGGAATAGTTGCTTTGATAAGATAAAAAGAAGCCATTTGATAGGAGGAAGCAGGAAAAGAAAGGGGAAAATGTGTGCCAAGAGGGTTTCAGAAGAGTGTACTGACAAGAATATTTATTGGCAACTCTTGCTTAAATTCTATTTAAACTATTGAAACAAACTGAATGCCTCTCCTGTTTCTGTTCCACTCTGTATGTTCACTGTTTTCTTTCTTTATTTGAATTGCTATAAATATTAAACTGCTATGCATAAAGGTTACTCATGTATAATGACTAAGACAGAAAAGAACACAATCACTTATTTCTTCTGTCCCTTGAAGTACTGGTATTTGAACTTTGTCCCTTCTCTGCAAACCCTGCCAAAAGTTCTAGGTTTTGGAAAAACCAACTCCTAGTCTAACCAGTCTGGGAGAATCGTGGATCCCCACTAGATAAATGCAATGCTTTAGACTGAAGAATGAATGATATTTGAAAAATGGATTTTGTGCCAAACATACATTACATATCTTATGTATATAGAAAGATATATATACATGGGAAAAATTTTGTGTAATGCAATAATTATTCCTTCCCTCTTCACTGCCTCTCTATTATATATCTAACCCCAAGCTCCACACATTTGAGGAATAGAAATTAAAATAAAAGGATTTGATTTAATATGGCTGATGGGAGGATGATACATTAACTTTATTTCCACCCTCCCCAGTGGGAAAAACAGGAAAAAAACATTATGATATACAAAGCATCTGCTAAGAAACAGCTAGAAGCAATAAAACAGAGATTTTCTGTCTTCTATAATTAAATCCCTTTCTTTCCTTTCTCTCCAGGCCTATACCAGATGACTTCTTAGGTCTCATGAGCATATTTTACACATCCTCCTGTACAATAACCTCAAGATGAGCAGAGGCAGTAATTAGAATCTTTAACCCATAGGGATTTTGTCATTTGCTCTTTAAGAAAAACTGGTTAGACACTATTTTTATCTAAGAGTTGTTTATAATTTGACCCATGACTCTTAACCAGGAGTGCGTATGGCATTTACTCCATAATACACAAAGGTTCCAGCATATTCTTTGTCTTCAAATATCTCACCACCAGCCACCAACAGCACCATGTGCACACCCCTCAGTCTCACCCTGGCACACATGTTTTACATCAATGGCATTTGTATTGATTGGTCATTGTAGCTCTAGGCTGCTTTGGGAAGATATGCATTGATTTGTGACAGGGAATGAATGCCAAGTTTGAGTTTGTTCCTGTCTTATGAGCTAGTATGAGCATTTATATTTGTACATTCCTGTTTCTATGGATGTACAGTGACGTTATTATCTAAGCAGACACATAGTAGATTCGCAGAAAAAAAAAAGAAAAAGCAAAAGAAGGAAGAATTGGGGAATTATAAGAGACAAGAAACCCCCTCTTTCTCTGTTCTCTAACAAAGTTGCCAGATATGGGCTGATTTAGAGAGCTTTCAAAAAATATTTTTTAGTGCTAATGGTCAACGTTATCATAGATTTTCAATCAGTATAAGAAAGAAGAAACGGACAATTTAAGCTTTCCTGATATAGAAACACTGACATTTCTATCTGTGTAGGCCAGCTGGCTGCTATACACTTCATCTGTATCCTCTCAGCATTTTATTTGTGACTTGTGGAGATTAAGTGACTTAACTCCACCTGCTGGAAGACTAAGAATTACATCGCTTTGGCTTAAAAAAGCAAATTGGCATCATGAAATGGACAGCGACCTAAAAGCAGAGAATCTGACTTAAGCTCTCATCTTTGCCACTCTTTGGCCACGGAAATCACCTCTTAAAGAATGACTTAAGATTTTTGGATTGCAACTTCATCATTTGTAAAAGGAAAAAGTGGCTTTAGCAGGTGATTTCTACTGACCCTGTAGGCTTAGTTCTCTATGATTTTGATTTAATTTGAATTAAGAAATCTAGATCATAGGTTCTTTATTCACATTGGCTATAAACGATGCATAGATTACTTTATTCTGCTTTGGCTAACTACTTAGGAGAATACTCACAAACTGTCAACATTTTTGTTATCACCCATCCTGGTTCTGCCACTTAACACTTCAGGCAAGAACTTAATCCCTTTAATCCTCAGTTTGCTGAAGACCAGAATAGATGTTAATACCTCCCTTCAGAGTAGTTATACAGTTTGAATAGCATTCTAGGAATACCAGGGTTTTTCCATGGTGATCTTGGAGATCTAGGATGATGTAGAAATGACAGAGTCAGAATTGTATGAGAGTTTGTTTATATTAATTAATGCCGGTAATATGGTGTGATACCATAAACAATTCAGACTCAGGTAAAAGGATATTTTAGATAAGACTAACAATGTCATGAAGAACGAAAAAGCTGTTTATCATTTCAACATATAACTTTCTCCTTGGGACACCCTCTTTCATATTATGGCAACTCAAATCACAGAAAACCATACCAACACAGACACCCATACACGTCCATATACACACATATGCACAGAGAAAACAGTATGACCAAGCTCCCAGTTCACACCTTGAGGCCGTGACTTATATTGCGTATATGAACACTCAGTGTCTCAGTGTATCCCATGTTCAAAAATTAACATTGAAAACTGAGGAAGCTATGTATAACTTGACATCTTGGCATCAAGAATGTTGTTTGTGTTTTCCCTCTCCAAGAACAGATTAAGACAAAAACTACATAGATCTTCCCCGTTAAATAATGAAAATGTCAACGATTAATGATCAAAGATGAGAAAGAAGACTCATTTATAATGTTGGTCCTGTTTAAAGAGAACAAAGGGAAAATATATTAACTTAGACTGGATTTGGTCTTAGGTCCCTAGCTCTTAATAAATGAAGTAAAGAAAGGCTTTTTTAATTTTGTTCAGTTAGAATTAGAAGCTTTTGTGCTCATTTTGGGCTTCCTCAGTGGCTCAGCTGTAAAGAATCTTACTGCTAATGTAGGAGATGCAGGAGATGTGGGTTTGATCCCTAGGTCAGGAAGATCCCCTGGAGGAGGGCATGACAATACATTCCAGTATTCTTGCCTGAAAAAATCCCGTGGACAGAGGAGCCTGGTAGGCTACAGTCCACTGGGTCACAAACAGTCAGACATGAATGAAGTGACTGAGCATGGTATGGCATGCTCATATTATTTCTTGTTTCTCTCATTTGTCTCATTTGTCTTAATAATTTGACCTTATTGTCTACTTCTGACATTTTTATTTTTTTCTAATGTGTTAAGTAATCTCTAATATTTTTACTACCATATAAATCCCAACTTTCCAAGGTTCATATAGCCTGCAGTCAACTCTTTTTGGTACTTAGACATTCAATATTTAATTATACCTACTTAAATGAAAGATCATATTTCTTTCACTTATATGAATAATAATCATAAGTATTTATAAAAAGCAGGAAAACCATAAATGCTTCCACTGTGCTACTGTCTATAGATTCTAAAATAATCTGCACTCTCTTTTCATATAGTTGAGATAAAAGTCTCCATTTTTGAAAATTGAAATAAAAACTTATAGGACATTCTTAATGAAGGAAGAAATCATTTTATAATTTAACAAGGTTAATTTTAGTCAAATTCAAAATAAATGTTTCATAAATGCTTGAGAACATTTCCTTTACTTTGCCTGTAACTTCAATTAAATGATTCAGAATCTTTTAAAGTGTAAGAGAGAATATGACAGTCATGATCTCAGAGAGTTATATCCTTATATGTATATATTTTGATATAACCAAATATTATCATAATTTTTTTTATTTTAAAAATGAGTTATAATTTGAAAAGTTAGAAAAGATAATAGCAGTTAGAACATGGACTAAAGTAGGATGATGGACACTGGAATGCAAAAGTAAATATCTAGACAATTTGGGTAAGGGATTTTGGTAATACATTCAACCTGTCCTAACATCTGGAATAAGTTTTCAACATTTGCATTAGTGAAGCCAGTAATAGGTTCTGACAGAGTTTTTCCAGTCTTATTTCTAAGCATTTATTGAAACACAGTTAAAATAGTATCCATGTGTACCCAGTTCATCCTTACTACATTCTATAAAGCATGGCTTTGTATAAATCACTGAGAATATGGTCTCATTATTGATTTCAGAATATGTTCTACTCTAATTCCAACTCATATCCCTCATTATAAAGTTAAAAACACATGTTGGTCCTAGATTTTTATTTTAGAATTGATCTAATATGTCCTGTAACACTCTTCAAGTTATTTACTTCCCTCTGTCAAAACAAACCAAAGCTATAATGTACACTTTCATATTTTATAAACTACACATGACAAATATATTTTTTCTGATTATAAAAGTATGACACCCATTTTTAAGAGGTCAGGAAATACTTAAAAGTTTACTGTTAGCGTGGGTGTCTTGCTTTCCAGACATTTCCTTTACATATAGATACAGCGTATTCTCTTTAATTACAAAAAAAAGTTAGTATTTTATAAAATTATTTTGTAGCATGCATTTCTCTACCAATATATTATCACAGAAATCACTCTATGGCAATTACTTTGCTTCAGTTCCATCACTTTGAAAGGCTGCATACTATTCCAGTTTTAAAGATAACATGATATATTGAACTTATCCCCTTTTGATTGACGTTTAGGTTATTTGCATTGAATTGCTAATATAATATATTATTCTATAATGAATATCCCTTACATGTGTCTCTTCACTTAACTGATTATTTTATGCATAAATTTCTGAAAGGGAGATTGATATATTGAACAATAATTCATGTTACTGAATTGTCCTCCAGAATGAATTTGTATAATTTGTATCAACTGTTTTCTGCCAGAAGTGTGTACAAATGCCTATTTCTCCACACCTTCACCAATACTATTAAGTTCATGACTAAGGCATGTTATATTTCTGTTTGTTGATGTTTATATGTATGTTATCTAATAGGGGGACTTCCCAGGTGGTGCTAGTGGTAAAGAACCTGCCTGCCAATGCAGGAGATGTAAGAGACATGGGTTTGATCCCTGGATTGGGAAGATCTCCTGGAGGAGGGGACGAAAACCCACTCCTGTATTCCTGCCTGGAGAATCTCATGGACAGAGGAGCCTGCTGCTGCTGCTGCTAAGTCACTTCAGTCGTGTCCCACTCTGTGTGACCCCATAGACGGCAGCCCACCAGGCTCCCCCGTCCCTGGGATTCTCCAGGCAAGAACACTGGAGTGGGTTGCCATTTCCTTCTCCAATGCATGAAAGTGAAAAGTGAAAGGGAAGTCGCTCAGTTGTGTCTGACTCTTAGCGACCCCATGGACTGCAGCCTACCAGGCTCCTCTGTCCATGGGATTTTCCAGGCAAGAGTACTGGAGTGGGGTGCCATCACCTTCTCTGACAGAGGAGCCTAGAAGGCTACAACCATAGTGTCACAAAGAGTTGGACTTGATAAAAGTGAAAGTGGAGAGTGAAAAAGTTGGCTTAAAGCTCAACATACAGAAAACGAAGATCATGGCATCCGGTCCCATCACTTCATGGGAAATAGATGGGGAAACAGTGGAAACAGTGTCAGACTTTATTTTTTTGGGCTCCAAAATCACTGCAGATGGTGACTGCAGCCATGAAATTAAAAGACATTTACTCCTTGGAAGGAAAGTTATGACCAACCTAGATAGCATATTCAAAAGCAGAGACATTACTTTGCTAACAAAGGTCTGTCTAGTTAAGGCTATTGTTTTTCCTGTGGTCATGTATGGATGTGAGAGTTGGACTGTGAAGAAAGCTGAGCGCCGAAGAATTGATGCTTTTGAACTGTGGTGTTGGAGAAGACTCTTGAGAGTCCCTTGGACTGCAAGAAGATCCAACCGGTCCATTCTGAAGGAGATCAGCCCTGGGATTTCTTTGGAAGGAATGATGCTAGAGCTGAAACTCCAGTACTTTGGCTACCTCATGCGATGAGTTGACTCATTGGAAAAGACTCTGATGCAGGGACGGATTGGGAGCAGGAGGAGAAGGGGACGACAGAGGATGAGATGGCTGGATGGCATTACTGACTCGATGGACGTGAGTCTGGGTGAACTCCAGGAGTTGGTGATGGACAGGGAGGTCTGGCGTGCTGCCGTTCACGGGGTCGCAAAGAGTCGGACATGACTGAGCGACTGAACTGAACTGAACTGAAACAACTTAGCATGCACACATGCATCTGATAGGAGATCTAAATAAATATTAAAGTATAAATGTTCAGTTAGTCTGTCTAGAACACTGTGACAGAGTAGTAAGCAGAGAAAGACATTCATTCTATATCATAAAGACATAAAAAATTCCATCACACATTTCTCTATACATTCTTTGTGTTTCAACATTTCTATAGAAATCCGTGCTGACAAAACAGAGTAATAATTGTAGACTTGTTCTAATAATTGATGGGCAAATTTCATTCATTTATAGCATCAAATTTGCTTGGGGAGTTGGAATCATTTTCCAAATTTAAAGTACAACAATGGAACTTGACTTAACTATAGAGAGATGATTTGTCTATCTTAGCAAGGTGTGTGCATGCATGCTGAGTCATTTCAGTTGTGTCTGACTCTGTGACCCTGTAGACTATAGCCTGCCAGGCTCTTCTACCCATGGGGATTCTCCAAACAAGAATACTGGGGTGGGTTGCTGTGTCCTCCTCCAGGGGACCTTCCCAACCCAGGGATGGAACCCATGTTTGTTAGATCTTCTGCATTGGCAGGCGGGTTCTTTACCACTAGCGCCAACTGGGAAGCCCTCTTAGCAAGGTGAGTGTGTGCTAAGTCCCTTCAGTCATGTCTGACTCTTTGCACCCCCACAGACTGTAGCCCACCAGGCTCCTCTGGCTGTAGGATTTTCCTTAGCAAGGTATCTGGTGATGATTCAGAATGTAGCTTAAATGGAATGATTCAAGTATGTGTGTGTGTGTATGTGTGGAGAGGGAGAGAGAAAGAGATTCATTCACTCATTTTTCTATGTATTCTTGATAAATACTTTCTATCTCATCAATTCCCTTAATCTCTTTCCAACTCCATCTTCCTCCCTTTTTCCTTATCATCTGTTCTCACGGTGCCCCTCTTATATCCAGTCCTGCTTTTCCTCCTCTTTGCCTGTGCCCTGGCTTTTCCTTTTCGTGTGTTGTGCAGGTTGCCTTTGTTTATGGGCACATTATCTATATCACATGTCTTTGGAGCTTCTGTTGTCTGTTCCTTTCCTTTAGGCTACTTTTCCCTGTTAAAATTTTTTCCTTTTATGGTAACTAATTTTAATGGAAATTCCAAGATTACCTTACTGCCTTTTATCACTCTCGCATTTCTAGTTGTTTTTGGACATGCCCAGTCTCTTGATGTGAGCTGCATTTACCTTCTGTGCCATATTTTCTCCCTTTGGATTGTTTTTACCTTTTTAATCCCCTCTTTCACTTTCTCTTTGATAGTGTTATCTTTAATCGCATCATTTGTTATTGGTGAAATTTTTCATGGGCTTTTTTTTTTTTTTACTCATCACTATTTCAGGTTCATTGGTAGTCTTTTTATTTCCATTGAAGGTTTTCTGTTTTCAGTCTTGGTTTATTGTTCCCTGGGGTATTCTGTCATTATCTATGAAACATACACATGGCATGTGCTGTGCTGTGCTCAGTTGCTCAGTTGTGTCCGACTCTGTGATCCCATGGACTGTGGCCACCAGGCTCCTCTGTCCATGGGGCTTCTCCAGGCAAGAATCCTGGAGTGGGTTGCCATGCCCTCCCCCAAGGGATCTTCCTGATCTGGGGGAAATTGAACTAGGGTTTCCTGCATTGCAAGTGGATTCTTTACCATCTGAACTAACAGGGAAGTCCACATGGCATAGTCATTAATAAAATTACCATTTAGGTGACCAAAAAAAGTAATATTTACTTTTATCAATGTACTTACTAGAGAAGAATCAAATATAAGCAAAGATCTGATATCCATGTGAAGATGTGGAAATTCCTTGGA
Organism: Bos grunniens; assembly: GCF_055505025.1. NCBI lineage: Eukaryota > Metazoa > Chordata > Mammalia > Artiodactyla > Bovidae > Bos > Bos grunniens. The sequence continues at coordinate 108,243,329 of NC_141165.1, forward strand.
ATATCTGTAATACTACAGTGAAAGCTCAAAACTATAAAATACTCAAAACAGAGTGCTGAAAGATAAGATAAAGATAAATTTGAAACACAGTCAAATAATGCCTCTAGCATGATTAAGTCAAGACTCAGAGTGATTTTAAATGTCATCTAACCCATTTTAACATTCAATATCTGAAATCTAACACCATCCCAAATAATCATTTAAACATGGATAATCAAATAAATAAAGGTTAATCAACTAGATTTTAATCTTTTCTTATATTGAGTGAAATTTTTTCTCAATTCAGATTTATATTTTAGCCTTAGTTCTACTCAATAATTAAAAAAAAAATCTTGTTCTTTTGTATCATCATGCTACAAACTTTTGAAAACAGATGCTTTATCTTGTGTTCTTCAATTTGAAAGTTCTTAATCCTGACTAGATATTCCCAGTTTCTCTAATTAACTCTTCCTCAGGTAGAATTTTTGGATAAGTTCGCCATCTTTGTCAAATCCTTTATAGTATGCTAGGTAAGTATTTTTTTTATATGCTTCTACCAAAATTGAATACATCAATCCCTGAGACATTTAAGCACTTAAGAGATGGTCCATCTCCTATAACAATCAAGAGATCATAGTCTTATCATGGTTTGTAAGGTATAATTAACTGTTTTTGGTATTGACACTAATATTAAATTTCTTTAATTTCTATCTATAGTGTACTATACTATTGCACTTGGATTTTTAGATACGAGTATGTTTTCATATTACTTTGCAAGATTTGGCCTACCATTCTTACTTATCAAGATGCTTTTAAACACTGATTTTATCATTACTATATATTCAGTCATTCTTTTGTTGAGTGATGCCATATTGCATTTATTTTAGAGATAGTGAACAGAACATAGTCAAGGGCTGAACTCTGTAAAACTTTATTATAGACTGACAGTCATTCCCTCCCCAGCATTCTTTGAACACCCCCATTCAATCAGTTTGCAATACACACAATAAAATATCATGTAACCCTACTTAAGATTTAATCTCATGAAAATATCTTGTCAAATGCCAATATGTTGAATGCATTTCCCTTATCAAATAGTTTAGTGATTCTTTCAAACTACATTTGATAAGCTTTCTGCCTTGGGTAGACTGATCAGGCACATAGAGTCTCACAAGTCCAATTTAAGTTTTAATATGGATAAATTTTGTTATCTCTTAGTAGTTCATTATCACATTCTACTTCTGTATACTAGGTTACAAAAGCAAAAACATAATTTCAGTTCAGTTCAGTTCAGCTGAGTCATGTCCGATTCTTTGTGACCCCATGGACTGCAGCATGTCAGGCTTCCCTGTCCATCACCTACTCCCAGAGTTTACTCAAACTCATGTCCATCGAGTCAGTGATGCTATCCAACCATCTCATCCTCTGTCACCCCCTTCTCCTCCTGCCTTCAGTCTTTCCCAGCATCAGGGTCTTTTCCAATGAGTTGGTTCTTCACATCAGATGGCCAAAGTATTGGAGTTTCAGCTTCAGCATCAGTCCTTTCAATGAATATTCAGGACTAATTTCCTTTAGGATTGACTGGTTTGATCTCCTTGCTGTCTAAGAGACTCAAGAGTCTTCTCCAACACCACAATTCAAAAGCATCAGTTCTTCAGCTCTCAGCCTTCCTTATGGTCCAACTCTCACATCCGTACATGACTACTGGAAAAACCATAGCTTTGACTAGACAGAACTTTGTTGGCAAAGTAATGTCTCTGCTTTTTCTATGCTGTCTAGGTTGGTCATAGCTTTCGTCCAAAGAGCAATTGTCTTTTAGTTTCATGGCTGCAGTTACCATCTGCAATGATTTTGGAGTTCAAGAAAATAAAGGCTGTCATCATTTCCCTTGTTTCCCCATCTATTTGCCATGAAGTGATGGGACCGGATGCCATGATCTACATTTTTTGGATGTTGAGTTTTAAGCCAACTTTTTCACTTTCCTCTTTCTCTTTCATCAAGAGCCTCTTTAGTTCCTCTTCACTTTCTGCCATAAGGGTGTTGTTATCTGCATATCTGAGGTTACTATGAAAATGAACAGTATGAAAAATAGCATATTTTAGTATCCTTGATAGGGCTTTCCTCGTGGCTCACACAGTAAAGAGTGTGCCTGCAATGCAGGAGACCCAGGTTCGATCCCTGGGTCAGGAAGATCCCCTAGATAAGGGATTGGTACCCTGGAGAAGGGTAGCAGTATTCTTGCCTGGAGAATTCCATGGACAGAGGATTCCATGGCAGGTTATACTTCATAGAGCTGCAAATAGTCGGACATGACAGAGCAACTAACACACACACACATACCCTTGATTAGTCATTATTCATATTGTATAAAAAATATAGTGCTAATGTTTTACATATTATTTTCTTTCCCTCCTTTCTTGATCAAAATGTCCAACTCCGATAAAATTTTTGTCATCCAGAAATAAAGAAATATTTCTGAAATCCTAGCAGTAAATTTTCTAGAAAGATATAGCAATCTCATAGAATTTAATGAAATTATTCAATAGGCCATTTTTTAATTACATAAACTTAAGAAAACAAACAGATTTCCAAGTACATTTTAAACTCTGTAAAATGTTTACTATATTTTCCAATCTCCATTAGGTCCATCAAAGGCCTCTTTCATTTCCTAGGCATGTGAGCTATTCTATTTTCCTTGATACATTTTACCTATTTGTATTGATTATTAGCAGAAGAACATAAACATCAATAAGTAAAAGACTTATAGAGATATAAATATACTGAAGTTTGAATAGGTATATAATCATGAAATTAATATAGTAAATTTGAAATCAGAGTTCCATTGATGAACAAGATCTTGTCTTTTTAGCCAATATTTTCTGAACTATTGCTTAGTTTCAGTTCAGCAGTTTGCTGTTGTTGCTTGTTGTTTTTAAATCTTAGTTTCAAAACACTTTGGAAACAATTGTACTTGCCCTATAGGACAGCAAATCTCATGTACATCTAGAGAAAATTACACTAGAATAAGAATATATACTTAAGTTTAAGTTATCCAGTTGTCACTGTTCTGTTCATCTAATCAACTATGTATGTAAAGGACAAACTACAGCAAATGCCTAGAAAGTCAGAAAGAGTTTAAATCTTAAACTTTTAAATCTTAACAAAGAACTTCTTACAAGTCTTGTAGATGAGTCTACTCAGTGAAACTGCTATGGTTCTAAATAATTCTTTATCATGCAATAATTGATCCAGTAAAAGAAAATATATAAGGAAATATAATAAAATAAAATATAATAATAAAACACATACCTGAGCCTATCACCCAAAATAGAATAGAATAGTACCCATACAGTACAATGTTATTTCCATGTCCCACAGCCTTTTAGAACTAAGGGAACATAGGGTAGTAAATTGAGTGTTCTGGTCACAGCACACTATTTCCTCACATTTTCCAATTTTAAGGGGATCAGTTAGTGACTTAATTGTTATTTCCATATTTTACTGAAAACAAGAAGAATATAGCTAAAACACTGACTATAATTCTACCAGAGAGCATTAGAACATACTGAGTTTTAAAAGGCAGTATGTGGTTTATAGAAATAGTCTTTGCAAGTTATTCCATAGTAGGTTTTAGATTTTTTTTTTTTTTTTTGCTAGAATTAGATGTACCCAGTGAAAGGTCGAAAAGACAAAGGGCCCCTCTCAATGAACCAAATCTTTATTTTAGTGTTCTTTTATCTCATATTTATGATGCAGGGCTTTTTTCCATGTTTTCTTCTTTGCTTTGCTGTGAACTACAAGTCTCTTGTCATGTTTTATCATATTTTTTCAGTTTTTTTCTAACATGAATTACATTTTTGATTCAACTTGTTATAATTATTTCCCCTTTTAACTATTCATTGAATTTGAGCTTCTATGTCTTTCACTATCCTTATGATTACAGAAAATTATATACAGTTTCCTCAGCCAAAGCTGGTGCATTTCACAGATTAGAAGTCCTGTACAGACTTGAGCAGAAAAGTAAGTGTGATAGCGGCAACGAAAACTATACTCTGGGCCACTACACCAGGGTTCAGCAATGCCCTGGAAAACTACAGTTTGAGCAGATAACACTGTCCCTTTTCTCTGCATTTGTCTTAAAATAGTGTCTCTCCTTTAAACCAGGAATAGGGAAGAATTAACACAGGATAAGAGAAATTATGTGGAAGCTATCACAATGCCAACATTAAAGCAGCAATATTCTTCTTTATGGGGAAAATGACCTGAAAATGGTACCCCCTCATCAAATAGGACAAAAAGGTAGCCCGGATGAGGAGATACTGTATAGGGGTACTGATGACATTGGTGGTGACAGGTTCAATAAATAGTGGTTATCTTTATCTTTTTCCATAAACTATATCCTATAAAAGTCCAAAGCAATATATAAAGACTCACTGAGAGGATATGAGGCAAGATTACTGAGGAATGTCAATAGTTCCTTAATCAACACTACTTCCCTTTTCAAGGTATAATAATTCTATCTACTAAGTCTAAAATAGCTCATTTCAGGTATGTCACTTCATCTACATTTCTAACGTCTTGTACAAAAATATAATTCAATTGATTGGAGGTAAATTTTAAAATATCTCTACATTTAAGATGAGAGTGTCAGTACATTGCTCAGTATGGTTTGTCATTTATTTTTCTTATCTCATGGAGTATGTGGCTATGAATAATTTTTCAATAATATAAATTTAAAAATCCATATTATCTGAAATTTAGATGGCAAAAACTTCACTATCCACAAATAATCTTTTATTTATTCTCTTGACTGCTTTGGGTCTTCTTTGCTTTGTATTGACTTTCTTTAGCTGTAGCAAGCAGGGGTACCAGTTATGTGAGCTTCTAATAATCGAGGTGGCTTCTCTTATTGCAGAGCACAGGTCCTAGGTGCAGTGGGCATCAGTAGTCGTGGCACACAGGCACAGTAGTTGTGGTTCCTGGGCTCTAGAGCACAGGCTCAGTAGTTGTGGAGCAGTGGCTTTGTTGCTCTGTGGCATTTGGAATCTTCCCAGACCAGGGATCAAACCCATGTCCCCTGCATTGGCTGGCAGATCTCTATCACCTGTGCCACGCTTTGCCACCAAGATCATGGCATATGGTCCCATCACTTCATGGCAAATAGATGGGGAAACAGTGGAAACAGTGACAGATTTTATTTTGGGGGGCTCCAAAATTACTGCAGATGGTGACTGCAGTCATGAAATTAAAAGATGCTTGCTCCTTGGAGAAAAGTTATGACCAACCTAGACAGCAAAGCAGAGAAATTACTTTGCCAACAAAGATCTGTCTAGTCAAGGCTATGGTTTTTCCAATAGTCATGTATGGATGTGAGAGTTGGACTATAAAGAAAGCTGAGTACCAAAGTATTGATGCTTTTGAACTGTGGTGTTGGAGAAGACTCTTGAGAGTCCCTTGGACTGGAAGGAAATCCAACCAGTCCATCCTAAAGGAAATTAGTTCTGAATATTCATTAGAAGGACTGATGCTGAAGCTGAAACTCCAATACTTTGGCCACCTGATGTGAAGAGCTGACTCATTTGAAAAGACCCTGATGCTGGGAAAGACTGAAGGCGGGAGAATGGTATAACAGAGGACAAGATAGTTGGATGGAATCAGCGACTCAATGGACATGAGTTTGAGTAAACTCCAGGAGTCGGTGATGGACAGGGAGGCCTGGCAGTACTATAGTCCATGGGATCGCAAAGAGCTGGACACAACTGAGCAACTGAACTGAACTGAACTGTGCCACCAGGAAGTCCTACAGATAATCTTAATTTGTATTCTTTTGGAATTCAAAAAGCATTGTTGATTTTTTAAAATACCCTTACAAAAAATGGATTTAAAAATGTAAGTATAGTATATACACATTGAAAACGCCATGGAATCTTTAATCTCTCTAATTAATATTGCAAAAAAAAAATTTTAAGCTACTATCCTGATAGAGAAATTAGGTGAAAGGTATATGAGATTAAATTAATTTAATTATGTAAAATAATTAGGATTTTTTTCATATCTCTGAGATCTGTATTACAGAATAACACCTGCATGAAAACTATTTACTTAGTTAATATAAAAATATTATACTTCCTACCTTACTTAACATTTGTATGAGTGATTTTGTAAATTTTAGAGGTATTATCTCCAAGATCAAGCTGAGCTTTTGTAGAACAAGAGCATTCCAGTAATTGGTGTGCTCTAACTAAGCTTTTCTTGTTACTCTTGGAAAATGAACATTTTTAAATAGAGTTTTTAGAAGTTTATAAGGCTAAATCATATCTTCTCCATCAGCAGTTTTCTGTATCATTCTAGAAATAGAACCAGACAAACTCAAATTGTATTTTCTTTTGATTTATAAATGTCTGACAAATTGAGATACACTTCCTATTTGTGGACATGGTAAGAAGCAATGTAAAGTATCTGGCAATTCACTACTTTCATTTAAAAAATGCCAGCTTAATACAGCCAGTAATTTACAGGTTTAAAGTATAAACAAATTTTCATGTGCTAGAATCTTCTGTATTTCTCATGGATAAAAGTGTACTTAAAATCTATAACCATTAATGGTGAAGGAGATATTTAACACTCTACCAACATTAGCTAAAAAATATACATAAACTAAAAAGATTTCACTGATTTTCATGTATTTAATTTTGTCAGTTCTGAAACTGGTGAAACCAAAATCAGAAAGCAAAAAGACCTAAGGGCTAGAAGAGTTATCATTAGACTAAAATTAGAAAACATCTGATTAGAGGTTTAATCAGCACCACATCTTATGAATCATTAACTATATTTTAAACATCTGCATATCCAATGACAGGTGAGTCTCCATAATCATTATCTGGATAATTCAGATTCTGCATCACATCATTGCCAAAATTTAGGACAGTTTGATAACAGTTCTACTTTCATATGTCTCGTGCTGTTTGCTATACAATGTATTTCATGTAGACATCATTTTATGACCTTTGTGTGGTGAAGTCTGTGGTGAAGGCAGCAACTTTGCAAAGAACAGATGAGGAGAACAGGGTAAGAGAAACCAAATGAATTTCCTAAGTCATTAATAATTAAGAACCAATATACTCTGAATTTACAGCCTTCTCATGAGCAACATATTGACTGCTAAATTAACTGATGCATTGATAATACAACCTCCAAATTCTGATTTGCTTTGGCCTCAGATATGCAGATGACACCATCCTTATGGCAGAAAGTGAAGAAGGACTAAAGACCCTCTTGATGAAAGTGAAAGAGGAGAGTGAAAAAGTTGGCTTAAAGCTCAACATTGAGAAAACTAAGATCATGGCATCTGGTCCCATCAGTTCATGGCAAATAGATGGGGAAACAGTGGAAACAGTGGCTGACTTTATTTTGGGGAGGCTCCAAAATTACTACAGATGGTGATTGCAGCCATGTAATGAAAAGACGCTTGCTTCTTGGAAGGAAAGTTATGGCCAACCTGGCTGCTGCTGCTGCTAAGTCGCTTCAGTCGTGTCCGACTCTGTGCGACCCCATAGAGGGCAGCCCACCAGGCTCCCCCATCCCTGGGACCCTCCAGGCAAGAACACTGGAGTGGGTTGCCATTTCCGTCTCCAATGCATGAAAGTGAAAAGTAAAAGTGAAGATGACCAACCTGGGCAGCATATTAAAAATCAGAGACATTACTAGTCAAAAAAGGTCCATCTAGCCAAGGTTATGGTTTTTCCAGTAGTCATGTATGGCTGTGAGAGTTGGACTATAAAGAAAGCTGAGCACTGAAGAATTGATGCTTTTGAGCTGTGGTGTTGGAGAAGACTCTTGAGAGTCCCTTGGACTGCAAGGAGATTCAACCAGTCCATCCTAAAGGAGATCAGTCCTGAGTGTTCATTGGAAGGATTGATGTTGAAGCTGAAACTCCAATACTTCGGCCACCTAATGTGAAGAGCTGACTCATTGGAAAAGACCCTGATGCTGGGAAAGATTGAGGACAGGAGGAGAAGGGGACAACAGAGGATGAGATGGTTGGATGGCATCACTGACTCAATGGACATGGGTTTGGGTGAACTCCAGGAGTTGGTGATGGACAGGGAGGCCTGGCATGCTGCGATTCATGGGGTCGCAAAGAGTTGGACATGACTGAGTGACTGAACTGAACTGAACTGCAATTTTAAGATATCTAATAAGTAAACATAAATAAATCACTCCACATTATAAAATAATAAAATTGAAAGTAAAGCCTGATATATAATCTCAATTTAATATAAACTCAAAGATGAAGTATTTTGTTGCTTGTTGTCATAGATCTTCAATCCTCAACCCCCAATACACACATCTCTTTTCATTTTCTTATTCTACTCCAGTTAGCGTAGTGTACTCTAATTAAATCTCAACAGAAAAAAAAACTAAGATCGTGGCATCCGGTCCCGTCACTTCATGGCAATTAGGTGGGGAAACAAGTGAAATGGTGACAGACTTTATTTTCTTGAGCTCCAAAATCACTGCAGAGGGTGACTGCAGCCATGAAATTAAAAGACGCTTGCTCCTTGGAAGAGAAGCTATGACCATCTAGACAGTGTTTTAAAAAGCAGAGACGTTACTTTGCCAACAAAAGTTCATATAGTCAAAGCTATGGTTTTTCCAGTAGTCATGTATGGATATGAGAGTTGGACCATAAAGAAGGCTGAGAGCTGAAGAACTGATGCTTTCAAACTGTGGTGCTGAACAAGACTCTTGAGAGTCCCTTGGACTGCAAAGAGATCAAACCAGTAAATCCTAAAGGAAATCACCCCTGTATATTCACTGGAAGGACTGATGCTGAAGCTGGGGCTCCAATACTTTGGCCACCTGATTCAAAGAGCCGACCCCTGGAAAAGATTCTGATACTGGGAAAGATTGACGGCCAGAGGAGAAATGGGAGACAGAGAATGAGATGGTTGGATGGCATCACTCACTCAATGGACATGAGTTTGGGCAATCTCTGGGAGATGGTGAAGGACTGGGAAGCCTGGCGTGCTGCAGTACATGGGGTTGCAAAGAGTCAGAAACGACTGCGTGACTGAACAACAACTCTAATTAGTGAATAAATGGATTGTGTCAAACTCAAATGTCTTTTGGCTGATCCCTGCCACCACCCTCTCTCTCTCTTTTTTTCTTTTTCTTGCTTTTTGCTTATTTGTTTGTTTTAGCTCCCATGGTATATGCTCTTGGGTTTAATATGTAAGCTTTCTTCTGACTCTTTTTATTATGGTAGATTTCTTTCTTGTCTAGTAGAATAAGAAATGTGCTGGATTCTAATTCTACCTTTACTTCTAAGGATGTGACATTAAGCAAGTCACTTTACCTTGTGTTTAAGTCTTCTCTGAGTTTAGGCTTCATTATTTCAAAATGACACTTAGATAAATCACAAAGCATTTGACATTCTGTGAAATTTAATATGAACGCTTTTAGGGCATAAAGAGGGATTCATTCTTTTTTAAAATTATTATTTATTTATTTATTTCTAATGGTGCTGGTTGTGGCACATGGGCACTTGGCTGCTGCACATGGGCTTCTCTAGTTGTGGCCTGTGGGCTCAGTAGTTGTAGCTCACAGGCTTAGTTTTCCTGTGGCATGTGGGATCTTAGTTCCTGGAGCAGGGTTAGAACCTGTGCCTCCTGCATCGGCAGGCAGATTCTTAACCACTGGACCACCAGAGAAATCCCCAGGATTCATTCTTTTTTTTTTTTTATTCCTTTATTTCTCATGTGTTCCCCATCCTGAACCCTCCTCCCTCCTCCCTCCCCATACTATCCCTCTGGGTCGTCCCAGTGGTCGTCCCAGATTCATTCTTAAACACCATTTTCTTATAGGGTACATTTCCATGCTTGCTGGAACTCTAAAGATGATGATTTCTGTAGGAATTTTGTAGAATATACTTTCTCTCTGTCAGAAGCTGGCAACCTTCACAAGTCATAGTCCAACTACATAAATCATTCTTCTAGTTTTGCTTTTTGTTTTCCTTTGATATACAATACAGTTATTTTGATTGCTAAGTTAATATGTGTTTCTGGATGCTTAATGATTTCCATTCAAATTTAACTAAGCAGTAAGATAAAAATCTTACTGCTGTACATTTTTGCTTGGACTTGTTTTTGGATCCAATATAGGAACAGTATGTAAATGAGTAAATTGTTCTTAAAGAGCCAGTTTAAGGGAGTGAATGGGAGACGAGGTGAGAAAACTATGATACCTCTGTGAGTCTCTCTGTGACTCACTCACTTTTTCTCTTTACCATTGCTGAATAACAGGAGGATTTATCATATAAACTGTACCAAGTAAGAAGAGTGGAAGAGTAATATTTTCATTATGTATAGAAAGTAAGAAATGGCAAGAAATTTAAGGATAGGTTAGACCTTTACACATTAAATCTCTAGACCAAGGCACTATAGTCTTAGTCTATACCACAGACAAAGATACCATATACTAAAAACTGGAAAAGAAACCAAGGTCCTGTAAATTCACAAGGGTCAGTGTTTTTCCCTATGTACCACATGTGATATACATCTTTTGTTAAAGTAACATACATAATTAAGGAAGATAGAAGACAAAGCATTATTAATTATAGTCCATATCTCTAATTTGACAAGTATTGTATATACTATTTGCAAATATCTAATGTTACTTTCAAAGATCATAGCATATAAATGAAAAGTACTATTTTTATTTAGGTAGATTGCCTTCTTAAGGAAAGTGATGCTGCTGCTGCTGCTGCTGCTGCTGCGTCGCTTCAGTCATGTCCAACTCTGTGTGACCCCATAGACGGCAGCCCACCAGGCTCCCCCGTCCCTGGGATTCTCCAGGCAAGAACACTGGAGTGGGTTGCCATTTCCTTCTCCAAAAGTGATGCTACCTCAAGATAATTTTGTATTCTCCTTACACATAGAAAATTGGAGCTTGATGTTATAAGATTTAATAGTTTAAAAAATATATTATTACTAGCTTAGGTGGAGTAGCTAATCTATAGGAGCAGCAGAAAGAAAACCCGGAGGGAAGAAAATGTAAAGAATAATACATATATTAACGTGAACCATAAATGTCCATACCTGACTATTTAAGCTGTAAAATCATTATTTTTCTTAGTAACAAAACCAGCAGCACGAAGAGAATTATTTTATATTTGTAACTAATTAATTGTTTGGTGTCTATTGTAGATGAAAGATAGATTTTTTTGAATAACAATTTTAAAAACCTTTCCAAGTGATTCATTCAAATAAAGGTCTACAAATTTCTTCTTGTGATGCTCCATATTACCACTGTTGTTCTTAAGGCAGATTAAAAGAGAAAACTCAAGAATTCTAAAGTTGGTGACTGACTTTGAAGTTCTATACATAGAATCAGAGTGTTGTAGAACTGGAAGAGCTTTTAGAGGTAATTTACTCCAACCCCTTCATCTTCCAGACTAGAAATGTGGGGTTCAAAAAGGTTAAGTGATTTGGCCAAGGTTATAGGACTAACAATAAAAAGAAGAGCTGCTCTAGGATCTAAGACTTTTTGTTTGTAAGTCTGCACTGGAAAAATTATAGTTCTCCAAAGTAGGAAAAACTGGTCAAAATGAAAAGAGTTAGTGCTAGAAGTTTGATCTAATTTACTAAACAATAAGAACAATACCAAACCACTTTTAAAGCTGGAGGTGGAGAATACTATTAAAAGCATTACCACAACTTCTAAATAACAGATTATGTAGTTTCAAGAAGTCAATGTAGCTATTTATTCTAGCAAAAACAAGTCTACTGAACCATATAGAATATTGCATAATTAACAACTTGCCTGTCATAGCAAGTGAATTGCAAAGTTGGTGGGTTTGACATTTAAGGAGTTAAAACACAACATAAGCATTGATAGCAGAGTCTATGGCTTACATATAACTTCTTTCCGTAGGAGGTACTTAATTTTTTCCACTGATCTTATGAAATATTTATAATGTAGATATTCATTTGGATTTTTAATTGGCATATAGTCAAATTAGAAATAACTTTTCTTTTTATAAAGGTTTATTATTTATTTATTGTTGGCTGTGCTGGGTCTTTGTTGCTGCATGTGGGCTTTCTCTAGTTGCAGGAAATAGGGGATACTCACTTGTTGCTGTGCACAGACTTATTGCAGTGGCCTTTGTTGTTGCAGAGCACAGGCTCTAGGCACACGGGCTTCGGTACTTGTGGCACTTGGGCTCAGTAGTTGTGTCACACGGCCTTAGTTTCTCTGTAGCATGTGGGATCTTCCTGGCCCTGGGGTTGAACCCATGTCCATTGCATTGTAAGGCAGATTCCTAACCACTGGCCCAGCATGGAAGCTACAAAAATATCTTTTCTAAGTGTTACTTTTTTCTTTGTATCTTCTGTTCATCTTGTCTCCTAGTGATATTATGGTATTTGTCATCTTCCTAAAAAGGATATTGTTAAGGCTTTAGGATAGGATATTACAAAGGTTTTCTAAAGCAAATTGGGGAAAAGCATCATGTATGCACAAATTACTGTATAAATCACAAATTAAAAATATGCCTACACTATTCTTAATTTATTATTTCTACAAGGTTGATACTACGTGTAACTTCAGTTAGACATGAAGAGCAGAATACTATGTACACTGCTACTGCTGCTACTGCTAAGTCACTTCAGTCGTGTCCGACTTTTTGTGACCTCATAGACGGCAGCCCACCAGGCTCCCCTGTCCCTGGGATTCTCCAGGCAAGAACACTGGAGTGGGTTGCCATTTCCTTCTCCAATGCATGAAAGGAAAAGTGAAAGGGAAGTCGCTCAGTCATGTCTGACTCTTCACGACCCCATGGACTGCAGCCAACCATTCCTCCGCCCATGGGATTTTCCAGGCAAGAGTACTGGAGTGGGGTGCCATCGTCTTCTCCGATACTATGTATAGAGCCTGTAAAATAAGAAATCTTATTACTTTTCACCATTATTTACTAGTATAGAGTGTTTTAACTAGATATTCTGTGTAATTTTAACTGGTTCCTAAAACTGTTTTCATTAAAATTCTGTTTAACCCTAAAACCTAAAACTGAGGTAAAAATGCATCTAATATTAGGAGTTTTAACATTAATTCCATCTGAGAAACTTTTGCTAGTCATTAGAAATATTCTATATTATACAAGTAAATGGAAATTTTCATTCTGAAGGATACTCAAATGTTTGAAATATAGTTGAGAATTCATAAAAAAAGAAGAAAAAAATTGTCTCTAAGCAAAACAGATGTCTTAAAATTTAGGAACCAGAATTAATATACTTCATTTATAGCAAACCACATAGACGATCAGGATTTCTGTCTTTTTATAACACAACATTTCAATGAGTTTGACAGCCTATTTGATTCTTTAGTGTATAATAAACTAGTTAGAATTTAGGGGGAAAAAAGAATTTAGATAAAAACTCCAGAGTTTGATAGCAGTAGTCACAATGGAACAATGGAAAAAAGTGGCATGCAAAAATCAGGTAGGAAATTTAAAAACCACAAATAAAAAATTAAAAAAAAAAGAAAATTCAGAGCAAATGTACTTTGGGATTGGTTAATATGGGAACAAGTACATACATCTTTCAAACAAAAATATAACAGCATAGCATTTAGATACGTAATAGATCTTTCTCCACATCTATTTAAATGTGCTTTGTCAAGTTGATAATAAAACCCTGATCTGACCAAGTACATTGATGCTTCATTTTAGTGTGTGTGCCACTCTGTGTAAATCAATTATTCAAAACATTGAAATAGCACAATGTGGTAGAAGAAGCATCCCTAGAGTCAGGTCTACATTTGAGATCCAATTTTGTCACTTTAATAGCTGTGCCAACAGTGACATTTCTTAAGTTCTATGAGCCCATATTCCTCATTCATAAAATAAAGATTAAAAATAATGTATCATGTAGGCTTGTTTCTATGATGATGACATTTTTACATAAGGCATTTAGCATTCTGCTTACTATATATTAAAACTTAATTTTTTTTCCTGGTTATCTTTCAGAGTTCTTTCAGTCATTTTATTTTATTTTATTTTTTATTTTTTTGCATTGCAAAGATTCTTTACCAACTGAGCTATGAGGGAGTATTAAACTGAAGTATATGTATTTGACCTTTTATACATATCTTCAATTATCTATATCAAAATCTTCCAAATGATTTAACATAATTCCTTACTGTTTTCCACAATTCAAGAGCAACATATACTTACTGCAGAAAGCTTAAAAATTAGAGAAGTATAAATAATAATCCATAATTTCATGATAAAGAAACAATATATTGGCTTATTTACAGCTCATTATTTTCTGTAGGCAAGCTAGATTTTAGATTTACAAAAATATTGCATTGTATTGCTGAAATTACTATAGGGATAATTAGAGAAACTCTTTAAAAATAAACATCATGCAGCAAATATTTTTCATGACATTACAAAAACCTTGAAAACACCAGCTTAGTAGTATAATGCTGCTGCTAAGTCACTTCAGTAATGTCCCACTCTGTGTGATTCCATAGACAGCAGCCTACCAGGCTCCACTGTCCCTGGGATTCTCTAGGCAAGAACACTGGAGTGGGTTGCCATTTCCTTCTCCAATGCATGAAAGTGAAAAGTGAAAGTGAAAGTGAAGTTGTTCAGTCATGTCTGACTCTTTGCGATCCCATGGACTGCAGCCTACCAGGCTTCTCTGTCCATGGGATTTTCTAGGCAAGAATACTGGAATGGGGTGCCATTGCCTTCTCCAAGTAATATAATAATCCTTTATAAATGTGCACAATTTATTTAACACTATCCTATTTTGTACACTGAGGTTTTTGTCAGTTTTTCTCTATTTTAACCATGTAATTCTTTATTTTATTTTATTTTTTAACTTTCAATATTGTATTGGTTTTGCCTTATATCAACATGAATCTGCCACAGGTATACACGTGTTTCCCATCCTGAACCCTCCTCCCTCCTCCCTCCCCGTACCATCCCTCTGGGTCGTCCCAGTGCACCAGCCCCAAGCATCCACTATTGTGCATCGAACCTAGACTGGCAACTCATTTCATATATGATATTACACATGTTTCAATGCCATTCTCCCAAATCATCCTACCCTCACCCTCTCCCACAGAGTCCAAAAGACTATTCTATACATCTGTGTCTCTTTTGCTGTCTCGTATACAGGGTTATTGTTACCATCTTTCTAAATTCCATATATATGAGTTAGTATACTGTATTGGTGTTTTTCTTTCTGGCTTACTTCACTCTGTAGAGTAGGCTCCAGTTTCATTCCCCTCATTAGAACTGATTCAAATGTATTCTTTTTAATGGCTGAGTAATACTCCATTGTGTATATGTACCACAGCTTTCTTATCCATTCATCTGCTGATAGACATCTAGGTTGCTTCCATGTCCTGGCTATTATAAACAGTGCTGCGATGAACACTGGGGTACACATGTCTCTTTATTCTGGTTTCCTCAGTGTGTATGCCCAGCAGTGGGATTGCTGGATCATAAGGCAGTTCTATTTCCAGTTTTTTAAGGAATCTCCACACTGTTCTCCATAGTGGCTGTACTAGTTTGCATTCCCACCAACAGTGTAAGAGGGTTCCCTTTTCTCCACACCCTCTCCAGCATTTATTGCTTGTAGACTTTTGGATCACAGCCATTCTGACTGGCATGAAATGGTACCTCATAGTGGTTTTGATTTGCATTTCTCTGATAATGAGGGATGTTGAGCATCTTTTTATTTGTTTGTTAGCCATCTGTATGTCTTCTTTGGAGAAATGTCTGTTTAGTTCTTTGGCCCATTTTTTGATTGGGTCATTTATTTTTCTGGAATTGAGCTGTAGGAGTTGCTTGTATATTTTTGAGATTAGTTGTTTGTCCGTTGCTTCATTTGCTATTATTTTCTCCCATTCTGAAGGCTGCCTTTTCACATTGCTTATAGTTTCTTTTGTTGTGCAGAAGCTTTTAAGTTTGATTAGGTCCCATTTGTTTATTTTTGCTTTTATTTCCAATATTCTGGGAGGTGGGTCATAGAGGATCCTGTTGCGATGTATGTCGGAGAGTGTTTTGCTTATTTTGCTTATGTTCTCCTCTAGGAGTTTTATAGTTTCTGGTCTTACATTTAGATCTTTAATCCATTTTGAGTTTATTTTTGTGTATGGTGTTAGAAAGTGTTCTAGTTTCATCTTTTACAAGTGGTTGACCAGATTTCCCAGCACCACTTGTTAAAGAGATTGTCTTTAATCCATTATATATTCTTGCCTCCTTTGTCAAAGATACGGTGTCCATAGGTGCGTGGATTTATCTCTGGGCTTTCTACTTTGTTCCGTTGATCTATATTTCTGTCTTTGTGCAAGTACCATACTGTCTTGATGACTGTGGCTTTGTAGTAGAGCCTGAAGTCAGGTAGGTTGATTCCTCCAGTTCCATTCTTCTTTCTCAAGATTGCTTTGGCTATTCAAGGTTTTTTGTATTTCCATACAAAATGTGAAATTATTTGTTCTAGCTCTGTGAAAAATACCATTGGTAGCTTGATAGGGATTGCATTGAATCTATAAATTGCTTTGGGTAGTATACTCACTTTCACTATATTGATTCTTCCAATCCATGAACATGGTATATTTCTCCAACTATTAGTGTCCTCTTTGATTTCTTTCACCAGTGTTTTATAGTTTTCTATATATATAGGTCTTTAGGTAGATATATTCCTAAGTATTTTATTCTTTTTGTTGCAATGGTGAATGGAATTCTTTCCTTAATTTCTCTTTCTATTTTCTCATTATTAGTGTATAGAAATGCAAGGGATTTCTGTGTGTTGATTTTATATCCTGCAACTTTACTATATTCATTGATTAGTTCTAATAATTTTCTGTTGGAGTCTTTAGGGTTTTCTATGTAGAGGATCATGTCATCTGCAAACAGTGAGAGTTTTACTTCTTCTTTTACAATTTGGATTCCTTTTATTTCTTTTTCTGCTCTGATTGCTGTGGCAAAAACTTCCAAAACTATGTTGAATAGTAGCAGTGAGAGTGGGCACCCTTGTCTTGTTCCTGACTTTAGGGGAAATGCTTTTAATTTTTCACCATTGAGGGTAATGTTTGCTGTGGGTTTGTCATATGTAGCTTTTATTATGTTGAGGTATGTTCCTTCTATTCTTGCTTTCTGGAGAGTTTTTATCATGAATGGATGTTGAATTTTGTCAAAGCTTTCTCTGCATCTATTGAGATAATCATATGGTTTTTATTTCTCAATTTGTTAATATGGTGTATTACATTGATTGATTTGCAGATATTAAAGAATCCTTGCATCCCTGGGATAAAGCCCACTTGGTCATGGTGGATGATCTTTTTAATGTGTTGTTGGATTCTGATTGCTAGAATTTTGTCAAGGACTATTGCATCTATGTTCATCAGTGATATTGGCCTGTAGTTTTCTTTTTTTGTGGCATCTTTGTCGGGTTTTGGTATTAGGGTGATGGTGGCCTTATAGAATGAGTTTGGAAGTTTACCTTCCTCTGCAATTTTCTGGAAGAGTTTAATAGGATAGGTGTTTGCTCTTCTCTAAATTTTTGGTAGAATTCAGCTGTGAAGCCATCTGGACCTAGGCTTTTGTTTGCTGGAAGATTTCTGATTACAATTTCAATTTCCATGCTAGTGATGGGTCTGTTAAGATTTTCAGTTAAGATGGTTCAGTTTTAGAAAGTTGTACTTTTCTAAGAATTTGTCCATTTTCTCCACGTTGTACATTTCATTGGCATATAATTGCTGTAATAGTCTCTTATGATCCTTTGTATTTGTGTGTTGTCTGTTGTGATCTCTCCATTTTCATTTCTAATTTTGTTGATTTGATTTTTCTCCCTTTGTTTCTTGATGAGTCTGGCTAATGGTTTGTCAATTTTATTTATCTTCTCAAAGAACCAGCTTTTGGCTTTGTTGATTTTTGCTATGGTCTCTTTTGTTTCTTTTGCATTTATTTCTGCCCTAATTTTTAAGATTTCTTTCCTTCTACTAACCCTCAGGTTCTTCATTTCTTCCTTTTCTAGTTTCTTTACGTGTAGGGTTAGGTTATTTATTTGACTTTTTTCTTGTTTCTTGAGGTATGCCTGTATTGCTATGAACTTTCCCCTTAGGACTTCTTTTACAGTGTCCCACAGATTTTGGGTTGTTGTGTTTTCATTTTCATTTGTTTCTATGCAAATTTTGATTTATTCTATGATTTGTTGGTTATTCAGCAGCGTGTTGTTCAGCCTCCATATGTTGGAATTTTTAACAGTTTTTCTCCTGTAATTGAGATCTAATCTTACTACATTGTGGTCAGAAAAGATGCTTAGAATGATTTCAATTTTTTTTGAATTTACCAAGGCTAGATTTATGGCCCAGAATGTGATCTATCCTGGAGAAGGTTCCGTGTGTGCTTGAGAAAAAGGTGAAATTCATTGTTTTGGGGTGAAATTGTCCTATAGATATCATTTAGGTCTAACTGGTCTACTGTATCATTTAAAGTTTGTGTTTCCTTGTTAATTTTCTGTTTAGTTGATCTATCCATAGGTATGAGTGGGATATTAAAGTCTCCCAGTATTATGGTGTTATTGTTAATTTCCCCTTTCATACTTGTTAGCATTTGTCTTACATATTGCAGTGCTCTTATGTTGGGTGCATATTTATAATTATTATATCTTCTTCTTGGATTGATCCTTTGATCATTATGTAGTGACCTTCTTTGTCTCTTTTCACAGACTTTGTTTTAAAGTCTATTTTATCTGATATGAGTATTGCTACTCCTGCTTTCTTTTGGTCTCTATTTGCATGGAAAATCTTTTTCCAGCCCTTCACTTTCATTGTGTATGTGTCCCCTGTTTTGAGGTGGGTCTCTTGTAGACAACATATATAGAGGTCTTGTTTTTGTATCCATTCAGCCAGTCTTTGTCTTTTGGTTGGGGCATTCAACCCACTTACATTTAAGGTAATTATTGATAAATATGATCCTGTTGCCATTTACTTTATTGTTTTGGGTTTAAGTTTATACTCCCTTTTTGTGTTTCCTGTCTAGAGAATATCCTTTAGTATTTGTTGGAAAGCTGGTTTGATGGTGCAGAATTCTCTCAGCTTTTGCTTGTCTGTAAAGCTTTTGATTTCTCCTTCATATTTGAATGAGATCCTTGCTGGGTACAGTAATCTGGGCTGTAGGTTATTTTCTTTCATCACTTTAAGTATGTCTTGCCATTCCCTCCTGGCTTTAAGAGTTTCTATTGAAAGATCAGCTGTTATCCTTATGGGAATTCCCTTGTATGATATTTGTTGTTTTTCCCTTGCTGCTTTTAATATTTGTTCTTTGTGTTTAATCTTTGTTAATTTGATTAATATATGTCTTTGGGTGTTTCACCTTGGGTTTATCCTGTTTGGGGCTCTCTGGGTTTCTTGGACTTGGGTGATCATTTCCTTCCCCATTTTAGGGACGTTTTCAACTATTATCTCCTCAAGTATTTTCTCACGGTCTTTCTTTTTGTCTTCTTCTTCTGGGACTCCTATGATTCAAATGTTGTAGCATTTAATATTGTCCTGGAGGTCTCTGAGATTGTCCTCATTTCTTTTAATTCATTTTTCTTTTATCCTCTCCGATTCATTTATTTCTACCATTCTATCTTCTAATTCACTAATTCTATCTTCTGCCTCTGTTATTCTACTATTTGTTGCATCCAGAGTGTTTTTGATCTCATTTATTGCATTATTCATTACACACTGACTCTTTTTTATTTCTTCTAGGTCCTTGTTAAACCTTTCTTGCATCTTCTCAATCCTTGTCTCCAGGCTATTTATCTGTGATTCCATTTTGTTTTCAAGATTTTGGATCATTTTCACTATCATTATTCGGAATTCTTTATCAGGTAGATTCCCTATCTCTTCCTCTTTTGTTTGGTTTGGTGGGTATTTATCCTGTTCCTTTACCTGCTGGGTATTCCTCTGTCTCTTCATCTTGTTTAAATTGCTGAGTTTGGGGTGTCCTTTCTGTATTCTGGCAGTTTGTGGAGTTCTCTTTATTGTGGAGTTTCCTCTCTGTGTGTGGGTTTGTACAGGTGGCTTGTCAAGGTTTTTTGGTTAGGGAAGCTTGTGTTGGTGTTCTGGTGGTTGGAGCTGGATTTCTTCTCTCTGGAGTGCAATGAAGTGTCCCATAATGAGTTATGAGATGTCTATGGTTTTGTAGTAACTTTGGGCAGCCTGTATATTGGAGCTCAGGGCTGTGTTCCTGTGTCGCTGGAGAATTTGCATGGTATGTCTTGCTCTGGAACTTGTTGGCACTTGTGTGGTGCTTGGTTTCAGTGTAGGTATGGAGGCGTTTGATGAGCTCCTGTCAATTAATATTCCCTGGAGTCAGGAGTTCCCTGGAGTCAGAGTTTGGACTTAAGCCTCCTGCTTCTGGTTTTCAGTCTTATTTTAACAGTAGTCTCAAAACTTCTCCTTCTATACAGCACCATTGATAAAACATCTAGGTTAAAGATGAAAAGTTTCTCCAAAGTGAGGGCCACCCAAAGAGGTTCACAGAGTTATAGGGAGAAGAGAAGAGGGAGGAGGGAGTTAGAGGTGATCCAAATGAGATAAGGTGGAATCAATAAAGGGGAGAGCAGGCTAGCCAGTAATCACTTCCTTATGTGCACTCCACAACTGGACCGCTCAGCGATGTTCACGGAGTTATACAGAGAAGAGATGAGGGAGGAAGGAAAAGGGGGGAATGAAAAGGAGAGAGACAGATCCAGCCAGTAATCAGTTCCCTAAGTGTTCTCCACTGTCTGGAACACACATAAGTTCACAGAGTTGGGTAGAGCAGAGAGGGGTTAGGGAGGAGACACAGGTGACCTGGTGGAGAAAAAGGATAGTCCAAAGGGGGAGAAAGCAGTCAAGCCAGTAATCTTGCTCCCAAGTAAAAATGGGTACTGAAGATTGGGTTCTTAAAGGTACAAAGTTGATAACAAATACCAAAAAGCAAAAATTAAAAATCTCCTTTTGAAGACAATGGGCTGTTTTTCTGGGTGCCTGATGTCCTCTGCCAGCTTTCAGAAGTTGTTTTGTGGAATTTACTCGGCATTTAAGTGTTCTTTTGATGAATTTGTGGAGGAAAAAGTGGTCTTCCTGTCCTATTCCTCCACCATCTTAGCTCCTCCCTCAACCATGTCCTTTCAGTCATTTTAAATTAAAACTTTTTTCAAAGTCATGATGACTATCTATATTTTTTCTAAGCTGTTACATTGCATAAATACACACATACATATATATATGCTATGTATATTTCCTATCATTATTAAAGACATTACGTATGCCTCAATATTAGTTTTAATATAGTAGCATTAAGAT
The DNA here is from genome assembly GCF_055505025.1 of Bos grunniens. NCBI lineage: Eukaryota > Metazoa > Chordata > Mammalia > Artiodactyla > Bovidae > Bos > Bos grunniens. The sequence continues at coordinate 108,264,665 of NC_141165.1, forward strand.
AAACTATTGAGGAATGCAATATTATCTTATGCTATACTAAATCACCCCAGATTAACAAGAAAATTATCAATCTGAGTATGTATTTATGGTGTATGTATATGTATTTCTTATACATCTTTTAATTTCTTCTCTGTTAGTCATCACTGCATTGCTCATAATAGACATATCTTCAGTAGTTTCTTTACATTTCTCTTGGGTTTCTTCTAATTTGCTTAGAGTTAAGAAAACTGGATTTGATAGTGAAAGCAAAAGTTTGTTTGTGTGTATCTGTGTGTGTCTGTGTTTGTGTCTGCCTGTGTCTGTTTGTGTGTTGAGGATTGGGGCAGGAAAAATATCAATTCATGAACATTTGTCTGTGTTATAATTTGTTTGAACATGCAACATAAATTTTGGTTTCTCTGATACTTTGTGTCTAGGTTTCTATGTTCTGCTCCTGATACAGTAGTTTGCTTACTTTATGTAGGTTAGAATTTAATATCAATATAATTTAAAGAAGGATGCAGTGCTAGCCACTAGTGGGTTCTATAAAAACAGTTGGACTTAAAGATTCAATTATAAAAGTAAATAAGACCAACTTATTTTATTTAATTGAAAGTATTCATTAAAATTTTCTGAGTTGGCAAATTTTTACAATTTTCAAAATGTTTTCTCCATCTAATCACAAATTTTAGTCTGTTCCAAGTAGAAAACAATTTTAGAATGTAAAAGAATATTTTCCTAGGGAGAAATTCAAGCGAAAAATTGCAATTTACCTTGGTTTTCTGACCAAGAATAAATTGTATTTCTTTCACAAATGTTTTCCTTCTCAGTGCTTTCTTTCTCTTAATGTCTTTATAAGTTACACTGCCACCTACTGGCAGCCTCCAATAAGCCAGCCACACTTTGTGGCCCAAACTAAACATGCCTAACAGAAAGCTGGTCATTTTAGGAAATATACTCTGAAATTTGAAATATACATGATGCAGTGATAGGTATTAAATTTACTTGGATTTAACTTTTTTAAATAAATGAAAAAAATTAAGCATCTATATATTACTAGCTCCATTTTAGGACTGATGAAATAGTTTTTGTATTACATCTTTGTGCCATACACTTTTATAATATTACATTAAAATATAATATTATTTGTTGATAGTTAAGTGTCCTTTTCTTTCTGTTTGATGAAATAAAAATTATAAAAAAATTACCAGATTGCATATTCAGCTGATTTTAGATTTAGAAAGTTAGAATATGTCCTGAATTAGATGTGAAATAGAGTTAGTTTTACTTCCTAATTCAGAAATACCTATTTTAGGCAACTTAAAACCAAATCAAATGCAAAGGGAATCTTTGGAATAAAGAGAAACACTTACAAAAAGTGATGAGTTGTGACATCTACTCCATGATGTCATAAAATAAGTCCTTGGCTTACTTTTAACATAATGGCTATAAAACATATAATTTTTAAATACCTAAATTCAATGGAGTTGGTAGAAGAGCTTGAAGTAAATTTACGTCTTTTAGTTGAAGCAAAATACATTTACTGGTAACTTTAATTACTATAGACTATAAAACATCATTCATGTCTAAAATAACTTATAAAATAATTAATGGGTTTAAAAGTCCTCTTCCTTTTCCCCCAAATTTCAATTTGGAGTAAGTGAAATTAACTTATAAAATTGCACTTAGGAAAACAATGAATGCATTGGAGGATAACTCCAAAGAGGTGACTTTATCCTTGCCCTTTCAGAGCTATGCACAATAAAATAAATAGTAAGAACATAATGCATATAAACATTCAACTTCCACCTTCAAGTTTTAAGAGTGAACACAAAATTTAAAATGTGCTGACATTTGTTATTCTTTTTATATTGTGCTAAAAGTATTTTTCAGCAATAAGCTATTTTAACCATTCCCCCTTTTTTAAATATTTCCAACTTCTTATCTTTCTTTTAAAAGCATAATTTATTATACTTGGGAATAAATCTGACCAAAGAAGTGAAAGATTTATATGCTGAGAGCTATAAAATATTAATAAAGGAAATTGAAGATGATTTAAAGGAATAGAAAAGTATCCCATGTTCTTGGGTTAGAAGAAATAATACTATTAAAATGGCCATACTGCATAAAGCAATCTATAGATTTAACACAAACTATGTCAAATTACCCATGATATTTTTTACTGAACTAGAACAAATGATGCTAAAATTTATATGGAACCTAAAAGACCTAAAACAATTCTGAGGAAAAAGAACAAAGCAGGGCACATAACCCTCCCTGCTGTCAGACAACACTACAAAGCTACAATAATAAAAACAGTATGGTATTAGCAACAAAACAGACATATGGATCAAGAGAACAGAATAGAGCCCAGAAATAAACCCACGCACTTACAGTCAGTTAATATTTGACAAAGGAGACAAAAATATACAATGGAGAAAGACAGTCTCTTCAGCAAATGGTATTGGGAAAATTGGACAGCTGCATGTAAATCAATGAAGTTAGAATACACCATACACAAAAATAAACTCAAAATGGTTAAAGTCTTAAATATAAGACATGACACCATACAACTCCTAGAAGAGATATAGGCAAAACAATCACTGATGTAAGTCATATGGAGGCAATAGAAACAGAAGCAAAACTAAACAAATGGGACCTAATCAAACTTATAAGCTTTGGCACAGCAAAGGAAACCATGAACAAAATGAAAAGACAACCTATGGGCTAAGAGAAAATATTTGCAGATGATGAGACTGACAAGGGTCTAATTTAAAAAAAAAAATGCAAACAATACAATAACAACAACAACAACAAAAAACCAACAAACAATCCAATCAAAAAATGGTCAAAAGACCTAAATAGGTATTCCTTCAAAGAAGACGTACAGATGGCCACTAAGCACATGAAAACAGCATTGTTAATTATTAGAGAAAAGCAAATCAGAACTACAACAAGGTATCACCTTGCACCAGTCAGAATGACCATCATCAAAAAGTCTACAAATAGTAAATGCTAAAGAGGGTGTAGAGAAAAGGGAGCCCTCCTACACCTTTGGTGAGAATGGAAATTGGTGAAGTTATGAAAGGAGAACATAAGAAATTTCCTCAACAAACTAAAAATAGAGATGCCATATGATCCAACAATCCCAACCCTGGGCATATGTCCAAATGATACTATAATTTGAAAAGATGCATGCACCCGTGTGTTATAGTAGCACCATTTACAATAGCCAAGACATAGAAACAATGTAAATGTCCATCAGCAGATGAATGTTTAAAGAAGATGTGGTATATATGTAAAATGGAATATTATTCAGCCACAAAAAGAATGAAATAATGCCATTTGTAGCTATGTGGATGGGCCTAGGGATTATACTAAGTGAATAAATCAGAAAGAGAAAGACAAATACTATGTGATATCACTTATATGTGGAATCTAAGATATGACACAAATGAATTTATCTATGAATCAGAAAAACTCACAGATATGGAGAACAGACTTGTGACTGCCTAGGGTGGTGGGGCGAGGGTTGGATTGGGATTTTGGGAATAGCAGAAGCAAACTATTGTTTAATGAATAAGTGAATGAATAAAAAAGCCCTATTATATTACATGAAAATATATTCAATATCTTTAATAAACCATAATGGAAAAGAATTATATATATATATTATTCTTATATGTTCTTGCTCTTCGCTCTCATTTTCAATCTATGGCAGCTTTCTTGGGAATTATGCAACATCCTTTAAAGAAGAAAATTATACATTTGTTTTCTTATAGAGTAGACTCAGTATATAATGAATAAAAGCAAATGAGAAAGTGTATTTAAATATTAAAATTACTTTTATCAATCAATTCTTATCCCTGCTTTCCTTAAAAAAAAAGAATACACTATTTTTCTGTTTGAATGAGGTGCCTATTCAATTATAATCTGAATAAAATATATTGGGATTAACAGTATATGTGCAAGTCTACTGTTAATGAACAGTTATTGAATACATTTTAGGGATTTGATAACATCACATTACATCATTTTATTTCTTTCATGGACAAAATGACCATGGTCTTTTAGTTTATAAGATCACTGATGAAAGCTATGAACACTCCCTTTTGAAATAATGAACAGAAAAATTCCATGGTCACCCTCAAGGTCACCCAACCTGGCTTAGATAAATATTATATGCTTTTCGTCTTGAAGAAAACATAGTGCAAGAATGGCTTAAATAAATGGAAAGTGACAATATATTTTGTTCCAAAATGGTGCATAAATTATTTACTTGAGGTATTATACCACCACAACAAAAACATGGAATACAATGAATTAAAAAAATGCTGGTTAACTGTAAATCCTTCACATAAATGGCATACTCTCTATCAAGTAAATGTTTGTTCTGATATCTATATCGGTTAGCCTTTTCAGTATCAGTATCAGTTCAGTTGCTCAGTCGTGTCCAACTCTTTGCAACCCCATGAACCACAACATGCCAGGCCTCCCTGTCCTTCACCAACTCCTGGAGTTTACCCAAACTCATGTCCATTGAGTTGGTGATGCCATCTAACAATCTCATCCTCTATCGTCCCCTTCTCCTCCTGCCTTCGGTCTTTCTCAACATCAGGGTCTTTTCAAATGAGTCAGCTCTTTGCATCAGGTGGCCAAAGTATTGGAGTTTCAGCTTCAACATCAGTCTTTCCAATGAACACCCAGGACTGTTCTCCTTTAGGGTGGATTGGTTGGATCTCCTTACAGGCCAAGGGACTCTCAATTGTCTTCTCCAACACCGCAGCTCAAAAGCATCAATTCTTCGGTGCTCAGCTTTCTTTATAGCCCAACTCTCACATCCATACATGACTACTGGAAAAACCATAGCCTTGACTAGATGGACCTTTGTTGACAAAGTAATATCTCTGCTTTTTAATAGCTGTCTAGGTTGGTCATAATTTTCCTTCCAAGGAGTAAGTATCTTTTAATTTCATGGCTGCAATCACCATCTGCAGTGATTTTGGAGCCCTCCAAAATAAAGTCAGCCACTGTTTCCACTGTTTCCCCATCTATTTGCCATGAAGTGATGGGACCTAATGCCATGATCTTAGTTTTCTGAATGTTGAGCTTTAAGTCAACTTTTTCACTCTCCTCTTTTACTTTAGCCCTTTCAAGAATCCCAAATGACTCTACAATGTTGAAGATTGGGTAGGAACATCAGAGCACATAGAGAAAATATTGACACATAGAATTATCTAAGAGATTGGTCAAATCTTACATAACATCCCATGATTCAGGCAAATGTTCCCAATACTTTTCTTCTGAAAAATTTAAGTCAGTTTTATATAGATTTGGCAAGTTAATGAAACATTTCCCATTTATACTCCTGGGTAGTTGTTGAATATGTTCTTTTCTATTTCCTCATTACAGTACAGATGGCAGTTAACAGTAATACTAACGAAACAGCAATACTAATGAAACAGCAAGCAATTAAAAGAAAAAAATATTCATTCTGTGCAAGTATAAATCACAGACTTTGAAAATGTATCATGAGTCACTGATTATTCTAAGTGTTGGTGTAAATCAGAAAGAAGAACAAAAAGGTGAGAGATCATAAAGCTGTTAATTTCTTCCTAACATTCCAAATTTATTAAGTCTATAGAAAACAAGCTAAAAACATTCTTTAAGGTGTGTGTGTGCACTCAGTCACTCATTTGTGTCTGACTCTGTGGCTCCATGGACTATAGCCCAGAAGGCTCTCTCTCCAAGGAATATTCCAGGCAAGGATACTGGGGTGGATTGCCACTTCCTACTCAAGGGGATCTTCTGGACCCAGGAATTGAACCTGAGTCTCTGGCACCTCTTGCATTGGCAGGCAGATTCTTTACCACTGCACCACCTGGGAAGCCCGTTCTTTAAAGCACATTCTAATTACTTGATATGACAAAAAAATTTTTTTTGTGACTTGAAAATGAAAAAATAGTTTTAAGAAAACTATTATCTAAGAGATAATCCAGTCACAGAATAAAATTGTGGGATGAAAAGACCCATTGACTTGTTGAAAACACCGTACATTTGTCATAAAAGAACTTTTATTGACATTTTCAGGACAAGTTTCCTTTGCCCTTTCTGGGCAACCTTGAGTGCCTATCTATTCTTCAATTTATTATATATTGCTTAAGCATCTGAGAAAACTACTGCACAGTTAGAAAAAACACACTGATCTATTATTTCCCATGTAGTAAAATAAGTCTGTTATCTGAAAGCATTTGAAAGTATATCATATGCTGTCTATGAAAAGTTTTAGTCTTTAGTTTACTCAGTCTCTAAATAGCCTTTGACCAGTTTATTGGCCACTTTTTCTTTCTTGAAACACTTTTTTTTTCCTTCTTAGTTGTCAAGACTCCACATTCTCCTAGTGCTGTATATCCTTAATATCTCCTTCTTTGTCTTTTCTGGCTCTTCCTCTTCTCTCCATTCTCCATGTTCAAGTAGAAATTTTATCCTTAAACTTCATCAATTTGCCTTTACTCACCTCGTAAGTGATTGCATTAGCTGTCATGGCCATGAGTACCTTATCTATATTAACAACTTACTAATTTTTTATCTTCAGCTCCACACCACTTTCCTGGACTCCAGATTCTAATTCTAATCACTGATTCATCAAAACTTCAGTGTTTCACAGGCTTCTCAAACTTTAATATGACAAACACCAAACTCTTAATTTTTTTCTCTGAATTAATCTTCTTTTTTTGATCCTCATTACATGAAATGGCATCACAGCACCTACTTGCTCAGTGCAAATATATTAATATCAACTTTGACTTTCAGTTTAGTTCAGTTCAGTCACTTAGTTGTGTCCGACTCTTTGCAACCCAATGAATCGCAGCACGCCAGGCTTCCCTGTCCATCACCAACTCCCGGAGTTCACCCAGACTCACGTCCATCGAGTCAGTGATGCATCCAGCCATCTCATCCTCTGTCGTCCCTTCTCCTCCTGCCCCCAATCCCTCCCAGCATCAGAGTCTTTTCTAATGAGTCAACTCTTCATATGAGGTGGCCAAAGTACTGGAGTTTCAGCTTTAGCATCATTCCTTCCAAAGAAATCCCAGGGCTGATCTCCTTCAGAATGGACTGGCTGGATCTCCTTGCAATCCAAGGGACTCTCAAGAGTCTTCTCCAACACCACAGTTCAAAAGAATCAATTCTTCAGTGCTCAGTCTTCTTCACAGTCCAACTCTCACATCCATACATGACCACAGGAAAAACCATAGCCTTGACTAGACGAACCTTTGTTGGCAAGGTAATGTCTCTGCTTTTGAATATGCTATCTAGGTTGGTCATAACTTTCCTTCCAAGGAGTTAAGCGTCTTTTAATTTCATGGCTGCAGTCACCATCTGCAGTGATTCTGGAGCCCAGAAAGATAAAGTCAGTCAATGTTTCCACTGTTTCCCCATCAATTTCCCATGAAGTGATGGGATCGGATGCCATGATCTTCATTTGCTGTATGTTGAGCTTTAAGCCAACTTTTTCACGCTCCTCTTTCACTTTCATCAAGAGGCTTTTTAGTTCCTCTTCACTTTCTGCCATAAGGGTGGTGTCATCTGCATATCTGAGGTTACTGATATTTCTCCCGGCAATCTTGATTCCAGCTTGTACTTCTTCCAGCCCAGCGTTTCTCATGATGTACTCTGCATATAAGTTAAATAAGCAGGGTGACAATATACAGCCTTGATGTACTCCTTTTCCTATTTGGAACCAGTCTGTTGTTCCATGTCCAGTTCTAACTGTTGCTTCCTGACCTGCATACAAATTTCTCAAGAGGCAGGTCAGGTGGTCTGCTATTCCCATCTCTTGAAGAATTTTCCACAGTTGATTGTGATCCACACAGTCAAAGGCTTTGGCATAGTCAATAAAGCACAAATAGATGTTTTTCTGGAACTCTGTTGCTTTTTCCATGATCCAGTGGATATTGGCAATTTGATCTCTGGTTCCTCTGCCTTTCTAAAATCAGCTTGAACATCAGGAAGTTCACGGTTCACATATTGCTGAAGCCTGGCTTGGAGAATTTTGAGCATTACTTTACTAGCATGTGAGATGAGTACAATTGTGCGATAGTTTGAGCATTCTTTGGCATTGCCTTTCTTTGGGATTGGAATGAAAACTGACCTTTTCCAGTCCTGTGGCCACTGCTGAGTTTTCCAAATTTGCTGGCATATTGAGTGCAGCACTTTCACAGCATCATCTTTCAGGATTTGAAGTAGCTCAACTGGAATTCCATCACCTCCACTAGCTTTGTTCATAGTGATGCTTTCTAAGGCCCACTTGACTTCACATTCCAGGATATCTGGCTTTAGGTCAGTGATCACACAATCGTGATTATCTAGGTTGTGAAGATCTTTTTTGTACAGTTCTTCTGTGTATTCTTGCCACCTCTTCTTAATATCTTCTGCTTCTGTTAGGTCCATACCATTTCTGTCCTTTATCGAACCCATCTTGGCATGAAGTGTTCCCTTGGTATCTCTAATTTTCTTGAAGAGATCTCTACCTTTTCTCATACCAATGAGGCTAGTTGATTTCTTTTAGTATAGCTCTAACTTAAAATATATCCCAAGTCCCCTATCTTATTATAAATCCTATGTTTTATTTTCAATATATTCTCTACTAGTATCAAGATAGCCTATTGAAAAGCAGAGATATTACTTTGTCAGCAAAGGTCCATCTAGTCAAGGCTATCGTTTTTCCAGTGGTCATGTATGGATGTGAGAGTTGGACTATGAAGAAAGCTGAGCGCTGAAGAATTGATGCTTCTGAACTGTGGTGTTGGAGAAGACTCTTGAGAGTCACTTGGACTGCAAGGAGATCCAACCAGTCCATCCTAAAGGAGATCAGTCCTGGGTGTTCATTGGAAGGACTGATGCTGAAGCTGAAACTCTAATACCTTGGCCACCTCATGTGAAGAGTTGACTCACTGGAAAAGACCCTGATGCTGGGAGGGATTGGGGACAGTAGGAGAAGGGGACAACAGAGGATGAGATGGCTGGATGGCATCACCGACTCAATGGACATGAGTTTAAGTGAACTCTGGGAGTTGGTGATGGACTGGGAGGCCTGGCGTGCTGTGATTCATGGGGTTGCAAAGAGTCAGACACAACTGAGCGGCTGAACTGAACTGAGTACCAAGAGAAGACCTTAAAAAACCCAGGTAAGTTCCTGTAACTCCCCTGGTCATGACCTTTCAGTGGCCTTCTGTGAAAATAAAAACATCCGAAGTTCTTACTATAGCCTACATGGCCCTATATGAAGTAGTCCTTGAAATTATTTATCTAATTTCATCTACTACCTTCCTTCTCACCTCTTCAAGGAACCACAGTCTTTTGCTATTTCTTGTACACAAATCTAGAATCTTTCTGGTTTAAGGCCCTATTACTTGCTGGTCTCTGAGTCTAAATGTTTTTTCTCCAAATATTGAATGACTTGCTTTCCTAGTTTATTTAAGTGTGTGCTTAGGTATGATCACCATAGAGTCCTTCCTTGATCACCATATATAAAATAGCTCTTCACTTACTCTCTCTGTTGTTTTATCTATATCATTACTAACACTGTTAGGGTATGTATTGTTTTCTGATTTCCACTTTCCTAAACATGACTACAACAAGGCCTTAATCTGCATTACTTAACATTTCCTAAGCATGTTTCTGGCACTTAGCAGGTACTTAATACATATTACTTGAATGGATGAATGAATGAGTAAATGAATGAATCCTAACTACAAATGCACTTCCAATTAAATTGTTACTATAAAGCAAGTGTGTGTATCAGTCACACAGCCATGTCTGACTCTTTGTGACCCCTGGGATTGTAGCCTGCTAGGCTCCTCTGTCCGTGGGATTTTTCAGGCAAGAATACAGCAGTGGGTTGCCATTTCCTTCTCCAGGGAATCTTCCTGTCCCAGGGATCAAACTCACATCTCCTATGTCTCCTGCATAGCAGGTGAATTCTTTACCTTCTGTGCTATCAGCAAAACCCCATAGACAACCAATATCATGTGTAGTGAATCACAGTTAACAATAATAGCATTTCTCTGTAGTTTTGTCAATAAAAGTCCAATGTTTTAACATTCTGAAGAATGTTATATGAATAAGCAAACAATATTTGTCTTTCACTTTCCGAAGCCATTATAATTATTACATACCATGACTGTCTCTAATCATCTACCTTTCCTTGTTCTGACACTGGGAAATTTAAAATAATGATTAAGTAATGACTAACCAACTTGAGTTTTCTTTCTAATCTCTAAATTCTTTCTTAAAGCATCTGCTGCTGCTAAGTCACCTCAACGTGTCTGACTCTGTGTGACCCCATAGATGGCAGCCCACCAGGCTCCCCCCGTCCCTAGGATTCTCTAGGCAAGAACACTGGAGTGGGTTGCCATTTCCTTCTCCAATGCATGAAAGTGAAAAGTGAAAGTGAAGCCGCTCAGTCGTGTCAGACTCTTAGCCACCCCATGGACTGCAGCCCACCAGGCTCCTCTGTCCATCGGATTTGCCAGGCAAGAGTACTTGAGTGGGGTGCCATCTAAGGGTGGATAAAAGTTTCTGATATATTTTTAGCACTGACCATTCATAAGACATTTTAATATTCTTTTTTCTATGCATTAGCTTGTTAGGACTGCCATAACAAAATAACACAGATTTAAACAGAAATTTATTTTCTCATCTCTGAAGGCTGGAAAACCAAGGCAAGGCATCAGCAGATTTGATTTCTTCTTGGTTTGCAGACACAAGGTTTTTATTGTGTTTTCATATGGACTTCGCAGAAGGCAATGGCACCCAACTCCAGTACTCTTGCCTGGAAAACCCCATGAAGGGAGGAGCCTGGTAGGCTGCAGTCCATGGGGTCGCTAGGAGTCGGACACGACTGAGAAACTTCACTTTCACTTTTCACTTTCATGCATTGGAGAAGGAAATGGCAACCCACTCCAGTGTTCTTGCCTGGAGAATCCCAGGGACGGGGGAGCCTGGTGGCCTGCTGTCTATGGGGTCGCACAGTGTCAGACACGACTGAAGTGACTTAGCAGCAGTAGCAGCATATGGTCTTTCCTCTGTGTGTACATGTGCCTGGTATCTCTCTGGGTTCAATTTTCTCTTCTTGTAATGTTACCAGTCAGATTGAATACAGACTCATGCTTATGGCCTCATTTTATCTGAATCACCTCTTTAAAACCCTTTTCTACAAATATATGACATTCTGAAGTTCTAGGCTTGGGGTATCAACATATGAATTTTGAGAGACATAGATCAGCCCATGGCACTCTGTTATCCACATTTTATCAAGACAGCTTCTGCTTTTTTATCTTTCACATCAAAGTTTGTTATCTGTGTTATAGAATACAAATATCCTTGTCAGAGACAACTTCCTTGATTAAATTCATTCAAAGTGATAAATATTTTTATTAAATTCATTCAGAGTGATAAATATTTTTAGAGATCATGCGATCAATAAGGATACTAAATTAAGTTGACAAATAAAATGGTACTTTGGTCTCAGGGGGTTAGGAGAAGGAGAGCACACTGACTTGGAGCTCAGAAATCACCTTTTCCTAAATTCATCACCCAAATCATCTCCTTGACTCCTAGAACTTAGTTTGTTGCTATTTAGCATCTGTGATAGAATTTTGGCCCTTTGACCTTTGCTCTTGGTGCCAACCTGTGAATAAATATATTATGTTACATGGCAAAAATGAATTTGCAAATGTAATTAAGGTTAATAATCAATTGACTTTAAAAAGATTATCATGGCTTTCCAGGTTGTCCCAATACAGTTGCATGAAGCATTAAAAGCAAAGCATTCCCTTGGCTGAGAACAGAAGAGGAAGTAAGAGATTTGAGAATGAGAACAGCTCCATGGATGTTACTGGCTTAGTGATAGAGGAGGATGCATGATAAAGAATGTGGACAGCTTGAAGAGCTGAGGATGACTCCTGATCACCAGTCAGCAAGAAAAAAGGATCTTAGTCCTACAATAGCAAGAACTGGATTCTATCCAACACTGATCCTGAAAGTTGATTCTTCACCAGATCCTGGAGATAGGAGCCCAGCCAGATATTTTGACTTCTATCTTGTGAAACATTGGAAAAGACCCTGATGCTGGGAAAGATTAAGGGCAGGAGGTGAAGCAGGCAACAGAGGATGAGATGGTTGGATGGCATCAATGACTCAATGGACATAAGTTTGAGCAAACTCCGGGAGACAGTGAAGGTCAGGGAAGCCTGGCGTGCAGTAGTCCATGCAGTCACAAAGAGTCAGATAGGACTGAGCAACTGAACAACGACAACACCCTTGTGAAAACCTGAGCACTGATTTCAGTTAAACTATTCCATACATCTGACGGTATTATGAGCTCATCAGTTTATGTTGCATTAATTTGTTAATTTTAAATTTCCTGTGTTACAGCAGCAATAGAAAACTAATGTACTTCCCTGGTGGTCCAGTGGCTAAGACTGTGCTGTCAATGCAGGGGGCTGAGGTATGATTCTTGGTCAGGGAATTAGATCCCATGCGCTGAAACTAAGAGTTCTCATGCCACAACTAAGACCTAGCATAGCCAAATAAATACATAAACAAATATTTTTTAAAAAAAGAAAATTAATGCAGTAACTTGGTACTCAGTAAAATTTAAATAGATTCAGATAGGTCCTGTTTGTAGGATTTCTAATTTTCTGTGGGGTTGAGAGATATAGGTCTCTTGTTCTATCGATGAAACTTCATCTTGATAGGCAGAAGTCTATGAAGTTTGTTAGTTACTTTCTTGATTAATTCACCCATTCATTCATTAACTCATTCACCAAATGTTTATGGATACCTAGAACATGCAAAAGATTACATTAAATGCTGGCAATATGTCAGAAAATTTTAAAAAATGCATAGTTCCTGTCCATATATACTGATTTTCTACAGGGGAAAGCAGAAATTAAATGAGTTATTTTATATAATGTGATGCAGAGTCACAAAATAGCCCCCAATTGGTCATGCCTTCTTGCATTCATGCCCTGTGCATTGTTATAGTTCTGCTTCTTCCAACAAAAGGTAAAATCTGTCTCTCCACCTCTTTAGTCTGGGCTGGCTACAACTTTGGCTAAGAGAATAAAATGGAAGTTTGCTGTATGAATTCTGTATCCTAGGTCTTGAGATGCCTTATTGTTTCTGTTCTTGCTTTCTTATGCTGTCCTAAGACTATAATGATGTAAGAAAGCCAGGTTAACATACTGGAGAATGAGAGGCCATCAGCACCAACTTTCAGATAAGTGAATAAAGCCAATTTGTTCTGTCTAGTTGAGTGAGCCTGGGAAAGACCAGCAGATGAAATAGCAGTTGCTATGTTTATTTTGAAGCCTTTGAACTTGGGGAAAACTGTCACACAGAAGAAGGTAAGTGTTATAAATAATCAGTGAGATAATTAAAATCGGGCTATTTTGTTACAAAGGAGATTTATTAAGAAGGCCTCATTCAAGATGGTCTAAGAGATTGGAAGTTGAATTCTAAAGGATGAGTAAGAATTTACAATGTGAAGGATGTGTATATTAGAGTTGGGTAGGGTGGATTGTAAATCATTCAAAGCAGATTAAAGAACAGAATCTGGAGTAGAAGCCACAAATGTGACCAACTAAAAGAACTGAAAAGAAGTGTTCATGACTGGACATCAGGAACCAGGGAGGACAGTTGTGAAACATAAGGCCAGTGAAGTTATGATGAGAGTTTTATAGGTGTTGCGAGAGACTGAAGTTAAGAGACCTGGACATTTCTCTGAAAAAGCAAGTCATAGAAACACTGTGGGGGAAGAAGGATAGATATGTTTTGAATATTCTGCAATACAAACCTGGGTAAAATAAATTATTTACCATAACGTCTAAGGATTTTAGGTATAGAAGACAAAAGCAACTTAAACAGCTATGAGAGTATCCTATCTGCAGCCTTTAAACCAGTACCCTAGAGACTATTCCAGCTTGTGCTTCATCCAGTCCAGCATTTCACATGATGTACTCTGCATATAAGTTAAATAAGCAGGGTGACAATATACAGCCTTGTATATATACAATATATTCCTTTGAAATCAAGATTGATGGAAGAAACGTTAACCTCAGATACGCAGATGACATTACCCTATGGCAGAAAGAAAAGAAGAACTAAAGAACCTCTTGATGAAAGTGAAAGAGGAGAGTGAAAAAGTTGGGTTAAAACTCAACATTCAAAAAAAGAAGATTAATGGCATCCAATCCCATCACTTCATGGCAAATAGATGGGGAAACAATGGAAATAATGACAGATTTTATTTTGGGGGGCTCCAAAAATCACTGCAGATAGTAACTGCAGCCATGAAATTAAAAGGTGCTTGCTCCTTGGAAGAAAAGCTATGACCAACCTAGACAGCATATTAAAAAGCAGAGACATTACTTTGCCAACAAAGGTCCATCTAGTCAAAGCTATGGTTTTTTCAGTAGTCATGTATGGATGTGAGAGTTGGACGATAAAGAAAACTGAGGGCTGAAAAATTGATGCTTTTGAACCATAGTGTTGGAGAGGACTCTTGAGAGTCCCTTGAACTGTAAGGGAATCAAACCAGTCCATCCTAAAGGAAATCAGTCCTGAATATTCATTGGAAGGACTGATGATGAAGCTGAAACTCTAATACTTTGGCCACCTGATGCAAAGAACTGATTCATTGGAAAAGACTCTGATCCTGAGAAAGATTGAAGGCAGGAAAAAAAAGGGGATGACAGAGGATGAGAAGGTTGGATGGCATCACTGACTCAATGGACATGAGCTTGAGGAAGCTCCAGGAGTTGATGATGGACAGGGAAGCCTGGCATGCTGCAGTCCATGGGATCACACAGAGTCTGACAGTCTGATTGACTGACCAGAGACTATCCACTGCACCAACTGCCCCTAAAGAAGATATAGCTCCCAGTTTTGCACAAAGAAGCAAGGATTTTTACTTTCCATTTGACTTTTTTTTTTCCCTAGCCAAAACATTTTTAAGAAGGCTTGAAACAACCTAGGATTGTGGAAGATATTTTCAGAGTCGCATACTTCTAAGAATCTCAGTAATTACTTAGTTCAATTCTTTTATTTTGTAGATTAGGAAGCAACTTTCAGAAGAATGACTGATCTACAGAATTTTCAAGTGACACTGTAGCTTGAAGCCTCGTAGCTCAGTTGGTAAAGAATCTGCCTGCAATGCAGGAGACCTGTGTTCTATTCCTGGGTTGGGAAGATCCCCTGGAGAAGGAAATGGCAATCCACTCCAGTATTCTTGCCTGGAAAATCCCATGGACAGAGGATCCAGGCGGGCTACAGTCCATGGGGTCGCAAGAGTTGGACATGACTTAGCAACTAACCACCACCACCACAGAGTTTTCAGGCTAGATAATGATGAAAGAGTAGAATCCAGATTACTTGAATTTCATTTCCACATTTTTAATAAGATTTGCTTCTGTTGATTATTTAGTTGCCTCAAACTTGAGGGGTACTTGGTCAGGTACTTCTCAATACTCTTTAAAAGCAGACCTGCCTAATTCATTAGGCTTGCATCTAAGGATGTCATTAATATAAAAAACATGATTATGCCCACTTTTGGTCACTCAATTAATTGTTCCTGGGGAAGTTAACAATTAACTTTATCCTGTATACTGATCTTCCCACTTCCCTTAAGCTCTCCTTATCAGGCTGATTTAGGGGGAACTTGAAAATCTCTTCCTTTCAGGTGTTATGACTTCAACTGTCAAATGGTCTTTTAGCCAGAGTTAATTGTGAGACCTTTCAAAAGTACTGTAAAATGTGTCTTTAAAAATTTATAATTCACTGGGAACAAACAAAAAAAGATCAAAACATATTTTCAGGGCCAATTTTTGTTTCAGTGTATTATAGAGTATTTTCTTTTTAGCATCTTTGCATTCATGCTCAGTTGCTCAGCAATGGCTGACTCTTTGCAACTCCGTGGACTATAGGCCACCAGGCTCCTCTGTCCATTGGATTTCCCAGTCAATAGTACTAGAGTGGGTTGTCATTTCCTTCTCCAGGGGGTGGAAGATCAGTCCAGGGAAATGCTGAAAATATTCCATTTCAGCTTTTAGGGGAAAAAAAAAAGTTTAGCTACAGAATCACATTCTTATTTGTTGCTCTAAATGTGAGCATTCTCTTTATTGTCATTTTCAATTCTTGAATATTAGAGAGCTTTTACTTCCTAATGGAGAGCATTTGAAGGAGACATACCTTTTGTCTGTTTCAGACAAGGGCTGTTAATTTTTTTCAGGTTTTGTTCATGCAAAACTTAATGCATGAAAGGATAAGGGAATCAAGATAAAGGAAAATGTCAGCAGAAAATGATCTCTTTCTACATTTCCTTGTACTTGCGGACTGCCAATAAGGATCTGTATTATACCTTTCTTTTGTCTACCTTGCTATGCCTAACATGCCAATGCAACAGAAATGGGATGAAGGATAGCCTAGCTTGATGCCTTTTTAAAATTATAAAATCCTGAAAGTCATTCCATTCAGACAGACACATGTGAACAATATCCTGCTTTCAGTGAAATTGATGCATGTGAACCTGAATATCTAGCAACAAAGAAAGAAATGTGATATTTCACACTTGAAGCTTTCAGATGGATTTTGTGCTTTGTGTAAGTTCTGAATTCATTATCAAATACATGCTTTCAAAATCAGCTCAAAGAACTGCCAAGGGATAAGTTAGGGAGGGGAGAAACAAAGTGAAAACACAGTTGTTTAGAGTTTAAACAGTACATCATTTTCGAATAAAATGTCTATAGTAAATTGCAGATTGAGGGAGAAAATTATTATATTCTGTGATTGAGCTTCTTAAGCCACAGGGCTTTTGTGATGAGAAGGGGCATGTACATAAAATGTAAATGAAGGCTAAAAGTATATGTAATCATGTAGTCTTCTATTTTGAGGTGTTTTGCATATGATTCTGTGTGTGTATGTGTGTGTATCTGCATGTGCATTACAGAAAGCATTGTTTTAATTGCCTGAGTAACTTCTCTTATTAACCTATCTGGATTCCATTGTACTAACATTTTGCTCACCTTTCAACTTCTTTAATGTTTCTCCGTGGTTTGAAACAACATAAATTTGGCTTCCTCATCAAGAAGCTCATTTAGCTGCAGCTTGATTGCAAGCAATTTGCCCTAAGTAGCTCCATCTTTTAATTGTCTGTGCCTTTTTCCAATCTATAAACTGTAACTTCAGGCAGGCCATTTTTGTCTTACTATTTCCTCCTTAGAAAAGCATATCTAATAACCCCCATATCCTTGTGGCTTTAGGCATCCCTCTCAACATGAACAGAAGGAACAGGATTTTCATGCAGCTCTAACCGATTTACAAAATAAATCCCCCCAATTTTTGGTATCTGGAAAGAGATAAATCAAATATGATCTACAAAAGTTAATGTTGTATCTTGTTATTTCTAAGGAGAAAAGATAAGAAGGAAAAGAGAACATCAGTCTCTATGACAAATAATGACAAAACAAGAAAGTTCTCATTGAAATCAGAGAGGTTGTAATTCACTCCATAAATTCTTATTTTATTCTGGAACTAAAGAAAGGTATTCTAGCCATTCTGAACTGGCATAAATTTATCTAGTAAAGACAGAAAATAAGACATCATTACATATCTAGGTTTTCTCAAGTCTATTCATAAAATAATTTTTTTAGGATAATTTTATTGATGTTCAATGATATGATACTGTTTCCAAATCTATTTACTACTTACAATTAATCCATTTTATCTAAAGCATACCATAAATGTATTAGATAGTGTATATTCATTGATAAGCCATTCTAAACATACAAACCATACATTGTTATGATCAGAACAATTGTTTACTTTATTCTGAAACTAACTGATAAAATATAAAGTATCCATTGTGCTCCCCCAAAATATAGAGAGAAGTTAATATGTCCTCATTCCTTTATTTTCAGTAATAGATACTCTCTTAATCTCTTTGTCCTCTAATCAACTGAATATTTCCCTTTCGTTCTTGTTTTAGAGGTTATAGTGGACATATCAAATGTTTGGAATATATAGGTCTAAAAATAGTCTTAATAGTAAAGAGGAGACCTGTTGCTAGTGTGAATCTAGCTATAGAAAGATAAGGGATCCAGGCATTGGCATTTTAATATTTCGTTATAAAGCTTAGGCTAGATCATTCAAAGTGTGAAAGTGTTAGTTGCTCAGTAGTGTCCAACTCTTTACAACCTCATGGACTGTAACCCATCAGACTCCTCTGTCCATGGGATTTCCCAGGCAAGAATACTGGAGTGGGTAGCCTTTCCCTTTTCTAGGGGATCTCCTTGATTCAGGGATTAAACCCAGGTCTCCCACATTGCAGGCAGATTCTTTACTGACTGAGCCAGTAGGGAATCTAGATCATTGAATAACCATTTAATTGATCATTCCCAGCCATATTCTTTATTAAGAAAATGTAAATTGAAAAAAATGCCCTTGGGATAAGAAAAGTCTTTACCTAGGTTAGAAGGTTTAGTTTACCATGTTAGTTTATATACTTAAAAAAAAAAATGGAACTATGATTTTTTTTTATGCTCCAGAACATTTTACTTGGAAATTTTCACTAGAAGTAAAAAACAAAAACAAAAATAGTAAGCAACAGCAGCACATACATATTGCATACTTTAATTGTGGATTCATTTCATGGGTGCTCAGTCCTTAGTTATATCTGACTCTTTGTGACCCAATGGACTGCCTCTCACCAGGCTTCTCTGTCCATGGTATTCTCCAGGCAAGTGGATACATTAATTGTGTGTTAATATACTACTTCTGGAGAAGAAATTGGCAACCCACTCCAGTGTTCTTGTCTGGAGAATCCCAGGGACAGGGGAGCCTGGTGGGCTGTCGTCTCTGGGGTCGCACAGAGTCGGACACGACTGAAGCGACTTAGCAGTAGCAGCAGCATACTACTTCTATAACATGATAGTTCATATTGTGTTAAAAAATAATACATGGAGGTAATAATAGAGAACAATGGAATCCTGTATTCTGTGGCAGAAGGGGTATCCTTTTTGGACCTTTTTTTTTCTTTGTTTATTAGGAGGTATTTTCTTAAAGATCAGCCAAGTGAAATAAAGCTACAGTTTACTTTAATTCTCGGTCCTGACTAGTAGAGAAAAAGACCTTGAGAATTTTATTTTCCTACAGAATGTTTCAAACACTAAGCTTGACAATCTCAGAAACTCTTTAAGTAAAAGCACCAGTCTTTTACTATTGGCTTTTGCAGAAATTAAAAAGAAAAAGAAGTATAATTTGCTTTATCAATTATTGAAGTAATTACTTATTTCAATACTAATTGGATTCAGAGTTGACTTCTGAGATGTTATTCTTTTACCTCATCTAGATCTTTCTGTTTGAGCATACCGTTGGTTGACTTTCTTTAAACTTATGATTTTCTTCTATGTAAATTTGATCATTATAAAAGGTCTATGAGCTGGATCCATCCACAAGCGGATTCCATATAGTATACTCGAGGACAGTTTACTATGTTGTATGACACTTCTGAAAGTGGGTGCATGCATGTTCAGTTCAGTTCAGTTCAGCTGCTCATTCATGTCTGAATCTTTGTGACCCCATGGACTGCAGCATGCCAGGCCTCTCTGTCCATCACCAATTCCTGGAGTTTACTCAAACTCATGTCCATAGAGTCGGTGGTGCCATCCAACCATCTCATCCTTTGTTGTCCCCTTCTCCTCCTGTCTTCAATCTTTCCAAGCATCAGGCTCTTTTCAAATGAGTCAGTTTTTCACATTAGGTGGCCAAAGTATTGGAGTTTCAGCTTCAGCATTAGCCCTTCCAATGAATATTCAGGACTGATTTCCTTTAGGATGGACTGGTTGTATCTCCTTGCTGTACAAGGTATTCTTAATGCTCAGTCATATCCAACTCTTTGCAATGCTATGGACTGTAGCCTACCAAACTCCTCTCTCCATGAGATTCTCCAGGCAAGAATACTGGAGTGGTTTGCATGCCCTCCTCCAGGGGATCTTCCTAACCCAGGGATCAAACCTGCATCTCTTACACCTCCTGTATCAGTAAGCATTTCTGTATCACTAGGGCCGTCTGGGAAGCCCTCTGCAAGTGATACAGAACTTTGCTATACAGAGAGACAGGTTAAAAATATGACAGCCCTTCCTTATAGTGATGTGGATATTTGGTTCTGTTCCAAGAGATTTGGGGCCTTAGAAATGTAGCTGTTTTAAATAAATAAGTGTCATGCATGTCCTAACACGTAAGTATATGTTTCACAATGTGTGAGAGAAAAAAACAAAATAGACCTAGCATTGTTATCTATAGGGATAATCTTTTAGAAAGTAATAACTAGAATGCTAGTTCATTCATTCATTTATTCATTCAACAATTTACTAAATGCCTACTATGTGCAAGGCCCCAGATACAGTGATGAACACAATAGGCAAGATTGGAAGCTTCATGAGGCAAACATTTTAGTGGAAAAGATTGAGATCAACTACTAATTGTATAATGATGGCAGCTTTTTTTGGATGGTTATAAGTGGATTTCTTTAAGTTTAGGGCCAATATTCATAAAAGAGCAGCATTTAAGTTGAGATCTGAAATGTAGGGAATAGCTTGATAAATAAGATTATTTCAGGCAAAGATTAAAAAGCACATTTATTGCAATTTGATCTACCATTTATAGAATCAAAGGAACTACTGTAATCACCACTGTAGTTGTTTTTATACTGTGTACTTTTCATTTTATTCCAAGTTGGTTTAGGTTTTCTTATTATTTTCCTATTATTTACTTTTTTCTTACCTTTACTATCCACAATCAAATAGGGCAGTGGAAGCTGGGAAGAACAATGAAATAACTGTTTTTTTTTTTTTTTTCCACATTGCCAAATCAGTATATAATTTTTTTAAAAATTCCTAATCCCCATAAATTGTAAATGCCAGCTAAATGAGATGAGAGACCAAATCTCCTGATTCTTTTAGAGCTCACATTATCTGTATATAGGGACACACAGATGTTAACAACACAAAATCTACAAATGTTTAGTGTAATGAAAAACTGTAAATGAACAAATAAATAGAACCACTAGTTGCTATTATCAAGATTTCATGCAATAATTTGTTACTAATACATAAGAAATGTGTGTAGAGTCATCACCATTCTAAAAATGCAGACTATTTAAAAACTATTTTATGTTTAGAAAAGAAATTCACATCTCAAATTTTCACTTTTATCTATATAGACTATCTTTCAAACCTACTGGACAGGTTGAAGTACATGTGAAATCAATTCTTGGGAGTGCTGAAGCATTTTACTCATAAGTTTCACAGTATGGTTATTTTTGGATCAGCATCAGAAGTTTTGGGGGTATTATCTGACTACTCAAACAACTTAGATAATAGGTGGCGGACACTGCAGATCTTGTTTCTTATCAACTTTATCCCAAATTAAAATACCAGGGATGGAATAATATTTTCCTCTGAGTCATGTATTTTTCCACTAGCTTAAGAGTCTTTTTTTTTATTTAATTTCTTCAGCTCAAGGTATCTGACAGAAAAATTTCTTTGAATCTGCACTTGATTATTAGTCTCATTTACTCTGTGCAACAGCAAGGATCCTGTTTTCTTGGAAATATTTGAGACAGACTCATGGTGAGCTATAAAGTTATTAATGTTGCTTGATATTTGCTTTGACAGCTGCTCTGTACTCTCTTTAATCATCTTCATCATGGTCTGTAACTCTTTTTTCTCTCCATTTCACTTTTGCCTGTTGCTTAGAGAGGATATAGCACACAGGAAACCTGATAAATCTCCTTTCCCTTCAAATTCCCCATGATTTTTTCTATTCTCCAAATTTAACTTCATTTTTTCATTCTTATATTTATTTATTTAATAAAGAGATATTCAACATTGATCATATGCAAGATACCAGGTGAGGAGATATTATGGAGATATTAGATAAAAACATAATTTATGCTTTTATTAAATGTATTAATAAACATAATATATTAACAAATGTAATACATTAACAGATATATTAATTTGCATTTATTAATTTACATACTTAGCTTGGCTAAGACAGACTAACAGTAGAGTAGTAGCCTGTGACAAGGCTCACAACACAGTGGCTAACTCTGTGGATTTTGGAGTCAAGCAGATGTGGATTTGAATCCTATTCACAATTCTCTAACTAAATGATGCTATGTGCTAAGCTACTTAATACCTCCCATTTATCCCCAAGTTTTTTTTATCTGTAAAGTGGGAATAATATTATGCCTTCTATAATGAAGATGAAATAACTGGAAGGTCTACATCATTGTTAAGGCTTTAATAAATGATAATAGCAACTGTGGTGAGAGGAATGTTAATAAATATGGTAATACAATGATAACAAGGAAAATCAGTTAAAAAATAAAGCAAGGTGCATGATAAGTAGAGATTTAGAAATCATGGAAAATGAAAATAGTGATATGACTATGGGGGGCCTTGGGGGTCAATGACTGTCATGAGCCTTCACAGTTGAATATGTTGCCTAATATGATATGTGGGCTTCCTGGTGGCTCGGATGGTAAAGAATGTGACTACAATGCTGGAGACCTGGGTTTTCAGGTCAGGAAGATCCCCTGTAGAAGGTAATGGTGACTCATTCCAATTGTCCTGGAAAATTCCATGGACAGAGGAGCCTGGCAGACTGCAGCCCATAGGGTCACAAAGAGTTGGACACAAATGAATGACTAACACTCTCACATTTTTTTCCTTTTCAATATGGTATGTATGTAGCTAACTGGAGAGACTGAAAGGAAATTGTTCTTGCCATCAATGGATAATCTCAGAGTAAATGCCCTAAACCAGGAGTATAGCATATATTGTCTCATTTAATCCTTATATCAACCCGATAAGCTATGAACTCCCAATCCTCCACCACTTTAGTCACCATTTTATAGATGAAACAATCGAGGCACAGAGCAGATAAGTCACTCATTCCAGCCCCAGCTAAAAGTGAGTGGAGCAATAATATTAACATACATTAGCTTTCCAACAAAATATAGTAATTCCCATTTACCCACAGTTTTGCTTTCCAAAGTTTCAGTTGTCTGCAGTCAATATGATCTGAAAATATTAAATAAAAAATTCCCTCAAATAAACAATTTATCTGTTTTGAATTGCACAGTCCTAAATAGCATTATGGAATCCTGCACAGTCCTGCTCCTTCCCACCTAGGATCTGAATCTTGTGCCCAGTGAATCTGGCATGTTAGTCACTGAGTAGTTGACTAAGTTACTAGATCACCTGTCATTGTATGATGGTACTTGCGTTCAAGTCACCCTTATTTTACTTAACAATGGCCCCGAAGCATAAGAATAGTGATGCTGGCAATTCAGATATTCTCTTATTGCCTAATGTATAAATTAAACTTTATCTTAGGTATATGTGTTTAGAAAAACATAGTGTGTATATATATAGAGAGAGAGAGAGACAGAGAGTTTGGTTCTGTTGTAGTTTTAGGCTCCACTAGGGTGTCTTGGCACATATCTCCCTTGGATAAGGGAGGACTACTGTATAGGCTTTATAAGGAGAAAATACCTTCAGTTTAGCTCACATTCTGTTCTAGTACACAGTGTAGTCTCTGGCACCTGCTAGGTTATGGAATGAATTGTTCAACATTCCTGTTTGTTCAACAGTCCATGCTGATTCTTTGTAGCGTTGAGCCCTGATGACAGAGATAAAGTCTCTGTGCTTTGCATGATAAGTAGTAGAGTCTTTTAGGAGAGAACTAAGAATCTAGCTGTACTGCTCATAACAAACGGGGAAAAGCAATATGGAAGACTTCTCTGTGTATGCAGAAGATCAGAAATAAAGCTTCAGAGTAGGCACATACTAATGGAGATGAACAGGTTGGAGTAAATGGGGAGATATGGGAGAGTGATTTTTTTAAACTGGGTGACTTTTAAGTGCTATTAAAATAGCATCTACTGTTTTAATAACAGGAATGTAAAGTAAAGCATTTTGTATTTTAACCTATTGTCTTTTGAGCAGTTGGGAAAATATCTAAATATTCAGGAGGTATTTGGAAATGGAGTATTAGAGCTCAGGAGTATAGTAAAGTGGTAAATGCAAATTTGAAAGTTTCTAGTATTAAAGTGGTATTTGTAAAATGAAATGATGGAATTCCTAAGGGAGCTTGCATTTTTATTGTAAAGGCTAATTTTTTTTTCCTTCAGGTAAAGTCATATCTCTGAAGAGGTATAATTATAGGAAAGCCTTAACTGAAGTTTGTTCCTTGGTTAAAAACAAGACATGAAATACAAATTTGACTGTGAGATGCAAAAACATTTCAATTACCCCTGGGCACTAAACACCAAGGCTGAATATCTTATATAAACAAATAATTAGCTCTGGAAATAATAGTTTAAGCAAGTTAATTAATGAACTTTTAATTTTTTCCTTTTCTGCTGAGGATTTCAGCTTTATTCAGGTTTCAGATTTCACACACACAAATGATTGAATACAGTTTAATTTTGCCAATATGAGAAGGAGGCCACTCTCTAAGTGTTACAAATGAAAGTTCAGGGGTTCATTGTCTTGACCATTGCCACAATTTTCTTTTTCTATAAGGATATACAAGCCTATCAAGGAAAATTCCTTCTAACCAGTTCCAGGCTTTGCTTTTTCACAATATTCCTGGTAAAGAGGATCAACATCTCAACTAAGATGCAGCATTTCGCCTCTTAGGGAACAGATGTGCTGCTGTTTGCATAGCTTCCAGGGGTTCTGCCAACTAGTGGGCCTTATTATGGAAAATAACACTGGAAACTCTTTACAACACTGTTGCTGGGAATCAAGCTTAGAGCTGCTGCTCCATGTACAGCAGCTTTTACTGTGTGTAGTTATATTTTAGGAACCATAATTATCCTGGGAACTTAATAGAATCTGTTAAACCGAGCTGTGTTCAAACAGAATTAGGTGAGAGTTTTAGATTTAATTGAGATTTCCAGAGATAATTTTCAGGTATTGAAAATGAATAATTACAAACTAAATATATCATTGCACTCTTAATTATGATAGTGAGGGATACATCAAGGAAATTTTATGGTCTGTAGTGTTTTAAAAATGGTTGTGGAGAAATATTATATTTCTCATAAAAATATAATAGCATTTTTAGTGATCATAATCCCAACTTCTATATTTTTATTGTCATTAAGCACTTAATTAGGAATTGAGGAGTTCATTTTTTGTTTGTTTTTAATAAAGTACTACCTAAAAACAGTGAAAAATGAAAAATCTGATGTCTTACGTGAAGTTTCTGGGGATTGTTTAGCAGCCACACACTATTATTCACAGGAAATCAGAGATCACCAGAACTGACTCAGTGACTTTGACATAATGCCTCTGGCAAACAATTCCAAAACACAAACACAGGTTTATCCTGAACATGTGGCAACAGGTTCTGCTTTATTGGCCCAACACAGGTTAAGACTTTGCAGTTCTCAATGATAGCATTGTGCATTATCTTACCCAGTGTTTTCCTAATTAATTTTCATTGTGCTGTACCATAGCTAATTAATCTGAATAAAGATAAGCTGTTCAGGGCTTATTTTAACTTGGGACAGGCTGACTGACAAGGCTGGAGATACTAGTCAGATCTCACTTGGTTGAAAGTGAAGTCGCTCAGTCTTGCCCGTCTCTTTGCGACCCCATGGACTGTCGCCCACCAGGCTCCTCAGTCCATGGGATTTTCCAGGCAAGAGTACTGGAGGAAGCCAGAACGGCCTCAGCCAGACTGTCCAGATCTCCTTCTTCTAGAAATGTCTCAACACATGGCAGGAATGGTGACTCTGTCCCAGAGACTCACTCATTTTTCAGCTTTTTTGAAACTGATGTTCTTTATCCTCACTAAGGATGTATGTTAAAAGATTGTAATGATTAATAGTTGAATAGCTACATAAGAACACAGAGATGGTCTTTTCATCCCTTTATCCTCATCTTTTAATACATTCTATCAAAGTAACTACGTCTCATGGTCTGTATTCATTCATTGATAAAAAATGCATGGGAATACTTTTCTTTTGCACTTTTAATCAATACACAATTTGTTAGTGCTACTAGTAATGCCACTTCTACTAGTGTGGGCCAAGAATAAAACATCAACCTTTTGCCCTTAAAATCCCTCTGATAATCACTGGGAGAATGCCAGTGGATCTGGATTTAATTAGAGCTTCTGTTCCTCTTCACCCTTCCCTTTCCCCAGCCCTCCGCCCATGAAGGAGCTAATTGTGGACAGAGCTGCTAAATATTTCTGATTCAGTTAGCATCTGCCACTGCAGTTATGACAAAAACAACAGTACAATGAACAATTACAACAAATTCCTCCCAGGATTTTCAATTAAAGATTGTGAAGGCAAACTCTTACCATGATGATTTGACTGATGGAATGCCATCAGGAAGAAGAAAAGAAATGAGAGAGACAAGTAAACCAAAATTATTTAGAAAAAAAAAAAAAAAATTAAAGAATGGAAAAACAGATGTTTGAAAGAAATACCAAAAAAGGGAAACATCCCCTCCCAGAAGATTTACTATTGCTTTGGAAAGAAATATTCCTTCCTTTCTGCTGCCCAATTTTAAGAACAATATCCAGAGTTAAAATTCACATAAAAGGTTCTAGAAGTAAAGAATTAAATGAGAAGTATCAAGATCTCTTCAAGAAAATTAGAGATACCAAGGAAGCATTTCATGTGAAGATGGGCTCGGTAAAGGACAGAAATGGTATGGACCTAACAGAAGCAGAAGATATTAAGAAAAGATGGCAAGAATACACAGAAGAACTGTACAAAAAATATCTTCATGACCCAGATAATCACGATGATGTGATCACTGACCTAGAGCCAGACATCCTGGAATGTGAAGTCAAGTGGGCCTTAGAAAGCATCACTATGAACAAAGCTAGTGGAGGTGATGGAATTCCAGTTGAGCTATTTCAAATCCTGAAAGATGATGCTGTGAAAGTGCTGCACTCAATATGCCAGCAAATTTGGAAAACTCAGCAGTGGCCACAGGACTGGAAAAGGTCAGTTTTCATTCCAATCCCAAAGAAAGGCAATGCCAAAGAATGCTCAAACTATCGCACAATTGTACTCATCTCACATGCTAGTAAAGTAATGCTCAAAACTCTCCAAGCCAGGCTTCAGCAATATGTGAACTGTGAACTTCTTGATGTTCAAGCTTGTTTTAGAAAGGCAGAGGAACCAGAGATCAAATTGCCCACATCTGCTGGATCATGGAAAAAGCAAGAGAGTTCCAGAAAAACATCTATTTCTGCTTTATTGACTATGCCAAAGCCTTTGACTATGTGGATCACAATAAACTGTGGAAAATTCTGAAAGAGATGGGAATACCAGACCACCTGATCTGCCTCTTGAGAAATTTGTATGCAGGTCAGGAAGCAACAGTTAGAACTGGACATGGAACAACAAACTGGTTCCAAATAGGAAAAGGAGTACATCAAGGCTGTATATTGTCACTCTGCTTATTAAACTTATATGCAGAGTACATCATGAGAAACGCTGGACTGGAAGAAGCACAAGCTGGAATTAAGATTGCCAGGAGAAATATCAACAACCTCAGATATGCAGATGACACCACCCTTATGGCAGAAAGTGAAGAGGAACTCAAAAGCCTCTTGATGAAAGTGAAAGTGGAAAGTGAAAAAGTTGGCTTAAAGCTCAACATTCAGAAAAAGAAGATCATGGCATCCAGTCCTGTCACTTCATGGGAAATAGATGGGAAAACAGGGGAAACAGCGTCAGACTTCATTTTTTTGGGCTCCAAAATCACTGCAGATGGTGACTGCAGCCATGAAATTAAAAGACACCTACTCCTTGGAAGGAAAGTTATGACCAACCTAGATAGCATATTCAAAAGCAGAGACATTACTTTGCCAACAAAGGTTCGTCTAGTCAAGGCTATGGTTTTTCCTGTGGTCATGTATGGATGTGAGAGTTGGACTGTGAAGAAGGCTGAGCACCGAAGAATTGATGCTTTTGACCTGTGGTGTTGGAGAAGACTCTTGAGAGTCCCTTGGACTGCAAGGAGATCCAACCAGTCCATTCTGAAGGAGATTAGCCCTGGGATTTCTTTGGAAGGACTGATGCTAAAGCTGAAACTCCAGTACTTTGGCCACCTCATGCGAAGAGTTGACTCACTGGAAAAGACTCTGATGCTGGGAGGGATTGGGGACAGGAGGAGAAGGGGACGAGAGAGGATGAGATGGCTGGATGGCATCACTGACTCGATGGACGTGAGTCTGAATGAACTCCGGGAGTTGGTGATGGACAGGGAGGCCTGGCATGCTGCGATTCATGGGGTCGCAAAGAGTCGGACACAACTGAGCAACTGACTGACTGACTGATCTTTATAAGAGATGAGCATAAAAGAAGGCTTTATTTGGAATGAGAAAGGCCTATGTTTACTTTCTAACCCTAATTCTTGTTATTAAATACAATTGTTTGGAATGGTTTTCTAGAACTATTCTGTTTCACTAGGTCCTGAAATATGCTATGTGTCATGCAAACATATTTGTTTTCAGAGTCCCTTTTCTGAAATGACTTTCCCAGTGTTCTGCCCATGTTCGTTTCTACCAATACACTGAAGTTTATAAAATAATACCCAGCATGAATAAAAGGACTGTCAAACTATCAATACCTACAACCGAAGGTAAGATTTGTGTTATATACCCCATGGTGTTTAAGTTAGGCATATACCTTTCAGGATAGTGCATTGATATTTATAGTTCTTTTTCACCCAGAAACCTAAAAAATTAAGAAATGTAGAGTAACAATCTTATGTATGGACAGTAATTTACCACTAGATTGGTCTGTGGCCAGGGAAAGTCAATTGATGTGTATTGATAGCGTGTATTTATAATCTTAATGAATTTGTCATGATCCTGCACACAGGTTTTCAGATTTAGAACCCTGATTGATTTATCATACTGAGCATGGATTGCTCTCAGGGTTAGTCTCAGATTCAATAAAGTCACAGAGACTGATGTGTAAAATCAGAATGCCAATGTATTATTTTATAATAAGAATTCAAATCATCTCACAGATTATAATACTTTTATCAGTGTAACCACATCTGTCTCTGAAAGAAGATCCTATTAGAAAGCAAATCACTTTCAGAAATGTACTTGGTGTGCACAGTATTAAGTCACAAGGCTTTGATACCATTATGTCTTAATTCTGGTTTGGAAATTGGAAAAAGCATTCATTGTTTAAGAACACACCCTCTTCTGGATGAGAAGAGTGTTTGGATGGAGACTGCCAGTGTTTTTCCAAGTGTCTGTCTTTTCCTTGCTTCCAAGACTGGCAATCACCTTCTGAATGACAGATTATTTCCCTGATATATTAATATATTCAATCAAGTTATAGTTTGCCTCGAAGGTTTGCAAGCTTTTCTTTATTTTTATGATGACTTTGCTGATCTTCTCTCTTATCCACAATATAATGAATTAAATTTTAGCTCAGGGGTCAGTCTTAATCCCCTTATTTCCAGGTTCTTAAGTATTATCTTTATGAAGACTCACAGTTAAATTCCAAAAAAAAAATATTATTTTAATAAATATGTACATTTATCTACTTATTTACTTTTTATAGACACTGTCCTTGAAAAGCGCTAGTCTGTGTGACTCATAAGACAAGGACTGTCTTATTTATTATTACCTATCCAGTGCCAACTTTAATATAAACTCATGGTAACTACTGAACTGAAATTTACTGAATGAATTAAAATAGTATTAATTTTATTAGCTGAAGACTGACAACAATAGCTTTCTTATCTCCTTCATTATTTATTATTGCTTATTAAGGTGCAAGTATACTTAAATATATTTAAAAAAGACCCCCTCATAATTGTGTTCTAAGTAAACCTCATACTAAGTTTTGTCATGTCCTACAATTTTTTGGAAACATCTGACATCTTGTCACAAAGGAAAAAAAACTTATCCTAAACAACAAAGGACAGAATCAGTCACAGTAAACCACATCTCTGAAATTATTTTCTGATTTAATTAAGTCACTTATTTATTTAAGTTCATTGCATTTATTTTATTTGGCCTATCAGATTTAAACTTCTTGAATGTAGGAATGGTGACTTTTTTTTTGGAGTGGGACAGGGGTATTCCACATTTCCAAATATAGTACTGGGGATAAGGAAAATGGCCAAGAATGGCTTCTTATTTAGCCTAATCTTCTAATTTTGATGTATAATGTATCCAGCATTCTAATATGAGATCTTTGTGATGAGAGTGGTTGAATATAACTGCACCTTATTTTAGGGAAACTACATGAGCCAACGTGAGAGTACAACCACAGACTAGACACTGAGAGGTGCTTCATCTATTTTGCTTTGAATGAAATATAGTCTGAGTCTATTCCATTAACTTCACACTACTCCATACCTTCAAAAACCAATCAGGACATTTATATATGTATACAAAGAGTTGGATGATAATGAAGGTTGGGTGCCAAAGAATTGATGCTTTCAAATTGTGATGGTGGAGAAAACTCTTGGACTGCAAAGGGATCAAAATAGTCAGTCTTAAGGGAAATTAGCCCTGAATATTCACTGGAAGGATTCCTGCTGAAGCTGAAGCTCCAATACTTTGGCTACATAATACGAAAAGGTGACTCATTGGAAAAGACTCTGATACTGGGAAAGACTGAGGGCAAGAGGAGACAAGGGCAACAGAGGATGAGATGGTTGAATGGCATCACTGACTCAATGTACATGAGTTTGAGGAAACTCTGGAAGATAGATAGTAAAGGACAGAGGAGCCTGGCATGCTGTAGTCTATGGGGCTGCAATGAGTAGGACACGAGCAAGAGACAAAAATAACAGAACTTTACAAATAGCTGAGAAAAGAAGTGAAAGGCAAGGGAGAAAGGGAAAGATATACCCAACTGAATTCAGACTTCCAGAGAATAACAAGGAGAGATAGGAAGGCCTCCTTAAATGAGCAATGCAAAGAAATAGAGGAAAACAAGAGAATGAGAAAGACTAGAAATCTCTTCAAGAGAAACTAGAGATACCAAGGGGACATTTCATACAAAGATGGGCACAATAAAGGACAGAAATAATATGGACTGAACAGAAGCAAAAGAGATTAAGGAGAGGTGGCAAGAATACATAGGAGAACTATATGAAAAAAGATCTTCATGATCCAGACAACCACGATTTGTGGTCACTCACCTATAACTGGACATCCTGGAGTGTGAAGTCAAGTAGGCCTTAGGAAGCATTACTGTAAACAAACCTAATTCATGTGATGGAATTCCAGTTATTTAAAATTGTAAAATTTAGTGCTGTTAAAGTGCTGCAGTCAACACTATTGGCAAATCTGGAAAACCCAGTAGTGGCCACAGGACTGGAAAAAGTCAGTTTTTATTCCAATCTCAAAGAAGGGCAATGCCAAAGAATGTCAAACTACCATACAATTATGCTCATTTCATACACTAGCAAGGGTATTCTCAAAATCCTTCAAATTAGCCTTCAGCAGTATGTGAACCAAGAACTTTCACATGTACAAGCTGGATTTTGAAGAAGCAGAGGAATCAGATATCAAATTGTCATCATTTGTTGGATTATGGAGAAAGCAAGGGAGTTCCAGAAAAACATCTACTTCTGCTTCATTGACTATGCCATAGCCTTGACTATTCAGATCACAACAAACTGTGGAAAATTCTTAAAGTAATAGGAATACCAAACCACCTACTTGTCTCCTGAGAAACTTGTATTCAGGTTAAGAAGCAACAGATAGAACTGGACATGGAACAACTGACCAGTTCATAGTTGGGAAAGGAGTATGACAAGGCTCCTTGAATATTGTTGCCCTGCTTATTTAACTTCTATGAAGAGTACATCATGTGAAATGCCAGGCTGATTGAATCACAAGCTGGAATCCAGAAAGCTAGGAGAAATATCAACATCCTCTGAGGGCAGGAGAGGATGAGATAGTTAGATAACACCACCAATTCAATGTACATGAATCTGACCAACCTCTAGGAGACAGTAGAAGAGAGGGAAACATGGTGTGCTACTGTCATTGGGGTAGCAAGAATCAGACGTGACTTAGTGGCTGAAAAACATAGAACTTTGAATGCACTGTAAATTTTGAATAAAGATTTTGTATTTTGTCTTATCTCCCCTCTTTCTCCTATCACACATAAAATGGATAAATAAAGACAAAGTAAAGGTGTTGTAAATGTGTAATCTTTAACATCTGTAAGGGAAGAAGGCTGACTGTAACAGATGGGCAAAATATATCTTGACCTGATATATTGCCAAATTCAGACATAAACTGAAGAAAGTGGGGAAAACCTCTAGACCATTCAATTATGACCTAAATCAAATCACTTATGACTATACAGTGGAAGTGAGAAATAGATTTAAGGGACTAAAATCTGATAGACAGAGTGCCTGATGAACTATGGACAGAGATTCATGACATTGTATAGGAGACAGGGATCAAGACCATCTCCAAGAAAAAGAAATGCAAAAAAGAAAAATGGCTGGCTGAGGAGGCCTTACAAATAGCTGTAAAAAGAAGAGAAATGAAAAGCAAACGAGAAAAGGAAAGATATACCCATTTGAATGCAGAGTTCCAAAGAATAGCAAGGAGAGATAAGAAAGCTTTCCTCAGTGATCAATGCAAAGAAATAGAGGAAAACAATAGATGAGAAAGACTAGATATCTCTTCAAGAAAATTGGAGATATCAAGGGAACATTTCATGCAAAGATGTGCTCAATAAAGGACAGAAATGATATAGACCTAACAGAAGCAGAAGATATTAAGAAGAGGTGGCAAGAATACACAGAAGAACTGTACAAAAAAGATCTTCACGACCCAGATAATCATGAAGGTGTGATCACTCACACTCACCTACAGCCGGACATCCTGGAATGTGAAGTCAGGTGGGCTTTAGGAAGCATCACTATGAACAAACCTAGTGGAGGTGACGGAATTCTAGTTGAGTTATTTCAAATCCTGAAAGATGATGCTGTGAAAGTGCTGACTCAATATGTCAGCAAATTTGGAAAACTCAGCAGTGGCCACAGGACTGGAAAAGGTCAATTTTCATTCCAATCTCAAAGAAATGTAATGCCAAAGAATGCTCAAACTACTGCACACCTGCCCTCATCTCACACTCTTGTAAAGTAATGCTCAAAATTCTCCAAGCCAGGCTTCAGCAATACGTGAACTGTGAACTTCCAGATGTTCAAGCTGATTTTAGAAAAGGCAGAGGAACTAGAGATCAAATAGCCCACATTTGCTGGATCATTGAAAAAGCAAGAGATTTCCAGAAAAACAAACAAACAAACAAACAAAACAACAACAACAAAAAAAACATTTATTTCTGCTTTATTGACTATACCAAAGCCTTTGACTGTGTGGATCACAATAAACTGAGGAAAATCCTGAAAGAGATGGGAATACCGGACTACCTGACCTGGCTCTTGAGAAACCTATATGCAGGTCAGGAAGCAACAGTTAGAACTGGACATGGAACAACAGACTGGTTCCAAATAGGAAAAGGAGTATGTCAAAGCTGTATATTGTCACCCTGCTTATTTAACTTATACGCGGAATACATCATGAGAAATGCTGGGATGGAGGAAGTAGAAGCTGGAATCAAGATTTCCAGGAGAAATATCAATAACCTCAGATATGCAGACGACACCAGCCTTATGGTAGAAAGTGAAGAAGAACTAAAGAGCCTCTTGATGAAAGTGAAAGAGGAGAGTGAAAAAGTTGGCTTAAAGCTCAACATTCAGAAAACGAAGATCATGGCATCTGGTCCCATCACTTCATGGCAAATAGTTGGGGAAACAGTGGAAAGAGTGGCTGACTTTATTTTTGGCGGCTCCAAAATCATTGCAGATGGTGACTGAAATGAAATTAAAAGGTACTTGCTCCTTAGAAGGAAGTTATGACCAGCCTAGACAGCATATTAAAAAGCAGAGACATTACTTTGCCAACAAAGGTCTGTCTAGTCAAAGCTATGGTTTTTCCAGTGGTCATGTATGGATGTGAGAGTTGGACTGTGAAGAAAGCTGAGCATCGAAGAATTGATGCTTTTGAACTGTGGTGTTGGAGAAGACTCTTGAGAGTCCTTTGGACTGTAAGGAGATCTGTCCAGTCCATCCTAAAGGAGATCAGTCCTGGGTATTCATTGGAGGGACTGATGTTGAAGCTGAAACTCCAGTGCTTTGGCCACCTCATGGGGATAGCTGACTCATTGGAAAAGACCCTGATGCTGGGAAAGATTGAGGGCAGGAGAAGGGGACGACAGAGGATGAGATAGTTGGATGGCATCACCGACACAATGCACATGGGTTTTGGTGGATTCTGGCAGTTGGTGATGGACAGGGAAGCCTGGCGTGCTGCGGTTCATGGGGTCGCAAAGAGTCGGACATGACTGAGAGACTGAACTGAGCTGAGTTTCAAATCAAGGAGCACATTTTTTTCATATTTTTCATTGTCTTTAAATTTTGATGTTATTCAAATTTTAGAATTGAACTTTATTCAGTTCTTAGCTAGTTAATCAGTTCTCTTTCAGAGAGACTTTCCATCAACAGCATATACAAAATGAATCAATATTCAGAAGATAGGTCTGGCTGTTCATTAGTTGAATGTCTTCACAAGTTTAATAACGTATTTTATTGGATTGGCATTATTCCTTCATTGGCATGAATATACATGGGGATACATGGTTCCATACATGTGAGTCACATTTTAGTTGATTATGTTTAATGTCATGAGAAATATAACCTCTTATTCTAAAACAGGCACCTATTTTCAAGTTAAAGCTCTCCATAAGAAATGTTATTTGCTATTGATAATCATGTTTTACTACTGATTGTAAATAAAGCTTTAGAGAACATATGTTACAAGCTGTGTATAAGATTTATATACCTTCCTTTGCTTCAATTCCTGCCATCCACAGTCTAGACATTATGATAATTTCCTGTCTTAAGGTTCTTGGAAATTCTTCTAGTTTCTTGAATGAATGTGTTGGAATATACATACCTCTGTACTGTGTTTTTCTTAACAGTAACTTTGTTATTATTTTATTGGTATTTTAAAGAATGTACTAATCTCTATTTTCTTATAATTTAATAAGATGAAGCCACCTAGAACTAGATATTAAAGATCAAAGTCAGAATTGGATTGGAAAAACAAGGTATAGAATGTGAAGGAAGGCTCATGTAAATCTCAAATCAAGGTCTTTTATCTCTAGGATAAATGTATTTATTTATCCAGTTGATATAAAAATATATAACAAACAATAAGTTGTTTGTTAGTTTTTTTTTTTTTAGCAGTGTAAAAGATGAAATTGAGCTAGGATTGGTAAGTTTGAGATTATAAAACTGCATATTGCTGTCCATCTTTGCATATACATATATAAGCATGTACTTATATAGGTATTTGCACAAATACTGCTTTTTGCTGTAGTTTATCTTTGTGATTTAGACAGAATAAAAGAAAAAGTCACCCACCCTGAGCTTCAGTTGTAGTACAACTTAGGAAGCTTCATTTCTTATAAATAAGGGGAATGAAAATCTACTTTGTTTAGGAATCTTAGGGGAGTTTGATAAGGAAATTAATTTTCCCTAAGGTTTCACTCATGAATTATAGACATAAATATATTTGGGAGTTTGAATTTTTTTAAATATAAATTTATTTATTTTAATTGGAGGCTAATTACTTTACAATATTGTATTGGTTTTGCCATACATCAACATGAATCCACCACAGGTGTACACGTGTTCCCCACCCTGAACCCCCCTCCCACCTCCCTCCCCATACCATCCCTCTGGGTTATCCCAGTGCACCAGCCCCAAGTATTCTGTATCATGCATTGAACCTGGACTGGTGATTCATTTCACATATGATACTATACATATTTCAATGCCATTCTCCCAAATCATTCCACCCTCGCCCTCTCCCACAGAGTCCAAAAGAATGTTCTATACATCTGTGTCTCTTTTGCTGTCTCGCACATAGGGTTATCGTTACCATCTTTCTAAATTCCATATATATGCGTTAGTATACTGTATTGGTGTTTTACTTTCTGGTTTATTTCAGTCTGTATAATACGCTCCAGTTTCATCCATCTCATTAGAACTGATTCAAATGTATTCTTTTTAATGGCTGAATAATACTCTATTGTGTATATGTACCACTGCTTTCTTATCCATTTATCTGCTGATGGACATCTAGGTTGCTTCCATGTCCTGGCTATTATAAATAGTGCTGCAATGAACATTGGGGTACACATGTCTCTTTCAATTCTGGTTTCCTCGGTATGTATGCCCAGCAGTGGGATTGCTGGGTCATATGGAGGTTCTATTTCCAGTTTTTAAAGGAATCTCCACACTGTTCTCCATAGTGGCTGTACTAGTTTGCATTCCCACCAACAGTGTAAGAGGGTTCCCTTTTCGCCACACCCTCTCCAGCATTTATTGCTTGTAGACTTTTGGATCACAGCCATTCTGACTGGCATGAAATGGTACCTCATAGTGGTTTTGATTTGCATTTCTCTGATAATGAGTGATGTTGAGCATCTTTTCATGTGTTTGTTAGCCACCTGTATGTCTTCTTTGGAGAAATGTCTATTTAGTTCTTTGGCCCATTTTTTGATTGGGTCATTTATTTTTCTGGAATTGAGCTGTAGGAGTTGCTTGTATATTTTTGAGATTAATTTTTTGTCAGTTGCTTCATTTGCTATTATTTTCTCCCATTCTGAAGGCTGTCTTTTCACCTTGCTTATAGTTTCCTTTGCTGTGCAGAAGCTTTTAAGTTTGATTAGGTCCCATTTGTTTATTTTTGCTTTTATTTCCATTACTCTGGGAGGTGGGTCATAGAGGATCCTGCTGTGATTTATGTCAGAGAGTGTTTTGCCTATTTTGCTTATGTTCTCCTCTAGGAGTTTTATAGTTTCTGGTCTTATGTTTAGATCTTTAATCCATTTTGAGTTTATTTTTGTGTATGGTGTTAGAAAGTGTTCTAGTTTCATTCTTTTACAAGTGGTTGACCAGTTTTTCCAGCACCACTTGTTAAAGAGATTGTCTTTTCTCCATTGTATATTCTTGCCTCCTTTGTCAAAGATAAGGTGTCCATAGGTTCGTGGTTTTATCTCTGGGCTTTCTGTTTTGTTCCATTGATCTATGTTTCTGTCTTTGTGCCAGTACCATACTGTCTTGATGACTGTAGCTTTGTAGTAGAGCCTGAAGTCAGGCAGGTTGATTCCTCCAGTTCCATTCTTCTTTCTCAAGATCGCTTTGACTGTTCGAGGTTTTTTGTATCTCCATACAAATTGTGAACTTCTTTGTTCTAGCTCTGTGAAGAATACTGTTGGTAGCTTGATAGGGATTGCATTGAATATATAGATTGCTTTGGGTAGTATACTCATTTTCATTATATTGATCCTTCCAATCCATGAACAAGATATATTTCTCCATCTGTTAGTGTCCTTTTTGATTTCTTTTACCAGTGTTTTATAGTTTTCTATAGTCTTTTGTTTCTTTAGGTAGATGTATCCCTAAGTATTTTATTCTTTTTGTTGCAATGGTGAATTGAATTGTTTCCTTAATTTCTCTTTCTATTTTCTCATTATTAGTGTATAGGTATGCAAGGGATTTCTGTCTGTTGATTTTATATCCTGCAACTTTACTATATTCATTGATTCAGTTCAGTTCAGTCACTCAGTCGTGTCTGACTCTTTGCGACCCCATGAACTGCAGCACACCAGGCCTCCCTGTCCATCACCATCTCCCGGAGTTCATTAAACTCATGTCCATCGAGTCAGTGATGCCATCCAGCCATCTCATCCTCTGTCGTCCCCTTCTCCTCCTGCCCCCAATCCCTCCCAGCATCAGAGTCTTTTCCAATGAGTCAACTCTTCACATGAGATGGCCAAAGTACTGGAGTTCAGCTTTAGCATCATTCCTTTCAAAGAACACCCAGGACTGATCTCCTTTAGAATGGACTGGTTGGATCTCCTTGCAGTCCAAGCTGTAGTAATTTTCTGGTGGAGTCTTTATGGTTTTCTACGTAGAGGATCATGTAATCTGCAAACAGTGAGAGTTTTACTTCTTCTTGTCCTATTTGGATTCCTTTTATTTCTTTTCTGCTCTGATTGCTGTGGCCAAAACTTCCAAAACTATGTTGAATAGTAGTGGTGAAAGTGGGTACCCTTGTCTTGTTCCTGACTTTAGGGGAAATGCCTTCAATTTTTCACTGTTGAGGATAATGTTTGCTGTGGGTTTGTCATATATAGCTTTTATTATGTTGAGGTATGTTCCTTCTATTCCTGCTTTCTGGAGAGTTTTTATCATGAATGGATGTTGAATTTTGTCAAAGGCTTTCTCTGCATCTATTGAGATAATCATATGGCTTTTATTTTTCAATTTGTTAATGTGGTTTATTACATTTATTTGCGGATATTGAAGAATTCTTGCATCCCTGGGATAAAGCCTACTTGGTCATGATGTATGATCTTTTTAATGTGTTGTTGGATTCTGATTGCTAACATTTTGTTAAGGATATTTGCATCTATGTTCATCAGTGATATTTGCCTGTAGTTTTCTTTTTTTGTGTGTGGCATCTTTGTCAGGTTTTGGTATTAGGGTGATGGTGGCCTCATAGAATGAGTTTGGAAGTTTACCTTCCTCTGCAATTTTCTGGAAGAGTTTGAATAGGATAGGTGTTTGCTCTTCTCTAAATTTTTGGTAGAATTCAGCTGTGAAGCTGTCAGGACCTGGGCTTTTGTTTGCTGGAAGATTTCTAATTACAGTTTCAATTTCTGTGCTTGTGATGGGTCTGTTAAGATTTTTTATTTCTTCCTGGTTCAGTTTTGGAAAGTTGTGCTTTTCTAAGAATTTGTCCATTTCTTCCAAGTTGTCCATTTTATTGGCATATAATTGCTGATAGTAGTCTTTTATGAGCCTTTGTATTTCTGTGTTGTCTGTTGTGATCTTTCCATTTTCATTTCTAATTTTGTTGATTTGATTTTTCTCCCTTTGTTTCTTGATGAGTCTGGCTAATGGTTTGTCAATTTTATGTATCTTCTCAAAGAACCAGCTTTTGGCTTTGTTGATTTTTGCTATGGTCTCTTTTGTTTCTTTTGCATTTATTTCTGCCCTAATTTTTAAGATTTCTTTCCTTCTACTAACCCTGGGGTTCTTCATTTCTTCCTTTTCTAGTTGCTTTAGGTGTAGAGTTAGGTTATTTATTTTACTTTTTTCTTGTTTCTTGAGGTATGCCTGTATTGCTATGTACCTTCTCTTTATCACTGCTTTTACAATGACCCACAGGTTTTGAGTTGTTGTGTTTTCATTTTCATTCATTTCTATGCATATTTTGATGTCTTTTATGGTTTCTTCTGTGATATGTTGGTTATTCAGCAGCGTGTTGTTCAGCCTCCATATGTTGGACTTTTTAATAGTTTTTCTCCTGTAATTGAGATCTAATCTTACTGTTGTGGTCAGAAAAGATGCTTGGAATGATTTCAATTATTTTGAGTTTACCAAGGCTAGATTTATAGCCCAGGATGTGATCTATCCTGGAGAAGGTTCCATGTGCGCTTGAGAAAAAGGTGAAATTCACTGTTTTGGGGTGAAATGTCCTATAGATATCAATTAGGTCTAACTGGTCTACTGTATCATTTAAAGTTTGTGTTTCCTTGTTAATTTTCTGTTTAGTTGATCTATCCATAGGTGTGAGTGAGATTTTAAAGTCTCCCACTATTATTGTGTTATTGTTAACTTCCCCTTTCATACTTGTTAGCATTTGTCTTACATATTGCGGTGCTCCTATGTTGAGTGCATATATGTTTATAATTGTTATATCTTCTTCTTGGATTGATCCTTTGATCATTATGTAGTGTTCTTCTTTGTTTCTTTTCACAGCCTTTGTTTTAAAGCCTATTTTATCTGATATGAGTATTGCTACTCCTGCTTTCTTTTGGTCTCTATTTGTGTGGAATATATTTTTCCAGCCTTTCACTTTTAGTCTGTAGGTGTCCCTGTTTTGAGGTGGGTCTCTTGTAGACAACATATATAGGGGTCTTGATTTTGTATCCATTCAGCCAGTCTTTTGGTTGGGGCATTCAACCCATTTACGTTTAAGGTAATTATTGATAAGTATGATCCCATTGCCATTTACTTTATTGTTTTGGGTTTGAGTTTATACTCCCTTTTTGTGTTTCCTGTCTAGAGAATATCCTTTAACATTTGTTGGAGAGCTGGTTTGGTGGTGCAGTATTCTCTCAGCTTTTGCTTGTCTGTAAAGCTTTTGATCTTTCCTTCATATTTGAATGAGATCCT
Source organism: Bos grunniens (assembly GCF_055505025.1). Classification (NCBI taxonomy): domain Eukaryota; kingdom Metazoa; phylum Chordata; class Mammalia; order Artiodactyla; family Bovidae; genus Bos; species Bos grunniens. The sequence continues at coordinate 108,305,068 of NC_141165.1, forward strand.
TGCTGGGTACAGTAATCTGGGCTGTAGGTTATTTTCTTTCATCACTTTAAGTATGTCTTGCCATTCCCTCCTGGCCTGAAGAGTTTCTATTGAAAGATCTGCTGTTATCCTTATGGGCATCTCGTTGTATGTTATTTGCTGTTTTTCCCTTGCTGCTTTTAATATTAGTTCTTTGTGTTTGATCTTTGTTAATTTGATTAATATGTGTCTTGGGGTGTTTCACCTTTGGTTTATCCTGTTTGGGACTCTCTGGGTTTCTTGGACTTGGGTGATTATTTCCTTCCCCATTTTAGGGAAGTTTTCAACTATTATCTCCTCAAATATTTTCTCATGGTCTTTCTTTTTATCTTCTTCTTCTGGGACTCCTATGATTCGAATGTTGGGGCATTTAACATTGTCCCAGGGGTGTCTGAGATTGTCCTCATTTCTTTTAATTTGTTTTTCTTTTTACCTCTCTGATTCATTTATTTCTACCATTCTATCTTCTACCTCACTAATCCTATCTTCTGCCTCCATTATTCTACTATTTCTTCCCTCCAGAGTGTTTTTGATCTCATTTATTGCATTATTCATTATATATTGACTCTTTTTTATTTCTTCTAGGTATTTGTTAAACCTTTCTTGCAGCTTCTCAATCCTTGTCTCCAGGCTATTTATCTGTGATTCCATTTTGTTTTCAAGATTTTGGATTATTTTCACTATCATTATTCGGAATTCTTTATCAGGTAGATTCCCTATCTCTTCCTCTTTTGTTTGGTTTGGTGGGTATTTATCCTGTTATTTTACCTCCTGGGTATTCCTCTGTCTCTTCATCTTGTTTATATTGCTGTATTTGGGGTGGCCTTTCTGTATTCTGGCAGTTTGTGGAGTTCTGTTTACTGTGGAGTTTCCTCCCTGTGGGTGGGGTTGTACAGGTGGGTTGTCAAGGTTTCCTGATTAGGGAAGCTTGTGTCGGTGTTCTGGTTGGTGGAGCTGGATTTCTTCTCTCTGGAGTGCAATGAAGAGTCCAGTAATGAGTTATGAGATGTCAATATACCCTTCAATATACCCTAACCCTGTATATTGAAGCTCAGGGCTGTGTTCCTGTGTTGCTGGAGAATTTGCGTAGTATGTCTTGCTCTGTAACTTGTTGGCCCTTGGGTGGTGCTTGGTTTCAGTGTAGGTATGGAGGTGTTTGATAAGCTCCTATTGATTAATGTTGCCTGGAGCCAGGAGTTCTCTGGTGTTCTCAGGATTTGGACTTAAGCCTCCTACTTCTGGTTTTCAGTCTTATTTTTACAGTAGCCTCAAGACTTCTCCAACTATACAGCACCATTGATAAAATATCTAGGTTAAAGATGAAAAGTTTCTCCACAGTGAGGGCCACCCAGAGAGGTTCACAGAGTTACATGGAGACAAGAAGAGGGAGGAGGGAGATAGAGGTGACCAAGATGAGATGAGGTGGAATCAAAAGAGGAGAGAGTAAACTAGCCAGTAATCACTTCTTTATGTGCACTCCACAGTCTGGACTGCTCAGAGATGTTCTTGGAGTTATACTGAGAAGAGAAGAGAAGAGGGAGGAAGGAGACAGAGGTGGTCAGGAGGATGGGGGGGGGGGGGGATCAAAAGGAGAGAGACAGATCCAGCCAGTAATCAGTTCCCTAAGTGTTCTCCACAGTCTGGAACACACAGAGATTCACAGAGTTGGATAGAAAAGAGAAGGGGAAGGGAGGAGATAGAGGTGACCTGGTGGAGAAAAAGGAGAGTCCAAAGGGGGAGTGAGCAGTCAAGCCAGTAATCTCGCTCCCAAGTAAAAATGGGTACTGAAGATTGGGTTCTTAAAGGTACAAAATTGATAACAAATGCCAAAAAGGAAAGATTAAAAATTTAGAGTAGAGGTTGGATTTTCAAAAATTCAATATTAAAGAAAAAAAAAGTCACAAAAATTATAAAATATATATATATGAAGTTTGCTTTAAAAAATACGGTCTCTTTCTCTCTCTCTCTCTTTTTTTTTTTTTTTGCAAAGTAATAGTAGGTTTTAAAAATGAAAATTAAAGGAGTAATAGAGGACTTAAAAAATTAAAAAAAATTAAAGAATGATAGTAAAAATAGTAAAAATATATCTAGGACTTTCTCTGGTGTTGTTGTGGGCAGTGTGGGGTCAGTTCATTTTCAGATAGTTCCTTGATCTGACTTATATTTCTCAGGATCTATAGGCCCCTTCCTATGTAGTCAGTACTAACTACAGGGTTTTAACCTATTGTACCTGTCACTTCCAAGGAGGTTCCCTCTGTTTTAGCTTCTTGTTTGCTGATCTCTTCAGTGTCTAATTTCTGCCCTGATGCAAGGGGGTGGTGGTGGACACTTTTTTAGGCTCACTTGTTCAGTCGTGCTATGGGGAGGGAGGGACGCTGCAAACAAATAACACTGGCGTGTGCTCTCAGTGTCTTGGCCACAATGGGTTTGCCCCTGCTCTCTGCTTGTGCGCTTTCCCTGTCTACCCTGCTTAGGCTCTAGGTTGCTCTGCCGGGAACTGTCTGAGGCCAGCCCTGAGTTGTATGCACTTCCCAGGTCTACGCCGCCCAGGTTCAGGTATTCAGGTACTACTCAACAGCACAAACTTGGTTGGGCCTGCATTTTGTGCCCTTCCCAGGTCCGAGCAGCTCAGGTGACCAGGTGTTTGGTGAGCACGGTCTCTGAGACTTATCGCCTCCCCCGTCCCTGCCACTTGGTTTTCTGGGTGTACAACCAGCTCACCTTCTCAGGCGGATGTTGACCGTCCCGAATCCTAAGAAGTCTTGGTTAGGAATGAAGCCTGATTGCAGCTTGATAGATAATGCCTCTCTGGGGCCATGATTTCCCCCTTCTGGCTCTGGCTGCCCTTGCCTGTCTGTCACCAGAGGGGGATGGACCAACCTGCAGCGGGCTAGCTCTGCTCAGTCCTTTGTTCTGTGAGCTGGTCTGGCGGTGTCTTAGGTTAGGGCTTTTCGAGTGGTAGCTATCCCACAGTCTGGTTTGCTATACCAAGTTAGTTCCCTCAGATTGCCCTTGGGGCAATCAGGCCTGGTCCTTACTCTAAGCAATGCAGCCCATGCCTCCCTGCCCAGCCCCTGCTTGCTAGTGGTGGATGCAGGTGTCTGCGCTACTTCTCTGCTGGGGGAGTTACTCTGGGCACGTAATCTGTGAGTTTTAATTATTTATTTATTTTTCCTCCTGGTTATGTTGCCTCTGTGGTTCCAAGGCTCGCCACAGGCTTGGCAGTGAGAGTGTTTCCTGGTGTTTGGAAACTTCTATCTTTCTTAAGACTCCCTTCCCAGGACAAAGCTCCATCTCTACCTCTTTTGTCTCTCTTTTTATCTTTTATATTTTTTCCTACCTCCTTTCAAAGACAATGGGCTGCTTTTCTGGGTGCCTGATGTCCTCTGCCAGCATTCAGAAGTTGTTTTGTGGAATTTACTCAGCGTTCAAATGTTCTTTTGATGAATTTGTGGGAGAGAAAGTGGTCTTCCTGTCCTATTCCTCTGCCATCTTAAGACTGTCTCAGGAGTTTGAATTTTATGTAGGTTTCTTAAAAATATAACTTTTGGAAACTAATTATTTTCTGAAGGCAGGAATTCATATTTATAACCTGTGTTCTTCTGAATTCATCTGCATTTACTTTTTTCTATTATGGTTGCATGTGTTAAAATGAATCTATGATGCTGAATCTATGATAATCTCCCTTTTCCATCATTTTTATTTCTTCATGGATGGAGGGACATTTACTTCCTGTCAATAATGATTTAGATGTTTTTATAAGAACCAAACTGGTCTCTCTAGAAATCCAGAATCCAGAGATTATCCTATGATTCATTTAGTTGAGAGAGTCATCTGGGATGGGAGAAGATATAAGTGGATAATTTGTCCATTATTTTCCTAATTAGAATGGTTCCAGATGGCTCCTCAGACAAACATCGTCATTCCCAAGATAGATCTTCCTTCTGATTTAAGCAAAGTGATGTATGAAAAGCCTTAGAGAAGAATATTTTTATAGAAGTATGCAAATTATAGTATTATGTATGTGTGTGCATTTCACATTAAAATTAGCACTCATAATGAAACTTTTTAATTCAACAAACAATGAATAAAGAATATAGTTTGTCCCAAGAGCACAGGTCCCTATAAATCAGTTCATTTGAGGAAACATTCAGGAAGCCTAATTTGTAACTTTAGCTAATAATGACCAATTTCAGGAAAATGAAATAAAAAGTAAAAATTAATAATTAACATATAGATGATAAATAACACTAGTGGCATTCTATCTTTTGTATATAATAGCTGGTAGATTATAGAAAGGTAGATTTATTTCCCTTTCTTTCTCCCTTCCTTCCTACCTTTCTTTCCTCCTTTCTTTCTTTTGTTCTTTCTTCTCTCCTCCTCCTTCTCTGCCTGTTTATTTTGTCAAGCCCTGTTACACAAGACTGCAACTATAAAAGGGATAAGTAGAAAGCTCCCTAAGAATATGTTCCATTTATTATTAGATTATTTCTAAATCTCAATAATATATTTTCATTTTGAATTGAATGAAATATACATGCCAGAAAAAAATAATGGTATCATGTATTAGATCTGAAACTGTTAAAATGCTAGAAGAACATTTTGAGGAAAAACTCCTTGACATCAATCTTGGCAATGATGTTTTGACATTAAAAACAAAGATAGTATATCAAAAATAAGCAACTGTGATTCCATTAAACTTAGAAGCTTCTGCACAACAAAGGAAGCCATTAACAAAATGAAAAGGCGAACTATGGACTGAGAGAAAATATTTTCCAATAATATTTGATAATGAGTTAAAATGCAAAACATATGAAGAAATCACAAAATTAGATAGCAAAAAAAAAAAAAAATCAGATTAAAAAATAGGCAGAGCACTCAAACAGACATTTTTCGAAGAAGACATACAAATAGCCAACTAGTCCATGAAAATGCTCAGCATCACTAATCATCATGGTAATGCAACCCAAAACCATGAAGAGAAGTCACATCACACCTGTTAGAATGACTATTATCAAAATGATGAGAGCACAAATGCTGATGTGAATGTGGAAAAAAGGGAACTCTTGTATCCTGTTGGTGCGAATGTAAACTTGTACAACCACTATGGAAAACAGTATGGAGTTTTCTCAAAACAGTTAAAATTTTTTTGAAAACTATGGTAGTTAAAAACTATTATATGATCCAGCAATCCCACTTTTGAGTATATATCCAAAGGTAATGAAATCAAGACTTGGAGAGATATCTGCACTCCCATGTTCATTACAGCATTATTCACAGCAGCCAAGATATGCAAACAACATAAGTGTCCACCACAGATAAATGGATAAATATGTGCTACATGTATGTGATGGCATATTGTGCTGTGAAAAAGAAGCTACTCCTACCAACTGAGACAGTTTGGGTGAAACTTGAGGATATTATGCTAAGTGAAATAAGCCAGAGAGAGAAAGACAAGTGCTGTACAGTATCACTTATATGTGGAATCTTTCTTTGAGAAACAAGTCAAGAATAGAAAAGTGGTTGCAATGGGCAGGTGGCAAGAGATATAAGAAGGGGTTGATTAAAACATATAGTTTTGGGTATAAGATTAATAAAATCTTAGGATCTAATGTATAACATGGTCACTATATTTGATAACACTGTATTGTACAATTGATATATGCTAAGAGCTGGATGGCATCACTGACTCGATGGACGTGAGTCTGAGTGAACTCTGGGATTTGGTGATGGACAAGGAGGCCTGGCGTGCTGCGATTCATGGGATCACAAAGAGTTGGACACGACTGAGAGACTGAACTGAATTGAACTGAAGAGAGTTCTCACCAAAAAATAAAAAGATAAATATGTGAGGGGGTAGATATATTTGTTAATTACCTAGATGGAAGGAATGTTTTCACAACATAAATCATTATGTATGCACTTTAAATATCTTACTATTTTAGGTGTCAATTATGCCTTAATAAAGCTTAATAAAAAAGAAAACACTATTGATCAGTCCTATTAAGCTATTTGTTTTTGAGGAAATGTAGTCAAGGAAGCTCATGAGGATTTTTGATTCAAGGAATATAAGAAAGCAGGCAGCTGAAATGAGACTATTGTAAGAAATATGAATGTTTACTCTGCTTGTTTAAACTCACAGGAAACAATCAAACACTTCTGAGTAGGGATGGATTCCTAAAATTCTGAACTCTAAAAATTCTTTTAAAGATATGCATATATATTCTTAGTCTCCACATGGGATAAGTGATATTCATTCATTTTTAAATTTTATTTTTCCTATTTCTTTTCCTCCATTTAGTTTAAATAGTTTCAGAAAGCAAATGATATTTATCATTTTATCATGTATGTTCTTAAAAAATGATGGCAATAGAATTGCTATCTATTCACATAAATGTGCATATTTTATAGCAATGTCATTATGGTGATTTCAAGGTGCCAAAAGTAAATCTATAAAAAACCAATTATCATTTCTAATAAATGCCCTCTAAACATTACATTAAGTCAATTAATTCACTTAAGCAAACATTTAACGAATATTCATTATATATGTGCCAGACATTGGATTATAAAGATAAGTAAAACAAATTTTCCTTCCTATGCTCCAGCCTAAAGGAGAGGCTCAAACATATTTGGAATGAGGGAAGCCTCAAGGAAAAAATGAAGATTAAGAATAGAACAACTGACATTCACATCCATCAAGTGGCCCTCAGAAAAATTTACCAACCAAAGACTCTCTATAAAGGTTGTTGATTTTCTGTAGATGTTGGCAGGATTGGCTACATAATGTGCAAGGGCAAGTGCAAAATAAAAATGGTGACCCCTTGTTAAGAAATTCTTAAGACTTTTAAGATGGCAACAGCAGAGCACTGACTGAATGTGAGGCTTTCTATGGCATGTCTGTAAAACTGGCCCTGAGGTTAGATTTGCTCTTGCTAAATCTTTAGTTCCTATTAGGATACTTTTTGTTGCCTGATGCATTAGTTTGATAGAAGTGCTCAGGTGTCTCTGGGATCCAAAGAGCATAGATCATGACAGCATGGTTTCCTGGAATCTTTTAGCTGTATATGGTATAAAGTAAAAATGAAAACTATGAAATAAAAATGAAAGCTCCACAGCTATCTTCTACTTTGGGCTTCCCTGGTGGCTCAGTGATAAAGAATCAGCCTGCCAACGTAGGGAATGCAGGTTCAATCCCTGGATTGAGAAAATCCCCTGGAGAAGGAAATGGCAACCCACTCTCGCCTGGAAAATCCTATAGGCAGGCAGATTTGGATATGCCTTAACGACTAAACAACAGCAATCTTCTAGTTTACATCTTTGGAGGATTTTACTGGAAATAGAAATCTAAAAATAAAAAGTTTTTACTTTATCATTCTTTCATTTGATAAGGAGTACAGTATAACATGCTAATGTTTTAAGGAATAAAACTAGAATACAAAAGGGGATTTCAGATATCCCTCACATACCTGTCAGTAGTGACACTAATAAGTGAAATATTACTGAAAAATGGTTTTGTTTTTGAATTTTTCCTACAAGCATAAAGTATTACATATAACTATATTTTTCCATAATTCAATAGAGTCATCTGATTATATCATAACAGTGAAATATTGCTATTCACACTTGCCTGGAACCAAGATTTTTCTATGGCTATTAAGGAGAGAGACAAGAGATTATTTCCTCACCTAATGATTCGTGATTGTATGTTTACATGTCTGCTTATGTATACTTAGGGATATACCCAATATATACATTTATATGGGATACTAAAATAATCAAGTTGATATGCTGTGTTGGTTTTATGACTTAGGAATGACTGGAAAATTTACAAAAGTGAAATCATTTAATAATAAAGACAAACGTAAATGCTGCTTGGCATCAATATTGATCATATGTATCCCACAACAAGGAAGTTTCTTAGGTTCTAGTAAGTAAAAGAAGTTGATATTTAGTTAGTATGCCATTTTGAATTTAAAATGTGCTCACAGAAGTAATTTTATATAAATGTGCTTAAAGGCTAACGACTTGTGAAGTCATAAGTTATATGTGTCTATAACCAGAATGATATGCACATAAATAATACTTAATAAATATATTTTTATTATAAGTTTGAGCTGCATATCTTATTTAATTACTGAAACAGATAATGCTTCTACTTCAATATCAGAATGTACAGCAAAACACAATAAAGTGTTGCACATCTTACAGATAAATTTTCTCCATAGTGAACATGTTAAGATTTATTGTGATCTATTTCTAAGATCTATTGGGAGTTGTATAATATAAATACACAATTTATAGCTGGGAAATGAAATGTAGGTTTAAAAAAATACCATTATCTAACAATGCAACTTGAAATTTGACATCTAATTTTTACACATACATGCACACACACTCACATAGGCGACACTGAATCTGATAAATGCTAAACTATCATTTAATTTCTTGTTTTATTTACTGAGAATAAACTATCTCTTCATACATAATAATGGCAATCAGATTTTTGTAAGTTTTTTTTTGTTTTTTTTAAGCCACTGGCCCATTCCATTCCTCTTTACCTGGTTCTGAAGTGAGGGCAATTTGTTTCCTAATCTCCACCAGTAGAGACACAAGGTGAAAGAAATGAATGAAGGAACAGTACTTACTAATAAGCACTTCACAACACTAGTGTAAGTGGCAGCTCTGAGAAGTCCTTTTCTCCATCTACTCCTGAGTGGGCAGGAGAGTGAGGATGAGGCCCGGGGGCCATGACAAAAGGAGTCAGCTATGACTTATTTTGTTAAGGTAATATCTTGTGTCATAGAGCACCCAGCTAGGCATAATGTCAGTAAAGAGAATTTGAGGAAAAACTGCTATTGAATTAAAATACTAGCTAAACACAGACAAATACAATGAAAGCTGCTCCATTTAATTTTGAGCCCAAATTTATTACATTTATATGTGTTTTGAAATACAATTATATTTCTGTAATAAAAAAATCAATCTTTCAAAATAGAAAATGTGTTATCCAGTTTGGAAAGAAAATTTCTACAAATAAATTAACTGTGAAAATATCTAATTTAAGCTTTAAAATGGCTGCATTTATAGCATGTTAGTATTAAATTTCATAACTATTCTGTTACCTAACATTGTATTTCACGAGCATAACATTTTGTGTTTCAGAGTTTTCTTTCAATTATTTGTAGTGTTAAATATACATAAAATAAAGTATGAATAACTTCATTTAAGGTTACAGAAAAGTCTTTGCATTTAATTTTTTTAAAGTACATTGGGTTACAATTTCTTGTATTTTAAATAATTTAAAATTTCTTTATTTATGATTTCATTATATTGTTTTTAATATTCTTTAAACAAAATATAGTATAGATATTTATATATACATATACATACATACACACACATTTATAGACACACATTTTTTTTCAAAGCCACTCTACATATAATGACCATATAGAATCCATTTTTTTAAATGTTAGAATATGGGGAGACAAATTAATGTAGTAGGTATATGAAAAGTGAAAGAAAGTGAGTGTTAGTCATTCAGTTGTGTCTGATTCTTTGAGACTTCATAGACTGTAGCCCACCAGGCTCCTCTGTCCATGGAAATTTTCAGGCAAGAATACTGGAGTGGCTTGCCATTCGCTTCTCCAGAGATCTTTCCGAACCAGGCATTGAACCTGGGTCTCCAGCATTGTAGGCAGATTCTTTACCACCTGCATCACTGAATGGGTGTATTGGCATTCTTAATTCTTCTCAGCCAGAAAAGTGAATATACTGTGATTGTATATTCACTACCCAAATATGAGGTAGTGACTATTTCCTGTTACGGAGGCTGAAATTGTAAGATTTATTTATTTGTTTATTTTTACTCTTGCAGGTAGAAAAATAGTATGTATCACATGTTCCTTAATCAGGTGACCCACCCCAGAAATTGAATCAGAGGATCATGAAGATCCTTTTAGGCAATGGGTAAACAGTAGGCTTGAAGCCAAAACTGGCTTCTGTACCCAAACACCAAATTAAATCTTGGAGTTTTGGGTATAATAGAAAAGAATACGTTTATTCTTTGCCAGACAAAAGCCACAGCAGGTTAATGCCCTCAAAACAGTGTCCCAGCCTAGGAGAAAGCGGAGGTTTGTGAGGAGTTTTATACTCAAGGTTCAGAGTGGCTGATTAGAATAGCTATAGGTGCAGGGCCCCCATTCCTTCAATTCAGAGATCATCTGTCTTTGGGTGAGGATGGGTGAACTGTGACCTTCTCTGGAATGAAGAGTGCTTCATCAAGAACTCAGTATCTTCCATTTGTTGGAGGGGTTTTAGTTCCACAGAAGAGCTTAAAGTTATTGTTATGTGTATACCTTGATGAAGAACTAGGATCCTGCCTCCAAGGCTATTCTATTGTTTCATGACTGCTCCTCCCTTATTTCTGCATCCTCTCCCGTCCCTTATTAGTAACTGTTTGAATTGCTCTTTGGAATTCCAGCAAGTGGAAGGACTTTTGTGCCCAGGAGCTCCACAGGGTCCTGCTCATTTTCAAGGCTTCCACAACAATCAATTTCAGAGGCACCAGCAATATTGTTTCTAGGAGCAGCTTCTAGTGCTAATATGAGTGACATCTGGCCACAGGACTGGAAAAGGTCAGTATTCATTCTGTTAGGTAGTTAGAATAGGAAAAAGGAGTGCAGAATGATGGTGGCTAAAAGATAAGGAAGGTAAAAGTTCGGGGAAATAGAACAAAGGAAGGTCTGAGGACCAGAGTGAGGACATCAGGCAAAACAAAAATAGCCCAATTTACGTAGGGCAGGCCCAGGGGGAGGAGAAAAAACATTTAAAAAAAGGAGCCAAAATTGGGCTGAGTGCCCTCACTTCTCTTCCTGTCTTTTGGGTCTGCATATCCTCATGCCTCAAGGATGAGGATGTATATTCCTTTACTTTCTAAATAAAAGTGAGCTGTAACATGGAGCTGTAACACTGGCCCATTCAATAGCTGTAACACTGGCCCATCCGAGGACTGTAACTCTGGTACGTCTGTTGCTTCAAATTTTTGTCTCGATGAGACATAACTGAGGAAATTACAAACGCCCCTGACATCTATGGTGCTGTTTCTCAGATTTAACCTGGCTGAAACAACCTCAGTTTGCCCCCGCAAGGAGGAGGCCAAGCATAGCAGAAGTCCAACTCAGTGAAATCTCCCGCAGTGGAAGCTGAACGTGAAGAAAACCCAGTGCAGGGAAAGTGACAAGAAGCTCAGCTTGCTGAAAACCAGGACAGCAAAAAACAAACTCAGCAGAAAGCTCACATGGCTCAGGTTCAGATTCCAGAAGACCTCCAGTTAAGGTAGGATGTCCTCGCTCCTATGGCTGGAAGGTCGAATGCCTAGCAAAATCTTAATTCCTTTATAATCTCTTGTTTCTTGTTCTCTCGAATTCCCTGTGAAGAGATGAGTGGCAGTGGGTGCAACTGAGGGACTCTGGCAGGGGCTACTCCTCAATGTGTCCCAAAGGCTCCACTATCTGCTGGGCCCCGCTAGCTGTTACCCAAGTCAGAAGGGGTTCTTCTGTCCTTAATCTTCTTTGTGCCGAGGATCAGGCCAACGAAAACTGTGAACACAATTCAGGCATTTAGCAGACTTTCCGACAGGCTATGAAGGGGATTCCTCGGCAGGTTTTTCCCAATGCTTGTTCCTCCTGCCCTTTAGCTCCTCTCTCCCAGGACTTGAGCCTGCCTAAAACTTATGGTGCCTGGCTTCAGGACCTAATGAAGCTCAGGCTCTGATGTCTCATTGCAAAAATTCAGTGAGAGACACAGTGATAGGTAAGAGGTAGATTTGTTCAGATTCAGAAAGAAGCACATTCCACAGGGTGTGGGGCATTGCAGAGGACAAGTGCTGTGGCCATGGAATGTGGTACGGCTAGTTTTTTCTAGCTGGGTGAATTCATTTGCTAATGAGTGAAGAGAATCGTCCCAACCATGGGGGAATCACCCATTACTCTGTCTTTTGACAGTTCTTTGCAACTGTCCTGCCACCTCTGGGTATATCATTTAGCTTAAAGATTGGGGATTGAGGTTTAGTTGAATTTGACTTTTCATCTTGGACTCATTTGATTTTAATCGGTTTATTTTATCCCCTTAGGTTATGTCATTCTTTCAAAAGTTTTGCCCTGCCCCCTTTCCTCCTGTTTCATGCTCTTTTCCTGAGCCCCATGGGGGCACACAATGATGCCTCTACAATCTTCTGGAGGGTCAACCAGAAAATAGCTGGCCCTTGAGAGGGAAATACTGTATAATATCCAATTCAGATATTTAGGGCTTCATCTTCCATGTTTCCTACAACATGTGCAACAACAGTATCTCTCAGTGGATCTGCTAGGGCAGGTGACAGGCACACAATGCCTGCTAGAAGTCCATCTGTTGGCATCCTTTCAAAAGCATTTGGGCTTCTGGGGATAATGTTTGCCACTTTGGGAGCTAAACCTGTAGGCCATTTGGGCCCAAAGCCTTACCACCCTTCTCATAAAGCTACAAACATACCCCCGGGTCAAATCTCCACTCCACTTTTACGGAACATTTGGTCTGTTGCCTCTTATCAATTTGTTATTAAACCACTTACTAACTCCTACAACCAACACCCTGCCTCCTTGTAGGCAACATCACTCCACCCAGACTATTTTTAAAATACTCTTAATGCCCCTAATAAACCAGATAACCCACTACTCTGTCATTACTTCTGTTATTATCTACAGTGGGTCTATGACAATGAAATATTTACCATTCAGTTCAGTTCAGTTCAGTCACTCAGTCATGTCTGACTCTTTACCACCCCATGGACTGCAGCATGCCAGGCTTTCCTATCCATTACCGACTACCCAGAGCTCATTCTGACTCATGTCCGTTGAATCAGTGATGCCAAAAGAACATCTCATTTTCTGTCATCCCCTCTTCCTCCAGCCTTCAATCTTTCCAAGCATCAGGGTCTTTTAAAATAAGTCAGCTCTTCACATCAGGTGTCCAAAGTATTGGAGTTTCAGCTTCAGCATCAGTCCTTCCAATGAATATTCAGGACTAATTTCCTTTAGGATGGACTGGCTGGATCTCCTTGCAGTCCAAGGGACTCTCAAGAGTCTTCTCCAACACCACAGTTCAAAAGCATCAATTCTTCGGTGCTCAGCTTTCTTTATAGTTCAACTCTGACATCCATACGTGACCTCTGGAAAAACCATAGCCTTGACTAGATGGACCATTGTTGGCAAAGTAATGTCTCTGTTCTTTAATATGCTATCTAGGTTGGTCATAACTTTCCTGCCAAGGAGTAAGAGTATTTTAATTTCATGGCTGCAGTTACCATCTGCAGTAATTTTGGAGCCCCCAAAAATAAAGTCTGACACTGTTTCCACTGTTTCCATATCTATTTGCCATGAAGTGATGGGACCAGATGCCATAATCTTAGTTTTCTGAATGTTGAGTTTTAAGCCAACTTTTTCACTCTCCTCTTTTTTCTTTCACTTTCATCAAGAGGCTTTTTAGTTCTTCTTCACTTTCTGCCATAAAGGTGGTGTCATCTGCATACCTGAGGTTATTGATATTTCTCCCAGCAATCTTGGTTCTAGCTTGTGCTTCATCCAGCCCAGTGTTTCTCATGATGTACTCTGCATATAAGTTAAATAAGCAGGATGACAATATACAGCCTTGACGTACTCCTTTTCCTCTTTGGAACCAGTCTGTTGTTCCACGTCCAGTTGCTTCCTGACCTGCATACAAATTTCTCAAGAGGCAGGTCAGGTGGTCTGATATTCCCATTTCTTTCAGAGTTTTCCACAGTTTGTTGTGATCCACACAGTCAAAGGCTTTGACATAGTCAATAAAACAGAAATAAATGTTTTTCTGAAGCCCTCTTGCTTTTTTGATGATCCAGCAGATGTTGGCAATTTTATCTCTGGTTCCTTAGCCTTTTGTAAAACTAGCTTGAACATCTGGAAGTTTACCATTGGAGACACCCTAACCTGCTCTTATGGAGGACTAGGGGAGGAAATCAGTGACTTACATTGCCTCAGAGCAGTAAGAAGATAACTTATGGCTATTTCACCAGCTTTCCAGTCTCAGGGCATAGCCTTGGACTGCTTTACATCATGATATCTATTCCCATCTGCTGTGAGCAAACTGGCAATGTGTTAAGATTACACCCCCTTAATCCTGCCCAGCATTGGTCATGCTGGAGACTTTGGGGATGTCCAACTCCAACCTGGGGGGCTTCAGAAGGTTAACCTGCCTCAATCTGCCTAGGATCTGGTCCCTGTGAGGTTGTCACACCTCAGCCTGCTTGGGGATCCATCAACCTGGGATGCCAGGAAGTCGACCTGCCTCAATCTGCCTAGGGATCTGGTCCCTGGGAGGTTGTCATGCCTCAACTTGCTCAGGGACCTGCCAGTCCAGTGGTCCAGGAGGTCAACATGCCTCGACCTGCCCAGGGACCCAATTCTCGGGAGGCTGACATATCTCCATCTGTCTAGTGATTCAATCTTCAGGGGGCTGTCACACCTCAGCTTTCCTGGGGATCTGCACCCTGACCCAGGGACTCCTGGCTCTCAGGTTGCAACAGTACTGGGTAGGATAAGTTTCTGAAAGACTCACCCCTAAGGAAGTCCACCAATGGAAATTGAAGGAGGCCTATTAGATTTTTCCTTTTTCTTTTTCCTCCCTGTTATCACTGTCGTTCAGGTGGGAAGTTACCAATCCACTTCCCAATAGACACCCTTGAGATGCATCCTTGATAACTGAAAGTTGTTTGATCCTCTAACTCTAAGGGGAAGTCACTTAAAATTCTTTAGTGCCACTGTGTGGCCATGGTACCTCTGGGGGAAAAGAAACACTGGGCCGAGGATGGGAGTTTAAATTATAATACTATCCTTCAGCTAGACTTAATCTGCAAAAGACAGGGAAATGGACAGAGATCTCCTATGTCCAAATATTTTTCTGACTAAGAAATAAGAAGGAACTCTGTCTTAAGTATGGGATTATTGTATGCCCTAAAAGTGAGCCTACTAGGCAAAAGGTGTTAGGTGCAGACAACCAAGAGAAGAGATTCTCCCCCAGCCCAATTTTGGTGCCTCTTTTTATATGTTTTCTTCTCCTATGCCTGGGCCTGCCAAATATAAAATGGGCTAGCCAGGAATGCTGTTTGTTTTATCTGAGGTCCTCACTCCAGTCCTCGGAACTTCCTTTGTTCTGTTTTCACGGACTTTTCCCTTCCTTATCTTTTAGCCACCACCATTCTGGACTCCTTTTTCCTATTGTAACTACCTAACAATTCCAATCCCAAAGAAAGGCAATGCCAAAGAACGCCAAACTACTGCAAAATTACACTCATCTCACTTGGTAGCAAAGTAACAATCAAAATTCTCCAAGCCAGGTTTCAACAATATAAGAACCGAGAACTTCCAGATGTTCAAGTTGGATTTAGAAAAGGCAAAGGAACCAGAGGTAAAATAGCCAACATCCACTGGATCATTGGAAAAGCAAGAGAGTTCCAGAAAAACATCTAATTCTGCTTTATTGACTATGCCAAAGCCTTTTACTGTGTAGATCACAATAAACTGTGGAAAATCTTTAAGAGATGGGAATATCAGACCACCTGACCCGCCTCTTGAGAAATCTGTATGCAGGTCAGGAAGCAACAGTTAAAACTGGACATGAAACAACAGACTGGTTCCAAATCAGGAAAGGAGTTAGTCAAGGTCGTATATTGTCACCATGCTTACTTAATGTACATGCAGAGTACATCATGAGAAATGCTGGGCTGGATGAAGCAGAAGCTGGAATCAAGATTGCCTGGAAAAATATCAATAACCTCAGATATGCAGATGACACCACCCTTATGGCAAAAAGTGAAGAACTAAAGAGCCTCTTGATGAGATATCACATCACACCTGTTAGAATAACGATTGTCAAAAAGACAAGAGACAACAAATGTTGATGTGAATATGGAAAAAGGAAGAAAGGGAAACCTTTGCATACTGTTGGTGGGAATGTTAGTCGGTAAATCCACTATGGAAAATGGTATGGATGTTTCCTCAAGATTTAAAACAGAACTATCATATGATCCAGCACTCTTTTGGTATACATGTAAAGGAAATGGAAATAGGATATTGAAGAGGTATCTGTTCTGTCATGTTAATTGCAACATTACTCACAATAGCCAATAAAATGAAACAGCCTAAATGTCCATCTACAGATGGAGAAATATATATGTGTATATATACATATACACACACACACACACACACACACACACATATATATATATATATATATATATATATATATATATATATATATATATGAAGGCAATGGCACCCCACTCCAGTACTCTTGCCTGGAAAATCCTATGGATGGAGGAGCCTGGTGGGCTGCAGTCCATGGGGTCGCGAAGAGTTGGACACGACTGAACGACTTCACTTTCACTTTTCACTCTCATGCATTGGAGAAGGAAATGGCAACCCACTCCAGTGTTCTTGCCTGGAGGATCCCAGGGACAGAGGAGCCTGGTAGGCTGCTGTCTGTGGGGCTGCACAGAGTTGGACACAACTGAAGCGACTTAGCAGTAGCAGTAATGCCAGTAGCTAAGATGGCAGAGGATGGGGAGATTTTGGCCAAAAGGTATAAACTTCCAGTTAAAGATAAGAAATAAAGGCTGTGAAAAGAAACAAAGAAGGATACTGCATAATGATCAAATGATCAATCCAAGAAGAAGATATAACAATTATAAATATATATGTACCCAACATAGAGCACCGCAATATGTAAGGCAAATGCTAACAAGTATGAAAGGGGAAATTAACAGTAAGACGATAATAGTGGGAGACTTTAATACCCAAATCACACCTATGGATAGATGAACTAAACAGAAAATTAGCAAGGAAACATAAACTTTAAATGATACAATGGACCAGTTAAACCTAATTGATATCTATAGGACATTTTACCCCAAAACAATTAATTTCATCTTTCCTCAAGTGCACACGGACCTTTTTCAGGATAGATCACATCCTGGGCCATAAATCTAGCCTTGGTAAATTCAAAAAAATTGAAATCATCTCAAGCATCTTCTCTGATCACAATGTGATAAGATTAGATGTCAACAACAGGGAAAAAAAAAAAAAACTATTAAAAGTACAAACATATGAAGGCTAAATAACACATTTCTAAATAACCAACAAATCTAAATAAATCAAAATATGCATAGAAATGAATGAAAATGAAAACAAAACAACCTAAAACCTATGGGATTCAGTAAACGCAGGCCTAAAGGGAAGGTTCATAGCAATACAAGCCCTACCTCAAGAACTTGGAGAAAAATCAAATAAATAACCTAACTATACACCTAAAGCAACTAAAAAAAGAAGAAATGAAGAACTCCAGGGTTAGTAGAAGGAAAGAGATCATAAAAACTAGGGCAGTGATAAATGCAAAAGAAACCAAGGAGACCATAGCAAAAATCAACAAAGCTAAAAGCTGGTTCTTTGAGAAGATAAATAAAATAGACAAACCATTAGCCAGACTCATCAAGTAAAAAAGGGAGAAGATTCAAATCAACAAAATTAGAAATGAAAATGGAGAAATCACAACAGACAACATAGAAATAAAAGGTTCATAAGAGACTATTATTGGCAACTATATGCCAATAAAATGGACAACTTGGAAGAAATGGACAAATTCTTAGAAAAGTACAGCTTTCCAAAACTGAACCAGGAAGAAATAGAAAATCTTAACAGACCCATCACAAGCACAGAAATCGAAACTGTAATCAGAAATCTTCTAGAAAACAAAAGGCCAGGAAAATATGGCTTCACAGCTGAATTCTTCCAAAAATTTAAAGAAGAGCTAACACCTATTCTACTCAAACTCTTCTAGAAAATTGCAGAGGAAGGTAAACTTCCAAACTCATTCTATGAGGCCACCATCACCCTAATACCAAAACCAGACAAAGATGCCACAAAAAAAGAAAACTACAGGCCAATATCACTGATGAACATAGATGCAAAACACTTAACAAAATTCTAGTAAACAGAATCCAACAACATATTAAAAAGATCACACATCATGACCAAGTAAGCTTTATCCCAGGGATGCAAGGATTCTTCAGTATTCACAAATCAATCAATATGATACACCACATTAACAAATTGAAAGATAAAAGCCATATGATTATCTCAATAGATGCAGACAAAGCCTTTGACAAAATTCAACATCCATTTGTGAAAAAAACCCTCCAGAAAGCAGGCATAGAAGGAACATAACTTAACATAATAAAAGCCATATATGATAAACCCACAGCAAACATTATCCTCATTGGTGAAAAATTGAAAGCATTTCCCCTAAAGTCAGGAACAAGACAAGGATACCCACTCTCACCAGTACTGTTCAACATAGTTTTGGAAGTTTTAGCCACAGCAATCAGAGAAGAAAAAGAAATAAAAGAAATCCAGATTGGAAAAGAACCAAAACTCTCACTGTTTGCAGATGACATGATCCTCTACATAGAAAACCCTAAAGACTCCACCAGAAAATTACTAGAGCTAATCAGTGAATATAGTAAACTTGCAGGATATAAAATTAACACACAGAAATCCCTTGCATTCCTATGCACTAACAATGAGAAAATAGAAAGAGAAATTAAGGAAACAATTCCATTCACCATTGCAACGAAAAGAACAAAATATTTAGAAATAAAGCTACCTAAATATATATATATAAAACTATAAAACACTGATAAAAGAATAAAAGATGACACAAATAGATGGAGTAATATACCATGTTCATGGATCAGAAGAATCAATATAATGAAAATGAATATACTACCCAAAGCAGTCTATACATTGAATGCAATCCCTATCAAGCTACCGAAGATATTTTTTCAGAGAACAAGAAGAAATAATTTCACAATTTGTATGGAAATACAAAAAACCTCAAATAGCCAAAGCAATCTTGAAAAAGAAGAATGGGACTGGAGGAATCAACCTGCCTGACTTCAGGCTCTACTACAAAGCTACAGTCATCAAGACAGTATGGTACTGGCACAAAGTCAGAAATATAGATCAATGGAACAAAATAGAAAGCCCAGAGATAAATCCACGTACCTATGGACACCTTATCTTTGACAAAGGAGGCAAGAATATACAATGGAGAAAAGACAATCTCTTTAACAAGTGGTGCTGGGAAAACTAGTCGACCACTTGTAAAAGAATGAAACTAGACCACTTTCTAACACCATACACAAAAATAAACTTAAAATGGATTAAAAACCTAAAAGTAAGACCAGAAACTATAAAACTCCTAGAGAAAATCATAGGCAAAACACTCTCTGACATAAATCACAGCAGGATCCTCTATGACCCACCTCCCAGAGTAATGGAAATAAAAGCAAAAATAAACAAATGGGACCTAATCAAACTTAAAAGCTTCTGCACAGCAAAGGAAACTATAAGCAAGGTGAAAAGACAGCCTTCAGAATGGGAGAAAATAATAGCAAATGAAGCAACTGACAAAGAATTAATCTCAAAAATATACAAGCAACTCCTACAGCTCAATTCCAGAAATATAAGCGACCCAATTAAAAAGTGGGCCAAAGAACTAAACAGACATTCTCAAAAGAAGACATACAGATGGCTAACAAACACATGAAAAGATGCTCAACATCACTCATTATCAGAGAAATGCAAATCAAAGCCATAATGAGGTACCATCTCACGCTGGTCAGAATGGCTGCTATCCAAAAGTTTACAAACAATAAATGCTGGAGAGTGTGTGGAGAAAAAGGAACCCTCTTACACTGTTGGTGGGAATGCAAACTAGTACAGCCACTATGGAAAACAGTGTGGAGATTCCTTAAAAAAATGGAAATAGAACTGCTATATGACCCAGCAATCTCACTGCTGGGCATACATACTGAGGAAACCAGAATTGAAAGAGACATGTGTACCCCAGTGTTCATCACAGCACTGCTTACAAAGCCAGGACATGGAAACAACCTAGATGTCCATCAGCAGATGACTGGATAAGAAAGCTGTGGTACATATACACAATGAAATGTTACTCAGCTATTAAAAAGAAAGCATTTGAATCACTTCTAATGAGGTGAATGAAATTGGAGCCTATTATACAGAGCAAAATAAGTCAGAAAGTAAAACACCAATACAGTATATTAACGCATATATATGGAATTTAGAAAGATGGTAATGATAACCCTATATGTGAAACAGTGAAAGACAGACAGATGTAAAGAACAGACTTTTGGACTCTGTGGGAGAAGGTGAGGGTGGGATCATTTGAGAGAATAGCATTGAAACATGGATATTATCATATGTGAAATAGATTGCTCGTCCAGGTTCAATGCATGAGACAGGGTGCTCAAGGCTGGTGCACTGGGATAATCCTGAGGGATGGAATGAGGAGGGAGGTGGTAGGGAGGTTCAGAATGGGGAACACATGTACACCCATGGCTGATTCATGTGAATATATGGCATGAACCACCATAATATTGCAAAGTAATTAGCCTCCAATTAAAATAAATAAAACATAAAGATGAATAAAGTTCTGGGGATCTAATATACAGCATGGAGAGTATAGTTAACAACATGTACTATGTACTTGACAGTAGTTGAGAGAGTAGATCTTGAATGTTCTCACCACACACACACAAAAAAGGAAATTTTGTGAGGTGATGACAGTTTTTGATGATGATTTTGCAATATACTCTGCAATATATATGCATCAAATCATCATGTTATATACAATTTAAATGTACACAGTGTCAAATGTCAGTTATATTTCAATAAAGCTGGAATACAAATAAAAGCTTAATATTAAATTGAGAGTTAAAAAACAAAATGGGAACATTGCTTTCATGATCTTGAAAAAATTAAAATAATTAAATTTAATAAGAACCTAGGACCTATAGAGAAAGGTATAAATTCTGTTAATAGAGCAAAAACTAGTTTTAACAGGTGAATAGTGCATACTACATTTACCTGTCTCTTGGTTGTTAAAATGATTTATTGTATAATGATTCAAGTAAATTTGACATATCATACACATTGAAAACAATTCTAATTAAAAAATCCTCTATCTTAAACAACATTCGTTCTTAAAGTTATATAGAAGGATAAGTGCTTGTGAAGACTTAAGAAATAAGTGACGAAATAGTGATGAATGGTCAGTGTACTTTTCAATGATCAGAGCAGAGCTCTAAAGTTGGTGACCTGTGGAACTGACTGTTCAATCCAGAAATAGATTTCCCAAAATGCCATCCTACTACATGAGGAATATGATATTTCAGTTCAGTGGGATATTAGCAATAAAATGATTTCAGCTATCCATTTAAAAGACTGTAAAACTGAAGTGCTATTTAAACTATTTACAAAATCAGTTCCAAATGAATTAAAACAGAAAACAAAAATCAGTGATGCATTCTTTGAAAGAGAATGGTAAAAACATAAAAGCCAAAAAACAGTGTATTTAACTATGTAAATATGAAAAGGCTTTGGGTGGTAAAACATACTATACAAAATCATTAAAAAATTGATTTGAAAAAATCTTGAAACAAAATGACAGATTAGGTATGATATTTATAGTATGAGAATTTACAGTCTATAAACAGATATGTAAGCCACTGTAAAATTGGACAAGACATGTGAATTCACAGAAAATGATCCAGAAAAACAAAAAGTTGACTAAAGGCACCAGAATTAAGGGAAATGCAATTGAAATAATGAGATATTTCTTTGTAACTTTTATATTGAAAAAAAAAACAAAAGATACCCATTTGAAGGCAGAGTTCCAAAGAACTGGAAGGAGGGATAAGAAGGCCAACTAAGTGAGCAATGCAAAGAAATAAAGAAAAACAATCGAATGGGAAAGGATAGAGATGTCATCAAGAAAATTAGAGATACCAAGGGAACACATCATGCAAAGATGGACACAATAAAGGTGGCAAGAGTACATAGAAGAACTATACAAAAAGACTGTAATGAGCCAGATAACCACGACGGTTGTGATCACTCACCTAGATAGAGCCAGACGTCATGAAGTGTGAAGTCAAGTGGGCCTTAGGAAGCATCACTATGAACAAAGCTAGTGGAGGTGATGGAATTCCAGTTGAACTATTTCACACCCTAAAAGATGATGCTAGAAAATGCTGCATTCAATATGCCAGCAAAATTGGAAAATTCACAGTGGCTGCAGGACTGGAAAGAGGCAGTTTTCTTTCCAGTCCCAAAGAAAGAACATACCAAAGAATGTTCAAATGACTCCACAATTGCAGTCATTTCACATGCTAGCAAAGTAATGCTCACAATTCTCCAAGCAAGTCTTCAACAGTAAGTGAACTGAGAATTTCCAGATGTTCAAGCTGGATTTAGAAAAGGCAGAGGAACCAGAGATCAAATTGCCAACATCTACTGGATCAGAAAAAAAGCAAGAGAATTCCAGAAAACATTTACTTCTGCTTTATTGATTATGCCAAAGCCTTTGACTTCATGGATCACAGAAAACTGTGGAAAATTCTTAAAGAGATAGGAATACCAGATCATCTTCCCTACCTCCTGAGAAATCTGTATGCAGGTCAAGAAGCAACAGTTAGAACCAGACATGGAACAACAGACTGGTTCCAAATGGGGAAAAGAGAACATCAGGGCTGTATATTGACACGCTGCTTTTTTAACTTATATGCGGAGTACCTAATCCAAAATGCTTGGCTGGATGAAGCACAGCTGGAATCAAGTTTGCTATGAGAAACTTCAATAACCTCAGATATGCAGATTCTGCAGATATACACTCCCACACCCATATGGCAGAAAGTGAAGAAGAATTAAAGAGCCTCTTTGAAGTGGAAGAGGAGAGTGAAAAAGCTGGCTTAAAACTCAACATTCAAAAAACTGAAGATCATGGCATCCGGTCCCATCACTTCATGGCAAATAGATGGGGAAACAGGGAAACAGCAAGAAACTTTATTTTCTTGGTCTCTAAAATCACTGCAGATGGTGACTGCAGCCATGAAATTAAAAGATACTTGCTCCTTGGAAGAAAAGCTATGACCAACCTAGACAGCATATTAAAAAGTGGAGACATTACTTTGCCAATAAAAATTCATATAAGCTATGGTTTTTCCAGTCATCATGTGTGGATATGAGAGCTGGACCATAAAGAAAGTTTGGAGCTAAAGAATTAATGCTTTTGAACTGTGGTGTTGGAGAAGACTCTTGAGAGTCCCTTGGACTGCAAGGAGATCAAACCAGTCAATCCTAAAGAAAATCAGTCTTGAATATTCATTGGAAGGACTTATGCTGAAGCTGAAGCTCCAATACTTTGGCCACCTGATGCAAAGAGCTGACTCATTAGAAAAGATCCTAATGCTGGGAAAGATTGAAGGCAGGAGGAGAAGGCAAGGATAGAGTTTGAGATGGTTGAATGGCATCACCAACTCTAAGGAATTGAGTGTGAATGGTCTCCAGGAGATGGTGAAGGACTGGGTAGCCAGGAGTGCTTCAGTCCATTGGGTCACAAAGAGTTGAACATGACTGAGTGACTGAACAAAAACAACATTGGAAAAAGTTTAAAATATATGCAGTTGGTGGTGTAGGGGAAAATATACTATCATATACACTAGGTAGAAACTGAAATTTTATATACTATTAGGAAAGTAATTTTGCAACATTCTTTAAGGAAAACAATGCTTATGCCAATCAACAGAGTAGCAGTCACTACTGGAAATCTACCTATTCTTTAGAAATGAATCTACCAGTTGAAAAGGCTATGTGCTCACAGACATCTATTGTGGGAAAATTTTAAGAAAATTAATGATCAGTAACAAAGAAATATTAATAACCTAAGATATACAGATGACACCACCCTTATGGCAGAAAGTGAAGAGGAACTCAAAAGCCTCTTGATGAAAGTGAAAGTGGAGAGTGAAAAAGTTGGCTTAAAGCTCAACATTCAGAAAATGAAGATCATGGCATCCGGTCCCATCACTTCATAGGAAATAGATGGGGAAACAGTGGAAACAGTGTCAGACTTTATTTTTTGGGGCTCCAAAATCACTGCAGATGGTGACTGCAGCCATGAAATTAAAAGACACTTACTCCTTGTTATGACCAACCTAGATAGCATATTCAAAAGCAGAGACATTACTTTGCCAACAAAGGTCCGTCTAGTCAAGGCTATGGTTTTTCATGTGGTCATGTATGGATGTGAGAGTTGGACTGTGAAGAAGGCTGAGCACCGAAGAATTGATGCTTTTGAACTGTGGTGTTGGAGAAGACTCTTGAGAGTCTCTTGGACTGCAAGGAGATCCCACCAGTCCATTCTGAAGGAGATCAGCCCTGGGATTTCTTTGGAAGGAATGATGCTAAAGCTGAAACTCCAGTACTTTGGCCACCTCATGTGAAGAGTTGACTCATTGGAAAAGACTCTGATGCAGGGAGGGATTGGGGGCAGGAGGAGAAGGGGACGACAGAGGATGAGATGGCTGGATGGCATCACTGACTCAATGGACTTGAGTCTGAGTGAACTCCGGGAGTTGGTGATGGACAGGGAGGCCTGGCGTGCTGCGATTCATGGGGTTGCAAAGAGTTGGACACGACTAAGCAACTGAATTGAACTGAACTGAACTGAACAAAGAAATGTTTAAATAAGCTGTGGATAAAAACTTATGGGTATTCAGCTGAAATGTAAAGAATCCTTGTATTCATGAGGTCAATGTCAGTATGAGTGGATTTTGATATTTCTTTAACTCATTTCAATGCTTTATGTATGCATGGAACATTTAAGTAACAAAAGATAAGATTTATTGCATGACCAATCACATCTCCCCAGGAAGGTAAAGAAAAAAAATATTTTTTTTCAGGAAGCTGTATTGTACAAAGGTAAAGCAATAGATTTAATCAGATCCTGTATAAAGCAATGAGAATTACATCCAAATATTGCAGGTAAAAGAAAAAAAATCTTATTTTAAGAGCTAATACTTGAATTCCTTATAAGCATGGAGCCATTTTGTACAAGAAATAAATTTATAAGTATTATTGAGTGTGGACTTAATCTCTGATGTATAGAAGGAAACAGAATAAAAAGAAATAGCTGAATTCTGTAAGTAAATCAACAGAAATATACAAGGATGAGAAAAGAGAATAGGTAGGTGGTTGGAGAGTAAGAATAGATAATAAAACATGGCAAGAGGCCACCAATTTTGGAGAATTCAACCAGTGAAAAATTCTATGTGTTGGTAAAATATAAAATATAAGGATGTATTCAAAGAGCTTTTAATGAAAAACATACTTTATATCCCAGGGCCACAATCTTTAGCTTAGTGACCTCTGCTTTAAATTTATGTACTTCAGTTTCTTCACATGGAAAAAAAAAAAAAAAAGTCATTATAATATCTACCTCCTGGGTTTGTTATGGGAATAAAATGAGCTAAAACATATGAATCACTTATGCTGATGCATAGTAGATGTCATATAGATTGGGTTGGGTTTATTATTTTTGTTTATGTGAAGCTATTGATGTTGCTGCAGGTAAAGCTTTGTGTTACTTCTAAATTTTCAGTAAAATCTACTGCAAACATAAATGAATTATGTGACTAGCTGGGGTGGAGGTAGCAATTCAAAACAGAAGCTGTATAACTTGGCTTTACTGGCTTTATGCTAGAGACAATAGCAGAACTGAAACATAAACAGTAAGATTTAATCAGTCAAAAACTCCAGAGCTGGAATTGACCGTGCTAATATAAGCTGTGGGTAATTTATAGACATTTGGGGGGAAGTTTTGGACTTCTTGTTTAGTTGCTACGTTGTGTCCAACTCTTCTGTGACCCCCATGAACCGTAGCCCATCAGTCACCTTTGTCCATGGGATTTCCTAGGCAAGGATATTGGAGTGGGTTGCCATTTCCTTTTCCAGGGGATTGACTAAGGGATCAATCACAAACCAGGGATCAAACCTATATCTCCCACATTGCAGGCATATGCTTTACTCTGAGCCACCAGTGAAGACTTTTTGGACTGCCCACACTATTATATAAGACGGAGATAAAAATCAATTTGTTGAAAACATCAAAGAAAGAATTTTTTGAGTAAAAATTTCACAATTTCTTTATTAAAGTTAATCATTCACTTTATTCAAGAAACAAATTGAAAATTTAATATGTTCACGTGCTGTGCTATGCACTAGGCATTGATTTAATTTCTGCTTTCAAAAATCTCAAACTTAATGAGAAAGAAAGGAAAAATTGCAAACTATAATATAATTTAACATAGGAGTATTCAGCTAGCTATATACTTTCTACTATAGCAAGCAAAATCAGACCAAATGACAAGATGATATCAAAATACTTATATTCAATATTAATTATATTGAATAATTATCATGTATGTAACATTGCAAATTATTTAGCAGAAATAAAACATAGAAAAACATGAGTTATGATAAACAACCCCAAGAGATGGTTCTATAATAATAATAATAAATAAATGATAAATGGTTAAAAAATTTTTATAATGCAAACTTTTAGAATATTTTATGTTCACAACAAAGGAGACTGTGAAGACATGATTTGAAAAAAGAAACATAACTGTAGATACATTATCAATTTAAAAATCACAATTGAAGTCTATGAACAAATTGCAAGAACAAATATAAAAATTCACAAAACTTTATAAACCTTTAAATTACCATAAAAATAAAAATTTAATAGAATAAAAGTATTTAAAAAAAATAAACTAATACTTAAATGTTTTCTGTTCCTCAGGCAGACACTTATTAAGTTAAATAAGATACAGAGGAATATTTTTAAAGTCAAATTTCACCAAATGACCAGGGGCAGATAAATTTCATGTTATATAATTTACTATGAGAATTAATGAAGGTGACTCAATTCATTTTACAAGGCTAATGTGTTCTGGGTACTCAAATTAAATAAGGACAGTTTGAGAAAATAAAAATAGAGCCATCTTCACTTACAAATGTAAATGTTCACTTACAAGCAAAAACCATCTCTACAGTATTATCAAATCAAATATATGAAATAAGACAAAATGTAAAATAAGAAATAATAAAAATGTTTCTCTTGGATTTAATTCTAAATTATTTATGTATCTTATATATTATGTACAAGCTATATACATTAACATGGTAATATAGAGAGACTATATGTTTAATTATGGAATAAGATAGCTCATATTCAACAAGATTGTAAAAAGATACCAACAAAATTTTTATGAACTTTAAGTTAAAATATTGCTTCTAAAGACATGATAAATAGGCTTAAAATAAAAAGAAACACAAGGTGAAAATCCTTTTAACAGATGTAACATATACATAATGGATACAGGAAGAATATTTTGATGTGCAAATAATTACAAATCCACAAGAAGAAAAACAGGATATTGAATATAGATTATTAACAGATCACTTAAAAATAGTTTATATGTGCTTTAAATAATTTAAACAAATGCTTAATCTTTATGGCAATTAAGAAATTCAAATGAGACAACCTATTGTTTGTACAAGTTTGATTTAAATTTTGATTAAAAATAAAGCTTAGTAAGAGGAGGGAAACTACTACTTTTTTTTTTTTTTTAGGGTCCTCATCCTATAATGGGTTCTTGTTGATTATTTTACAAGGAGTCATGCATGTATGTTCATGTCTACCTTCTCATTTCCTTTGCCCAACACCTTTCCCTTTTGGTAAACATAAGGTGCTTTGCTATGTTATGAGGCCATTTCTTTTTGGTAAAGAAGTTCATTTGTATCCATTTTTAGAATCCACCTCCAAGAAATATCATATGATACTTGGCTTCCTTCATCTTACTTACTTCACTTAGTGTTATCATCTCTACTTCCTTCCTTGTTACTGGACATGGCATGATGTCACCCTTTTTATGGGGGAGCTATAACTGCTCTGTGTGGATGTACTATGTCTTGTTTACACATTCATCTGTCCTTACCCACTTAGGCTTCATCCATGTATTGGCTATTGTACATAATGTTGCCATGAACATTGGGTGCATCTGTCTTTTAAAATTATGGCTTTCTCTGATTCTGTGCCCAGGACTGGGATTGCTGGGTCCTGTGGTACTTTCGCTCTTTAGTTTTTATGACCCTTTGTCTTGTTCTCCTTTGTCGATTTAATGACTTTAATTCCCACCAACAGGGAGGAGGGTTCTTTTCCCTCCATTCCCTCTCCAGCATTTATTGTCATAGATTTTCTATGCTGACCATGCTGACGTGTGTGAGGTGATGCCACTTCTGACTCACAATTCTCTAGTGCTGATAGATACTGAGCATCTTTTCATGTGCTTCACGGCCATCTCTATGTTTTTTTTTGGAGAAAGGTCCATGTAAATCTTGTGCCCCTATTTGATTGGGTTGTTTCTTTGATATTGAGGTGCATAAGCTGTTTGTATGTTTTGGAGAGAAATTCCTGGTGGGTGTCTCTGTTTGCACATAGTTTCATTACGGGGTTTGTCTTTTTGTTGTGTTTATGGCTTCCTCTGCTGTTCCAGCAGGAGAAGGCAATGGCACCCCACTCCAGTAACACTTGCCTGAAAATCCCATGGACGGAGGAGCCTGGAAGGCTGCAGTCCATGGGGTCGCTGAGGGTCGGACACGACTGAGCAACTTCACTTTCACTTTTCACTTTCATGCATTGCAGAAGGAAATGGCAACCCACTCCAGTGTTATTGCCTTTAGAATCCCAGGGACAGGGGAGCCTAGTGGGCTGCCGTCTATGGGGTCGTACAGAGTCGGACATGACTGAAGTGACTTAGCAGCAGCAGCAACAGCTGTTCCAGTGCTTTTAAGGAGAGTTCAGTTCAGTTTAGTCGCTCAGTCGTGTCCGACTCTTTGAGACCCCATGAATCACAGCACGCCAGGCCTCCCTGTCCATCACCAACTCCCGGAGTTCACTCAGACTCACATCCAACGAGTCAGTGATGCCATCCAGCCATCTCATCCTCTGCCGTCCCCCTCTCCTCCTGCCCCCAATCCCTCCCTGCATCAGAGTCTTTTCCAATGAGTCAACTCTTCGCATGAGGTGGCCAAAGTACTGGAGTTTCAGCTTTAGCATCATTCCTTCCAAAGAAATCCCAGGGCTGATCTCCTTCAGAATGGACTGGTTGGATCTCCTTGCAGTCCAAGAGACTCTCAAGAGTCTTCTCCAACACCACAGTTCAAAAGCATCAATTCTTCGGTGCTCAGCCTTCTTCACAGTCCAACTCTCACATCCATACATGACCACAGGAAAAACCATAGCCTTGACTAGACGAACCTTTGTTGGCAAAGTAATGTCTCTGCTTTTGAATATGCTATGTAGGTTGGTCATAACTTTCCTTCCAAGGAGTAAGCGTCTTTTAATTTCATGGCTGCAGTCGCCATCTGCAGTGATTTTGGAGCCCAAAAAAATGAAGTCTGACACTGTTTCCACTGTTTTCCCATCTATTTCCCATGAAGTGATGGGACCGGATGCCATGATCTTCATTTTCTGAATGTTGAGCTTTAAGCCAACTTTTTCACTCTCCACTTTCACTTTCATCAAAAGGCTTTTTAGTTCCTCTTCACTTTCTGCCATAAGGGTGTTTAGGTCCCATTTATTTTTATCTTTTTCATTTGTTTATTTTTTGTTTTATTTTTCATGATTCTAAGAGGTAGGTCAAAGAAAAACTTGCCTCATTTTATGTCAAAGTGTGTTCTGCTTTTTCCCTAAAGAGTTTCATATTATCTGTCCTTTTATTTAGGTTTTAAATCTATTTGGAGTTTATTTTTGTGAATGCTGTTAGGGAGTATCCTAATTTCATTCTCATGACCATATCTTAAAAAACCTGCACGCTGTTCTTCATAGTGACTGCTACTAACCCACCTTTTCACTAACAGTTTTGGGGGGGGTTCTCTTTTTTCCACTTTTATATAGTAACAAAGTAAAGTGATACAGCTTCTCTGGAGGACAATTTATAAAAAATAAAATGAAAGTGATAGACTCTATGAATAATAATTCTTAGGACTTTTCCTAGATAAATTATAGAATATGCTGTGTAAAAGTTAACAATTATTCTAGCTGTTTGTAGTGACATAATATTATGTATGAAATCAATGTGCATCTGTACTAGAGAAGAACTACACAAAGAGTGTACAACTCTTTTGAGACCCCATGGACTGTATACTGCCAAGCTCTTCTGTCCATGGGATTTCCTAGGTAAGAATACTGAGGTGGGTTGTCATTTCCTTTTCCAGGGGATGTTCCTTACCCAGGGAGATCCTGGAAAAGGAAATGGTAACCCACTCCAGTATTCTTGCCCAGGAAATCCCATGGACAGAGAAGCCTGGTGGGCTACAGTCCATGGAATCACTTAAGAACTGGACAGAACTTAGCAACTAAAGCAATACAGTGACCTATGTATGCCATGTAGGTTTTTAAAATAAGATAGATATAGGACTGTCATTGATGTACCACTAGGAAGTATTGCTGGGAGCAAAAGGAAGTATCAGGTTAACAACAATGTTATGCTATATGTAATGTAAAATAGATACCTCCCAAATGCTTAAAAAGGTGTATGTGTGGAACGTTATCTACAATATATGTTGTTTTTGAACATACCAGAATTTCTAAATGCATAGAGAAAGCCTGAGTGTAGTTAACACCAAAGTGATATAACTGGCTATTACTCATAAGGAATGAGAGTTGAATTTATATACAGTACAATATTTCAGTGTTTATAGAAGAAAAATGTTTTCATAGTTTACTTGTATGAATAAAACATGAAAACTGTGTGCTTCTTCATAGACACATACACACACAGGTGCACACACAACCATAGATTTCTTATACATCTGCATCCCTACCTATGGGCTTTCCCAATGCCTCAGTGGTAAAAAATACACCTGAAATGCAGGAGATGTGAGTTTGACCCCTGGGTTGAGAAGACCCCTGGAGGAGGGCATGGCAATCTGCTCCAGTATTCTTGCCTGGAGACTCCTATGGACAGAGGAGCCTGGCAGGTTACAATACATAAGGTCACAGAGTTGGACACAATTGAAAGAACTGAGTATGATCACATGCATCCCTACCTACAGTGTCACAGTGTGTTCAGAGCAAAAACACATATATGTATGTACATATGCTTACTCAACAAATATTTATTGACAGCATACTACATACTAGACACTATTTTTGGCACCCCATATCAACAACAACACAAATCTCTGTCTTCATGAACCTTAATTTGTAACATTTAATGTAAATGTATGTTCAGAAAAGCTGGATTAAGAAGAGTTTATTAAATTTCAGTCAGAAGCCAAATTGGCTCTATTGCATAAGTGTAAAATATCACAGCTAGTGTTTTCCCCTTTAATTTAGAAAGTGATTTGAAAAAAAGAAAAAGAGTAAACAGATTTTTTACCTCTAGATTTGAAATTTTTATTAGTATCACTCTTTTCACCAAAATAAGCCATTCATCTTTGCTACTCCAATCTTATAGAATAATTTTAGCATTCAGATGTTGCTCAGTAACTTTTTATTAAAACCATATATTATCTCAAGTCATCAAATGTTTCCCATGTAAAGACAGGTAGGTAGGTAAGTACATAGAGATCATGTCTGTTACCTTTTGAGCCTATGAAATTATCAGAAGTTTAAGGAAAGAAAATGTAATATTGTGATGGTAGAAGTATTCCTATTAAGCCTAAGAGCTTTTTATTACTACATGTCTTTCTGAAATTGAATTCTGGAGATTCTTATATACTATAATGGGATAAAACTCCATGGATAACAGTCACTGATTTAGAGATTCTGTTTCTAAGAAGATAAAGCCAAAGATGATCATGATATCTTATGCATATTGGATTCCCTACATATTATTTGTGAATGGAGGTTCACAACTTTGTACAGGAGGCAGTGATCAAGACAATCCCCAAGTAAAAGAAATGCAAAAAGGCAAAATGGTTGCCCGAGGAGACCTTACAAACAGTTATGAAAAGAAGAGAAGTGGAAGGCAAAGGAGAAAAGGAAAGATATATCCATTTGAATGGAAAGTTCCAAAGAATAGCAAGGAGAGATAAGAAACCTTCCTCAGTGACCAATGCAAAGAAATAGAGGAAAACAGTAGAATGGGAAAGACTAGAGATCTCTTCAAGAAAATTAGAGATACCAAGGGAATATTTCATGCAAAGATGGGCTCCATAAAGGGCAGAAATGGGAGGGACCTAACAGAAGCAGAAGATATTAAGAAGAGGTGGCAAGAATACACAGAAGAACTGTACAAAAAAGATCTTCATGACCCAGATAACCATGATGGTGTGATCACTCACCTCAGTTCCAGTTCAGTTCAGTCACTCAGTCATGTTCGACTCTTTGCAACCCCATGAACTGCAACACACAAGGTCTCCCTGTCCATCACCAACTCCCAGAGTTTACTCAAACTCACATTTACTGAGTCAGTGATCCCACCCAACCATCTCATCCTCTATCATCCCTTTCTCCTCCCGCCTTCAATCTTTCCCAGCATCAGGGTCTTTTGCCAATGAGTCAGTTCTTAACATCAGGTGGCCAAAGTATTGGAGTTTCAGCTTCAACATCAGTCCTTCCAATGAATATTCAGGACTAATTTCCTTTAGAGTGGACTGGCTGGATCTCCTTGCAGTCCAAGGAATGCTCAAGAGTCTTCTCCAACACCATAGTTCAAAAGCATCAGTTCTTCCGTGCTCAGCTTTCTTTATAGTCCAACACTCACATCCATACATGACTACTGGAAAAACCATAGCTTTGAATAGACGGACCTTTTTTGGCAAAGTAATGTTTCTGCTTTTTAATGTCTAGTTTGGTCATAAATTTTCTTCCAAGGAGCAAGCATCTTTTAATTTCATGGCTGCAGTCACCATCTGTAGTGATTTTGGAGTCCAAAAAACTAAAGTCTGTCACTCTTCCCACTGTTTCCCCTTCCATTTGTCATGAAGTGATGGGACCAAATGCCATAATCACTCACCTAGGGCTAGACATCTTGCAATGAGAAGTCAAGTGGGCCTTAGGAAGCATCACTACTAACAAACCTAGTGGAGGTGATGAAATACCAGTTGAGCTATTTCAAATCCTAAAAGATGATGCTGTGAAAGTGTTGCACTCAATATGCCAGCAAATGTGGAAAACTCAGCAATGGCCACAGGAATGGAAAAGATCAGTTTTCATTCTAATCCCATAGAAAAGCAATGCCAAGGAATGTTTAAACTACCACACAATTGCACTAGCAAAGTAATGCTCAAAATTCTCCAAGCCAGGCTTCAACAGTAGGGGAAACCCTGAACTTCCAGATGTTCAAGCTGGATTTAGAAAAGGCAAAGTAACCAGATATCAAATTCCCAACATCCATTGGATCATCAAAAAAGCAAGAGAGTTTCAGAAAAAACATTTACTTTTACTTTATTGACTATGCCAAAGCCTATGACTTTTGACTTTGACAAACTGTGGAAAATTCTTCAAGACATCAGAACACCACATGACCTGACCTGCCTCCTGGGAAATCTATACGCAGGTCAAGAAGCAACAGTTAGAACTAGACATGGAACAACAGACTGATTCCAAATCGGGAAAGGAGTACTTCAAGGCTGTATATTGTCATCTGCTTATTTAACTTATATGCAGAGTACATCATGAGAAACGCTGGGCTGGAGGAAGCAGAACCTGGAATCAAGATTGCCAGGAAAAATATCAATAACCTCAGATATGCAGATGACACCACCCTTATGGCAGAAAGCGAACTAAAGAGCCTCTTGATGAAAGTGAAAGAGGAGAGTGAAAAAGTTAGCTTAAAACTCTACACTCAGAAAACGTAAATCATGGCGTTGGGCCCCATCATTTCATGGCAAATATACAGGGAAACAATGGAAACAGTGACAGATTTTATTTTGGGTGGGCTCCAAAATCACTGTAGATGGTGACTGCACCGTGAAATTAAAAGATGCTTGCTCCTTGGAAGAAAAGCTATGATCAACCTAGACAGCTTTTTAAACAGCAGGAACATTACTTTACCAATGAAGTTCTGTCTAGTCAAAGCTATGATTTTTCCAGTAGTCTTGTATGGATGTGAGTGTTGGATTATAAAGAAGGCTGAGCACCAAAGAATTGATGCTTTTGAACTGTGGTGTTGGAGAAGACTCTTGAGTGTCCCTTGGACTCCAAGGATATCCAACCAGTCCATCCTAAAGGAAATCAATCCTGAATATTCATTGGAAGGACTGATGTTGAAGCTGAAACTCCAATACTTTGGCCACCTGATGTTAAGAATTGACTCATTGGAAAAGACCATGATGCTGGGAAAGATTGAAGGCAGGAGGAGAAGGGGACGATAGAGGATGAGATGGTTGGATGACATCACCGCCTCAATGGAGATAAATTTTAGTAGGTTCTGGGAGTTGTTGATAGTCAAGGAAGCCTGGCTTGCTGTAGTCCATGGGGTCATAAAGAGTCAGACATGACTGAGTGACTAACTTGAACAGACATATTATTTTCTCTAATCAAAGTCAAGTCACAGCATAATATTTATGCCTAAATACCTACAAGAATATGAGCATACAAATGTAAAGTTATTAGATGACCAACTATGTTTAGAAAAGGGTTTTGGAGGATTGTGTTGAATCAGAAAGTATATTCTCAATCCTAAAACATATATACTTAAGCTCAATTTTATATTGACAAAACATTTCTGAATATCAGTTTTTTCTGCCTCCACCCACTCCCCCCCACCCCCACAACATTCACTCTCTGTAGGTGACATTTGTGATGTACAGTCCTCTGCCTATGGTGCCCCCTTTACCAATGTGTGTGTTAAGTCACTTCAGTTGTGTCCAACTCTCTGTACCCTCAGAACTGTAGCCTGCCAGGCTTCTCTGTCCATGGGATTCTACAGGCAAGAATAGTGGAGTGGGTCACCATCCCCTCCTCTAGGGGATCTTCCTGACCCAGGGATCAAACCCACGTCTCTTATGTCTCCTTCACTGGCAAGTGAGTTCTTTACCACTAATGCCACTTGAGAAGCTCATACTGGAGTGGGTAACCATTCCTTTTTC
Organism: Bos grunniens; assembly: GCF_055505025.1. NCBI lineage: Eukaryota > Metazoa > Chordata > Mammalia > Artiodactyla > Bovidae > Bos > Bos grunniens. The sequence goes on from NC_141165.1 coordinate 108,340,188, forward strand.
CAGGGGATTATGACTGGGTTATCTGTTATTACCAAGAAGAAAGTATATTGTATAGCCAAAAACACAGAGAAGTTTGACTTCTGAGACTTTTCATAATCTCTTGCTTGGAACTAAGAGGATTCAACTTCTAGTGGAAAAATTTTCTGAAAGAACCAAAAGAAAACAGAGTTTTCCACTGTACCCAAAATCCCATTATAAATAAAGATTTGCTAGTCAAGGGGGAGAAGAGGTAGATGGGGTAATAGTGCTATGTGAGAGATGGTGCAGGATTAATTGTAATCCTTGCCTCATGCAGAATTTTGTGATAGTCAAGGCAATGCCTTTAGACAGATATTACCGTAAACAACCTCACAGAATATCCCATACTCCAGGTGTGGAAATGAAGCAAAATGTTTATTGTCTCCAAAGAATGGTGAAGGACTAAAAATATCATGCTGGTTCAAGCTGGTTCAAGCATGGCTCAGGAGCAAGGCATACCTATCTTACACTGACATGCATTCCCAGGATCTAGTCACATTCCTTAGAAAGATGAATATAGGATGGTATTGGAAAACTTGAAGTTAATGTTACCTGGAAACCTTCCAGGATTAAGTTTGAAATTTCACAAGTGAGTTTCAGAAGTGAGAGACCACTTTTGAATGAGAAATCCCCTCTATTTTTAACAGCAAAAATAGAATTTATTCATTCTTAACTTTACAAAATTGGATTGAAATACATTTGAGTAAAATTTTAAATACTTCAGGGCATGTCCTAAATTTTAATTTTAAATTTCAGTTATTTGAATTCATAATATTACTCAACATTCAATTTAACATCCTTAATGAATAAGTATTAATTTAAACATTAAAACCTTCCATATTTTCTATATGATTTAGATACAATTTGAGAATTTGAAGATTTTCATAATGTATATATCATGACAATAAAAAGATACTTACAGATGTATTCATAGTAACATTTCTATTTACTTGAAATACACTCAAATTTACCCTGAAATAAACCAAAAAAAGCATAAAATTTATCTAAGTAACCAAAATAAATTTTATGAAGCCTAAACCTTAAAATATCATGCCCTTCCTTCATTGAAGAACCCTCAAGATTTCACTCAAGGACTATTAACTTTAATAATATCATCAGTTCAGTTCAGTCACTCACTCATGTCCGACTCTTTGAGACCCCATGACCACAGCACACCAGGCCTCCCTGTCCATCACCAACTCCTGGAGTCCACCCAAACCCATGTCCATTGAGTTGGTGATGCCATTCAACCATCTCATCCTCTTTCGTCCACTTCTCCTGCCCTCAATCTTTCCCAGCATCAGGGTCTTTTCAAATGAGTCAGCTCTTCCCATCAGGTGGCCAAAATATTGGAGGTTCAGCTTCAACATCAGTCCTTCCAATGAACACCAGGACTGATCTCCTGTAGGATGGACTGGTTGGATCTCCTTGCAGTCCAAGGGACTCTCAAGAGTCTTCTCCAACACCACAGTTCAAAAGCATCAATTCTTCAGTGCTCAGCTTTATTTACAGTCCAACTCTCACATCCATACCTAACCATTGGAAAAACCATAACCTTGACTAGAGAGACATTTGCTGACAAAGTAATGTCTCTGCTTTTTAATATGCTGTCCAAGTTGGTTATAACTTTCCCGCCAAGAAGTAAGCATCTTTTAATTTAATGGCTGGAATCACCATCTGCAGTGATTTTGGAGCACAGAAAAATAAAGTCTGACACTGTTTCCACTGTTTCCCCATCTATTTCCCATGAAGTGATGGGACTGGATGCCATGATCTTTGTTTTCTGAATGTTGAGCTTTAAACCAACTTTTTCACTCTCCTCTTTCACTTTCATCAAGAGGCTCATTAGTTTTTCTTCACTTTCTGCCATAAGGGTTATGTCATCTGCATGTCTGAGGTTACTGATATTTCTACCGGCAATCTTGATTCCAGCTTGTGTTTCTTCTAGCCCAGCATTTCTCATGATGTACTCTGCATATAAGTTAAATAAGCAGGGTGACAATATACAGCCTTTTCCTATTTGGAACCAGTCTGTTGTTCCATGTTCGGTTCTAACTGTTGCTTCCTGATCTGCATACAGGTTTCTTAAGAGGCAGGTCAGGTGGTCTGGTATTCCCATCTCTTGAAGAATTTTCCATAGTTTATTGTGATCCACACAGTCAAAGGCATGGATATAATAAATACAACAGAAATAGATGTTTTTCTGGAACTCTTTTGCTTTTTTGATGATACAGCGATGTTGGCAATTTGATCTCTGGTTCCTCAGCTTTTTCTAAAACCAGCTTGAACATCTGGAATTTCATGGTTCACGCATTGCTGAAGCCTGGCTCAGAGAACTTTGAGCATTACATTACTAGTGTGTGAGATGAGTGCTATTGTGCAGTAGTTTGAGCATTCTTTGGCATTGCTTTTCTTTGGGATTGGAATGAAAACTGACTTTTTCCAGTCCTGTGGCCACTGCTGAGTTTTCCAAATTTGCTGGCGTATTGAGTGCAGCATTTTCACAGTATCATCTTTCAGGATTTGAAAGAGCTCAACTGTAATTCCATCACCTCCACTAGCTTTGTTTGTAGTGATGCTTCCTAAGGCCCACTTGCCTTCACATTCCATGATGTCTGGGTCTAGCTGACTGTGAGTGATCACAACATCATGATCATCTGGGTCATGAAGATCTTTTTTGTACAGTTCTTCTGTGTATTCTTGCCATTTCTTCTTAATAACTTCTGCTTCTGTTAGGTCCATACCATTTCTGTCCTTTATTGAGCCCATCTTTGCAGGAAATGTTCCTTTGGTATCTCTAATTTTCTTGATTTAGGTCACAACTGAATGGTCTAGTGCTTTTCCCTACTTTCTTCAATTTAAGTCTGAATTTGGTAATTAGGAGTACATGATCGGAGCCACAGTCAGCTCCTGGTCTTGTTTTTGTTGACTGTATAGAGATTCTCCATCTTCGGCTGCAAAGAATATAATCAATCTGATTTCGGTGTTGACCATCTGGTAACGTCCATGTGTAGAGTCTTCTCTTGTGTTGTTGGAAGAGGGTGTTTGCTGTGACCAGTGCATTTTCTTGGCAAGACTCTATTAGTCTTTGCCCTGCTTCATTCAGTATTCCAAGGCCAAATTTGCCTGTTACTCCAGGTGTTTCTTGACTTCCTACATTTGCATACCAGTCCCCTATAATGAAAAGGACATCTTTTTTGAGTGTTAGTTCTCAAAGGTCTTGTAGGTCTTCATAGAACCATTCAACTTCAGCTTCTCCAGCATTACTGGTTGGGGCATAGACTTGGATTACTGTGATATTGAATGGTTTGCCTTGGAAACGAACAGACTTCTTTCTGTCGTTTTTGAGATTGCATCCAAGTATTGCATTTCGAACTCTTTTGTTGATCATGATAGCTACTCCATTTCTTCTGAGGGATTCCTGCCTTCAGTAGTAGATATAATGGTCATCTGAGTTAAATTCACCCATTCCAGTCCATTTGAGTTCGCTGATTCCTAGAATGTCGACATTCACTCTTGCCATCTCTTATCTGACCACTTCCAATTTGCCTTGATTCATGGACCTGACATTCCAGGTTCCTATGCAATATTGCTTTTTACAGCATCGGACCTTGCTTCTATCACCAATCACATCCACAACTGGGTATTGTTTTTGCTTTGGCTCCATCCCTTCATTCTTTCTGGCGTTATTTCTCCACTGATCTCCAGTAGCATATTGGGCACCTACTGACCTGGGGAGTTCCTCTTTCAGTATCCTATCATTTTGCCTTTTCATACTGTTCATGGGGTTCTCAATGGCAAGTGGTTTGCCATTCCCTTCTCCAGTGGACCACATTCTGTCAGATCTCTCCACCAAGACCCGCCCGTCTTGGGTTGCCCCACAGGCATGGCTTAGTTTCATTGAGTTAGACAAGGCTGTGGTCCTAGTGTGACTAGATTGACTAGTTTTCTGTGAGTATGGTTTCAGTGTGTCTGCCCTCTGATGCCCTCTTACAACATCTACCGTCTTACTTTGATTTCTCTTACCTTGGACGTTGGCAAAGTGCAGCCGCTGCTCCTTACCTTAGACGAGGGGTATCTCCTCACCGCCGCACTTCCTGACATTCAATATGGGATAGCTCCTCTAGGCCCTCCTGCGCCCGTGCAGCCACTGCTCCTTGGATTATACAGTGGAAGTGAGAAATAGATTTAAGGGCTTAGATCTGATAGATAGAGTGCCTGATGAACTATGGAATGAGGTTCATGACATTGTACAGGAGATAGGGATCAAGACCATCCCCACGGAAAAGAAATGCAAAAAAGCAAAATGGCTGTCGGGGGAGGCCTTACAAATAGCTGTGAAAAGAAGAGAGGCCAAAAGTAAAGGAGAAAAGGAAAGATATAAGCATCTGAATGCAGATTTCCAAAGAATAGCAAAAAGAGATAAGAAAGCCTTTCTCAGCGATCAATGCAAAGAATTAGAGGAAAACAACAGAATGGGAAAGACTAGAGATCTCGTCAAGAAAATTAGAGATACCAAGGGAACATTGCATGCAAAGATGGGCTCAATAAAAGGACAGAAATGGTATGGACCTAACAGAAGCAGAAGATATTAAGAAGAGGTGGCAAGAAATCACAGAAGAACTGTCCAAAAAAGATCTTCACGACCCAGATAATCATGATGGTGTGATCACTGGTCTAGAGCCAGACATCCTGGAATGTGAAGTCAAGTGGGCCTTAGAAAGCGTCACTACGAACAAAGCTAGTGGAGGTGATGGAATTCCAGTGGAGCTCCTTCAAATACTGAAAGATGATGCTGTGAAAGTGCTGCACTCAATATGCCAGCAAATTTGGAAAACTCAGCAGTGGCCACAGGACTGGAAAAGGTCAGTTTTCATTCCAGTCCCTAAGAAAGGCGATACCAAAGAAAGCTCAAACTACCGCACAATTGCACTCATCTCACATGTTAGTAAAGTAATACTCAAAATTCTCCAAGCCAGGCTTCAGCAATATGTGAACCGTGAACTTCCTAATGTTCAAGCTGGTTTTAGAAAAGGCAGAGGAACCAGAGATCAAATTCCAACATCCGCTGGATCATGGAAAAAGCAAGAGAGTTCCAGAAAAACATCTATTTCTGCTTTACTGACTATGCCAAAGCCTTTGACTGTGTGGATCACAGTAAACTGTGGAAAATTCTTCAAGAGATGGGAATACTAGACCGCCTGACCTGCCTCTTGAGAAATCTGCATGCGGATCAGGAAGCAACAGTTAGAACTGGACATGGTACAACAGACTGGTTCCAAATAGGAAAGGAGTACATCAAGGCTGTATATTGTCACCCTGCTTATTTACTTCTATGAAGAGTATATCATGAAAAACGCTGGACTGGAAGATACACAAGCTGGAATCAAGATTGCCGGGAGAAATATCAATTACCTCAGGTATGCAGATGATACCACCCTTATGGCAAAAAGTGAAGAGGAACTAAAAAGCCTCTTGATAAAAGTGAAAGTGCAGAGTGAAAAAGTTGGTTTAAAGCTCAACATTCAGAAAACAAAGATCATGGCATCCGGTCCCGTTACTTCATGGGAAATCAATGGGGAAACAGTGGAAACAGTGTCACACTTTATTTTGGTGGGCTCTAAAGTCACTGCAGATGGTGACTGCAGCCATGAAATTAAAAGACACTTACTCCTTGGAAGGAAAGTTATGACCAACCTACATAGCATATTCAAAAGCAGAGACATTGCCAACAGAGGTCCAAAAGTCAAGGCTATGGTTTTTCCTGTGGTCATGTATGAATGTGAGAGTTGGACTGTGAAGGCTGAGTGCCGAAGAATTGATGCTTTTGAACTGTGGTGTTGGAGAAGACTCTTGAGAGTCCCTGACTGCAAAGAGATCCAACCAGTCCATTCTGAAGGAGATCAGCCCTGGGATTTCTTTGGAAGGAATGATGCTAAAGCTGAAACTCCAGTACTTTGGCCACCTCATGTGAAGAGTTGACTCATTGGAAAAGACTCTGATGCTGGGAGGGATTGGGGGCAGGAGGAGAAGGGACGATAGAGGATGAGATGGCTGGATGGCATCACTGACTCGATGGACCTGAGCCTGAGTGATCTCCAGGAGTTGATGATGGACAGGGAGGCCTGGCCTGTTGCGATTCATGGGGTCGCAAAGAGTCGGACACGACTGAGCAACTGAACTGAACTGAATTTTCTTAAAGAGACCTCTAGTCTTTCCCATTCTATTGTTTTCCTCTATTTCTTTGCATTGATTGCTGAGGAAGGCTTTCTTATCTCTCCTTGCTAATCTTTGGAACTCTGTATTCAAATGGGTGTATCTTTTCTTTTCTCCTTTGTTTTTCATTTCTCCTCTTTCTACAGCTGTTTGTAAGGCCTCCTCAGACAACCATTTTGCTTTTTTTTCATTTCTTTTTCTTGAGGATGGTCTTGATTCCTGTCTCCTGTACAATGTCATGAACCTCCATCCATAGCTCATCAGGCAGTCTGTCTATCAGATCTAGTCTAATCTTGATTATCAGCATTACCTTGCCTGAGCAGATATAACTATTTTAATAGTAAATAGCAAGTTCAAGAACTTGAAAAACATAACCGGCTGTATCCACATACTGTAAAGCACTATATCTGCTGCATGTACCCATACCTTCCATTTGACACCCCAAAGGGCAGAAAATTTTCAGAAAAAAAAAATATGTATTTGTTTCAATCCTCCACGGAGAAACAAAGCAATCAATATAATGAAATAATCAGTGTGAATCTACAGTTGTCCCTGCCACTTTTCCAAATGGATTCATATAATTTTATTTCTACAGTCCCAGCTATTTAATATAATTTTTCTATTTAGACTTTTTAAAGATGAAAGAGATATTGGTTTTAATAAATAGTAAATTTTATACATATATATTATATATATATAATATATATGTGAAAGTGAAACTGTTAATTGCTCAGTGTCCTACTCTTTGCAACCACATAGACTGTAGACAGCCAGGCTGCTATATGTGTGGGATTCTCCAGGCAAGAATACTGGAGTGGGTTGCAACACCCTCTCCAGGAGATCTTCCTGACCTGGATGGAACCCGGGTCTCCTGCATTGCAGGCAGATTCTTTACCATCTGAGCCACTGGGCTATATATACATATATACACTTAAGAGCTTCCCTCGTGGCTCAACAGTACATAATTAGTCCGTAATGCAGGAGATGCTCGGAGAAGGCAATGGCACCCCACTCCAGTACTTGCCTGGAAAATCCCATGGGTGGAGGAGCCTGGTAGGCTGCAGTCCATGGGGTCACCAAGAGTCAGACACTGAGCGACTTCACTTTCACTTTTCACTTTCATGCATTGGAGAAGGAAATGGCAACCCACTCCAGTGTTCTTGCCTGGAGAATCCCAGGGACAGCGGAGCCTGGTGGGCTGCCGTCTATCGGGTCACACAGAGTCAGACACGACTGAAGCGACTTAGCAGTAGCAGTTAGCAATGTAAGTTTCCATGTTACTCTTTCTATACATCTCACCCTTTCCTCCCCTCTCCCCATTGATGCCTTATAAATAAATTCTTTAGCACCATTTTTCTAGATTCCATATATATGCATTAGAATATGATATTTATCTTTCTCTTTCTGACTCACTTCACTCTGTATAATAGGTTCTAGGTTCATCAACCTCATTAAAACTGACTCAAATGTTCCTTTTTATGGCTGAGTAATATTCCATTGTATATGTGTACCACAACTTCTTTATCCATTCATTTGTCAGTGGACATCTAGGTTACTTCCATGTTCTAGCTATTGAAAATAGTGCTGCAATGAACAATGGGATACATATGTCTCTTTCAATTTTGGTTTCCTCGGGGTATATGCCTAGGAGTGGGAATGCTGGGCCATATGGTGGCTTTATTCCTAGTTTTTTAAGGAATCTCCATACCATCTTCCATAGTGTCTGTATCAATTTACATTCCCACCAACAGTGAAAGACCCTGAATAGCCAAAGCAGTCTTGAGAAAAGAATGGAGCTAGAGGAATCAACCTTCCTGATTTAAGATTAAACTACAAAGGTACCATCATCAAGACAGTATGGTACTAGCACAAAAATAGAAATATAGACAAAAAATGAAACAAGATAGAAAGCCCAGAAATAAACCCATGCATTTGGGTTTATTTATCCCATTTTTTTCATTAGAATCTGCCTGCAATGCAGGAGACCCGGGTTCCATCCGGGTCAGGAAGATCTTTTCTTCACACCCTCTCCAACATTTATTGTTTGTAGACTTTTTGATGATGGCCATTCTGACGGGTATGAGGTGATATTTCATTGTAATTTTGATTTCCATTTCTTTAATAATGAGCGATGTTGAGCATCTTTTCATGTGTTTGTTAATCATCTGTATGTCTTCTTTGGAGAAATGTCTGTTTAGGTTTTTTTCCCTTTTTTTGATTGGGCTGTTTGTTTTTCTGGTATTGAGTTGTATAAGCTGCTTGAATATTTTGGAAATTAATCCGTTGTCAGTTGTTTCTTTTAGCTATTATTTTCTCCCATTCTGAAGGTTGTCTTTTCACCTTGCTTATAGTTTCCTTTGCTGTGTGAAAGTTTTTAAGTTTAATCAGGTCCCACTTGTTTAGTTTTTATTTCCATTACTCTAGGAGTTGGATCATATAGGATCTTTCTTTGATTTATGTCATCAAGTGTTCTGCCTATGTTTTCCTCTAAGAGTTTTATAGTTTCTGGCCTTACATTTAGGTTTTTAATCCATTTTGGGTTTATCTTTGTGTATGGTGTTAGGAGGTGTTATAATTTCATTCTTTTACATGTAGCTGTCCAGTTTTCCCAGCACCATTTATTGAGGAATCTATCTTTACCCCATTGTATATTCTTGCCTCCTTTGTAAGGTGCCCAGAGGTGCATGGGTTTATTTCTGGGCTTTCTATCTTGTTTCATTTTTTGTCTATATTTCTGTTTTTGTGGTAGTATCATGCTGTCTTGATGACTGTACCTTTGTAGTTTAATCTTAAATCAGGAAGGTTGATTCCTCTAGCTCCATTCTTTTCTCAAGACTGCTTTGGCTATTCAGGGTCTTTTGTGTTTCCATATGAATTGAGAAAATTCTTTGTTCTAGTTCTGTGAAAAACGCCATTGATAATTTAGTAGGAATCACATTGAATCTGTAGATTGTGTCTGCAGTAAAGCCATTTTCACAATATTGATTTTTTCTACCCAGGAATATGAACTATCTCTCTATCTGTTTATGTTATCTTTGATTTTTTTCAATAGTGTCTTATAATTATCTGTGTATAGTTCTTTTGTCTCCTTAGGTAAGCTTATTCATAGATATTTAATTCTTTTTGTTGCAAAGGTGAATGAGGTTTATTCCATAATTTCTGATTTTTCATTGTTAGTATATAGAAATGCAAGTGATTTCTGTGTATTGATTTTATATCCTGGAACTTTGCTAAATTCACTGATCAGCTCTAGTAATTTTCTTATACTATCTTTAGGGTTTTCTATGTACAGTACCATGTCATCTGCAAACAGGGAGAGTTTTACCTATTTTCTGATCTGGATTCCTTTTATTTCTTTTTCTTCTCTAACTGCTGTAACTAGGACTTCCAGAAATATGTTGAATAATAGTGGAATATTCCACAGACGCAGGGTCTGCCTAGTTGATTGTGTGGATTTAATCTGAAGTTTCTACAGCTGGTGGGAAGGTTTTGGGTCTTCTTCCTTAGCCACACTCCCCCTGGGTTTCAATTGTGGTTTTATTTCCACCTCTACATGGGGGTTGTCCACTGGGGTTTTGCTCCTGAGGCTGCCCTGGAGGGCTTGGGTTTGCCCCTGTGAGGGCCAGGTTGGAGGTGGTACTGCTTCTTGGGTCTCAGGTGTTCTGGCAGCACCAGGTACTCGGGTGGGGGATGGTGGTTGATGGCTAGGGCAGCAGGAAATACAGTGCTCTAGAAGGGTATGGCAACAAGTATTGTACAATATGTTCCAGTATTCTTGCCTGGAGACCCCCTTCTCTGATAGAGAAGCCTGGCAGGCAACAGTCTACAGGGTCACAAAGAGTTGGACACGAACAAAGTGACCCTGCACGCATAGCTGCAAGGCCTTTTTTTTTTTTTTTTTTGGCCTGTGGGAGCTCTGCCCCAGTGAGAGTTGAGTGTGAAGGTGGCACAGTTGTTTGGCTTGCAGGAACCCTGGTCGTGCCAAGTGTGCAGAGACACAGACTGCCTTTGCCACAGGAGTTATGACCCTATCACAGGTTTTTTTTTGCCTCTTGTAGCTGGCGATCAGAAGGCCTCTTTGGCCAGTATTTCTCCGTAGCTCTGCCCATTCAGGCACTTAGAGGGTTCCCTTGCTTGGGGTCCTTCTCTGTTGTTTGGCGTGTCAGGCACTTAGAGGGGGCCTCCTGGCTCGGGTCCTGTTCTGTAGGTCAGTGCATCAGGCACTTAAAGGAGCACCTTGGGTGGGGTCCTATTCTCTAGTTCAGCGCCTCAGGCATTTGATGGGCCAGCCTCTATTGTTCAGCTGCTGATGCTGGCATGTGGGGAGAGAGAGGGTATGGTGATGGCTCCACCCCCTACATGTGACTCAGCAGTATCACCTTGCTTCCATGGGTGCCTCACTTTCCTCCACAGGTATTTCGCTCCATGATCTCCTCTCCCACACCCCCTCAATCCATCTCCCACAGTCAATGGCAGCTCTCTCCCTGGGATTGCTCCACAATCCCTAAGCTCCCGCTCCCAGCCGCTGTACCTTCCAGGTGACCAGCATTCCTGTCCGGGGTATATATGGCTGTAGCAAGGACTGTCTGATTCTCATTTGATTTAGGCTGCCACAGATCATCTGTTTCACTCTCAGCCTTAAATGTTTCTCCTCTGACTCAGACAATTTTCCAAAGTGGGGATCGGACCCCTGCTTCAGTTCCCCCACCTGCTGAGGGCAGGTCTAGTCCTACAAACACTCCTGTTTTTTCCCCTAGTTCCTTCATCCTACCGAGTTTTGCATGGTTCTATATGTTCTTTTGCACTGGTCAGGTACTCCTGTGCACTCTCAGCTGGTGTTCTGCATGCACTTCTGTGTCTGAAGGTGCATTTCTGATGTCTGTAGAGAGAGATGTACTCCACGTCCACTTACTCCTCCACCATCTTTTTCTCCTCTTGCACATATATTTTTAAGATGATTGTTTTATACTTTTCCTTCATTTATTACAAATATCATTGGTTCAATTAGAAAATATTGAGCCTTGAGAAGTTGTCTAATTCTCTTCTTCCAATTAAGCTGATTTCAACAAATAATTTATTTCTTTTGTTTTAATTTGATAAACATTGCATTATTATTTTTAATCACTTAATATATATTTGCTGAGTATTTAATATGTGCTATGTCCTAAGTTTAGTTTAAAAAAAAATGTTAGAACTAAGATAGATATGGCCTTGTGGTTGTGATTTTACTCTCTACAGACAAATGCAGGTAAGGTAAACAGAAATTATATTAATAACTTGATAGTGTAGGGGAAATTTTTGAAGAGTTTTCCAGAAGGGTATTACATGATTCATTTTGCTATATATAAAAATCAACCTAGATTTCAAAGTGAAAAATTAATTAGAAAGAGGATTAATAGGAATTAGTGAGACCAGTTAACAAATATAAAGAAGCAAAAAATACAAGCACACACTTGTGATAAATAGTTTCAGCTGAACACAGTGATGAATGAGGGGAAAGAGAAAAGAACTAGGAAAAACTCCTAGATTTCTCATTTGATGATATAATTCATGATTATAAAGAATATGGATCTAGGAGAAGAGAAACTAGACAAGTAAATTTTAAGAAATGCTGAGTTTGAGGCGTCAAAGGGATATCTTAATCTGGATATTCCATTTAGATATAAAAGATGAAAAATTCCAGGAGTCTTTTATGAGTACAGAAATTGTGCTATGAAGAAATGTATGGTGGTGAGATTATACAGAGACATTAGTTACAGAAAGAAGAAATGTGGATTTAGAGTAGAGAATTTAAAAAATATTTATTTAAAAATCATTTACTTAATGAGACAGTGCAAAAATATTTCACTATGTTTATAGGTTTTATGGGATTCCCTGTGGCTCAGATGGTATAGAATCCACCTGCAATGTGGAAGACCTGGGTTCGATCCCTGGGTTGGGAAGATGTCCTGGAACAGGGTATGACAACCCACTCCAGTATTCTTGCCTGGAGAATCCCCATGAACAGAGGAATCTGGCAGTCTATGGTCCATGGGGTTGCAAAGAGTCAATGTAACTGAGCAAATAAGCACAGCATAGCACATAAGTTCTATACTTAAACAGGTTTCCATACTTTTTTGGATGTTATAATAAGAACAACTATCTGCAAACATATTGAAAGATTTTGGTTTGAATAAGTGCTAGAAACTGTATCTATACCACTTTTTCAGAATTGTAATCTAGTGGATGACATTTTCCACTTGAATCTTCTATGACACAGTGAACTTGATATTTCCATATTTGCACTTACCAACATATCTTCATATTGTTCACAGGGTTCTCAAGGCAAGAATATTGAAGTGGTTTGCCATTCACTTCCCCAGTGGACCATGTTTTGTCAGAACTCGCCACCATGACTCGTCCATTTTGGGTGGCCCTACATGGCATGGCTCATAGTTTAATTGAGTTAGACAAGGCTGTAATCCATGTAATCAATTTGGTTAGTTTTCTGTGATTGTGGTTTTCATTCTGTCTGCCCTCTGATGGATAAGGATAAAGGCTTGGGAAAACTTCCTGATGGGAGAGACTGACTGTGGGGGAATCTGGGTCTTGTTCTGATGGGTGGAGCCATGCTCAGTAAATCTTTAATCCAATTTTCTGTTGATGGGCAGGGCTGTGTTCCTTCCATGCTTTTAAACTGTGGTGTTGGAGAAAACTCTTGACAGTCCTTTGGACCGCAAGTAGATCAAACCAGTGTATCCTAAAGGAAATCAACCCTGAATATTCATTGGAGGGACTGATGCTGAAGCGGAAGCTCCAATACTTCGGCCACCTGATGTAAAGAGCTGACTCATTGGAAAAGACCCTGATTGGAAAAAAGATTGAAGGCAGAAGGAGAAGGGATGACAGAGGATGAAATGGTTGGATGGTATCACCGACTCGATGGACATGAGTTTGAGCAAGCTCCGGGAGTTGGTGATGAACAGAGAGGCCTGGCCTGCAGGAGTCCAAAGAGTCAGACATGACTGAGCTACTGAACTGGACTGAACCTTTCCCACTCCTTCAGTAACTTCTCATATTTCCTCAGTCTTTATGAACATTTTCCAGAGTATCTTTGTTCAAAATTTTAGAGCCACTCACCTTCATTCCACTTTTTATTGGTCCCTCCCCCTTTAATATCTGGTCAGTCATTATGGTTTTATTTATTTTTTTAATTTTATTTTTTTTAATTTTATTTATTTTTTATTTTTTAAACTTTACATAATTGTATTAGTTTTGCCAAATATCAAAATGAATCCGCCACAGGTATACATGTGTTCCCCATCCTGAACCCTCCTCCCTCCTCCCTCCCCATACCATCCCTCTGGGTCGTCCCAGTGCACTAGCCCCAAGCATCCAGTATCGTGCATCGAACCTGGACTGGCATCTCATTTCATACATGATATTTTACATGTTTCAATGCCATTCTCCCAAATCTTCCCACCCTCTCCCTCTCCCATAGAGTCCATGAGACTGTTCTATACATCAGTGTCTCTTTTGCTGTCTTGTACACAGGGTTATTGTTACCATCTTTCTAAATTCCATATATATGTGTTAGTATACTGTATTGGTGTTTTTCCTTATGGCTTACTTCACTCTGTATAATAGGCTCCAGTTTCGTCCATCTCATTAGAACTGATTCAAATGTTTTCTTTTTAATGGCTGAGTAATACTCCATTGTGTATATGTACCATTGCTTTCTTATCCATTCATCTGCTGATGGGCATCTAGGTTGCTTCCATGTCCATTATGGTTTTAAAGAAGTTTGGGGAAGTATTTCTAATCTTTGGTACATCTGCCTTCAATGTAGCTTTGGTCCCTCAAATCTGGCAATTTTTTAGTATATCAGCTTCAGAGGTTCTCCCTCAAATTGCAGTTACTCATCTCTCCGGCACTCTGATGCCTTATTATCCTCCTTCTTTCATTAAGTGGGTTTTCTGCTCAACAGTTTCCAATGTCTCACTTATCTTTCTATCATGTTCAAAGTCATCCATATGGCCTTTGTTATTCCTTCTACTCTAATCACATCCTAACACAGGATCATATTTTCTCCCTCTCTTATAAAATGTGCAAACTTATGGAAGCTTTTCCAATTTTACACACATTCTTTCTGCCTTCTAAGTTGCCATTTTCCTTGAACTGCATCTTTTCGATCTCAATTCTAACACAATTCATTCTTCAAGACAGTTTACATTTAAAGTCTTCTATATCCTTCTCTGATCATGGTACCCCAACGCTCATCCCTTCCTATTCTGAACTTCTACAGAACCAATGATTTTACCACATATGTCACACTACCTTTGAAAGTCTTTCTTTTTAAACTCAGAACAGAATGTAAATGCCTTGAAACAGAAGCATGCCTTCTTTAGATATAATAATAGTGAAAATTATAACAATGGGCAATCACATAGCATTGACTGAGCACTTACTATGTTCTATTTATTTTCTATTTTATGTCTTAGAAAAACCAAAGAAGTAGATGTTATAATTATTATTCCTATTTTATATATAAAGAAATGAGACAGAGAATTTTAGGTCTACAAGGGAACAGAACTATTGAATAGCAAAGGCTACATTTAAACACCAGGCATGTCTGACTTCTGTGACTGTGATTACCTTATCCTACTTACTATTCCCCATGTGCAGAGCGCAGATCTCAACAGAAGGGATAATCTCAAAATATTTTTTGATAAAATGAATCAAAAAATGTAAAATATTATTCAGTGATTTCCAATCAATTTTTATACAATTTAGACTGCCCCTCACAGTGATGAAACACCTATAATCCTTGGGTTTTAGTACTAACTTTGTTTCTTCACATCTCTACCCTTCTCTTCGGTTGTATGGATAATTTTCCAGTAGTCCAAATGCTTTGACAGTGAGGTTTCATTAAACTAACAAAGCTAACACATCCTGACTGCTCAGCAGTGATAGTGTCAGTAAGCAATTAATCTCCAACAGTTCATCTACCATTTATGAACTTCAGGGCTCAATTCAGCACCTCACATGACACCACATCCTAATTCTCGCCTGGATGAGAAAGTCTATAAGCCCCAAACTGAATATCAGGAAAACAGTAAGAAATATATGATGCAGATAAACACAATTTGTCATCTGTGAGAAAGTATGATCTCTTTTTTACAGAGAAAAATAATTCTGATCTTGAAACTTTTTAATTGGTTATTTTTCAGCTTGCCTCATTTTCACCCTCTGCAAAATAGGTTTAATGGTATTTGTACATTACAGAAAGATGCTGTAGGACTTAATTAAAGCTTGTAAAACATAGAGGGAGCTTATGTAATTACCTTGCCACTCACCTTTGTCATTTAGCCTTCCTCAAGGGGACCATGCCTTTTGTCAGTTGTAACGTCGAAGAAAGCCACGTGGTGTAATTGTGATGGGGAAGGATTTTATGTAGCCTTAAATAAGCAGCAACATAAGGCAACACTAGGCAAGATAAAATTCCAAGCATAGAAATCCTGCAAAAATGTTATGTCTACAACACCAGAAGTTGTCACTGAGTCAGCTTTTACCCTTCCCCTACCCTTCTAGGGCCTATTCCCAAGAGAACAGTGCTGGAGTGATCCTTTAAGGATATAAGACTTCTGTCTCTCAGTTTCTCTCTCTCACACACACAAATTGAAGTGCCAGGTGTGTTAATTAACTTGATGGGTAAATGCACACTTTTAAATCCTTTTAAAGTGTATGTGTGTGTTAGTCACTCAGTTTTGTCCGACTTTTTGTGACCCTATAGACTGTATCCTACAAGGCTCCTCTGTCCATGGGATTCTCCAGACAAAAGTATTGGAGTGGGTTCTCATTCCCTTTTCCAGGGGATATTCCCAACCCAGGGATGGAATCCTGGTCTCTTGTACTGCAGGCAGATTCTTTACTGTCTGAGCTACCAGGGAAGCCTTTTAATATGGATACATATATGAAATCTTCACATTGTATACTTTAAATACAATTTGCAACTTTCTGAATTACACCTCACTAAAACTGAAAAAGGATAAATGAATAAAAAATTTAAAAAGTATAATTTTGCTTCTCAAACTCCCAACAGATTCCCATCTGAAAAAGAGTAACAACCAAAGACTTTACAGCAAGTCACCTACAGGGATGTGTACTCTAGACTTCTTTCACCCCTCTAACCACACAGGCCATACTCTCCCAAATCACACCTGGCAAGCACCCACCTCATGGAGTCTGCACCAGCTCTTTCCTAAGCCTCTTTAGCCAGATCTCAGGATGGCTCATTTCCCTGTTTCTACATCAGGTTTTTACACAAATGACCCCTTGATGGTAAGGTTTGTTTGTTCACCTTGTTAACAATTGGATCCCAGTCTTCACATTTTCTAAAGCTCCTCACTGCTCAATTTATTCCTCAGTCTTTATCACCATATTACAGACTATAGATTTCAATGGTTTGTTTATTGTCTGTTTCTCCTACTAGGTTGCAAGTTCCATGAGCATAAGAATATTGAGTCATTTTGTTTACTGATTTATTCCCAGTACCTAGAAAACAGCCTGTCACAAACTTGGTTTCCTGAGATAAATATTTACTGAATGAATAAGTGAAATTGAAAAGTTTCAACTCAGAATGGAAATGAGGTAGCATGAAACATAGTTGATCAGGGATTTTCCTCAGGGGGGATAATGTCCAGGTGAATTTACAGATAAAATCTTCATTATACATATATTATTTGTTGGTATATTAAACTCATATTAGTCAAGCTATTGAATAATTTAATATTTATTTAAGAAATTTGTATTTGCAATATTTTCTCCAATTTATGGGAAATAGTATAGAAAAGTTGGTACCATATCTACTAAAGTAGCCAAGAAACATTAACATTAAATAAAAACTAGGTATCCTATACTGAGCTAATCACTCTTGCATTCCTATTCCTTAACTTCATAATCAACACTGCAATGAAAGAGAGGAGAAAAGAGAGAGCAAGAGAGACATAGAAAGGACAAACAAGCACAAAATACAAGTAGAAATAGACTGGAAAAAATCATGATAAAAGGGAACTGATTTAGTGAAGTAAATTCTACTTTTATTTAATAAATATATGCTTATACTGCTAAACAATGCAAATTTACACGTAAAGTATTATTTCCATTCAAAGGTACTACATTTAAAATGAAAAGAGACTAAGCTCTGGTAAGATTTAAAATCATGTTATATGAAAGTAACATATATAACATATCTATGTGTATCTATCTATATATATAGATACACATATATAAAGCAAAACCAAATAACAAAACAAAAAAGAAGAAAAGTAGGGGTAACATAGCACTCATTAAATACATTATCTATCAAGCAGAAGGCAAATTTAACTTGTTTGGTTGGTCCCCAAAGAAGCAGACAAAGACCAGACAAAAGATAACATATATGTTAGGAAAAATATTAATTTTTCTGGGGGCTCAGATGATAAAGAATCAGCTGGCAATGCAGGAGACCTGGGTTCCATCCCTGGGTCAGGAAGACCCCTGAAGAAGGAAATGGCAACCTGCTCCAGTATTCTTGCCTAGAAAAATCCATGGACAGAGGAGCCTGGTGGGCTACAGTCCATGGAGTTGAAAAGAGTTGGACACAACTGAGCACACATGCACACACACACACACACACACACACGGAAGAAGGTGGTAAGATAATTCAGTTCAGTTCAGTCATCCAGTCGTGTCTGACTCTTTGTGACTCCATAGACTGCAGCATGCCAGGCTTCCCTATTCATCACCAATTCCTAGAGACCGGTCAAATTCATGTCCATCGAGTCAGTGATGCCATCCAACTATCTCATTCTCTGTCATTTTTTCTCCTCCTGCCTTCAACCTTTCCCAGCATCAGGGTCTTTTCTAATGAGTCAGTTCTTTGCATCAGGTGGCCAAACTATTAGAGTTTCGGCTTCAGCATCAGTCCTTGTAATGAATATTCAGGACTGATTTCTTTTAGGATGGACTGGCTGGATCTCCTTGTAGTCCAAGGGATACTCAAGAGTCTTCAACACCACATTTCAAAAGTATCAATTCTTCAACACTCAGCTTTCTTTAAAGTCCAACTGTCACATCCATACATGACTACTGGAAAAACCATGGCATGCCACGGGTAGTACATTCTGTATCACTGGATAAGGTTACATATAAACTGGTTGACTACTAGGTGAGGGAAACTTGAAGAATGATTCAAGTATTAAAACAATGGATAGCACAACTTTACTATTAATCTGCTAGTTTAGTTCAGTCGCTCAGTCGTGTCTGACTCTTTGCAACCCCATGGACTGCAGCACACCAGGCCCCCCTGTCCAACATGAACTGCCGGAGCCCCAAACTCATGTCCATCGAGTCAGTGATACCATCCAACCATCTCATCCTCTATTGTCCCCTTCTTCTCCCACCTTCAATCTTTCCAAGCATCAGGGTCTTTTCAAATGAGTCAGTTCTTTGTATTAGGTGGCCAAAATATTGGAGTTTCACCTCAAACATCAGTCCTTCCAATGAGCACTCAGGACTGATCTCCTTTAGAATGGACTGGTTGGATCTTCTTGCAGTCCAAGGGACTCTCAAGAGTCTTCTCCAACACCACAGTTTAAAAGCGTCAATTCTTCGGCACTCAGCTTTCTTTATAGTCTAACTCTCACATCCATACATGACAACTGGAAAATCTATAGCCTTGACTAGACGGACTATTGTTAGCAAAGTAATGTCTCTGCTTTTTAATATGCTGTCTAGGTTGGTCATAACTTTCCCTCCAAGGAGTAAACATCTTTTAATTTCATGGCTTCAGTCACCATCTTCAGTGATTTTGGAGCCCCCCAAAATAGTCTACCACTGCTTCCACTGTTTCTCCATCTATTTGCCATGAAGTGATAGGACTAGATGCCATGACCTTAGTTTTCTGAATGTTGAATATTAAGCCAACTTTTTCACTCTCCTCTTTCACTTTCATCAAGAGGCTGTTTAGTTCTTCACTTTCTGCCATAAGGGTGTTGTCATCTGCATATCTGAAGTTACTGATATTTCTCCCAGGAATGTTGATTCCAGCTTGTGCTTCATCCTGCCCAGAGTTTCTCATAATGTATTCTGCATAAATTAAATAAACAGGGTGACAATATGTGGCCTTGACATACTCCTTTTCTTATTTGGAAGCAGTGTGTTGCTCCATGTTTGGTTCTAACTGTTGTTTCCTGACCTGCATAAAGATTTCTCTGTATGCAGAGAAAGAGGCAGGTCAAATGGTCTGGTATTCCCATCTCTTTCAGATTTTTCCACATTTTATTGTGATCCACACAGTCAAAGGCTTTGAGATAGTCAATAAAGCAGAAATAGATCTTTTCCTGGAACTCTCTTGCTTTTTTGATGACCCAGCTAATGTTGGCATTTTGATCTCAGGTTCCTCTGTCTTTTCTAAAACCAGCTTGAACACCTGGAAGTTCTCAGTTCACCTATTGTGGAAGCCTGGTTTGGAGAATTTTGAGCATTACTTTAATAGTGTGTGAGATGAGTGCAATTGTCTGGTAGTTTGAGCATTGTTTGGCATAGCCTTTCCTTGGGGTTGGAATGAAAACTGACCTTTTCCAGTCCTGTGGCCACTGTTGAGTTTTCCAAATTTGCTGGCATATGGAGTGCAGCACTTTCATAGCATCATCTTTTAAGATTTGAATTAGCTCAACTGGAATTCCATCACCTCCACTAGCTTTGTTTGTAGTGATGCTTGCTAAGGCTTACTTGACTTCACATTCCATGATGTCTGGCTCTAGCTGAGTGTGAGTGATCCCACTGTCATGATTATCTGGGTCATGAAGATCTTTTTGCATAGTTCTTCTATGTATTCTTGCCACCTCTTTTCAATATCTTTTGATTCTGTTAGGTCCATACCATTTCTGTCCTTTTATTGAGCACATCTTTGCTTGAAATGTTCCCTTGCTATATCTAATTTTCTTGAAGAGATGTCTAGTCTTTTCCATTCTGTTGTTTTCCTGTATTTCTTTGCACTGCTCACTGAGGAAGGCTTTCTTATCTTTCCTTGTTATTCTTTGGAAGTCTGCATTCAAATAGGTATATCTTTCCTTTTCTCCTTTGCTTTTCACTTCTCTTCTTTTCACAGTTAATTGTAAGGCCTTCTCAGACAGCCGTTTTGTTTTTTTGCGTTTCTTTTTCTTGGGTATGGTCTTGATCCCTGTCACAAGTACAATGTCACAAACCTCAGTCCATAGTTCATCAGGCACTCTGTCTATTAGATTTAGTCCCTTCAATCTATTTGTCACTTCCACTGTATAATCGTAAGGTATTTGATTTATGTTATACCTGAATGGTCTAGTGGTTTTCCCTACTCTCTTCAATTGAAGTCTGAACTTTGCAATAAGGAATTCATTATCTGAGCCACAGTCAACTCCCAGTCTTGTTTTAGTTGACTGTATAGTTTCTCCATCTTTGGGTGCTAAGAATATAATCAATCTGATTTTGGTGTTGACCATCTGATGATGTTCATATGTAGAGTCTTCACTCATGTTGTTGTAAGAGGATGTTTGCTATGACCAGTCCGTTCTCTTGGCAAAACTCTATTAGCCTTTGCCATGCTTCATTCTGTTTACTATTAATAACTTCTTTCAAATTAAAATTCAATTTATCTACATAAAATTAATAGTTAGTGGTAAACACCAGAGAGAGAATACACCCACCGGCAGACTTCCTATGTGCTGTCTAAGGGTAAACTTATAATGATGTTTTTAATTTTGATTGTTTTGAAAGGCTATACAATTTAAAAATATGTATAGAATTTTATAAAACACACCCTTCAATTCCATTTCTAGAAATGTATCTTAAAGTATCTTTAGGATATATACTTCAGCACTGTTTATAATAGAGAAAATCTACACACCATTTGTATTTCTAAATATCATGAATGGATTAAAAAACTCATGATACATACAAATACTTGAACACTATATAGCTATTTAAGTAATGTTATGTAAGAAAATTTAATAATGTATGAAGAGTCACAGGCTATATATACACCATTAACATTACTAAAATGCATAATTTTTTTTGTATGGTATACTTAAATTATGGTTATAAAAGTTTATATATAATATTAACTGTCTACAATATGCCACCTATAACATAAGTTTCATTTCATTATAAAGACAAACATATATATGTATTAGAGTAAAATAATAAATATTTACAAAAACATTGATAGTGGTTTTCTTTGGAGAAAAAATTATGAGTGGTTTATATCATTTTTGACTGGTTTGACTGACTGGCCAAAGAGTCATACACGACTGAGTGATTGAACTGAACTATTTCATTGTTTAAATTTTTTCAGTTTAAAAACAAATGCATATTTTTATTAAAATTATGCTCAATCTCATTGAACTAAGAAAGAATCCACTTAATTCAATTTTATTTTACTTTCTTATGTTCAATCATTGATCAAGTCATGCTGGTTCTACATTCAAAATATTTCCAGAATTACTTTTTCTATTTGCTGAATATTTAAAAAAGAAATTCCTAATTTCTGTTTCCAGTTTTATTGCCCTCAGTATTGTCTTCAGTGTTAACTATTTAAATGGAGTTTTGCTGCCATTCATCAAGACAGTTATATAGCAGAGAAAATAAGAGAAGATGATGGATATTTTGAGGATGAAGCAGAGCAATTTCTTAGATCATGCATTGATCAATAGAGTTCTCCTCCAACACTTTTATGACAGCTTTCAGGATTGACTGTCAGTCAACAGACAGAGACTTAGACAGCATTTTATAGAAATACAATAAGATAACACTGTACGATTCTTGTCACAGTTGTATTTGCATAATCAGTACAAATTAAAATCCTACCAAATACTTTCAAAATAGAGATTTAAAAATTATAGAATTTGTCACATTCAAATCACTTGACAATTACAGATACAAAACACAAATCAATATATTTTTCTCACTTTATTATCTATTTTATAAAATGTAATCTGTAAATGTACTGTTTCTAATCCACATTTTGAAGAATAAGAAATGACTTTCATAAATTTTTCTGTATAACTTGATATCCACATGGTGTTTTTGCATTTTATTTAGAACCAAGTAATCTAGAAAAATATTGTAAAACAAAACAGGGTATGATTAATATTCATACCCTGATAATTGATTATCTTGGTTTCCCTGGTCACTTGCTAGATTGAGATATCCCTTAGAACTCAAAGATAAATTCTAATAGTGTGTTTCACTTAAAAGTCATTGTGACAAGATAAAAAAAAAAGAAAACAACTCACTCTACCAAATATTTCAGTTCTATGTTATTCTGAAAGATTTCTTTCAGTACTTCTTTACCAGAAAGAATTATTTACAATATTATAGTAGGCTTTTTACATATACAAATACTTGTGTGGAATCAAATAAGGGTTGTGAGTTTTTTTGTTTGTTTGTTTGTTTGTTTTCTTAATTATTCAAAGGGCTTACTTAGCTCAACTAAATTAGTTTCTTAATAATTTTGGTCAAGAAAAATATGAGAGAAGACTATTACTTGTTCATCTTACCTCTCTCATGCTTACTTTTCCTGAGACAGACAAGTCTGTCAAACAAGTTTTTAGAAAGAACATTTAATTCAATAGGGTGTTTCAGATAAGACTGGAAGACAAGAAACATCAACCAGGGATTTTCTATTAAGAGATACATATTTCACATCTACTTTCAATTTCCAAAGAATATACATTTATTAACTTTATTGCAATATTTATTGGAATGAAGATTTTTACCTTTTAAGCATTAGCATAGAAAATGGCACTTTTTAAAAATTGTTGCTTTCAAATCAGTAGACTAGAGAAGTGACATTTAAAACATATTTTTAAGGGAATGCACTGAACCCATGGCCATGTCCATATGCTTGATTGAATCTAGTATCTGGGCACGTATTTCAGTCTTGATTATAATTGCTTTTTCAGATGCCATGAATGAAATTTAACCAGAGTTAATCCAGTAAGGTCATTATATTATCATCAGAGATCTTTTTTTTTGTCATAACTATTTTAATGACTAATTGGATTGGACATGTAGGGGATTCATTGCTCTTACAATGTCCACAATATGGAAGAGAAGGAAACTGAAACACATTACTTTTATGAATGGAGATTTCCTTTTTATATATAGAGGAGAAATGTAGTTAATAATTTGTTTCACTAGTGAAATTGCTTTATTAATTGTAATATGCAAACAAAATAAGTAATTTATTCTGGCTTCCATTATTACAGAATTAGTTTTGTAAGTCTCTCTCTTTTTCTTTTTTTTTTTTTAATAACTTATACTGTGACTTATGTTTAAGACAAATTTACTTAAAATATACTCAAGACTAGTCAGTTATTAGGTTTTGCAAGGCTTAACATGGGTTATCTATACATTGGATATTTTTACCATCACACTCACAGCACATATAGACACATGCACAAAAAAACACCATATATACACAGACACACAATCATCAATCTACACCTCACACACACACACACACACACATGCACACAGATCAGCTGTTTCACTGATCAATGTCCTCTTACAAGGCCTTTGATTGACCTGTCTCCAGTTATTGATTTTTGTCTATTTCACTTAAACCAGAAGGAAATAGGTAGCGATTCAATTTCCTATTATTCAATTTAGAAGTAAGGAATTAGTGTCACAGTGAAGAAAAAAGAAAACACATATTGTGCAAAAATGAAATATGATATATTTTGTGAAAGGAATGAAGGAGACACTATTAAGAAGAATGGGAAGGATATGAAAAAGGTAAAAAGCTTAATGAGAAAAGGTAAAGGAATGACTACAAAATATGACAAGGTAGACAGAGGAAGAGAGATGAGATTGAATAAAGGAGAGAGATTCCATGAGCACAATCTTCACTTTCTATGTCAGAATGGCTTTTCTTCCTCATAATAAGGGAGACTATTTGCAAAAGGAATGAAGACACATCCATTTTCCTCTGACATTTTTGGAGATTGATTCTGCTTCTTCTTTTCTAAATTCTTAAATGTAATGAAAAAAGTAAGCAGACAAGGCTGAAGAACAGGTCAAAGAGAGAGTTCAACCATTTGACATATTTTTTATGGTTCAGTAAAATTCCTCTTTCACTATCACCATTTCCAGGCAACCTCCAGTACAAAGTTGTTTAGAACTTAACTGACATAAGCTATTTCATTTCTAGAAACATATTTTTTAAAACCCACCTTTGTTTGGAAATTCTTTTTCCTTACTTTATAAAAAAAGACACTCACTCTTGAATACTGCACAGAGCATTTTGTTAGATTTTTCTTAAGCTAACATTCTGGCTGATAAAATAGTCTATTAATTATCAGAACTAATCTGCTCTCTGTTGTTTTTATTGGATACCTGTGGCTAGGGAGCAGAAGAATAAGGGTATTTTATTTCTCTTTTTATTTGTTTTTCAATTTACAACCATCTGGTACAAACCTGAAACTTGTGGCAGGAGTCCCATTAAAAGGAGAAATACAAAAACATGAAGAAGCCTTGTTGTCATAACTGGAAATTGAGACTGGGTTCACATTTTTATGGAGGCCTGGTTGAAAGACCTAGTGTGATTACATATTTCAGAAATCTGTACTTTCAGCTCTGTCATAACTTACACAAAGAAGCAGAAGTGTGTGACTTTTCCACAGGAAAAGACTTTTCCACTTTTCCCCATTTATCAAATGGGGACTTCTTATTACACAGTGATTAAGAGTACAGGCCTGAAATCATATATGTGGATCCCTTTTTTTTGCCACATTCCAGCTGTGTACATGTAGGTAATTTACAATGTTTTATATAAATGGAGATCATAATACAACTTCCTCAAGGGATTGGGTTAATAATTAAATGAGAATAATGGATAAAATCTAATCAGCCCTGTGCTCAGCTCTTCTCATTTTTAAGAAGATTGTCCCATTATTATTTGAGAAGAAAATATAGTTTTAGTCATACAGTGAGGCCATAGAATATCATCAAAACTTTAAATTACATGATCTTTCTTCCATATGTGGATTCAAATGTTAACACCAACAGGAACTTTAAACAGCAATATGCCAGGTTGCATTTCTGCTTAAAATGAAGAAAGCCACAATTGAATGTCATGAACTAAAAAAAAAGGAGAAAAAAACTGAATAATCTATAAAATGATATATTGTGAGCCTAGGAATTAAGGTTGCAAAATAATTGGATGAATTAAATTGCTAGGTGTACCAAACCCTTCTGAGGAGAGATGGAGACACACAAAATGACTCAACTTTAGCAGAAAAATAGGAAGTGGAAACCATAAAAAGAGAGGAATAATATGAAATTTTAGCAAATTTTTAAAAGCTAAGTGTGGGCTACTATAATAGTGTAAAAACTTGGGAGACTCAGACAAAAAAGGATGCTGTGCTTTGGTAAGTTGCTTCAGTCACGTCCAGCTGTTTCTGACGCTATGAACCATAGCCTGCTAGGCTCCTCTGTCCCAGGGATTCTCCAGGTAACAATACTAGAGTGGACTGCCATGTCCTCCTCTAGGGGATCTTCCCAACCCAGGGATTGAACCTGCATCTCTTATGTCTCCTACATTGTCAGCTGAGTTCTTTACCACTAGCACCACCTGGGAAACCCACAAAAAGCAATATCTAATTCAAAGACAATTTCTCTTCACCCAAGAGTCTATCAACAACCCGATAGAAATAGCAGATGTGGCAGATTTGTTAGCTCTCCTTCCAATGTTACAAGCATTCAGGAACATCAACATATGACTCAGTCATGAGTTTCTGGACAACTCCATTCACCCTCTGAGTACTGCTTGAATCCAGGCTGAAAAATTCATTTAGAAGAACTTTGAAAAACTCGTCTCTTTCCACCCCCACCCCCCAGGTGTTCATGGCCTCTTGAAAACCCTCCTACCCAGCAGTCCTCCCATTAAGTACCAGGACACAGTGGCAGTCCAGCACTGAAGAGACTGACAATTATCATACACTTAAGGTAACCATAACAACAACAAAACAAATCCCATCCAGAATATATTGATTCAACTCACTATGCTAATGGCCTGATAGGAAAAAAGGGTCTACTTCTGGACATAACTATTATTTCCTAGACAGCATATTAAAAAGCAGAGACATCACTTTGCCAACAAAGGTCTATATAGGCAAAGCTATGGTTTTTCTAGTGGTCATGTACAAATCTGAGATTTGGATCATAAAGAAGGCTGAGCACTGACAAATAGATGCTTTCAAATTGCAGTGCTGGAGAAGACTTGAGAGTCTCGTGGACTGCAAGGAGTTCAGGCCAATCAATTCTAAAGGAAATCAACCCTGAATATTCACTGGGAGGACTGATGCTGTAGCTCCAATATTTTGGCCACCTGATATCAAGAGCTGACTCACTGGAAAAGACTCTGATGCTGGGAGAGACTGAAGGTGAAAGGAGAAGGAGGCGGCAGAGGATGAGATGGTTAGATAGCATCACTGCCTCGATGATCATGAGTTTGAGCAAGCTGCAGGAGACAGTGGAGGAGAGAAGAGCCTGGCATGCTGTAGTCCATGGGGTTGCAAAGAATCGGATATGACTTAGTGACTGAACAACAACAATAGCATTTGCTTAGGAAACTACATTTTTCTTTATAAATAATGTTTGACAATTAATAAAAATATTATGAAACATATATGAAAAAATGGTGTATTATCAAAGGAAAACAATGTCAAGAAATTACATTCAGAAGTGACCCAGATGGTAGAACGATTAGGAAGGGGTTTTAAAATAGCTGTGATTAATACATTTAAAGAATCTAGTGAAAAGACTGTCTTTAAGCATTA
The DNA here is from genome assembly GCF_055505025.1 of Bos grunniens. NCBI lineage: Eukaryota > Metazoa > Chordata > Mammalia > Artiodactyla > Bovidae > Bos > Bos grunniens. The sequence continues at coordinate 108,367,262 of NC_141165.1, forward strand.
TTTTTATAATTACATAACAGAGAAAAGAATCAGTTATCTTGAATATAGGTAGTAGGAATAATTTAAACAGAAATACACAAACCAAAAAGTGGGAAAAGAACCAAACAACAAATCAGAGGATCAAGACAGTATCAAACAATCTGAAATGTTTTTAATTGCTACTCTTAAAAGAAGAGTGAAAGAGCAATAAAATAAATATTGAAAGAGATTATGTACAAGAAATTATAGGAATTAAAAGAAAAGATTTTCCAACATTAAAGAAAAAATTTTAAAGCACAGATTAAAGAAGCTCAGTTCAGTTCAATTCAGTCACTCTGTCGTGTCTGACTCTTTGCACTCCCATGGACTGCAGCACAGGGAAGCCTGCTTCCCTGTCCATCACCAACTCCCGGAGCTTGCTCAAACTCCTGTCCATTGAGTCAGTGATTCCATCCAACCATCTCATCCTCTGTGGTCCCCTTCTCCTCCTGCCTTCAATCTTTTCCAGCATTAGGGTCTTTTCCAATGGTTTTTTGCATCAGGTGGTCAAAGTATTGGAGTTTCAGCTTTAGCAACAGTCCTTCCAATGATATTCAGGACTGATTTCCTTTAGGATTGACTTGTTTGATCTCCTTGCAGTCCAAGGGACTCTCAAAAGTCTTCTCCAACACCACAATTCAAAAGCATCAATTCTTCGGTGCTCAGCTTTCTTTATAGTCCAACTCTCACATCCATACACGACTCCTGGAAAAAGCATTGCTTTTTAATATTCCGTCTAGGTTTGTCATGGCTTTTCTTCCAAGGAGCAAACATCTTTTAATTTCATGGCTACAGTTACCATACGAAGTGATTTTGGAGCCCAGGAAAATAAAGCCTCTCACTCTTTCCATTGTTTCCCCATCTATTTGCAATGAAGAGAAAAAAAATCTCAGAAAACCCCAAGTAAGAAAAATAGTAAGAATTAAAATAACGAAACAAACAAAAAACATGGTCACATAATTTTTCAACTGCTGAAAAACCAACATAAAGAGAAAACCATAAGTGAAACAAAGAAAAAGTAATATTGCAGACAGTAAATTGAAAATATTGCCAAAAACTATGTCAGATGTCAGTAGTGAGACATCTTTAAAGTACTCAAAGGAAAAAAGGTTATTTTAGAATTATTGTGGCCTATAAAACTATCCTTCACAAGTGAAAGCAAAATAAAGGTTTTAAAGAAGAGGGAGAAGATTCATTGCAGCATTCATATACTAAAACAGGTATTAAGAGGAGATCTTTACATAGAAATAAATGAATAGTAGAGGAAAATTTGAATTTATAGGAAAAATGAACATGGGAAACTTTTAATCTTCTTAATTGATATCACTAAGTAAAAAGTAGAAATATTTTTTGGCTAAGCCACCAGGGAAGCTCATTTAAAATATACATAGTATTAAAATATACATAGAAGACAAAAATAATACAACATATGAGATAGAGGAAATGAAAGAATATTCTTGCAGACTTTTTTTCATTATGTGTGAAGAGTTATAATAATAATTAAAAGTACTTTGTGAGAACTTACTGATATAAATTGTAATCCTAAATAACTTTAAAAATAGCACTAAAATGTATAATAACTAGTCAATAATGGTGATAAAATAGAGACTCAGTCAATCTAAAAGAGTCTCAGATAAGAGAGAAAAATATTGTTTGAGATTTAAGCACTCCTGTTTTTGTCATTTGATAAAACAGATAAAAATAAGATGTAGAAAACTGGAGTAACACTGCAAATCAACCTGATCTAACTTGTACTTACAGAACACTACAATCAACAATAAAAAACACAATTTTTTAAAAAGAATCAAACAAAACACTCACTAAAGGTGTGTTGCTAACCCCTTAGTAAATTTAAAAGAATTAAAATACTATAAATCATGACCTCTGATCATAATAGAATTAAAATAGAAATCAATGACAGAAAGACATAGAAAATCCTAAAACATTTGGAAAATAGAGATCTCACTTGCAAATCAATCAATTTTATTCCACTGGAATGAAATTATAGTGGCAAAATATATTTTTTACTGAATAAAAATAAAAGCGCAACAAATTGAAAGTTGTAGACTGCTCTAGTTCAATGATTAGAAAGAAGTATATAGTTTAAATATTTATTTTAGAAAATAAAACCAGTCATCTAAATTTTTAATTTAAGGAACTAGACAAAGATGAGCAAAGAAAACACAGAGTCAGAAAAAGGAGAGAAAAATTGAGGAGAAAGTAAAAATGATTAAAATAGGAAACAGGGAAATAGTAGAAAAAAATGAATAAAAGCAAAATATATTTTTGAAAATGATTAATAAAAGTGATAAATCTCTCATCAGTCTTTTTCAAGAAATAGAGAAGTCTCAAATTATCATTATTTAAAATGAAAAAAGGGAACATTATTACAAATTCTACAGAATTTAAATGGATAATATGAGTGTTATAAACAATTATATATCAATACAACTTTAAAACTATGAAGCAGAAAATATTTTTAAATATGTAAAGCTCAGTAAAGAAGAAATAAATAACTGAAACTTATATATCTTGAATTTGTAGTTAACATCTTCCTACAAAGAAAATTCCTGGCCCAACAGGCTTCACTGGTAAATCCTATCACATTAAATAGACAAATACCAATCCTACACTTTGTTACAGAAAACAAAGGAGAGAAAGACACATTCCAAGTCTTTTCATGACTTTCACGTTACCCTAATATAAATGCCAAAGAAATGATAATAAAAGAGAATTATAAATCAACATACTTCATAATCATAGAATCTCTATCATTACCTTAAACCATATTTACAATATTAATTAAAAATGGAAAACAGATTTAATAGAAAAGCTAAAACTATAAAATTTCTGTAAAAAAAACCAGTAAAAAAAGAAATCTTTGTAACTTCGCATTTTGTTGTGGTCACTCTATGGAGGCACCAATTTGTTTCAGATGTAGTATAAAGAACAATGGCCTCTCAATGTCCACAGCCTAAGCCCTGGATCTACTGAATATGTTATATGTTATATCATGTTATATGATAAAGGGGGATTAGTTGAAAATGGAATTAAAGTTGTTAGTTAGCTGACTTTAGAAAGGCTTTTTTGGTCTAGAATATCTGGATGGGCCCAATGTAATAGTAACAGTTAGATGCTATACCACTGATTTAAAGATGAAGGAGTCATCAGCTAAGGGTTGCACATGGTGTCTAAAAGTTGGGAAAGACAAGCAATTAATTTCCTTCTAGACCATCCATAAAAGAATGAAGACATACCAACACATTGATTTTTGTCCAATGAAACTTCTAACATAAAGAACTATAAGATAATAAATTAGTGCTGTTTTAAGCCACAGAGGGTATGGTAATTTGCTAAAGCACCAAGAGACAATTGATACAGATATCAAGATTTTTGACAACTCATATGCACTAAGAGGACATGAAAATTTTTATTAATCACATAATAAGGCTTTCTGGGGAGATTAAAATATCTTTCAATTGAGAGAGCATAAAGGGGCAACTGGTTTGGGATTTTTACTGTGTTTAAGAGGTGGAAACACGGAGAGCGTTCTCCTGCATAGTCTAGGTTAACTTGGTTTGAACTTCCTGCCAGCACCAAATGGGGAAGCACCAGAAATTCCTTACCTACTTTTCAAGATGTGGACAGAAGGCAGAAAGGTATGAGAGGAGCATGAAAGCTGTCAACAAATATAAAAAAATGTAATCAGACTTTATTATAATGTACAGTTTGCATAAAAATTAGAATCTTCAGTTCTTTAAGAGATACTATTAAGAAAATGGAAACAGAAGCTACACATTGGGAAAAATATTTGAAAATAAAACATATATTTGGCAACAGAATTGTGTCCAGAATAATTTTTAAAAGTGCTTTTACAACTGAATAATAGAAGAAAAAACAGTTGAATACAAAATATCAACAAAGATATATCAATGGCAAACAAGGACATGGAAAGATGTTTAACATCATACAATAGAGAAATGTGAATTAAAACCACAACGCAGGGACTTCTCTGGCAGTCCAGTGGCTAAGACTCCATGTTCCCCATGCAGGGTGCCTGGGCTCAATTCCTGTTTAGGGCACTAGATCCCATATGCCAGGACTAAGAGTTCACATGTTGTAAGTAAAGATCCTGCTCGTGCAACTAAGACCTGGCACAGCCAATGAAATAAATATTAAAACACACACACACAACACAATACATACAAATGGTATAGGTACTTTGGAAAACAGTTTGGAAGCTTCTTGAAAAGTTATATATATAATTATCATACAATCCTGTGACATTTCTCCTAGATATTTATTCAGAAGAAAGGAAGGAAAATATATACAAACACCTGCATATAAATATTTTGATAGTTTTATTCATAATAGCTATATGCTTAAAAAATCCCAAATGATTAATTTGAGAATGGATAAAAATATTTTAGTGTATCCATGCAGTATAATGCCTGCTAAGTCACTTCAATTGTGTTTGACTCTTTGTGACGCTATGGACTGCAGCCCACCAGGCTCCCCTGTCTATGGGATTCTCCAAGAAAGAATATTGAAGTGGGTTGACATTCCCTTCTCCATGGATCTTCCTGACCCAGCGATGGAACATGAGTCTTTTATGTCTCCTTCATTGGCAGTTTTTTTTTTTTTTTTTTTTTTTACCATCAGTGCCACCTGGGAAGCCCATACAATGGAATACTATGCAGTAAAATGGAATGAACTATTTACTGTTGCATGCTACAAAATATTCTGATACTCAAAACTACATTGTTAAGTAAGTTAGATAAAAATGTCTAAATATTATATAAAATCATTTATGTGACTTCTTAGCTTCCCCAGTGGCTCAGTGGTAAAGAATCCTGCCAGGCAGGAACCACAGGAGATGCTGGTTCAATTCCTGGGTCATGAAAATCACCTCCATGCCACTGGAGGAAGGCATGGCAACCCACTCCAGCATTCTTGCCTGGGGAATACCATGGACAAAAGAGCCTGATGGGCTAGAGTCCATAAGGTTGAAAAGAGTCAGACATGACTGAAGCAACTCAACATGAACACATACATATGACAGTCTAGAAGTGGTAAAACTAGAGAAAAAAACAAAAAATAAGAATTTGCCAGGGACCAAGATGAGACATAATTTCATGGCAGATACAAGGGGGAAAGTGGAAGCAGTGAAAGATTTCATTTTCTTGGGCTCCAAAATCACTGCAGATGGTGACTGTAGCAATGAAATTATGAGACACTTGCTCCTTGAAAGGAAAGCTATGACAAACCCAGATAGTGTATTGAAAAGCAGAGACATCACTTTGCCAACAAAGATCCATTTAATCAAAGTTATGTTTGTTTCCAGTTGTCATGTACACATGTGAGAGTTGGATCATTAAACAAAGCTGAGTGCCAAAGAGTTGATGCTTTTGAACATGGTGCTGGAGAAGACGCTTGAGACTCTCTTGGACTGCAAGCAAATCAAACCAATCAATCCTAAAGGAAACCAACCCTGAATATACATTGGAAGGATTGATGCTGAAGCTGAATCTCCAATACTTTGGCCACCTGATGCAAAGAGCTGACCCACTGGAAAAGACCCTGGTACTGGGATAGACTGAAGGCAAAAGGAGAAGGAGGCAGCAGAGGATTAGACAGTTAGATAGCATCACTGTTTCAATGGACATGAGCTTGAGCAAACTCTAGGACATAGTGGAGGACAGAGGGTCCTGGTGTGCTATAATCCATGGGATAGCAGAGTTGAACATGTCTTAGCAGCTAAACAAGAAGATGAGACCAAGGGAAGGGCAGCAAAGGGACCAATGGCAAGTTTTTAGGATGGTGGAAATATTCTCTATCTTGACCACAATAATACTTAAATTATGTTTGTCAATCCATTAAACTCTTAACTAAAAAATAATGTATTTTTAATATAAATACACATCTCTAGATAGAAAAATAGGGTAAAATGTTAATAAATATTGAAAGTGTAGTTTATATGTGTGCTCAAAGTTGCAGTCTCTCAATTTTTTCCGCTATCTTCAAAACTCTGCCCTAATAAATGAGGACCATGGAGCTTTGGAGTCCAGAATACTTTCACTCAATTCCAAAACAACTTAATTTATTAACAATTGCTTAAGCTTGAATCATATTTTCCCTACTGCAAAAATAAAGAATACAAGGTCTAACTAGTAGGATATGCAGATTAAATTAATCAACCTGTGTTTGAGTTCTTTTCCATGTAAATCACAGATCTCCATGTCTTTGGAGTCAGTTATTGGAAGATTAATGTGCTCCTTTGGCACTGTCACAGTTGCTTGGTTTTTGCGTTCCTTTCATGTTTAGTGTTGACCCAGGATCCGGTCAAAGACTTTTTATTACATTTAAATGTTATATCTCTCAAGTATCTTTGTTCCAGGACATTCCTCTTTTTTTCTTTATGACACTGTTCTGTTGAAGTCAGCTGTTTTACAGAATATTTCTCATTTTGGATCCACCTGCTTACAGGTGTCCTTGTGGCTGGGTTCGGGTGAAGCATCTTTGGTGTCAAAATGCAAAGGCGCAGCTCTGTCCCAGTGCCCCTGTGCACACGAGGGGCTCAGGGTTCACTTTGCCCAGTAACTGGCATTGTGGCCCCTGGGCTGAGAAGATGATTACTGGACTTTTCCAGTGTATGCACTTCTCATCCTCTTGATAGATCCTCACTTATCTGTGATTCTTTGAGACTGTGTGTGAAAAATGCAGTTCCCCAACAATCTTTCACCCAGCAGCTCACAGTAATTTGCTGATATGGTTCTCACACTGTCATCTGTGTATATCCATGTAGTCTGGGTGTATCTATAGACTCCTGGGTGATGTGAAACTCAGTGACCTAGTTTAATCATCTCAGATTCCACTCAAGCACGCTGGCACTTAGAGTTGTAGAGTAACATTTCCTAGATCATCCCTAGGAAGAACTGACTCTTCATTAGAAAAGTCCCTGATGCTAGGAAAGATTGAAGGTGGGAGGAGAAGGGGATGACAGAGGATGAGATGATTGGATGGCATCACTGACTCTATGGACATGAGTTTGAGCAAGCTCTGACAGATGGTGATGGACAGGGAGGCCTGGCCTGTTGCAGTCCATGGGGTCGTAGAGTCAGACATGACTGAGCGACTGAACAAAACAGCAATAAAGTACCTGTAATATAATGAATGCCAAATACATGGTCCACTAAATTTTCTATAAAATGTTTTAGTTTCTTAATTCACTTTATCAGTGATACCTTACTACCATGGAACACAAAAAACATTGTCTCTTGTTGGATAAGTAGTCTGCAGGACATCCATTTAGGTATTTCGGAGAGCAACCTAATACCTAAATATTCTTTTCACGCTACATGTGATGGAGTGTTGCCATTAATCACTGCTTTAAGTTAAATATTGAAAGGTCCTGTAAAAATAAATATGTAATATGAAACATAAACAAAATTTTAATTTTTGATGAAATAAGTATAAAGTAGTTGGAGACAGGTAGCAGAGTTCATGATTCTTTCTTTAGAATACTTCCAAACAGAGTTCAGTTCAGTTCAGTACAGTCACTCAGTCACGTCCGACTCTTTGCGACCCCATGAACTGCAGCACACCAGGCCTCCCTGTCCATCACCAACTCCCGGAGTCCACCCAAACCCATGTCCACTGAGTTGGTGATGCCATCCAACCATCTCATCCTCTGTAGTCCCCTTTTCCTCCTGCCCTCAATCTTTCCCAGCATCAGGGTCTTTTCAAATGAGTCAGCTCTTCGCATCAGGGGGCCAAAGTACTGGAGTCTCAGTTTCAACATCAGTCCTTCCAATCAACACCCAGGACTGATCTCCTTTAGGATGGACTGGTTGGATCTCCTTTCAGTCCAAGGGACTCTCAAGAGTCTTCTCCAACACCATAGTTCAAAAGCATCAATTCTTTGGCACTCAGCTTTCTTTATAGTCCAACTCTCACATCCATACCTGACCACTGGAAAACCATAGCCATGGCTAGATGGATATTTGTTGGCAAAGTAATGTTTTTGCTTTTTAATATGCTGTCTAGGCTGGTCATTACTTTCCTTCCAAGGAGTAAGCGTCTTTTAATTTCATGGCTGCAATCAGCATCTGCAGTGATCTTGGAGCCCCCCAAAAAAAGTCAGCTACTGTTTCCCCATCTATTTGCCATGAAGTGATGGGACTGGATGCCATGATCTTAGTTTTCTGAATGTTGAGCTTTATGCCAACTTTTTCACTCTCCTCTTTCACTTTCATCAAGAGGCTCTTTAGTTCTTCTTCACCTTCTGTCGTAAGTAACAGAGTAATTCTGCCATAATTCCAAACAGAGTATGTGCTGTAGTATAAATTAATGTTAAATGCAAAAAGCCTGGGAAAGTTTCTACTATTTTTTTTTATTGTTTTTAAATAGCCATCTTTCTCTCCTCCTACTTACTCATCTTGATCCTTTTGATTTTAAAAATTTTCTTTATCTTTTTTTCTTTTGCTATGTACTTCAAATAGCAATTTTGTCATGAAGCCTCTTCTGATCTTATATTAATCCCATCCTCTACTCACTTCACCATCCTGACTACACATAATCTCTTCCTTTTATGAATATCCACAGCATTTTTATTTTCAAATTATAAACTGAGAATACAAAATGATTTGGGTTATTTTCCTCATTCTAACATGTTTTAGTCATATAGCATTCAGAAAGTTATGTAATATGGAAATCCACTGTTTCATCATCTGCAAATGGATACAAAATTACCCATTCTGTTCCTTAATAGGAATGATAATGAGATACAAAACATACAAGGTTCCTGAATAGATAAAAATATATATATTTATTATCTGGTGATATGATATTTTAAAAAATATTAAATAAATAAGGATAGTAAACAACTGTGTGAGATTTCTATGGGCCAAACATTGGATTCTGAGTATTTAATAGAGGAGATCTGGATCCTAAGAAACTTCTACAAAGGATAAAGAGATGACATAGAAGAGACCTATATATACCATGGATTAAACTTCAGAATAGAATAATGACATCAAATTCAATGGCAGAGTGAATAGATGAAGACTCTGATTAATTGCTTAAGATAGCAAAGAGAGATAAGAAGGCCTTCTTAAATGAACAATGCAAAGTAATAGATGAAAACAATAATATTCGAAACACTAGAGATCTTTTCAAGGAAACTAGATATCAAGGCAATATTTCATGCAAGGATAGGCACAATATAGGACTGAAATAATAAGGACCTAACAGAAGAAGAAGAGATTAAGAAGAGATGGCAAGAATACACAGAAGAACTACACAAGAGAGGCCTTAATTATCCAGATAGCTATGATGGTGTGATCAAACATCTAGAACAGGGCATCCTGGACTGTGGAATCAAGTAAGCCTTACGAAGCCTTACTACAAACAAAGATAATGGAGGTGATGAAATTCCAGCTGAGCTATTTCAAATCCTAAAAGATGATGCTGTTAAAGTGCTGCACTCAATGCGTCAGCAAATTTAGAAAACTCAGCAGTGGCCACAGGACTGGAAGAAGTCAGTTTTCAGTCTAGTCCAAAGGGCAATGCCAAAGAATGTTCAAGGTACCATACAACTGCACTAATTTCACATGCTAGTGAGGTTATACTAAAAAACCTTTAAGCTTCAGCAGTATGTGAACCAAAAACTTCCAGATGGAAGCTGGGTTTTGAAGCAGCAGAGGAACCAGAAATCATATTGCCAACATGTTTTGGACTTTGGGGAAAGCAAGGGAGTTCCAGGAAAACATCCATTTCTGCTCTATTGACTATGCCAAAGCTTTTAACTGTGTGGATCTCAACAAACTGTGGAAAATTCTTAAACAAATAAGTACTAGACCACCTTACCAGTCTCCTGAAAAAATTGTATGCAAATCAAGAAGCAACAGTTAGAACTGGACATGGAACAACTTAGTGGTTTACAATTAGGAAAGGAGTACAACAAGGGTGTATATTGTCACCTAACTTATTTAACTTTTATGCAGAGTACATGATTCAAAATGCTGGGCTGGATGACTCACAAGCTGGAACCAAGATTGCTAGAAATATCAACAACCTCAGATATGCAAATGATACAACTCTAATGGCTCAAAGTGAAGAACTAAAGAATGTCTTGGGGGTGAAAGAGGAGAGTCAAAAAGCTGGTTTGATATTCAACATTAAAAAAAAAAAAAAACTGTGGCACCCAGTCCCATCACTTCATGGCAAATAGAAATCAAAAAAAAAAAAAAAATGAAAGCAGTAACAGACTTTATTTTCTCATGCTCCAAAACCATTGTGAAGAGTGACTGCAGCCATGAAATTTGAAGATGGTTGCTCCTAGGAAGGAAAGTTATGGCAAACCTAGACAGTGTATTAAAAAAGAAATATCACTTTGCCAAGAAAGACTCTTATAGTAAAAGCTATGGTTTATCCAGTAGTCATGTACAGATGTGAGAGGTGGACCATAAAAAAGCTGAGCACTGAAGAATTGATGCTTTTGACTTGTGGCACTGGAGAAGATTCTTCAGAGTCCCTAGGACTGCAAGGAGATCAAACCAATAAATCTTAAAAGAAACTAACCCTGAGTATTCATTGGACGGACTGATACTGAAGCTCCAATACTTTGGCATCTGATGTGAAGAGCTGACTCATTGGAAAATACCCTGATGCTGGGAAAGATTGAAGGCAAAAGGAGAAACGGGAGGCAGATGATTAGATGGTTAGATAACATCACTGACTCAATGGACATGAATTTGAGCAAACTCCTGGAGACCATGAAAGACAGGGGAACCTGGCACACTGTATTCCACGGGGTCACAAAGAGTCAAACACAACTTAGCAACTTAATAACAACATATATGTTTAACTTTATGCAAGTAATATACTATTTTTATTATGTAACTCTGTATTAAGTTTTACAATTAAGAAATATGGGTTATCCAAATTTTTTCTTTTCAAGATTGTGTTGGCTCTTCTGGGTTCACTGCAATTTTATGTAAATTTTAATATTGCTTTTTCCATTTATGCAAAAAAAAGCAGTAAGGATTTTGATAGGAATTTTACTGGATCTTTAGATTGCTTTGCTGCTGCTGCTGCTAAGTTGCTTCAGTCGTGTCCGACTCTGTGCGACCCCAGAGACGGCAGCCCACCAGGCTCCCCATCCCTGGGATTCTCCAGACAAGAACACTGGAGTGGGTTGCCATTTCCTTCTCCAATGCATGAAAGTGAAAAGTGAAAAGTGAAAGTGAAGTCGCTCAGTTGTGTCTGACTCCTAGTGACCCCAAGGACTGCAGCCTACCAAACTCCCCCGTCCATGGGATTTGCCAGGCAAGAGCACTGGAATGGGCTGCCATTGCCTTCAGTAACCTGTTATTTTCATCTTATAATTATTATTTTCTGACCCATGAACATGGAATATCTTTACATTTGCTTATGTAGTCTTTAATTTCTTTCAGCAATGTTTTGTAGTTTTCATCATAGTCTTGCATCACTGTGGTTAAATTAACTCCTGTTACTCTATTATTTTTAATGGTATTACAGATGGAATTGCTTTAATTTCCTTTTTGGATTGTTCATTGCAAGTGTACAGAAATATAACTGATTTTTGAATGTTGGTCTTGTGTCCTACAACTCTGGTAAATTCATTTATTAGGGCTAACAGACTTTTTCATTTAATTATTTAATATTTCTATATATAATATGTTATCTATGAACAGAGATAGTTTTATTTCTTTGTGTTTTATTTGTATGCTCTTAATTTCTTTTTCTTGTAAAGTTTTGGCCAGAATTTCTAGTACCATTTTGAATAGAAGTATTGAAAACATATATCCAACCTAGATACTTTGTAATATTGGCCTCAGAGAACGATTTAGGAAGGCTTCCTTCCTCTTCTTTTTTTAAGTGTTTCAGATAGATTGGATTTAATTCTTATTTAAATGTTTGGCAGAATTCACCAGGGAATCTTTCTTGTTCTGGCATTTGTTTTTTGCTGATTTTCTATCTTAATGCTATTATAACACTTGCATTACATTCCCAGTGAATATCCAGTTTCTTTAAATCCTACAGTCTCCTCTCTCAAATAATTTGGCAAGCTACCCTGACATTCTTGGATATCTATTCATTGTGGTAAATTCTGCTTATATGACAAATTCCTTTTCCTATAGGCTTAATTCTGACTCACAGTCTCTATTATTAGAATTTACCATGTGACATAGTTCAGGATATAAAGTGCAAGCTTCTATCTGTTAAGTATTTGGGGTAAAGATTTTTCTTTTTTGGAATAAAACTGACAAATGAAGCATTTGCCATCAATTCTATCTTATTATTATCTTCACCAGACATTTAAAGCTATAGACCATCTAATAAAATATGGAGCATGAAGGAAGTATGAAAGAATTTACAAAGTTACCAGATGTAAATCAACACCTGACCAAGGTCACCTATTTCCAAGACTTCTATGTATGGGGAAAAATAAACCTCTAACTACCTTATTCAGTTCTCTGTAATTTCATATGACAGAAAATTAATCCAGGAACTTTTACACAGAGTTTAAGTAAAGTAGTGTTTCCTACATCTAGGCCCATGGTGGTGGTGGTTTAGCCACTAAGTCATGTCTGACTCTTTGTGACCCCATGGACTGTAGCCTGCCAGGCTCCTCTGTTCATGGGATATCCCAGGCAAGACCACTGAAGTGAGATGCCATTTCTTTCTCCAGGGGATCTTCCCCACCCGAAAATTGAACCTGGGTTTCCTGCATTGCAAATGGATTCTTTACCAAGTAAGCCACCAAGAAAGTCCAGGCCCTTAGAGTACTGATTTTCTGTTATTAATCTCAATATGACTTCCAGGAAATCTCATTGTTCTTGTGCAGAAAGAGCCTGCTTTAATTTTCCAGAATGAATATATATGGAATCAATTATGGTAATTCAATTATTAAAGACAGTCTAATATACTTATCAAGGGTCTATTATAAAATTTATGGAGAGAATTTTAGTTTGTTCAACATTTGGATCTTTGTTTCTCTATTGTCTGAATTTTGACTCTCACTTCCAAGGGATGTATTATCAGTAATTTTTGATTTTAAAATGATTGGTATTGGTTATTATTAGAATAGTTCCTTACAATAAAATTCATTAAAATGTTATTTATGAAGACTTGTAAGTATCATGTAAACTTTTTTATGTTCTAAATGAAGTGAAGTGAAGTCGCTCAGTCATGTCCAACTCTTTGCGACCCCATGGACTGTAGCCTACTACTCTCCTCTGTCCATGGGATTTTCCAGGCAAGAGTACTGGAGTGGGTTGCTATTTCCTTCTCCATTTTTATGTTCTAATATAAGACAAAAAAGTGGATAAATTATACAATTAATAAAGACATAAGAAAAATCTGATAGGTATAGATAGACAGACATCTATGATTTAAACTTTTATGTTGACCAAAAACAGCCTGGAAAAGAGGCTCTATGAGAAGACATGTACAATTTGTTTATTCTTCTTTATATTTTTCTAATTTTTCAAAAGAAAGAAACTGCTACTGGTATAAACTGAAATACGGTGTAGAAATCAGTTATTGCTCTGCTACAAAACACCACAAAATCTCGGTGATATTCAACCATGTATTTATTTGCTGTAGCTGCTATAACAAAGTGCCATAAGATGAGTATCTTGAACAACAGAAATGTACTATGTCACATTTCTGGAGCCTAAAAACCTGTTAATACAGGTTGATTCGTTCTGAGAGCTGAGAGAGAATGTGTCCCATGCCTCTTCACTAGCTTCTGAGGTTTGCTGGCAATCTTTGGCATACCTTGACTTATACCTGCATCACCATTACCTCTGCCTTCATCTTCACATGGCATTCTCTCTGTACTTGCTTATTCTCTGTGTCCAAATGTCCTCTTTTTATAGGGACACAATCATGCTGGGTTGGGACCCATTCTCATGGTCTCATATTGACTTCATCATCTGCAAAGATTCTATACCCAATGAAGGTCATATATAGGACTTCCATATAGCTCAAATGGTACAGAATCTGCCTGTGATTCAGGAGACCAGGGTTTGATACCTGGGTCAGGAAGATCCTCTAGAGAAGAGAATGGCAATCCGCTCCAGTATTCTTGCCTGGAGAATTACATGGACAGAGAAGCCTGGCAGGCTATGTTCCTGGGGGTTGCAAAGAGTTGGACATGACTGAGTGAATAACACACACACACACACACACGCACACACACAAGGTCATATATAAATGTTCAGCATATGTTTAGAGCACACAGTTTAGCCCATAACAGAAAAACAGCTCTTATTTTATATTCTAAGGAGCAGTTGTCAGGAACAGATCTGCTTTAGGCCAGCATAGCAGAGGAGACTGTATTCCATGCCGTTTGTCAGTGATTCAGTTAGGCTGGCTATATTCCATAGGGGCTCACCCTTAGATGCAGGCTGAAGACACTGCTGGTATGTGAAGAAAACTCTTCTCGTGGCATTAATGGAAATATAAAAATCCAATTGTGCAAACACATCCACTAGCAACCCCTTCAGCAAACAAATAGCATAGCTAAACTCAAAGTCAAAGTGAAAAGAGGAGTACTCTGTCCCTGTGGGACAAACTGGAGAATGGGAACACTTCTACAGTGTTGGTGGGAATATAAATTGATGTAGCCACTATGGAAAACAGTATTGGAATTCTTAAAAAAAAAAAAAAAAAACTAAAAATAGAACTACCATAGGATCTAGCAGCCACTCCTGGACATATATATCCAGAAAAAGGAAAGGTATATGTATACTCAGTCCATGGGGTCATGAAGAGTTGGACACGACTGAGTGACTTGACTTTCACTTTTCACTTTCATGCATTGGAGAAGGAAATGGCAACCCACTCCAGTATTCTTGCCTGGAGAATCCCAGGGACAGGGGAGCCTGGAGGGCTGCCATCTCTGGGGTCACACAGAATCAGACACAACTGAAGCAACTTAGCAGTAGCAGCATACTCAATATTCATAGAAGTACAATTTAGAAAACCCAAGACATGGTCCAGTGGTGTCCCCTACTTTCTTCAATTTGAGTCTGAATTTGGCAATAAAGAGCTCATGATCTGAGCCACAGTCAGCTCCCAGTCTGTTTTTGCTGACTGTATAGAGCTTCTCCATCTTTGGCTGCAAAGAAAATAATCAATCTGATTTCGGTATTGACCTTCTAGTGATGTCCATGTGTAGAGTCTTCTCTTGTTTTGTTGGAAAAGGGTCTTTGCTATGACCAGTGCATTCACTTGGCAAAACTCTGAGCCTTTGCCCTGCTTTGTTTTGTACTCCAAGGCCAAATTTGCCTGTTACTATAGGTATCTCTTGACTTCCTACTTTTGCATTCCAGATCTCTTCAAGAAAATTAGAGATAGCAAGTGAATATTTCCAATGCAAAGGTGGGCACAATAAAAAAAGGAAATGTTATGGACCTAACAGAAGCAGAAGATATTAAGATGAGGTAGCAAGAATACACAGAACTATACAAAAAAGATCTTTATGACCCAGATAACCACGATGGTGTGATCACTCATCTAGAGCCAGACATCCTGGAATTCAAAGTCAAAGGGGCCTTAGGAAGCATCACTATGAACAAAGGTAGTGGAGGTGCTGGAATTCCAGTTGAGCTATTTCAAATCCTAAAAGATGATGCTGTGAAAGTGCTGCACGCAATATGCCAGCATCTGGAAAACTCAGCAGTGGCCACAGGAATGGTCACAGGAAAAAGTCATATTTCATTCCAATCCCAAAGAAAGGTAATGCCAAAGAATATTCAAACTACCACACAATTACACTCATCTAACACGCTAGCAAGGTAATGCTCAAAATTCTCCAAGCTGGGCTACAACTGTACTTGAACTGAGAACTTCCAGATGTTCAAGCTGATTTAGAAAAGGCAGAGGAACCAGAGATAAAATTTCCAACATCCACTGGATCATCAAAATAGCAAGAGAATTCCAGAAAAACATCTACTTCTTCTTTATTGACTATACCAAAGCCTTTGACTGTGTGGATCACAACAAGCTGTGGAAAATTCCTCAAGAGATGGGAATATCAGACCACCAGACCTGCCTCCTGAGAAATCTGTGTGCATATCAAAAAGCAACAGTTAAAACTGGACATGGAACAACAGACTGGTTCCAAATTGGGAAAGGAGTACATCAAGGCTGTGTATTATACCCTGTTTGTTTAACTTATATGCAGAATGCATTATACAAAATGCCAGGCTGGATGAAGCACAAGCTGCAATCAAGATTGCTGGGAGAAATATCAATAACCTCAGATATGCAGATGACACCACCCTTATGGCAGAAAGAGAAGAAGAACTAAAGAGCCTCTTGATGCAAGTGAAAGAGGAGAGTGAAAAAGTTGGCTTAAAACTCAATATTCTGAAAACTAAAATCATGGCATCTGGTCCCGTCACTTCACAGCAAATAGATGGGGAAACAATGGAAAAAGTTATAGATGTTAGTTTTTTTTTTGTGGACTCCAAAATCATTGCAGATGGTGACTGAAGCTATGAAATTAAAAGACATTTGCTCCTTGGAAGAAAAGCTATGACAAACCTAGACAGAATATTAAAAAGCAGAGACATCACTGTGTCAACAAAGGACTATCTAGTCAAAACTATGGTTTTTCCTGTGGTCATGTACGAATGTGAGAGCTGGACAATAAAGAAAGCTGAGCACTGAAGAATCGATGCTTTTGCACTTTGATGTTGGAGAAGACTCTTGAGAGTCTCTTGGACTGCAAGGAGATACAACCAGTCCATCCTAAAGGAAATCAGTCCTGAATATTTATTGGAAGGACTCATGCTGAAGCTGAAGTTATAATACTTTGATTGCCTGATGCAAAGAACTGACTCATTAGAAAAGACCCTGATGCTGGAAAGATTGAAGGTGGGAGAAGGGGATGACAGAGGATGCGATGGTTGGACGGCATCACTGACTCAATGGACATGAGTTTGAGTAAGCTTCAGGAGTTGGTAATGGTCAGGGAAGCCTGACGTGCTGCGTTCCATGGGGTCGCAAACAGTCGGACACCACTGATCGACTGACCTGAAGACATGGGAGCAAACTGTGTTCATCAACAGATGAATGGATAAAAATGAAATAATGCCATTTGCAGCATAGTTGGGCCTAGAGAATACTATAGTAAGTGAAGTAAGTCTGATAGAGAAAAACAGGTGTCACTGATATCTAAAGAAATGATATAAATGAATTTATTCTGAAAACAGAAACAGGTTCACCGACATAGAAAACAAACTTATAGTTACCAAAGGGCAAAAAGGGTATGGGATAAATTAGATGTATGGCATTAACAGACACACACACACACACATGAACACACACACACACACACACACACACACACATATATATAAAATAAAGAAGGATTTACTCTCTGGCACAGGAAACCCTATTCAATATCTTGTAATAGTGGAAAAAATTTGAAATATATATGTGTATATATATATATATAAAACTGAATCACATTTTTGTACAGCCATACACCTGAAACTAACACAATACTGTAAAACAGCTATACTTCAATACAATATATAAATATATATATAAATTACTTATTTCAATGATCTTAAATAAAATGCCTACATTGTATTGATTGAAAGTGATAATGAAAGTTAAAGCTGCTCAGTCATGTCCAACTGTTTGCAATCCCATGGACTATGGAGTCCATGGAATTCTCCAGGCCAGAATACTGGACTGGGTAGCCTTTGCCTTCTCCAAGAGATCTTCCCAACCCAGGGATAGAACTCAGGTCTCCCACATTGCAGGCAGATTCTTTGCCAGCTGACCCACAGGTATAATTTTCTAGCTCACTTTTAATTTTTAGATAATTTCTGATTCACTACAAATTTTTAGAAAAGTGGATAATCCAAACAAACAAAAAAAGCAGGTAGCAGAAGAGAGACTGACAGAGAGAAAAAAGAAATTAAAAGTAAAGAAAATTAATGTCCTAGATGTCTATAAATAACTTATTAGAACTTGAATGCTAAATGAAAGATATGTATATGTTTAAGCATTTGTGTATTTCTGGGCACTAAAGGTAATTACTCTAATCAAGTTAATTACTTACATGTATTGAGGTCAGTTACATCCATTTTTTGGAGATATGTAAGCTTATTACCCTGGAGAAGGGCATGTCAACCCACTTCAGTATTCTTGCCTGGAGAAACCCATGGACAGAGGAGTCTGGCAGGCTACAATCCAGGGAGTCGCAAAGAGTCGGACATGACTGAGTGACTAAGCACTAGAACAAGCTTATTATTTTGTGTCAAAACTATGAACACATTCAAATTATATCTTTTTAAAAAGTATTTTGGTTATTGGTTTTCCCTACTTGGAAAATAACAGTTGTCATTTCTCCTCTTTGTTGGTAGGAATATCTAATGAGATAATTTAACTGGAGGGAAAACATTACTTATTTGAAAGATGAGGCCATTAGCAGTCAATTTATCCTCAAAAAATATATATATTTTTTAAATTTTGAATGAAGGGAATCATTATTGCCACAAGGAGTTGATGAGTTATTACTACCGAATACCTAAAAAATGTAATGTACCTTTATTTCCCCTTCTGCTGTAACAAAACTGATATATCTTCAATCTATTTATTTACAGATTCAGGTGTATCTATAAAACATGTGTACTGTTGTTTGTCCATGGATACTCAAATCACTTATAAAATTTAACCTAACTGAAAAATTTTAGTCTAGTTTTGAAAAATAGATGATTAAGAAATACATACTGACTCAATGGACATGAGTTTGAGCAAACTCAGGGAGATGGTGAAGGACAGGGAATCTTAGTGTTAGCTATCTTAGCTATTCATGGGGTCGCAAAGAGTTGGACATGACTTAGAGACTGAACAACAACAACAAAATACATACATTTATTTATTTATCCTATGAAAATATTGTCTTTGGCAATAGAACTATACATGGTTCTATCGTTTTGTGTCATGATGGTTATTATCTATATTTTCTTTAGTCATTCTGTAAAGTACTAAATGTTCCTGTGGTAGGTAGCTTTTAAATGTGAAATAAAATAAGCTGAAATGTATTCCCATTTAAAAGAGATAAAGTATATTTTATTCACTGACTAGTAACATTTCTTCTATGGTTTTTCCAGTAGCCATGTATGGATGTGAGAGTTATACTATAAAGAAAGCTGAGAACCAAAAACTGATTCTTTTGAACTGTGGTGTTGGAGAAGACTCTTGAGAGTCCCTTGGACTACAAGGGGAGCCAACCATCCATCCTAAAGAAAATCAGTCCTGAATACTCATTGGAAGGACTGATGCTGAAGCTGAAGCGCCAATACTTTGGCCACCTGATGCGAAGAACTGACTCATTTGAAAAGAGCCTGATGATAGAAAAGATTGAAGGCAGGAGGAGAAGGGGATGACAGAGGATGAGATGGTTGGATGGCATCACTGACTCAATGGATATGGGTTTGAGTAAACTCTGAGAGTTGGCGATGGACAGGGAGGCCTGGCATGCTGCAGTCCAGGGGGTCACAAAGAGTTGGACACAACTGAGCGACTGAACTGAACTGAACTGAACTGATACCATTTCTTAAATAAATTATTTTGGCTCTGGATTCAAATATGTGCAGAATCTATTTTCACTATTTTCCTCCTGGCCAAAGCTACAAATTTCTTCTACCCAGATTTTTAAAATAGGTTCTTATCCAGCACCCAAAGTGGGCTTTAAAAAATCAAAACACATCATTCCTTTACCAAGAATCCTCTACTGGTTCCCATTTTGACACAGAATAAAAATGAAAATCCTTATTATAGGTTTAGGACCTTAAGGAATCAATCCTGCTCCCACTTCTAGTCCCATACTTATTATTTATTTCCTGATCTCTTCTCGTTCAATCCTGGTCTCTGGTGTTTTTTCTAGAAATGTCGGGGATGCTTAGAACCTGTTCACTACGTGTTCCCTCTAATTGGAATGCTTTTCCTCCTCATATTCATATAGCTCCTTTGTTCACTAATTTAAAGTCTGTTCAATGGTACCTTTTCTCATGAAAAAGAGTTAATTATTAACTGTTTAAAAATAGTATTGTTATCCTCCTCCACTACCATGGCATTCCCAATTCCTTTTACCTGCTTTCTTTTTCTTTTTTAAAATATAGCAATTATTGTCTCATTTATTATAGTCTATTATGTGTCTATCCCCCTTAACTAAAATATTTACTTCTTAAAGGGAGGATTTTTATGTGTTCTCTTTGGCTGAAGTAACCTCAGTGGCTAGAACAATGATTAGAATATAGTAGGTACTCCATACATGCTTCCCTGGTGGCTCTGAAGGTAAAGAATCTGCCTATAACACGTGAGATATGGGTTCAATCTCTGGATTGGGAAGATGACCTGGAGAAGGGAATGGCTACCCACTCCAGTATTCTTGCCAAAGAACTTTATGGACAGAAGAGCCTGGTGGGCTACAGTCTATGGGGTCAAAAGAGTCAGATACAACTGAGCGATTTTGAGAGAAAGAAAGAGAGGTGTAGTCCTAAGAATTGGTTATATAAAGAATCAAATTACAGTGACTGGAAAATGTTCAAATAGCCCAAATCAATGAATGACAAGTAGGAAATGGTGGTTAATCCAGGTCTATAGAGAACAGCATGAGTGAAATCACTTGAGAAATCTGCAAAATGATCCTGGAAGAAGATAGTCTCATCTACATTAAGAGAGTGAATGGAATAAAGTCAATGTTGAATATAAAAAATAATATAATGGATGATTTTGAGCTGTGACACTTAAACATAGTTACATACGACTATCTTTAACTATCAAAATGCAGAAAATGACTGAAAAGGAAGATACACCAATCAAAGAAAAACAGGAAAATATATGGCATCAATAATAACGAGGTATAAAAATACAAAATACAACAGAACACATAACTGAATGACTAATCTAATTTCCAAAATATGAATTTCAATTGTGAAATATTTAAATTTTGGAGCATTGCTAAAAATAACATACCACATAAATAATTTGTTTAGATTGCAACAGCATAAATAAAATTATTTCCTGAAAATCCTAAATATTGTAAATTTTCTTGCAGTCTTTCAATGAGGAGTTTTGTTGTCAAATAAGCCTAGCAAGGTTTCAAATGTTAGAATCATAAATAAATCATATCTGAAATGTTGATTTCACTAAACTTTGATGGCTACACTCTAGACTGTATTCTAAATATGACTATAGAAACTTTACTTGGAAGGGGCTTGTTCATATATCTAAACATGATTTATTTGAAAAACAAATGTTACTTTCTTCAGGATATATAGTGTGCTCAATGTAGAAGTTTTCATGAGGGTACAAACTTTCTATGATTCATTTTTGAAAAACAATATTTATTAAAGTAATATTTAAGAAATATTCCTGAAATACATAATAAAAGTCTGTATTCTAGGCAAATGGTGACAATACAAAAAAGCATATTAGTTTATTAGAGAGACAATCAGGAACTCAGAAGTATAAAATGATAAACTGTGATAAATTATACAAATGATCACAATCCAATTATAGAGGATAGTAGCCTTCAGGGGTAGAAGCACTGCCCAAAAAGAGCATCAAGTAAGAACACTGAGAATGCAACATGGTAAGTTCTTAAAAATGCATGGGGATCATCCAAGCCAAGATTTAGAGAAAGTCTGAAACCAAAAAAGAAAAAAGTATGTGAAAAAACTACTATGTGAAAGAAATTGTGGCAATGAAAAGTGGCAGGTAGAATAAAAATATGGAGCAAAAGTGTAAGGAAGACCAGATAAGGAAGGCACATTAACATGGTTTTAGTGGACCATGAAAAGGAGTTAGTAATTTATGCATAATGTTATGACAAACCACCATACTATTTTAAAAATGAGAGTGATGCTATCTGATATATGCTTTATGAAATTTACTCTCAATGCTAAATAGACAAAGAGATGAAGAGGCAAAATAGAATCAAAATATCAATAACTATAGTATTACTACCACTTAGAGAAGAACCATGGTGGCTAAAAAAGAGGTAAGCACAGTAGAGAAAATTGGTAATCTTTGGATATGGGGTGGATATGGGGTGAGGACAAGGTAGGTGCTAATGATGGCTCTAGGACTTCTGGTATGATTTTTCACTTCAGTTCAGTCACTCAGTCGTGTCCAACTCTTTGCGACCCTATGAATCGCAGCATGCCAGGCTTCCCTGTCCATCACCAACTCCCGGAGTTCACTGAGACTCATGTCCATTGAGTCAGTGATGCCATCCAGCCATCTCATCCTCTGTCGTCCCCTTCTCCTCCTGCCCCCAATCCCTCCCAGCATCAGAGTCTTTTCCAATGAGTCAACTCTTCGCATGCGGTGGCCATAGTACTGGAGTTTCAGCTTTAGCATCATTCCTTCCAAAGAAATCTCGGGGCTGATCTCCTTCAGAATGGACTGGTGGGATCTCCTTGCAGCCCAAGGGACTCTCAAGAGTCTTCTCCAACACCACAGTTCAAAAGCATCAATTCTTCGGCGCTCAGCTTCATGCCTGAAGTCACCATCTGCAGTGATTTTTGAGTCCAAAAAAATAAAGTCTGACACTGTTTCCCCATCTATTTCCCATGAAGTGATGGGACCAGAGACCATGATCTTCATTTTCTGAATGTTGAGCTTTAAGCCAACTTTTTCACTCTCCACTTTCACTTTCATCAAGAGGCTTTTGAGTTCCTCTTCACTTTCTGCCATAAGGGTGGTGTCATCTGCATATCTGAGGTTATTGATATTTCTCCCAGCAATCTTGATTCCAGCTTGTGCTTCTTCCAGCACAGCGTTTCTCATGATGTACTCTGCATAGAAGTTAAATAAGCAGGGTGACAATATACAGCCTTGACATACTCCTTTTCCTATTTGGAACCAGTCTGTTGTTCCATGTCCAGTTCTAACTGTTGCTTCCTGACCTGCATACAGATTTCTCAAGAGGCAGGTCAGGTGGTCTGGTATTCCCATTTCTTAAAGAATTTTCCACAGTTTATTGTGATCCACATAGTCAAAGGCTTTGGCATAGTCAATAAAGCAGAAATAGGTGTTTTTCTGGAACTCTCTTGCTTTTTCAGTGATCCAGCGGATGTTGGCAATTTGATCTCTGGTTCCTCTGCCTTTTCTAAAACCAGCTTGAACATCAGGAAGTTCACGGTTCACATATTGCTGAAGCCTGGCTTGGAGAATTTTGAGCATTACTTTACTAGCGTGTGAGTAATGACGTTTGCTGACAATAAGAAAACTGGTAGACAAACATTCAGATTAGGATAACTAATGAAAACAAAATTTGTTCTTTTTACTGTTTGAAGTTTAATTTAAAATTACTTTTAGTCTTTAAAGTGGATTTATCCAACAAGCTGATAGATATATAACCCTGGGACTCTGAGGAAAGATAGGGATTAGAGACATGAATTATGGAGTCCAGTTGCAATGGCGCACAGAGAGCGGACGTCTGTGATGGTGCACAAGCACGGCCGAGAGGAGCTACCACACGTCTGAGGTCAGGGGCAGAAGCCAGGAGGACACCATGCCCGAGGGCCAGTGACCAAGAGGAGCTACCCCACGTCTGAGGTCAGGGGCAGCGACCAAAAATGCCAGGCTGGGACGGCCAGGCTGCGATGGCGCACAAGCGCGGCTGAGAAGAGCTACCCCACATCCAAGGTCAGGGGCAGAAGCTGGGAGGATGCCATGCCCAAGGGGCAGTGGCCAAGAGGAGCTACCTCATGCCCGAGGTCAGGGGCGGCAGCCGAGAGGAGCAACCCCAAGTCCAAGGAGCGGTGGCTGTGTGGGCGCAGGAGGGCCTAGAGGAGCTACTCCATGTTCAAGGTCAGGAGGGGTGGCAGTGAGAAGATACTCCTCCTCCAAGGTAAGGAACAGCAGGTGCACTTTGCTGGAGCAGCCATGAAGAGATACCCCACGTCAAGGTAAGACAAACCCAAGTAAGACGGTAGGTATTGCAAGAAGGCATCAGAGGGCAGACACACTGAAACTGTAATCATAGAAAACAAGTCAATCTCATCACACTATGACCACAGCCTTGTCTAACTCAATGAAACTAAGCCATGCCCTGTAGGGCCACACAAGACGGTCAGGTCATGATGGAGAGCTCTGACAGAATGTTGTCCGCTGGAGAAGGGAATGGCAAACCACTTGCCATTGAGAACCCCATGAACAGTATGAAAAGGCAAAATGATAGGATACTGAAAGAGGAACTCCCCAGGTCAGTAGGTGCCCAATATGCTACTGGAGATTAGTGGAGAAATAACTCCAGGAAGAATGAAGGGATGGAGCCAAAGCAAAAACAATACCCAGTTGTGGTGTGACTGGTGATAGAAGCAAGGTCCGATGCTGTAAAGAGCAATATTGCATAGGAACCTGGAACGTTAGGTCCGTGAATCAAGGCAAATTGGAAGTGGTCAAACAGGAGATGGCAAGAGTGAATGTCGACATTCTAGGAATCAGCGAACTAAAATGGACTGGAATGGGTGAATTTAACTCAGATGACCATTATATCTACTACTGTGGGCAGGAATCCCTTAGAAGAAATGGAGTAGCTATCATGGTCAACAAAAGAGTTTGAAATGCAGTACTTGGATGCAATCTCAAAAATGACAGAATGATCTGTTTGTTTCCAAGGCAAACCATTCAATATCACAGTAATCCAAGTCTATGCCCTAACCAGTAATGCTGAAGAAGCTGAAGTTGAACGGTTCTATGAAGACCTACAAGACCTTTTAGAACTAACACCCAAAAACAATGTCCTTTTCATTATAGGGGACTGGAATGCAAAAGTAGGAAGTCAAGAACACCTGGGATAACAGGCAAATTTGGCCTTGGAATACAGAATGAAGTAGGGCAAAGGCTAATGGACTCTACACATGGAAATCACCAGATAGTCAATATCAAAATCAGATTGATTATATTCTTTGCAGCCAAAGATGGAGAAGCTCTATACAGTCAGCAAAAACAAGACCAGGAGCTGACTGTGGCTCAGATCATGAACTCCTTATTAACAAATTCAGACTTAAATTAAAGAAAGTAGGGAAAACCCCTAGACCATTCAGGTATGACCTAAATCAAACCCCTTATGATTATACAGTGGAAGTGAGAAATAGATTTAAGGGACTAGATCTGATAGATAGAGTGCCTGATGAACTATGAATGGAGGTTTGTGACATTATACAGGAGACAGGGATCAAGACCATCCCCATGGAAAAGAAATGCTAAAAAGCAAAATGGCTGTCTGGGGAGGCCTTACAAATAGCTGTGAAAAGAAGAGAAGCCAAAGCAAAGAGGAAAAAGAAAGATATAAGCATCTGAATGCAGAGTTCCAAAGAATAGCAAGAAGAGATAAGAAAGCCTTCCTCAGCGATCAATGCAAAGAAATAGAGGAAAACAACAGAATGGGAATGTCTAGAGATCTCTTCAAGAAAATTAGAGATACTATGGGAACATTTCATGCAAAGATGGGCTCGATAAAGGACAGAAATTGTATGGATCTAACAGAAGCAGAAGATATTTAGAAGAGGTGGCAAGAATACACAGAAGAACTGTACAAAAAAACATCTTCTTGACCAAGATAATCACGATGGTCTGATCACTCACCTACAGCCAGACATCCTGGAATGTGAAGTTCAAGTGGGCCTTAGAAAGCATCACTATGAACAAAACTAGTGGAGGTGATGGAATTCCAATTGAGCTATTTCAAATCCTGAAAGATGATGCTGTGAAAGTGCTGCACTCAATATGCCAGCAAATTTGGAAAACTCAGCAGTGACCACAGGACTGGAAAAGGTCAGTTTTCATTCCGATCCCAAAGAAAGGCAATGCCAAAGAATGCTCAAACTACCACACAATTGCATTCATCTCACACGCTAATAAAGTAATCCTCAAAATTCTCCAAGCCAGGCTTCAGCAATACGTGAACTGTGAACTTCCTGATGTTCAAGCTCGTTTTAGAAAAGGCAGAGGAAACAGAGACCAAATTGCCAACATCTGCTGGATCATCAAAAAAGCAAGAGAGTTCCAGAAAAACACCTATTTCTGCTTTATTGACTATGCCAAAGCCTTTGACTGTGTGGATCACAATAAACTGTGGAAAATTCTTTAAGAAATGGGAATACCAGACCACCTGATCTGCCTCTTGAGAAATCTGTATGCAGGTCAGGAAGCAACAGTTAGAACTGGACATGGAACAACAGACTGGTTCCAAATAGGAAAAGGAGTATGTCAAGGCTGTATATTGTCACCCTACTTATTTAACTTACATGCAGAGTACTTATATCATTAGAAATGCTGGGCTGGAAGAAGCACAAGCTGGAATCATGATAGCCAGGTGAAATATCAATAACCTCAGATATGCAGATGACACCACCCTTATGGCAGAAAGTGAAGAGGAACTAAAGAGCCTCTTGATGAGAGTGAAAAGAGGAGAGTGAAAAAGTTGGCTTAAAGCTCAACATTCATAAAATGAAGATCATGGTATCTGGTCCCATCACTTCATGGGAAATAGATGGGGAAACAGTGGAAACAGTGTCAGACTTTATTTTTCTGTGATCCAAAATCACTGCAGATGGTGACTGCAGCCATGAAATTAAAAGATGCTTAATCCTTGGAAGAAAAGTTATGACCAACCTAGATAGCACATTGAAAAGCAGAGACATTACTTTGCCAACAATGGTCCGTCTAGTCAAGGCTATGGTTTTTCCAGTGGTCATGTATGGATGTGAGAGTTGAACTGTGAAGAAAGCTGAGAGCCAAAGAATTGATGCTTTTGAACTATGGTGTTGGAGAAGACTCTTGTGAGTCCCTTGGACTGTAAGGAGATCCCACCAGTCCATCTGAAGGAGATCAGCCCTTGGGGTTCTTTGGAAGGAATGATACTAAAGCTGAAACTCCAGTACTTTGGCCACCTCATGTGAATAGCTGACTCTGATGCTGGGAGGGATTCGGGGCAGGAGGAAAGGGGGATGACAGAGGATGAGATGCCTGGATGGCATCACCGACTCAATGGACGTGAGTTTGAGTGAATTCCGTGAGTTGGTGATGGACAGGGAGGCCTGGCTTGCTGCAATTCATGGGGTCGCAAAGAGTCAGAGATGCCTGAGTGACTGAACTGAACTGAAGTGAAATACATTTCAGTCTGGAAATAGATAAGATAATCTAAGAAGAAAGTTTGCAGAGGAGAAAAGAAGAAGCCTTATGTAAATATAAAGAGTATCTACGGAAGAAGCAAGGGCATAGTATCACTAGTATTATTTTATGGTAACTATGACTAACAAATGCTGCTGAAAATTTATGTAAAATGAGACAAAATAGAGGTAACATCTAGGAAATGGATATTTTCCTCACTCAAATCCTCACTCCAGCTTCTGAGTGTTGCTGATTGACAACTTTCAATTGTCAGCCTTCTTTAGACAACTGAGGAAATCACACATTCTTCCTGAGTAAGCCTAAAATCAATTATTGGCTATTTGGGTTATAAATACATTTCTGACCCTTTCCCCAATTAGAGATAAATAATAAAGGTCATCTCAGTTTCAAAATTCCTTGTTGTGCACCCAACCTAAAAATTTAACATCTAATCTATTTTTCATTATCCTCTCAAAGGAAGGCATTCCCAAATTAATTTCCTGTGTGTCAATTTCTATCTCAGTGACTGCTTTTCAGGTAACTGACCTGTAATAGTTGATGGTAGTGTGGGCAGAGAAAGTAGACATCAAGTTGGAATTTCAGAGTTTGGAAAGACCACTTCAACTGGCTGTAGTGGAACATAGATAGCCCCAGCATAAGATGGCAGGGCAATTGTTAAGAATTTTACCTAAGGGGAACTGGGATAGAATTTACTCTGTAAGAGATAATATACTAGCAGACACAATGCATTATTCACTTGAAAAATATAAGGGATTAGATTGATGACTTTTGAATTGGATGGCTTTTGCTAGCAGCACTTTCATGAACTTTTTGGATAAAGATAATGAAAGGCTAAAGGTAATTAATCAGTAATTAAAGCCTAAATGTGAAAGCCAAAAAGCCTCCTTGGCAGCATGTAAAGATACTGTACAGTTAGAGGGCAGAGAAAACTGAGGATCACATCCAGATTTAAGATTTTGTGTAGCAGAACTTCAATGAATGTTAATTTTTGACTGAGCAGGTCTACTGTGCAAGATCAGAACTCTGATTGAAAGGATATGCAGCCAAAGTCACTGAAAGGGAACATCTTGATTGGTGCACTAAACAGTTTGACCTGAATTTTCAGGTTTGTAGAAGTGGTAGTACAATTCTCTCTCTTAAGGACTAATAAGCATTCCTTTTCTTAAAATTGATGTTGAGGTCTCCACCCTGCCAGAAAACAACCCACTCCACCAGAGTTATCCCAAACTTCCCCATTACTAGCCATTAAATCAACAACCAGAATTAAGTTACTACTTAACCCATCAGGGAAATCTTGCTAATGGAGTACAGAGGTTGTAAATGCTAGGCTGGTACCAGAAGGAGTGAGAATGTATTCAGGTAGGAGACAGAAGATGTTAAATCAAAGGGGACAGAACATAAAGTTTGATAATGGATAATTTATCAATATGGGGAACACTTTTTCAGATACTTATTTTAGTACTCTACCAAAAACTACCCCCCGCTCTGCCAAATCCAAGCATGGTGCTAGGATAACTTCTACAAATTCGGGAAAAACTAGGAAAAACAAAAGGCTATGCAAAATGAACTAATGGAAATTCAATTAAAAAGTAGCTCCAGTTGTAGCTCCTGAGCTAATAGTTGTATCTTTACTAATATGCATTACCAGAATCTCAAATATGTGATTTGTGACCATTGTCTAATGAATGCATTGTATCAAAAAAGGGCATCAAAAATAGTTCACATACTGAAGAAATTGAAAATATTAACATGAAAATTTATATGGACCCCCATGTCACTGCAGCATTATTTACAATAGTCAAGATATAGAAACAATCTAAATGTCCACCAAAAGACAAATGGATAAAACATATGTGGTATACAATGTATATGTAACTGAATTCAAAATATCTCCCAAGTTGCTGATAATTTTCTAAATATTTTTTTGGATACAATTCTAACATATAAATATTAAGTTAAAAGATAAACTGTCAACATGTTGACTTTGAGACTAAATCAATTAAAAAAGACTATAGCATAATACTGGAGAAGGCAATGGCACACCATTCCAGTACTCTTGCCTGGCAAATCCCATGGACAGAGGAACCTGGTGGGCTGCAGTCCATGGGGTCTCTAAGAGTCGGACACGACTGAGTGACTTCACTTTCACTTTTTACTTTCCTGCAACGGAGAAGGAAATGGCAACCCACTCCAATGTTCTTGCCTGGAGAATCCCAGGGACGGGGGAGCCTGGTGGGCTGCCGTCTATGGGGTCTCACAGAGTCGGACACGACTGAAGCGACTTAGCAGCAGCAGCAGCAGCAGCATAGCATAATACATATTTCATGGTAACTAAGATGCTATCTATAACATTTGAACACCAACATTTGACTCACCTTTTATCTTAACTACATAAAAGGAAATTTATGAACACATAGACACACAAGGCAAATTAGATCATGTGTATCACAGGAATAGAAATTAATTCAATAATAAAAAGTCTGGTTCAGCTATTTACCAGTCTGGGAATTTACTTAAAAATACCTGGGACTTTGAAATTGCATCCAAATAATAATAGATAATAAACATCACATGTGTTCCTTATATGTGTATAAAGAACAAATGATATAAACAATACAAAGCATGAATGTCAAGTTTAGGGTAGGCATAGAAATGGTAACTTTATCCTATGTCCTATAGAGAGGTTTGGTTTTTTTTTTTTTTACTGATAGTTTAAAATTTTAAATAATAAAATTTGGCACAAGTTTTTTTTTCCTGTGTTTTCACCCTTGCATATACTTAGGAATAGTAAAACTCTGAAGTTAGATCAGAATAATTTATTTATGATGGTTTCAAAACTCATTTTTTTCTTCCAAGAGTACTATTTCCATTTAATAAATATGAAGTAAAAAAATAAATAAATTAAAGAAATAAGAAAAGCAGGCTTCAAAGTTCCATCTTAACTTTTCAGAGTCCATTTAACTCAGTGAAAAGTACATATGGTTACATATGTACTCATTTACATAAAAATCAAGTTAATGTGCTAGATATTGTATTAAGTTTTGTGAATTAATAGGCCAAGTACCTAAATGTTGCTCTCATGAAATTTAGCTTTTGATTGCTACAGTAGAAAATGAAACTAATCATAAAGTGGTAAATGTTAGGACTGAGGTAAGTGCAAGGACAATATTAGACTCTGAATTTCCACTTTTCTAACATCTGTACTTTAATTTCCCATTAAAAATCTCTCCTGTTGTGCTCTTTACTTTCCTTGTATTCTTCTCAAAGGCTCTTCTCCTATCATGGGTCCTCTCTGCTGCATCATAAATGCTATTTTTTTCTTTTATTACTACATTATTTCCAGTAGTATACATACATGATCTTAATTCACATACCCTCTGCTTCATCTGTCTCCTTTCCTTCAAGGCAAATGTAATGAAAAAATTGTCTTCACTAATAATCTAAATATGTTCTCACCATTATCACTCCCTAATCCATTCAAAGTGTCTTTCATTTCTAAGATTCCAGATTCCAGAGTATTCTTTTGTCGAGTTTAATAACCTCCTGCACATTCTTCTTAATGTGAGTGGCCTCTTGACAGCATTCAAGTATGTGAAAATTGGTTTAAAAGTACTTTAGGAACATTTTTCCATCTTGCTATGCAATTTTATTTATGATCACCTTCCTGCCTAATCTCTATTATCAAGCAACTCTGGCCTTCCTTCAAATTCTTAACAGCTAAGCTGTAGGGACATTTGCATGGGCAATTTCTTCTCTGTGGACTTTTCTTCTCTCTGAAATTCACATAGCTGAATTCTTTTTGTCATGTAGATCAAAATTAAAGGTCACATCATTTAGATTTTTTTTACCTGGTTAAAGCAAAAGAGCCACAGTTCATTTCTGTCAATTATTTCAATTTTTACATAGTTGTGTGGTTCTTAAAGGTTAATTATTTATATATTATTTGCATCTCATGTTAGAATATAAACTTTATGAAATCAAGAAACTTGCATGATATATTCACTACTATCATCCATAGCCAAGATACAAGGCAGTTAATTCATGATTAACTGACACTGGTTAAAATAACAAATGAATACATAAATAAAGAATAAGTAGATGTCTTTAATCTATTAAGGATCAAGAGAAGGTTTTCTGCTGCAAGAAATACTTGACTGAGCCTTGAGAATAAACAAATGTGTTCTTCCAGTACAGAAGAGAAGATAGGTTATTCCAGTTATAAAGATCCATATAGAGAAAGAACCAGAACATGATACAGATGGGATGAATATGATTTGGCAATTCCTTATATATAGTAGGTAATTTAGGTAAGTTTATTAATATCTCTGTGTACCAGTATTCTCATTAATAAAACATTCAGTTGAGTTCAGTCATGTCTGACTCATGTGAAGCCATGGACTGAAGCATGTCAGGCTTCTCCGTCCATTACCAAACTCTTGGAGTCTGCTCAATTTCATGTCCGTTGAGTTGGTGATGCCATCCAACCATCTCATCCTCTGTTTTCCTCTTCTCCTGCCTTCAGTCTTTCCCAAAATCAGTGTCTTTTCTAATGATTTAGTTTTTCCCATCAGGTGGCCAAAGTATTAGAGCTTCAGCTTCAGCACCAGTTCTTCCAATGAATATTCAGAATTGATTTCCTTTAGGATTGACTGGCTTGATCTCCTTGCAGTCCAAGAGACTTGTAAGAGTCTTCTCCACCATCACAGTTCAAAGCATCAATTCTTCCATGCTCGTGCTCAGCTTTCTTTATGGTTCAACTCTCACATAAATACATGACTACTGGAGAAACCATAGCTTTGACCATACAGACATTTGCCAGCAAAGTAATGTCTCTGCTTTTTAATATGCTGTCTAGGTTTGTCATAGTTTTTTGTGTTTTTTTTTTTCAAGGAGCGAGTGTCTTTTAATCTCATGGCTGCAGTCACCATATGCAGGGATTTACCCTCAAGATGGCGGAGTAGAAGGACGTGCACTCAGCTTTTCCTGCGAGAACACCCAAATTGCAACTTGCTGCTGAAAAACCGTCTACAGGAGGATTTTGGCTCCCACTTTAAAAAAAAAAAAAAAAAAAAAAAACACATCCAAGAGCAAAGGAGAAGTCCCAACAAGATGGTAGGAGGGATGAATTCATGGTTAGAATCAAACCCCATAAATGCCAGAAATACTTGGAAGGCTCAAAAAAAAACTTTGCTCACACCAGGACTCGCAAGAGACTGAGCTAGACCTGCTTTTGTGTGTTTGAGTGCCCTCTGCAGAGCCACGGATCAGCAGTGGCCTGACAGGGGAATAGAGACTCTGGCTGCAGCAGACCTGGGAGGCACAGCATGTGGTAAAAGCCCTCTTGGAGAAGGTTACCATTAGCCCCATTGTAGAGCCACTGAGCAGATGACCCACAAACTGGAGAACAATTATACCAAAATAAAACATGAATTACCTTATAAGATTGTTTTGCTGAATTAGAGGGTAAAAATAAACACCTAATTCAGCCCAGTGTATAACAATTCCTGTTTTTCAGATATACAAACTATTGCCCATTCTTTCCCACT
Source organism: Bos grunniens (assembly GCF_055505025.1). Lineage (NCBI taxonomy): Eukaryota > Metazoa > Chordata > Mammalia > Artiodactyla > Bovidae > Bos > Bos grunniens. Next base: position 108,400,030 of record NC_141165.1, read on the forward strand.
GTTCTTTAACAATGCATTAGATATTTAAGTAACAAATTATCATACATTTAGCATCTTAAAACAACATGTATCTATTATCTCATAGTTTCACTGAGTCATGGCTTAATTGAGTCCTATGCAAGGTTAGAATCAAGATGTTGAGAAGAGCTCAATTAGCATCTGGAAACTCAACTGGCAAAGCATCTACTATCAAGCTGACTGAAGTGGTTGGCAAAGTTAATTTTCTGGTGGCTGTCTGACTGAAGGCCCTGGCTTCTTGCTAGCTATCAGGCCATTCTCAGTCTCTAGAGACCACACTTACTTCCTTGGCATGTGGATCTCTACACACACCTTCTCACAACATGGCCTCTTCAAAGACAGAAAGAGAGTCTTCTAGGATGAAATTTTATAAAATATAATATTAGGATTTATATGTCCCATCACATTTACCGAGATTTGTTGATAAGAAGCAGTTCATAGATCCCCTTCACACTAAAAGGGAAGGTATTATCCAGGAATATTAACACCAGGAAGAGGATTATGGAGGTCTCCTCAAAACCTCTCCATTACAAAGCATGATAACAATCTCAGATCCCCAAACTAAATTATGAATGAATCCTACCTTCTTTATTTCTCTCTTCTTAAAAAGAAAATCCAATAGATCAGTAAATTTGCCCAATTTTCAAATATTTTAAGTTTCTTCCAAAGATATTATTTCCCAGGCTATTTTTTGATACCTTGGCACAAACTCTTATACTAGAAACTACAACCTGTTAGACAAACTACTGCTTTTCCCCATTGTCCTGACCCTTCTTCATTTCATGGCAAATAGTTGTTTTTTTTTAATTTTATTTTTTAATTGAAGGATATTTGCTTTACAGAATTTTGTTGTTTTCTGTCAAACCTCAATATGAATCAGCCATAGGTATGTATAAATACCCTTTTAATACAAAGAACTATAATGTACAGTCTTTGATTTTTTAAGGGTAAAATCATCACCCCTCCTCCAATATTCTTATGGTTTATTTCACTTCGTATTAACCACACATTTCAATCTCTTGATGTTTTCCACATTATAGCCTTCCAAAGTGCTCTACTGGGCCAGGGATTCAATCTTTAAAAATTATTCTGCTTTTAGAAGACATGTATCATAAAGCCTGTCTATTATCTGGTTTGAATCCTTTAACCTATCACACATAAAACAGGAATCTTGGGGTTTAGTAATGAATTTGTCTGAGTGACATGTTCCTCTTTGCTAGTTACTTTCTTGTCCAGCATGACTGAGGATTATCTCTTCTACCTCTTTGAATGTGAACTTTTTCAATTCTAATTCCTCTCAGTCTTACTCAGAAGAAAACAGCCTGTTATTCTACAAAGAATTTCCTTAGTTTGCTAGGGAGGTTTACTTACTTATATTTTTACTTTCTTTTCATAATTACAAGTGGCACTAACTGTACAATATAAAATAAGCACACTGAAGTCAGAAAGAAGAAAAGAAATGTGCAACAAACAACATAGTTTTCTATAAAATCTGCTTTACTTAGTAAGTAGACATTGAGTATGGAGAGAAACTGTGGCTTTGGGAAAGGGGCAAGACATCTGTAGAGATTCAGGTCATGATGGCTATTTCATAAAATATTACTCTTGAATTTATCTGTGGTGCCACCAATTAAACTCATCTTTTTATGATAGCTTTCCATTATAAACTTTTTTAAAAGGGGGTCAATCAACATATTGTCACAAAAGACAGGGAAACAGGATGACAGACTAGAGAAAAATAGCACAGACACAGTTAGGAGAAAATATTTAAAAATTGTTGTTCCTTATTTGGAACTAGCTGGGTATCCTTTGGAATAAAAGCATGGATTATTTAACCTTTTAAGATACTTTAAGCTCTTTTGTATTATTAATCCAGTTATATAAACAGAACCTTTTAAGGAAAAGAAATGTACTCAAGAGATTAGGAAGGGAGACTGCTAACAGTTACCCAATTGTATTCTTGGATTTTTTGGTTAAGTCATATATTTTCCACTTAACAGTTTTTCATTCTTTAAGCACCAATAACATAGGACCTTGTATAGTAATTTGAAACTTTGGGATCCTTTGAGAACTTGTATTAATTCCTGACCAATACCATGAAAGCACTAAATCAATGATAACATCACCTTTACTCCACTGACTATTTATTTAGGACTAGGTTGATTGAGGGGGGCATGGCAAGCTACTCCAGTATTCTTGCCTGGAGAATCTCCATGGGGTTGCGAAGAGTCCGACATGACTAAAGCGACTTAGCATGTATGCAGGTTGTTTCAACTGTGTTTGTTTGTTTTTTTTTTTTTTTGAGTAGTCAGTGAGCCGCTTTTCTCTGTAAGCCTAACTTCAGATCAGATCAGATCAGATCAGATCAGTCGCTCAGTCGTGTCCGACTCTTTGCGACCCCATGAATCGCAGCATGCCAGGCCTCCCTGTCCATCACCAACTCCCGGAGTTCAGTCAGACTCACGTCCATCGAGTCAGTGATGCCATCCAGCCATCTCATCCTCTGTCATCCCCTTCTCTTCTTGCCCCCAATCCCTCCCAGCATCAGGGTCTTTTCCAATGAGTCAACTCTTCGCATGAGGTGGCCAAAGTACTGGAGTTTCAGCTTTAGCATCATTCCTTCCAAAGAAATCCTAGGGCTGATCTCCTTCAGAATGGACTGGTGGGATCTCCTTGCAGTCCAAGGGACTCTCAAGAGTCTTCTCCAACACCACAGTTCAAAAGCATCAATTCTTCGGCGCTCAGCCTTCTTCACAGTCCAACTCTCACATCCATACATGACCACAGGAAAAACCATAGCCTTGACTAGACAAACCTTTGTTGGCAAAGTAATGTCTCTGCTTTTGAATATGCTATCTAGGTTGGTCATAACTTTCCTTCCAAGGAGTAAGTGTCTTTTAATTTCATGGCTGCTGTCACCATCTGCAGTGATTTTGGAGCCCAGAAAATTAAGTCTGACACTGTTTTCACTGTTTCCCCATCTATTTCCCATGAAGTGATGGGACCAGAGGCCATGATCTTCATTTTCTGAATATTGAGCTTTAAGCCAACTTTTTCACTCTCCACTTTCACTTTCATCAAGAGGCTTTTGAGCTCCTCTTCATTTTCTGCCATGAGGGTGGTGTCATCTGCATATCTGAGGTTATTGATATTTCTCCAAGCAATCTTGATTCCAGTTTGTGTTTCTTCCAGTCCAGCATTTCTCATGATGTACTCTGCATATAAGTTAAATAAGCAGGGTGACAATATACAGCCTTGACGAACTCCTTTTCCTATTTGGAACCAGTCTGTTGTTCCATGTCCAGTTCTAACTGTTGCTTCCTGACTTGCATACAAATTTCTCAAGAGGCAGATCAGGTGGTCTGGTATTCCCATCTCTTTCAGAATTTTCCACAGTTTATTGTGATCCACACAGTCAAAGGCTTTGGCATAGTCAATAAAGCAGAAATAGATGCTTTTCTGGAACTCTCTTGCTTTTTCCATGATCCAGCGGATGTTGGCAATGTGATCTCTGGTTCCTCTGCCTTTTCTAAAACCAGCTTGAACCATTCTGAAGACTAACTTCAGGATTATATTAATAACTTATCATAAAGTTAGCACATAAGTAGACTGTTCTCATGGAATTATGAAATCAATCCATCAATATTTACCACTTTGGGATATAAAACCATATATATGAAGACAGTGAGAAGATAAAAGAATTAGTTTGAGGAGTAGAGATAGAAATTTGATTTAGACAAAATGTAAATTGTAGTATCATCCAAGGGGTTTTATATATGAAATTTGAAGAGTGTTAGCTTTAGATATGTATATTTAGACATATAAAACATGATAATATTATTTTAAATGTTAGATGCTATATAAGGAATTCTATATAAGGACTTTGAATACCACAGAAAGATAAACGAAAATATAAATTAACCTTGCTACTGTTTAATCACTAAGTCATGTCGGACTCTTCTGTGACCCCATGGACTGTAGCCCACCAGGTTCCTCTGTCCATGGGATTTTCCAAGCAAGAATACTGGAGTGGGTTGTCATTTCAGACTATGGTGTCCTCTAGCCATGGAATGTTTTTTTCCACATTTTTATTATGGTGCAACCTTGCACTGATAGTGATTAAGATAGTAATTAAACAAGACTGACATATTTTCTTCAAGTAAAAATCACTTGCAAAATTTTACAGAAAAATAGAGCATGTAAATTGATATTTCATATATGTTACATCCAGGAACATATTATGATATCCCATTTATACATTCAATTAAATAAATAACTTGGGCTAAACTTTTCTGAAAATTTATCCCTAATATTTTAAACCTCTTTCTCTTAAAAAAATATTTTCTCTATAGTTGATAGAATCAATATTCATTATAATTCCTAGCCAATTGTTTCTATTAGAATAGAAAGCCATTACTTTTGTTCATGTCTGTGGTATGTTGTCTTCAGCAACTTTGATAGTGTTTTAACAATTTTATCTACAATCTGGTATATTTACACCTACAAATGCATAACCTAAAAGCGATGACTTTTTTCCTTACTTTTTAATAAGAATGGATGCTAATATTCTTATACTAATATACTATATTCACCTCTATTATTTTATATTTTTTCCCAGGAACTCAAATCTGACCTTCTCTCTATGTATTACTTGTTTAAAATATTGTATATTAAGATGAGAACTCAGGAAAGATCAGAATTTGTATACTAAATTTTGGTTTTATACACACTAGTTTAAAACACTGATATAGTGTTGCTTAAGAGTGGGAATGGAGAAGGCAATGGCAACCCACCCCAGTACTCTGGCCTGGAAAATCCAATGGACGGAGGAGCCTGGTAGGCTGCAGTCCATGGGGTCGCTAAGAGTTGGGCACGACTGAGCAACTTCACTTTTACTTTTCACCTTCAGGCTTTGGAGAAGGAAATGGCAACCCACTCCAGTGTTCTTGCCTGGAGAATCCCAGGGACAGGAGAGCCTGGTAGGTTGCCGTCTATGGGGTCGCACAGAGTCAGACATGACTGAAGCAACTTAGCAGCAGCAGTAGCAGCAGCAACAGTGGGAAAAGAAGGTACTTGCATCTTATTCTTAAAAGTGAATAGATGCCTCAAATATTTCACTCTACTCATTAATTTCTAGTGGGTATTTATATTAACAATTTCATAAACAGTTGCTTAAGTAGACGGGACATGTTTTGATATTGCCATTTTATAGATATGATAACTGAATTCAGACAAGGTAACTAACATGCTTGAGACATGTAGGTACCAAATACCTGAAAGCTGGGGTGAAAAGGCAGGTCATCTGATTTTTTTCAGAAGTGATCTTCTACATCATATTTGAAAATTAGTGCCTTTCATCAGGTCAGGGGCCAAAGCTTCTGAATCAAAGGTCTAATATTTGTATTCTCTTTGATTTCAGCACATTTTTAGTGTCTTGTACATGGACCAAGAACCTGAAGGGCTGCAGTCCATGGAATCACAAAAGAGTTAGACACAACTTAGCAACTAAAACAACTTATGGCTTCAACTGTAGTGTGAAATGTTTTTGCCAAATATTTAGAATTCTTTGAATCATGCAGCCCAAGTCTGATCATTTTGTTAATATGCTCTATATAGCTATTACACATAGAGAAAATTTCTCAATGGTGTACTGGTTTTAGTATACAAGGACACTGTACTGTAAAATAATTACTTTAATGAGGTGTGTTTTTTTGCCAAATGTGAGCATAGCTAGGAATGAAGGGACAGCTACTGTTAGAATATGCTTCAACTGCAGAGGACAGGAGGCAGGGTGTCTCTGTGCTGGGTTGGACAAAACTATAATGTTTGGTAACAGTTACTAGAATGGCTGGAATTTTAAAGTAACTTGTGCAAGAATCAGGAAGCATGCTATGTTGAAAGGAAAATGATCATTTACCGTTTAGTAGAATTTCCATTTCTGGAAAATCATTCTCTATAATGTTCATTGATAGCACTGAACAGTGTGTCAGAGACAACTTCTGGAGCCCTTGAGATGGATGAGGAGGAAGCTATACCCTTGCCCTCCAAGCTTTTTAAAGAATTTGCATTTTCACATTTTCTCCCTCTGCATTTTCAATAACTATTCATGAAGAGAATGGAGGCTAATATTTACTGCATCCTGGTTGCTTTATACTTGTTGGGAAATCTGGTCAGATCTTTTCCTTATGCATCATTTTGGAACGTTTTGAGTGTCTTGTTTAATTAAGATGGGACCTCAGAAAAACTCAATGATATTTCAGATACTTTGATCTTCTAATATTTGTTTTTATGTTTGATGTCGTCAGGGTTTGATGTTTGATGTCCTTCAGATGTGATGATAATTTTAGGATCCAATTTTGATTCTTTAGCCTTTCAGACCTCTACACCTCAAATTGTGCTTGATTGTTTATATTTTTAAAAATGTGTTTATCATAGACATCTACTGTAAAAGAAAGGATTTTGATGAGGATTTCTCAACCTCACAATTGACGTTTTGAATTGGAGTGCTTTCCTGGTAGCCCAAATGGTAAAGAATCTGCCTGCAATGAGGGAGACCTGGATTCAATCCCTGGGTTGGGAACTTCCCCTGGAGATGGGAATGGCTACCCACTCCAGTATTCTGGCCTGGAGAAGTCCGTGGACAGAGGAGCCTGGCAGGTTACAGTCCATTGGGTCGCAAAAAGACACGACTGATTGACTTTCACATTCTCTATTATAAGGAACTCTCTTGCACACTATAGGATGCTTAGGAGCAGTGCCCCTGTCCTATTTTAATTAGATGCTTGTAGCATGTATTCTCACCGCCCCCCACCAATTTTGACAAACAAAGAAGTCTCCAGACCTTGTCAAATGTCTCTTTCCAAAAGTAGTGGTTCTCAATGGAAGGCAATTTTCTCCTGCTGGGAACATTTCTAACAACTGGGTAAATGTATGCTACTAGCATCTGGGTAGATGCTGCTAAACATCCACAATGTACAGAGCAGACCCCACATCAAAGAGTAATCTGATCAAAATGACTATCCTGAAATTGAGAAAACCATCTAAGTCCATTGTAGTTCTTTGTTTAGATGTTAAAATACAAGATCAATTTCTCTACGATGAAAGCTTTCAAGAAACTTCAACTCTAGTTTAGATGTGTGGCACAAAGTAAAACATGACATTTTACTTTACAATTTTGAAATTCTGACCTCCAGTTTTCTATGTCCATCAACATCTATCAAATTCAGTTACACAATCACCTCATGTTCTACAATTGATGCTTTTCCATCAGGTTCTGTGCTTTCAGTTACACACCATTTGCATTTAAGATTTAGTTCATACATGGATAAGCTTTCAGATTTAGTTGTTCCTACATTTAGCTGTACTACACCTATAATACAATCTGGGATATTGCCTCTCACCTTGCATTGCTTCAAACTATATCTAGTCTTTATTTTTCCTCAGTTCAGAAACTTACATCTTAAATTTTTAACAACATTTCAGAGCAAAATGGAATATTATAACAATAGCATGATGAACGGTGTCAGATTCATGATCTCCAAAGAATTAACCTGGGACCAGGGGCCAGGCTTGACCACTCAAGAACTTTTGTGTAGCAGAGTTTTATTAAAGCAAAAAAGGGACAGAGAAACCTTCTGACACAGACATCAAAAGGGGGATGGAGAATGCCCCCCCCCCTAGTCTTAGCAAGGAAATTATATACTTTTTCAATTGATTATTGCAGTAAATCAAAAGAATGTTTCAAGGTTGTAAAGGTCTTACCAGACCAGCTCCCACAATATATATTTTAAGATAACTGGATTATAGCTAATAACAGGAAGATCTTACCAGACCCACTCCCACAACTTACACTGGAAGATGACAGGATTATTCAGAAGGTTCTTAAGAAGGAGAAATACGTCCTCAAGCAGGATACATTGCTGTTATATAATCATTGGTTCTTTTGGCAAAATTCTATTAGCTTTTGCCCTGCTTCATTCCATATTCCAAGGCTAAATTTGCCTGTTACTCCAGGTGTTTCTTGACTTCTACTTTTGCATTCCAGTCCCTTATAATGAAAAGGACATCTTTTTTGGGTGTTAGTTCTAAAAGGTCTTGTAGGTCTTCATAGAAACATTCAACTTCAGCTTCTTCAGCATTACTGGTTGGGGCATAGACTTGGATTATTGTGATATTGAATGGTTTGCCTTGGAAACGAATAGAGATCATTCTGTCGTTTTTTAGACTGCATCCAAGTACTGCATTTCAGACTCTTTTGTTGACCATGATGGCTATTCCATTTCTTCTAAGGGATTCCTGCCCGCAGTAGTAGATATAATGGTCATCTGAGTTAAATTCACCCATTCCAGTCCATTTGAGTTCGCTGATTCCTAGAATGTCAACGTTCACTCTTGCCTTCTCCTGTTTGATCACTTCCAATTTGCCTTGATTCATAGACCTAACATTCCAGGTTCCTATGCAATATTGCTCTTTACAGCATCGGACCTTGCTTCTATCTCCAGTTACATCCACAACTGGGTATTGTTTTTGCTTTGGCTGCATCCTTTCATTCTTTCTGGAGTTATTTCTCCACTGATCTCCAGTAGCATATTGGCACCTACTGACCTGGGGAGTTCCTCTTTCAGTATCCTATCATTTTGCCTTTTCATACTATTCATGGGGTTCTCAAGGCAAGAATACTGAAGTGGTTTGCCATTCCCTTCTCCAGTGGACCACATTCTGTCAGACCTCTCCACCATGACCCGCCTGTCTTGGGTGGTCCCTCAGGGTATGACTTAGTTTCATTGAGATAGACAAGGCTGTGGTCCTAGTGTGATTAGATTGACTAGTTTTCTGTGAGTATGGTTTCAGTGTGTCTGCCCTCTGATGCCTTCTTGCAATACCTACCGTCTTACTTGGGTTTGTCTTACCTTGGACGTGGGGTATCTCTTCATGGCTGATCCAGCAAAGCGCAGCCGCTGCTCCTTACCTTGGACAAGGGGTATCTCCTCACCATAGCCCCTTCTGACTTTGAATGTGGAGTAGTTCCTCTAGGCCCTCCTGCGCCCGCGCAGGAGGCTACTGCTCCTTGGTCGTGGGGTTGCTCCTCTTGGCCACCGCCCCTGGCTTTGGACATAGGGTAGCTCCTCCTGGCCGCTGCCCCCGAACTCGGATGTGGGTAGCTCCTCTCGGCTGCCACCCCGACCTTGAATGTGGGGTAGCTCCTTTTGGCCTCCGCCCCTGACCCCGGATGCAGGGTAGCTCCTCCTGGCTACCGCCCCTGACCTCGGAGGTGGGGTAGCTCCTCTTGGTCATGCTTATGTGCCATTGCAGCCGCCTGCACTTCCAACAACACAAGAGAAGACTCTACACATGGACATCACCAGACAGTCAACACTGAAATCAGATTGATTATATTCTTTGCAGCCAAAGATGGAGAAGCTCTATACAGTCAGCAAACAAGACTGGGAGCTGACCGTGGCTCAGACCATGAGCTCCTTATTGCCAAATTCAGACTTAAATTGAAGAAAGTAGGGAAAACCACTAGACCATTCAGGTATGATCTAAAACAAATCCCTTATGATTATACAGTGGAAGTGAGAAATAGACCTAAGGGACTAGATCTGATAGAGTGCCTGGTGAATTAAGGACTGAGGTTCGTGACATTGTATAGGAGAGAGGGATCAAGACCATCCCCATGGAAAAGAAATGCAAAAAAGCAAAATGGCTGTCTGAGGAGGACTTACAAATAGCTGTGAAAAGAAGAGATGCCAAAAGCAAAGGAGAAAAGGAAAGATATAAGCATCTGAATGCAGAGTTCCAAAGAATAGCAAGAAGAGATAAGAAAGCCTTCCTCAGTGATCAATGCAGAGAAATAGAGGAAAACAACAGAATGGGAAAGACTAGAGATCTCTTAAAGAAAATTAGAGACACCAAGGGAACATTTCATGCAAAGATGGGCTCGATAAAGGACAGAAATGGTATGGACCTAACAGAAGCAGAAGATATTAAGAATAGATGGCAAGAATACACAGACGAACTGTATAAAAAAGATTCTTCACAACCCAGATAATCATGATGGTGTGATCACTGACCTAGAGCCAGACATCCTGGAATGTGAAGTTAAGTGGGCCTTAGAAAGCATCACTACGAACAAAGCTAGTGGAGGTGATGGAATTCCAGTGGAGCTATTTCAAAACCTGAAAGGTGATGCTGTGAAAGTGCTGCACTCAATATGCCAGCAAATTTGGAAAAGTCAGCAGTGGCCACAGGACTGGTAAAGGTCAGTTTTCATTCCAATCCCAAAGAAAGGCAATGTCAAAGAATGCTCAAACTACCACACAATTGCCCTCATCTCACATGCTAGTAAAGTAATGCTCAGAATTCTCCAAGCCAGGCTCCAGCAATATGTGAACCATGAACTTCCAGATGTTCAAGCTGATTTTGGAAAGGCAGAGGAACTGGAGACCAAATTGCCAACATCCACTGGATCATCGAAAAAGCAAGAGAGTTCCAAAAGAACATCTATTTCTGTTTTATTGACTATGCTAAAACCTTGGACTGTGTGGATCACAATAAACTGTGGGAAATTCTGAAAGACATGGGAATACCAGGCCACCTGACCTGCCTCTTGAGATACCTATATGCAGATCAGGAAGCAACATTTAGAACTGGACATGGAACAACAGACTGGTTCCAAATAGGAAAAGGAGTACATCAAGGCTATATATTGTCACCCTGCTTATTTAACTTATATGCAGAGTACATCATGAGAAACGCTGGGCTGCAAGAAGCACAAGCTGGAATCAAGATTGCCGGGAAAAATATCAATAACCTCAGATATGCAGATGACACCACCCTTATGGCAGAAAGTGAAGAGGAACTAAAGAGCCTTTTGATGTGAAAGTGGAGAGTGAAAAAGTTGGCTTAAAGCTCAACACTCAGAAAACAAAGATCATGGCATCCGGTCCCATCACTTCATGGGAAATAGATGGGGAAACAGTGGAAACAGTGTCAGACTTTATTTTGGGGGGCTCTAAAGTCACTGCGGATGGTGACTGCAGCCATGAAATTCAAAGACGCTTGCTCCTTGGAAGAAAAGTTATGACCAACCTAGATAGTGTATTGAAAAGCAGAGACATTACTTTGCCAACAAAGGTCCGTCTAGTCAAGGCTATGTTTTTCCAGTGGTCATGTATGGATGTGAGTGTTGGACTGTGAAGAAATCTGAGTGCTGAAGGATTGATGCTTTTGAACTGTGGTGTTGGAGAAGACTCGTGCGAGTTCCTTGGACTGCAAAGAGATCCAACCAGTTCATTCTAAAGAGATCAGCCCTAGGTGTTCTTTGGAAGGAATGATGCTAAAGCTGAAACTCCAGTACTTTGGGCACCTCATGCAAAGAGTTGACTCATTGGAAAAGACTCTGATGCTGGGAGGGATTGGGGGCAGGAGGAAAAGGGCATGACGGGGGATGAGATGGCTGGTAGGCATCACCGACTCGATGGATGTGAGTTTGAGTGAACTCCGGGAGATGGTGATGGACAGCAAGGCCTGGCGTGCTGCGATTCATGGGGTCACAAAGAGTCGGAGACGACTGAGCAACTGAACTGAACTGAAATGAATCATTGGTACAGAATTTAAGGAAAAACATATCCTTGAGCAAGATCAGTAGTTTTGTTGTGCAATCATCATCTCTGGGCTTAAAGAAAAAACGTTTGTCCTTTTCTTCTCCTTGAGAACTCCAGACCCCTATATCCTTCTTGAGATCCCCAGACTTCTTTATCTTCCTCTGGGGCCCCAGACTTCTTATCCACCTATCTAAGACTTGACTCTCTCAGTAGGATCATTCCTCTAAGTCTCAATTTCAAGCTGAGTGAGTATTTAAACTATACACTATAGGAAGGCTCTTAAAAACTTTAAACTATCTTTAATGAATTTCTCCATGAAATTAAAATCATAGAATGTTGTTGCATGGTAGTTTATCTCTCAGTGAAACCTGGAATATCTGAAATTTAGGATAACAAGGCAACACAGTTTTTCATTAAGAAATTTGATAAGTTGTAAAACATTTTTTACCTAAGGTATACACTAACTATGCCTGTACAGAGAGATACAGCAGTTTCCTGGGTCATCTCAGATTTGCAATGCCAAATCCTTTCACCACCTATGGAATTTTGAGGTGTGTGTTGCTTTTGATTCAGATTTAACAGTCTCATATCTGCCCAGTGGGCTTCCCTAGTAGCTCAGTTGGTAAAAAATCCACCTGCAATGCTGAAGACCCCGGTTTGATTCCTGGGTCAGGATGATACCCTGGAGAAAGGACAGGCTACCCACTACAATATTATTGGGCTTCCCTGGTGGCTCTGACAGTAAAGAATCTGCCTGCAATGTGCGAGGTCTGGGTTCATTCCCTGGGTTGGGAAGATTCCCCTGGAGAAGGGAACAGCTACCCACTCCAGTATTCTGGTCTAGACTGTGTAGTCCATGGGGTGGTAAAGAGTTGGACAGAGACTGACTTTTCACTTTCACTTTATCTGTCCAGTAAATAAACTGACTCTGGGCTTCTTTAAGGTTGGTACTGGACAATTTTTCATTAGTGAGTACTTCTGCCCTCTTCCTTTCTTGCACATACAGTAGGTAATGGATCTCAGAAATGGGCTGAAAATCCTCTCCATTACATCCCAGAAGAGCAGCTATTTCCTCACTAACACCCACCTGTTGGCCTGGTGCTTGTACTGTGATCTGTTATAGTTGCTGCCTTCTGAGAATTAATGGGCCATGAAGTCATCACAAGCTCCTTAGCCAGCTTTCAACTTGTGGCTTTGCATCAAAATTCCTCTAATCCTGCCAAGTGAAGGGAAAGTATATTTTCCCCTGAGAATTCACAACTTTCTTGCTCTCACTTTTTAAAAAATAACTTTTTTTCTGTGCTGTCCAGAGAGCCACTGCCAATTCTCTTCAGAGATATATTTCTTCTCTAGATATATTTAGATTTGTCAGCATACCTTGCTTTTCAATTTCATCTCTTTATTGTATATTCTATTATTATATTGTATCCCAGCTATTTCTGGAGAATAGCTTTCATCTGTTATTTAAATGCTGTTGACAAGACTATATACTCACTAATAAGAAAAAGCTTTTTAGAAAATATCTGTAGTGAGAACTCTCTCCAGGAGTATTCTCATCTCCTCACTCTCTTATTTTCCTGTCCCTGGCCATTTGTTATTTTATCACTCTGTTAGCTGGGATTTCTCAGTTACAGACACATTATATTCTACAACTGATGCTCTTCCATCAAATTCTATAGTTTTAGTTACACATCTTCTGTATTTACAATTAAATTCATACTTGGGTAAACTTTCAGATTTAGTTTCTTGGTTTCTAAACCTGTCAGTGAACCTAGATTTAGCCATCTGGGGATTCTACTCTTTGTCTTTACTCACCTATAATCTTATGTGCGACAGTGATTTAAATCTGCTTCAACTTCTAGGTGACATGTAATTTGGTCAGATGGACCCAGTTTTTGCTTTCAAGCTTAAATAGTGAAAAACCTATTAGGGACTCTGTGAAATTTTCAGCAGCATTTTCCAATACCTAGACATCTTTATTATAAATATAATTTAATTTAAAAAAAATTTAATATAAATTTATTTTTTTATTTTTTTTAAATTTTATTTTATTTTTAAACTTTACAATATTGTATTAATTTTGCCAAATAGCGAAATGAATCTGCCACAGGTATACCTGTGTTCCCCATCCTGAACCCTCCTCCCTCCTCCCTCCCCATACCCTCCCTCTGGGTCGTCCCAGTGCACCAGCCCCAAGCATCCAGTATCATGCATCGAACCTAGACTGGCAACTCGTTTCATACATGATATTATACATGTTTCAATGCCATTCTCCCAAATCTCCCCACCCTCTCCCTCTCCCACAGAGTTCCATAAGACTGTTCTATACATCAGTGTCTCTTTTGCTGTCTCGTACACAGGGTTATTGTTACCATCTTTCTAAATTCCATATATATGCGTTAGTATATTGTATTGGTGTTTTTCTTTCTGGCTTACTTCACTCTGTATAATAGGTTCCAGTTTCATCCATCTCATTAGAACTGATTCAAATGTATTCTTTTTAATGGCTGAGTAATACTCCATTGTGTATAAATTGGAGGCTAATTACAATATTGTTATAGTTTTGCCATACATTGACACGAATCCGCCATGGGGTACATGTGTTCTCCATGCTGAACCTCCCTCCCACCTCCTTCCCCATACCATCCCTCTGGGTCATCCAAGTGCACCAGCCCTGAGCATCCTGTATCATGCATCAAACCTGGACTTCCAATTCATTTCATATATGATAATATACATGTTTCAATGCCATTCTTCCAAATCATCCCACCCTCACCCTCTCCCACAGAGTCCAAAAGACTGTTGTATACATCTGTGTCTCTTTTGCTGTCTCGCATACAGGGTTATCATTACCATCTTTCTAAATTCCACATATATGCGTTGTTATACTGTATTGGTGTTTTCTTTCTGGCTTACTTCACTCTGTATAATAGGCTCCAGTTTCATCCACCTCATTAGAACTGATTCAAATGTATTCTTTTTAATGGCTGAGTAATACTCCATTGTGTATATGCACCACAACTTTCTTATCCATTCGTCTGCGGATGGACATCTAAGTTGCTTCCATATCCTGGCTATTATAAACAGTGTTGTGATGAACACTGGGGTATGTGTCTCTTTCAATTCAGGTTTGCTCAGTGTGTATGCCCAGCAGTGGGATTGCTGGGTCCTATGGCAATTCTATTTCCAGTGTTTTAAGGAATCTCACACTGTTCTCCATAGTGGCTGTACTAGTTTGCATTCCCACCAACAGTGTAAGAGGGTTCCTTTTTCTCCACACCCTCTCCAACATTTATTGCTTGTAGACTTTTGGATAGCAGCCATTCTGACTGGCATGAAATGGTACCGCATAAAGAACTGGTAGCTCTTTTGATTCAGAAGACATAGTGAAAGATGTGAGAAGAGTAGTGATTCTCAGATAGATACTTTAGCACAGCCCTTTGCAATCTGGTAAAACAAATTTCTTTCTTCAGAATATAATTTCTTAAATTTCAAAGGGTTCACTGAGAGTAAAGGCCTTCCAGAGATACCTTAGTGACCCATGCATACAAAGTTAAGAAACTGTGCACAAATGACTTTAAGTATCAAACATGAGATGGCAGTTTTTTATGGACACTCTACCTCTCTAGCCTAGAAACCTTTCATTATTCTTCTAGAATAGCACCAGTCAGTGGTGACAATTTCCAGAATAAAATAAAAATTAATGAGCAAAATTATACTCCAAGTACTTATTGCAATATGCTCCTACTATACATAAGCTCCAATGTAAATTACTACCAATACCTAGGCATACACAGAAAAAAAACAAAGAGACTTTCAAATATACATTAGGGAAAGAGACAATCAGAATAGATAGTGAAGCCAAATTCAAACGATAGAGACTTATTAATGTCCATTCAAAAAACTGGAAAATTCTTAAAGAGATGGGAATACCAGACCAACATATCTGCTTCCTGAGAAATCTGTATGAATATCAAAAAGTAACAGTTAGAACCAGACATGGAACAACAGACTGGTTCCAAATCAGGAAAGAAGTACGTCAAGGCTGTATATTGTCACTCTGCTTATTCAACTTATATGCAGAATACATCATGAAAAATGCCAGACTGGATGAAGCACAAGCTGGATTCAAGATTGCCAGGAGAAATATCAATAACCTCAGATATGATATGCAGATGACACCACCCTTATGGCAGGAAGCAAAGAGGAACTAAAGAGCTTCTTAATGAAAGTGAAAGAGGAGAGGGAAAAAGTTGGCTTAAAATTCAACATTCAGAAAACTAAGATACAGGTATCTGGTCCCATCACTTCATGGAAAGTAGATGAGGAAACAATGGAAATAGTGAGAGATTTTATTTTGGGGGGCTCCAAAATCACTGCAAATGGTGATTGCAGCCATGAAATTAAAATACGCTTACTCCTTGGAAGGAAAGTTATGACCAGCCTAGACAGCATATTAAAAATCAAGGACATTATTTTACCAACAAAGGTCCATCTAGTCAAAGCTGTGGTTTTTCCCAGTAGTCATGTATGGATGTGAGAGTTGTACTATAAAGAAAGCTGAGCGCCGAAGAATTGATGCTTTTGAACTGTGGTGTTGGGGAAGACTCTTGAGAGTCCCTTGGACTGCAAGGAGATCCAACCAGTCCATCCTAAAGGAGTTCAGTCCTCCGTGTTCACTGCAAGGACTGAGGTTGAAGCTGAAACTCCAATACTTTGGCCGCCTGATGTGAAGAGCTGACTCATTTGAAAAGACCCTGATGCTGGGAAAGATTGATGGCAGGAGGAGAAGGGGACAACAGAGGATGAGATGGTTGGATGGCATCATCGACTCAATGGACATGAGTTTGGGTAGGCTCCGGGACTTGGTGTTGGACAGGGAGGCCTGGTATGCTGGGGCTCATGGGATCGCAAAGAGTCGGACACGGCTGAGTGACTGAACTGAACTGAATGTATGGATGTGAGAGTTGGAGTATAAAAACAGCTGAGCACTGAAGAATTGATGCTTTTGAACTGTGGTGTTGGAGAAGCCTCTTAAGAGTCCCTTGGACTGCAAAAGAATCAAACCAGTTAATCCTAAAGGAAACCAGTCCTGAATACTTATTGGAAGGTCTGATGCTGAAGCTGAAACTCCAATACTTTGGCCATCTGATGCAAAGAGCTGACTCATTGGGAAAGACCCTGATGCTGGGAAAGACTGAAGGCAGGAGGAGAAGGGGACAACAGAGGATGAGATGGTTGGATGGCATCACTGACTCAATGGACATGAGTTTGAGGAAGCTCCAGGAGTTGGTCATGGACAGGGAAGCCTGGTATGCTGCATTCCATCGAGTGGCAAAGAGTTGGACACAATTGAGCGACTGAACTGAACATCTATTCAAAGTTAAGGGACACTGGTATATCAGTTCAGTTCAGTTTAGTTCAGTCACAGAACTTTATATATATATATATATATATATATATATATATAACACTGGTATATAAGCTTGGATAATTCTTAAGAATTAGAAATATATATATATATATATAAAACCAAAGGAATACAAGGAAGAACTGACATAACAGAGCAAAAAAAGGTAGACCGCGCAGGAGAGAGATAGAGAAGAACAAGGAGAAGGAAGAAGAAGAGGAGGAGGAGATGGGAAGAAGAAGAAGGAGAAGCTTTTACATTTACTTAACTTTTTATAGATCTAATGCTAATTCTCTCTCATTTAATTCTTCATAATCCCATATTACCCTGGTAAATTTTTCTAATGGTACTAAATAAATCAAGATAATGGTGACTTTAATTTCTACTGCCAATAACCCCACTTCAAGTGATGATCCCTCGACCAAGATGAGGCAACATAATTCCTGAAAGTCATACATTACCCAAGATATTTTGTTCTTGAAATTTATGTCAGTAACTCTTATTAACGGAATTAAAAAAATTTTTTTTCAACCTTAAATGAACCTTAAATTCCCACAAAACACCTTCAAATATCTTTTACTTTTTCTCTCTCTGCTAGTATTTATCAGGTAAATGTAAAACTCTTAATACCTGTAACACTCTTAATACCTGAATTTATCAAGTAAATGTAAAACTCTTAATATGTTCTTAGAGATAAATTTCATTTGTGTTGCTCACTAGTTTCATTGCTGTTGCTCAGCATTTATATAAAAGATTTTTCTTTCTTCAGCTTTTAACAATTTTGAATAAAGTCCCTATGTGTGGTGCTAAGTCTCTTCAGTAGTGTCTGACTCTTTGCAACACTATGGACAGTAGCCCATCAGGCTCCACAGTCCATGGGATTCTCCAGGCAAGAATACTGGAGTGGGTTGACATTTTCTCCTCCAGGGGATCTTCTCCAAGTCTCTAAAACCATAATATTATATTTTTCCAAGTAAGGAGGCATTCTTTTAAATTGTTTATATAATTTGTTCTGATTGATACAAGCAGATATGAAATTAAAATTTAACACAGCTACACTTGGGCAAGATTTCAAGAAAAAGGGGGAAGGGATACAACAAACAAGTGTTGCCTCAATTTTTTAGAATCTGTCTTAATCCTACTGTACTTTTTCTGATCTAATAGATTGTTGCTATGACGACTTAAGAGCAATGCTCAGTGGGAAGGGTCACAAATATAGTATAGGATTTTGCTTAGATCACTATACATAGAATCAGGTGATCTAGAAAACTAATCAAGACAAAGCAAATTGTGTACAGATCTATCCTTTGTCAATAGTGAGCTCTATTGCTGAGGATAAATGAGAGTGCCATAGGGGCAACTGATATAGATATTTTGCAAGTAATTTTTCTTTTTGAAATGGAAGAAAAACATGTCAATACTTATGGAAACTTAATGACTGCCATTTTCTTTAGATGATTTACAGGAAATATGTTAAATGAGAAGAAAAACAGAGTTTATATATAGTGATTTTTTTAAGTTAAAATATTAGGAGAAATTTGGGAAATGTAGGGTTTTTTTCCTTCAATCGATAGTTCTTATTTAAATAATTTATGAATTCAACAAATGCATATTAAATATTTACTCTAAATTAAGTGCAAATCAATTTTAATATATGTACTTGACTTTGGAAAAATAAAAATATATAGGAAGTCAAGAAATGGTAATTAGTTATATCAGGGATTTGTAAGTTCTCTACATATTAAACACCATGATATATAAGTTTATTATGAGGTCTGGGTGTGGCATATATGATATGAAGGCCATTAAAGTCTCAGGGCTTCAACTCAAACTTCTGCTATTTCTGGGAGCTTGATAAAGGTATTAGTATATTATCAGTGGCATTGTCTTAGATGTAGATGCTAATTTTACATAGGATATGGTATAGAGAAACTGAAAAGTGAAGAACATTTGTATCTAATACATTAAGTAATATATAGAAGATAAGTTGATGTCTGAAAGAGGTAAATATAGATAAAAATGAAACCAAAAAAATGTAAAATGAAGTGAAGTTGCTCAGTTGTGTCCAACTCTTTGCGACCTCATAGACTGTAGCCTACCAGGCTCCTCTATCCATGGGATTTTCCAGGCAATAGTACTGGAGTAGATTGCCATTTCCTTCTCCAGCGGATCTTCCCCCAGGGCTCGAACCTGGGTCTCCCGCATTGTAGACAGACGCTTTACCATCTGAGCCACAAGAGAAATGTAAAGTGACATCTAATTCCAGACATGATAGAATGACTGGTACTAGACAAGCCCTCTCATTTAGGCTACTATAAAACTGGAAAAAAATATATATATGAAATACTGTTCTCATTCACTGGAAAACAGGTGACAGCAATGTGCAAAACCTACACATTGACAACTACAAATCATTTTAATAGATATTATAGAAAACAAATAAATGGAGATGAACACTATGTTTATGAAATTAAAAACTCAAAATTAAGATTTTTTAATTCTCCTAAATTGTTTTAAAATTTTAATACAATCCAAAATCTTAGCAGCTTTCTCTTCTATAAACATTAACAAGCTAAATAAAAAATTCAAATGAATAATCAATTTTAAGTGATAGTCAAACATATATTTAAAAGAAATAAATGAGTAATAACACTACCATAACTTAAAAAGCTACTATAAAACTACACTGAGCTTCCCTGGTGGCTCAGATGGTAAAGCATCTGCCTGCAATGGAGGAGAACCAGGTTCAATCCCTGGGTGAGGAAGACCCCCTGGAGAAGGGAATGGCTACTCACTCCAGTATTCTTGCCTGGAGAATCCCCTGGACAGAGGAACCAATTACAGTGATAATATGATAATATGAAGCAACCAAACTCTAACACATTGCTGGAAAGGAAGCAAATTGGTGCAACTTTGGAAACAGTTTTGATAGTTTCTTATGAATTACTTTTTATGGATTTATTACAGGTAAATAGATGTATATGATGAAAATACTGTGAACATAAATGTGCTATTCACATGACTTTATTCACAATACACTCAAAATGGAAATAATAAATTATCCTTCCTTAACAGCAGAGTAATTCTACTCACCAATATGTATGAATTACTAATATATTCAACAGGAAGTGTGGATCTTAAAAATATTATTCTGAGTAAAAAAAGGAATCTGAATCCAAAAGAATATCTATTGTATTTTCTATTTATATAAAATTCTAGATCCAACCAAACTAATCTTGTGCAATAAACCTGATTAACAAAAGTTAAAAGAACAATAAAAACATTCACTTAAGAAATATTTATTGCATGATAGGCATATGCTGAACATTCTTATTGAGTTATGCTCCACCCCCCCAAAAAAAGTAAAACTCTCTCCCTCTGTAGATCTTTCATTCAAGAGTGGAAATACATAAATAAATAAATAAATTACAAAATATATCAAAACAATATGTGTCAAGTTTGTATAGAGAAAAAATAAGAGGCTATGCTAGAAAGAACTCTTATAGAACAATAACTTTGAGAAAGGATATGAAGAAGAAAAAGGCTTTACTTATAAAGAAGAAAGAGATTAATGCAAGAGCAGGTACCAAGTCCATGAGGCAAATAAACACCTGGATTATTGGAAGAATAGAAATAAAGTCAGTGTGGCTGGAATGGATTGAACAAGGAGAGAAGTAGTAAACACAATCAGTGATGAGACAGCGGGAGGGGGAGCAGATCCCATTGTGTCTTGTGTCTGGGACTTACATGTATACGTAAATCGCTGAGTATATTCCTACATATGAAAGATATCCTACATTTGAAAGGTTTGAAGCAGAAGTATGACATGAAATGATTCAGTTTTTTAAAAATGCTGTTTTTTTTTTTTTTTTTTTTTTTTTGAGAGTAGACTTTATGGCTTCAGGAAAAGAATCAGGGAAATCTGAAGGGAAATCATTGAACAATTCAGGAAGAGGTGAAGTGGTGACTTATAGTCAGATTCTACATTTTTTTTGAGAGTAAGGCCAAGAGTATTCACAAACTTACTAGATGTGGGGTAAGAGAAAAATATAAAAATTGAAGATGACATCAAGCTTTCAGTTTTTAGTTCTTTTGTGTTTAGTTGTTTGCTTTGTTTTGTATGGCCTGAGTTCATTTTGGATGTGAATAACAATTTACAGAGATAGAGAAGATTGTAAGAAAAGAGCGCAATAAAAACAGAAATTCAGTTTTGAGTATGTTAAGCATGAGATTTCTGTTAGGTATCACGTTGACTTTAAGTTTTTCAATACACGAGTATGATGTTTGCATAAATACCAGAACTTAAAAAAATTGAGTTATTGATATCTGGATGGTATTTAAAAACACAAGACTCAACATCTAAAGGGGTGCATACAGTTAGCATAAATAAGAGGCGCTAGCACAGAGCCGAGGTATCCTCCAACATTTAGATATTGGGAAATAATCAGAAACCAGTAAAAAAGAATGAGAGGGAGAGAACAGCAAGTTAGGAGAAAACACGGGAGAGTGTGACATCTGCAAAGCCAAATGAAGAATGTGTACCAAAGAGGAAGAAGTGGTTAAGAGTGTCAAATGCAGACCAAAGTTCACTTAGGATAGAAACTGTTGGACTTAGCAATATTAAGGTCACTGATGACCCTGAAAAGAGCAAATTCAATAGAGTGAATTTATGTAGAAGCCTCTTTGGAGGGAATTCAACAGAAGTTGGAAGAAATAAAAGACATCTAATATGAAATAAAAGGTATCTGGTATGGATAGATTATTTGACATTTTGTGTTTTTAAACTTCTTTACACAGTAGTGCCTGGGGATGGATTACTATAAATGTTTTTTTCTTAAGATAGAAGATTTGTCTAAACAAAAGAGCAAGAGAACAGCTTAATCTTCAGTTTCTTCTGCCATGCTGTATCACCATGAGGTGAATGCAGACCATCATAGAAAGCTACAGGTCCTTGTATGTTGTCCTAGGTTATGTCTGTAATTACATTTTCCAGGTTCCATTAAAGTTTCTTTGCCTCTTCCATCGATGGGTGGCACTGGTTTCCTGTGGTTTTCAGCCCTGGCAGACTTCACCGTTCCTTGATGGTTTCTCTCAACTCTGCTCACATATTGTAAATAATTCACTTTTGCAATTTTTCTTTTAAATGAACACAATTTTGAGTATACTATCTCCATTTTGCTAGGATTTTGATTGCTTAAACAAGCTTTATAGCCTACATTTTTTTCCTTAAGCTATATTATCTATATTTGAATATGTGTATAAAAAGGATAATTTCCTAGGTTACTCTAATATTGTACAATTAATTCAAGTAGAATCATTAACTAAGTGCATAAGAAATTGAGGAAATATGCACAATACTATCAGTAAATTTTTGAAAAGAGATTTATTGAGCAAATTATTTCAAATTTTCAAGGGACAGAATAATCTCTATGTTATTTAAATTTCCCAGGGTAAAGAGATGGAAAAAAAATGCTTCTCTGGTATATCTTGTTTCATGTTACTAGCATAGCCTTAATTTAAAAAATGCTAAATAAATGGAAAAAAATAAAGTTGGATCTCCATTTATGAATATAGATTTTAAAGTTCAAAATAAATATATTAGCAAATACTTTCATTCTAATTGGATACTTTCTTGGACAAGAAACAAAATATGTACTCATCTCAAGAGTAAATTGTTGTGTACTAATGATTGATGCATTGATGCCTCTGCCAACCTTGAAATATATACCTGTAAGAAACTAGGATAAGTACAGGAAAAAGTTATATTTTATCTATGTCATGCATCATGTACACATATCATCAACATACTTTCATCTACAGCATAAGATATTTCTGTTGTAAAACCTCTGCATATCTATTCCTATCTTTCTTTGATACAGAATAGCATTTCCCTCCTCTAATATGTAAATTTTTTCAATGCTTCATGACTTCTCTTGACAGTACTGGTTTAACATACAAGTTTAGCCTTCCATGATACCCCAGAGATTTAAGTCTACATTATAGCATTTTTTCAGATTTGGATCCTGTTGCTAAATCCTTTCCTTGGCATTTGAAGTTCCTGAAGGGCTATCTTGTTGGCCCAACAAATGATTTTTAATGTATCTCTGCCATAGATCAGTTCAGTTCAGTTCAGTCGCTCAGTCGTGTCCAACTCTTTGTGACCCCATAAACCGCAGCATGCCAGGCCTCCCTCCATCACCAACTATTGGAGTTTACCCAAACTCATGTCCTTTGAGTTGGTGATGCCATCCAACCATCTTATTCTCTGTCGTCTCCTTCTCTTCCTGCCTTTAATCTTTCCCAACATCAGGGACTTTTCAAATGAATCAGCTTTTTGCATCAGGTGGCCAAAGTATTGGAGTTTCAGCTTCATCACTAGATGGTTAATATGTACTGCTGCTTGAGGTTTTCTTTGTTAATGTAATTTTAACACTAGAGTTAAATTATTCATTCACCAACAGATATTTACAGATTTCCCTATCATGTATCAGACATTGTGCTAAGAGGTAGGGTTATAAACACAAATAAGAAACACTTTCTTCGCTAATTAATCCTACATTCCTTTGAGTGAGGTAGATAGTAAATGTGTAAATAGATGTGCTATACAATTTCATATAAGCATTATGAAAAGAGTGGAGCAGTCTAAGAACAATATAAATGTGACAGATGTATTTCAAAATGGAATTGTTCTGGAAAGCCAAACTTGGAACTGCAAATGAAACCCATTTGACAAAAATAATGAAAAGTACTGTATTAGCAATATTTTCACAAATTGATTAAAGAAAGAGATAATTTAAAAGAAAGAAAGAAAAAAAGAAAAACTTGCTCTAGGTGATGGAGGGAACATGGTAAACAAAATCCATTTTCTCTATCCAAATGCTCATCTTACTGAAAAAAATGATAAAGGGGTTTATATATACAAGCACCCAATTATGACTTGCTGGGTGGCTTTTCTCTTTGGACAAGTAAATTCTTAATAATAGTGAACTGCAGAATGAGAACAATTCTGCCCTTCCCCATCACAGTCCAGGGAGAGGCTTCCTATGAAATATCAGAACATAGCTTCTAAAATTAAAGTATAGTGGAACAGAGTAGACATGACAGCTTGCTTCCCTCAAAATAGGAAACATAAAAAGAATAGGAAATATAAGCCAGTTTCTCTTTTCAAATCAAATTTAGTCATGTTTCTTTCCCAAGACAATGAGGAATAAGGTGGTAAAAAGTTGTTGGAAGGTTGTAGCGAAAGTCATTCTTCCTAAAGTGTCAGAAATAATCTGATATTTTAATTATATTCACACTCAGATATTTTCAAATTTCTTAAAGAATCATTGAATTTAGGGACTTAAGCATTATACCTACAGTTAATCCAGAGTTGGAGGAAAGATCAGCAGAAGATCATTACTCCTAGCTTGATATCAACCATTGATCTTTTGTGCATCTGCTCAGGATTACTGATGAAGTCTCAATTTGTCAATTTTTGCCCTCAAAAGGTTATGAAAAGGCTCAGAACATTAACTAAAACTTTGAAAAGTCATTATCTTCTCAAGGTTCAAAATTCACTATTTTATTTTCCATTTCAAATTTATTCCAGCCATGTTGTCCAATAATACTTCAGAGGGTCTGCTCTGTGACTATATAACAACATTAAAATTATTCAAGAACACAGAGTTAATGGAGATTTTCCAAATTTGAATATAAATCCTTTGCTTTATTAATTTCTGAAGGAGAACTTCAAGTTCAGTTATTAATTGTCCTTGCAAGTTATTGTCCAGATGAATTTAATCTACAAATAATATTCTAATAATAATCTAAAGTCTAAAATTGTTACATTATTTTTTCTCCAATTTCTTATTTCATTTTAATCTACCATTGTATCTGAGTAAACCAGAAAACTTCTGCAAGCTGATGGAGTTGTGGTTTCTTTTTTTTTCCAGGGTTTTATTTATTTATTTTTAATTAATTTAATTTTTAAAAATTAATTAATTTATTTTAATTGGAGGTTAATTACTTTACAATATTGTAGTGGTTTTTGCCATACATTGACATGAATCAGCCATGGGTGTACATGTTATTAAGCAGCTATGGTGTTGATGTCTCACTGGGATGAGTGAACTCCTTTAGAAATTGTAGAAGATCAATGACAAATCTCTGATATGTCCAGCATTAATAAGATATGAACATCATTTCAGCACTGGCATATCTTCTAATAAACTTAGAAAACATATCAAACCTTGGTCACCAGGGTAGTTAAACTAGGCAAAATTTTGTTTCAGAAGCTCATACTCAGACCTGCCAAAGACTATAGCAAAACTCAACTGTGTCTAGACAAGGGGCGTAGAGGGAAGATCTGGGTTTCAGCTTTGACAAAGTATCAGTCAATTTATACCAAGTGTCCACATCTCATGGTTTGTGAATAGACTGGATTAGGAAAAATCTTACATAAAGAAGTTAATGATGCCACTGTGTTTAGGATATCTGGGAGCAGACTCCATTATGCAAGTGGAATCTCCCTTAGAACAGCATTTGAAATATTCCTACCTTCTAGCAAAGTTTAGAAGATTGCAATGGTAACAGCCTTAATCATCAGGTCTTATTTGACAAGCCTTTCTTCCCATCCAGCATATTCAAACTCTTAATTTAAAATGCTCCTGGGAGTCATTTTTGGCAGAGCAACACTGCAAGGAGGTAGTCTTTGTTAGTAGCATAGCCTTTATAATCTCTTGTGAGCAGGCCTATCCATCCTAGGCATAATGGCAGCTTAAGCCTATGACTCCCCTTCTCCTAGGCAGGTTTCTCTCAATCCCATATGTGTTTCAATTAGAAATTTATACACAAGTATTTTCTGAACTAAAGCCACTATTGGCACATCTGCCATATGCTAGTGATACACTATCTTTCCTTTGGAATAATGGAGAACTTTGATGGCATTTCTTTATGTTAATACATTTTTCTACACTGGGAATTGTTCTGCAGTGGAATATGTCTGTAGTGTTTTTATTTTCCTGTTGGAAGGCTTATTTGAAATATATAACAATTTAAACCATTTGTAGCCTGATTCTTTCCTCTTCTATTCAATGTAATATCAGTATATTTTGTTGAATCAAAAATATTGCTAATTCACATTTACTTCCTGTCTCAGATATTTCACTAGCATCTTATTTTAGGTTTTGAATTATGGGATCTCTAATAATTTAAGTAAGATTTTATAATCAAAGACCTCTGTATTGATTAAATCATCTGTTGTTCATAAAGAATTATGTCTACATTCATTGCATATACATATTGAATAATTCTACCTGGAAAGTACCCCATACATGTTGTATTCTCTCAATAAACTAACACCAGCCTAGTCTCATTATTATTCTATCTGGCTCCCTCTTAATATATTTTATCCTGTCTTCTCTTAAAGTTTTAACCAGAATATCACCTCAAAATATGCATTTTGATATAAAAATTATTTCAAACTAGAGGCAGTTGAGAAGCAACAAACACAGGGCTTCCCAGGTGACATAGTAAAATCTCTGCCTGCCAATGAAGGAGACATAAGATACTCCAGTTTGATCCCCTGGAGTAGGAAATGTCAACCCACTCCAGTATTCTTGCTTGGAAAATCCCATGGACAGAGGAGCCTGGCAGGACACAGTCCATGGGGTCACAATGAGTCAGACAGGACTGGGCACACACATGCTACTAAACACAGAGAAAGTTCTCTCTATCTTTCTCTTTACTGCATAAGGCAAGATATAAATTATTTGCTTAGAGTATACAGACCCATATCAGCATAGAGATGGCACCAAGGGAACCTGCAAAATAACCATACTCCATCAGCTCACTCCCACATATTTCTTACAGCTTGTTGCCTTTGTAAACCTAAAACTGCTTTTCTTTGTCCTGTCATTTTTCTACATATTTATGGCTATTTATTGAAGATGCTATATAAGCTGCTTTCCCCATACTTCAGTTGGTAAAGAATCTGCCTGCAATGCAGGACGCCCAGGTTCGATTCCTGGGTTGGGAAGATCCCCTGAAGAAGGGAAAGGCTACCCATTCCAGTATTCTGGCCTGGAGAATTTTATGGACTATATAGTCCATGGGGTCACAAAGAGTCAGACATGACTGAATGACTTTCACTGTCATATAAACTGCAGTTCCAAGTTATGGTTTTGAATTTCTCTTTTGGTTTAGTTTTCTCCCACATTTTAATAAAGTGTTGTTTATTTTCTCTTATTAATCTGTTTTAGTTAAAGAGTCTCAGCAGAAAACTTAAGATGGGTAGAGGTAAAGTTTTGCCACTCCTACAAATTCAACCTTTTTCTTAATTCTACAGTCATCCCATATCTGCAAGGATTGGTTCCAGGACTCTCTGTGGATTCCAGACTCCACAATGCTCAAGTTCCTTATATAAAGTGACCTAGTATTTGCATATAATCTATATACATCCTTTGTCAGACTTTAAATCATCTCCAGATTACCTGTGTGTGCATGCTAAATTGCTTCAGTCACATCCAACTCTTTGCCACCCTATGGACTGTAGCCCACCAGGCTCCTCTGCCCATGGGATTCCCCAAGCAAGAATACTGGAGTGGATTTACTAGTACTATGTAACTGCTATGGAAATAACTGCGGTCACATGGCAAATTAAAATTTGGCTTTTTGCAACATTATGGAATATTTTCAGAAATTCCCTGGTGGCTCAGTGGTAAAGAATCTGCCTGTCAATGCAGAAGACAGGGTTTCAATCCCTGATCCTGGAAGATCCCACATACCACAGAGCAACTAAGCCCATGTGCCACAACTATTGAGCCTGTGCTCTAGAGCCCAGGAACCACAAGTACTGAGCCCACGTGCTGCAGCTTCTGAAGCGCAGACACCCTAGAGCCTGTGCAACACAACTAGAGAGCAGCCCCTGCTCATTGCAACTCGAGAAAAGCTTACATGGCAACGTAGACACAGCACAACCATAAATAAATAAATCTGTAATTTTTAAAAAGTATCTTCAATCCTTGGATGGTTGATTCCATGGTTATGGAGCCCAGGGATATATAGGGCCAACTATATTTCCTCAGGATTCTCAGATAATAATAGGGAGGGATTCACAAAGACAACAATTGTGTCATTATGAAATTCACCTAGTGATTATTTAAGTATTCTGAACTATCTCCTTGACTTTTTCCACTTAAAACTGCACAGATTTTATAGAAACATGTGTGTAGCTGTATTTGTTCTTATTTTACATTCTCTATCTGTGGCTTAAAGAAACTTTTATTCAATAATTTCCTGGGTCCAGGGCTTCTCTAAGAATGCCATTCCAATTTGCCCTCTGAGACCTGAATCTTGTCTTACATTAATTTCACTGGGTCCCAAGCACTGTTCCTGACCTCATAAGGACAGATGCCTCTTTTTTCACAAGCATGGACATTTATTTTACTTTTTTATATCAATGTACTCTGGTTTTCACTACTCCACTATTCTTGCCTGGGAAATCCCATTGACAGAGGAGCCTGGCACAACTTAGTGACTAAACAACAACTCTGGTTTTTAAGATTTCATCTCTCCTCTTTACTTTATACAGTCTGCCACTAACAGCTCATGTTCTCTCTAAGGAAAGTATTCTATTCTCCAGCTTAATCAGCCTTTCTCCCTTCATGCTTTCATGTCTTCACTTTTCCTGTGCTGATAATTGTTTGTGTTGTTCAGTCGCTAAGTCATGTCTGACTCTCTGCAATGTCATGGACTGCAGCACACCAGCCTCCTCTGTCCTCCCGTCTTCTGGAGTTTACTCAAATTTATGTCCATTGAGTCAGTGATGCTATCTAATAAGAAGCACATTTTTTAAATCTCTCTGGTTTATCTTTAATTTCACTTAATTCCCAGAGACAATCTTTAGATCACTTAAGGTTGTATTTTTCAAACTTCAACACAAGTGAAAATCATCCTAGGTTTCCATAACATGCAAGTTCCAATTCATAGGTTGAAGTTGTGAAAAATGTATCAAAGTGTAAAAATACAGCTTGATTGATGCCAATGCTGATGGCCTGTGGATCACACTTTTAGTAGCAAGGTTTAATAGCAACAACACCTTAAGGTGTTCTGTCACCTCACTCAGTTGTATATCTTCTTCAGCCTACAAAGATGATGATTTCTTCTTACCAACAGGGCTCCTATTTTTGTATATTTTTGTTAATAAAATATATCCCACCTTCTTTGTTTAAAGTCATAATTTATATCTCGAAAACTAGAGCTGTGTTTATAGATCTTGTAATGAGTAAATACAGAGTCAACGTGGACAAATTACATTATTTCAAGGGTAGTCATTTCAGAATTTTCCCTTTAGATTCTAAAAGACATTTTAAAGAATATTTGGGACGAAGATCTATTATATCACTGACTATATGATTAAAAATAATGCTTTGAAGCTAGACCTTAGTTAGAGCTCACTAGACCAGTGGAGTTCAGCTGCCTTGCAGATTATAAGCTGCACTGGTGGTTCACCTTACTGAGGCTAAAGATTTTTGATCCTGCCCCAACCTCATTTACGAATCAGGCCAGGATTTCCATTTAACGAAAATCAACCTGACATAAACTGTAACCCAAACACTGTCATTTTTCTGCAACCTAGAGCCCTGCAAGATCCCTTTATTCTTGAGAATTTTACGCCATTCCTGAGGTTTTGAGGCCCAAGACCTTTTCAAAGAACTTTAAGGGCTTTCTCTTGCTGAAATCCATAGGGTTTTTAATTAAACTATGACTTTCCCACTAAAATTTTTAAAATGCATTTTTCTGTAAAAATAGACACCAAAATGTCAACAATCATCAAATCAAAATAGTATATGACTTAAGATAATGCCTTTTTCCTAAAGACCTGGGAGTTTCTGAGATGCTACCTGCAAGCTAGCAAATTAATCTGCCACGGTTTAATGCAAGTTGACAGAAACAAGAGTCCTGGGTCAGAAACAAAGGACTTTGTTACTTATGGCACATGCAGTATGAGCTCCCTGTTTGCATTACTTTGTCTCCCATGGGAGGATGAGAAATGAAAAATGGTCCTAGTAGCTGCTGTACACAGTAGATTTGTGTCACAGCTGAGGATCCTGAAACTTACAATACCCTCAACCTCAGAGAAGACTAGTAGCAACTGCACTCTATCTTTGTCCCAGAGGGAGACATGGTCTTTAGTATCCTGAAAAGCAAATAAATTTGCTCTGTCCTAAAGGAAGAAACTACCTTTATATTGCAAAGCTATTTGCTATATAAGCAACTTTGAACAGACTGTCTGGAACAAACACTGTCAAGAGATGTGCAGAAACGCAAAAGATCCGTGGAGAATTATCTATCAACATTGCCTGGGTCTCAGCCATTAACTGCCAACAATACAACTGTGAAACCAGTCCTGCTACACAAAGAAAGACACTGCAAGTCACCAAGTTCAAGAAGTTGCTTGATGTTCATTTTTAAAACAGCATCGGAATATAAACCCATTCGCTGTGGCCATGCCAAATGTTACGATCTCTGTTTAAAATTCACTGCCCAAAATTCCATAACTGTTATTTTCTTTGAACGTTTTTTGGCTCAAAGAATCTGATCACTTGTTTAAATGTAACTTTTTATCTAAAACTAGCACATCTGCCATCCCCAGTCTGATGCACAGAGAAGCAGAAGAAAATCATAAGTCCACATATAGGCTGGTATCCAAGAGAAAAGGAAAGTAGGGGGCTGAGCTGCATGTGCCCAGTTTTTTATCCCAAACATACCAATCTAATGTGTTCATTCCTTTTTCCTGAGGTATGGAAAGAAAAGAAAAGGATTTAGGGATTTTTTTTTTTTTCACATGGCAACCAGGAATAGAGAATGACAATGAATAGCAATTTATAGAATTACAAATAACTAAGCATACATAAAGATATTTAATTTCACATTTTAGTTACCTAGCTGTTTCTCTAAATGTCTGTGCAAATGTATGTACCTATCAACATAAAGGCAAGTGCTTTTTTTCCTCAACACTATCGATATAAGAATTATCAAACAATGTTTTATGCATAGACAAAGAAGAAAGTTTGTTTAGAGCTGCAACTATAATAATTACCTACAAAGGTTATTAAATAATAAAGGCATTTATGATTTAATGTAATAAGAAAGTCAAAATCAGGGATTTGTGGAATTGATTCATCACTTAAATGGCTACTGTCTCTCTCAATATATGCAGGCAGCCATTTTCAATGCACTGTTTCTTTGACTTTTAAGTGAGTGGGGGCTCAGTCATGTCCAACTCTTTACGACTCCATGGAAGGTAGCCTGCCAAGCTTCTCTGTTCATGGAATTTTCCAGGCAAGACTACTGAAGCAGGTAGCCATTTCCTCCTTCAGGGATCTTCCTGAGCTAGGGATAGAACCCAGGCCTCTCGCATCTCCTGAATTGGCAGGCAGATTCTTTACCACTGCACCACTGTTTAGTACCTTTTATATCTATTCTTAGCATCTTTTTGAGGTAATTTTGCTATTTCTATACTTCTTAGATGGAAACAATAATTTCCATCCAATCCTGTGAAATTTAAATTGTTCTATGACCTTGTGAATGTCAAGTTTTTACAAACCCCTTGTGTGTTTGAGAATTGTAGTTATCCGTATATTTATCTTAATTATTTTAATGGCTCAAATATCATATATTGATATTATTTCTATAATTTTTCATAATTGAGTAACACATTGATATTTCACCCTCTAGGATGAAGTAGATTGTTTTTTACATATTTTGAGACCAATTTATAGGTTGTATGAAGTTTAAATTTCTTCTCTACTATTGGTGAGGCTTGTTCTTTGGTATTATATCAATATAGCTGTCCCATGTTTCAATGTTTCAATTGCTTAGCATTTGCCTAACCCTTCTTTTTTCATCCTTTTAATATTGTCTTATATAAAAGATTTTATTATATCTAATATATTTATCTTTATAAGTTATATTTTTATGTTAAATATTATTTCTTTGAGTTTTTTTATTGTACTTTAGCTATTTTAAAATATTTCACCTAAAAAATCTATTATTTCAGATATTTTTAAGATATTTTTATGTTAGATGTATCATATTTTATAGTTTTTCTAAAAAGAATGCATAGGTGTACTTTTAATCCAATCTGACAAATTCTATTAACTAGAAAACTCAATCTATTTTAATTATTTCAATGTTTGACTTAATTTTAACATAGTTTTCTCTGTTTTATTTTTTCCATATTTTTTCTTTACCTCTTTTGAAGGTGAAGGTGAAGGTGAAGTCGTTCAGTCGTGTCCAACTCTTTGTGACCCCGTGGACTGTAGCCTACCATGGGATTCTCCAGGCAAGAATACTGGAGTGGGTTACCATTTCCTTCTCCAGGGGATATTCCCAACCCAGGGATCGAACCCGGGTCTCCCGCATTGGAGGCAGACGCTTTAACCTTTTAATAGTCCCCAAATTGATTTTTCAATTTCTTTCCTTTGCTGATTTAGAGGCAATATATTTCAGTACTATTCTTTTCTTTTAATGGACTCTTTAATATTTTTCTTGTATACTTACCATAAGAGACTTTCAAACTAATCATGCTGCTATCATTTATCTGAGAAATAGAAAGGCACTAGACAACTTTATTTCTAATCATTCTCATTATTAATTTTTATTCTCATAAATAATCTAATTATTTTCATTTCACAGTACATTATTGTCACTTATTGTAGCTCTACCTTTAATTATTACTTTTAACCTTAGGTTACACATTATTGTTAGATTAGACAGTGATTATGAGTTTATATTTACTCAAAATGATACTCATTTCTTTGATCATTCATCCTAGCCTTTCTTCCTATTAAAGTATATAACTTCAAACTTCATATTTTTGAGGATCACCAGTAGCAGTTTATTTATGAATTTTTAAAAATTTCTTTGAAAATGCATTTATTTTCCTCAGTATTAAATAATTTAGCTGAAGTGTCAGCTGAAATGTCTGAAGTGTTACCATAACATATCTAGTTATGCATGCATACTAAGCTGCTTCAGTAACGCCCCGTTCTTTGCGACCCCATGGTCCATAGCCTGCCTGGCTCCTCTGTCCATGGGATTCTCTGGGCAAGAATACTGGAGTGGGTAGCCATGCTCTACTCCAAGGGATATCCTTTACCCAGGAATTAAACTCACATCTCTTACATCTTCTGCAATTGCAGGTAGGTTCTTTACCACTAGTGTTACTTGGGAAATCCAGCTGTAGATTTCTTTTTATTAATTCTACTTTGTATGCTTTATTATTTATTAGAAATTTGATTATTTCATCAGTTTCGGAAAATTTTTAGCTAATAGCATTACCTCTGAATAGTCTTCTTAATTGTATGTCACATTTTCTTTTAAAATATCTATCCTTAATTTGAAGAGACATCACTTCAATTGAATGGGAAAAAAAAAATACCTGTTTACCTAACTTTTAATTTTATCATCATTTTAAGCTTATGTAATAATTAATTTGTACACTTGACATTGACATTTATTGAGAATCTACATGCCAGCCATTTTTCTCCAGGAATTTATCCTTTATAATAAATTCTTGATTGCTTTCAAAAGTATTTATTAAGAATCAGTTGTAACTCAGGCACTGTATTAGCTTTCTCCAAAGAAACAGAACCAATAGAATGTGTATGTATGTGTGTTTATTTTACATTTATGATATAATATATATGACATTATTTTTTATATATATATATATATATATGAAAGAATTGGCTCATGCCATTATGGAAACTGGCATGACCAAAATTTTCAGGGTGGATCAGAAGGCTTGAAGACACAGGGAAGCCAAGCCCACATGTCTAGTTTGAATACCAACAAGTTGGAAACTTAAGGGTGCCAATGTTTCAGTTTGAGTCTGAAGGCCATCTGGTGTAGAACTAGAATGATTCAATGATGCCAATGAAGTAAAAAAGCAGTCTGCTGAATTCTCTCTTACTCGGGAGAGGCCAATCTTCCTGTTCTATTCAGACCTTCAACTGATTGTATAAAGCCCACTCACACTATGGAAGGCAACATTTTTTGTCCAAGTCCACTGATTTAAACGTTAATATCATCCAAAAACACCCTCATAGAAATATCTAGACTAATGTTTGACCAAATATCTGGGCCCAGCCAAGTTGGTACATAAAATTATCCATCACAATCCCTATGAATACAGAAAGAAAAGAAATATCCTTTTGCATATGTGGTTTATATCCTAATGGAGAAATTGAAGAATTAAATAGAAGACGTGAGAAAATTCAGAAAATATTATGGTGGTGAGATGCACAAAATTGGTATATGTTTTGATTACATTTCAAGTAAAATACTTGATAAGTTTTACTCCCTGAAATCTTTAATAATATGTACCATTAAAGTTGGAAACTTGCCAAAAATGTATAGGATAAGTTAATGTTGCAGGTTGGGTTTTTATGGAAACAGAGTTTGGGTTACAAGATGTATATTACATCAACAACAATGAAAGTAAAAGGATAGGCCAGAGATAGAAGTTTAACTATGATAAATGTCCAGCAAAACTTCAGCCAATCCAGTGTGGTGCTCTAAAGCAGATGTTGTCTGTCAGACCTATTCTGTGCTAGACTGAAACAACAAGCCCTTTTTAGCCCCACATTGCACAGTCAACAATCTCAGGTAATTTTGGGAAGGGTATGACATTGACTGAAGTGGTTCCCTACTGCTGAAACAGATATTGAAGAAACTGATCAATAGAGACGGTCTGTTGACCACACTCCCTGTAGGTAGGGGGCAAATCCTTCCCTGATGGGGATTTGTATGTCACCTTTCTATGTCTATCCCACTTCATGTTTGATTTCCCAGTCAAGTGACAAAAATATTGGAATAATTTGACCATTTCTCATGTGCTGTAGACAGTTATAGATGTCACTATTCAGAGGAAAATCACATGCTGACAAGCATGTAAAGAAGGAGATAGAGAGGGTCTTCCTTTATTATCTGGAATTTTGTGAAGCACATAATTCAACTCAAATTGTTTTCAACCACAACCAAACATTAATTCACATAAAATAACATTTAGAGGCAAACTGGGTTTCAGAGTTTGTTAAGATTGTGTGACTCTATTATGACTTCAAGGATCCAACTTTGTTTTTTAAAGTTCTGTTTTGTTTTTTTTTCCAATGTTTGGTCTTCCAAATCTGCTTCATTCTAAGCTTCATCGTCATGATCGATGAATAGTTGTCACTAGCAACTGGGGATGGAGAATGGCAACCCACTCTAGTACTCTTGCCTGGAAAATCCCATGGATAGAGGAGCCTGGTAGGCTGCTGTCTATGGGGTCGCATAGTGTCGGATACAACTGAGCGACTTCACTTTGACTTTTCACTTTTCATGCATTGGAGAAGGAAATGGCAACCCACTCCAGTATTCTTGCCTGGAGAATCCCAGGAACGGGGAAGCCTGGTGGGCTGTCGTCTCTGGGGTCGCACAGAGTCGGACACGACTGAAGCGCCTTAGCAGCAGCAGCAGCAGCAGCAGCAATTGGGGATACACATTACTAACAGATATCACTTTATGTCTAATTATGCATAGTTTTGTTATCATAAATTTATTTAGCTACAGTAGATGAATTTACCAAGACCATGCCTAATTTCAGCACTAGGACTAATTCAGCAAACACATATAATTTGGGAGGAAAAGGATTCATGTTAGAGATTCCACTATAGTGTCCTCTCAAATTTGAGATATTTTTTTCTTATTAATAGTGATTGAAGAAACATCTAACAGCAGTTAAAAGATGAATTCTAACTTTGGGAGAAAGTTCAGACTAACTGACATCTAAGATAAAGAAGGTTTTCCCAGGTGGCTCGGTGGTAAAGAGTCCACCTGCAATGCAGGAGATGAGAGTTTGATCCCTGTATTGGGAAGATTCCCAGCAGAAGGAAATGGCAACCCACTCCAGTATTCTTGCCTGGATAATCCCATGGAAAAAGGAGCCTGTTGTGGGCACTTTGCATGGTGGCACAACCATGGGGTTGCAAAAGGATAGGATATGACTTAGTGACTAAACAACAACAAGGTTAGGAAACTTCTATATCTAAGATTATAACATTATACACTATTTTTGTTGTTGTTCAGTTGAGATCTCTTTTTTTTTTTTTAAACTGTAGGTAAGTAGAGAAAGATATGTGACAATTGATATGAACACACTTGCTAAGTTAGTTATCTATTGCTCATAGAAGTCTTTATCTTAGTTCATATAACAAGTGATATAAAATTTGTCTTCCCCCAATGTGATTCAACTTGTCTATAAAAACTTACTTTCATCTCAAAATCCAATAAACCTTTGATGGCCTGTTAACCAGACAGAATTATCTGATCATTTATTTTGATACATAAAGTTGGGTTATTTGTAATAGTTATTTTATTTTAGTATTCACAGAACAATTTCTGGAGGTTTATCAAATAACATCTAAACTTGAGTGTTTTTACTGTGACTGACATTTGGTGCTCATAATTATTAAATTGTGCTAAGTTGAGCAAAACTGCACGATAAACAAATTCATATTTTGTTGGATCAAATTATTTTTCCCTACAAGGCTATTTGTGTTATTTCAGTTAGTTGACAAGGCTAACTCTTTCAGAAGAAAAGAATCATGCTTGCCCTTATTCAAAATAACAAAGAGAAAAAAAATACAAAGAAAATCAGAAGATGGAAATGGAAGACCATGACCAAATCTCATCTAACATTTCTAAGAGTAGTTCTTCTCTCTCTCTCTCTTTTTTTTTTTTTTTTTGTTTTGGTAAGGCATTTGAAAAATAATGCACAATTATACAGTTTCTATTAAAAGAAAAATGGCCTAGATTTCATCCTTTGTCTTGTGGCATTTCAAATTCAACAGATCACTAACCTCTTTTTTCACAGAAGGTGTACTTAGTGAAAAAGCTAAACTTCTTACTATACTATCAAGAATAATATAATTCGTGGTAGAGGGTTTTAAGAGGACCAGTTTAATTTTTAATGTGTTACTGTTGTTGGCAAAAATGATAAAGTTCATTGTTACCTGTAATGATGCTCAATCTTAATGTTTTCCTTTTGTTTCTAGTTACAACTGATACTTGCCCTGTTGTACCCCTAAAATGCTTCTCTGTTGAAGATCACTATTGTTAGCATCTAATTCAATCCTTGCTTGTATAAGAAAGCCTTACTGATATTACTTTTAAGCTGATTATCATACATTTAAAAATGAGTGCTGCTGCTAAGTCGCTTCAGTCATGTCCGACTCTGTGCAAGCCCATAGATGGCAGCCCACCAGGCTCCCCCATCCCTGGGATTCTCCAGGCACTGGAGTGGGTTGCCATTTCCTTCTCCAATGCATGAAAGTGAAAAGTCAAAGTGAAGTCGCTCAGTCGTGTCCGACTTTTAGCGACCCCATGGACTGCAGCCTACCAGGCTCCTCCATCCATGGGATTTTCCAGGCAAGTGTACTGGAGTGGGGTGCCATTGCTTTCTCCGTTCTTTAACTTAACTGAAGGTATTTACCCAGAAACAACACGTCTCATTCAAGATGGCTCAAGTCCCTCCTTGTTCAGGGATCAAGATATCTACCTCCTGTCTGTTTTGGAGTACAGCCCCTGACAAGTTGTGTTGGCTCTTCAGAGCTGTCCTGAGAAATCTTATCCCCAGAAACTTAATTTTGGAGGTGTTCATTAGAATGGCACTCATTTGTAGCCCTGAATAAGTATAGGGGCTTGTAGGTGTATTGAATGCCCTCTTCTGTTTTCTTTCATGGCTTGACTCATGAATAGTGAATTCAGGAGTCATGTCCTGGTACCTTGATTGCTGTGGATTTAGAAAGTATTAAAGGGTAGGGGCCCTTCCATGTGGGCTGGAGTTGAGCCTTTGGGGATCCATCTTTCCAGATTTTAATTAGGACTTGAGTTCCTGGAGCATATGGTGGTGACTCTTTAGAATCTTTTGTGTCCTGGTTGACACCCCACAAGTGTATATCCTGTTGGAATTGCCCAGTGGCCATGATATAAGACCAGAGGGTCTGAGCCTCTGGATCTAGGAAGAGGACACTGACATAAACAAGAGGTTGCTCATATAGCATCTCATAAGGACTAAAATCAACCCGTTCCTTAGGGACAATATGGTTGCAGAGGAGAGCTATTGGTAAAGCCTCCTTCCATCCCAGGAAAATCTCCTGGGTTATCTTTTTATCACTGATTTTAAGAATTGGTTGGCTCTTTCAACTTTTCTTGAAGACTGAGGCCTCCAGGCACGATGGAGATAATATGTAATGCCAAATGCTTTAGAGACCTCTTGGGTGACCTTAGAAGTAAATGATGTCCCAATGTCACTTTTAATGACCTGGGCAGACCAAACGATTTCATGGAGCAATTTTTTTTACCACCTCCTGAGCCTTCTCAGCCCATGTGGAAAAGACTTCAATTCATCCTGTGAATGTATATATCATGACTAATAGGTATTTATGTCCTTGAGAAACTGGTATCTGGGTGAAGTCCATCTGCCAGTCCTCTCCTGGATAGGTCTCACATTGTTGGACAGCACAGGGCCATCTTGGGTCTTTGAGCTCCTTGGGGGTTGTTAATTGGCAAGTAGGACAAGAGGAGACCACTTGCCTTATAGTCATCTGGAGGCCTGTTACTCTGAAGGATCTTTCTTGTAATCTTTGGGGGGTGAGTGGTGGCATGTAAGGAGTTAACCAACTTCCATTGGAAGTTCCCAGGCAGGAAAAGGAGTCCCTTCTTTTGGAACCACCATATGATCTTGAAAGCTCTCACTTTTAGCTTTAAGAGTCTCACATTCAGTATATGAAGGAGTTTCTGGCAAATTAGTCTGTGGAACTAAGGTGGCAACCCCTATTAGGTCATTGTTCTGTAATGCTGCTCTCTTAGCTGCCTGATTGGCTGCTTGGTTCCCTCATGGCACTTCCGTGCTCTCTTTTTGGTGTCTTTTACAATAGGAGACTGAACCATCAATGGGAAGATGAACTGCCTCCAAGAGCCTAAGGATTTGATCACCATATTTATTGGGGACACTCAGGTTGTCAAGTGGCCTCTTTCTTTACAAATAGCAGTATGTGCATGTAGCACCATAAAGGCATACTTGGAGTCAGTGTAAATGGCTACTCTTTTTCATTTTCCCAGCTCTAAAGCTCAAGTCAGGACTATGAGCTCAGCTAATCGGGCTGGAGTACCTGGTGGCAAAGGTTTAGCCTCTATGGTCTCAAAATTGGAGACTACTGAATATCCAGCTCTTTTTTTTTTTCCCCCATCCAAGACAAATCTGCTTCTATCAGTGCACCAGATTTTCTCAGCATTGGTCAGAGGATCTTCGGACAATCCTTCTCACGGTTTTGTCCAGTGGTCCAAGGTTTCTAGGCAAGAGTGAAAGAGGAGAGAGCCCTTGAGGGTAGGCAGGAGAGTGGCAGGGTTAAGAAACCCACAAGGGGATATAGTCAGGCCTGGATTTTCCATCAGCACTACTTGATATCTGAGGATTCTTTGATCAGGCATCCATAAATGGCCTCTCCCATTTAGGAGTTGTTTCACTTGGTGGCTGGTAAAAATAGTTTGCCCCCCAAAAAGAGTTTTAAAAACATCTTTTATCAGGATTGCAATA
This sequence comes from Bos grunniens, assembly GCF_055505025.1. Lineage (NCBI taxonomy): Eukaryota > Metazoa > Chordata > Mammalia > Artiodactyla > Bovidae > Bos > Bos grunniens. The sequence continues at coordinate 108,439,691 of NC_141165.1, forward strand.
GCTGCAAGATTTTGAAGGCAGGGAGGCCAGCCTCGGGTGATTGGATTGAGCCTCTTGGATAAGTAAGCTACAGGCTGGGGCTCAGGTCCCAACGTTTGAGTTAACACTCCCACGGCTATTCCTTCTTTTTCATGGACATTAAGTTGGAATGCTTTTTCTGTGTCTGGCAACCTCAAGGCAGGTACTTGAGTTAAGGCTTGTTTTAGTGTAGCCTCTGCCTTCTTTTGAGGAGTTCCCCACATCAGTGGGATTGAATCATCCCGTCCCTTCAAGTTCTCATATAAGGACTGGGCAATTAGACCATAGTTGGGTATTCAGATTCTGCAATACCCAGTTAGTCCCAGGAAAGCTCACAATTGTTTTCAAGTCGTCGGGGAGGGCAACTGGAGGATTTCTCATACTCGATCAGAGGACAGCCTCCTCCGATCACTGGACCAGTGTGTAATCTGAACTCCTAGGTAAAGGACCTTTGTCTTGTCCATCTATGCCTTAGCACGGGAGACTTTATATCCCCTCTCTGCCAAAAGTTTAGAACCTGAATTGCCTGTTTTGGGGCATTTTTTCTCATCTTGAGAGCAGGTTAGTAGGTCATCTACTTATTGTAACATTTTCCCATTAGGTCCCAGGTCCAGATCTAGAAGACTCTGGTAAAAGCCTGCTCAAACAGGTGGAGGATATCTCTGAACCGCTGAGACAATACTGTTCAAGTCATCTGTTGGTGTTTTTCTCCTGGAGCCTCCCACTCAAAGGCAAAAAGATATTGGGATTCTTTAGCCAGTGGTATGCAAAAGAATGTATCTTTGAGATCCAAGACTGTAAACCACTTGGCACTCGTTGGGATTTCTCCCAAGATTACATAGGGATTGGGTACTGTGGGATGGACAGGGACTACAGCTTCATTTATGATCCAGAGATCTTGAACCACTCACCAGGTTCCATCCTTTTTCATTACAGGGAGGATCAGGATGTTACATGGTGAATTGGAGGGGACCAGTAGCCCCCGCTAGTAAAGTAATGCTCAAAATTCTCCAAGCAAGACTTCAGCAATACGTGAACCGTGAACTTCCAGATGTTCAAGTTGGTTTCAGAAAAGGCAGAGGAACCAGAGATCAAATTGCCAACATCTGCTGGATCATCAAAAACGCAAGAGAGTTCCAGAAAAGCATCTATTTCTGCTTTATTGACAATGCCAAAGCTTTTGACTGTGTGGATCACAATCAACTGTGGAAAATTCTTCAAGAGATGGGAATAGCAGACCACCTGACCTGCCTCTTGAGAAACCTAAATACAGGTCAGGAAGCAACAGTTAGAACTGGACATGGAACAACAGACTGGTTCCAAATAGGAAAAGGAGTACCTCAAGTCTGTATATTGTCACCCTGCTTATTTAACTTATATGCAGAGTACATTATGAGAAACGCTGGGCTGGAAGAAACACAAGCCGGAATCAAGATTGCTGGGAGAAATATCAATAACCTCAGATATTCAGATGACATCACCCTTATGGCAGAAAGTGAAGAGGAACTCAAAAGCCTCTTGATGAAAGTGAAAGTGGAGAGTGAAAAAGTTGGCTTAAAGCTCAACATTCAGAAAATGAAGATCATGGCATCTGGTCCCATCACTTCATGGGAAATAGATGGGGAAACAGTGGAAACAGTGTCAGACTTTATTTTTTTGGGCTCCAAAATCACTGCAGATGGTGACTGCAGCCATGAAATTAAAAGACGCTTCCTCCTTGGAAGAAAAGTTATGACCAACCTAGACAGCATATTGAAAAGCAGAGACATTACTTTGCCAGCAAAGGTCCGTCTAGTCAAGGCTATGGTTTTTCCAGTGGTCATGTATGGATGTGAGAGTTGGACTGTGAAGAAAGCTGAGCGCCGAAGAATTGATGCTTTTGAACTGTGGTGTTGGAGAAGACTCTTGAGAGTCCCTTGGACTGCAAGGAGATCCAACCAGTCCATTCTGAAGGAGATCAGCCCTTCTTTGGAGGGAATGCTGCTGAAGCTGAAACTCCAATACTTTGGCCACCGCATGCGAAGAGTTGACTCATTGGAAAAGACTCTGAAGAGGGATTGGGGGCAGGAGGAGAAGGGGATGACAGAGGATGAGATGGCTGGATGGCATCACCGACTCGATGGATGTGAGTCTGAGTAAATTCCGGGAGTTGGTGATGGACAGGGAGTCCTGGCATGCTGCGATTCATGGGGTTGCAAAGAGTCAGACATGACTGAGCGACTGAACTGAACTGAACTGAGTAGCCCACAGGAAAGGAATTTATTTATTAGAGGCTGTAGTCCTTCCCAAGCTTCTCTTCTGAGAGGATATTGTTTTTGATTAGGAAACTGAGTGGGATCTCGGAGGACAATGATGATTGGTTCATCTTGGTGAGCTCATCCAGGAGTCTCCTGGTCACACACCCAGGGGTTAATTTTATTCTCCCATAGTTTTTGGTCCCTCTCTATTGGAGAGGGTATAATGGGTTCTTCAGTAGTAACCAGAAGCTGAAGGGCTCTAGGGGCTGAAAAGCTTCCCATCACAAGGGTGGTCCCCAGTTTAGTGAATATATCTCTTCCCAATAAGGGGGTATGGCACTCAGGAACCACCAGAAACTGGTGGGGAAATATTTATCCATCCCAGCAACAAAGAAGTGCTTGGGTGAATTTTTAGTAATTGTTTTCCTTGTAGAAACTAAAATGATACAGGTTTGGGAGGAGAAGGCTCCAGCGTAGGAGGTCAGAGCAGAGTAGGTAGCCCCTGTGTCAACCAAGAAATTCTCGGACCTACCTACCACATCCAGTTGCACACTTGGCTCCAGTCCTGTGATGATTATCTGTGGCAGGTGGCTTGCTGAAGTGGGCTGTTCCAGTCTTTTTAAACCATCATGAGGGAAGATTTGGTATTTGACCTTGAGGCTCTTGGGTCCTGAGGGCAGAATGCCTCCCAATGTCCCAAATGATGGCATTTATAGCAAGCCATTTTAGGAGACTTGTCACGTTTGGACACTTTGGCCCATAGCCCCGCCTGTCTACAGATTAGGCATTTGCCTGGTGCCTTGTCTTTCAAGGACTCAGGGTTTGCCATAGGGCTTCCCTGGAAGGAGGCCAGCATCTGGGCATGCCTTGTCTCTGGTTTTCTCCCCTTCCTGGGCCTTGGTCTTCCTCTCCTGTTCTCTGTTATAAAAGGTATTGGTGGCTGTCTGTACCATCTCATCTAAAGAGGCAGCAGGGTCCTCCTGCTGTAGCTATTGTAACTTTATCCTGATGTCTGGTGCATATTGAGACAGGAATTTGTCCATTAAAATCACCTGTCCCTTTTAAGAGTCTAAGTTCAGATTGGTAAACTTTTGGAGGGCCTCTTTTAGGCTTTCCAGAAAGGCAATGGAGCTCTCGTTGGACTCCTGAGTTATTGTTGAGATGGGCATAGTCCCACAACTAACAGGCTTCTTTCTATTTCCATGGGTGAGCTTCCTTAGGGGTGAGTCTTTCTGAAGCTTATCCTACCCAATACTTTTGCAACCTGAGAGCCAGGTGTCCCCAGGTCAGAGTGCAGATCCACAAGCAGGCTGAGGCATGACAGCCTCCTGGAGATTGAATCCCCAGGCAAGTCAAGGTGTGTCGGCCTTCTGAGAATTGGGTCCCTGGGAAGGTCGAAGCATGTCGACTCCTGGGACCCCTGGACTGGCAGATCCCCGAGCAGGTTGAGGCATGACAACCTTTCGAGGACCAAATCCCTAGGCAGTTCGAGGTAGGTCAACCTCATAGGACCCCTGGGCTGGAGTTGGGCATCCCCAAGGTCTCCAGCATGAACAGTGCTGGGTAGGATTAAGGGGTTGTTATCTTAATTCATTGCTGGTTTGTCTATTGTGTGTGGATGGGAATAGATATTGTGATGTAAAGCAGTCCAAGTCTGTGCCCTGAGACTGGGAACCTGGTAAAACAGCCATAAGCCTTATCCATTTATTACTCTGAGGGAAGGCAAGTCACTGATTTCTTCCCCTAGTTTTCCACACGACAGGTTGTTTCCAATGGTAAACATTTCATTGTCATAGACCCATTGTAGGTAATAACAGAAGTAATGACAGAGGAGTGGGTTATCTGCTCCTGTTGGGAGCATGAGAGTATTTTAATAAGCTGGGTGGAGTGATGTTGTCTACAACAGGGCAGGGTCCTGGTTGCAGGAGTTAGTAAGTAGCTTAATAACAAATTGATAAGAGACAACAGACCATATGTTTCATAAAAGTGGAGTGGGAATTTGATCCAGGGGTATGTTTGTAACTTTTGGAGAAGTATGGTAAGGGTTTGGGCCCAAATGGCCTTCAGGGTTAACTCCCAAAGTGGCAAATGTTATCCCATTAGCCCAATTGCCTTTGAAGGGATGCCAACAGATGGACTTCTAGCAGGCATTGTGTGCCTGTCAACCACCCTAGCAGGTACACTGAGAGATGCTGTTGTTGCACATGTTGTAGGAAACATGGAAGATGAAGGCCTGAATATCTAGAGGGATTGGATATTATACAGTATTTACCTCCCAAGGACCAGCTATTTTCTGGTTGTCCCTCCAGAAGATTGTAGAGGCAACATTGTGGGCCTGGACAGGGCTCAGGAAAAGAGCATGAAACAGGAGGGAAGGGGGGCAGGGCACAACTTTTAAAAGAATCCATAGCCCAACGGCATAACATAAATTGATTAAAGTCAAATGGGCCCAAGATGAGAAGTCAAATTCAATTAAACCTTGATCCCCAATCTGTAAGCTGAATTATACACACAGAGGTGGCCGGACAGTTGCAAGGCACTGTCAAAAGACAGAGGAGTGGGTGGTTCCCCAGTGGTTGGGATGATTCTCTCACTCATTAGCATGTAAATTCACCCAGCTGAGAAAAACTAGCCATACCACATTCCATGGCCACAGTAGCACTTGCTCTCTGCAACGGCCCACACCCTGTAGAGTGTGCTTCTCTCTGAATTCAAACAAATCCACCTCTTACCTATTGCTATTTCTCTCACTGAATTTTTGCAGTGAGACATCAGAGCTTGAGCTTCATTAGGTCCTGAAGCCAGGAATCATGGGTTTTGGCTGGGCTCAAGTCCTGTTAGAAAGGAGCTAAAGTACAGGAGGAAGAAGCAGTGGGAAAAACGTGCTGAGGAATCCCCTTCATAACATGCCAGAAAATCTGCTAAATACCTGACCTAATTCTTGTCACAAAGAACATTAAGGACAGAAGAACCCCCATCTGCTTGGGCAACAGGTACTGGGGCCCAGCAGATAGTAGAGCCTTTGGGACACACTGAGGAGTAGCCTCTGCCAGAGTCCCTCAGTTGCACCCACTGCAGGCAGGCCGCTTGTACACGGTGGAGGGGTGGGCGGGGGGGTGGGGGGGTGGGGGGCGGGGGGAGTTCAAGGAAACAAGAAATGAGAGATTGTAAAGGAATTAAGATTTTGTTAGGCATACATCCTTCCAACCATAGGAGTGAGGACTCTGTTCTTAACTGGCGGTCTTCTGGAATCAGACTGAGCTGTGTGAGCTTTCTGCTGAGTTTGTTTTTTGTTGTTCTGGTTTCCGGCACACTGGGCTTCTTGTCACTTTCCCTGCACTGGGTTTTATTCGCGTTCAGCTTCCACTGTGGGAGCTTTCACTGAGTTGGGCTCTTGCTGTCCTTGGCCTCCTCCTTGCAGGGGTGAGCTGAGTTTGTTTCAGCCAGGTTAAATCTGAGAAATGGCACCATAGATGTCAGGGGAGTTTGTAATTTCCTTGGTTCTGTCTCATCGTGACAAAAATTTGAAGCAATGGACAGACCAGAGTTATAGCCCTCAGATGGGCCGGTGTTACAGCTCCATGTTACAGCTCAGTTTTATTTAGAAAGTGAAGGAAAATACATCTTCGAGGCATGAGGGCATGCCAACCCAAAAGACATGAAGAGACAAGAAGTCCCCGGCCCAATTTTGGCTCCTCTTTTTATATGTTTTTTCTTCTCCCTGTGTGCCTGCCCTGTGTAAATTGGGCTAGTCAGGGGCGCAGTTTGTTTTACCTGAGGTCCTCACTCTGGTCCTCAGAATTTCCTTTGTTCTATTTTCATGTGCTTTTCCCTTCCTTGTCTTTTAGCCACCACCATTCTGGACTCCTTTTTCTTATTCTAACTACCTAACACTACGTAATATTTTTCTTCATAGCATCATACTTTACTTCCATCACCAGTCACATCCACATCCAGCCCATAAAACCTAACACTCCCATACCTCATCTGGGCCCCTCTCACTTCCCAACATGAGCCCATGCTCTGGGACCACCTCTCACCTTCTGAGACAGCCCACAGTCTCCTTGTATGCAATGTGTATCTCTCTAAGTAAACCTGTTTTCACTTTATTGTGGCTCATTTTTTAATTCTTTCCCATGCAAGCCAAGGGCCCTCACTTGGAAACTTAAGTGGTGACCATCCTCTCACATTCCACTTTTCCTATAGCAGACTAAAACCCCCAATTTCATCTGTCCCCAGTATAGTCTATGCATAGCAGATAATGTTTAATATAAGCTTGTGTATACATGCAAATACATGGATATATATGCACATATGTGTTTACATATATGGGGCTTCCCCAGTGGCCCAGTGGTAAAGAACCCACCTGCAATGCAGGAGCCACAGAAGACACAAGTTTGATCCGTGGGTTGGGAAGATCCCCTGCAGAAGGGCATGGTAACCCACTCCAGTAATTTTGCCTGGAGAATCCAGTAGACAGAGAAGCCTGGTGGGTTACACTCCATAGGGTCACAAAGAGTGAGCCATGACAGAGGCAACTTAGCACACACACAGGTGTATGTATATGTATGTATATATATTATTACCATGATGACACAATTTTGTTCAAACTACGCAATGGCTCACCATTGCCTTAGGTGAAATAAAAATTCAAATAACCCTTTATTGTGGCCCATAGTGTCTTGATAAAGACACTGCCTCTTTGCCCTAACCCATTTTCCTCTAATTTCATTTTAAGTATTTATCTAATTGTTTTATTCTCACTTATACTGCAGTTATAGTGGTCTTTTATTATTTATACTTATCAAGTTTTTAGCAGTCACTGTGTTTTGATACATACATCTTAATTCCTCTCTTGACTCAAATTTGGAGATACAATTAAATATCTCTTCCTAGAGAGACTATCCATAGGTCATTTTCCATCCTTTTTTTTTTTTTTCTTTTTTCTTCTTTCTTATCTTCCTATATTTTGCCTTTGAAATGATTATAGGTATTTCCTAGTTATATGTTTGTTATGTGTGTTTGCAAATCCACATATATTTCCCTTTTTAGATACAATGGTGTCTACAGCTCCTATATAGTGTATAAGGGAAAGGATTCTGATTGCCTTTCTTTCACTTAATAGGATCTAGACTGGGATCACTGGAAGATGAAAAATTCTCAGTGTCATGGAAAAAGAGCCGGAACAGTATCTTCTTGGCATCTGAATGCCCCTGTTTTTCTCCCAAACTTTTCTGGGGCTGATAATGTAGACAATAGGTTTACACCCCCTACTGCTGCAGCCAAAGTGATTTTCACAAGAGAAATAGTAGATTTCATATTAATTCACAGGAGACAATGTAATCTCAGTATAATCCTTGCTATCCTCAATGGCCCTTCCAATGCTTACTTCTCCATCCTATTGACATGAATGCTTTGCTACATCTTTATAATTGCAAAACAAATGTTTAAAAGATATATCTGGGATTGGTGCAGAAAAGGCCACATCAGTGAATTTCTCATTTGTCTAAAGACTTGGCAGTGTCTCTGAATGCAGGAATAATTTTCTGGGTAGCAGAAAAACTATCAAATCACAGTCTGCCAAAATGGACATCTATTTTCTTTTGGGTAGTAGCTGTACATACACTATGCTCATAATGGTGGGGTTGTCTTGGTTACTCTTGTCTAAAGTAGTTAGACAAGAGTAGTTAAACAAGAAGTTGTTGGTATGGGGAACATTGCTGACAATCTTGAAAGAGGAGATATTTTCACGGTTCACTTCCATCATAAACATGCAAATATCAACAACAAAATGGGAACAGATAATCAAATTTTTATTCCATGCTATTTCTCTTTTTTTCTTTTATCATCACATGGACTACAACTCTGATGCAAGTAAGCCTAAACTTTCTAAAGCTGAAGACACAAATGGAGCCCATATCATATTTAGTACTATACCACTTCATTCAGGCTAGTGGAATTGTACTCCTAGAAAACAAGAATGGGCTTCCCACTGGTCACATGCTTCCTATTCTCAGTTGGGATGATGCAATGAGTACATCATAAAAGTAGATTATGTAGTTGAGGACATTAAAGAAGGTGGCAATGGTTAGAACAGTTTCTATGCTGATACTGTGGAAAATTATTAAAGAAATGGGAATACCAGACCACCTGACCTGCCTCCTGAGAAGTCTGTATGCAGGTCAAGAAGCAACAGTAAGAACTGGACATGGTATTGTCACCCTGCTTATTTAACTTATATGCAGAGTACATCATGAGAAATGCTGGGCTGGAGGAAGCACAAGCTGGAATCATGATTGCTGGGAGAAACAATAATAACCTCAGATATGCAGATGACACCACCCTTATGGCAGAAAGTGAAGAAGAACTAAAAAGCCTCTTGATGAAAGTGAAAGAGTAGAGTGAAAAGGTTGGCTTAAAACTCAACATTCAGAACACTAAGATCATGGCATCTGGTTCCATCACTTCATGGCAAATAGATGGGGAAACAATGGAAAGTGAGATACTTTATTTTGAGGGACTCCATAATCACTGCAGATAGTGACTGCAGCCATGAAATTAAAAGACACTTGCTCCTTAGAAGAAAAGCTGTGACCAACCTAGACAACATATTAAAAAGTAGAGACATTACTTTACCAACAAAGGTCTGTCTATTCAAAGCTATGGTTTTTCCAGTAGTTATGTATGGATGTGAGGGCTATAAAGGAAGCTGAGAGCCAAAGAATTGATGTTTTTGAACTGTGGTGTTGAAGAAGACTCTTGAGAGTCCCTTGGATTGCAAGGAGAGCCAACCAGTCAATCCTAAAGGAAATCAGTCCTGAATATTCAAAGGAAGAATTGATGCTGAAGCTGAAGCTCAAATATTTTGGTCACCTGATGTGAGGAACCAACTCATTGGAAAAGAGCCTGATTCTGGGAAAGACTGAAGGTGGGAGGAGAAGGGTACGACAGAGAATGAGATGGTTGGATGGCATCACTGACACGATGGACGTGATTTTGAGTAGGCTCTGGGAGTTGGTGATGGACAGGGAGGCCTGGCGTGTTGCAGTCCATTGGATTGCAAAGAGCTGGACATGACTGAGCAACTGACCTGACTGACTGATTGACCAGCTGCTCAAACTTGTCAAATCCTTTCGCTCTAATTTTCTTCATCATGCTCCAAGAATGCGGCACTGCACAAGAAGTTAGGCCTACTTAATGAATTTTCAAGGAACAGTATGTTTACTTTCCAGACTCCATTTCTTACTAGAGAAATTTCATAAGCTTAGAGACCACGCCTTTCATAAAAGAAAAATTTGTTATAAATGATACAATGTTAATATACGCAATTGAATTCAACCTTCCCACATGTTACATGGAAAGTTAGCAACTGAAGCTGTCATACATATCAGGTAGCATGTACCAAGTCACTTAAAAAGAATAATTTCACATAGAAACTGTTTGACTTATATTTAAATAACAACATATATCTCCTTAAAACAACTAAAATCTACATGATTTTTATTATCAAATGATTCTGAACACAAATTTCTCATGTCATATACCTGCTTTGGGAATATACACTTTATATCACATGGTTAAGAAACCACAGAAATCATATTCTCACCCTCTGTTTTAAAAAAATAACCTGAACCTGTAGGCTTGTCTTTGGATTTTCAGATATTATAATTTTTAGGCAAGAAGGTTTCTAAATACAAATATTATTCTTATCTTGTAGGAATGTAAAACATCATTGCAGAGGAATCATGAGATTAAATGCTACAAGGAAGGATGCAGAAGATCAAGAATAGAGGACAGCTTGATGGGGAAGAGGATTCCTTTCTCATTCAATGTAATTGCTTTCCCCTACTAATAAATAGTGATCTACATGGTTCTTATATGCTCCTGTAAGAGTTATGCTGCATTCTGCAAAGGAAAGTGACAGGTGACTGCAATTAACTTCCGACCTGTTTTTCATTTAGACTGTTTTTAAGAATAGAGTAAGGAGAAGAGAACTGTGTTAAAAATGGAAGTAATAGGGCCCATAATTCATTTCTTAAAATGATATTTAATAAAATGTAGTCAAAGTTATAGCCAGTTTTTGGGAAAAAAAAAAAAAAGCCAATAATTTCTCAGAATATAATGGCTCACTAATGTACATTTACAATATAAAAGCTTTCAGTCTTAAGTAAGAAAAAAACAATACCTCATTCATTTTGCTTAGTAACAAAAACTAGCTGAGCCATGTATGGTTAACTTATTATCACTGACTGGAATTCAATCTCTGCTTTTCTATTTTTACCAACAAAAGCCATTACAAAAAGAGGGTAAAGGTAAAGGTAGACTTTAGGAAATGTTTTCAAATAGGTCTACAAAACATATTCTTTTCTAGCAAGATTATATCATTAAAATAAGGTCTAATATTATTACAAATTTATACAAAATTATAATGGCACCCCACTCCAGTACTCTTGCCTGGAAAATCCATGGACAGAGTAGCCTGGTAGGCTGCAGTCCACGGGGTCGCTAAGAGTCGGACGCGGCTGAGCGACTTCACTTTCACTTTTCTCTTTCATGCATTGGAGAAGGAAATGGCAACCCACTCCAGTATTCTTGCCTAGAGAATCCCAGGGATGGCGGAGCCTGGTGGGCTGCTGTCTATGGGGTCGCACAGAGTCGGACACGACTGAAATGACTTAGCATAGCATAGCATAATGTTCATAATTTGTAAACACTTCACTCTTTTCTTAATTTACACAAAAGCTAACAAATAATGGTAAAGATTATTTTGTGATGAATAATAAATTTCTTCATGGTGCTAGGATCAGTAGACATTAATAAATTTTATCAATTTTATGAGTTTATACATGATGAAAAAAATACTCTTTTTACACATTGAAGAAACTCAAAGTGTTAAAGGGGAAATCTTCCTTGAAAAGTTTTCTGGCAATCATGTTTACTAAATATTACGCACTCCTTGGCCAAAGTAATCTTTTCCTGGTCTTATCTGTGTTGTTGGGCTTCCCTGGTAGCTCAGCTTGTAAAGAATCTGCCTGCAATGCAGGAGGTTTGATTCCTGGGTTGGGAAGATCTGCTGGAGAAGGGATAGGCTATCCACTCCAGTATTCTGGCCTGAGAATTCCACGGGCTGTACAGTCTATGGGGTCTCAAAGAGTCGGACAAGACTGACCAACTTTCACTTCACTTCACTTCACTTCACTTCATATGTGTTGTTTTTTACCTATCTATCCAAACTGTTCCATCCTTTCCCCTATTACTCAAGCCAAAGCCAATACAACTTATTTTACTAAAGCTGCCTAACATCTGATCTTGTTGACCCCTAATTCATAAACTTGGAATTACACTATCCACAATAATGCAAATCTGAGCACTTGTACACCTCTTACAAAGATCTCCAGTCTCTCCCCATTGCCCTATGGTCAAATCCAAATGCCTTTATAGGGCCTACTTGACCTGGTCTCTGATGATCTCTAAAGCTTTGCCACATGGTCCTTTCCTCTTGTAATATAACATTTAGAGCTTATGTTTTTCCAATTGTCCTTGCTCTCTGATCTATAGTACTGGAACACACTCTTTCTCTTGGCTAGAATTCCCCACTCATTCTTCCCCTGAGTCCAGTTCAGACTTCAGTCATCACTTTAGGCAGTCTTTTCTCATGTTCTTCTACAGGATGAATATATGTCTGTTTGTTATGTGTCTGAGTCCTCTCAGTGTGTGAACTTAGTGTGTGGAGGCTGGCTTTAAGCCTTTATCCTCTCCTATCCCCACTACAAAGAGTAGTCCCTGGAACATAGAAGCTCAGTGAATAGTTGTGGATTAATGGGTTCTGAGAGTCAAATAGGTTAAATTCCATGTGCATTTACATCACCATTATAATATACATGTCAAAATTATTTTCTTACAGATGTTTATGAAACATGCAGATGTTAGATGGTTAAGTCATAGTACTTTGAAAATACCATATTTTTAATATTTATTTATTTGTTTTATTTCTACAAATTTATACCTGTCTCAAGAAATCTAAATTGATTATTTGGCTATAAAATCAAATAATGATAATGTACCACTCGTCTGCTTGAGAGGTTATTAAAATATATCCAGGAAAAATGTCAACAAAAATCAAAGAAAAAAGAGAAAGGATGAGAAATCAACACCTTTTCACTTTGTCAGTTTGTTTCTCAATGAAAGGAGAGAAAAGAAGTAGAAAATATCAACTGACTTGAGAAAGTATTAATCAAACATTTTAATGCAGGATTGATGAGAGACAAATACTTTTAAAAAATCTAGGTCACATGATGACAATGTTATATCAATACAAAATTTACTGACTTAATAAACTCCTTGTAATTAAGTGGAAAAATTGATGATAGTCTGTGTTAATACCAAGATCTGAAAAGGAAAAAAGAAAACTGTGATATTTGTTTTCAATATACAGGAAGCATTTTTACTTTCTACTTGTAAAATTATATTTTTATAATAAGATCTTACATTTAAATAGCACTTTGCAGTTTAGCAAATAAATCAATATATTGCTGTATATTGTCACCTTGCTTATGTAACTTATATGCAGAGTGCAGGTATGCTCAGTCACTTCACTCGTGTCAGACTCTTTGCAACACTATGGACTGTAGCCTGCCAGGCTTCTCTGTTCCTGAGGTATGTAGAGAATATCATGCAAAATGCTGAGCTGGATGAAGCAGAGGCTGGAATCAAGATTACAGGGAGAAATATTAGTAACTTCAAATATGCAGATGACACCACCCTTATGGCAGAAAGCAAAGAGGAACTAAAGAGCCTCTTGATAAAAGTGAAAGAGGAGAGTGAAAAAGCTGGCTTAAAACTCAACCTTCAAAAAACTATCATGGCATCTTGTTCCATCACTTCATGGCAAATATATGGGGAAACAAAGGAAATGGTGACAGACTTTATTTTCTTGGGCTCCAAAATCACTGCAGATGGTGACTGCAAGGTAAAGAAGCTTGTTCCTTGGAAGAAAAGTTATGACAAACTTAGCATATTTAAAAGCAGAGACATTACTTTGCCAACAAAGGTCCATATAATTAAAGCTATGGTTTTTCCAATAATCATGTGTGGATTTGAGAGTTGGGCCATAAAGAAGGCTGAACATTGAAGAACCGATGCTTTTGAACTGTGGTGTTGTGGAAGACTCTTGAGAATCTCTTGGACTGCAAGGAGATCAAACCAGTCAATCCTAAAGGAAATTAGTCCTGGATATTCTTTGGAAGGACTGATGCTGACCCTGAAGCTCCAATACTTTGGCTACCTGATGTAAGAAATTGACTCATTGGAAAAGACCCTGATGCTGGGAAATATTCAAGTCAAGAGGAGAAGCGGGGTGACAGAGGATAAGATAGTTGGCTGGCATCACAGACTCAGTGGACATGAGTTTGACCAGTCTCCAGGAGATGGTGAAGGACAGGGAAGCCTGCATACTGCAGTCCATGTGGCCGCAAAGAGTTGGACTCAACTGGGTGACTGAACAACAATATCCATTATCCAAAAGGACACACAGGAAAGCTGCTAATATGTGTGCATATTTAGTATAATTTAATCCATCATTGCCTACATAAACAAAATAGATTTTGAGATAAAAGAAAATGTGAAATCGCATTTTAATGATCATTTAATACACAAACATTTTAATGAGAAGGCAGAAACCATCCTTCATTTTTCGCTGTTATGTAGTTTCATAAACTGCTCTTTGAAAATCAGCTGAATGTATTATATCATGGAACTTTTTGTAGGGATTAGTATACTGTTTGAAACACAGGACAAACATATCTATCCAAAATACTTTACTGCTACTAAAATTACTTTGATATATTTGCTTAAAACTTTGGATGACTTAAACATAAATGAATCATTACAGATCGACAAAATTTTTAAGATGTCATGAATTTTAATATTTATAAAAATGTGGAATTAATGTAAATAAATTAGGAAAAACATAATAATAAAATTAATGCTGGTTTCATTGACTTATAAGACCACTGAAAATCAAAGTACATAAAAAAGTATAAAAATTTATTTTCAAAATTTATAAAAAATTATTTGAGTTGATTTACATTATCTAAACTGAAGAATTAGATGGAAGGGCTAAAATATGAGGAAATATTTTAACCATGTGAAATGATAAATGCAAATGACAGACTTAGAGCATTTCATTCTAGTGAATCATAAAGAAGTATATGGGGGAGCCTGGGGGGCTGCTGTCTATGGGGTCGCACAGAGTCGGACACGACTGAAGTGACTAACCAGCAGCAGCAGCAGTATTCTATTAAAAAGTTTAAATTTCTAAAACAAAGCATTTTCTGGATCTAGAATTATAATATTTTACTACAATATACACAGGTAGAATTAATTGAAATTTATGACAATTTAGTGACACGACGGGAAAGAGCTCAATGTTAGATACCAAATGCTGTTGTAAGTTTACCACTTTTTACTAATTTTGCAAAAATAACTTTAATGTTTTATTTATAATAAAATACAACCTGTAATTAAATATATGACATTAAAAATATATATGTATTTTTTTTTCATTTGAAGGTATATTATCTTGATTTCACTTTTTTAACCCTACTTCCTGTCAGTAAGTACTCTCAAGTCTGGTCTTTTCTAAACCTTTAACTATAGTATATTTTTGTTATTTTCAATATTCCTTCTTTAAAACAATTCTTACTCTAAAAAAACTCTCCCTTATCACTACAATAATGTTTACAACTGTTCACCTCAATATCACTATGGTTCCATTGTTATCCATACTCTACAGAGTACATTAGAAAATGTATGTCCTATCTTCTACCTTTCATAAATAACAGACTGAATTAATTTCCTCACTACACTTAATATTTTAAACTCATCTCAATTTTTAAAACCATACATAATTTTAAATAAATAATTTTGTGTTTTCTCTTATAAGTTTTTAAGTTATTCTAATATATTTTTGAATATATAACTATCAGAAGTAAAATAATGTTTTCTGCAATCAGTAAAGAAGCCTATATGAGGTAAGAATAACCTAAAGAATCTAAAGGAAACCCAAAGAAGTATAAAGTGTAACATATAGAACTTGGGATTAGGCATCAAATATGTTTCCAATAAACTCAGAACCTTGGTTGCTCTTTTAAAAAATATTTATCTTGTTTTAACCTAAATGTCTTTGTCCTTAAAAATATTAATAGCAATAGATCTTACCTAAAAGTGTGACTATGACAATGAACTAAAAACATAGATGTAGAAAATGTTATACCTTAAATAACTAGTGATCTATATATATTAGCCATTTTTTGTGGATTTTAATTTTCTTCCACTTTCAGTTGAAAGATTTAAAAACTATTTTCATTATAGATAGAAATGCAGGTGTAATAAATCACAAAGATCAATATTATTTATAGCAATACGTATTTTTTTTTATTTGATCATTCATCTCTCTAAGAAGAAACTTCACTCACTACTAAACACATCCTTTCTTTTTTAAGTCCTTTGAAAAAAAAAAGTGATCAGATCAGTGATGGTAGATGACATGAAATTGTGCTACTGTTTCTCCCATCCATTCATATTTGTCCATGCCTATTGCCAAAAAAGGTTCATCTAGTCAAGGCTATGGTTTTTCCTGTGGTCATGTATGGATGTGAGAGTTGGACTGTGAAGAAGGCTGAGCGCCGAAGAATTGATGCTTTTGAACTGTGGTGTTGGAGAAGACTCTTGAGAGTCCCTTGGACTGCAAGGAGATCCAATCAGTCCATTGTGAGGCAGATCAGCCCTGGGATTTCTTTGGAAGGAATGATGCTAAAGCTGAAACTCCAGTACTTTGGCCACCTCATGCAAAGAGTTGACTCATTGGAAAAGACTCTGATGCTGGGAGGGATTGGGGGCAGGAGGAGAAGGGGATGACAGAGGATGAGATGGCTGGATGGCATCACTGACTCGATGGACATGAGTTTGAGTGAACTCCGGGAGTTGGTGATGGACAGGGAGGCCTGGCGTGCTGCGATTCATGGGGTTGCAAAGAGTCGGACATGACTGTGCGACTGATCTGATCTGATCTGATTATCAAACTGTTATTTTTGTGCCTCATTTATATAGTTTCAATTCTCTAAGTTGTTGTTCAGTTACTAAGTCGTGTCCAACTATTTGCGACCCCATGGACCCCAGCACACCAGGTTTCCTTATTCTTCAGCAACTCCTGGAGCTTGCTCAAAGTCATGTCCATTCAGTGGGTGATGCCATCCAGTCTTCTCATCCTCTGCCGTCCCCTTCTCCTCCTGCCTTCAACCTCTCCCAGCGTCAGGGTCTTTTCCAGTAAGTCGGCTCTTTGTATCAGGTGGCCAAAGTACTGGGCCTTTAGAGTCAGCATCAGTCCTTCCAATGAATATTCAGGGTTGATTTCCTTTAGGATTGACTGGTTTGATCTCTTTGTTGTCCAAGGGATTCTCAGAAGTCTTTTCTAGCACTTTATTTTCAGACTAGACTCTACCATATTATAATCAGGCTGTTATATTCATATTCTTAACACACCAAGTTAACTGAATCACTGCTTAACTGAATTAACCACTCTAAACTATTACCACTATGAAGCAAATTATATTTGTTAAGAGAACCTATTTCTTATCAAAGACTCACAAATATAATTACATCTGTTTTTCTAGTATTATTTCTTACTTTCCCTCTGAAATAGATCCTATATATTAAATTTAATTAATCAATGTATTAGTTAATCTGGAAAGCATACAGTTCTCTAGGTTTTTATCTTTCATATCTCCTTTGCACTCAGAATTTTTTACACTACGACATTTCATAAATTGTTTATGGATTCTACTTTACCTGCTTTTGATATTTCACTGTTTCCTTATGGCCTCAAGTTCTTATGATGCCCCTACTTTTATGGCCTAAAAACTGATTCATCATTCTTATGCTGAAAAAACTCATCCTTCTATATTCTTATGGTACTAGATTCGTGTCATGCTTAATGACATATTTTATATTGAGAACTACATTAAGCTGTAAATATATATTTGTATAAACCTAGTTGTTATTATGGGGCTTCCCAGGTGGTTCAATGGTAGAGAATTTGCCTGTAATGCAGGAGATGTGGGCCCCATCCCTGGATGGGGAAGATCACCTAGAGGTGGAAATGGCAACCCACTCCAGTATTCTTGCCTGGAGAATCCCATGGGCAGAGGGGCCTGATGGCCAACACTCCAGGGACTCACAAAGAGTAGAGCATGCCTGAGTATGCATATAAAAAAATAAATTGTTTGTGTATGGTTTCAATTTTCTAAGGAATCAACTACTTTATCATTTTCAAACTAGCACCCAGATTACAGCATGTAACTAATCACATGCCAGAGTCCAGCTCCAGCAGCCAGGGAATCAGCCTGAAGGGGTGAGCAGTGTCGGCAGACGATGATGTAGCCTCTGACTCATAGTATGGAACTACGTGTTTATTTCAAGCTTCAGGTTCTCTTGTATACTTGGACAAAAGCATTAGGTCAGAGGTTTGACATTTTAGTTTTCCTCACCCGGATTTTTGTCTGCAGAAATCATTGTTGTCCTACAAACAGAATTCCTGCTTTAGCGATTCTCTCAGAATCAACTTTACAATCTATTATCTACTTTCTCTTATGTGTCCTATACTTAACTTGTGATTACATTGTAATTGAAAGATGATTCTGTGAATGTGCTGCACTCAATATGCCAGCAAATTTGGAAAACTCAGCAGTGGCCACAGGATTGGAAAAGGTCAGTTTCCATTCTAATCCCAAAGAAAGGCAATGCCAAAGAAAGCTCACACTACTGCACAGTTGCACTCATCTCACATGCTAGTAAAGTAATGCTCAAAATTCTCCAAACCACGCTTCAGCAATACATGAACCATGAACTTCCTGATGTTCAAGCTGGTTTTAGAAAAGGCAGAGGAACCAGAGATCAAATTGCCAACATCCACTGGATCATGGAAAAAGCAAGAGAGTTCCAGAAAAACATCTATTTCTGCTTTATTGACTATGCCAAAGCCTTTGACTGTGTGGCTCACAATAAACTGTGGAAAATTCTGAAAGAGATGGGAGTACCAGACCACCTGACCTGCCTCTTGAGAAACCTGTATGCAGGTCAGGAAGCAACAGTTACAACTGGACATGGAACAACAGACTGGTTCCAAATAGGAAAATGAGTACGTCAAGGCTGTATATTGTCACCCTGCTTATTTAACTTATATGCAGAGTACATCATGAGAAATGCTGGACTGGAAGAAACACAAGCTGGAATCAAGATTGCCAGGAGAAATATCAATAACCTCAGATATGCAGATGACACCACCCTTATGGCAGAAAGTGAAGAGGAACTAAAAAGCCTCTTGATGAAAGAGGAGAGTGAAAAAGTTGGCTTAAAGCTCAACATTCAGAAAACAAAGATCATGGCCTCCGGTCCCATCACTTCATGGAAAATAGATGGGGAAACAGTGGAAACAGTGTCAGACTTTATTTTTCTGGGCTCCAAAATCACTGCAGATGGTGACTGCAGCCATGACATTAAAAGATGCTCACTCCTTGGAAGGAAAGTTATGACCAACCTAGATAGCATATTCAAAAGCAGAGACATTACTTTGCCAACAAAGGTCTGTCTAGTCAAGGCTATGGTTTTTCCAGTGGTCATGTATGGATGTGAGAGTTGAACTGTGAAGAAGGCTGAGTGCCAAAGAATTGATGCTTTTGAACTGTGGTGTTGGAGAAGACTCTTGAGAGTCCCTTGGACTGCAAGGAGATCCAACCAGTCCATTCTGAAGGAGATCAGCCCTAGGATTTCTTTGAAGGAATAATGCTAAAGCTGAAACTCCAGTACTTTGGCCACCTCATGTGAAGAGTTGACTCATTGGAAAAGACTCTGATGCTGGGAGGGATTGGGGGCAGAAGGAGAAGGGGACGACAGAGGATGAGATGGCTGGATGGCATCACTGACTCGATGGACGTGAGTCTGAGTGAACTCCCGGAGTTGGTGACGGACAGGGAGGCCTAGCATGCTGCAAATCATGGGGTCGCAAAGAGTCGGACACGACTGAGCAACTGAACTGAACTAAACAGTAATTAGGTAACTATTTAGAACAGAGCTGTCTAATTGATTGCTCTGTAATAACAGCAATGTTCTATGTCTGCATTGTCCAATATGGTACCCGTAAGGGTATTTTGCCTGTTTAAACACTTGAAATGTGGCTAGTGTGACTGAGAAACTAAAATTTTAATTTATTTAATGTTAATAATTTTAAATTAACATAGCTGCACCTGGCTACTGGACAATGCAGAGCAGAACCAGAAAGTCAAGATGATTGCATTTAAGGGTAATAAAATAATGCCTGGATAACACATGTGCTATAAAACATATTAATTGACTTTGCTATGAATTATCTATGACTATAGACAGTGCCCTAGTATGGGCACTAGTTTATGCTTTTATTTTCTCAAGGAGAGAATACTATGGCCTGTTTTTCCCCTCCAAATTATATTTTAATTCACTTTAAAAATTCATGTACAATAAAAATTTACCTGTTTTTGTTGTAAAGTTCTATGAGTTTTGATAAAGACATATAGTTGTGTAAATACTAACTCAGCCAAGATATTGCATAATTCCATCACTGTAAAACTTTCTCATGTCCTTCTGTAGTCAACTTCATACAGGCTTTGTTACTGAATGCAGAATATGTTTTTAACTTCTGAGAATCAATTGTTCAAAAATATGTTGGAAAAATTTTTAAGAGTTCCCTAAAGAAGAAGGAAAACATCTTTGGAATTGATCATGAGAATTGGACCGTAAAGAAAGCTGAACGCTGAAGAATTGATGCTTTTGAACTGTGGTGTTGGGGAAGACTCTTGAGAGTCACTTGGACTGCAAGGAGATACAACCAGTCCATCCTAAAGGAGTTCAGTCCTCCGTGTTCATTGCAAGGACTGAGGTTGAAGCTGAAACTCCAATACTCTGGCCACGTGATGCAAAGAGCTGACTCATTTGAAAAGATCCTGATACTGGGAAAGATTGAGGGAAGGATGAGAAGGGGACGACAGAAGATGAGATGGTTGGATGGCATCACTGACTCAATGGGCATGAGCTTGGGTAAATTCCGGGAGTTGGTGATGGACAGGGAGGCCTGACATGCTGTGATTCATGGGGTCTCAAAGAGTCAGACACAACTGTGCAACTGAACTGAACTGAATGAGGAAATATAAGGACATTGATTAAATGATATCTGAGAAAGACAGATAACAAACTGTTTACAAACTGTTATTGGCAAAGTACAAATGTCAAAGGAAGGGATGAATGATTTATTTTGTGCAAGGGAATATTCTGAAACAGTGTAATGAAAAGGCAAAATTTGCCTTTCATAACATATAGTGGATAATTGATGTAGCCATTCATTTAGAATGAATCTCCAGTGCTTGTAGAAATTAAATAATAAAATAATAGGCATTCCTTTAATTAATGGCAGTCTAATTATTTTCCTAGAACTTGCTTTAAAATGCCAAGATGATCAGAAAAGAAATATTTTAAAATTCTGCTTCAAGTCATTTTTAAGTTAATTGGATAGTGAAAAATTACTAGGCCAGGATATGGGATACATTGGAGACCTAGTAGATTGATTATTCAGGTCATGGGAATTATTGCTTTTCTGGGCTTTAACAGTTCAGTGGGAATCAGCTTTATTGCTAACCAAGTAATAGAACTGCAGACACTGATCAACACTTTTGAACACTTCATGAGGCTATAAGCATCAGAAATTGAAATCTTGGTACTTAATAAATTATGGATGAGCTCTATATATTAAAATAAAAAATCTCTACATTGGATTAGGACCCATAAAGGATGTACCTTAGGAGTAAATAAGAATTTTCTTACAATGCAGACCCTCACAAACACTGTCTCAATTTGGTGGTTCTTCAACAAGTTAAAAACAGAATTTCTATATGATCCAGCAATTTCACTCTTGGATATATATTCAAGAATTAAGAATAGGTATTCAAATAAATATTTGTACACAGATATTGATAACAGCAGTAATCACAATAGCCAAAATGTTGAAACAACCCAAACATCACACAGATATTGATAACAGCACTAATCACAATAGCCAAAATGTTGAAACAACCCAAACATCTATCACCAAATGGATAAATAAAATGCAGTATATCCATACAACAAAATATTATTCAATCCCCAAAAGGAATCAAGACTGATACATACTTCAGCATGGGTAAACCTCAAAAACATTATTCGAAATGAAGGAAAACAGACATAGAAGGTCACATACTATACAATTCCATTTACATAAAATACAAAAAATAATTAAATTCATAGAGACAGAAAGCAGATTAGTGGTTATCAGGGCTGGTGGCAAAGAGAGGTGGAGGGTGACTGTTTAATGGATGTGGGTCTTCTTTTTGGGTGATGGAATGTTTTAGAATGAGATGGAGTAATAATTGCACAACACTGAATGCACTGATGCTAGTGAACTGTACATTTTAACATGGTTAATTTTATGTTATGTAAATTTTATCTCAACAAAAAAGAAAAACAAAAGCAAAAACAGTAGGCAAAATTAAACATATGACTACCATATAAGCAAGAAATTGTACTCCTAGGCATTTAATTCAAAGAAAGAAATATATTATGTTCACACTATTCTATACACAAATATTCATATCAGCTGAAAACTATCTAGCTTCATTCAGTGGATGATGGGTTAAACCAAGTTGTGGTATACTTGTACTGTGGAACACTATTCAACAATATAAAAGAATAATCATTGATGCATGCTGTAGCACAAATGAATTTCCATAAAATTTTGCTGACTGAAAAATATTGACTACATACTTTATGATTCCATTTATATAACATTTTATATTATTTTATATGCAGAGTTAAGGGATAGGGAGTAGAGTTTAGGAAGGATGTTCAGTGAGTATAAAAAGACAACATAATGTATCATTGAACTGATAGAATTGTTTTGCCTTTATTGTATCAATGTCAATATCTTGGTTGTGGTATTGTATAAAAGTGAAAGTGTTAATAGCTCTGTCATGTCCAACTCTTTGCAACCCCATGGACTGTAGCCTGTCAGGCTCCTCTGTCCATGGGATTCTCCAGGCAAGAATACTGAAGTGGGTTGCCATCTCCTCCTCCAGGGGATCTTCCTGACAGAGGGATTGAACCCATGTCTTCTGTGTCTCCTATCTCCTTCATTGGCAGGCAGATGGAAAGTCCAGGAAATATTGTATAGTTTCACAAAATGTTACCAGTGTGGTAAACTCATTAAGGGTACATAGGAATCTTTTTTGTGTTATTTCTTACAACTCCATGCATTTTACAATTATCTCAAAATAAGTTTAATTTTAAAAAATTTACACCAACTCTTGCCATAAATATGAAAAAGAATACTCCCCTATCTATTTTAAGTCCAGGTTAACTTCAAAGATGAGAGTATTACAAGAAAGGATAATTACAGGTCATGAACATACTTGAAAGACACTTAACAAAATAGCAAAGTAAAATCAGACCTATATCTAAAATAGTTTTATCTTATTACCAAATTGGTTACAAAATTAACCAAGAGAGTAAAATTGGTTTAACACTTAAAAAGTAGTCAGTCATACAATCCAACACAGTGGCAGAATAAAGGATATAACCCATACAATCATTTCAATAAATGTGACAAAACTATTTAATAAAGTTCAACATATGCTCATAGTTTAAAAACATATCAAGTTACATATGTGGCTTCTAAATGTAACAAGTAAAAGAATTCAGCAAAAACCATATTTAAGAGTGTATATTTAAAACTATTCTTTTGGAGCTCTAGAAAAGAGCAGGAATGACCATTCATCACTTTTATTCAATGCTTTTCTATTCAATTAAATAATACTAAGTAAACAAAGTGTAAGTATCAGGAAGGAATAAATAATATGGCCATAATTTCATAAAATTCTGTATTTAAAATTAAAGAAATGCAGGTACATTATTAGAATTAATAAGTTCTTGCTTTTGGAAGACTCAGAATTATTCCAAGGCTGATCATAAGGTGGCTATCACTGGCAATCCAGGTTATCTGTTTTTCTTTTTCTTTTTTTTTTTGGTTATGTCCCATAAGAAAGGAAGTTTCATAATAATGAGAAAGTCTTTCTCAAAAGACTCTGGCAAATTTTCTCTTATTAAAGCTTTTTAAATTGTGTAACATAGCTTGCATGTATACAAAAGAGTACAAAGCAAAAAATGTACAGTTTAATTACTCAAAGTGAACTTCTGTGTAACAAGCATTTAGGTTAAGAAATAAAACAACTTGACCTCTCAAGAAATATTTGCCTCCTCTTCAACATTATTGAGATTCTTAAAGAGCTTTTTCTTAATGCAAGTATATCTATTGATACTCTTCATACTGAAAGCAAAAAATATATATTTAATTCTTAACTCAGTTAGTAATAATAGAAAACCCATTGTATTTTCACAAAAATTGATATCTCTTATAAAAATAAAAAATGATGACATTTCCAGGACAATAAAAAGCTAGTGAGATAAGTAATGCAGATTTACATATATATATGTGTGTGTGTGTATATATATATATATATATATATATATTTATTTATTTACTTAACTGTTGGCTGAGAAGACAATTTTAATTTGTTCCTTAGATTGTAATATATGGAAAAAGTAGGGTTGCTACAAACATGTACTTTAAAATGGAAAGTATTTTAATAGTCTTTTTAGATAATAGTGGATATTCTTTTATGATACTAAATCAAATTCAACTTGTAATTTCTTCAAAGTAAATTTCAATGTAGACTTTTAAAGCTTATCGTTAAACTTTAGTACTTTTTTATGTTAAAATTTGTTTGTGTAGTTTGCATTTTGAAGGAATATTTTACCCATAAGTAATTCAGAACATTATGGACTGGTCATTCAGGAAATATTGGTTCACTGATTATTTGTTCCAAATGTTATCATTCTACATTTAGAAATTTCAAAGTAAAATTATATTTTTGCTGATGTCACTGCTGATTTAATTAGAAGTTTTTAAGAATCAGGAAGCCAACCTCAAGGTGATATGTACAAGTTTTACAATTTTATTTAATTTTCTCTTAAAACCTTAAATTTTATCATTTAATATAAATATTGTCATTTGTTTTCCTTGAAGTGGCATGCTCATTTTGCTCATTTTTAAGAAAATGTTCACCAAATGCTGAAGTCTTAATAACCACAATTTGCCTCCCATTTTCTTTGCAAGGAATACTTTCTTAAAAATCCATTTTTTAAAAAGATGCACTTAATGTTACTTAATCAAGTGAATAAATATTACCAGTTTATCGTAGGTGAAATTGACATTTTATTTTCTCTGCAAGTGACTGCTGTTACAATTCAGTGCCACTAATTTGTACAATTACTTTTACTCACTATTGCTTTTGCACCATTAGTACAGTGTCAAAGAAGTGAAAATAGCAAACAACACCAAAGTCTTATTACGAAAATAGTCTTAATCTCCATGATCTGCAGACTAGGTGTGAAAAAATTTCATAGCGCAGCCAGAAATAAAGCAAGAAATACTTTCATAGTGATAAACTCCTTATCAGCCTCCAGGTACATTTCAACTGTGTATATAAGATCCTTCTTAGCGTTCATTCTGTTGACATTTTGTAGTTGGAAAAAAGATGGTATATAAATTCTGTGGCTTCTTTAGAAACATTCAATCAAATGTTTATTTTTTAGACAATTGGAGTCTGCTGCTGCTGCTAAGTCGCTTCAGTCGTGTCCGACTCTGTGCGACCCCAGAGACAGCAGCCCACCAGGCTCCCCGTCCCTGGGATTCTCCAGGCAAGATTGGAGTCTAGGAACTTCAGTCTTTTCATTGGTAAATATTTAACATTTTCAGAGTACAAAGAACAGCAGTGAGGGAATAAAAAGAAGAAATTTAAATGCTAAAAGCTATGTTCAACAATTATGCAGTTTATACTACTTACAAAAAAAAAAAACAAAAACACCCTGTAACAGGTAAATAACATTTTTTTATAATTTTGAATGCTTATGTTCATCCATAAATATGTAATTTTACAGGAAATAAAGAATGATACAATTCATCATGACAATGTGAATATGATACTAATGTTTAGAACCTTTAGTTTTCTTTCCTTAATCAAAGAGTACTCCTACTTTAAAAACATCTTTTTTTATGTCATTGAAGTGTTTACTAGGAACCAGTGTTAAACACAGGTGACCCTATGAAATGGATAGGCATAAAAGATTGAAGTGTACATGACACTGTTCATTCTAACAGCTTGTTTTTATTCACAGAAATGTAACAGAAAAACTGACTATACAGATAGGAATTTCAGAGTTACTGAAAGACTTTGAGGACAAGCAGTCTGAAATACTCATCTGTTAATGAAATGGAGATTCTCAAGATGGTTAAGAAAGACATACTCAGATTAGTTAAATGTCCCTGGGCTCTATCTGAAGACAGAAATGAACAAAGTAAAAGTCCAGTACCCATGAAAACAATTTTCATTCAAAATACTACAGAACGTCAATACCACCACCAAAACAGTTATTTATAGTTTATGAAGCATTGGCTTTCAATAGGGGAATACCTCAGTGGCCTGAGGGTGGATTTATTATTATAATATCTATGGGAATTATGTTATTTTTAACAGTTATTAGGTGAATTATGTTGAAAGTGGTTCAGGAGAAGGCAATGGCACCCCACTCCAGTACTCTTGCCTGGAAAATCCCATGGACGGAGGAGCCTGGTAGGCTGCAGTCCATGGGGTTGCTAAGAGTCCTGAGCGGCTTCACTTTCACTTTTCCCTTTCATGCACTGGAGAAGGAAATGGCAACCCACTCCAGTGTTCTTGCCTGGAGAATCCCAGGGACAGGGGAGCCTGGTGGGCTGCTGTCTATGGGGTCGCACAGAGTCAGACACGACTACAGTGACTTAGCAGCAGCATGTTGAAAGTGGTTAAATTAAGTACAATGCTTATCATTAAAGTAAAATAATTATCAATTGATTATATCATTTCAACCTAAAAATGTTCCTTTTCTAAAATGTAAATATATTTTATATGTAATATTATATTAGTTTCAAGTATACTACACAAAATTTTATATCTGTATAAATTATGAAATGATTACCATGTTAAATTCAATAACTATCTTTCCCCATACAAAGTTATTATGATATTATTTACCACATTCCTTATGCTATATATTCATCTCCAACTTATTTATGATATAATTGGAAGTTGGCACCTCTTAATCTGCTATACCTATTTCACCCAATTCCCTGTGCCCTTCCTCTGGCATCTGGCATTTGTTCTATCTATGAGTCTTCCTTTTGTTTAGTTTATTTTCTTTCTTTTGTTTATTGGTTTGTTTCACTTTTCAGATTTCATATATAAGTGAAATTTTATGTGGCATTTGTCTTTCTCTGACTTATTTCACTTAGAATAATACCCTCTAGATCTATCCATGTTATCACAAATGTCAATGTTGTTTTTTTAGCTACTGATTAAGTATGTATATTGATACATTTTTCCTTATCCATCATCTATCAGTGGACATTTGGTTGCTTCCATGTCTTGGCTATTGTAAATAATGCTGAAATGAACTTTGAAGTGCTTGTATTTTTTTCTTTTCTGAGTCAGTGTTTTGTTTTGTTTTTCTCTCTTTGTGTATATATACACAGAAGTAAAAATGTTGTCTCATATAGTAACTTTAGGGCTTCCCAGATGGCTCAGTGGTAAATAATCCACTTGCAGGAGATGCAGGAGATATGGGTTTGATCTCTGGGTTGGGAAGATTACCTGGAGGAGAAGATGGCAATCCACCCCAGTAGTCTTGTCTGGAGAATCCCATGGAGAGAGGGGCCTGGTGGGCTACAAGTCCATAGGGTTGCAAAGAAATGGACATGACTGAGTGACTGAGCGTGCATTCATAGCAACTTCGATTTTAGTTTTTGAGGAACCTCCATGTTTGCCATTGCAACTTCAACAAACTAGAATCTCACCAAAAGAGTATGAAGATTCTCTCTTCCTCACATCTTCACCAACACTTGTTAATTGTTATATTTTGATGAAAGTTCTTCTGACATAAGTGAGGAGGTATCACATTGTAGTTTTGATTTGCGTTCTCCCAATAATTAGTGATGTAGATCATCTTCTCATGTATCTCAGCCATCTGTATATCTTTGGAACAGTATCTATTTAGGTCCTCTGCCCATTTTACAAATCAGGTTGTTTGTTTTTGATGCAGAGTTGTATGAGTTCTGTGTATATCTTGGCTATTAACCTCTTATTTGACATGTCATTTGCAAATATCTCCCATCACTGGTGGTTTCCTTTTCTATGCAAAGGTTTTCTGTTTGATTTATCACCATTTGCTAAATTTGCTTTTGTTTTCTTGGCCTGAAGAGACATACCTGAAATATATTGCTAATTCCAGTGTCAAAAAACATCCTGTCTGTATTTTCTTTGGTTTTAGGTTTTCAGCTCTTGCATTTAAGTTTTAAAAATCCATTTCAAATTATTTCTGTATATTCTGTGAAAAAGTCATCCATTTTTACTCTTTTGCATGTATTGTATAGCTTTCCCAAAACCACTATTGAAGAGGTTTTCTCCATATTGTATATTCTTGCCTTAACCATAACTATAACCATCTTGCCTCTTTCCCTTGGCAACATAATTCTGCTAAAAGAAAAGGGGGCTATCAGAGAGTCATTTCATAGGCAGGTTGATAAGAAGTCTAGGGGTCCCCAAGGAGAGAGGGGTCTGGAATTCTCAAGGAGGAAGAAAGCACAAACTTTTTTTTCCTCTACATTCCTTAGGATTATGTATCTTGCCTGAGGACAGTCTCTGGATTAAACCTGGCTAATCATGTTATCTTAAAATGTAAATTATTGGAGTAGGTCTGGTCTTTACAAGGATTATATAACAATAATGTATCCTGCCTGAAGGCAGTCTCTGGACTAAACCTTCTAGCTAATCCTATTATCTTAAAATGTAAATTATGGGAGTAGGTCTGGTGAGATCTTTACAACCTCCAGACATTCTTTGGATTAATTGGAGAGTATATATCAAATCCCTTATGATTATACAGTGGAAGTGAGAAATAGATTTAAGGGACTAGATCTGATAGATAGAGTACCTGATGAACTATGAACGGAGGTTTGTGAGATTGTACAGGAGACAGGGATCAAGACCATCCCCATGGAAAAGAAATGAAAAAAGCAAAATGGCTGTCTGGGGAGGCCTTACAAATAGCTGTGAAAAGAAGAGAAGTGAGAAGCAAAGGTGAAAAGGAAAGATATAAGCATCTGAATGCAGAGTTCCAAAGAATAGTAAGGAGAGATAAGAAAGCCTTCCTGGATGATCAATGCAAAGAAATAGAGGAAAACAATAGAATGGGAAAGACTAGAGATCTCTTCAAGAAAATTAGAGATATCAAGGGAACATTTCATGCAAAGATGGGCTCCATAAAGGACAGAAATGAAATGGACCTAACAGAAGCAGAAGATATTAAGAAGAGGTGTCAAGAATACACAGAAGAACTGTACAAAAAATATCTTCATGACCCAGATAATCACGATGGTCTGATCACTCACCTACAGCCAGACATCCTGGAATGTGAAGTCAAGTGGGCCTTAGAAAGCATCACTACGAACAAAGCTAGTGGAGGTAATGGAATTCCAGTTGAACTCTTTCAAATCCTGAAAGATGATGCTGTGAAAGTGTTGCACTCAATATGCCAGCAAATTTGGAAAAGTCAGCAGTGGCCACAGGACTGGAAAAGGTCAGTTTTCATTCCAATCCCAAAGAAAGGCAATGCCAAAGAAAGCTCACACTACCGCACAGTTGCACTCCTCTCTCACGCTAGTAAAGTAATGCTCAAAATTCTCCAAGCCAGGCTTCAGTGAAATTCCAGATATTCAAGCTGGTTTTAGAAAAGGCAGAGGAACCAGAGACCAAATTGCCAACATCTGCTGGATCATCAAAAAAGCAAGACAGTTCCAGAAAAACATCTATTTCTGCTTTATTGACTATGCCAAAGCCTTTGACTGTGTGGATCAAATTAAACTGGAAAATTCTGAAAGAGGTGGGAATACCAGACCACCTGACCTGACTCTTGAGAAGGCTGTATGCAGGTCAGGAAGCAACAGTTAGAACTGGACATGGAACAACAGACTGGTTCCAAATAGGAAAGGAGTACGTCAAGGCTGTATATTGTCACCCTGATTATTTAACTTCTATGCAGAGTACATCATGAGAAACGCTGGGCTGGAAGAAGCACAAGCTGGAATCAAGATTGCTGGGAGAAATATCAATAACCTCAGATATGCAGATGACACAACCCTTATGGCAGAAAGTGAAAAGAAACTAAAAAGCCTCTTGATGAAAGTGAAAGAGGAGAGTGAAAAAGTTGGCTTAAAGCTCAACATTCAGAAAACAAAGGACATGGCATCTGGTCCTGTCACTTCATGGCAAATAGATTGGGAAACAGTGGCCGACTTTATTTTTGTGGGCTCTAAAATCACTGCAGGTGGTGATTGTAGCCATGAAATTAAGAGACGTTTACTCCTTGCAAGGAAAGTTATGACCAACCTAGATAGCATATTGAAAAGCAGAGACATTACTTTGCCAACAAAGGTCCGTCTAGTCAAGGCTATGGTTTTTCCAATGGTCATGTATGGATGTGAGAGTCGGACTGTGAAGAAAGCTGAGCGCTGAAGAATTGATACTTTTGAACTGTGATATTGGAGAAGACTCTTGAGAGTCCCGTGGACGGCAAAGAGATCCACCCAGTCCATTCCAAAGGAGATCAGTCCTGGGTGTTCTTTGGAAGGACTGATGCTAAAGCTGAAACTCCAATACTTTGGCGACCTCTTGTGAAGAGTTGACTCGTTGGAAAAGACTCTGATGCTGGGAGGGATTGGGGGCAGGAGGAGAAGGGGATGACAGAGGATGAGATACCTGAATGGCATCACCGATTCGATGCACATGAGTTCGGGTGAACTCCGGGAGTTGGTGATGGACAGGGAGGCCTGATGTGCTGTAATTCATGGGGTCGCAAAGAGGTGGACACAACTGAGCGACTGAACTAACTGACTGATATAACTCTGTTGCTAACACTAGCAAGGGGGTACTCTTTCTACCCGCTTCTGATGTCTATGTCATAATTTGGGGGCTTATTTCTGGGCTCTTTATTCTGTTCCATTAATCTATGTATCTGATTTTGTGCCAGTAATATATTGTTTTGTTTATTATAGTTTGTAGTAGTTTGAAATCAAGGAGTATATATCTCCAGCTTTTTCTTTTCTCTCTTAATGTTATTTTGGCTATTCAGGGTTTGTGTTTCCATAAAATTTGTTCTAGCTCCATGAAAAATGTCATTGATGTTTTGATAAGGATTACATTTAATCCATAGACTGTCTTCAGGAATATGGTCATTTTAACAATATTCATTCTTCTAAACTATGATACATCTTTTTTACTTGTCTAGTTAAATTTCTTTCATCAGCGTCATATAGTTTTCTGAATATAAGTCTTTTACCTTTTTGGTTAGATTTATCCCTAGGTGTTTTATTCTTTCTTATACAATTTTAAATGGAACTGTCTTCTTAATTTCTCTTTCTGATAGTTTGTTGTTAGTGTAGAGGAAAACAACAGATTTCTGCATATCAGTTTTGTATCCTGCATATGTTCGTCTACAGTTTTGTTTTGTGTTTTCTTTCCTCTTCTTTTATTTCCTTAAAGGAACATGAATCTCCATGGAGTAGAAAATACATTATGTTACTCTTTGTGTATTTGTTGTGCTTAGGTATATAGTGTTCACAAACTCTGCTTAGCTCTTTCCCTCACCTGGATTTCATGACTGAACAAAAAAGAACAATGAAAAGAAGCTCTGAAATGTCACTTATATAAGTATTATTTGTCACATAGAAGAGTATAAAAGCACAGAATAAAATGATAGTAATTTAATATAATACAAAAGAAGCTGATACCAATATTGCTTCTCATATTTTTGATTTTGAAAAATGCTTCTTGGTTGAAATTCATACATAAAACTGAAATTAAACTAAGAATGAATATCAATTAAATGTGTAATACCTTTATTTCACTTGTTTTCATATGGTCATTTTGGTATCTACCCTCTGAGCCATAATCCTTTCGACCATGTCAAGTAAAAAAGAAAATATAATCTTTTTCAAGTAAAAATTCTGCATATACAGTATTAATAACACATCCAACTAGCTTTGGGGTTTCTTTAATGAAAGTGATCCTTAATATGATTTCGCCTTTTCAAAATAGTGTTGACTAAAGTAGCCTAGGGAACCACTTCCTAATTGCTTCTGTACAATGCAGAATGCTATTTCATTTGTTGCACAGTAAACAGTACAGGCTTATTATAATGATTTGGCAGAATGTCATACCACGACTATTTAACTTGTTGTTTGTCTTCTTGTTATTGTAATGTTCTACCTTCTTATGCAACACAATGTTTGGGAGCTCTATGGACAAAAGCAAATGTATTTTTCATGCTCAATGTCTGAGAGTTTCAAAAATATTGAATTTCTTCTGCTATTTATTACTTATTGTGAATGAGTGAAGTCACTCAGTTGTGTCCAACTCTTCGTGACCCCATGGACTGTACCAGGCTCCTCTGTCCATGGGATTCTCCAGGCAAGAGTAATGGAGTGGGTTGCCATTTCCTTCTTCAGGGGATCTTCCTGACCCAGGGATTGAACCTGGGTCTCCCACATTGGAGGCAGACACTTTAATCTCTGAGACACCAGGGAAGACTTATTACTTATTAAGTATGAATAAATCTAAGAAGCCTGCAAGCACAAGTAAATGCCTCAGTATGTATGCAAATAATGATTTATTAGTAATATAAGCTATCCAAAATGACATCAGAGATATGCTATGAACAGAAGTAATTAAATACCAACAGAACATATATATATTTAAAATACTGGCATGTGAGAGTATTATATGCAAAAATGTTGGCTAATTTTAAACTATGTGGGAGACTCAGAAGGTGTTCCTCCTGAATTTTAAACATGGAGGAAAATCTTGATTCTTTCTATATTCACAGAATGATTAACCTGTTTTGGTAATTTGAATATGCTTTTTGGGGGAAGGAATAATCCATTTAGTCTTAAGATGTAATGATAAGTAATACTGAAATAGGATCTCTGCTTTCTAAGTTTAGACAGTACACTGATCCTAGAATTTCTTATGACTAATTTTTGTGAATAAAATTTTAAGTTTTGCTCTCCCCCCAAAGTGAGTTATATAAAAGTTATTTTGTATCTACACTGTGGATTTTTATGTGTTCAAACTGGCAATGGTCATGTGAGAATAACTGCAATAAATTACGGGAAAGGATAAATGAGGGTTTCTTTATTAAACTTATAAGTTACTCATGAAAGTACCTCCCAACATAGCTGAAGCATGAAGTAAAAAATTTAACCTACAAAGTGAGCAGGTGATAGTTCAGAATAAAACAAGCTTGGGGGAAAAAAAAAGAGAGAGAGAGAGAGAGAAAGACCAGTATTTTTAAAATGTGTACATTCCTGGAGGAGGTCATCACTAGCCCCACCATAGAGTCGTCAAGCAGACAACCCACAAACTGGAGAACAATAATACCAAAGAAATTCTCACACTGTTCCAAAAGTTCTAAGGCCCACAACAGATTTCCCAACCTGGGATCTGGCAAAGGGAATGAGAACCCTCAGGGAATTTTACTTGGAAGGCCACTGGGATTTGATTACAGAAGTTCCACATAACTGGGGAAACAGACTCTTGGAAGGAACAAACAAAGTCTTGTGTGCACCAGGATCCAGGAGAAAGGAGCAGTGACCCCACAAGAGACTGAACCAGACTTGCCTGTGAGTGTTCAGGAGTCTCCAGTGGAGGCGTGGGCTGACAATAGCCTGCTGCAGAGTCAGAGGCACTGAATACAATAGTCCTGGGAGCTGCAGCATGCTGGCATAAATTCTTTTGTAGAAAGTCGCAATTACTGTCATTGGCCTAAGGCCAAACTACGAGGAGGGAATACAGCCACACCAGTCAACAGAAAGTTGGACTAAAGATTTACTGAGTATGACCCCACCCATCAGAGTAAGACCCAGCTTTCCCCACAGCCAGTACCTCCTATCAGGAAGCTTCAATCAATAAGCCTCTTCTTATTGGTCAGAGGGCAGACAGAATGAAAACCACAATCACAGAAAACTAACCAAACTGATCATTTGCATCACAGTGTTGTCTAAACTCAATAAAACTATGAGCCATGCCTGTAGGGCCACCCAAGACAGATGGGTCATGGTGGAAAGTCCTGACAAAATGTGGTCACTGGAGAAGGGTATGGCAAACCACTTCAGCATTCTGGCCTTGAAAACCCCATGAACAGTATGAAAAGGCAGAAGATATGACACTGACAAAAGAACTTCCCAGGTTGGTAGGTACACAACATGCTACTGGAGAAGAGTGAAGAAATAGAGGTTGAGCCAAAGTGAAAACAATGCCCAGTTGTGGATATGTCTGGTGGTGAAAGTAAAGCCTGATGTTGTAAGAATAATATTGCATAGGAACCTGGGTTATTAGGCCCTTGATTCAAGGCAAATTGGAAGTGGTTAAACAGGAGATGGCAAGAATGAACCTCAACATTTTATGAATCAGTGAACTAAAATGGACTGGAATGGGTGAATTTAACTCAGATGACCATTATATCTACTACTGTGGACAAGAATCCCTTAGAAGAAATACAGAGGTCTCATAGTTAACAAAGAGTCAAAAATGCAGTACTTGGATGCAATCTCAGAAATGACAGCATGGTCTCTGTTCATTACCAAGGCAAGCTATTCAGTATCACAGCAATCCAAGTTTATGCCCTGGCCAGTAATGCTGAATAAGCTGAAGTTGAACGGTTCTATGAAGATCTACAAGACCTTCTAGAACTAGCACCAAAAACAGATGTTTTTTTCATCATAGGGCCGTGAAATGCAAAAGTAGGAAGTCAAAAGATACCTGTAGTAACAGGCAAATTTGGCCTTGGAGTACAAAATGAAGCAGGGCAAAGGCTAACAGAGTTCTGCCAAGAGAACACACTGGTCATAGCAAACACCCTCTTTCAACAACACAAGAGACAACTCTACACATGGACATAACCAGAAGGCCAATACTGAAATCAGATCGATTATATTTGCAGCCTAAGATGGAGAAGCTCTACACAGTCAGCAAACATAAGACCAGGAGTTGTCTGTGACTCTAACCACGAACTCCTTGCTGCCAAATTCAGACTTCAACTGAAGAAAAATGGGAAAACCACTAGACCATTCAGGTATGATCTAAATCAAACCTTTTATGATTATACAGTGGAAGTGACAAATAGATTTAAGGGATTACATCTGATAGACTGTCTGAATAAATATGGGTGGAGATTTGTAACATTGTACAGGAAGCTACAATCAAAACCAAACTTGAGAAAAAGAAATGAAAAAAGACAAAATTGTTGTCCAAGTAGGTCTTACACATAACTGAGAAAAGAAGAGAAGCAAAATGCAAAGAAGAAAAGAATATATACTCATCTGAATGTGGAGTTCCAAAGAATAGCAAGAAACATGAAAAGCCTTCCTCAGTGATCAGTGCAAAGAAATAGAGGAATGCAATAGAATGGGAAAGACTAGAGATCTTGTCAAGAAAATTAGATATACCAAGGGAATATTTCATGCAAAGATGTGCACAATAAAGGATAGAAATTGTATGGAACTGACAGAGCAGAAGATATTGAGAAGAGGTGGCAACAATACACAGAAAAACTATACAAAAAATATTTTAATGACCCAGATAACCACGATGGTGTGATCACTCACCTAAGCCAGGCATTCTAGGGTGCAAAATTATTTGGGCCTTAGGAAGCATCATTATGAACAAAGCTAGTGGGGGTGATGGAATTTCAGCTGAGCTATTTCAAACCCTAACAGATGATGCTGTGAAAGTGTTGCACTCAATGTGTCAGCAAAGTTGGAAAACTCAGCAGTGGCCACAGGACTGTAAAAGGTCAGTTTTCATTCCAATCCCAAAGAAACACAATGCCAAAGAATGTTCAAACTACTGCACAGTTGCACTTATCTCACACACTAGCATAGTAAAGGCCCTAAATTCTCCAAGAGAGGCTTCAACAGTAGGTGAACTGAGAACTTCCAGATGTTCAAGCTGGATTTAGAAAAGACAGAGGAACCAAAGATCAAATTGCCAATATCTGTTGGATCATACAAAAAGCATGAGAATTCCAAAAGAAAACCACTTATGCTTTATTGACTCCCTAAAGCCTTTGTGTGGAGCACAACAAATTGTGGAAAATTCTTAAAGAAATGGGAATACCAGACCACCTTACCTGCCTCTTGAGAAATCTCTATGTAGGTCAAGAAACAAAAGTTAGAACTAGACATGGAACAACAGACTGCTTCCAAATTGGGAAAGGAGTATGTCAAGGCTGTATATTGTCACCCTGCTTATTTAACTTATATGCAGAGTACATCATGTAGAAGCCGGGCTGGAAGAAGCAGAAGCTGGAATCAAGATTGCAGGGAGAAATATCCATAGCCTTAGATATGCAGATAACATCACCCTTAGGGCAGGAAGTGAAGAGAAACTAAAGAACCTCTTGATGAAGGTGAGAGAGGAGAGTGAAAAAGGCTGGCTTAAAATTCAACATTCAAAAAATGAGGATCATGGTATCCAGTCCTGTCACTTCATGGCAAATAGATGGGGAAACAATGAAACACTGAGAGACTTTCTTTTCCTGGGCTCCCAAATCACTGCAGATTGTGACTGCAGCCATGCAATTAAAAGATGCTTGATCCTTGAAAAAAAAAGCAATGACAAACCTAGAGAGTATATTAAAAAGCAGAGACATTACTTTGCCAACAAAGGTCAGTATAGTCAAAGCTATGTTTTTCCAAGAATCATGTATGGATGTGAGAGTTGGACCGTAAAGAAGGCTAAGCATGAAAAATTGATACTTTTGAACTGTGATGTTGAATTCTCTTGAGAGTCTCTTGAACTGCAATGAGATCAAACCAGTGAATCCTAAAGGAAATCAATCCTGAATATTCATTGGAAAGACTGATGCTTAGTCTCAAATATTTTGGCCACCTGATATGAAGAGCTGACTCATTTGAAAAGACCCTGATGCTGGGAAAGACTGAACACAGAAGTAGAAGGGGGCGACAGGGG
Organism: Bos grunniens; assembly: GCF_055505025.1. Taxonomy (NCBI): domain Eukaryota; kingdom Metazoa; phylum Chordata; class Mammalia; order Artiodactyla; family Bovidae; genus Bos; species Bos grunniens. Next base: position 108,476,235 of record NC_141165.1, read on the forward strand.
ATGAGATGGTTGGATGACATCACCGATTTAATGGACATAAGTTTGAGCAAGCTGTGGGAGATGATGAACTACGGGGAGGCCTGGCGTGCTGCAGTCCATGGGGTCACAGAGTCAGACATGACTGAGTGACTGAATAACAAGACTGAACTATGGTTGGTTATGCTTTGAGTCAAAAATAAATCTTTATTTTGTAAAGTCATTGGAAACAATGGATAGATAAAAACAAAAGAGAGAAAAAATATTCTAGACAGTTGAGACATGGATCCAGAATACTAAGAGATAGAGGGATAGATGAAGTGCACAGGAAAGAAAAAAAAAAGGAAAGACACTAGACAGAGGATTCTTCTAGGGATAGCCAAAAGGGTAGACCTGAAACTGAAATAAGAAAAAGGAAGCAAATAGTGCTAAATTCTATTAACATTTCCTAATTTCTAAAGTTTATGCTAGTTTTATATTATTTTTTATATGTAAAGTTTTATATTATTTTTTATATGTAAAAATACTCTGTGATATATCTTATCATCATTTTAATAATTATTGTGACTCAGAGACTTTAAATAACTGCAACAGAAAAAAAAAAATTAAGGGAAGTTGAGATTCAAAAGCTTACTTTTATCCCATTTAAAAAAAACCAAAATGTCTAGTTTAAAGAAAGTGTGACACGTAAGGAAATGTTTCAAAGTCCAGTTAGTTAAGGAGGAAAACCTGGGTAAAGCTATAGTTCTAGTCAGTGTTACATAAAGTGAAATGAATAGTTGTATCCTTTGAACAGGTAAGTAATGGCTTCATCATAGTGACTTGAGAATATGCTAGAAAGTTGACTTTATTAAATACTTTATATAAAAAGTGTTGTGATATCTAAAACACAAGAGAACTTATTCTGAGTTGCACCCTTTAGTAAGCTGTTAGAGAAGAGACAGTCTTAACTAAAATGGGCTAAAAACTCTGGGCTTCTTTCAGCTGCTCTGAAAGTTGCTTTAAACAAATTGTGTTATTGAGCACAAGTGGAAAAGAACTTGGTTTAAAGAATAATAAGGAAACTAACATCTATATATGGCTTAAATTTTTTAAAAAATTACCAATGCTTTTTTGTGTTTCTACTGTACTTCCTACATACTTCCTTGTCCCAGGTTAAATTTTCCCATTCTTCCCCAGAGGTAGCTACCATTCTGAATTCTTTGTTTATCATTACCTTGATTTACTTGCTATGTATGATATGTGCATTCCTGGACAACATAGTGTTTAATTTGCTTTCATCTCTCTGAAGCTTGTACTCATGGGTTATATTGCATGTGTTCTGCATTTGACTTATGTTGTTTAGTATCATGTGGTTGAGATCCATTCTTATTGATATATATGTCTGTATTTCATTTTTTCTCTATTTTCAGGTTGCCAATTGTACATAGATATAAAATCTAGCCATTCTCTTTTTTCATGGAAACTTGAGTTGTTTCCATTTTTCTTGTAGTTATTATTTGGCTTAGTTTGTGTGTGTGTGTATGTGTGTGTTTTAGCAGCTCCTGTAGATTTTTGGTTAATTTGTTAGTAGTTGTTTGTTTTGTAGCTTTTATTACTAACATTAGAGTCATGATTATTTATATGGACGTCACATCACAATGGCTTAAATTTGGCAGTGTACAGGAAATAACATAAGCATAAAGCATAGGTTATGCTCAGCTTCAGCTTTACTAGATCATGCTAAATTATTCTCCACATAGTTGAACCACGTGATGTTCAATAAACAATGTTGTTTTATTTTAATATTCAATATTTTGCATCTCTGCATATAATATGGTATGTGCACACAAAAAACTTGTGTTCCATTTTACTTTATAAGTTTGAAAAGTCTCATTTTGAGATTAGACAACTTTGAATTAGTCTTCTTTCATATACTGATATATACTATATACCACAGCATTTCCCTGGTGGCTCAGATGGTAAAGAATATGAATGTAATTCAGGAGACTAGGGTTTAATTCCTGGGTTAGGAACATCCCCTGGAGAAGGGAATGACAACCCACTTCAGTATTCTAGAGTGGAGAATTCCATGGACAGAGAAGCCTGGAGAGTCACAGTCCATGGAGTCCCAAACAGTTGGACTGGACTGAACAACTAACATTTTCACACTTTCATTGTATACATATGTATATTGATATCTACTGATCATGGGTATTTGAGAGGCCACTTGGGGCTTTAAAATATTATTTTTAGAATCAGGAAGTTGTGAGAGCCCTTTTTATGATGAGGGTTTCAAATCTATACTTTGGTAAGAAGTATAGTATATATTATATACTATATATAGTGTATAGTATATATACTATATATAGTGTATATATAATATATAGTGTATAATATATACTATATATAGTGTATAGTATATATTATATACTATATATAGTATATATACAGTATATATATTGTTTGAATTTAAACGACTTCATGTAAAGATTTCTGAAAACAAACACTTTTAAATTTGATATAAGGCTAGTAGCAGAATCACTCAACTTCTTAAAATATTTGGGTTGATTTGGAGAGAAGTGGTGAAAATGTTAAAATATGGGAAAAGACTTTACTAATTATATTGTCATATTTGTTTTAACATTCTTTAAACGTTTCTTAAACATTATTTACACTCACCTATTGAGGACATATTTTATTTGCTTTCAGTTTTATAAATAAAAGTTCTATGTACACCATGTACAGATTTGTGTGTGGACACAATTTTTCATTTCTCTTAGATAAATGTTTAGATTGAATAGTAAGTGTATGGTTTTTTTTTTTAAGAAATTGGCTATTATTCAATACCATTTTACATCCTTATTTTGCATTTATACCATTTTACATTCTCACCTGCAATATATGAAAGATTCAGTTTCCCTGTATCTTTGCTTAGCTAACACGCTTGCTCCTCATGTTTACATTAGTTTCAGGTGTACAATAAGTCAGTGTTTTGTACATTACATTCCATTTTAAATTATTACAAATTAATGGCTATATTTCCCTGTGTTGTACATATGTTCTTATATCTTATTTATTTTATACATAGTAATTTGTGTCTCTTAATCCCATATCTTATATTGCCCATCCCCCTTTCCTCTCCCCACTGGTACCCATTAGTTTTTTCTCTGTGAGTCTGTTTCTGCTTTTTTATATGCTTGTTTGTTTTATGCATTAGATTCTACATATATGTAATAACATAGAGTGTTTTCTTTCCCTGTCTGACTTTCAGTAGGCAGAATATTCTCTAGGTTCATTCACTTATGTTGCAAATGGCAGAATTTCAGTCTTTTTTATGACTGTAATATTTCATGGTGTATATATATATATATATATATATATTGTGTGTGTGTGTGTGTGTGTATCTGTGGCCTGTAATATATTGGCCTGTAATTTTCTCTTATTGTAGTGTCTTTGTTTGGTTTGGGTAACATGGTAATAGTGGCCTTGTGGGATGAATTTGGGAGTGTTTCATCCTCTTCGATTCTGGGGATATTTTGAAGATTTGTATATTTCCTCTTTATATATTTTGTTCAATTCCCCCATAAAAACTTCCAGTTTTGGAATTTTGTTTGCTGAGAGTTTTTTTTTTTTTTTAACAAATTAAACTTCCCTACTACTCATTTGTTTCTTCAGATTGTCTGCTTCTTCCTGATAGTTTCGGAAGGTTGTATGTTCCTAGAAATTTGTCCATTTATTCTAGGTTATTCTATTTGTTAGTATACAACTCTTCATAGTATTCTGATTTTTGTATCTCTGTGGTATCAGTTGTGTTTTCTCCTCATTCATTTTTAATTTTGCTTATTCAGTTCCTCCCTCTTTTCTTCTTGATGAGCCTGGTAAAAGAGTTATATATTTTATATTTTCAAAAACCTGATCTTGATTTCATTGATCTTTTCTACTGTCTATATATATATATATATATATATATATATATATAATGGAATATTACTCAGCCATAAAAAGAATGAAATAATGCCATTTGCAGTAAAATGTATAGACCCAGAGATTATCATCCTAAGTAAAGTAAGTCAGACAGGGAAAGATGGATATCACATCACTTATATGTGAAATTAAAAAAAATGAAACAAAAGATTTATAATACAACTTATAATGATCTTCTCTGTATTTTAAGTCTAATGTCTAGTGATGTTTTAAAATCTCTTAATAGACTTATTTTTCTATACTTTCCATCTATATATCCTCTGGTTACATATCTCTTCATGTGTTTTTTCCAGGTTCTAATTATATCTTCCCTTTTTCATTACTGAATTTGAGAGTTCTTTTTATATTCTCAGTATAAGTCCTTTGTAAGGACTCATGCATCAAAAATACTTGATTTGCTAGTATTTTCTCCCAACCTATAGTGCATTTTTGATCACCTGAACAGAGTCTTTCACAGAGGAAAAAATGATGAATTTTGATACATTGTAATTTATTTACTTTTTTTCTTTTATGGATCTTATTTTTGGTGTCATATCTAAGAACTCTTCACTGACTCCTAAGTCCTGAAGTCCTGTGTTATGTTCTAAAAGTTTTAGGGTATTACATTTTATATTTAAATATACGATCTATTATATGCTAATTTTTGTACAATGCATGAGATTTAAGTCAAGCTCATTTCCCTTCTCTCCATGGATATCCCATTGCTCAAGAACTATTTATTGAAAAGGCTATTCTTCAATAGACTTATTTTTGCAACTTTGTCAAAAATCAGCTGTCAGCATTTTTATGGGTCTCTTTCAAGGTGTTTTATTCTGTTTAAATGACCTCAACAATACTGCATAATACTGCAGCCACGTAGTTATTATACTATGAGCTAATATTATAGAGTTCATCTACTCTCCGTATGAATTTTAGAATAATTCAGTCTTTATATATCAAACTTTTTGCTGGGATTTTCATATGAATTGTGTCAATCTTATATACCAAGTTGATATGCTCTCTATAATAGGTCCTCCAATTCATAAACATAATGTATCTCTCCATTTATTTAGATATTCTTTGAGTTCTTCAGTGTTTTCCATATGTTACAAATCACATTAGACAGTGATATGATTTTTGTTTCAATCACCAAAACCATATTTTAAAATTCAATAGAGGGAAATCTACTATATTGAGCCATATTTTTACTCTTCTCATCATTTTTCTTTCTTTCTGATATTCCAGGATTCCTTCTCTTATTTTTATTTTCTTCTTAAAAGACTTGATAATTTACCTTCATTTTCTTTTATCTAAGACTGTCTCACTTTTCCCTTCATAATTTAAGAACAATTTCACTGTATAGAGTTATGTGTTGACAGTTATTATTTTTCAGTATTTGAAAAATGTGCCATTTCTTTCAGGTCTCCAGGACTTTTGATAAGAAATAAGCTCTTGTTCAAATTGCTTTTTTTTTTTTTTTTTACTATATATAAACCATTTCTATCTGGTCAGTTTCAAAATTTTTCTCTTTAACTTTCAGAGTATTGAATAAGATAGATCTTGATGTGTATTTCATTTAGTTTATCTTATTTCTAGATTTCTTAATCTTTGAATCTATTGTTTTGGAGTTTTAAGGTCAGATTTGGGAAACATTCAACCATTATTTCTTTGCATAATTTTTCAATCCTGTTCTCTTTCTTATCTCCTTTTGGATCTTCAGTGACATGAAGAGTAGATCATTTGCTGTAGTTCTACATATTTCTCAGGTTCTGGTTTTTCCAATTTATTTTTTGTTCAGATCCAGGTATAGAACATATAGATATCACTGTATGTTCTATATGTTTCAAGTTTTAATTGAACTTAACTGCTGATTATAAATCATACTCAGAACAAAAGAAAACCAAATGTGGTACAGTTTAGCAGAATAGTCTAAAATAAAAAATATCGAGAGTCTTAAAAACCAGAAGGTAAACAATCATATTTCTGGAAATTCATGAAAACATTAGCCATAATAATAAATGATAATTTGAACTAAAGTCAATAAAGACAATAACAGCAAACTCTGAAGCTTATAAGAGAATAACTAAAAGTTAAATAAAACACTAAGAATGAATTCATGTTAATTTCTGGGTTGATTGTGACAGCTCAGTAATAGCATTACCCTCCTGCACCAAACAATTCTAACTTTTGACAAATCATATGAAGGCACTCTTTTCACATACTAGAGAGCAGACTGCATAGTGTTCTGAACCCTTAAAAACAGATGGAAAATCAAATAAATAAAATAAAAGGAAAATCAAATAAATAAAATAAAAGGAAAATCAAATAAATAAAATAAAAGGAAAATCAAATAAATAAAAGGAAAATCAAATAAATAAAATAAAACTCTAAATAAGATACAAGATAAAAAATTAAATGAGATAAAATATTTAAAATAATGAATTTTTTGATGGAAATAATACAAGACTAGACATGGGGCAAGAAAAAATAAAGTTAGTAGAAGTTGTACAGAATAAAACATAGTCAGAAAATAATAATAATTTTTAAAAGTATCTGAGATCTGCTGCTGCTGCTGCTAAGTCGTTTCAGTCGTGTCCGACTCTGTGCGACCCCATAGACGGCAGCCCACCAGGCTCTGCGGTCCCTGGGATTCTCCAGGCAAGAACACTGGAGTGGGTTGCCATTGCCTTCTCCATTGTGCGAAAGCGAAAAGTGAAAGTCAAGTCGCTCAGTAGCGTCCCACTCGTAGTGACCCCATGGACTGCAGCCTACCAGGCTCCTCCATCCATGGGATTCTCCAGTCAAGAGTACTGGAGTGGCCTGCCATTGCCTTCTCCTATGAGGAGACATCAAATTATGAAATCTAAATATGCTTGGCATTTCAGAAGAAGAAGAGAGAAAATAAAGGGCAGAATATTTTCCAAAATTGAGGAAAGATATTAAGTGACTTATCCAAGGACTTAATGATTTCCAAACCAAAAAATACAGAGAGCCACCACTATATAGGTAAGTTGCTGAAATCCAAAAGTTATTTAAAAAAATTAAGCAGTCAGGAAAAATATACATAATTCATTCATTCAGAAAAAAAAAAGAACTGATAGGCATTATAGTGTCCTTCATCTTAAATACAGTGAAAGCAGAAGACAATGTAACATTTTTATAGTGCTAAAAGAAGACAAATCAAATCAAACTAGTGTACTATATTCAGCATCTTCTTTAAAAATTGAAGGTAAAATAAATACATTTGAAACAAACGTAAGCTTAGCAAATTTGTTGTACTGCAAAAATACAATAGAAATGTCTTATTTTGAAAGGCAATAATCTCGGAAGCCTGGGCCTATACAAAGGAAGACCAATGGAAATAGGAAATATATGGATAAATAAATTTATTACAAAAATACTATTGAATGCTTGAAAGTAAAAGTATTATTTGCTCAGTTGTGTCTGACTCTTTGTGACCCCATGGACTGTAGTCTTTTATGCTCCTGTGTCTATGGCATTCTCCAGGCAAGAATACTGGAGTGGGTTGCCATTCCCTTCTTCAGAGGATCTTCCCAAGCCAGGGACTGAACTCTGGTCTCCTGAATTGCAGGCAGATTCTTTACCATTTGAGCTACCAGGGAAACCCTACAACTATTTTTAGTTAGATGAATTTCCCTTCTGTTGACCCATATTCTGTATTTTCCTTTATCCATAGTTGATTTCTATGATTCTCATACATGTGATATGTGAAACAGCGAAAGTGAAAGTCACTCGGTCGTGTCCGACTCTTTGTGACCCCATGGACTATACAGTCCATGGAATTCTCAAGGCCAGAACACTGGAGTGTGTAGCCTTTCCCTTTTCCAGGGGATCTTCCCAACCCAGGGATCAAACCCAGGTCTCCTGCTTTGCAGGCAGATTCTTAACCAGCTGAGCCACAAGGGAAGCCTGATTTTTGAAATAAAATGGCTTCAAATTTTAAAACATACATCTAAGACCTACTATCAGATTTCATTACATCACATATTTTACATTTCCAGATCAAAGCATAGGAAATGTAGAAACTGAATACATTCCAGTAACATTTTCCAATACAAAACTCAACTTCTCTCCAAGACAAACGAAGGACTCATAGTAGAGGCTTGTAAAAAAAAAATGCTTCCAAAGTTATGTATTGGACTTTATTTTCACGGACAGTAGAAAGGCTTTCTATTGAGAAAATGTGAAGTTAATAAACCTCATTTTCAATACATCCTGTGCATGTGCAATTCTCCGTTCCTTTAGCCAACCTGCTTTCTAAACGAGGAGAAAATTGACTTTCCAGGCAAAAAAGCAAGTACACATTAGACATATTGTAAGCTCAGCCAGACTGAGCTAACTAGACTATTTGTATTATTTTCTAAGAAATATATTAACACACTGCATGTGATATCTTCTCAAAATCCCTTCAGAAATTTTGGGTCTCTGTTGCTTTTTATTATTCTTCCCCATAAATATTCTACCTTCTCACATATAAGCAAAGCATGCTGATGGCCAGTTATTTATAATTTTATCTTAGGGACTTCCAGGCATGTTTTAAACCATATGTTAAGGCATCGGTAGAATCACATGTAAAATATTTGTTGAAGGCCTGGAGATTTTATTACTTTCAAGTTTCTAATTACCACATGTTAACCAAAAGAGGAGAGGTGGGCAGAAGCAGACACTGTACTTTTCTTTTTAAAAATTTTTCAAGTACAATTTTTTGTTTCCAGAATAGCAACATTTCTGAAGCATGCATCTTCGTCCCTCCAGGTCTGAACAATTTTTGCTCCACCAATAATTTATTGCATATAGGGAGGCATATAGGGAAGTACCCTTTTTTTTATTGTCATGCTCTGTTTTAATTCCCTTTCCTCTTTGTTGGAACAGCATATTTTGGGGGGCTGTGCATGATAATCCATGAAATCTCGAATGACACAGTTTGCTGAACACCCAGAGTGAGTCAGGTACTATGGCAGTTACAAAGAAAATTAAGTCTCAGTTTGACCTCAAAGAACTTTGGTTTGATGGGAAAAAGTGAGTTAAAGTATGTTCTAAAGTCTAAACCATAAAAACGTTAGTTAGCAAATAAAAAGTGCCATAGAGAACATCTCATATAGAGGAGATGCTAGTATTTACTCTTACCTGGTGAAATTAGGACAAAGTGTTATTTCTCTTTCTCCCTCTCTCTCCCTCTCTCTTTCTGCCTCACCCTATTTTTCTCTCTCTGCCTCACCCTATTTTTCTCTCTCTGCTATGAATTTCTTATAGCATGTTGGGATATGTGAAAATAGCATCTAATCTTCCAAAGTTTTGCTGAGACTTGGAACCTCTATTTTTTCTGCCCCTGTCTTCAGTGGCACATCATTAAAACTTCCATAATAAGGATTCATCAGAGAAAGATGAAGTATATATATCATTTGAAATGTTAAACAGAAATTTCATTTGTTATAACTTATTGGAATTTTTTTTTCAAGTAGATATATTTTCATTCAAACAACACCATGTCTGCAAAATACTCATTATATAGTTCTTCCAACTCATCACATGTGGTCATAGAATAGGAACTAGTTAGGCATTCAAAAACAACTATGCTTTTAGATACAACTATGAAGAAATTTGCTTATCTAATGTTGAGAAACTCTGCTAACCAAATGATTCTTCACTCATTCTTCTACGGCGTGGGGTATTCAGCATTTTATCTCTTCCTGAGCCAGTGCCCTAAACAGAGGCTAACAGAGCCTTGTGAATGTGTGGCTATGTATCTGTATGATTATTTGTGCTTCTCCTCTTAGAGGCACACTTATTGTTTCACATAGCATTCACATAAGGAACTATGAGAGCCATAGCTACCGTACTATTTAGAGAGCGCCTGTACTAGTAGGCATAAATGTATTTAAGAGAAATTTACAAATGTTCATTGTAGTTGTGTTTAATGACAAATCCATCATTTTCCTTGTGGGTTTCTTGATATGAGTGTATATATTTGGTAAGAGCTTAACTCAAGAGGAAAAAAAATTTCAAATGCAGTATTCAGGAGATGTATATTTCAGTTATATACAACACCCAAGAAGTTTGTGACTGTTTTCAGAATAATTTTAGTTTTATACTGGAATGAGCCTTAGACTGATTCAGAAAAACAGAGATTGAATCTAAACTTCAATATTTAATAACTGCAATGTAAATCACGGAAATAATCATGTGACATTATAGCCTACTCCAGTCCTGAAGTCTGGGCTCTTGGCCCTGAGATTCTCTGGGGCAGCTCTATATCCTTATTATGCATTTTCTTTAGGTCCTTGCTAGTCCAAATACATTTCTCTTATTTGCAGTTTTCATAGTTGAATTGTTCTAATTAAATAAATTAGCTGAATCCATGCAAACTTATCATCTGTTATATATAAATATAGACAGATACAATATTACTGATACATAAAAAATAAATGTCTTTCTTCTAATGATACATTTAATGATGACCAGATGAGAAGATATAGAGGTGCATTTCTAATACTCCAATTGAAGATGGAAGCCATATATAAATAAAGACAGATATATAGGTTTTAAACATAAATTTTAAAAGTGACATTGTTAGAAGACTCATATTTAATAATCAGTACCTTAAACTACTTTTAATCAAGGGACACATCGTTCCAATAACATAGAGAATTTCCTAATGAATAATCATAATAAATGGCTGAAAAGAGTCCATTTGAAAGTGTAGGATGAAAATCTAATGGCAAACTCTTGACCTTTCAAAGTCATTCTGTCAAAGAGGAAATAATCTGAAACAGAGCTGTGCTACACAGCTGCATATTAGCTCTATTGTGAGAGTGAACTATGCTTGTTTTGTAACTGGCTACGGATCTATGAATAATGTCAAGGCCTTTTAAATGTCAGGATTTTCTGGCTTTGGGCCACCTCTGTCCATTCTGCATGGAACATTGTGACTGATTTGCAATATAGATGGCAAGTTACTACTTTAAAATTTCCTGAATTCTCTCCTGTGACCGTAGATAGCAATAACTGTATTAAGAAAGATTATGGGAAGTTAGAAAGTACTGAACAGAGCTTGGTTGAAATTTTGGACTTTTATTAACCTCATAATGGAAATATATTAAAGTCAAAAGCAACACAATAGAATTTAAGTAAATACTTCATTAGAAAAGACCCTGATGCTGGGAAAGATTGAAGGCAGGAGGAGAAGGGGACAGCAGAGAATAAGATGGTTGGATGGCATCACCAACTCAATGGACATGAGTTTGAGCAAGCTCCAGAAGATGGTGAAGGTCAGGGAGGCCTGGTGTGCTCTAGTCTGTGGACTCACAAAAAGCTGGACATGACTGAGCAACTGAACAACAGAACAAATACTTACAATTCATTGGATGTTTTATAGAATTATAAGTACTTTTAAGGACACACTTCCTATTTTAAATATACATTTGGCCGATATTGATTTCCATTGTTGAAAAATGGTAATATCCAAACTTAACAAATTTGCTCTAAAAAAAAGTCTTTGAATTACTAATTGGATCTGTCCCTCTCTCCTTCTCTTTCTCTTTTTCAAAATTTAATTAATACATATACATGTAGTCCTTATGAGGCACTGAGCTTGTGGTTTACATAGCATAGATATTCCTTTTATATCAAGGTTTTTAAGTAAGAGAAAGTGTCTCTAAGTGCTTCAAGAAATATGCATTTATTATGTAGAAAAATTTTTACATTTATTTCAAAACTATTTTGATATACTTCAAAATTTCTCCAAGAATTAATAAATTTCATATCAGGCTCTCTCCTTGAGAAGTAATTTCTTAGTTTGGTGAGAGTTTAGTGTACAGGACCAAGCACAAATAAGATATATTAAGAAATTTATAAAAATATTTTAAAATTTGGATACAACTTTAAGAGACACTTTTAAGTAGAAAAATAAGTATAAGAATTCTGATGAATAACTGAATTTAAAGCTAGGAAAGAGGGCAAACATACATTCATACCCAAACCATTTCCATAAATGTGGCATTCTGTCCTTTCCCTGCTCTGCAGTTTTCCTCTCTCAATAAGTTACAAATGAATGTTGAAAACTTCAGTTTTTGTGTGTGTTTCTTTTTGGTATTTTTTTGCTATTAATATGGGGTTTGAGTTTCCCTAAATCCATCTACATTTCTCTCATTTTTTGACTTCTTCAAGACAAAAATACGGAAAGTAAACAGCAGCCTGTTCTTGCAAGTAGTCTTATCTTTAAGGTTTCTCACATTCCTTTTAAAATACGTGTCTGTCTCATTCAACGCAAACTCTCAAAGGGTAGGACTCATATTTAACTGCATCGTGCAATATACACTCCACGTTATATGTCATATGTCTTTGGAAACTTTTTGTGGAATGAATTAATCTTATGACTGCCTGGTGGAATAACAAATACAAATGTTTAAATATATATAAAAATGCTATATCTGAGTATTGAGTGGAAATTGAATGATAAAATATGTGTAGTTTTGCTTTGTTATTTGTCACATGTATAGATGAAAATTACACAAGGCTTCTTAATTTCTGTGGAAAAATCTGGTCTTTATATGACCAGAGTCAGATTCTCTGAATCCTAGATTCCTAGATAAATTACCTCCCTCTCTCTGTCCCTCTTCCTCTTTCTTTGTGACTCTTCATTTTTCTTGAAGCCAAATGAATGTTGCTCATGACCATAGCTGACTTTTGCTCCAAACACATGCACAGTGCCCTATGTTTGTGAAACTGACTGGCTATTTGTGAGGCCTGATGACTTATTTAATGTATATTAGACTGCAATTTAAGTTACTTCTTTTCTTTTTCCTTCCCTTATTGCGCATCTAGTGTCCACTTCACATTATAGTTTATCTTTTTTCAGGCTCTGGGATTATGTGATAACTGTGTGAGAAAGCATGACAGTCCCTGAGATTCAGGAGCTGGCTTGATAGTATCAGCTGGACCGCACCTTAGTGTTGCTGTGAGTTTGCCTGGCCCTCACAACTTCACCTTGGTGTTCCTCTGATGGACATCAACAATTTCACAAAAGACCACTATGAGACAAGGCTACACTGGGACTATGATACATTAAGACAAAGACAAGATCGCTTAATAGCCATGTGTGCATTCAGGAAAAACATGGACATTATCCAGAATGTAACACAAACAAGGAGAAGAGCACATTTAGACAAATGAATAAACATTCCCCTAACTTGGCTAATATGGGTGACTGGTACTTCTTTATGGTTACTGTTAGGCTTGCTCTCATTTATTCTTCTTCTGGATAAACTTTCTGAAGAGATTCAGTCATAGAATTGTTCTTACTTCATGAAAGCACTGTATCCAGAAAAAGCCCTTCCTTTGGGGAATTATTTCCCAAAATTACTTAAGCAAAGCTCAGACATTCTTAAATCTTTTGTAGCACCCACTTAGTAAAACTCCTACAGTTTCCTCTGGTGTGCATTCTCCTTTGCTAAAAGGTGACATAACAACCAACTTGCTGAAATACATGTGTGCTCCTAGTGGTTTGGGGTTAAAGGACATTGAAAAAAAAAAGAGAGAGAAAGAAAACAAGCACAAAATAACTTAGAATCATTCAAAAATAGTCCCAAGAAAGATACTAAAAATATTTTAAATTTTTCTTATGTTCTACTTTAAGCCCAAGTACACTTTCTAAGGGAGTCTCTGAAACTCAGTTGTATCACATCAGAATTTATTTTCTCATATAGAAAAAGAGTACATGGTCAATACTGCTTTGGTGGGGAAGAAGTTCTTTTTAAACACACCACCCACTCTGTGTCCCATTAAAAAAGAATTAATTGTGAATTAATTCAGAGAACATTGACCTCTGAGAAAATTAACTGTGCCTCTTTACATATATTTATGTCAAAAACACAAGGACTAGTATTATATATTTTTCTGACTTTCTGTTACCCTTTCATGAATCTGTTAGTAAGTAAGCTATCTGCTTAGCTGAGATGGTCTACCTAGAAAAATCATATAGGCAGCTACCAATACTGTGGTTTTACTATTGAGAAACTCTGAGATCTGTTTTCATTTTGGTTCTTAATAAGTTTGACAATTCTTGGCATATCATCTTGCCTCTTTGTCAAATTTCCCTGCTGTGAAACAGGGAGAGCTGATCTGCCTGATGGAGCAAGTGTGAAGATGATTAATGTTGAAGAAAGGTTGTAAGGGAAAGTGTCACCCAAGTTCAGTGCATTATTATTTCACTAAATCACAATTTTCTTGATGTTCATATCAGAGGCCTACTCTTTATGCAGCAATAACAGATTTAGACTTCATTTATAAAAAAGGGGAAACAAGCAAGAAGATAAGCCAAAAGAATTCACAACACAAAGCAAAGAGAAATTACAGCAATATGAACTCTAACACTGTAGTGTTCTTTCACAGTCTGGTATTTTTAAATCTTGAGTATAGATGGAAAAATAAAAGAAAAAAATTAAGGCACAACCATTGTACAGTAGCCAAAACCATTGTACAGTAGCCAAAACAAGTAAGATTGCTTGGATTGATTGCTCTGAACTTGAGGAAACGGCTACAGAATGTCTAGAATTCCCCAAACATAACTATTATGGTTCTGAGCGGAGGTTCAACAGCCCTCATTTTCAGATAGGTAACTTTGGAGCACCAATTTTCTGTCTCAAACTCTTTATTTTAGTGTTGAATTAGAAATAACCATTGGCTATAGTATTTATTTTTCTGCCTAATACCCCATAGATGATTTTGTTTCTAATAGCATAACAACTTTCACACAGCAAGTAAGAATTTGAAAAAAAAAAAAAAGTAATTTATATTAGCTGTTTCATTTCATAATTCTACTGGGTCCATATAATTCAGTCTATTTTTTTTTTAATATGTCTGAAGTCAGATAGGCATAGTCAGTTTGTAAGAGCTTTAGGAAAAATAGCTGAAAATAATGAAATTCGGTATGTGTTATATTGATCTTCAGAATTCTCAAATGCATAATCAACTAAATATGAACTTTCCATGAAAGAGATGCCTCTTTTAGAATCTGAACTTTCCAAATACACACGCACATGCAAACTAAACACACTAAATTATGTTGAGTAATATGTCTGTGTATATTCAGAAAGTTAACCTAAATTCTAAGTACCCTCATGAATGTGTGCAGTATAAATCATTTGGAGGATAGAAATTCTGACATTGTTCTATAGCAATGAGGATGAGAAGCAGCTTAAAAAGAAGGAGTTCAGGCCCATGTTAATAGTATAATTTAAGGAAGCACTTTTCCTATGACATATCATAAAACCCTTTAAGATTGTGTTTATAACAAATAATATGTTGAAAAATTATCATAATATAAATTGATTGGAAACAGGCAAGCAAAACTCAATACTACATATGCCTCTTGATCTTAACTACAAATAAGCTGAAAGATAGAAAGCCAGATATATGATGTTGGTTGGTACATAAAAGGGAATGACAATGAAAAGGACAAAAAGAGTCAGAGAAAGAATAAGAGAAGATGGAAAAAATGGAGGGACAGATGAAGGAGACAGATGAATGTAAATGAACGCAATATTAAGCATTATATTTCTATGGGGGTTCTGATCAAAAGTGAGTCTTCCTATATTGTTAGATATCCCAAATTTTTACATTGGGCATACATTTTTCTATAGCTAAAAATAATTTTAATAAGAAAATTTGCAATTTCTTATCTTCTAAATTCATGCTTCAATAATCACAGTCTAATATTAATACTATTTGCAGACAAATTATAAAGTCAAGCCTTTATATATTTTTTATTAACAAAGTTTCCAGCCAGAGGGGTAATAATCTGTGCACAAAAAAATGGGACCCACAGTATTTTTTATGCAAATTTCTGACTTCACATCAATGACAACAGTGGTTACCTCCACTAATTGAAACCCGAGGAAGTTCACATTAACAATTACTTTAGTTGGGGTACATGGTGAATCATAAGGACATTTGTGACATTAGCACCTAAATCTTCAAAAATGTTTAATTACTCCTTTTAATAGTATTCTCTCTTTTTGACATATTTTTCCTCCTCCAGACAAGTCCTCAGCTACCAACTTCACTACTGAGGCAACACTCCACATTCTTGATCTTGCAACATATATGTATACACAAATATAATAAAAAGAGCATGGGGCTAAGACTTAGAATGAGTGGATTTAATTCTGAGCTATTTGACTGTAGGTTTGTAATATAAAGTGTCTGTAGAGGATATTTTTTCCAAGTCACACAAAATTCTGTTTAGACACTCTACTTCAATAGTTGTGAAGATTAGCCAGCATACTGGATGATAAGAACCTCATTTAAAAATATAATGTAATCTGTTACTATATAAACAATGTAGAAAAGACATAATAATGATAAAAATATATTAATATATCTCCACCAGCAAGCGATAACTGTTATTCTATTAACTAATGAACACTATTATTATATTTTAATACATTATATATTATACGTGCACAATATATAATACTTACATATGTTCTTACAGTTTCCTATGACTAAGTTGTATATAAATTTACTTTACAAAACGTTATATTTTTAATATTTTCACACATGTATTATGTTATGAAAATATTTTCATTGTAAAATGCATATTATTTCTATTACTTTTAAAATGTAATCTTAGATGTAAGAAAATTTATTTAAGCACATCAGTTCCTAAATTCAGTTTTTTTTTAGATTTCCCTTGCTATTCACTACATATTTAATAATATGTAGTCATTAAATAACTGGCTATCTATTACCTGGTGGCTCAGAGGTTAAAGCATCTGCCTGGAATGCAGGAAACCCGGGTTCGATCCCTGGGTCGGGAAGATGCCCTGGAGAAGGAAATGGCAACCCCCTCCAGTACTCTTGCCTGGAGAATTCCATGGACTGAGGAGCCTGGTAGGCAACAGTCCCTGGAGTCATAGAGTCACAAAGAGTTGGACACGACTGAGCGATTTCACTTTCTAGTCATTCATTCATTCAGTCAGTTCAGT
The DNA here is from genome assembly GCF_055505025.1 of Bos grunniens. NCBI lineage: Eukaryota > Metazoa > Chordata > Mammalia > Artiodactyla > Bovidae > Bos > Bos grunniens. The sequence continues at coordinate 108,493,163 of NC_141165.1, forward strand.
CGATCAGTCATGTCTGATTCTTTGCGACCACATGAATTGCAGCACGCCAGGCCTCCCTGTCCATCACCAACTCCCGGAGTTCACTCAAAACTCACGTCCATCAAGTCGGTGATACCATCCAGCCATCTCATTCTCTGTCGTCCCCTTCTCCTCCTGCCCCCGATCTCTCCCAGCATCAGGGTCTTTTCCAATGAGTCAACTCTTCCCATGAGGTGGCCAAAGTACTGGAGTTTCAGCTTTAGCATCATTCTTTCCATAATATATTTAATATACTTAACATTGACATAGTAAAATGTGTTTTCATGAAGATAATTAGTTTTTGTATTTCAACTTGTTATCATAATATACACTTAGTTAATGAAAAAATTGGTAGACTGAATTTTTCATATTTTTGTAGGAATATTTTTATATAGTTAAGATATTAAACACAAGTTTATTGTATCTGTTGCAAATAGTTTTCCTGATTTTTGTCCCTCTTTTAATAATTAAAAGAGGCCTTTCATCATATAGATTGATTTCTTTTTTTTGCATTTTATATAGCAAAATGATTTCTTTGTTTTACTCCTTCTTTCTCACCTGATAATCATTTGATTATTTGCCGATATGGACTTATTCATATTAAATATTGAACACATCTGAGTTTAGCTCTGGGATTATGTATGAAATATATCAAAAATAAAATTAAAAAATCAAAAAACACAAATATCATAAAGCAATTATCCTTTAATTAATAATAAATTTTTAAAAATAAAATACAAATAAAAACAAAGAGACAAACAGTATGAGATACACATTTGTCCTTTATCCAAAAGGAAACTGTCACTTATTTATGTTTGAATATATTTCTGAATTTAAGTTTAATATGTTTATTGTATACTATATAAATTCATAATTGTATACACTAATTGAATTATAAAATTATAGTCTGTTTTGTTATATGATAAATCATCACTGTTCCTTACATGAGTCTATATATTATACTCCAAGATGAATTTAAGAAACATTATTTTCCAGTTCCAAAATATAATGAACTTTTTCATTAAAAATCTAATAAATAAATTAATAGGCTAATATGAGAATCAATACACATTTGATAGCATTGAGCATTCTTATTACAGGACCTACTATACCATTACATTTATTTAAATTATTTTATCCATCAGTTTAATTCCCATTATTTTTATATAACACATTTATAGATGTCACTCAGTTTATTATTTATTTTAGGCAATTTTTACTAATGAGATTTATTTCATCTTATATAGCTGATTATTTCATTTAGGAAAGTTGCATTTAAAATATTTTGTAATGGACTAAATATTTTAATTTTATTTTTTGAACTGTTCAGAGGAGCAATCAAATATACAATATTAAAATGTTTTCTCTTGTTTTTCAATATTTATTTCATTGTCTTACTTTATTTTGTCATTGTTTTAGGGTGATAGTGAGCTTCCTAAGTCTTGTTCTTGATTCTTTATAGAAATGCTTTTGTCAGTGGAATATTTAAACATTAACCATGTCTACTGCTTTTGGTTTGATACACTGCTAATTTTATTATGCTGGAGCAATAGCCTGTTCTGTTTTTGTTATATTACTAAATGTTGAATGTTGAATTTGATCAAATCTATTTTTAGCTTGTTTAATCTAATTCGTAGCTAATGAATTTCCTAATTGGATCATCTTTGAATTTTAAGGATAAACACAAGTTGATCCTGGTATATTTAATTTTTAAATGATACTAAATTTAATTCACAAGTATATTATGTGGAGTTTTGTCTGTGTTTTAAAAAATGTTTCCCTCTGAAAGGGTATATGCTGAGTTCAAAAATGCAATGAGAAATAGTTTTAATTGGTCTGTGTGCTCAAGCAATTTTAATAACATAGGCTTAATCTATTGCCTAAAAATGTTATGGAAGTCTCACCTAAAACAGTCTGGACTCAGTATCATACAGGAATGTTGAAAGATAATTTGCTGTTGTGTTTGTTGATATTCTGATTGACTTATGATAGATAAAGTTTATTTATCAAAGAACTAATTCATTTTTTAATTCATAATTCATCAATTATCTTTTCTTAAACTATATGCAGCTTACTATGATTTTCAAATTAATTAGAAAACTGACATAATTCTTTCATTTTTAAATTGTATTTAATCTCTAGAGCTACATTGCATCATTGATACTGTCATGTATTTGTGACTTTATTTTCCATGATTTATCTGTAAGAAATGCCAGGTGGTGCCAGTGGTAAAGAACTTTCCTGTCAATGCAGGAGACTCGTAAGAGACATGGGTTTGATCCCTGGGTGGAAAGATCCCCTGGAGGAGGGAATGGGAACCCAGTCCAGTATTCTTGTCTGTAGAACCCCCATAGATAGAGAAAGCTGGCAGGCTACAGTCCATAGGGTGACAAAGAGTAGGATATGACTGAAGTGATTTTGCACGCATGCATAAAATTTTCAGTCTTTAGAGGACACATTTTCTGGATTTCCTATTTGTGCTACTTTTTATCTAGATTATTCTTTTTTTTTTTTTTTTTACTGTTGTGATTATTGTGTTATTTTTAACAATGCTGGATTTAAAGAATTTATTCCTTTTTATCTTTAAAAGATTTAGGATTATAATATTTCTTTATATATATATGCCTGCTGGTGATTCATCCAGTCTGGCATTTCACATGATGTACTACTCCACATATAAGTTAAATAAGCAGGGTGACAATACAGAACCTTGATGTATTTCCAAGTTTGAATCAGTCTGTTTTTCCATGTCTGGTTCTAACTGTTGCTTCTTGACCTGCATACAGGTTATGCAGGAGGTAGGTAAGGTGGTCTGGTATTCCCATCTATTCAAGAATTTTCCACAGTTTTTTGTGATCTACACAGTCAAAGGCTTTAGGGTAGTCAGTGAAGAAGAAGTAGATATTTTTTTCTGGAATTAATTCCCTTGCTTTTTCTATGATCCAACAGATGTTGGCAATTTGATCTCTGATTCCTCTGCCTTTTCTAAATCCAGCTTGTACATCTGGAAGTTCTCAGTTCACATACTGCTGAAGCCTAGCTTGAAGGATTTTGAACATTACTTTGCTAGCATGTTAAATGAGCACAATTCTTCATTCTTTCTGGAGCTATTTCTGTGTTCTTCCTCAGTAACATATCAGACACTTACTGACCTGGGGACTCATCTTCTGGTATCATATCTTTTTGCTTTTTTGGTACTGTTCATGCGGTTCTCAAAGCAAGAATACAGGACTATTTTGCCATTCTCTTCTCCAGTGGACCATGTTTTGTCACATCCAAAGGGCTGATTCAGTGGAAAAGACCCAGATACTGGGAAAGATTAAGGGCAGGAGGAGAAGGTGGTGACAGAGAATGAGATGGTTGGATGGGATCAGTAACTCAATGGACGAGTTTGAGCAAACTCAGGAAGATAGTGAAGGACAGGGAAGCTGTTGTGCTGCAGTCCAGGGGTCGCAAAGAGTTGGACACGATTTAGTGACTGAACAACAACAATTCTCAAATGGCTGTGAGAGAGGGGGGTGTTATTTCATGTATGAAGACAATCATATCTTTGTGTTTATTACGTAGAGGTGTTCTAAAGACTGAGGGAAGGAAATAAATATAAAAGGACTTCAGCAAGAGTGTTGGAAAATAAGCAAGTCATGTTTTTAGGGTTATAGAGAAAGGGTGGTTGATAATACTGGAAGAGTAAATTTATGGGTTTTGTTTTTTGTTTTTTTTAGTAGTATCAGAATGAGTAATTTGACCCTTTACAATTTTAAGTCAACTGAAATTAGACCATTAATCCCAAAATATTTTATAAGATAAAAAGAAACAGATCACAGGGGCTATATTGTAAAGATAAATTTTTAAAAAGATACTATTAATATGGATATATAGAAAATTTGTGTAACTTAAAGTATGATAGCAAAGTACCTCTTTGAATGTTAGGACCTCTAGTTGATGTTCTAGATTAATGGTATAGATTATGGAATTATTTACAAAGTTTTGGATTCTGATGTTATATCAGAGGATGAAATCTTCATGAAGGTACTAGATACCCTTGTGGCACCCTTGTGGCACCCTTGTGAGCTTGATATGGAATTTGAAAGAAAAGTCAAAGTGGTAGAAAGGCGTCATAGAATAATGCTCAACACATCTAGGGGAAATGAAGATCTATGTCATGAAAGGTATGATACTGATATCTTCAAGGAGAATGTAAATAATTCTGCAAATGCCTGAACAATACTGTAGTCAAATCTCTTGCTGTTTCCATTATTCCATGATACGTTTTTAATTCTTTCAGTGAAATACAGAAAGACAATTTGAGTATGCTGGAGGTGTGAAAAGCAGATTACATGGAAAGAGTATGATCAGGCATTAGTAAAGTTGACAATCTTAAAAATTTAAAGGTGAGAGAAAGAAAAGGGGAAGTCTCTGGTCAATAACAGTTTGTAATGTAATGAATTTAGTTGTACTGATCTTGGGATCAGTTAACATTTATTAAACATATACTATGTATAAAGCACTGATCAAAGCAATTTACATGTATTATTTGTTAGTCTTCCAAATAACTGTATTAATATAAAATGGGTTCTATTATTACTTTAACAGTTGAGGGAATCAGCACAGTGAGATAAAATGATGTTCAGAAAATCATAAAGTGCTAAAGTAGCATTTGAACACAGCAGCCTGACTCCAGAATCAATAGAATCTACCACCCTACTGCCTGACACTCTATATTACAGAGATCTGAAACTCAGATTATCTAATAAAGTATATTCAGTAGCAGTAACCTTTAAGTTAGAAGTGTTTCAAGAATTTGCCCCAGGTTTCTGGAGCCTTGAACTGCAATGAGAAGCCAGAAGACAGTTTCATTATTTTCTTGGTAACCTCACACTCCCCCAAGGCAGTCAGGGCCTTTTTCAATTAAGTGCTCATTGAGTAACCCAATAATTTGGAAATTTGGATTTTGGTATTCTACACTGTAGTTCATCAACTCTTCCTATAAATCATGTTCTTAGTGTAATAAATGCCATGATTTCTATTTTGCTATTGTATTGTAGTTGTTTTAGTTGCTACATCATATCTGACTCTTTTGTAACCCCATGGACTGTAGCCCACCAGGCTCCTCTGTCCATGGGATTTCTCAGACAAGAATATGGGAGTGGGTTGCCATTCCCTTCTCCAACTACGCTATTATGAGTAATAAATAATACAAAGCCAGACAAATTAAGATTCTGTCAAAAGCACCATATGAAATAAACATTTTCAAATGTGCTTTACACTGTTGTAATTATACCTCTGGGTAGATTAACTTGCTTTTCTCTTCATCCTGTCTCCTTACATATGTAGTACTTACAAGCAGGCAGTTTACTGACAGAGAACAAATGGATGGCCTTTGGAAGCATGAAAATAAATATTTAAATCCACAGGTGGATGGCAAGGGATAGGGGAGGAGAGTTAATTAAATGACAATCAGAAGTGTCACAAATTCCAGGGACACAGCAGTAACCACAAGAATTATGAATTGTGCAGAAATACAATTTGAGCTATCAGTCAGCTTTTTTTTTCCTTTTTGTATAATAATAGAACTTATTTTTCTCTAGAGTAGTTAAAACATATAAATGCATATCTAAGGACTAATCACAATTCCTTTATAAATTAAAAGCAATCTCCTCAATAGGCTACCAGTTTGGAATTGTTCTTTAAGAACTGGATCCTTTAGGAACAAACTTTCATCATTTAAGTGTCTCTCTCATTCACGTTCCCTAAATTCATGTCTACATTTAGTCTTATGCTGCACTTGTAGCACGCTATGGATACCAATTCAACATCTTTGTTTGTAATTGAATATCTCTTAATATATCTATAACTTATTTATTTTATGTGAAACATAACCATGGACTCGATGATAAAAATAGTCTTTGCTTGCACATGAAAAATTTTGAACTCACATGCAGGTGCCATTAGTGCAGAGATTAGAAAAAAAATTAGACCATATTATAATAACTGAGAATCAGAAAAAGAACAGCAAAACCAAAAGCATTAGTGAAAAAATAGAACAAGTCTATGTATGTAGCTCTCTGCAGCTGGAAGCAAATAGTGAGTAGAAAATATAATGAATATGATAATAAAACAAAGAGAAAGGGGTAAAATTGTGTTTCTTATTGAAAAAGTAGTGTCTGTGAATATTTGTAGGAGAGAGAAGGCAAATGATGGTATTATAAGAATCATGTTAAGGAAAAAGTTATGTATGAAAAAAGATAGAGAGAGAAATCAAGCCTCATAATCATGAATTGTCTCTATCTGGAATAATCAGTCCCTGGCCTCTGAAGAACAACAGTTTTTTTTTAGCTCAGGCTGAATTTCTGTATACTGTAAACTCCAGACCAGCGACTTGACCATCCCAATGTTTTCTAAAAGTCATTAGGCGTATAATTTCTTTGTCCAATTTCCTTTTCTTCAGGTTCAGATGTTGGTCCCATAACTTGCAATGCCTCTGTTTGCTCTGATTTTGGCTGCTCTGGTCCTTGACTTTTGTTTGTACACTACTCTGTGATACTCTGTGATCAGCTACAAACATTGTTTAATTTTTCTTAACAGTTATATAATACTTAATGGGTGATTTAGAAAATTACATTGACCATAAAATAATACTGTCATCTGTTCTTTGTATCATACAGAGATTCTAATCGTCTTACTTTTACGTGCTAATTCAAATACATGTTTTCCCCAAAAAATTACTGGGTGAGAAGAAGTGGGATGCAGGCATATCCAATGAGACTTTGAGGAATGTGCTCCAGTGCAACCCTCTGATGTTCAGTTCAGTTCAGTCATTCAGTGATGTCCAACTATTTCTGACCCCATGGACTGTGGCAGGCCAGGCTTCCCTGTCCATCACCAACTCCCTGATATTACTCAAACTAATGTCCATCAAGTCGGTGATGCCATCCAACCATCTCATCCTCTATTGTCCCTTTTTCCTCCTGCCTTCAATCTTTCCCAGCATCAGGATCTTTTCCAAAGAGTCAGTTCTTTGCAACAGGTGACCAAAGTGTTGGAATTTCAGCTTCATCATCAGTTCTTCCAGTGAATATTCAGAATGAATTTCCTTGAGGATTGACTGGTGGGATATCTTTGCAAGTCCAAAGGGCTCTCAAGAGTCTTCTCCAACACCACAGTTCAAAAGATTCAATTCTTCAGTGCTCGACTTTCTTTATAGTCCAATTCTCATATTCAAACATGACGACAGGAAAAACCATAGCACTGACTACACAGACCTTTGTTGGCAAAGTAATGTCTCTGCTTTTTTATATGCTATCTAGGTTGCTCGTAGCTTTTCTTGAAAGGAGCAAGCATATTTTAATTTCATGGCTAGTCACCATCTGCTGTGATTTTGGAGCACCCACAAAAAATGTCTCACTGTTTCCATTGTTTCCCCATCTATTTGCCAGGAAGTGATGGGACCAGATGCCACGATCTTAGTTTTCTGAATGTTGAGTTTTAAGCCAATTTTATCATTCTTCTCTTTCACTTTCATCAAGAGGCACTTTAGCTCTTCTTCACTTTCTGCCATAAGGGTGGTGTCATCTGCATATCTGAGGTTATTGATATATCTCCCAGAAATCTTGATTCCAGCTTGTGCTTCACCCAACCCAGCATTTCTCATGATGTACTCTGCATATAAGTTAAATAAGCAGGGTGACAATATACAGCCTTGATGTACTCCTTTTCCTATTTGGAACCAGTCTGTTGTTCCATGTCCAGTTCTAACTGTTGCTTCCTGACCTGCATACAGATTTCTCAAGAGGCAGGTCAGGTGGTCTGGTATTCCCACCTCTTTCAGAATTTTCCACAGTTTATTGTGATCCACACAGTCAAAGGCTTTGGTGTAGTCAATAAAGCAGACATAGATGTTTTTCTGGAACTGTCTCGCTTTTTCGATGATCCAGTGGATGTTGGCAATTTGGTCTCTGGTTCCTCTGCCTTTTCTAAAACCAGCTTGAACAGCTGGAAGTTCACGGTTCATGTATAGCTGAAACCTGGCTTGGAGAATTTTGAGCATTACTTTGCTAGCATGTGAGATGAGTGCATTATGCGGTAGTTTGAGCATTCTTTGGCATTGCCTTTCTTTGGGATTGGAATGAAAACTGACCTTTTCCAGTCCTGTGGCCAATGCTGAGTTTTCAAAATTTGCTGGCATATTGAGTGCAGCACTTTCACAGCATCATCTTTTAGGATTTGAAATAGCTCAACTGGAATTCCATCACCTACACTAGCTTTGTTCATAGTGATGCTTTCTAAAGCCCACTTGACTTCACATTCCAGGATGTCTGGCTCTAGGTCAGTGATCACACCATCGTTATTATCTGGGTCATGAAGATCTTTTCTGTACAGTTCTTCTGTGTATTCTTACCATCTATTCTTAATATCTTCTGCTTCTGTTAGGTCCATACCATTTCTGTCCTTTATGGAGCCCATCTTTGCATGAAATGTTCACTTGGTATCTCTAATTTTCTTAAAGAGATCTCTAGTCTTTCCCATTCAATTGTTTTCCTCTATTTCTTTGCATTGATCATACAGGAAGGCTTTTTTATCTCTTCTTGCTATTCTTTGGAACTCTGCATTCAGATGCTTATATCTTTCCTTTTCTCCTTTGCTTTTGGCTTCTCTTCTTTCACAGCTATTTGTAAGGCCTCCCCAGACAGCCATTTTGCTTTTTTGCATTTCTTTTCCATGGGGATGGTCTTTATCCCTGTCTCCTGTACAATGTCACGAACCTCATTCCATAGTTCATCAGGCACTCTGTCTATCAGATCTAGGCCCTTAAATCTATTTCTCACTTCCACTGTATAATCATAAGGGATTTGATTTAGGTCATACCTGAATGGTCTAGTGGTTTTCCCTACTTCCTTCAATTTCAGTCTGAATTTGGCAATAAAGAGTTCATGGTCTAAGCCACAGTCAGCTCCTGGTCTTGTTTTTGTTGACTGTATAGAGCTTCTCCATCTTTGGCTGCAAAGAATAAAATCAATCTGATTTCGGTGTTGACCATCTGGTGATGTCCATGGGTAGAGTCTTCTCTTATGTTGTTGGAAGAGGGTGTTTGTTATGAGCAGTGCATTTTCTTGGCAAAACTCTATTAGTCTTTGCCCTGCTTCATTCCGTATTCCAAGGCCAAATTTGCCTGTTACTCCAGGTGTTTCTTGACTTCCTCCTTTTGTATTCCAGTCCCCTATAATGAAAAGGACGTCTTTTTTGGGTGTTAATTCTCAAAGGTCTTGTAGGTATTCATAGAACTGTTCAACTTCAGCTTCTTCAATGTTACTCTTTGGGGCATAGACTTGGATTACTGTGATATTGAGTGGTTTCAGAGAAGGTGGTCCACTGGAGAAGGAAATGCCAAACCACTTCAGTATTCTTGCCTTGAGAACCCCATGAACAGTATGAAAAGGCAAAATGATAGGATACTGAAAGAGGAACTCCACTGGTCAGTAGGTGCCTAGTATGCTACTGGAGATCAGTGGAGAAATAAGTCCAGAAATAATGAAGGGATGGAGCCAAAGTAAAAACAATACCCAGTTGTGGATGTGACTGGTGATAGAAGCAAGGTCTGATGCTATAAAGAGAAATACTGCATAGGAACCTGGAATGTTAGGTCTATGAATCAAGGCAAATTGGAAGTGATCAAACAAGAGATGGCAAGAGTGAATGTCGACATTCTAGGAATCAGCGAACTAAAATGGACTGGAATGTGTGAATTTAACTCAGATGACCATTATATCTACTACTGTGGGCAGGAATCCCTCATAAGAAATGGAGTAGCCATCATGGTCAACAAAAGAGTCTGAAATGCAGTACTTGGATGCAATCTCAAAAACGACAGAATGATCTCTGTTCGTTTCCAAGGCAAACCATTCAATATCACAGTAATCCAAGTCTATGCCCCTGCTATTTACCTGGGGTCAAACTATGCTTCCCTGGTGGCTCAGCTGGTAAAGAATCCGCTTGCAAGTGGGAGACCTGGGTCATATCCCTGATTTGGAGAGATCCCCTGGGAAAGGGAAAGGCCTGGAGAATTCCATGGACTGTACAGTCCATGGGGCCACAAAGAGTCGGAGACTGCTGAGCGACTTTTTAAGGGTTTCCCTGGTGGCTCAGAAGTTAAGGTGTCTACCTGCAATGTGGGAGACCTGGGTTCGATCCATGGGTCAGGAAGATCCCCTGGAGAAAGAAATGGCAACCCACTCCAGTATTCTTGCCTGGAGAATCCCATGGACAGAGGAGTCTGGTGGGCTACAGTTCACGGGATCGCAAAGAGTCGGACATGACTGAGTGAGCAACTTAAATTATGACCTCCCTCAAAAGATCCCAGGCATGTATTGCTACAGTCCCTGCCCCCAACCCTGCAGCTGGCCACCACCAACCCAAACTTTCATTGGAGACCTCCGGACACCCACAGGCAAGTCTCCTGTTGGGTCACTGCTTTTTTCTCCTGGGTCCTGGTGCACAAGGTTCTGTTGTGCCCTCCAAGAGTCTATTTTCCAGTCCTATGTAAGTCTGGCAGCTCTATAGTGGGGTTAAAGGCGACTTCCTCCAAAAGGTTTTATGCCATACACACCCACAGCAAGAGCCCCTGTCCCTGCAACCAGTACCTCCACAGGAAATGCTGAAACAGTTCTGTGTCAGTCTCTGTGGGGTCCCTGGGTCCTGGTGCACACAAGGTTTTTTTGAGTCCTCTAAGCATCTCTGACTTGAACGGGGTTTGATTTTAAATGAATTCACCCCCTCCTACTATCTTGCTGGGGCTTCTCCTTTGCCCTTGGACATGGGGTAGCTCCTCACAGCCGCTCCAGTGCCTACTGTTTTACTGGGGTTTTTCTGAACTTTGACGTGGGGTATCACCACACTGCTGGTCCAGTGAAGTGCAGCTGTGGCTTCTGATTTGGAACGTGGGTTATCTCCTCACAGCCACTGCTCCTGACCTTGGATGTGGGGTATCTCCTCTCGTCCTCTCATCGCTCCAGCACATCGAAGCCACGCTGTTGTTAAATGGAGCCAAATGACTGAATTTTATCAAAGGAATGAAAGTAGAAATGATGTGGTAACAGTCAAAATGGCTAAAAGTAGATGTACTTTCTTTAAGCTCTTGCTCTGTTCTAGTTATCTAAAGCTGCACAAAAAATCACCTCCAAATTTAAAGCTGTGGAACAACTTTATAACGCTCATTGTTTCTATAGTTTAGAAATGCAGACAAAGAATATCAGGGATGGTTTGTTTATGTTTTGCAAGTCTATGTCCTTAGTTGGCAACACTAGATGGCTGCAGGTGATTCTATGTCTGGGAATTCATCTGGAACTCTGTACCAGAAGACTAAAATATTTTCTATTTATGTGCATTGGCTTCCTAACAACACAGATGTTGGAGTATCCCAAGTCAACCAGACTTAACTTTGAAAGCCACAGTCACGCTGGTCATACTCGTTCAGTTCAGTTCAGTTCAGTCACTCAGTCGTGTCTGACTCCTTGTGACCTCATGAATTTCAGTACTCCAGGCCTCCCTGTCCATCACCAACTCCCGGAGTTCACTCAAACTCATGTCCATCGACTCCGTGATGCCATCCAGCCATCTCATCCTCTGTCGTCCCCTTCTCCTCTTGCCCCCAATCCCTCCCAGTATCAGAGTCTTTCCCAATGAGTCAATTCTTCTCATGAGGTGGCCAAAGTACTGGAGTTTCAGCTTTAGCATCAGTCATTCCAAAGAACACCCAGGACTGATCTCCTTTAGAATGGACTGGGTGGATCTCCTTGCAGTCCAAGGGACTCTCAAGAGTCTTCTCCAACACCACAGTTCAAAAGCATCGATTCGTCAGCGCTCAGCTTTCTTCACAGTCCAACTCTCACATCCATACATGACCACAGGAAAAACCATAGTCTTGACTAGACGGACTTTTGTTGGCAAAGTAATGTCTCTGCTTTTCAATATGCTATCTAGATTGGTCATAACTTTCCTTCCAAGGAGTAAGCGTCTTTTAATTTCATGGCTGCAGTCACCATCTGCAGTGATTTTGGTGCACAAAAACATAAAGTCTGACACTGTTTCTCCATCTATTTCCCATGAAGTGATGGGACCAGTTGCCATGATCTTCGTTTTTTAAATGTTGAGCTTTAAGCCAACTTTTTCACTCTCCACTTTCACTTTCATCAAGAGGCTTTTTAGTTCCTCTTCACTTTCTGCCATAAGGGTGGTGTCATCTGCATATCTGAGGTTATTGATATTTCTCCTGGCAATCTTAATTCCAGCTTGTGCTTCTTCCAGCCCAGCGTTTCTCATTATGTACTCTGCATGTAAGTTAAATAAGCAGGGTGACAATATACAGCCTTGACGAACTCCTTTTCCTATTTGGAACCAGTCTGTTGTTCCATATCCAGTTCTAACTGTTGCTTCCTGACCTGCATATAGGTTTCTCAAGAGGCAGGTCAGGTGGTCTGGTATTCCCATCTCTTTCAGAATTTTCCCAAGTTTATTGTGATCCACACAGTCAAAGGCTTTGGCATAGTCAATAAAGCAAAAATAGATGTTTTTCTGGAACTCTCTTGCTTTTTCGATGATCCAGTGGATGTTGGCAATTTGATCTCTTGTTTCCTCTGCCTTTTCTAAAACCAGCTTGAACATCTGGAAGTTCACAGTTCACATATTTTTTGAGCATTACTTTACCTATTTCATCAGCTCTTGGTAAAAATAAATATGATGATGGAAATATCATCTGAGCTTTCAGAATAGGATCTGACACATTGTAAATGATCAATAATTAGTATCTATTGCAGGCGGCTGCGACCCGCATGCTAAGCGCAGGTGGCTGCGACCATTGTGCTAAGCGCGGCCGAGAGGAGCTACTCCATGTCCGAGGTCAGGGGCAGAAGCCGGAAGGACCCCATGCCCAAAGGGCAGCGGCCAAGAGGAGTTACCCCACGTCCGAGGTCAGGGGCAGTGGCCGAGAGTACCCGACTGCGACGGCACAGAAACGGCCGAGAGGAGCTACCCCGCATCCGAGGTCTGGGGGGCGGCCGAGAGGAGCTACACAGCGTCCGAGGTCAGGGGTGGCGACGAGAGGAGTTATCCCGCATCCGAGTCCAGGGGCGGTGGCCGGGAGAACCAACCCCACGTCCAAGGAGCCGTGGCTGCATGGGTGCAGGAGGGCCTAGAGGAGCTATCCCAAGTTAAAGGTCAGGAAGGGCAACAGTGAGGAGATACCCCTCGTCCAAGGTAAGGAGCAATGGCTGCGCTTTGCTGGAGCAGCCGTGAAGAGATACCCCAGGCCCAAGGTAAGAGAAACCCAAGTAAGACGGTAGGTGTTGCAAGAGGGCATCAGAGGGCAGACACACTGAAACCATACTCACAGAAAACTAGTCAATCTAATCACACTAGGACCACAGCCTTGTCTAACTCAATGAAACTAAGCCATGCCTGAGGGGCAACCCAAGATGGGCCGGTCATGGTGGAGAGATCTGACAGAATGTGGTCCACTGGAGAAGGGAATGGCAAACCACTTCAGTATTCTTGCCTTGAGAACCCCATGAACAGTATCAAAAGGCAAAATGATAGGATACTGAAAGAGAGACTCCCCAGGTCAGTAGGTGCCCAATATGCTACTGGAGATCAGTGGAGAAATAACTCCAGAAAGAATGAAGGGATGGAGCCAAAGCAAAAACAATACCCAGCTGTGGGTGTGACTGGTGATAGAAGCAAGGTCCGATGCTGTAAAGAGCAATATTGCATAGGAACCTGGAATGTCAGGTCCATGAATCAAGGCAAATTGGAAGTGGTCAAACAGGAGATGGCAAGAGTGAATGTCGACATTCTAGGAATCAGCGAGCTGAAATGGACAGGAATGGGTGAATTTAACTCAGATGACCATTATATCTACTACTGCGGGCAGGAATCCCTCATAAGAAATGAAGTAGCAATCATGATCAACAAAAGAGTCCGAAATGCAGTACTTGGATGCAATCTCAAAAACGACAGAATGATCTCTGTTCATTTCCAAGGCAAACCATTCAATATCACAGTAATCCAAGTCTATGCCCAAATCAGTAACGCTGAAGAAGCTGAAGTTGAAGGGTTCTATGAAGACCTACAAGACCTTTAAGAACTAACACCCAAAAAAGATGTCCTTTTCATTATAGGGGACTGGAATGCAAAAGGAGGAAGCCAAGAAACACCTGGAGTAACAGGCAAATTTGGCCTTGGAGTACAGAATGAAGCAGGGCAAAGACTAATAGAGTTTTGCCAAGAAAATGCACTGTTCATAACAAACACCCTCTTCCAACAACACAAGAGAAGACTCTATACATGGACATCACCAGATGGTCAACACTGAAATCAGATTGATTATATTCTTTGCAGCCAAAGATGGAGAAGCTCTATACAGTCAACAAAAACAAGACCAGGAGCTGACTGTGGGTCAGACCATGAACTCCTTATTGCCAAATTCAGATTTAAATTGAAGAAAGTAGGGAAAACCACTAGACCATTCAGGTATGACCTAAATCAAATCCCTTATGATTATACAGTGGAAGTGAGAAATAGATTTAAGGGCCTAGATCTGATAGATAGAGTGCCTAATGAACTATGCAATGAGGTTCATGACATTGTACAGGAGACAGGGATAAAGACCATCCCCATGGAAAAGAAATGCAAAAAAGCAAAATGGCTGTCTGGGGAGGCCTTACAAATAGCTGTGAAAAGAAGAGAAGCCAAAAGCAAAGGAGAAAAGGAAAGATATAAGCATCTGAATGCAGAGTTCCAAAGAATAGCAAGAAGAGATAAGAAAGCCTTCCTGTATGATCAATGCAAAGAAATAGAGGAAAACAACTGAATGGGAAAGACTAGAGATCTCGTCAAGAAAATCAGAGATACCAAAGGAACATTTCATGCAAAGATGGGCTCGATAAAGGACAGAAATGGTATGGACCTAACAGAAGCAGAAGATATTAAGAAGAAATGGCAAGAATACACAGAAGAACTGTACAAAAAACATCTTCATGACCCAGATAATCATGATAGTGTGATCACTGACATAGAGCCAGACATCCTGGAATGTGAAGTCAAGTGGGCCTTAGAAAGCATCACTATGAACAAAGCTAGTGTAGATGATGGAATTCCAGTTGAGCTATTCCAAATCCTGAAAGATGATGCTGTGAAAGTGCTGCACTCAATATGCCAGCAAATTTGGAAAAGTCAGCAGTGGCCACAGGACTGGTAAAGGTCAGTTTTCATTCCAATCCCAAAGAAAGGCAATGCCAAAGAATGCTCAAACTACCACACAATTGCCCTCATCTCACACGCTAGTAAAGTAATGCTCAAAATTCTCCAAGCCAGGCTTCAACAATATGTGAACTGTGAACTTCCTGATGTTCAAGCTGGTTTTAGAAAAGGCAGAGGAACCAGAGATCAAATTGCCAACATCCACTGGATCATGGAAAAAGCAAGAGAGTTCCAGAAAAACATCTATTTCTGCTTTATTTACTATGCTAAAGCCTTTGACTGTGTGGATCACAATAAACTGTGGAAAATTCTGAAAGAGATGGGAATACCAGACCACCTGATCTGCTCTTGAGAAATCTGTATGCAGGTTAGGAAGCAACAGTTAGAACTGGACATGGAACAACAGACTGGTTCCAAATAGGTAAAGGAGTACGTCAAGGCTGTATATTGTCACTCTGCTTATTTAATTTATATGCAGAGTACATAATGAGAAATGCTGGACTGGAAGAAACACAAGCTGGAATCAAGATTGCCAGGAGAAATATCAATAACCTCAGATGACAGCACCCTTATGGCAGAAAGTGAAGAGAAACTCAAAAGCCTCTTGACGAAAGTGAAAGTGGAGAGTGAAAAAGTTGGCTGAAAGCTCAACATTCAGAAAACGAAGATCATGGCATCCGGTCCCATCACTTCATGGGAAATAGACGGGGAAACAGTGGAAACAGTGTCACACATTATTTTTCTGGGCTCCAAAATCACTGCAGATGGTGACTGCAGCCATGAAATTAAAAGGCGCTTACTCCTTGGAAGGAAAGTTATAACCAACCTATATAGCATATTCAAAAGCAGAGACATTACTTTGCCAACAAAGGTTCTTCTAGTCAAGGCTATGGTTTTTCCTGTGGTCATGTATTGATGTGACAGTTGGATTGTGAAGAAGGCTGAGCGCTGAAGAATTGATGCTTTTGAACTGTGGTGTTGGAGAAGACTCTTGAGAGTCCCTTGGACTGCAAGGAGATCCCACCAGTCCATTCTGAAGGAGATCAGCCCTGGGATTTCTTTGGAAGGAATGATGCTAAAGCTGAAACTCCAATACTTTGGCCACCTCATGCGAAGAGTTGACTCATTGGAAAAGACTGCTGCTGGGAGGGATTGGCGGCAGGAGGAGAAGGGGACGACAGAGGATGAGATGGCTGGATGGCATCACTGACTCGATGAACGTGGGTCTTAGTCAATTCTGGGAGTTGGTGATGGACAGGGAGACCTGTCGTACTGCGATTCATGGGGTCTCAAAGAGTCGGACACGACTGAGCGACTGATCTGATCTGATCTGATTGGTAATATTGTTTTCAATACTGTAGAATCCTCTAATTAACTCATGCCTCAGTGTTTCTCCTAAAATGTCTGCTAATGGAAAAGGAAAGCAAATTTTTTTCTGCCTGAATTTGGAGCTTAACTCAAACCTCCTGTTCTTAGTTCCATTCATTCATAACCAGGGCACTTGTAAAAAGTCTCATGTTTTACCTTTTACAAATTGTGTTAATTGAATCTACTAATCATTAAATGTGTGGTTTTTTTTTTTTTGCATTGATAAATGACTTCCATCTCACTTATTAAATATACCATTTTATTTCCTCCAAATGCTTAAGTAAACACAATCCAGAAAAACTAATCATGCTTATCATGTGTCCTATAGCTTTATTCCCAAGGATTTCTACATGTCTTGTTTGAAAAGCAAGAACCTCCACCATACAGTACACTCGTATCCATATAGCATTAATGCCCCACATCTGTCACATGGCACCTCACTGGCTTCATATTCTGACATTTTCCATCTTCTCTTTTACTTTACAGTTGTGTCAAATTGCCTGCACATTGCTAACTTTATTCTTTTTCTGCTCTATGTCTTTACTCCTGCTATTCCTGATGAAAGCACAACTCACCCTGGAACTGATCTGTCCTTTAAGATGAGGTGACTGTTCATAACTCAAGAAGCCACCTTTCCATTCCTATATGGCTTTGCTAATATGTATTTATATTTATTGACTATATGGCATTATTATTCATATATAACTTAGAAGTGGCTACATACAATTATCAAGAAGTATAAAGGTATATTAGTTTTAAAGGTCTGATATAACAAATTATTGATACCATAAACTTGATACTTAAAACAACAGAAATATATTTTCTCACAGTTCTGGAGGCTGCCTCTGGAGACTTGAGCAGAGAATTCTGCCTTGTCTCTTTCAGACTCTAGTGTTCTTTGACTGCAACTACATAACTCTAATTTCTTCCCTCATCTTCATATGTCTTTCTCCTTTGCATGTGGCTCTTCTCAGTGTCTTTTTCTTAAGTATATATTTTAATTGGAGGATAATTGCTTTACAATATTGTGTTGGTTTCTGCCATACATTAACATGAACCAGCCATAGGTATATATATGTCCACTCTGTCTTGAACCTCCTTTTCACCTCCTAGTTAATCCTGCTCCCCTGCATTGCTACAGAACACTAGATTTGAACTTACTGTGTCTTACAGCAAATTCCCACTAGCTATCTACTTTTACATATGGTAATGTGTATGTTCGGAGAAGGCAATGGCACCCCACTCCAGTACTCTTGCCTGGAAAATCCCATGGACGGAGGGGCCTTTTGGGCCACAGTCCATGGCGTCGCTAGGAGTCAGACACGACTGAGTGACTTCACTTTCACTTTTCACTTTCATGCATTGGAGTAGGAAATGGCAACCCACTCCAGTGTTCTTGCCTGGAGAATCCCAGGGACGGGGGAGCCTGGTGGGCTGCCGCCTATGGGGTCGCACAGAGTCGGACACGACTGAAGCGACTTAGCAGCAGCAATGTGTATGTTTCAATGCTTCTCTTTCAATTTGTCCCATCCCCCCCTTCCCCTTCTGTGTCTACAAGTATGTTCTTTATGTTTGCATCTCCATTGCTGCCCTGCAAATAGGTTCATCAGTATCATTTTTCCAGATTCCATATTTATGTACTAATATACAATATTTGTTTTTCTCTTTCTGATATATTTCACTCTGTATAATAGGTTCTAGGTTCATCTACCTCATTAGAGTTGATGCAAATGTGTTTCCTTTTATGGCTAAGTAGTATTCCAGTGTATATATGTACCACAACACCTTTATCCATTCATCTGTGGATGGATATCTAGGTTGTTTCCATGTCCTAGCTATTGTAAACAGTGTTGCAATGAACATTGGGATAGATATCTGTGTCTTTTACTGATATTCATGATTGGGCTTTGGGTCTACTTGTGTAACCCAGAATGATCTCATATCAATACTCTTAACTACATCTACAGAGATCCTTGACCAGGGTTCTAAGGTTTAGGACATGAACACATTGTTTTAAGACTACCATTCAACTTACTGTAGGAGAGACGATGACTAGATCTTTTATAGTTAATCTGGTTCTTGAAAGGTTATAGGATATTTTTAATATACTGCAGACAAAAATCATGAAAAGACAAATATCATGAAAAGACAAATATCACTAAAAGTACATTGGCTTGGCTCATGGCTAATTATAATAAAAATAAACCTCAATATAAAATATTTAAATATTTAAATGTCAGAATAATGGAAATTAGTGCTCCAAAAGAAGGTTTAGAAATAAATATTTTATGTGATTAACTCAATAAGGAATAATGATGATGAAATTTGACTTCAGAGGAAGGGATGGTTTTCAAACATGTATTCTCCCTTCAAGAATTGACTTTTAGCATTCATACACTGTGCCATAATTTATCTTTTCACTCAAAGATGGTGTAAAGAAGTCATGAATCTTAATCAGAGGTTGTTCCATCTCCTCGATAGTCACTTTTATGGCCCGGAAAAACACTTACCATTGTAAGAGCCTAATAAGAAAGGGAACTGACTCCTGTGTTTGGATTGTCTTCGAATAGTCCTCAGCTTAGTCCCTTGATTAGATTTTTCAAATGGGATGTGCAGAAAAGGGAGCGATAGGAAAGGTCTCAAATGAATGATTTTGTTGAGTTTTTGAGTCAAGAGAAAAGGGAGATCTCCAGAGAGGGAGTCAATAATTAGCTTTTGAGGCTTTACTGGTGGCTCAGATAGTAAAGAATCTGCCTGCAATGCAGGAGACCCAGGTTCAATCTCTGGGTTGGCAAGATCCTTTGGAGAAGGGCATGGCAACCCACCCAAGGATCCTTACCTGGAGAATTCCATTGACAGAGGATCCTAGCATACTAAAGTTCATGGGGTCTCAAAGAGTCAAACACAACTGAGTGATTAACACTTTCTGAAACTGCAAGATTTGGTAGACTTCACACTTTGATCAGAAAAGCCATGTTTACTATTGTTTAACTCACAGTGAGTTTTGAAAGTCTCAGAAAGTGTAACAAATAGAACTTGGATAAGGGGCAGGGAAGGGATGAGGCAAAAGTCACGAACATAGTTCGAAATTAAGGTGGATATTCTAAAATACAGAGCATATAAAATGACCACAGGGTGATATCAGGAGAAAAATCAGAAATGAAGCAATGTAAGTTAACACAGTTTTACTTAAAACTTAGAACTTTAACTTGCAGAGTCTATACGTATCAAATAAAATTAACCTGCTATACATAAAATAAGAACATAGAGAACCAATGGAGATAGACTGATAGCAAGAAAGAGTAATAAAAGAAAGATGTGGTTCTGTTGGGAATAACTGCTCTAATTCCCTCCCACTCATTTCAGTAGTAAAGAAAAAAACTGACTTCCTTAGCACCATCTGAATCTGCTAATTAGCAACATAATTCTGGCCTGATATTCATTGTCTCAGTAATGGCTTTCCTACATTAACTCTCAGTATAGGAAGCAAGCAAGTAAGCATGAGGTATGGAAACATCTTAAGCGATTTCTAAAGTTTTAGGATATCTGGACTGAAAGTATACTGCTATTCGTGAATTAAAAAGAAAGTCAAGCATAAGAAAATATCTTCAGTCAACAGACAGAGAATATAGAGAAAGGTAAAAGAGGTAATAAGAGAGTGAATGATTCTGTTTATAGACTTGACTAGCATGCAATTATGGGACCTGTTTCCAGTGTGTTCTCTGTAACAATAATTGCTGTGTACCACATAAGGATCTGTTTTAATAAATGGGATCTCCTCAGGAGGCAGAATAATGACAGCATGGAACGGCAGCATAATTTAGCATGGTGAGTGCTAGATGTGGACACCATTAGCTGCAGCATTTCTATGGCACACACTATTTAGAACAACTGCTCAGCTTGGATAAGCAGTGCAAAAGGTAAATGGAGTGGCAGCTTGTTGTGTCATGGGTCCAACTGAGCTAATTAATTAGTCTGCACTTCTGCATTAGCAGTGTCTCAACAGAGTGCTATGGAGATGGGAAGACAGAAAGAGCTTGCTCTTGAAGGAAACATACATCCAGACAATGGACCACACACTGAGTACTGCTGAATGGCAAAAAGATAATTGGAATGTCTTTAAAAAAAAAAAGCAAACGTAAAGGGACCTGTCCATGTCACAGCTATTTTGATATAATGTATGTTGGTTATCCATATAATGATATAATTTATTATGAAATCCCCAAATAATGATAAATCAGTCAAAGCAATAAGAATAATCTCTATTCATTCATTCTCAAACTAAGGCTGACTTTAGATTTTACCTGGGAAACATTAAAACTACAGATGCCTAGGTCAAAGCCAGGGATTTTGATCTAACTGGTGTGAGTTAGGGTCTGTCTATGGGGATCTTTTAGAAGTTTATGAGGTAATTCTTACATGTAACCAAGGTTGAGGATCACGACTCTACTATGTTCAGTCATCTGCACCAAATGAATGATATGCAACCTTCCTCACATGTTAAAATCACTTCAGTTCTGTTCAGTTCAGTTCAGTCACTCAGTCGTGTCTGACTCTTTGTGACCCCATGAATCGCAGCACACAAGCCCTCCCTGTGCATCACCAACTCCCAGAGGCCACCCAAACCCATGTCCATTGAGTCGGTGATGCCATCCAACTATCTCATCCTCTGTCGTCCCCTTCTCCTCCTGCCCTCAATCTTTCCCAGCGTCAGGGTCTTTTCAAATGAGTCAGCTCTTCATATTAGGTAGCCAAAATATTGGGGTTTCAGCTTCAACATCAGTCCTACCAATGAACACCCAGAGCTGATCTCCTTTAGGATGGACTGGTTGCATCTCCTTGCAGTCCAACGGACTCTCAAGAGTCTTTTCCAACACCATAGTCCAAAAGCATCAATTCTTTGGCGCTCAGCTTTCTTTATAGTCCAACTCTCACATCCATACATGACCACTGGAAAAACCATAGCCTTGGCTAGACGGACTTTTGTGAACAAGGTAATGTCTCTGCTTTTTAACATGCTGTCTAGATTGGTCATAACTTTCCTGCCAAGGAATGAGCGTCTTTTAATTTCATGGTGGCAATCACCATTTGCAGTGATTTTGGAGCCAAGGAAAATAAAGTCAGCCACTGTTTCCACTGTTTCCTCATCCATTTGCCATGAAGTGATGGGACCGGATGCCATGATCTTCGTTTTCTGAATGTTGAGCTTCAAGCCAAATTTTTCACTCTCCTCTTTCACTTTTATCAAGAGGCTCTTTAGTTTCCCTCCAGTTGCTGCCATAAGGGTTAAAAACAATCAGATTTTAATAAAATTAAAGTCTGAGTTTTGGAAGTATTCAAAATTATTAATTTATTAAAAAGACATGTAATGGTTACCAAAATGCATCAAGCTCCACACTTACCAATAAGGAAACAAATACAAGATTGCTCCTTATCCAACAAATATAAGTATTTCCAAAGTAGTTTATGGTTTAAAAAGGATTTATAATTGATGGATTGAATATTATTGAAAGATAAACTCTGCCTCTTGCACAAGGACTATTCCCATAGAAGTATTTGAAAAATGGGGAAAACTTTTTGAGACACACTATCTTATGATTACAAATCAGATTATACATCAGAAAGGCATAACGAAAGTACAGACAGCTCTCAGTGGGAATTGGACAGATCTGACCTTGCCACTAGTTTGTTCTGCAACTTCAGGAAAGTTATTTGATTTTAGATTTATATATCAGAGAAACAATGTTTTCTCCAACTATCACAAAATCTTGTTTTGGATACCCAGCCAATTCAATCAAATAAGATAATTGATATCTAAATGCTTTGCAATAGATCAAGATTTACAAAAGTATTTTCATGATTAATGTGAAAATGGTGATAAATCAGACCAAAGTCATGAGTTTGCTATTGAGAAAAATCCATCAAACTGATAAAATATGTGTGCTGTTTATCATGACACCCTCTCATTTCAAAATACTCCCATAGCTTGCTACATGTACTAAGATTAACATATGTTTAACATATGTTTAATATAAATTATATTTAAATGACTTCAGGGTGATGTGATGAAACTTTTATATTAGCATAATCAATACTTTTAATTAATTATATAGATTAGTATTAAACTTGTTATGTGAAATGTTTTGTGTCAAGAACTAGCAATATATAGTTAAAGCACACTTTCTGTCCTTTAAGAATCATAGTCTAGTTTGTTGCTACACACACACACACATTTTTCTATTTACCATCTATCTATCTAACACCATAGTGTAAAATTCAGTAGGTGATATGAATTAAAGGGCTAAGGAACCAGAGGAGATAAAACTCACACTTTTGGAAGCAGGTTTCACAGATAAAATGACGTTCAAATTGTTCTCAATAATAAATGGGAGTTTGCCAGACAGGACAAAGAAGCTCCTAAATAGGAAAAACAGCAAGTGAAAACACAAGGAATAGTAAAAATGTACAGTGTGTCTGTAATGTCACAATCTTCCTCTTGAAAGTTTCTTTGATATGGTTAATCTAATATAAACTGTGTGGATGTTTTCCAAGCATCTTTCAAATGGACTGCTACTTTTATGTCTTTATGGATGGTCTGTTCTCAAGACATTAATTGTGCAAATATTGAAATCAATTTTACATTTTAGCCAAATACATTTTTGACTACTGACTAAATATTCCAGTATACTTTGTAGGTCAACTCTTGTGGTAACAGCTATCTAATTTGAGCTTGAGCTCAACGCTACATCTTTGGGAAACATATCTGTGCACTCACATGGAATGATTTGGGAGTCTGAATGACAGAATCTGATTGTAATGCATTTTAAAATGATACTTTATTAACATGAACATACAGGAGGCAGTATGTTAGTTTACTGATTTTGTAAAGGTATAATCATAACTTTTCTACAATGTAAGCTGATACATATACAATTCACATGATCACTCCAATCTAGCAGCAAATGTTTTTGCCTTGAATGGAGATTCCCCTTTGAAGAAGAGGCAGCAGTATTTTCATCAACATATTTCCCCTTAGATTTCTATGAGACTGTAGTTTTGTACCTGGCAGATTGTGAGTATAATATATTTAGAAAGAGACAAGGTAGAATTAAGATAAAAATGTAAAAAAAAAAAGAAAAAAAAACTACAACCATTTAGAAGTATAAATATAAACAGAACTCATTGACAAGAAAACTGTGAAATACTGTTGGGAAATATCTTCTTTCATATTAATATGGAATGACAAGATTAATCCAATTTTTTGAATTGGGTTTTTACAGTTCTAAAATTGGTAGATGTGGCAATTAGAGAAAGTATATCTGTTCATTAGAAAAAGTTACCTACAGAGACATTAAGTTACAGTTGCTTTATTTCTTTACTTGCTTTAATTTACGAAATACTTGTACTTGTCTAAAAAGTTTTATAGTAAAAATCAACATTTCCTGGCTGTAACCTCTTCATGCCCGGTCTCAATTTCCAGTTATAACTTTCTCAACATTTTTTTCACTTGTCCTATTAGGTTCCTTCAGTTTCCCAGCTATTTTGCTAATGCTGTTATTTTATTATTTACACAATCTAGAAATAATATAAAGTTTTAATATGAGTTGAACTCATCTTCATAGCTCTTTTATCCTGTTTCTCATCTATGTTCACCAGTCCCTGGCAGTACATCTTTTAAACTTTTTCTTTACTTTATTTTTTATCACTATAACATCATTATATGATATACCAATGGGATTCTAGAACAAGTGCCTTGAGCACTGGTGGTTGAAGCTGTGGTCAACTGCTCTGTAGCTCTGACAGAACTCCCTTCTGCCATGCTTCTGTACTTGGCTGGGATGTTGTTCTGACTTCCAAGATTCCCTCTATGCCCACATTCCAAATTGATGCCTTATTTGAGTAATTCCGGTATGAGCTACCTACTATTTCTATATTTTTTCTTTGCTGAATTATCCATGATGATTTGCATTTAGTGTATCATTTATTGCTGTGTTTTTGGATATAAATAGCAGTTGGTATCTTTTCTCTAAAAAATATTTTTAAATTAGCTTTCTTTCATCTTCTGTCTTTCATTTCTAGCTGACTAAACAGATCTTATTCTACAGAGAGGGTCAGTCTTGCCCTTTCAAAAAATGAAAAGAGAGAAAATTATCAACTGCTCAGCTCTTATATTAGCTCAATTGGGATGTAATAATATGAGTTCAAGTGAGAGAGTATTGAATAGAGAAGCAAATGACAAAACTTTGAGGATGAGGAAAAAAAAGGAAAAGGCAAAGGAAGAGAAAAAGGTCAGCCATAAATAATGAAAATAAACTAGGGAAACATGGTTCATGAAAGCCAAGAATTCAGATAATTATAAGAACAAGGAGGAG
This sequence comes from Bos grunniens, assembly GCF_055505025.1. NCBI lineage: Eukaryota > Metazoa > Chordata > Mammalia > Artiodactyla > Bovidae > Bos > Bos grunniens. The sequence continues at coordinate 108,518,170 of NC_141165.1, forward strand.
GTCATAAGTGATAATTTCCAGAATTTTTAAAGAATATAAGATGCTGAAAGAAATTTTACCCTTCAGTGACAAACACATCCTTGCTACTATCAAGAAAGGAGTTTAAAAAAGAAATGTGGTACCAGAAGACAGAGTGCAAATATTGTGAGGCATATATTGTATAAAGGTAGTGTAGGGAATAATCTTGCTACTATAAAAATAATAAATGTGACAGTGTGATGTGGAGTGAGGCAGAGTTATATCTAAGCCCAATTCTACCATTTACTTGTGAAATTGGGCAAATCAATTAACCCTTAACCCTCTAGACCTTAATTAACTCATCAGTAAAACTTAAAGTATTATATCAGCTACAGTGAATACCTAATGCTTTCAATAAATATTTATCGCTCTCCTTAAATGGAGTGACTGAAAGGATCTTCCGATCTTTTTCTTTTCTTTTAATAGGAGAAACTAGAGCATTTTATAGCCAGATTTGGGGGGCAAAAACCTGTAAGAGAACAGAGTGAAGAGGAAAAAAATAAGATAGAAGAGAAAAAGGAGTGTGGTAATTGATGGAGTAAAGTAGGAGTAAAATTTTAGAAGCAATCAAAACTAACTAAGCCAATAGCTCTGTAAATAGAATAGAGATTTTTTTTCATGATGCAGGAAAAATGAACAATCTATTGATAAAGATAAAAATTTACAAAAGTAAGCTTAAGGAGTCTCATATTAAATGGCTTCTGTCTCAAATTTAAGAAATAATGCCAACTATATGTATGAAAATGGATTAATAGAATTACTGAAAATGTTTGTAATAAATGGTGTAGGGAATGAAAAAAAAATGGAATAATGGTGTGGGCAGAATCATTACAAAGAAAATGGTAAAATGTAGTAGTAGAATCAATGATCTTTCAAATAATTTTAAAGTATCTTTCAGTGTAGATTCATCTATCTCATGGTACAATATTATAGCAACAGAATATTGCTATACAATATAGCAAGCTGCAATACATTTTTAGTGGTTCTAGCACACATTTGGATATTGATTTGCTGACTAAATTCTCAGTTGCAACCTTTATTTTATTTTATTTTTGCAACCTTTATTTTAAAATTTAATTTTGTTTTGTTTAAGGTTAATTTTACAACATTCTGAAGGAGGATCTGAAAATGGAGGTTGGTATCAAAGTTTCTTAGACAGTAAAAATAAATATTTTTCAAGATATACTTATGAATAAAATAAATAGAATTAGGAGTGTGAAATCAAGGGTTATTTTCATTGTTTCATTTCCAGTTATAATATGCATTTTCAACCGGTAAATATCTGGAGAATCTGGATATGGAAAGAGAAATTCCAATTTGCCTAATTATCACATTAAATAACATAAGCTATACTGATTTGTTATACACTTGTCTGTCTCCGATATTGTTGATAATCAACTTGATTACAAATGGAAAGAACAAGGGAGCATTCTGAACTTAGTATCTTGTGAACTTAATGAAAAAAAATGAAGAATGGGTTAATAGGGTTAAGAATCAGTTCTTATCCCTTTCTATGCTTGTCTCTTCTTTATTTTCATCTCTTATTTTTATTTTTTCAGCTGAATGCATTTCTTCATACTATTCATTTTTTTAAGTTATTGAAGAGGACAGCTCCTGATTGTAAAAGTGCTAGTGATTAATGAAAATTAAGACCAACAGAACATTCAGTAAAGACAAAAAAATAATATTTGTTTTTACTGTACTTTTAAAGTATTTTTCATGTTTCAAATCTCCTATTTTTCTTGTTCCTTAGTCACTGACTTTCAATAAAAGTTAACAAAAATTTCTTCAGTTATTATTATTAAATCACTTAGAGGTAAAAACATATGTTCATCTATTTAGCATTGGAATGCTTATTTTATAGCATTTCCTTGACCAGGTGTATAAATAGAAGAAAACAGGTGGTACAATATTTAGTTCTACTTCATACTCTATCTTCTGATTTTTTGAAACTGAATCATGGAATAATTCTGCTTGATTAGAGGGAAGATAAAAGGCAGATGAATATACCCTTTATTACACTTGTATCTTTTAAGTTAGCAGTCTTGAAGAAGACATTCATTATCTATTGCTCTATCTAGCATGTTTCTTCTTTATAGCTGTTCTTCAAATAGGACCATGGCAAATCTGGTAGATTCTACAACATTCTAGAAAAGATTTTGAAAGCATACATCTTTAGTTATTTAGAATATGTAATTTCATTAAAAAAAATAAGACTCTAGAATCAAGTTGGTAAAGAAAGTCTGAGGAAGAAGGGAATTAGGTTGGTGCTCAAGGTAAAGGTAGGTTAGTTTTGCCTCAGCTCATCTTTAACAAAAACACTAGAGTCAGTGATATTGCCAATGTTTTCCATCATTTTATACCTCTTTTCATTGTGATTATGTCACCAGTAATGTTTCTCTTTAAACAAATGAAGATTTAATAGTCCAAAATTGTGTATCAGTTTTAATTACATTTTATTTGCTGATAAGTGACATAGGTTGCTATACCATATTTATTATTGGAGCAGTATATTTTTGTTCTTTTGTTGATTTCTTACTCACTTTGTCTGGTGTTGTTTCTACTTTAGCTTTTGTCTTATTCAGGTGTATGAGCACTTTTATACACATTAACATTGTCAACCCTTCATCAACCCTTTCCTTGCAATGATTTCCCAAGTGGGTATATTCTAATGATATAAATGTCAAAGTTATAGACATTATCAAAACTTTCATTCTGAATTTTTGAAATATTTTGCTAAAATATTCCCTATGGTATAGAAATTTAATATATATTTATATATGGTAGCAATTTATATATTATTATATTGACTATGCCAAAGCCTTTGACTGTGTGGCTCACAATAAACTGTGGAAAATTCTGAAAGAGATGGGAATACCAGACCACCTGATCTGCCTCTTGAGAAATTTGTATGCAGGTCAGGAAGCAACAGTTAGAACTGGACATGGAACAACAGACTGGTTCCAAATAGGAAAAGGAGTTCGTCAAGGCTGTATATTGTCACCCTGTTTATTTAACTTATATGCAGAGTACATCATGAGAAACGCTGGACTGGAAGAAGCACAAACTGGAATCAAGATTGCTGGGAGAAATATCAATAACCTCAGATATGCAGATGACACCACCCTTATGGCAGAAAATGAAGAGGAACTCAAAAGCCTCTTGATGAAAGTGAAAGTGGAGAGTGAAAAAGTTGGCTTAAAGCTCAACATTCAGAAAACAAAGATCATGGCATCCGGTCCCACCACTTCATGGGAAATAGATGGGGAAACAGCAGAAACAGTGGCAGACTTTATTTTTCTGGGCTCCAAAATCACTACAGATGGTGACTACAGCCATGAAATTAAAAGACGCTTACTCCTTGGAAGGAAAGTTATGACCAACCTAGATAGCATATTCAAAAGCAGAGACATTACTTTGCCAACAAAGGTTCGTCTAGTCAAGGCTATGGTTTTTCCTGTGGTCATATATGGATGTGAGAGTTGGATTGTGAAGAAGGCTGAGCACCAAAGAATTGATGCTTTTGAACAGTGGTGTTGGAGAAGACTCTTGAGAGTCCCTTGGACTGCAAGGAGATCCAACCAGTCCATTCTGAAGGAGATCAGCCCTGGGATTTCTTTGGAAGGAATGATGCTAAAGCTGAAACTCCAGTACTTTGGCCATCTGATGCGAAGAGTTGACTCATTGGAAAAGACTCTGATGCTGGGAGGGATTGGGGGCAGGAGGAGAAGGGGATGACAGAGGATGAGATGGCTGGATGGCATCACTCTCGATGGACGTGAGTCTGAGTGAACTCTGGGAGTTGGTGATGGACAGGAGGCCTGGCGTGCTGCGATTCATGCGGTTGCAAAGAGTCAGACACGACTGAGCGACTGATCTGATCTGATCTGATATAATATTTTATAACATATTACATGTTTATAATTATATTACAGTAATAAATTTATACATAGAACACATTTATACATAGTAAGGAAGTCTTCATATTTCCAACTATATCAAATTTTAGAAAAATAATTTTGTTCTCTGAATTACTTTTCCCTGATAGCTCAGTCGGTAAAGAATCTGCCTGCAATTCAGGAGACCCCGGTTCAATTCTTGGGTCAGGAAGATCCTCTAGAAAAGGGATAGGCTACCCACTCCAGCATTCTTGGGTTTCCCTTTTTCAGCTGGTGAAAAATCCGCTTGCAATACAGGAGACAAGGGTCTGATCCCTGGATTGGGAAGATCCCCTGGAGAAGGGAAAGGCTATCCACTCCAGAGTCAGAAATGACTGAGTGACTTTCTCTTTCACTGCATTACTTGAATTTTTCATTTTTCAAGACATGCTTGTGTCATCTTGTTAATGTTTATTGTTGTGAACAGAGCTGTTCTTACTCCCACCTAGTCCCAGGGAGAAATAAATCCTGAAGGTTTTATAAACCACTGAGAGTGCTGAAATTTCCTCTGAGTCTGTACTTCTTACATTAAGGTTTGTAGCCTTAGTGCAGGAGTTGAAGAAGTGGTATGCAAGAGAAACAGACTGCAGTGAATGGGAATGCCAAAAGGATAGCTGGGATCCAGTATCTAACATCTTAATTTTTCACTTTAAATAAATTAGCATAATCCTCTCTCCAAATTCTGTCCAAACACAATGGTTGGGCAAAAATATAAGTATTATGCTTCTCCTTCCAATTTTCTCTTCTCCTTTATATCTAACTAATGTATTTATTTTTTCCTGGCTTAATTTTTATTTCTACAAGAAGATGATTATATACTATCAAATAATATATTTACATCGCTCCCCCACCAATAACCTCACTTACAGCTTGTCCTCCAGCTCCTGCGGGCTGCTTCTCTCCATTAAGGCCTCACTTTCCCAGAACTTTGAATAACATTAGTATTAAGAATGCTATTATGTTTAAACTACCTCACAATTGCACTCATTTCACATGCTAGCAAAGTGATGCTCAAAATTCTCCAAGCTAGGCTTCAACAAGATGTGAACCGAAACTTCCAGATGTTCAAGCTGGGTTTAGAAAAGGCAGAGGAACCAGAGATCAAATTGCCAACATACATTGGATCATCAAAAAAGCAAGAGAGTTCCAGAAAAACATTGACTGAGCCAAAGCCTTTGACTATGTGAATAACAGAAAACTGGAAAATTCTTAAAGAGATAGGAATATTAAATCACCTTACCTGCCTTCTGAGAAAGCTATATGCAGGTCTAGAAATAACAGTTAGAACCAGACATGGAACAATAAACTGGTTCCAAATTGGGAAAGGAGTACGTCAAGGCTGTATATTGTCACCCTGCTTATTTAACTTATATGCAGAGTACATCATGAGATGACAGGCTGGATGAAGCTCAAGCTGGAATCAAGATTGCTAGGAGAAACATCAATAACATTAGATATGCAGATGACACCACCCTTATGGCAGAAAGCTAAGAGGAACTAAAAAGCCTCTTGATGAAAGTGAAAGAGGAGAGTGAAAAAGTTGGCTTAAAGTTCAACATTCAAAAAAACTAAGATCATGGCATCAGGTCCTATCACTTCATGGCAAATAGATGGGGAAACAATGGAAACAGTGACAGACTTTATTATCTTGGACTCCAAAATCACTGCAGATGATGACTGCAGCCATGAAATTAATATTCTTGTTCCTTGGAAGAAAAGCTATGACAAACCTAGACAGCATATTATTATTTATTTTTTTTTTTAAGACAGCATATTAAACCACAGATGCTTGACTTTGCCAACAAAGGTCCGTCTAGTCAAAACTATGGCTTTTCCAGTAGTCATGTTTAGATGTGAGAGTTGGACCATAAAGAAAGCTGAGCGCCGAAGAATTGATGCTTTTGAACTGTGGTGTTGGAGAAGACTTTTGAGAGTCCCTTGGACTGTCAGGAGATCAAGCCAGTCAGTCCTAAAGGAAATCAGTCCTGAATATTCATTGGAAGTACTGATGCTGAAGCTGAAGCTCCAATAATTTGGCCACCTGATGCAAAGAACGAAGTCATTAGAAAAGACCCCGATGCTGGGAAAGAGTGAAGGCAGGAGGAGAAGAGGATAGCAGAGGATGAGATGGTTGTATGGCATCACCTATTCAATGGACATGAGTTTGAGCGAGCTCCAGGAGTTGGTGATGATTATGGAAGCCTGGCGTGCCACAGTCCATGGGGTCTCAAAGTGTCAGACATGACTGAGTGACTGAACTGAACTAAACTATTAAGAACGCACTTCTACATAAATGTCCTGTTAAATTAAATATCCTGATAATGAGACAAGTTAAGTTTGCTGTAGCTGCCTTTAATTATTTTAATATGCATTAGTGGATTTTAAAGAACCAAAAAAAAAAAAAAATGGTGGCTCTATATGGCTCTTGGATAAAAATAAGGGGGAAAAATCCATTCAAATTATGTTTTAGTGTCAGAGAGCAAAAGAAAGGTGATTACTACTTTAAAAGACAATAAAATATGTACATGTCCAGGTGAAATTACATTGAATGACTCATGTAATATATTAAAAATATAAATGTACAGAGTTAATTTATTTTCTAATTAAACATCTATGTTTGCTTTAAATTCTAGGGTCTCTAGAGTCATATCTACCTCTAAGCTGTCAGATCATCCATAAATGAATACAAATTACAACTGTAACTATTATCTTATACCTTAGGTCTCTGAGACATTTGTAATATTTAAATATGTCTATAATAATTAAAAGCACATGTCACTGAATAGGAGATAAAACATGGTGTAAAGTTCCATATAGCTCCTTTAAATGTGTAAAATAAAATCTGCTTCATTTTCTGGTTAAGGTCATTCACTCAATCAGGCAATGGTTAGACCCAGTATCTGGGTAAGGAAATGAACACAAACAAGGAAATGTGCATGTTTATTTATGGTAACTAAAAATATCAAAGTCACCTGGAATGTTTTGCAGCTGTGACCTTCATGGCAGTTTCTTTCTCTGAAACCAGGAGTAAAGTACTAACCAGTAACTCATAATCATACACATTCCAGGAGGTAGAGCTGTTTATTTCTCATTCTGTCAGGTTAGATTTCTTGGCAACTCAGAGTCTAAATGTGCCTTGAAGCAGTAAAACAATTGAAACGTCTAACCTATGAGTGAACTCCCCAAGGCAATGGGAAAAATTATGGTAGACAATGTGGTGGGGGCAGAAGGAAAACACAGATTAAGTGAACTACAGTAATTCACTATTCAGCAGTGATGCACAGCACATAGGAAAATTTTAACCATGCTTTTAAAGCCAGGCAATGCTATAGTTCAGCACACTGAAACTGCTCATGCTAAGAAAACACAACAACATTTCTTCCTGGGCCCAAGTTCTTCAGTCTCCCCAAAGTAATTATAACCACTGTTTCCTGCATAAGAGAAATTTCAAGGGAGCATATCCACACAGTTAGTTCTCAGCAAATCTCTGCTTAAGTTCCCTTTATATCTTGTATAATATAATGTTTCTTGAGGCCCAAGTCTGGGCTGAGAAAATGTAATCCTCACAAAATCTTACAATGTAGAATGCATTAGTTTCCTATTGTTGCTAACAAATTGCCTTAAATATTGTGGCTTATACATTTACTGTCTTACATTAATGGAGATCACAAGTATGAAACGGGTCTTACTGGCTAAAATCAAGCTGTTGGCAGGGCTGCCATCCTGGAGACTCTAGGGTAGAATCAATTTCTTGACTTTCACAGCTTTGAGAGGCCACCTACATTCTTTGGCTCAGGGTCCTTTTCTGTCTTCAAAGCTCACAAAAATGTGTCAAATCACTGCAACCTCTAATTCTCTTGTTACACCTCCTTCTCTGACTCTGCTTCTCTTGCCTCCTTTATAACTAATAAGGACACCTGTCACTACATTGTGCCCAACAGATAATCCACGATAATCTCCCCATTTCAAAATTTTTAGTAACCATATCTTCTAAGTCCATTTGCCATGTAAGGCAACAATCTTGTAAATTCTCAGGCTTGAAAAGTGAACATTGTTGATGGCCCATTATTTCACCTTTTATAGGGTACCCCCATTCTTGTATAGGAAATATTCCAAGAGAGTTGAAGTGACTTGTCACTCAGTCCTTAATTCTTAAAGCCAGAAGACTGCATGACTATATCATTTTTGTACATTCTATTGCAGTACTTCATGCATGAGGTGCTTTGGCCCAATCCTCTGGCAACCATTAGAAGTTCTAGTTTGCCCAAAAGTTTACAATAAAAGGAACAGCCAAGAAAATCTGGAGTCCAGCTTTAAGGCTCTATGTGACCACCCATATTTCCTGTGAATTTTGCTGACTATAGCTATATTAAAGAGTTTTCAGATATCTGATAAAACTATACTGACACTCAAAAAAGATGACTGTCTCACTATGGAATACATTTGTCATGAGCGAGAGAAAAAAGATTCAATAATCATTTTTGAGTTAAGTTTTGGCTTTAATCTGTTGGAACAGGTAATTTTCCCCTACAGTTAAATAATAAAAATAAAATGTGAAGGATATTAGATTGCACAGACACAAATTAATAATTGTATCTCTCATTTCTTGACTTCCAGATAAGGTTAACATTAACACGGAATTTATAATTTCTTCTTATTTTGCCAAATTGGGGCATCATAAAATTCCTCTGTTTATGTCAAGAACATAAAATATAATTATAGTACCACATAATACTCATCTTGAACTATAAGAATTACCAAGAGTAAAATGCGATCAGGAAAAGGAAAGATCTATTTCTCCTATCTAAATCATAGGTTTCCATGATACTTAATAAATTTTCAAAAATAGGATGAATTCTAAACTTGACCTCCCATTTATTGAGACTATTAAAGTACTATGACAGAATGTAAGGGCACTTTACTTTTCATGTAACTACATGCTGTACATGTCCTCTGTTGAAGCTATTACTAGGGATGAATGACTAAAGGAATAAAAGAAATATTTAGGACAATCTTTTTCTTTATACACAAACACATATTTTTAAAACTTTTACAAGGCCTAAAGGTGATTTTTAAAGAGTGAATTGTGGTGTTTATATACCATTTTGTACACAGTCTTTATTATAATGGGACTAGAAGCAACATTTTCTAAATTCAAGGGGAATATGACACTTATGGTGATTAAAATGAATAATATGATCACATTAAGTAATATGATGACTAGAGTTTTAAAAGGTGATGATGTTTTAGAGTACAGTCAGAGAATCTAATTAAACAAAGGTCTCCCTGTACCTAATCAATAGAGACTGCTCTGGTTTCATTTATCCTTAGTTGTAACTTATGCTGAAGGATCATTTCAGGAAGAAAAAAAAAAATGGCTTGGTACAAGAATTCTGATCTTATATTAGGATTACAACACTAGTTACACAGATAATTATAAGGTACATATTTTCCTCATATAAAGCGATTGTATGTATTGGACTCCTATTTTGTCCAGAATGTGGTCTTGAGAATGAACTATTTAAGAATGTGGGCAGTCCACCCAAAAGATTTAGAAATTGCTGACAAACAGTAAATAAGAAAATGAAGAAAATAAGCAGGATTGGATGTTTTACTTCTGTCTCATAACTCTGAAATGTCTCTTTTTCCAACAGCAGTGTCCAATTTTCAACAACTATATTCATTATGCCTATCTGGAAATAATATTTATAAAATGGTAAAAATATTTTCTCATGATAGAACTATCAAACATAAAGCCCAAATTATTATCATGTTTGTTTCCTTCCTTTATAATCTTTGTGAATACCTATTGCACACACAAAAGAAATCTAAGAAATTAAATCATAAAAGAAATCTCCTTTTTATACCAAATTATTATGCACTGTTGCAAGGGGTCAGACACACTTAGCAACAGAGCACACATGCATTATACACATCCTAGTCCCCATCACCTGTCTCACCTCATCCCCTAGCATTTATCACAGGCCCCACCATCCAGTCATATCAGCTTGCTTTCTCACACTCAACAACAGCTAAACACAGCACACTCAGTGCCTTTACATTTCTTGTTTTCTCTGACTGGAATGTTCTGTTCATATGGATATATGGATATCTTGTTGACATCTTAATTAAAATAAAACCTTTTCAGAGAGATTTTCCCTAGCCTCACTATCTAAAATAGTCTCATTTCACTTCAGACTATCACTCTCTGTTACTCTGTTTGGGTTTCTTTATACCACCAGGTCTGGTTACATAACTTGCAGGATCCATTGAAAAAATAAAAATACCAGACTCCTTGTTCAAATACTACTAAGAATTTTAAGACAGTGAGAACAGAGCATTAAACAAAATGCATAGCCTTTCTAGGTACAGGTTCCTATGTGTCTGCTCAGACTGTAAACCCATAAAGCTAGCCCTCCATATTAGTTATTACCACTTGAAATTAACCTCTTAATCACACTTGTTTAATCTGACTCACCTGCTAGAATGTGTACTCTGTAGAGCTCAGATCACAATTGTCACAGTGACTATTATATTTCACGTGTTTTGAACATCCTCCAAAACCAAAATTATTTTCTTTTCAGCAAACAAATGCAGACAGGCAGAGAGAGAGGAATTCTATCTAATTTAACCGTTTTTGTTCTATGGACAGATTAGATAAGATCTACTCACATTAGGGAGGGCGATTTGCTTTTTTCATTCTACCAACGCAAATGTTAATCTCATCCAGAAACACTCTAATTGACACACCCAGAATAGTGTTCAACTAAACATCTGGGCACACTGTGGCCCAGTCAGCTGACACGTAAAATTAAACATTGCATTGTTGTTCCATCACTAAGTTGTGTCTGACTATTTGCAACCCCATGGACTGCAGTACACCAGGCTTCCCTGTCCTTCACTATCTCGCAGAGTTTGCTCGAGGTCCATTGAGTCAGTGATGTTATCTAGCCATCTCATCCTCTGCTACACTCTTCTCCTTTGGCTTTCAATTTTTCCCAGCATCAGAGTCTTTTCCAAAGAACTGTCTCTTCACTCAGTTGGCCAAAGTATTGGAGCTTTACTAGTCAACCATACATATCTCCTTAAGCTCCAAATAAAGATAACAACAAGAAGGGTGGTAGCCAGGTTGTTGTCTTGGTAAATGGAAGTCAGTGATGCTAAACCCATGCATAATCTCCATCCTTGTTATCATAGTCACTTTGTTCATGAGTCCATTGGATGTAATAGAAGTGGCTGGGTAAAGAAATTGACTTGTATCCACAGAATTGGTGATGTTATCTACTTGATTATTAAAGTCCTTCTCTGCTGAGGTTATTCTCCAGTGACCATTCACATGAAACACAAATATCTTTACATATCTGACTGCTCAGAGGGGAATATTCACATACCTTTTCCCCAAATTTTCTTGTCATCTATTTTCCAGTCCTGAAAGAGGCATCATAGCTTGACCCTGATCTTGGATTTCCAGTCATCAGAACCATGATAACTAAATTTTTATTGTTTATAAGCCACCCAGTATGTGGTATTTTGCTACAGCAGCCCAAAGTCAACCAAGAATTCTATAACCAGTTAAACTGCATTTCAAAATGAAGGAAACCTGGTCGTGGTTTAGTCACTAAGTCACGTTCTGACTCTTGGGACCCCATAGACTGTCACCTGCCAGGCGACAAGGATTTTCTGTCCATAGGATTTTCCAGACAAGAATATTGGAGTGGGTTGCCATTTCCTTCCCCAGAGGACCTTCCTGACTGAAGAATTGAACACCGGTCTCCTGTATTGCAGGCAGATTCTTTATTGACTGAGCTATGAGGAAAGCATATTCAATGATTTAAAAAAAAAAAAAAAGCATTGGGTATTAGAACAGTTATCACCAAGTATCTAGAGGAAATTGGTTCCAGGAGCCTCCATGGATACCAAAATCTGCAGATACTTGAGTCACATAAAATGATGGAGTACAATGAATGGACTTGCCAGGTAGTTCAGTGGTAAAGAATCTGCTTGCCAATACAGTAGACATAAGAGGCACAGGTTAGATCCTTGGATCAGGAAGATCCCCTGGAGGAGGAAATGGCAACCCACTCCAGTATTCTTGCCTGGAAAATTCCAAGCACAGAGGATCTGGTGGACTGCAGTCCATGGGGTCACAATGAGTCAGACACAACTGAATGACTGAGTGCACACATGTGTGCACACGCACATGTACACACACAGAGACAGTAAAATGAATACATTGGGACCTTTATACCTGTGGGTTTTCATTCTAGGATTCAACAAATTGGGGTTTAAGTTTCAATTTACAGTTGGCTGAATCATTGATTGATTAAATCCTTGGATGCAAAACCCAAAGATATGAGGTAATATGTGTTAAATGGGGAGCAGAGAGGTAGTAGCACTGTTTCTTAGAAGTCTGATAACTTTTATTTAAATCAATTAATTTAAACTTCACTCATGCCTTAATAGCCAGGCTTTAAAATTCAAATATAATACTGTCTTATAAAACTATACAAAAAGATTTTGAATATACAAGCAAAGTTGTCCTTCTTATCACTGCAGATGGTGACTGCAGCCATGAAATTAAAAGACGCTTACTCCTTGCAAGGAAAGTTATGACCAACCTAGATAGCATATTCAAAAGCAGAGACATTACTTTGCCAACGAAGGTCCGTCTAGTCAAGGCTATAGTTTTTCCAGTGGTCATGTATGGATGTGAGAGTTGGACTGTGAAGAAAGCTGAGCGCCGAAGAATTGATGCTTTTGAACTGTGGTGTTGGAGAAGACTCTTGAGAGTCCTTTGGACTGCAAGGAGATCCAACCAGTCCATTCTGAAGGAGATCAGCCCTGGGATTTCTTTGGAAGGAATGATGCTAAAGCTGAAACTCCAGTACTTTGGCCACTTCATGCGAAGAGTTGACTCATTGGAAAAGACTCTGATGCTGGGAGGGTTTGGAGGCAGGAGGAGAAGGGGACAACAGAGGATGAGATGGCTGGATGGCATCACTGACTCGATGGATGGGAGTCTCAGTGAACTCCAGGAGTTGGTGATGGACAGGGAGGCCTGGCGTGCTGCGATTCATGGGGTCTCAAAGAGTCGGACACGACTGAGCGACTGAACTGACCTGAACTGAAACCATCCCAAAGAAAAAGAAATGCAAGAAGGTAAAATGATTGTCTGAGGAGGCCTTACAAATAGCTGAGAAAAGAAGAGAAGTGGAAACAAAGTAGAAAAGCAAAGATATACGCAACTGAATGCATAGATAGGGGAAACAATGGAAACAGTGAGAGACTTTATGTTCTTGGGCTCCAAAATCACTGAAGATGGTGAATGCAGCCATGAAATTAAAAGACGCCTGCTCCTTGGAAGGAAAGCTATGACCAACCTAGACAGCATATTAAAAAACAGAGATATTACTTTGCCAACAAAATTTGTCTAGTCAAAGCTATGGTTCTTCAAGTAGTCATGTAAGCTCCAGGAGGAGAAGGGAATAATAGAGGATGAGATGGTTGGATGGCATCACCAACTTGAAAGACATGAATTTGAGTAAGCTCTGGGAGTTGGTGATGGACAGGGAAGCCTGGAATGCTGCAGTCTATGGGGTCACAAAGAGTCAGACACAATTGAGCAACTGAATTGAACTGAGAAATCTCTTAAAGAAAATTAGAGATAACCAAGGGAACATTTCAAGCAAAGATGAGCTCAATAAAGGACCAAAGCAGGACCTACCAGAAGCAGAAGATATTAAGAAGAGGTGGCCATAATACAAAGAAGTACTGTACAAAAAAGATCTTAATGACCTCGATAACCATGATGTTGTGGTCACTCACCTAGAGCCAGATATCTTGGAGTGTGAAGTCAAGTGGGCCTTAGGAAGCATTACTGTAAACAAAGCTAGTGGAACTGATGGAATTCCAACTGAGCTATTTCAAATCCTAAAAGATGATGTTGTGAAAGTGCTGCACTAAATGTGCCAGCAAATTGGAAAACTCAGCAGTGGCCACAGGACTGGAAAAGGTCAGTTTTCATTCCAATCCCAAAAAGGGCAACTCCAAAGAATGTTCAAACTACCATACATTGAGCTAATGTCACATGCTAGCAAGGAAATGCTCAAAATCCTTAGAGCTAGACTTCATCAATACATGAATTCAGAACTTTCACATGTACAAGCTGGATTTAGAAAAAACAGAGGAACCAGATGTCAAATTGCCAACATATGCTGGTAGAAAAAGTAAGAGAATTTCAGAAGAACATATACTTCTGCTTTATTGACTATGTGAAATCCTTTGACTGTGTGGATTACAATAAACTGTGGAAAGTTCTGAAAGAGAAGGGAATGCCAGACCACCTTACTTATCTGCTGAGAAACCTGTATGGAGGTCAAGAAACAACAGTTAGATCTGGACATGGAACAAGACTGGTTCAAAATTGGGAAAGAAGTACATCAAGATTGTGCCCTGCTTATTTAACTTCTATGAAGAGTACATCATGCAAAATACCAGGATGGATGCACAAGTGGAATAAAGATTGCTGGGAAAAATATCAACAACCTCAGACACACAGATGATACCACTCTAATGGCAGAAAGCTAAGAGGAACTAAAGAGCTTCTTGAGGAGGGTGAAAAGGGAGAGTAAGAAAGCTGGCTTAAAATGCAACATTCAAAAAACGAAGATCATGGCAACCAGTCCTATCACTTCATGGCAAATAGATGGGAAAAAAAATTGAAACAATGACAGACTTTTTTTCTTGGGCTCCAAAAATCACTGCAGATAGCGACTGCAGCCATGAAATTAAAAGATACTTGCTCCTTGGAAATAAAAGCTATAATAAACACGGTGTATTAAAATGCAAAGAGACCACTTTGCCAGCAAAGATTCCTATAGTTAAAGCTATACTTTATCCAATAGTCACCTACAGATGTGAGAGTTGGAGCATAAAGAAGGCCAAGCACTGAAGAATTGATGTTTTCAAACTGTGATGCTGGAGAAGACTCTTGAGAGTCCCTGGAACAAACCAGTCAATCCAAAGGAAATCAACCATGAATATTGATTGGAAGGACAGATACTGTGAAGTTGAGGCTCTAATACTTTGGCCACCTGATGCAAAGAGCGACTCACTGGAAAAGACCCTGATGCTGGGAAACATTGAAGGTGGGAGGAGGATGGAACAACAGAGGATGAGAAATGGGATGGTATCACTGATTTGATGGACGTGAGTTTGAGCAAGCACCGAAGTTGGTGATGAACAGGGAAGCCTGGCATGCTGCAGTCCATGGGATGGCAAAGAGTCAGACACAATAGCAACTGAACAACAATTATACAAGTTGTACAAAAATTATATACATATTAGGTATTAATTTTTGTATAGCTTTTCATCATCAATGAAAGTGATTAATACAAAGAGCTAATTTACTACTTGATAAATTGGTTTGTGCCAAAAAGTAAATCATCTTTATTATTAAGCTTACACAATGTTATTTTTTCTCATAGCAAGACATTCTCAATGAAGAAGACCGTGTATTTTTTAAAAATCCTAATGGCCGAGAGGAGCTACTCCACGTTCAAGGTCAGGAGGTGTGGCTGTGAGGAGATAACCCTCGTCCAAGGTAAGGAGCAGCGGCTGTGCTTTGCTGGAGCAGCCCTGAAGAGATACCCCACGTCGAAAGTAAGAGAAACCCAAGTAAGACGGTAGGTATTGCGAGAGGCATCAGAGGGCAGACATACAAACCATAATCTTCAGAAAACTAATCAATCTAATCACACGGACCACAGCCTTGTCTAACTCAATGAAACTAAGCCATGCCATGTGTGGCCACCCAAGATGGGCGGGTCATGGTGGAGAGATCTGACAGAAGGTGGTCCACTGGAGAAGGGAATGGCAAACCACTTCAGTATTCTTGCCTTGAGAACCCCATGAACAGTATGAAAAGGCAAAATGATAGGATACTGAAAGAGGAACACTCCAGGTCAGTAGATGCCCAATATGCTACAAGGAGACCAGTGGAGAAATAACTCCAGAAAGAATGAAGGGATGGAGCCAAAGCAAAAACAATACCCAGTTGTGACTGGTGATAGAAGCAAGGTCTGATGCTGTAACAGCAATATTGCATAGGAACCTGGAATTTTAGGTCCATGAATCAAGGCAAATTGAAAGTAGTCAAACAGGAGATGGCAAGAGTGAATGTTGACATTCTAGGAATCAGCAAACTAAAATGGACTGGAATGGGTGAATTTAATTCAGTATCTACTACTGTGGGCAGGAATCCCTTAGAAGAAATGGAGTAGCCTTCATGATCAACAAAAGAGTCTGAAATCCAGTACTTGGATGCAATCTCAAAAATGACAGAATGATCTCTCTTCGTTTCCAAGGCAAACCATTCAATATCACAGTAATCCAAGTCTATGCCCCAACCAGTAACGCTGAAGAAGCTGAAGTTGAATGAAGACCTGTAGGTCTATGAAGACCTACAGCACCTTTTAGAACTAATATCCAAAAATTATTTCCTTTTCATTATAGGGGACTGGAATGCAAAAGTAGGAAGTCAAGAAACACCTTAGGTAACAGGCAAATTTGACCTTGGAATACGGAATGAAACAGGACAAAGGCTAATAGAGTTTTGCCAGGAGAAAGCACTGGTCATAGCAAACACCCTCTTCCAACAGTACAAGAGAAGACTCTACACATGGACATCATCAGATAGTCAACACTGAAATCAGACTGATTACATCCTTTGCAGCCAAAGATAGAGAAGCTCTATACAGTCAGCAAAACAAGACCGGGAGCTGACTGTGGCTCAGACCATGAACTCCTTATTGCCAAATTCAGATTTAAATTGAAGAAAGTAGGGAAAACCACTGGCAACCCACTCCAGTACTCTTGCCTGGAAAATCCATGGACAGAGGAGCCAGGTAGGGTGCAGTCCATGGGGTCGCTAAGAGTCAGACACGACTGAGTGACTTCACTTTCACTTTTCACTTTCTTACACTGGAGAAGGAAATGGCAATGCACTCCAGTGTTCTTGCCTGGAGAATCTCAGGGACGGGGGAGCCTGATGGGCTGCCATCTCTGGGGTCGCACAGAGTCAGACATGACTAAAATGACTTGGCAGCATTCAAGTATGACCTAAATCAAATCGCTCATGATTATACAGTGGAAGTGAGAAATAGATTTAAGGGACTAGATCTGATAGACAGAGTGCCTGATGAACTATGGATGGAGGTTTGTGATTGTACAGAAGACAGGGATCAAGACCATCCCCATGGAAAAGAAATGCAAAAAAGCAAAATGGCTGTCTGGGGAGGCCTTACAAATAGCTGTGAAAGAAGAGAAACGAAAAGCAAAGGAGAAAAGGAAAGATATAAGCATCTGCATGCAGAGTTCCAAAGAATAGCAAGAAGAGATAAGAAAGCCTTCCTCTACAATCAATGCAAAGAAATAGAGGAAAACAACAGAATGGGAAAGTCTAGAGATCTCTTCAAGAAAATTAGAGGTACCATGGGAACATTTCATGCAAAGATGGGCTCGATAAAGGACAGAAATGGTATGGACCTAACAGAAGCAGAAGATATTAAGAAGAGGTAGCAAAAGAATACACAGAAGAACTTTACAAAAAAGATATTAACGACCAAGATAATCATGATGGTGAGATCACTCACCTAGAGCCAGACATCCTGGATGTGAAGTCAAGTGGGCCTTAGAAAGCAGCACTACGAACAAAGCTAGTGTAGATGATGGAATTCCAGTTGAGCTATTTCAAATCCTGAAAAATGATGCTGTGAAAGTGCTGCACTCAATATGCCAGCAAATTTGGAAAACTCAGCAGTGGCCACAGAACTGGAAAGGTCAGTTTTCATTCCAATTCCAAAGAAAAGTAATGCCAAAGAATGCTCAAACTACCACACATGGGCACTCATCTCACACACTAGTAAAGTAATGTTCAAAATTCTCCAATCCAGGCTTCAGCAATACGTGAACCATGAACTTCCAGATATTCAAGCTGGTTTTAGAAAAGGCAGAGGAACCAGAGATCAAATTGCCAACATCCACTGGACCATGGAAAAAGCAAGAGAGTTACAGAAAAACATCTTTCTGCTTTATTGACTATGCCAAAGCCTTTTTGTGGATCACAATAAACTGGAAAATTCAAAAAGAGATGGGAATAACAGACCACATGGCCTGCCTTTTGAGAAACCTATATGTGGGTCAGGAAGCAACAGTTAGAACTGGATGTGGAACAACAGACTGGTTCCAAATAGGAAAAGGAGTATGTCAAGGCTGTATATTGTCACCCTGCTTATTTAACATATATGCAATTAAACACTGGGCTGGAAGAAGCACAAGCTGGAATCAAGATTGCCAGGAGAAATATCAATAACCTCAGATATGCAGATTACACCACCCTTATGGCAGACAGTGAAGAGGAACTAAAAAGCCTCTTGATGAAAGTGATAGAGAAGAGTGAATAAATTGGCTTAAACTCAACATTCAGACAATGAAGATCATGGCATCTGGTCCCATCACGTCATGGGAAATAGATGGGGAAACAGCAGAAACAGTGTCAGACTTTATTTTTTGGAGCTCCAAAATCACTGCAGATAGTGATTGCAGTGATGAAATTAAAAGACGCTTACTCCTTGGAAGGAAAGTTATGACCAACCTAGATAGCATATTGAAAAGCAGAGACATTACTTTGCCAACAAGGGTCCGTCTAGTCAAGGCTATGGTTTTCCCAGTAGTCATGTATGGATATGAGATTTGGACTGTGAAGAAAGCTGAGCATCGAAGGATTGATGCTTTTGAACTGTGGTGTTGGAGAAGACTCTTGAGAGTCCCTTGGACTGCAAGGAGATCCATCCAGTCCATTCTAAAGGAGATCAGTCCCGCGTGTTCTTTGGAAGGAATGATGCTAAAGCTGAAACTCCAGTACTTTGGCCACCTCATGCGAAGAGTTGACTCATTGGAAAACACTCTGATGTTGGGAGGGATCGGGGGCAGGAGGAGAAGGGGACGACAGAGAATGAGATGGTTGGATGGCATCACCAACTCTATGGATATGAGTGTCAGTGAACTCCGGGAGTTGGTGATGGACAGGGAGGCCTGGCGTGCTGCGATTTATGGGGTTGCAAAGAGTCAGACATGACTGAGCGACTGAACTGAACTGAATATAGTAATAGTCTGTGACCTGGCAGCTGGTCTTTTGACCTCACACTGAATACACTGCATGAAAGTGAAAGTGGAGTCGCTCAGTCGTGTCCGAGTCTTTGCGACCCCATGACCTGTAGCCTACCAGGCTCCTCTGTCCATGGGATTCTCCAGGGAAGTGTACTGGAGTAGGTTACCTTTTCCTTCTCCAGGGGATCTTCCCGACCCAGGGATCGAACCCAGGTTTACAGCATTCCAGGCAGACACTTTAACCTCTGAGCCTCCAGGGAAGCATGAATACACTGCATAGAAATCCATTTATAAAACATAAATTATATTTTAATAAATGTTAAAATTTCTTATTAGAAAAACAGCATGAAAAATTAAACCATATTTATTGATTTTTTATGTATTTACTTCTTATTTGAACAATGATAGTCTAATAAAATGGACCAAAACTGAATTTTATTTCTTCAGAAAAGTTAAAAAAAAAAAAATGTCATTCTATCCAGGTAAGTGAAATTTAAGCCTGAATTTTCCATTTTTTAACCTGTGATCAATTTATTTTTATATGTGAGCCCTCCATAAATTATAGGTCCTCTTGGTTCTGATCTTTCACATGTTTTATCAATGAAGGTATGAAAGTAAATACGCTCAAACCATTCTGGAACTAGCTTATATGATTTCTTACTATAATTTGACCACACATTGTTGTTGCTGTTCAGTAACTCAGTCAAATCCAACTCTTTACAGCACATTTTTACTGAATCGTAACTATAATTCTAGTCCTAAGCTCTCTCTGGGATTTTAAAGAGGTATAATGTATGGTCTTTGGCCACAAGAGGCTAGCATCAAACTCTAATTACAGAATTTTACAATAGACAATGTGGATATGGTATTGGAGAAATATGTATAAGAAGCAGTGTGACTTTAATAATTCTATAATTGTGCAGGTGTGACCAGGTGCACACATGAACATATGTAAAGTGTGAACAGTAAATATATGTGACACAATTAGAAAATTGAATGGTATATTAACATGCTGATTGTGTTACAAATGTGCTGACATTTGTTAAGTTCAGTAGAGAAGCTTCCAGAAAGTGTTAAGAAATGAAGAATGCAAATTGCATTGGAAACAGAATTCAATATGAAATGTTGGGTAAATTGTGAGAAAAGAAACTGGCCTTACAGTAATGAATAAGGGCTTGGTATAGAGTAAACACAAAATTTGTTTTTACATTTTACTAAACAAAAACCTAGCTATTATAAATCTACCCCATTAATTTACCCAATTCTTACCAAATGCCAATACTTTATTAGATGGTTATTATTATTTCATCACTGATTTACACTTTTTAAAAATATGCAATAATATAAAAGAAGCATGTGAAAATTGCTGTCCTACTTTCCCAAATTGGACAAGTGAAATTCTATTTTTTTGAGATTCAGAATTTAGATAAAGAAATTATGTAACAAAAATTTAAGGTCTATGGCTGCTATTTGGCATGGGACAGGTGTTGGGGGTTAAGCAAACTGAACCATGTGTAAATAGAACCAAAAAAGTTTGTAGAATAAGAAAAATAAGACATACAGAGGGCTAGCATCAGAAACCAGCAGTTTTTAGAGATCTTTGAACCACAGAGAGAGACTGAGTTTTCAACTTTTTAAGATGTGTTTGTACATTTCTATTCTATTTCAACTGATACCTTCTGTGAACTGAAATAGAGCTTATAAAAATTACCTTTAATACTAAGCTACCAATTGCCTTAATACTTTTAATTTCAAAATATGTTTCAAATGTAAGCCTTCTGTTTCTTTGTATTACTTGTATTTGGGGCATTTTTACATGTTTCAAACTTTGAAGAAATACGTTGTGTTCCTTAACATTTTCTATTGTTTTTACATTTTAGAAGTTCAAAGTTATTACTCAGTTTCATTTTAATACTGAGAAAATTTCACAGAGACAGTGGATCTAGTTTGTTATATGGTCACAATTTTTATTACTATGAATAATGAATTGAGGATTTACAGTCACACTGACCTAAAATACCATGAAACTAGACCAAGAGTCCCATTATATATGAAATATAGTAAAATATAAAGATATGCTTAAATATGATATAATATTTAATATTAAGAATTCAGATTGTCCTCAAACCATAAAAGAAGCTAGGCATCAGTGGGATCATTCAAGGTTTCAATATTAAAATAAATAAACTGAGACTTTATGTTTATGAAATATTACATATTTCACCTCTTGAACAACTTGCTGTTTCAACAGTCAGTATCAAAAGACCAATTCCTGATCTAAGCAAAACACAGGGCATACGCAAAGAAACAGTACAAAATTTCTTTAGTCATCAACTCTAAAGGAGTAATCTAAAAATGAATTAGTCTGATAAAGGGATAAAAGGAATTCTTTATCATCATAAAGTTATTTCAAACAGGTGTGTTTTATAATCATAAGAAGCAGAAAAACAATCTTCAATGGCAAATTCTCATTTTCACCCCAGAGGAACACGGGGCTAGAACACAAAATATAGGAATTTTGGCAGGAAGAAGTCTTATTAAAGCATCTTAGGCACTTCCTGTGGTCATTATCTCCCTATGACACCCTAGTTCCTTTATTTTATTATTGTTTTAAGGCACATAATAGGGACAACAAAATAAGCATTTGCAAAACTATAGCTGTCTTCTGTGTGGCAGCAAACTACATTATCAAGCAGCCACAGGTGTACACCACATGAAGTGGTAAAATGTGATTTGTAGAGATTTTATGACAAATCTGTCACCAGAAGGCTCCATCCCAGGTTGAGCCCTCCATCTGTTCTACAGGCCTTCATTTGGTTGCATCTAAAGGGAAGTAAAATATCTTCATTCTGAACTCTAAAGGAGTAATCTAAAAATGAATATAGTCTGATAAAGGGGAAAAAGGAATTTCACATTTACTGTGCTTAAAATTTTAATAAAAGCTGTTACTTATCAAATTAATTTTAATATGCTTCTACTTATCTATTATAATGTAAAGACTGACTACCATTCCAAATCAAAGCCAGCCTCATTGGCTGAGCTAAGATTAGCAATATCCTCTCCACTTGATAAATCTGTGTATTTTTGTTTAAATCTCTATCCTGCTTCTTCAGTGGAAGCAAAATTGAAAGTAAATTCACCTTCAGATATTTAGGGAGATTGTTTCCTATAATGTAACATATTTTCCTGCCATGATCATTGCATTGTGAAATTCTAACATTTTTAGATAGATTAAATTTTTGGTTGAATGTAATAAATAGAGAATAGATGAATGAACCAAAACAAAATCACATAGATAGACAATGAATATTAAAAAGCTACTTATTATTCAATGACAATTTTGTTTTCCTGGCTTTAGACATTGACTACATTTAAGGGTTAGGGTTGTTATTTGGACCTCTTCTATTTGCTGAAAATGGAGTCATATAACCAGTGATGTCTTCATCCTTTAGCTCCCATTCCAAATTGTATTTATAGCTTAATATTTGTTTTTCCTCGGTTTACCCATAAAAATTACCATACTGAGTTAAATTTTATTTTTTAAAAGCATAAGAATTAATAGTTTCATACTCTGATGCTCATTCATTTACATGTATTATATGTATGGGAGATATCTCTTGAGATTCACCTAGATTTGGAGAGATGGTGGTTATACATAAAGGGCATGCCAGTACATTAAGCTTGAATTTGGATACGGACTTCAGAATTTTAATAGCCAAAGGCTTGATTTGCATAAGAAGATAAATATAGCTAACACTTTAAAAAATACAATTTTTCCCTAGAGAAATAAAAAGACTCAATTTATCTTACTTTAAAAGTTAAAAATGCAATACTTAATAAACATTATTATTGTCCAAGTTTTTAAATGTTACAGACAGTAATTGAATTGGAATAATACAAATAGAAAGAAGGAAGGCAAAAGAAATGTCAGTAGAAGTAAAAAATACAGGTACAACAAGAAGTACAGTTATATATCAATTCAGAGGACAGAAATTATATAAATAATGTGAACAGGGGGAATTTAATATTAAGAATTGCTGACTAATATAAAGAGATTACTAAATAGGATAAATAAAACTTTCAGGAGTACAGAAACAGCAGATATATAAATTTGTTCCTAGCTCTAGGGCTGAGGGAAAGTAAATAAGAAAGGAATTTAAAAACTTATTTTATGGACTTTCCTGGTGGTCCAATGGTTAAAAATTCATACCTTGCAATGGAGGGGATCCAGGCTCAATCCCTGTAAGGGAACTAAGATCCCGCATGGCGTGGAACAACTAAACCCATATAACCCAACTAGAGAGAGATTCTGAGCACTGCAACAAAGATCCCAGGTGCCACAACTAAGACCCAAGGCAGCCAAATAAATAAATATTAAAATAAAGTAAAAGAAAACTTATGAAAGAGACAGACTCAAGGCTGGGCTGAAATGTGGGAAAGGGACACAGACTTTAATGACAAGTAAACTAGCTGACAGCAGTGGGCAACCCTCCAGGTGGTGAAGAAACCTGTGCAACTGTGTGCGCTGTAGCTGGTCCACAGCAGAAGCCTGCTGGGTGCAGAGAAACCCATCAGAGTGTTTAGTCTTCAGATGGTTCACAAGGGCCTCTGAGGTTAACACTACCAGGCCGTTTCACCAATATCCTTACATTAACATTCCAGTCCACTGCCTGTCAGGTGGAAAACAGCTCAACCCCTTCATCCTGCCTTAGCTTTGCAATTTCCCTCTAGGACCCTTTCTTGAAAAGACTGAATATCAAAATCATGTGTCAAAAGATTAATGTCCAGGTCTAGCAATAACAATGCATATGAAGAAAAGATTGATCTGAAGCTGGCAGTCAATAAATTGATAACACTTAAATTCTATACTGAATTCTATACACACTTTCATACAAAAGTTTGAACTTCCATAAAGCAACAAAAGCAACTTCATGTTTCTACCTAACAACATATAGTTATTCCTTATACAAAGGATGAAATTCTCACCCTCTCCCAAAGTGAGAGGACACAAAATCCTAATTGTCATTGGATCCCATCACTGACTATATTAGTTAGTACTCCAATCCAGTCATCATTTCTCTGAATATTTGATACCTAAGAAAAAATGAGAGCTTGAAAATAGAAAATAAGATCAATGCTTTAGAAGAAGCAGTCCTG
The DNA here is from genome assembly GCF_055505025.1 of Bos grunniens. Taxonomy (NCBI): domain Eukaryota; kingdom Metazoa; phylum Chordata; class Mammalia; order Artiodactyla; family Bovidae; genus Bos; species Bos grunniens. The sequence goes on from NC_141165.1 coordinate 108,542,451, forward strand.
CTTATAGGGCAAGAAATTATGAATTTAAAAATTAAGTTGTCTTTAAGGTGCCATGCTGAATTTAAATGGATGTTCATTACCCCTCTACAAATGAATGATTCTGTACATTCTTGGGAAAGCATTAGGAATCATATTTTAGGTGTCTGGAATCATTCAGATTTTAGTATTGATATTTCTAAGTTACAGGGGCTTCCCTGGTGACTCAGAGGTTAAAGTGTCTGCCTGGAATGCCGGAAACCCGGGTTCAATTCCTGGGTCTGGAAGATCCCCTGGAGAAGGAAATGGCAACCCACTCCAGTATTCTTGCCTGGAGAATCCCATGGAGGGAGGAGCCTGGTAGGCTACAGTCCATGGGGTCGCAAAGAGTCGGACACTACTGAGGAACTTCACGTTCACTTTCAAACTTTCAATAATATTTGTATTTAACAATATTAGCAAAGAATAAGAAGAATACAGGTAATACATGTAGGGAAACAAATATGTATAGATAATAAGTAAAAAATATATATCAGTTCAGTTCAGTTCAGTCGCTCAGTCATGTCTGACTCTTTGCGACCCCATGAATAGCAGCACTCCAGGCCTCCCTGTCCATCACCAACTCCCGGAGTTCACTCAAACTCATGTCCATCGAGTCGGTGATGCCATCCAGCCATCTCATCCTCTGTCGTCCCCTTCTCCTCCGGCCCCCAATCCCTCCCAGTGTCAGGGTCTTTTCCAATGAGTCAACTCTTTGCATGAGGTGGCCAAAGTATTCGAGTTTCAACTTCAGCATCAGTCCTTCCAAAGAACACCCAGGACTGATCTCCTTTAGAATGGACTGGTTGGATCTCCTTGCAGTCCAAGGGACTCTTAAGAGTCTTCTCCAACACCACAGTTCAAAAGCATCAATTCTTCAGCACTCAGCTTTCTTCACAGTCCAACTCTCACATCCATACATGACCACTGGAAAAAACATAGCCTTGACTAGACGGACCTTTGTTGGCAAAGTGATGTCTCTGTTTTTGAATATGCTATCTAGGTTGGTCATAACTTTCCTTCCAAGAAGTAAATGTCTTTTAATTTCATGGCTACAGTCACCATCTGCAGTGATTTTGGAGCCCCAAAAAATAAAGTCTGCCACTGTTTCCACTGTTTTCCCATTTATTTCCCATGAAGTGATGGGACCAGAGGTCATGATCTTCGTTTTCTGAATGTTGAGGTTTAAGCCAACTTTTTCACTCTCCTCTTTCACTTTCATCAAGAGGCTTTTTAGTTCCTTTTCACTTTCTGCCATAAGGGTGGTGTTATCTGCATATCTGAATTTACTGATATTTCTCCTGAGCAAATACAATATGGGCTAAGTAACAAGAGAATAATTTTCAGATATCAAAGACAGCCTCATAATCAATTGCATAAGTAAGAATTGGTAGCTTTAATCCTCACTTATGCAATTGATTATGAGGCTGTCTTTGATATCTGAAAATTATTCTCTTGTTACTTAGCCCAAATTGTATTTGCTTTCAGCTAGAACATCAGTTAAGTGGTGTTCTTTACCAGCTGTGACAACTCAAAACCTTTATTTTTGCAGGATTTGTGTTCTCACTAGATAGATATCCTTTCTTTGGATGCTCTAGTTTTCCTTTTACCTTTACTTCTATACATAAAAGTCTTAAAAGTCCTCTGTGTTCCTACAGTGTAGAAGCAAAACATCTATTGGTAATGAGTAGCAATCACCTCAGCCATTTAGAGTAACATTTTTCTATTTGTTCAATCAATGTGGAACCAAAATTGTGGGTGGCAAGTTTGTTTTCCAGTTCGATAGTATCAGTATTGCCCTCTCATAAAGGAAGCATTCCCTACTTGAGACTTAAGTCTGTATTACAAGTGGAGCTTGAAGCTGCCAGACAAAAAGTGAAGAGTTATTGAGTATAGCAATAATAGTGAGAGAAGACAATCCCTTGATTACTCCTTGATTCCCTGATTCCTGTATTCTGTCTAAGGGCTGAAAGTATCATACGATGGTCTCTAATGCAAAGCATAAAATGCATCCTGTAAAGGATATCCCCATTCTTTTAATATATTGTCTCCCATCTAATGCCATGCTTGAGTCTTCAGTAAGCCATTCATTAGACCAGCCACTACGTGGTAATGAGTTACTTGGTAAGTCCATTAATTCCATGGGCATGTTCTAAAATCCTTGTGATAAAATTGAGTATAGGAAACAAAAACTGAGGGCGGTGCTTTTCTTGAACACATACTCTGAACCTCTAGACCTCTTGAAACCACATTTTTAAGAACAATAGTTTTCAACAAAAACTAGATAGTCATTCTAGATCCTTTTTACTTTTTAAAAAGCATTTAAAATTCACCACCTTCAAAAACCTCTTATCCTCCTGATTTGGCGTCTATACTAATAAGATGTCCATAGTGTTTCCTTTAGCATAATTTGTAGTGTAAATGGTTCCGACACTTAACTTTATAAGCTTCACTTTCTGGTGTTGCATCTTCATAAGAAATAAATATTGAAATTTGCATGTGATGGGTCTCATGTTAAGTCATTTCTTATTGGCACAAGAAGTATGATTCAGTTGGTATAACCAACATACTACCAATTCCTTGAAAGACATTTGGCAGATAAAGTTACTCAATTATATTCAAAGAGGGCATTCCAACCCAGTAACTGAAAATATGTGTCTAGCATTTATAATCTAAATCCTACCATATATAATAATTTCAGTTCTTCCTTGACTTATAGATGAATAGGAAGAATAGTGTGGTGTTACATACACATAGTTTTATTATATCACACATACACATTCTGCATTATACTCTTTTTAGTTCGTTTCTACTAGAAAACATAATTTTTTGTAGGGATTCATGAAGTTCTAGCTACTCAAAAGTGATATTTTGATTATTTCTTTTACAGATTACTTCTACAATAGGAATGCCATTAAAATTTAATTATTTTGTCTATTCTCTCAGTAACTTGTCTAAATCTAGTTATTCTAATCAGAAATGACAGTTGTTCACAGTAGCACTGCAAGCAGTATTTTTGTTGTTGTTGTTCAGTCGTTATATCCAACTCTTTGCGAGTCCATGGACTTCACACCAGGCTCCCCTCACCTTCACTATCTCCTGAAGCTTGTTCAAATTCATGTCCAGTGAGTCAGTGATGATATTAACATATAACCATCTCATTCTTTGCTGCCATCTTCTCCTTTTGCCTTCGATCCTTCCCAGCATCAGGATCTTTTCCAATGGGTCAGTTCTTTGCATCAGGTGGCCAAAGTATTGCAGCTTCAGGTTCAGCATCAATCCTTCAAATGAATGTTCAGGACTGATTTACTCTAGGATTGATTGGCTTGATCTCTTTGCAGTTCAAGGGACTCTCAAGAGTCTTCTCTAGCACCACAATTTGAAAGCATAAATTTTTTGATGCTCAGCTTTCTTTATGGTCTCTCATATCCATACATGACTACAGGAAAAACTGTAGCTTTGACTATATAGAGTCTGTCAGCAAAATGATGCTTCTGCTTTTTATGCTGCATGATTAAATACATTCTTGTCCAGGATAGTGAAACAATTTTACATTGATTTTATATCCAAATTGGTCTTTGATTTTTGCCTCACTAGATGTTCAAAATATATATGCAACACTATGTCATATTTTGCTACTGTTACACTATTTATGACATAGGTAATTTGATTTCTTTTGCCACTGAGATACCAATTCTGTCTCAATAAGGTGATTTCTGGGTTCCCCAGCAGAGTTGCTGTGCTGATGAATGAATATAGATCTGATTCTTTATGAGTCATTTATATTTTGGATTGAACTTGCTTTAGTCAACAGTCTCGTAAATGTTTGCCATAGCACAGTTAAGACAAGGGGAAACTTTATGGGAATGTTAGTGCTGAAGACTACTCAGTAGCATCTTCACCTTTAAGAGGATGATGTTGACCAATTATAGATGTCTTGGGAGCAACAAGCAACATTTAGAAGAATTTTTCCAGATAGAGCACATCCAGGGAAAGAGAGTTTTAAGATATTTTAAGTAGGTATTAAGGGAGAACGAAACTTCAAGATTTAGATTTAAGTGGCTTTGTAGAGTACGCTTTTGAGCTATTGTCAGAAGGGAAAGTCTACCCACTCCAGTATTCTGGCCTGGAGAAATCCATGGACTGTATAGTACATGGGGTTGCAAAGAGTCGGACACAACTGAGTGACTTTCACTTTCACTTTTCAAGCATTTATACCTGCATCAAAGAAAAGTGTGTGCATTTGTGCTAAGTCACTTCAGTTGTCTGACTTTTTGCAACCCTATAGAGCATGGCATTCCTGGCTCCTCTGCTCATGGGATTCTCCAGACAAGAATACTGGAGTGGGTTGCCATGCATTCCTCCAGGGGATCTTCCTGACCCAGGATAGAACTGTGTCTCTTACCTCTCCTGCTTTGGCAGGCAGGTTTTACCACTAGGCCCACCTGGGAAGCCCATCAAAGAAAAATGAAAAAGAAAAAAAAAAAAAAAAGTTCAATGATTAAAAAGAAAGGTGTGTGCCTGAGTGCACGGTCAGTCATGTCTGATCTTCACGACCCCATGGACTATAGCCCATCAGACTCCTCTGTCCTTGGAATTTTTCAGGCAAGATTACTAGAGTCAATTGCTATTTCCTACTCCAGGGGATCTTAGTAACCCTAAAAGACACATGCTAAAGCTCACAAAGCATTACTATTGTGAATATCTGGGAAAAACTGAACTTAAATATTTCTTTTTTTTTTTTTAGTTTTTAAAATGTAAATTTATTTATTTTAATTGGAGGCTAATTACAATATTGTATTGGTTTTGCCATACATCAACATGAATCCGCCATGGGTGTACACGTGTTCCCCATCCTGAACCCCCCTCCCACCTCCTTCCCCATACCAGCCCTCTGGGTCATCCCAGTGCACCAGCCCTGAGCATCCTGTGTCATGCATCAAACCTGGACTGGTGATTCGTTTCATATATGATATTATACATGTTTCAATGCCATTCTCCCAAATCATCCCACCCTTTCCCTCTCCCATAGGATCCAAAGACTGTTCTATACATTTGTGTCTCTTTTGCTGTCTGGCATTCAGGGTTATCATTACCATCTTTCTGATTCCATATATATGTGTTAGTATACTGTATTGGTGTTTTTCTTTCTGGCTTACTCCACTCTGTATAATCAGCTCCAGTTTCATCCACCTCATTAGAACTGATTCACATGTATTCTTTTTAATGGCTGAGTAATACTCCATTGTGTATATGTACCATAGCTTTCTTATCCATTCATCTGCTGATGGACATCTAGGTTGCTTCCATGTCCTAAATATTATAAACAGTGCTGCGATGAACATTGGGGTACACATATCTCTTTCAATTCTGGTTTCCTCGGTGTGTATGCCCAGCAGTGGGATTTCTGGGTTGTATGGCAGTTCTATTTCCAGTTTTTTAAGGAATCTCCACACTGTCTCCATAGTGGCTGTACTAGTTTGCATTCCCACCAACATTATAAGAGGGTTCCCTTTTCTCTACACCATCTCCAGCATTTATTGCTTGTAGACTTTTGGATAGCAGCCATTCCAGCTGGCGTGAAATGGTACCTCACTGTGGTTTTGATTTGCATTTCTCTGATAATGAGTGATGTTGAGCATCTTTTCATGTGTTTGTTAGCCATCTGTGTGTCTTATTTGGAGAAATGTCTGTTTAGTTCTTTGGCCCATGTTTTGAATGGGTCATTTATTTTTCTGGAATTGAGCTGCAGGAGTTGCTTGTATATTTTTGAGATTAAGTCGTTGTCAGTTGCTTCATTTGCCATTATTTTCTCCCATTCTGAAGGCTGTCTTTTTCACCTTACTTATAGTTTCCTTTGTTGTGCAGAAGCTTTTAATTTTAATTAGGTCCCATTTGTTTATTTTTCCTTTTATTTCCAATATTCTGGGAGGTGGTCATAGAGGATCCTGCTGTGATGTATGTCAGAGAGTATTTTGCCTATGTTCTCCTCTAGGAGTTTTATAGTTTCTGGTCTTACATTTCAGTTCAGTTCAGTTTAGTTCAGTCGCTCAGGCTCAGTCGTGTCCGACTCTGCGACCCCATGAATCGCAGCACACTAGGCCTCCCTGTCCATCACCAACTCCTGGAGTTCACTCAGACTCACGTCCATTGAGTCAGTGATGCCATCCAGCCATCTCATCCTCTGTCGTCCCCTTCTCCTTCTGTCCCCAATCCGTCCCAGCATCAGAGTCTTTTCCAATGAGTCAACTCTTTGCATGAGGTGGCCAAAGTACTGGAGTTTCAGCTTCAGCATCATTCCCTCCAAAGAAATTCCAGGGCTGATCTCCTTTAGAATGGACTGGTTGGATCTCCTTGCAGTCCAAGGGACTCTCAAGAGTCTTCTCCAACACCACAGTTCAAAAGCATAAATTCTTCAGCACTCAGCCTTCTTCACAGTCCAACTCTCACTTCCATACATGACGACAGGAAAAACCATAGCCTTGACTAGACAGACCTTTGTTGGCAAAGTAATGTCTCTGCTTTTGAAGTTATGCTGTCTAGATTGGGCATAACTTTCCTTCCAAGGAGTAAGCGTCTTTTAATTTCATGGCTGTAGTCACCATCTGCAGTGATTTTGGAGCCCCCCCAAAAAAGTCTGACACTGTTTCTACTGTTTCCCCATCTATTTCCCATGAAGTGATGGGACCAGATGCCATGATCTTTGTTTTCTGAATGTTGAGCTTTAAGCCAACTTTTTCACTCTCCACTTTCACTTTCATCAAGAAGCTTTTTAGTTCCTCTTCACTTTCTGCCATAAGGGTGGTGTCTTAAGTTTAGCGATCTTTAATCCATTTTGAGTTTATTTTTGTGTATGGTGTTAGAAAGTGTTCTAGTTTCATTCTTTTACAAGTGGTTGACCAGTTTTCCCAGCACCACTTGTTAAAGAGATCGTCTTTTCTCCATTGTATATTCTTTGAACTTAAATATTTCTATGTGATTTGTTAGTCAGTCTACTGTTCATGGAATATAAACTGTGATTTCCTTCAGGTCAGTTCAGTTCAGTTGCTCAGTCGTGTCTGACTCTTTGCGACCCCATGAATTTCAGCACACCACCCACTCCAGTGTTCTTGCCTGGAGAATCCCAGGGATGGGGGAGCTTTGTAGGCTGCTGTCTATGGGGTCGCATAGAGTCGGACACAACTGAAGTGACTTGGTGGCAGCAGCAGCAGGCCTCCCTGTCCATCACCAACTCCCGGAGTTCACTCAAACTCATGTCCATCGAGTCGCTGATGCCATCCAGCCATCTCATCCTCTGTCGTCCCCTTCTCCTCCTGCCCCCAATCCCTCCCAGCATCAGAGTCTTTTCCAATGAGTCAACGCTTTGCATGAGGTGGCCAAAGTATTGGAGTTTCAGCTTTAGCATCATTCCTTCCAAAGAAAGCCCAGGGCTGATCTCCTTCAGAAAGGACTGGTTGGATCTCCTTGCAGTCCAAGGGACTCTCAAGAGTCTTCTCCAACACCACAGTTCAAAAGCATCAATTCTTCGGCGCTCAGCTTTCTTCACAGTCCAACTCTCACATCCATACATGACCACTGGAAAAACCATAGCCTTGACTAGACAGAACTTTGTTGGCAAAGTAATGTTTCTGCTTTTGAATATGCTATCTAGGTTGGTCATAACTTTCCTTCCAAGGAATAAGCGTCTTTTAATTTCATGGTTGCAATCACCATCTTCAGTGATTTTGGAGCCCCCCAAAATAAAGTCTGACACTGTTTTCCCATCTATTTCCCTGAAAGTGAAGTCCCATCTGAAGTGATTGGACCCAGATGCCATGATCTTAGTTTTCTGAATGTTGAGCTTTAAACCAACTTTTTCACTCTCCTCTTTCACTTTCATCAAGAGGCTTTTTAGTTCCTCTTCACTTTCTGCCATAAGGGTGGTGTCATCTGCATATCTGAGGTTATTGATATTTCTCCCGGCAATCTTGATTCCAGTTGTGCTTCTTCCAGCCCAGTGTTTAATTGCATATATGTTAAATAAGCAGGGTGACAATATACAGCCTTGACGTACTCCTTCATGTGGCCTACTTAGTACTTTATTAAATTATTTTAGTTACCTATTTCAGAAAAAGGCAACAGAAGAAACACATGGGAATATCTGTTTTTAAAAGTAGCTTGTATTATTGCCAAAACAAAAGAAACAAACAAAAATATATCTTCATATCAAACTAACTCAAGAATGAGAGACTTAATCCTGCACTTAAGCATAAGGTATGAGTGGCTGACCAAGGCAGGGCTCAGTTTTGCAGCTCAGTTGATTTTGACTATGTTCCTTATGATCCTGAGAGTCAAATGGGGGTCATCTACTTCAGAAGGGCAGTTCTGTTCCACGCTGAGGATCTATGGGTTCTGGTCTGCTTCCTATGTCTCTTGTCCTCCTTGTGTCAGCAGACCATCCAGGGCATGTTCTTGTATGCACTTGTAAGAGTACAGAGGAACACACAGAACCATGTGAGGCTTCTGAACACTTAGATTCAGAAAGGAAGAATTAGTGGCAGGTACAGTGATATTTGTCCCCAGAAAATGAATCAAGATTTTTCTCAATGATTTAAAAATATGGTTAACAGATAAATAGCCTTTAAAAAAAATTCCAAATAGGTAGCATATTTTTCTTTCAGTGGTGAGCAGACTTAATCAAAAGTCTGAATTAAAATAGTTTAATAATTCATAAATTTTGTCCTTCCTCTGCTTCAAAGATTATTCTTTAAAAGGATAACTAATAATAAGACACAGAATGTATCAAGTTTGCCCCTACTGTATTTCGGTCATGATTCTTGGAACTCAGAAAAATGAATTCACCCTTATGGGTGGAGTGTTTGTATTGCCAACAGCACTGAACTTAGTACTTAGTCATATTACTGTCAGCTTCAAAGTACAGAATTTTCAGTGATGCAAATCATCACTTCTCTATCTCCTCTTTCACTCTCATATAACCACTAGTAGTATATTATTAGTGATTAATGTTACCTCATAGGTTTTTTAATATGTGCCTGAAATCATAATAAAACTTTATAACACATCACTCTTTCTCTATTTATATATTCTCTTTCAGACCTGAGTTCAACACTTACATTGAAAAAAGCTATAGACTTTAAGAATGTGTTAATAAAGAGGAAAACAAAAACTAAGTGATATTTACAGTGAGAATATTCTACTGCAATGTTTGCAAATAGGCTGTATACATTTTTTTATGGAAACAACCTGCAGTATCAGTGTGGGTAAAGGACAGTCATTTATTCACAATGGCAGGTTTATCCTCAAGCTAACATGACATTAATCTGCCTCTTATTTTCCTAAGTTTACGAAAACCTATTACCTTTTTGAGAACTCATCATTCATTGCTAAGTACGTAAGTTATTTCCAATCACCTTATTAAATAAAGCTAATGTCACTAAGCAAATTGTGGAGCAACTAAGGAGAGAAAGGCAAGAAAATCCTCCACAGAAAACATTCATCTCTTTCCTCCCATGGGGAAGCACAGACTTTGGTAATGCCAGCATTGCTTGTTGGTCTTATTTTACACAAATAGTCACTTGTAAGACCATATTTTGTCATTAAGTCTGGTAACAGAGATTCAGCTTCAGCTTGAGTTGAGAAAACAAGCATTTGAATGGATTTTCTTTACCCCTTCACTATAATTATGTTGCCCTTTGCAGGAGCCAAGGTTATAAGGAGATGGATGGAAGAAACAAGAGAAAAGGAGAGGAGAAATGCAACAAACATGTGACAGAAAAGCACCTGGAGAAAGAGGCAGAATTAATATTGATAAGATGATTGAAAGTCTATTTTTCTTTCTTAATTATCTGTGTCAAATTTGTCCAGGTCTAAGTTATGAGAAGAGAAGTGAAATTAATTCAGGTCTTTATCTCCTGTCCTAGCTATAGCAAAGATCCCTCAGGGCCTTGTCTAGTACCTCCTGCTTCTAGGTATATCCATATTTTATGCTGTGCATTTCAGTTATGTATACAGGAAGCCTATGAGATTAAATATGAGAGAACAGATAAAAAGATTTATATATCAGGCTATTATTTCACAAAACTATATGCTGCCCAGACATTTAATGCTAGCTTAATTCATTCATTACAACCCCATCTTCTTCTACCAAAATTTTAGAAGTGGAAAACTCAATGTTATATCAATGTCATATCTATATTTCATGTCATCACAAAACACATGTACTATAAATTTGGAAATATATCTATTAGAAGAATCTGTGGTAATAGTACAGAAAACAAAAGAAAATGTGAATGTGGGAGTCAAAATAGCAGATAATGATAATGAGTTGTACCTGCTTTTGATTTTTATCTTTATGATCCATTCAAGAAAACACATACAGCAGAAAAAGTGAAAGGATGTGGAAAAGATTCAATGAATCCAAAACAAAACAAAATCTGCATTTATAACCTATTAACAGTCAAGATTATATTTGTCATTTTTATCACCACCTGGATTTAAAATTTTTAATGCTGGTTGATACTTTATGACTCGTTTATGTTTCCACGAGTAGGACTATTCATTTTCAACAAAGTTTCGATGCTAGAACTCATAGAATGGGTCTGGTGTCTAGCCTTTGTGTGTGATGATGAAGTAATTTGAATAAACATCATTCACAGGTCACAAAGTGAACGTTATCAACCAGTGGATTTTGTTCTGTTATGTTCATGACCGAACTGCAACCTTCAGCTTTCAGCTTCGTGTCACACCTGGTTAAGGCTCTAATGCATTCAATTTTTAATTTACTTTCTGTGACAATTTATCACACATATTCTTCTCTATTTTTACAGGTTCTTTAAGAAGAAATACAATTAATTTCATTAAGAAATCAAGTGCCCTAGTGGCAATCACAAACTTATAAGCATCACAGTCTCATCCCTGGCTCATGTTCCAAATTCTTGTGATTCTAATCATCTGTGTCACTTTCTTCAAGTTGTGTTGTGTCCGCCTTGAAATTTCATATCACCTAGGTTGCCTGTGTTGTTTCAAAGTTCATGGAATAATATATAGCTGAATTTAGTTATTTGATCCATTTACTTTTATATTTGTTTTACTATAAGGTCTTTGAGATTACATAAGAAAATATTATTTCAAGAAAATATGCCAAATATATGCTTATATATGTATCTGTTATCATTTGATGACCATTTTAATTGTAATACTGATGCAAATTCCATTAATTGCAATGAGTTAAAATTGTAGTTCATGGCTAATGTGTAAAGAGTGAAAATACAAGTATTTTTTTTTAAATAAGTTAAAATCCAACTATCACATCAATGCTAATGATTACTTCACAATTAAATGACAAGGCTAAAGAATAAGCTATATGAAGAAGAAATAATATTATTTGTGAAAAAATACATCAGTTTCTTTAAAATTATTGAAAGAATACATACATATATATATATATATATTCTTATTTGACTCATCTTGTTTTTGGACTTTCTACTAAGGCAAAGTATTATACATTAGTTGGTTTCGAGTAGATAGTTTTACATACTGTTGATTGCTTATACATGAGGAGATTTACTTCCACATCTTTATCTTCATGTCTATCAATAGTGAACTGGTTCATGCTTCCAAGATGTTCATTGATTACACTATAGTCAGTCCATTTCACACTAACAGCAATACTATTCAATTTATCACTGTCACTTCATGCAGTGTTCTATAGATGTGCTGACCTTAATATGGGCCTGTAAAAAGATGTAGAGTGGCAAGAAATGAAAGGTCATAAGCAATATGGTAACATAAGCTTTGCTCTAGATTTTCTTTTCAGTTTACCTTCTGTTGCTCAAGTCCCATAACTTGTAAATATTTAGAAAGAATCATGAGGCAACAAAACTGCTATTACTTGTGGGGAGAGATTTCCCCAAGTCATAATAGTAGTTTGAATATCTGCATGATCTTACCATGACTGCAGCATTGTCATCACATCACTATAATAATTTTTTTCTATCATTGAATGTATTTCTTTAAGTTTGTCTTTAAATAATCCCACCCTAAGAACTCAGATCTTTAAATTTGATCTCCTCAGTCTGAGCAAAGAAGGAAGGAACTGTCTAGGTTGAGAACACTGTTTTAAGCCTGTTACAGTTGAGTGTAAATATTTATGACCCAATTCAACCATAAAAAAAATAAGGGTATGATTATATTTAATATAAATTATTTATATACCAAAATCTCTACTAGTCATATTTTCAAATTTGTGATGATTCAATTATAACACTCATAATGATTCAGTCATCGTAAAACTACTAACAAATAAGAAAGATAAGTAAATAACATAAACAAACAAATGAACTAACAAGTGTGATTCAGATTATAAAGATGGTTAGATAAGCAATTTGAGTTAGAAATTACTATTACTTATAACTTTGTTTAAACATAATAAATAGTATAACTGCAAAATTTAAAATAAATACTAAGAAGTATTTCCCCAAAACATAGAGGAATAAAATAAATACATTTGTATCAACTGAGATTAACATTGCAGGTAATTTCCATAAAATTTTGTAAATGATCAGATTTTGTATGTGTAATTTTGTATGGTAACAACATCTTAAGGGTATTGATTAGTTTATTAATTAATTAATCATTAATTAATTAGTTTCAGAAAAGGTGGGGAACTCTCTCTTTCTACACACACACATATATATATATATATATATATATATATATATTTATATATTTCCCATTTCCTTGGAGAAGGAAATAGCAACCCACTCCAGTACTCTTGCCTGGAAAATCCATGGACAGAGGATCCTGGTAGGCTATAGTCCATGGGGTCACAAAGAGTTGGACAGGACTGAACCACTTCACTTCACTTCTGGAGGAGAAAATGTCAACCTGCTTCAGTATTCTTGCTGGGATAATCCCATGGACAGAAGAGCCTGGCGGGCTACAGTCCCATGAGGTTGCAAAGAGTCAACAGGACTGAGCACAAACACACAATTTATATATAAAAAGCAGCATAGGAAAAGAAGGAACACTGTCAAATAAGAAAGAGATAAATTATTTATAAAAATTAACTACATATTTCACCTTTCTCTACATGAAACACCATGCCCAAAATCAAGTTAACAAAAAATCATGGCTTATAATAAGTGGAATTAGAAACATTTCTCCAAGAAAAATATAGGTTTTTCAGTTTATGTTAAAAATATCAAGCTTACAAAAGAAGCATTGATAACAAATAGCAAAATTGATTGACAATACATTACAAAGATGCTGTAGAAAGAAAGAAAGCATGAAAATATTAATGAAATTTGGAAAAATATGAGCTGCTGCTGCTGCTGCTAAGTCGCTTCAGTCGTGTCCGACTCTGTGTGACCTCATAGACGGCAGCCCACCAGGTTCCGCCGTCCCTGGGATTCTCCAGGCAAGAGTACTGGAGTGGGGTGCCATTTCCTTCTCCAATGCATGAAAGTGAAAAGTGACAGTGAAGTCGCTTAGTAAGTTAACAAAATAAGGAAGAGGAAATATTCAATATTCATAAGTTATAAGCCACCAAGAAAATATAACACTGATGAGTTTTACATACTGAGAAAAATTAAGCAAAATTGAGAGAATTAACAAATTAGTGCTCATTTTACTATCTATATAAAATTAAATAAAGCTACAAGATATTTGTAGAATACAATAAGTGATAAGTGCATCTTTTTATTAAAACAGCTGAGTTATTTGATCTTCAAGTCTCTCTGAAACATTTACTTACAAAAACTATGAATTTGTATACAGGAAGAGAGATATTAAAAATTTCTAAAAATTAGAAATTGTGTAAAGGCAATATTTTCAGAACATTTTGCAATTAAATTAGTAGTTTAAATATAAAAGTGAGCAGTGTTGTGTTCTGCTTTTTGTTTTTTTTTTTAATGATGACTTTTTTTGAATCACATATATGAAAACAACTTGAGCCAGAAAAGAAAATAGAAACTGAAATGATAGATTATTATGAAATAAAAACAGAAAACATTATAGCTTAAACTTTTCAGAAGTCAAATAACACTCATAGATAACTTTTTGTAATAACCATAATTATAATTAAGAAAATTATTTTAAAATTTAGATAATTATCAAAGTTAAAATCATGCAAAATAAATGTAAGAAAAAGGATAAAGTTAGCAATCATAAATTGAAGAATTAATACAACTGAAGAACAAAAAGCTCCATATCAACAACAAAATATCTACATAGGAAGATTAATATAGATATGATTTTGCAAGATTGATCAAGAGAAACTGAAAATACAAACTAATATTAGCAACAAAACCCCAGACTGAAGGGAATATACAAATATTAAGACCATTCTTGGTGGAAAATAGTAAGAATTTTGAAAATGAATGATTAAAAAATGTAGATAATGAAAATAATAGAAAGTTTTTAAAACATAATAATCAGGCACAGATTTAGTCTTCATCATTTACATTCCATAGTTTTTTATACTCAAATTACAAACTGAGGAATATTTCTTAGAAATAATTTAATACAGATTAGAAAACTTCAATTAAAATAATAAAAAATAACAACTTTTAAATTGAATGATAATTTTTTCTAGTTCTTGTTCTTAGAGAGTGACTGTTTTATTCTTTTAATAAACAGGCATGCATACTATAAAATATCAACATGTAAAGCAATGTGTAGAATTTTTATTTTTTTACATTGCATCCAAGTGTCATGGTTTAGGTTTTAAATCCAGTCTGTTGAACTTAACAAAGTAGTGAGACTATTATAGATTTATTAAAGGTCTAATCTTCAAATTCATTTTTAAAATATTATGCAAATAAAGTAAAGTGAAGTAGAAAAACAAAGTGGGAAATCTGACTGGTGGCTCAGACCTCAAAGAATCTGCCTGCAATGTGGGAGACCTGGGTTTGATCCCTGGGTTGGGAACCCACTCTAGTATTCTTGCCTGGAAAATCTCCATGGACAGAGGAGCCTGATGGGCACCTCTGGGATTGCAAAGAGTCAGACATGATGAAGCACAGCACAATCTTCAAATTCATTTTAAAAATGTTATCCAAATAAAGCAAAATGCACGAGTAAAACAAAGTGGGAAATACGACAACTTATATTGGTTGTTCTGTCACTCAGTCATGTCCGACTCTTTGCAAAACCATAGACTGCAGCACGCCTGGCCACCCTGTCCCTCACCATCTCCTGGAGCCCACCCATGTCCATTGAGTCAGTCATGTCATCCAACCATCACTTCTGTCATCCCCTTCTCCTGCCTTCAATCTTTCCCTGCGTCAGGGTCTTTTCTAATGAGTCAGCTCTTTGCATCAGGTGACCAAAGTATTGGAGCTTCAGCATCAGTCCTACCAATGAATATTCAGGATTGATTTCCTTTATAATTGACTGGTTTGATCTTCTCACTGTCCAAGGGACTCTCAAGAGACTTCTCCAACATCACACCTCAAAAGCATCAATTCTTTGGTGTTCAGCCTTTTATATAGTCCAACTCTCATATTGATACATGACTACTGGAAAAACCATAGCTTTAGCAAGACAGATCTTTTTTGGCAAAGTAACATCTGTGCTTTTTTACATATTCCACTTTCATATGTATTTTTACATATTTCACTTATATCGGCAGCTCAGCGATAAAGAATATACCTGCATTGCAGAAGTTGTAGTTGATGTAAGTTTGATCCCTGGGTCAGGAAGATTCCCTGGAGCAGGGCGTGGCAACCCACTCCAGTATTCTTGCTTGGAAAATCCCATGGACAGAGGAGCCTGGACAGCTACAGGCCATAGGACTGCAAAGAATAGGACACAACTGAAGCAGTTGACCATGCACGCATGCTCATAGTCCACAAAATGCATTATATGATTTTGTGTATGTGACCAAATGTGTTTTCTATATCCACTATCCTCTATTTTAATGGATAATTTGAGCCTTTAAGAATTGGGGAAATATTCATATATATGTAGAAAAGTGAAATATTGCCTTGCATTGTTAGAGAAAAGACAATTTTGTTATGGCAAATTGAGCTTCATTTTTAGAAAAAATAAAATCTCTCTGTAGGAGAACATGCAGAATTAATGGAGATCAATTTAACAATGGGAAAAACAACAACAACAACAACAACTATTGCCAAGGATCCTCTCTGAATTTTGTATTTTTACCTCTCACTATGAAAAAGGCAAGGAAGATGGGAGAAAAATGCAGATGATGTTGGCTCTTTTGCATTTCACAAGATGCCTCTCCATTTGCAAGTGAAGAGTAGAAGTGTTAGTACCTCAGTCCTATCAAACACTTTGCATTCCATGGACTGTAGCCCACCAGGCTCTGCTGTCCATGGAGTTCTCCAGGAAAGAATACTGGAATGGGCAGCCATTCCCAACTCAGGGTCTGAGTTGAACCAGGGTCTCCTGCAGACAGATTCTTTACCATCTGAGCCACCAGGGAAGCCCAACTGATTAGTATCTATGCTTTAATTTGTGAGGAGAGACAATATATTTAATGGGAAAAGGATAATGAATTGAGTGTAAAAAGATTTGAAGCATAAGTCTGGCTATGCAACTATCTAGCTTTGTACTATGAATTATTTATCTAATCCATCAGTTCCCTCTGCCAGAAGCTAGAGGATTAGTGTAAAATTACTTTTAGGATCCTGTTAACACAAAGTCTTTAAAGTACAGTTACTTTGGCAAGTGATGATAACAATTTTTCCCATTTTTCTTTTAATCATTGTTTCATTTTATTTTTGATTATCTGATTTGTTTGCAACTTATTTTGATGTATTTAAATTTAATATAAAATTGAATTTAATATAAAATAATAGAATGTAAATAGGAACTAAATAGCCTCTTTATGAGGGTGAAAGAGGAGAGTGAAAAAGCTGGCTTAAAATTCAACATTAAAAAAATACTAATGTCACAGCATCTGGTCTCATCACTTCATGGCAAATAAAATGGGGTAAAAGTGGAAGCAGTGACAGATTTTCTTTTCTTGGGCTCCAAAATCACTGTAGATGGTGACTGCAGCCAAGAAATTAAAAGACACTTGCTCCTTGGAAGGAAAGCAATGAAAAACCTATAAAGAATATTCAAAAGCAGAAACATCACTTTGCTGACAAAGGCCTATATACTCAAAGGTATGGTTCTTCCAGGAGTCATGTATGGATATGAAACTTGGACTATGAGAAGGCTGAACCTTAAAGACACTTTCGAACTGTGGTACTGGAGAAGACTCTTGAGAGTCCCTTGGACTACAAGGAGATCAAACCAGTCAATCCTAAAGGAATTCACTTTAAATATTATTTGGGAGGACTGATACCAAAATTGAAGGGCCAACTCATTGGAAAAGACCCTGAGTCTGGGAAAAACTGAAGTAATAGGAGAAGGGGGTGGCAGAGGATGGAATGTTCACTGACTCAATGGATATGAATTTGAGCAAACTGCAGGAGACAGTGAAGGACAGAGGAGCCTGGTGTGCTGAAGTCCATGGCGTCCCAGAGAGTCAGACAACTTAGGACTGAACAACAACAACAAAATATAAAATATATAAAAAAGTTAGAACTGGACATGGAACAACAGACTGGTTCCAAATAGGAAAAGGAGTACATCAAGGCTGTATATCGTCACCCTGCTTATTTAACTTATATGCAGAGTACATCATGAGAAACGCTGGGCTGGAAGAAGCACAAGCTGGAATCAAGATTGCTGGGAGAAATATCCATAACCTCAGATATACAGATGACACCACTCTTATGGCAGAAAGTGAAGAAGAACTAAAGAGCCTCTTGATGAAAGTGTAAGAAGAGAGTGAAAATATTGGCTTAAAGCTCAACATACAGAAAACTAAGATCATGGCATCTGGTCCCATCACTTTAAGTTAAATAGATGGGGAAATAGTGGAAACAGTGGCTGACTTTATTTTTCTGGGCTCCAAAATCACTGAGGATCATGATTGCAGCCATGAAATTAAAAGACACTTGCTCCTTGGAAGGAAAGTTATGACCAACCTAGACAGCATATTAAAAAGCAGAGACATTACTTTGCTAACAAAGGTCCGTCTAGTTAAGGCTATGGTTTTTCCAGTGGTCATGTATGGATGTGAGAGTTGGACTATACAGAAAGCTGAACACCAAAGAATTGATGCTTTTGAACTGCGGTGTTGGAGAAGACTCTTGAGAGTCCCTTGGACTGCAAAGGGATCCAACCAGTCCATCCTAAAGGAGATCAGTCTTGGGTGTTCATTGGTAGGACTGACGTTGAAGCTGAAACTCCAATATTTTGGCCACCTGATGCAGAGAGCTGACTCATTTGAAAAGATCCTGATGCTGGGAAAGATTGAGGGCAGGAGGAGAAGGGGATAACAGAGGATGAGATGGTTGGGTGGCATCACTGACTCAATGGATATGGGTTTGGGTGGACTTTGGGAGTGGGTGATGGACAGGGAAGCCTGGAGTACTGTGGTTCACGGGGTCACAAAGAGCTGGACATGACTGAGCAACTGAACTGAACTGAACTGAATTTAACGTAAAATCTACAGAAAAGCTGCAAGAATAGTACAAGAAACAATTAGATACCTTTTGCCCAGATCTTAGATGTGGAGTATCTCCTCATGGCTACCGCCCCTGACGTTGGATATGGGGTAGATCATCTTGGCCATTCCTATGCCATTGCAGATGGTGATTGCAACCATGAAATTAAAAGATGCTTACTCCTTGGAAGGAAAGTTATGACCAACCTAGATAGCATATTCAAAAGCAGAGACATTACTTTGCCAACAAATGTCTGTCTAGTCAAGGCTATGGTTTTTCCAGTGGTCATGTATGGATGTGAGAGTTGGACTGTGAAGAAAGCTGAGCACCAAAGAATTGATGCTTTTGAACTGTGGTGTTGGAGAAGACTCTTGAGAGTCCCTTGGACTGCAAGGAGATCCAACCAATCCATTCTAAAGGAGGTCAGTCCTGGGTGTTCTTTGGAAGGAATGATGCCAAAGCTGAAACTCCAGTACTTTGGCCACCTCATGTGAAGAGTTGACTCATTGGAAAAGACTCTGATGCTGGGAGGGATTGGGGGCAGGAGGAGAAGGGGACGACAGAGCATGAGTTGGTTGGATGGCATCACCAATTCAATGGACATGGGTTTGGGTAGACTCCGGCAGATGGTGATGGACAGGGAGGCCTGGCATGCTGTGATTCATGGGGTCGCAAAGAGTTGGACATGTCTGAGCGACTGAACTGAACTGCCCAGATATACCTCTATTTATGGGTTTTACAAAAGGCTCAGTGAGTAAAGAATCTGCCTGCAGTGCAGGAGATGCATTTTGATCCCTGGGTTAGGAAGATCCCCTGGAGGAGGGATGGCAACCCACTCCAGTATTCTTGCCTGAAAAATCCCATGGGCAGAGGAGCCTCTCAGGCCGCAGTTCATTGGGTCACAGAGTCAGACATAACTGAAGCGGCTGAACAAGCAGGAATGTTCAGTTCAGTTCAGTCACTCAGCATGTACCTATATTTATATCTTGTGTTATTTACTCTAATATCTCCTTATCTCTGTCTTTCTGTTTCTCTCTCTCTCACTCTCCCATTCTTCTTGCTGTGTTTTTCCTTTTCATGTATGAGTTTGGCTGTATGTGTGTGTACAATTTTTTTCCTGAAACACTTGAGCATAATTTAGTGAATATTCCTTTTTATGGAACAAGGGCATTCTGTTATATATCTACAATACAGTGATTAAAATTAGGAAATGTAACCTTGTATAACACTATTATCTAATATACTGTCTATATTTGAGTTTCCTAAATTATCATTTTATAGCTATTTTTTTCCCCAGTCAGATCCAAGACCAATTCTAATAGAGGGGCATTGAAGTCTCCAACCATTAGAGTAGATTATTCTATTTCTCTCTGCAATTATTTTCTTTTTTGCATTATTTGATTTGACACTCTGTTGTTAGGTACATATATGTGAAGGGTTATTTCTAAGCTTTTTTGGGAGAATTTACTCTTTCTTAATGCTCATACATATATCTAATAATGATTCATCCTTAAAAGACTGTTTTGTCTGGAATTACTATAGTCATTCATGCTTTCTTTTGATTTATGTTAGAGAATATTTTTAATTCACACTTAATATATATGTATCCTTATATTTAAAGTGGGTTTCTTATAGACAACTTATAGTCGGCACTTGTGTTTTTATGCACTCTGAATCTCTGTCTTTTAAATGGTATATTTAGACCACTGACATTCAGTGTGATTACTGATATTGTTGAATCAATATCTACCATATTTATAACTGTTTTCTTTTTGTTGTCATTGATTATTGTTCTCATTTTTATGTTCCACAATTTCTCTGACTTTTGTGGTTTTATTGGAGCATGTTATGATTCTATTTTTTCTTCTTTCTCAGCATATGATTTGTGTTCTGTTTTTGGTTTTTTTCATTTTTTACTTTTTTATTGGTTGCCCTAGAGTTTGCAATATACATTACAAATATAATGGATCCCTGAACTAAGTGGGAATTAGAAGTCCTGATCTCCTCCTGTCCTCTCAGGGTTTAAAATCTGCAGTTGGTTCTCCATATCCATGGATCCACAACTGTAGATTCAACCAGCTGTGGATTGTGGAGTACTGTGATGTGTATTCACTGAAAAAAAAATGTAGGTATATATGGACCCACATAGTTTAAACCCATGTTATTCAAAGGTCAACTGTAATTTAAGTCATCTTTCAAATATCACTACAACACTACACACGTAGTGTTCTTGTAACAACAAAATGAACCTAATTCCTCCCTATTGTTCCTTTTATCATGCAATTTATTTCACTTGTATTAAGCATACAGAACCATATATATGTATACAAATACACACATATATATATGAAATACACATATGTTTACTTCTCCTAATACTTTGTTGCTATTATTATTTTGAACTGTTATCTGTTAAGTAAAGAATGAGAAATATATATATATATATTTAAATTTTTCCTTCACTTATTTCTTTCTAATGCTCTTTTCTGTGGGTATTTGTTTGGACTTGAGTTTCTGACCTATATTATTTTCTTTAGTTCTAAAGGATTTCTTTTAACATTTATTGAAAAGCTGGTCTACTGGCAACTAATACCCTTAATTTTTTGTCTGAGAAAATATTTCTCCTTTACTTTTGAAATATACTTTTGAGGTACAGAAATTCTGGTTGGTAGTTTTCCTGTCTTGTCATTTTAAATATTACAGTCTACTCTCCTCTTGATTAAATGGTTTTTAAGAAGTAAAATATAATTCTTGGCTTTGATCTATAAGTGATGTGTTTTTTCCTAAGGCTTCTTTCAGGATTTTTTTTTTTTCTTTCTCTCTAATATTATGTATTATGAAAATGATAGGCTGAGTATAGTTTTTTTGTTTGTTTGTTTTTTAAGTATTTATCATGAATTGGATGTTACTTTTCTCCTAGGTCAGTTAGGCTCTGATAACACCTGAGTAGAATTAACTCAGATTTTTCCAC
The DNA here is from genome assembly GCF_055505025.1 of Bos grunniens. Lineage (NCBI taxonomy): Eukaryota > Metazoa > Chordata > Mammalia > Artiodactyla > Bovidae > Bos > Bos grunniens. The sequence continues at coordinate 108,563,964 of NC_141165.1, forward strand.
AGTAAACCTCCAGCTATTTATCAATTACTATTCAGGTTTTCCTATCCAGACACTGGTTCCTACAGAAGTTTCCACTCATACATCTCTGATTCAGTAACTGTGACTCCCAGTATTCACCTATCATTCCAGTCTTGGTGCCAGCAGTTTGCCATCTTAAGGATGCAAGAAGAGTCATACTCCTAGAAACTTTCTCTCTTTTTTAATTGTTGGATATTGTGGGTATTTGAATGGTTTGCCTTGGAAATGAACAGAGATCATTCTGTCATTTTTCAGAGTGCATCCAAGTACTGCATTTCGGAATCTTTTGTTGACCATGATGGTTACTCCATTTCTTCTAAGGGAATCCTGCCCACAGTAGTAGATATAATGGTCATCTGAGTTAAATTCACCCATTCCAGTCCATTTTAGTTCGCTGATTCCTAGAATGTTTATGTTCACTCTTGCCATCCCCTGTATGACCATTTCCAATTTGCCTTGATTCTCAGAGGGTAAAGCATCTGCCTACAATGTGGGAAACCCAGGTTTGATCCCTGGGTTGGGAAGATCCCCTGGAGAAGTAAATAGCAACCCACTCCAGTATTCTTACCTGAAAAATCCCATGGACTGAGAAGCCTGGTGGGCTACAGTCAATGGGGTTGCAAAGAGTCGGACATGACTGAGCAACTTCACTTCACTTCTTCATGGACTTAACATTCCAGGTTCCTATGCAATATTGCTCTTTACACCATTGGACCTTGCTTCTATCACCAGTCACATCCACAACTGGGTATTGTTTTTGCTTTAGCTCCATCCCTTCATCCTTTCTGGAGTTATTTCTCCACTGGTCTCCTGTAGCATATTGGGCACCTACTGACCTGAGGAGTTCCTCTTTCAGTATCCTATCATTTTGCATTTTCATACTGTTCATGGGGTTCTCAAGGCAAGAATACTGAAGTGGTTTTCCATTCCCTTCTTCAGTAGACCACATTCTGTCAGACCTCTCCAACATGACCCATCCGTTTTGGGTGGCCCCACATGATATGGCTTAGTTTCACTGAGTTAGACAAGACTGTGGTCCATGTGATCAGATTGTCTAGTTTTCTGTGATTATGTTTTCAGTTTATCTGCCTTCTGATGCCCTCTCACAAAACATACCATCTCACTTGGGTTTCTTTTACCTTGGACGTGGGGTATCTCCTCACGACAGAATGATCTCTGTTCATTTCTAAGGCAAACCATTCACTATCACGGTAATCCAAGCCTATGCCCCAACCAATAATGCTGAAGAAGTTGAAGTTGAATGGTTCTATGAAGACCTAGAAGACATTTTAGAACTGACACCCAAAAACGATGTCCTTTTAATTATAGGGGACTGGAATGCAAAAGTAAGAAGTCAAGAAACACCTGGAGTAACAGGCAAATTTGTCTATGGAATATGGAATAAAGCAGGGCAAAAGTTAATAGAGTTTTTCCAAGAGAACACACTGGTCATAACAAACACCCTCTTCCAACAACACAAGAGAAGACTCTACACATGGACATCACCAGATGGTCAACACCAAAATCAGATTGATTATATCCTTTGCAGCCAAAGTGGAGAATCTCTATACAGTCAGCAAAAACAAGAGTGGGAGTTGACTGTTGCTCAGACCATGAACTCCCTATTGCCAAATTCAGACAGAAATTGAAGAAAGTAGGGAAAACCACTAGACCATTCAGGTATGACTTAAATCAAATCCCTTATGATTATACAGTAGAAGTGAGAAAAATATTTAAGGAACCATATCTGATAGACAGAGTAACTGATGAACTATGGATGGAGGCTCGTGACATTGTACAGGAGACAGGAATCAAGACAATCCCTATGGAAAAGAAATGCAAAAAAAAAAAAAAAAAAATGGCTGTCTGAGGAGGCCTTACAAAGAGCTGTGAAAAGGAGAGAAGAAAAAAGCAAGGGAGAAAAGGAAAGGTACACCCATTTGAATGCAGAGTTCCAAAGAATAGCAAAGAAAGATAAGAAAGCCTTCCTCAGCGATCAATGCAAAGAAATAGAGGAAAATAACAGAATGGGAAAGACTAGAGATCTCTTCAAGAAAATTAGAGACACCAAGGGAACATTTCATGCAAAGATGGGCTCGATAAAGGACAGAAATGGTATGGACCTAACAGAAGCAGAGGATTAGAAGACCTAACAGAAGGAAGATTAGAAGATTAAGAAGGGGCGGCAAGAATACACGGACCTATACAAAAAAATCCTCATGAACCAGGTAATCACGATGGTGTGATCACTCACCTAGAGCCAGACATCCTGGAATGTGAAGTCAAGTGGGCCTTAGAAAGCATTACTACAAACAAAGCTAGTGGAGGTGATGGAATTCCAGTTGAGCTATTTCAAATCCTGAAAGATGATGCTGTGAAAGTGCTGCTCTTCATATGTCAGCAAATTTGGAAAACTCAGCAATGGCCACAGGACTGGAAAAGGTCAGTTTTCTATCCAATCCCAAAGAAAGGTAATGCCAAAGAATGCTCAAACTATCGCACAATTGCACTCATCTCACACACTAGTAAAGTAATGCTCAAAATCTCCAAGCCAGGCTTCAATACATGAACCGTGAACTTCCAGATGTTCAAGCTGGCTTTAGAAAAGGCAGAGGAACCAGAGATCAAATTGCCAACACCTGCTGGATCATCGAAAAAGCAAGAGAGTTCCAGAAAAACATCCACTTCTGCTTTATTGACTATGCCAAAGTCTTTGACTGTGTGGATCACAATAAACTGTGGAAAATTCTTCAAGAGATGGGAATACCAGACCACTTGATCTGCCTCTTGAGAAATCTATATGCAGGTCAGGAAGCAACAGTTAGAACTGGACATGGAACAACAGACTGGTTCCAAATAGGAAAAGGAGTACGTCAAGGCTGTATATTGTCACCCTGCTTATTTAACTTATATGCAGAGTACATCATGAGAAACGCTGGGCTGGAAGAAGTACAAGCTGGAATCAAGATTGCCAAGAGAAAGTCAGTAACCTCAGATATGCAGATGACACCACCCTTATGGCAGAAAATGAAGAGGAACTAAAAAACCTCTTGATGAAAGTGAAAGAGGAGTGAAAAAAATTGGCTTAAAGTTCAATATTCAGAAAACTAAGATTATGGTATCTGGTCCCATCACTTCATGGGAAATAGATGGGGAAACAGTGTCAGACTTTATTGTTTTGGGCTCCAAAATCACTGCAGATGGGGATTGCAGCCATGAAATTAAAAGACGCTTACTCCTTGGAAGGAAAGTTATGATCAACCTAGATAGCATATTCAAAAGCAGAGACATTACTTTGCCAACAAAGGTTTGTCTAGTCAAGGCTATGGTTTTTCCAGTGGTCATGTATGGATGTGACAGTTGGATTGTGAAGAAAGCTGGGCACCAAAGAATTGATGCTTTTGAACTGTAGTGTTGGAGAAAACTCTTGAGAGTCCCTTGGACTGCAAAGGGATCCAACCAGTCCATCTTAAAGGAGATCAGTCCTGGGTGTTCATTGGAAGGACTGATGCTGAGGCTGAAACTCTAATACTTTGCCTACCTCTGTGCTGCGATTCATGGGGTTGCAAAGAGTCGGACACGACTGAGCGACTGAACTGAACTGTGGATATTTGAGTCTCCTTAATACGTATTTTAACTCACAGGCAGTTCCTGTATCAGATACATCTTTTTTAAAAGCTTAAGTTATCTTAAGACAGATACAAAATATAAAAAACTAGGCTAGCTCTTTTCATAAAGAATGACTCTATGGTATGTAAATTATTGTCTTGAACGTGCAATATGCTTTCTTTTGTCTAGCTACATAGAAGTTCTGTGTCTGTCATACACATATGACCTGTAGAGTCTCCATCCAACTCACAGATCAATAACTCCTGTGTCCCACCAGGCCCACAGAGTCTTGGCTGGTATAAGCACAGCTTAATAGTTGTCCAAAGACTTAATGTAACATTATTACATTTGGGGAATTTCTTCTTTGTGTAACTTTCTTCTTTTTCATACTCTGTCATTTGAATTCTTGCTCCCACAGTGGATTCACATGCTAGTTCTCTCTCTATTCATGGTATTTGTATCTTCTTCTTGGACTGAACACCCTCACACCTCATTCTGACTGGACTTCCATGCCGAAGCCAGTGCAAGCCTAAATCTCATCTTGCATGTGTTGACCTGAAACAATAGATTGCCAGATATTTCCCCAGCAAAGATGGGTTTATTTAGGATCAAAAGAGAATTGCAATTTGGGGTAAGCAACAATGCCAAGCCACTTCAAAGTCCTTGTATGGCAGGGGAAGAAGAATATGTATATAGAAGGGAAAAGGAAGTTGGGAAGGTTATGATAAACAGAGAGTCCATGGCTTTTCATTAGCTGAGTCCTTGCCAGGAAAGAAGAGGTGACTTTCTTGTTCCTGATGAGCTCTATTATCATTACAGGGCATGAAAGCGTTCCTTCCTGGTCTGCTGATTCTGTTTAATTGAGGTTTCTGTGTATTAATTTTTTACACAATTTCCTGTTAGAAGAGATCACAACTTTGTGCTGACAGTTGTACAATGTCTGAAAATTGGTTCTCATATAATTTATCTGGTTTTCTAATTTACTGTAAAAGTCAGTCCTTACTGGTTGCCGTATCATGGCAAGGAGAATAATTAAGCTATTTCACTGATCTGATAGCTATTTCTAACCTTTATTATTGGAAATTGACTAATACACAATATGCTTTAAAGTATACTACAATACAGCTAAAATTCTATTTTGTGATGAAATATTTACAACGACATCAAAATCACAGCAAATCTTTTAATATAGATCAAAATATTACTTGCAAAAGAACCAGTAAACAACTGCAAAACAAGTCAACTTGAAAGCCTGTTCTAGTAATACTTGTCTCAAGGCTTTATTGATATTAGTTCTCAAGAGATCAATCTCTTCTAAGACAGTTCATTCTTCTTTGATTGATTTTTAAAATCCCCTCTATATAGGGGGAGAAAAAGGATATTTCCAGAGAAAATTGTTGAAGTTTATATTAATGTAGCCACCTCCCAGATCATACAGTCTCTTCATTTTGCCAGAGAAATTTCTTGTTATGGTTAAATTATTAGTGCCAAGACCAATTTAAAAAGCTATTTCCAAAATGAATGTATTGGTATGCAATTATCTTCTAAATTAGATCATTCCAATATTTTAAACCACATGGATGAGATCATTAAAACATCACTGATAGAGGAAAATGTCAGGCTTGAAACAGGATTTATATTTGTCCTTCCACATTCCTTAAATCTTGATTTTCAATGTCAACTCCCAGCTAATGTACACACAGGCAGGACGAAAATGTCAATCACTTTCGTTTGTTCATTTTTAAATCTCTATACAAGCAGGGATACAAGATATCCAATTTTGATAATATAAGACATTACATTAAGGTTAAAATAAGAATATACAAGTTGAATCTACAAGAAGTATTACCCTGTAATTTTAGAATTATTTGGAAATATGGTTTTATTTATTTTTTTTATGAAGCAATTTCTAATCTCTTAGAGAATTAGAAAATAGCAATATGGAGGAGAGAAAAAATAATTTCTTCCCCTACCCTTCTGAGTTCTTGGTTATGATAATCTAATAAAAGATAAGTTAACAAGGAAAAAAACAAACAGAAGTTTATTAACATGTATACTTTATCTATACATGGAAGATACCCAAGAAAAATAAACAGCTCTCCCAGGTGGCCTAAGCCACCACCTTGAATACCATCTTTAATTAGAAACAAAAGAAAGTTGTATGTGGGGGAATGGGGGAGTGCAGTTATGGGGTAATACTAGATAAAACAAAGAAGATAGGATAAGGTCTGTTATACAAACTTAACTCTATACTTTCTTCATTATGATAAGAGTCCCTGGTGATATACAGCATCCTTCTCTTTCTGAGAAAGAGTGACAACATGAGAAATAGTTTTCCTTTATAAATGTAAATGCATAAGACAGGTAACTTCTACTCTGTTTTCTGAGCATCTCCTGAGTCTGCTGTTTTTCAAGATAATCCAGTTAAAATAATTCTTATGCCAAAGAGACATATTTTAGGACTACATACTCTTCTACCCTTCAAATAAAACACAAAGCAAAAATGACTTCATCTATAAATTCCCTATATCTCATACTATATTAATATTGTTAATTAAGAAAAAAGATTAAAAAAAAGAAAAAGACAAAAATTAATTGAGAATGTTATTGATGGCACAGTACTGAGTATTTTAATGGATGATCCCTTTGTCTTTCTACCTATGCTTATTATAGATGATAAGCAGTAAGACCTTCTCAAAAGGTTTATTCTCATCTTATTATTGCTTTCTCTTTTTCAGCCAGGAATTATTTTTCTTCTCTTATATTCTTCATTCAGAGGAATTGGAAATCTCTACAACAGCACATATGCAAAGCAATATAAGCACAGTAAAGACTCCTGGAAATAAAATGAGGCATTTAAAAATTTTTAAGAGTTTGAGAAAAAAATCGATTTGAATTGGGCAGCAGCTAATCTATCAGGTAGAAAAGAAACTCTGAGGAGGTGTACAAAATGAAAGAAATTAATAGGCAGAAGGGTGTAGAAACAAGGAAGTTATACTAGGCAAAAAAGTGGGTTAGTTATTGCAAAGTTACTTTTCACCAGGGAATGGCAGAGATATATTAGACAGATGACCTATCTAATGCTAATCAGATGATTCCTGATTGACTGGTTTAAGATTCCACTTCTGAAAGAGCCAACACTAATTAAACCTTGATATGGTAATGTCAGGCTTAATATAAGTAACTCAGTGTTGGATCTGTTGTCTTATTTTTAACAATTTACATCTAGTCCACAACTGTATTTGTTTAAGCATTTAGAATATCTACTTTTCTTTGAGTAGTTTTCTTTACAGGGGCTTGATATATAAATATCTCAGATCAAGATATAAGACCATGCTGCTCTAGCAGCAAGTAAGCACTTGATAACTTTTATGTAACCTTGTTACAATATTTGTATGCCACGGCCTTGGTTTCAGGAAGTATGTAGAGGGGCATCACTTGGTCAAACTCTGAGTCCCCATTTTATAAATGACTAAAATGTTCCTCTGAAACTATCTTTCTGGCTATCCTTTCATAGATGATTTATTTCTTTTCTAATGCATGTAAAACTCAATTCAGGGCAATGACTAAAACTTTTTACTTTCTCCTCTCATGGATGTTTCACAGTTTCCCCTTTTAAATTTCTCCACAACTTAGTTTTCCCCAGAAATGCTTTTGATCATTAGAATACACACAGTACATCTGAGAGAAGCAGAAGGAATGTGGGGCAGAATTGCCCTGTCAGGGAGGACAACTCCTCTACCCTTCTAGGTTCTTCTGGCTGGCCTAGAAATTAAATTGATATGAAACGTGTGAAGAGGATAAAATCAAACAAAATTTCAATGACATACACATATGAGAAAAACCCAGAAAAACTGAATAACTTGCCAAAATGACTGAAGCCCTCAACTCGTATACCATCTTCAGTGAAAAATAGAGAAATACAAAAGAGGATGTCAGGCAGTAACTTGGGACTTTAACGGAGAGGCAAAGAATTCACATAGAGATAGAAAAGCAGATGCTTGGTCAACAAATACCTTAATGCAGCAGCATAAGGAGACCAAGGGACACAGAGAAGAATTTTTAACAAACAGGTATTACTAGGTTTCTTTCTCTCCTCCAAAATTAGCTCATACCATACTGTAGTTATTTCTGAGAGATAACTACCCTGAAACAGGTCCTCTACCTAATTTGTTCCAGTATAGTCTAATAGCTTTTCCTGCTCAAAATTAAAGAACAATGACAACAGGAAAGGGTAATGAAATCTTCCTAAGTCACATGAAAAAAACATTCTTGCCAGGGATAACAAGGGACATTTTTAGGATCGTGCTCCAAAGGGAAAATTAAAAATGGAGATAGAATCCCCAAAGAGATCAAAAGAATATAGAAACAATAAATGATGAAAATGAAAGAGCTGTGCTTTTACTTTCTACATGAAGCTTTCTCTAACTTACAATAGGTAGTTCTTTCTGAATTACCACAACACATTGCTTTTCTCTTTCATATATTTCACTAATTCCAGTTTGGTTTATGGTAAAGTTATTTTTATATTCTTTTACCTATTAGAATGTAATTTTAAATGTTATATGTACAGTATTAGTATGTTATATGCCTCTATTAGTATTAGTATTAGTTACACTATTAGTATAACTATTAGTATTAGTATGTCATATGCTTCTTTTCCCAATTCACATGACTGAATTCAACAAATTAACACAATACTGTAAAGCAAATATCCTTCAATTAAAAATAAATTTAAAAATATTTTAATAGAACTCAGTAATAAAAAAAAAGTTACATGCTTAAAACAAAATAGTCAGAGATGATGCCTCCACCAGGTCTTGTAATATCACTAATGTTTTGGTATATATTTTTTAAGATCAGGTGCCAAAAAAAGAGAAATTATACATACAAATATGCCTTTTAGGATTTAGACAGTCCAGTAATAATATTGATGATTTATTAGAGCCACATGATAACTCTTATTATCCGACACATAAGTTCTTCCTCTAAAAAATATTTTGTTTAGACTTTTTCCTTTATGACAATTAGGGATCTGATCTTCCTGTTTCCTTTTTTTTTTTTAATCTTTTCCTCACTTATACTAATTTCACATCCAATATCCCAATGATACCTTATTTTCCTCCATTTTTTATCCTTTCCTTTATGACTTTATTTTTTCTAGTCAATAATGATTTATCACAAACATGTATCACACAATTTGTGTCAAAGAAATGTTAGGTAGGTAGAATAGGGAAAAGGAGTCCAAAATGGGGGTGGCTAAAATACAAGGAAGGTCAAAGGAAGGTCCGAGGACCAGAGTGAAGACTTCAGGCAGAACAAACAGCACTCCTGGCTAAGCCCAATTTGCATAGGGCAGGCCCAGGTGGAGGAAAAAACATATAAAAGGAGGAGCTTTCTCAGTCTCCACCCCCCGACCCCTCCACCCCTGCCACAGAGCTGTAACACTGAGCTGTAACACTGATTTGTCTAAAAGCTATAACATGGTCATTCGAGACCTGAGAGCTATCACACAGTCTATCCAAGACCTGAGAGCTGTGACCCGCCAAGGGGGCTTTAATGTCCGTCACTCCAAATCTTTGTTGTGAAGAGACAAAGAACCAAGGAACATACACTCGCATGACAGAAACAAAACGCTTTCTTCTCCTCCGTATTTCTTTAATTTAATTTGCATGAAACCAAGCAGGGGTCTGTGGTGCTCCTCGGGACAGAAGTTGTTCTTCTGTTTTGTTCTGTTTCTTTGTCTCTTGTTTCTTGACATCAGCCTCCATGACATTCCATGAGTTCCAAAGGACAGATCTGAACAGTTGTTAATTTGAGAAGGGAAGGAATGCAAAGACAAGGGAGCAGTAGCCAGGAAACCATAGCGCAGGCAGGGCCCTAGTTCCATCTCAAGGGATACATATAACCATATCTTTAAGCTCTTTAAGATGTCAGCACTCTTCACACCAGAGAAAGATCACCTGAGGCTACATTGAAAGAACCAGAGAAGTTCATCAAGATTACCTAGAAAAAGATTAGACAAGTGGAGGTAGTGTACACACCCTAATATTATCAACGACCCCACCCTTGAATCATTGCTAGAAAACTCATCAAATCCTCCCAGGTTGGAACACATAGTTTTTCAGGGCAGGAACCTGTGTCCCTCTTTGCTTGGCAAACAATAAAACTACTCTTTCCTTCTTCATCCAAAACTCTACTCTCAGATTTGACTTGCCACAGTACACAGAAGCTTAGCTTTCAGCGTCATGTAGGGATAAGTCAATATAGATGCCTCAAAATATTTTATAAAATCCTGGCAATAATTTTATGCAGTAAAAATTATAAGTCACATTTTGTAAATAAGAGATTCAGGAATTTTTATCTAGACTTCTCAATATGTCCTGTAAACCCTGAAATTCAAATCCAAATTGCTTCATATTTCAATTCTTATATAGTTCCTAATATATATTTCATTTTCAGTACTCAAACCCCATGCTAATTCTCTTCACTTTCAAATGTCTCAAAGACCATAAATCTTTCTGTTATTAATTTCCTGAATGATTTTACTCCTAATTCTGCATATTATGAAATTACTATTATTCCTTCCTCACATATATTTTCTACCAAAACTCATGCCTTTGCTACTTTTCAATATTAAATTCAAAAGAAGGACTCTAAATTCCTTTCCTTTCTTCCTATATTATAGCCATGATAGGGTAACTAATTTTAATAAGTAAATCTGCCTTTTCCCTTCTTATATCAATATACATAGTCTCCACCATTCACTTCATGGTAAACAGATGGGGAAACAATGAAGACAGTGACAGACTTTATTTTTGGGGGCTCCAAAATCACTGCAGATGCTGACTGAAGCCATGAAATTAAAAGACACTTGTTCGTTGGAAGAAAAGCTATGACCAACCTAGACAGTATATTAAAAAGCAGACACATTACTTTGCCAACAAGGGTTTATCTAGTCAAAGCCATAGGTTTTCCAGTAGTCATATATGGATGTGAGAGTTCAACTATAAAGAAAGCTGAGCACAGAAAAATTGATGCTTTTGTACTGTAGTGCTGGAGAAGACTCTTGAGAGTCCCTGGGACAGCAAGGAGATCAAACCAATCAATTCTAAAGGAAACCAACCCTGACTATTCATTGGAAAGACTGATACTGAGGCTGAAGTGCCAATATTTTGGCCACCTGATGTGAAGAGCTGACTCATTGGAAAAAATCCTGATGCTGGGAAAGATAGAAGAAGGCAAGAGGAAAAGGGGATGACAGAGGATGAGACAGATGGATGGCATCACCAATTCAATGGACATAAGTTTGAGCAAACTCTGGTAGATAGTGAAGGACATAGAACCCTGGTGTGCTGCAGTCCATGAAGTCGTAAAAAGTAAGACATGACTGAACAACAACCACCGTGCAACTTCATTTTCCTCTTAGAGTAATTTCCCTTACATTTACCATCATACTTTAAGCAAAATTTGTAATTACTCACTCTTCTTCCTTATTTCCAGTTTTGCTAAGAAGGTATTCTTCAATATACTCCACTGAATTGACTCAACAGAAAGTCAGAAATTATATTTTTACTTGCCAATTCTTGTGGTCTCTTAGAACTTCTTATCTCACTGAAATCACAAGTCCAATGTCAGAGAGTTGACCAGTCTCTCCCTGATAAGCTCCCTTGCCTTGTGTAAGTGATGCTGTATTCGCTTATTTTCCCTTTCTAATCAATGTAGTCTTTCTCTTACTTCCTCTTTCACTTTATTTCTCTATTTACACTTTATTTTTTTTTTTTAATTTTATTTTTTAACTCTACAATATTGTATCGGTTTTGCCATATATCAAAATGAATCCGCCACAGGTATACATGTGTTCCCCATCCTGAACCCCCCTCCCTTCTCCCTCCCCATACCATCCCTCCGGGTCATCCCAGTGCACCAGCCCCGAGCATCCAGCACCATGCATCGAACCTGGACTGGTGACTCATTACATATATGATATTACACATGTTTCAATGCCATTCTCCCAAATCATCCCACCCTCTCCCTCTTTCACAGAGTCCAAAAGACTGTTCTATACAACAGTGTCTCTTTTGCTGTCTTGTATACAGGGTTATTGGTACCATCTTTCTAAATGCCATATATATGTGTTAGTATACTGTATTGGATGCAATCTCAAAAAAGACAGAATGATCTCTGCTCATTTCCAAGGCAAACCATTCAGTATCACAGTAATCCAAGTCTATGCCCCAACCAGTAACGCTGAAGAAGCTGAAGTTGAACGGTTCTATGAAGACCTACAAGACCTATTAGAACTAACACCCAAAAAAGATGTCCTTTTCATTATAGGGGACTGGAATGCAAAAGTAGGAAGTCAAGAAACACCTAGAGTAACAGGCAAATTTGGCCTTGGAATACGGAATGAAGCAGGGCAAAGACTAATAGAGTTTTGCCAAGAAAATGCACTGGTCATAACAAACACCCTCTTCCAACAACACAAGAGAAGACTCTATACAAGGACATCACCAGATGGTCAACACCGAAATCAGATTGATTATATTCTTTGCAGCCGAAGATGGAGAAGCTCTATACAGTCAGCAAAAGCAAGACCAGGAGCTGACTGTGGCTCAGACCATGAACTCCTTATTGCCAAATTCAGATTTAATTGAAGAAAGTAGGGAAAACCACTAGACCATTCAGGTATGACCTAAATCAAATTCCTTATGATTATACAGTGGAAGTGAGAAATAGATTTAAGGGCCTAGATCTCATAGATAGAGTGCCTGATGAACTATGGAATGAGGTTCGTGACACTGTACAGGAGACAGGGATCAAGACCATCCCCATGGAAAAGAAATGCAAAAAAGCAAAATGGCTGTCTGGGGAGGCCTTACAAATAGCTGTGAAAAGAAGAGAAGCCAAAAGCAAAGGAGAAAAGGAAAGATATAAACATCTGAATGCAGAGTTCCAAAGAATAGCAAGAAGAGATAAGAAAGCCTTCTTCAGCAATCAATGCAAAGAAAAGAGAAAAACAACAGAATTGGAAAGACTAGAGATCTCTTCAAGAAAATCAGAGATACCAAAGGAACATTTCATGCAAAGCTGGGCTCGATAAAGGACAGAAATGGTATGGACCTAACAGAAGCAGAAGATATTAAGAAGAGGTGACAAGAATACACAGAAGAACTGTACAAAAAAGATGTTCATGACCCAGATAATTATGATGGTGTGATCACTGACCTAGAGCCAGACATGCTGGAATGTGAAGTCAAGTGGGCCTTAGAAAGCATCACTATGAACAAAGCTAGTGGAGGTGATGGAATTCCAGTGGAGCTATTCCAAATCCTGAAAGATGATGCTGTGAAAGTGCTGCACTCAATATGCGAGCACATATGGAAAACTCAGCAGTGGCCACAGGACTGGAAAAAGTCAGTTTTCATTCCAATCCCAAAGAAAGGCAATGCCAAACAATGCTCAAACTACCGCACAATTGCACTCATCTCACACGCTAGTAAAGTAATGCTCAAAATTCTCCAAGTCAGGCTTCAGCAATATGTGAACAGTGAACTTCCTGATGTTCGAGCTGGTTTTAGAAAAGGCAGAGGAACCAGAGATCAAATTGCCAACATCCACTGGATCATGGAAAAAGCAAAAGAGTTCCAGAAAAACATCTATTTCTGCTTTATTGACTATGCCAAAGCCTTTGACTGTGTGGATCACAATAAACTGTGGAAAATTCTGAAAGAGATGGAAATACCAGACCACCTGACCTGCCTCTTGAGAAATTTGTATGCAGGTCAGGAAGCAACAGTTAGAACTGGACATGGAACAACAGACTGGTTCCAAATAGGAAAAGGAGTACGTCAAGGCTGTATATCGTCACCCTGCTTATTTAACTTATATGCAGAGTACATCATGAGAAACGCTGGACTGGAAGAAACACAAGCTGGAATCATGATTTCCCGGAGAAATATCAATAACCTCAGATATGCAGATGACACCACCCTTATGGCAGAAAGTGAAGAGGAACTCAAAAGCCTCTTGATGAAAGTGAAAGAGGAGAGTGATATAGTTGGCTTAAAGCTCAACATTTAGAAAATGAAGATCATGGCATCCGGTCCCATCCCTTTATGGGAAATAGATGGGAAACAGTGGAAACAGTGTCAGACTTTATTTTTTGGGGCTCCAAAATCTCTGCAGATGGTGACTGAAGCCATGAAATTAAAAGACGCTTACTCCTTGGAAGGAAAGTTAGATGGTCCACTACTCAGGGATCAAGCTCATGCTCACTCATATATATTCCCTCTGTAAGTGCTTATACCAGATGTGACAGGAAGAGGGAAGGGCACAACATTTAAAAGATTATAGCCCATGGACGTGACATAAACTGATTAGAACCAACTAGGTCCAAGATGGCAGATGAGCAAACTTCCACTTGACCTTGAGCCTCAGTATACATTCATTGTAACACATCAGTAGTCTAAATGATATGGGATTGAAGTAGGAATTACTGAGCAGTCAGTGCAAGTCTCTGAGACCTCTGCCTTATTTTCAATAAGCATCTTGCTCCATTAATCTAAAATTATACCCTTTGTCTGTAAATCCTGGAATGTGTCCTTGGTCTGATAAAGTATCAGCACTGTATCTATGAAAGGACAGTAATTAACTTCTGTTCTATATGACTAAGGGAAAAACAACTGGTTGTCATTAGTCTTTAGACCATACATCTCTTTCACTATAAAATAGCCAGAGGGCATGAAAAAAGGTGGTGACATAATCCAAAGATCAAGAGAAGCCATAAAGATGTTAAGTTAAATATTGTGACCTTTAAACTGATTAGTTAGAAATGACATAGGTTGATGACAGGAGTCAATCAAAAATATACAGATCAATACTAGTAAGGATAAAAACTGCTGTGAGTCCCGCCTTTTGGGGAACACTTCACCCGTCTCCATGTCTATGTTGAGAACTTTGTATTTCTCTTTTCTCTAAAATAAATCCAGTTTGCTTGCTAATGTGAGTGTTTGTATGTTCATGAAGTTCATTCTTCAGCTCTGAACAAGAACTCAGATTCGTTTACAATGACGATAAAGGGTTCTAAGAGAGTTAATTCTTAGGTAGGTTGATAAGTTCAGGAGGAGAACCCTTTGTTTTTCTTTTTCCCTACATTCTTTCATCTTAGTCACATAAGAATTCTTTTTTTCTTAAGCTCTAAGTTGCTATGGCAACAGTCTATTTCATAAAAAAGTCTTTCTTTAAACCCAGAGCTAATGATTACACAACAAATCAAGGTATCTTGCTCAAGGGTATGTTTTTCCTTGAACTCTGTACTAAGGATTATAAAACAACAATGTGTTTTACTCAAGAACATGTTTCTCTTTCTTATCATAAAGTGAAAGTGGGATCCCAACGAGTCGGACACAACTGAGTGTCCACTCGTTGCGACCCCATGGACTGTAGCCTATCAGGCTCCTCCATCCATGGGATTTTCCAGGTAAGAGTGCTGGAGTGGATTTCCATTTCCTTCTCCAGGGGATCTTCCCGACCAAGGAATCAAACCCAGGTCTCCCGCATTACAGGCAGATGCTTTGCTGTCTGAGCCATCAGGGAAGCCATAACATAAGGTTATGTTAATGTTAAGGTTTCTTAACATAAACCTTCTTACTAATCCTGTTAATTTAAGGTGTATGTTGTAGAAGTGGGTCTGGTAAGACCTTTAAAACCTTGAGACATTCTTTTAACCTATTCTTAGTAACCAATTGAAAAAATATATAAAGCCCCACCCAAATTAGTGAGTGGGGCGCTCTCTGCCCCCTTCTGATGTCTATGTCAGAAGCTTTCAGTCCTTTCTTCACTTTAATAAAACTTTTGCCACACAATTCTCTGAGTGCCTGACGCCTTGTCTCTGGTCCTGAAGCTAAATTCTCTTCTTCAGTCATCATAAATCTGACACTGTTCACGGTAAGCTATCAGTTCCAAGGATGACCAAAGATGGTAAAAATCTAGGCTGTGGTCCAATTCTTAGAAATCTTTACCCTTTTCCCAAAATAGCTGGAGTACTCCTCCCAGTCATCACCCTATGAAATTACCCACCCCTATAAAAACTGACAACTCCATATCATGGAACCTCTCAACTTCTCAGATGGTCCACACTCTGTCCAGGGACTGTATTTCTCCCTGAATAAACCTTTTTTCACTTTATTTTGGCTCACTCTTGAACTCTTTCTTGTGCAAAGTCAAAAACCCACACTAAACAGCCATCCTAGGGACTTGCCTAAGACTTGGGACATGACCATCATCTTTGGTTGCACTCTCTTTCCTGAAACACAGGCACTAACAAGAGAGCCATAAATGTACATATGAGTGAAAGGGTACTTTCTTTCAAGATAAAATATTGCAATGGTTAATTGTAATATAGTGTATGCTTTAAAGTAAACTGAAAGACAAACTGCTATTATAGGAAAGAAAAAACAAAGTGATTTTAAATGTTACTGTGAAGGGACATATTATCTTTAATACAATTTTGTTAGACATGCTATTTCACAAGCTACACGATCCTTGTCTTCCATCTAAAAAACACTGTCAGTTAATTAACATAAATATTTATGATCGATACTTTCTATTTATTGGTTACTGAGTGACAGAACTCTAATAGCTGTTTTGCAAATAACATCATTTACTCTTCAAAACAATCTGTGGATAAAGTGGCACCCCTTTTATTCTATAGATGGGGATTTGGACATTAGAAATATTAAGTAACATGTTCTCAGATGTCTTAGCTTTTATTAGCAAAATTAAAGGAAACATCCAAATTTGTCTGACAGTAAACCTATGATCTATACTCATTTGTCTCCCTGAGTAATAAAAATTGCCTTACTTAGTTACACAGATTACTTTTTATTAAAGACCAAATTATAAATAAATGTCAAAGGAAAACACTTTGTTCTTTTACTTACAATACATGAGTGGATATAGGGCATATATATAATCATGCTGGATATAATCATATACAGCAATTAATTTAAAAAACAATACTTAAATCACTTGTGTAAAAATATATTAAAAGTTTACCTGAATTCAGTTCAAAATATTAAATAAATAAATGTTTGGTTTTGCACTGTAAAATATTTACAAATTTAAAATGTTCTATATTTAATATGAGGCAACTATAAGTAGTTGCTGAGTATTGATGAAAAATTATTTGTACCTCCTAAGCTGTAACATATATGGCAGTCAATACAAATGTTTTTCCACTTCCTGTTTTTAATAGTTAAGAAGGAATGTTCAGTTCAGTTCAGTCACTCAGTCGTGTCCAACTCTTTGCAATACCATAAATCGCAGCACGCCAGGCCTCCCTGTTCATCACGAACTCCCGGAGTTCACTCAGACTCACGTCCATCGAGTCAGTAATGCCATCCAGCCATCTCATCCTCTGTCGTCCCCTTCTCCTCCTGCCCCCAACTCTCCCAGCATCAGAGTCTTTTCCAATGAGTCAACTCTTCACATGAGGTGGCCAAAGTACTGGAGTTTCAGCTTTAGCATCAGTCCTCCCAAAGAAATCCTAGGGCTGATCTTCTTCAGAATGGACTGGTTGGATCTCCTTGCAGTCCAAGGGACTCTCAAGAGTCTTCTCCAATACCACAGTTCAAAAGCATCAGTTCTTCGGCACTCAGCTTTCTTCACAGTCCAACTCTCACATCCATACATGACCACTGGATAAACCATAGCCTTGACTAGACGAACTTTTGTTGGCAAAGTAATGTCTCTGCTTTTCAATATGCTATCTAGGTTGGTCATAACTTTCCTTCCAAGGAGTAAGCGTATTTTAATTTCATGGCTGCAGTCACCATGTTCAGTGATTTAGGAAAATATAAATAACTAAACAAAAATAAAATGGAAAATAGAGACTACATTAATAGACACTTTTTCAAAACCTTAAGAGGATAAAACATAATGAAAATATCTGCTTTTCATTTAGGGTAAGGAAATTTCACTGACCATGGCCATAGAAATAATAAAAAAAATATTACTTGGTGAGAAATACCAATGATCTACTATATTTAGCAAATGATTTCTAACTATAAAATGTGTCACTTGTTGGGTATAAAGTTTTATCATAGTACAGAATGAACTGTCAATGATTAACCCCTATGTAATCAAGTAAATTAAAATTGTGTTATACATATTTAAACAAGATATATACAAAACAGGTGAACCAATTAGTTTGATAAGGGAAATTGTAAGTAAGCAATATTTGCCACATCAAAATATGTCTCTTTGCCTGAAAATTATTTTAGGCTGTTTATTTTCAAGAAAGAGAAAACTTAGGAAAACTTTTTTATCACCCTCCCTCCTCTTCAAGATATCTAAAGAGTTTAGATAAAGAACCTGATACAGGTGGAACATCTATACTATCAGTAAAGATATCTGCAAAGAATATGGGCTATGTGTGGTATGGAAACACAGAAGGCCTTGGAATCCAAAGTCCTGTCTGTGTCCCACTGTGTCTCTGCAGGGCCCATCAAACATTTATTTATCAAACATTTGCTTTTCCACCTCCATGTCAATAGCCTTACTCCTTTTTGAAGTTCCAAGGTATTACTGCCAACATTCTCTTTTCTCTTTAGCTGAGGACAGTATTTAAGGCAAAGGCTTCAGCCATTTTGGAAAATGACTAAGTTTTCCAGAGTTTCTGTCACATAAGGTGGCACTAGTGGTAAAGAACTTGTCTGCCAATGCAGGAGATGCAATAGACACAGGTTCGATGTCTGGATTACAAAGATGCCCTAATGAGGGCATGGCAACCAACTCCAGTATTCTTGCCTGGAGAAGCTCATGGACAGAAGAGCCTGCTGGGCTACAGTCCATAAGGTTGCAAAGAGTCGAACACAACTGAAGCAACTTAGCACACACAAGTGCATACAGAAGACATACATGTCACTAAAATTTTGTTTTTCTACTGTTAATATATCTAATTCTCAGACCAGTAAGAAGAACAGAAGGGTAGAGGAAATATATTTTTGCTCCTGAGAGCAAATATTGGTAAACAAACATTTGATAGGCCATAAAGAAACAGTCAACTACGAATTGGCACTTGCCAAGAAAGAGCATTTGCCAGTGACTGAACAGCAACAAGGGTGTTTGCCACCTGCCTCTGCAGAGATTGAACACTGTGCTGCTACAGCTGCTGATTTTCAACACCTCCTGAGGGGAATTCAGGGTGGAGAGTGAGGTGGCATTCTCCAGGAAACTGGTGAAACAAGTGGTTAGATAGTTAGATATTTTCAGAAAGTAATTTTATGATCCCAATCCTTGCATCTCTTCATATCTAGAAAAGCACTAAATCCCATCATGGTGACATCAGCTCCTGTTGGCTAGCAGAAAACCATTTGTAAAGTAAAGAGTATGCTGCTGCTGCTGCTGCTAAGTCGCTTCAGTTGTGTCCGACTCTATGCGACCCCATAGACGGCCGCCCACCAGACTCCCCTGTCCCTGGGATTCTCCAGGCAAGAACACTGGAGTGGGTTGCCATTTCCTTCTCCAATGCATGAAAGTGAAAAATGAAAGTGAAATCTCTCAGTCATGTCCGACACTGCATTGAAATTCCCCTTCACCAAATCTTATATATTGACCTTCCGCTACATCCTCTTTGGAGCAGTCTCTAGGAGCTATCTGAGGTGCTATCTCCCAGGTTGCAGTCCTCATTTTGCCCCAAATAAAACTCAATTTGTAACTCTCAAGTTGTGTATCTTTTAGTCAACAAAACAACGGGACAGAGAGAGAAATTTTAATAGACTTTGCTAGGTTCCTCCCTGTCTACCCTATCTATCATACCACGCTATAGCTATGATAGCTCCATTCCAGGAACAGGTCCTCTGTCTAAATTTCTTTAAGCAGTCGGGGAGGATCAAAGGTGCTTCCTGAGTCTTTCAAGCCTTGTTTTCAAATTAAAATACTCTGCATACCTGAGAGATACATTTCAGGGGTGGCAAATTTTGCTCCTGGGCTCCCCAAGGGACTCAGTGGTAAAGAATCCACCTGTGCAGTCAACTGGTTCAATCCCTGGGTCAGAAAGAACCCCTGGAGGAGGAAATGGCAACCTGCTCCTGTATTCTTACCTGAAAAATTGAAAGGACAGAGGTACCTGGCAGGTTAAAGTCCATGGGGTCACAAAGAGTCAGACATGACTGAGCGACTGAGGACTCGGCACTCAAATTTTGCTCTAGTACAGTTCTGCCTTTGAAACTTCTCCAAGAAGTTTCATGGTACAAAAGTTGAGTTGATAGATTATTGTGTATCTCATTGAGCCACTCTCTTAGTCCTGACAATAGATTAGTTCAGTTAATCTTATTTCGGAAGGTAGTGAAGTAGGTAGGCTCTCAAAGTTTTGCTTATAGGGTAAAAACAATCAGGTATTTAATAAGAGGAATTTCTATGTAAACAAAAGAAAAGCAATGCTTAGTGATTAGAGCAAATTATAATCGCAATTGCTGAGTTCTAAAGGCAGTCATTTAAAAAAAATTTTAGATGTCTGGCTTAAAGCATCATCAGATGGAGTGAGGGTTAAGTGGTGGCAAACTGACAGATTTTCCTGGTCTGCAGTTTGAATGTCTTTGATAATCATTCTAAGTAGCCCATTTAGCAACAGTCATGAAGACTATATATGATCTATTGGGTGATTTCTATTTTTATATCAAGTTGTAAAATTTTAGCTTGCATAGCTTTGGCAAAGGGCAATTTTAGTTCTTAATGATTCCAAGAAAAAAGGATGGAAGATAAGATTAAAAACACTAGCTTGAAGAGTTGTAGCCAAATATTGGAGGAAACCAGGGGGATTCAGGATCCAATCCAGTTTATAGGTAGAAAACAAAACCTTAGAAGACAATGAACAGCACTAGAATCTACTATCCATGAAGACGTATTACTGAAACTATTTTCTGTCTAAAATCACTCATTTCTACCAAAGATAATCAACTTAAGACTAATTTGTTTCTAAAATGAGTTTTGTTTAATTAAACTTGGCCCAATTATTTACACAAGTACAGTAAAAATAGAAATTGATCATAAAGTCTCTTTTGAGTCTCCTGTGATGAAACTTTTCATCAAGAATCTTTAGACTGAACCTCCCAATGCCTCTTCAAGCCAGAAAACCAAGCCAAGAACCTATCAACAGACTCAACTATAATACTTAGCTGAGTACATTCATTTCTTCTCTAGGGTTCCAATGCATCTTGAGGTTCCTGTACCTACCAGGAAGTGGCTTTCCTTACTCACCTGGTAAGGCTGCTGGAAACTGTGTAAGCAAAGTGCAAGGCTATTTTTTCCAGGGGGGTTTATTGGCTACACAAAGCCAGCCTCAGTTCCTTAAAGCTATATGATCATATTTGAGTCAATGTATGACTTTTATCAAACAAAAGCTGGATACCTACATTATATCCACTATCAATAACTCTTAAAACATAGCTATTTTAATTAAGCTGACAAATTTAATTTTTTAATTACAGATTATATCTCATTAACTTGAAAAAAACTTGGGTTAGTTTCTATTACATCTCTGAGAATTTTTACATGAGGACTTGCTTATGTAAGCCAATTAAATGAAGTTCTTTTGTAAACTAATTTTAGTAATATCACTCTGAGGTAAAAAAAAAAAAATCATGCATCCACACATTACATACATAGATAAACATACAAATGTACAGACACAAACAGATCTTATAGCTTTTGCTTAAAAATAGAAAAAAAGTCAGGAGATGGGTCGAACAGTACAAAACTCACTAGTTAATAATTTAATAGTTAGATACAAGTTCAGTTCTGGCAATTGGAAAAAGTCAAGATTGTCTCTTCACATGGCCAAAGATTATTTACTTATATTTGTAGGTAAGATTTTAAAGATTTCTCATTTGTTTAATATCCAAATAACCCACCCCCCCATCTTTTTTTTTTTTTTTCCTCTGATGGGAAAGATCTTAAAATCTGCCTTTCAAAGGTCTCTTAAGTCCTAGAGAAGATGGAGGTAGAAAATCTCCACCACAAAGACACAGTTCTTACCACCCAATATCTACAAGCGTTTTGAGATTAGTAGGGGAAGTTTGAGATGGTAAAGACTGGTGAACTTTTGAATTGCTCCTAGAGCTATATTTTTGGTTTTGTAGAGATATACAAGACTAAAACAAGCCCATTCTAATACTCCACTTTTCACATAAACTTTCAGCTTAATTTCATTTACTCATGTCTCTAACCATAGTTTTCCCTTTGGTGGTTGTTTTTCAGTCACTAAGTTGTGCCCTACTTTTTTTGACCTGGTGAACTGCAGCATGCCAGGCTCTTCTGTCCTCCCCTATCTCCTGGAGTGTGATCAACTTCTTGTCCTTTGAATCAGTGATGCTATCAAACTGTCTCATCCTTTGCTACCCTCTTCTTATTTTGTCTTCATTTTTTCTCAGTATCAAGGTCTTTTACAATGAGTCAGCTATTCACATTGAGTGGCCAAAGTATTGGAGCTTCAGTTTCAGCAACAATCTTTCCAATGAAAATTCAGGGTTGATTTCTTTTAGGATTGACATGTTCAATCTCCTTGCAGTCCAAGGGATTCTTGAGAACCTTCTCCCAGAACCATATTTCAAATGAATTAATTCTTTGGGGCTCAGCTTCCTTCATGGCCCAACTCTCACACCTGTATGTGACTACTGGAAATACCATAGCTCTGACTATATGGACAGACCTTTGTCTGCAGAGTGATGTCTCTGCTTTTTAATATGCTGTCTTGGTTTGTCATAGCTTTCCTTCCAAGGGGCAAGACTCTTAATTTCATGTCTGAGTCGCCATCCATAGTGATTTTGAAGCCTGTGAAAATCAAATCTGTCACTGCTTCCACTTTTCCCTCTTCTATTTTCCATGAAGTGATGGGACCAATTGCCATGATCTTAGTTTTTATTGTGGCTTCCCTGATAGATCAGTTGGTAAAGAATCCACCTGCAAATACAGGAGACCCCAGTTCTATTCCTGGGTTGGAAAGATCTTCTCAAGAAGGGAGAAAGCTACTCATTCCAATATTATAGCCTGGACAACTCCATGGACTGTATAGTCCATGGGGTCGCAAAGAGTTGGCAGACTAAGGGAATTTCCTCAAAGAAGGCAATGGCACCCCACTCCAGTATTCTTGCTTGGAAAATTCCATGGATGGAGGAGCCTGTTAGGCTGCAATCCATGGGATCGCTAAGAGTCGGACACGACTGAGCGACTTCCCTTTCACTTTTCACTTTCATGCATTGGAGAAGGAAATGGCATCCCACTCCAGTGTTCTTGCCTGGAGAATCCCAGGGACAGGGGAGCCTGGTGGGCTGCTGTCTATGGGGTCGCACAGAGTCGGACACAACTGAAGTGACTTAGCATAGCATAGCATAGCATAAGGGAATTTCACGTTCATTTCTGGGCTTCCCTTGTGGCTTATCTGGTAAACAAGCCACCTGCAATATGGGAGACCTGTGTTTGATACCTGGGTTGGGAAGATCTCCTGGAAAAGGGAAAGGCTACCCACTCCAGTATTCTGGCCTGGAGAATTCCATGGACTGTATAGTCCATGGGGTTGCAAAGAGTCGGACAGGACTGAGTGATTTTCACTTTCACTTTCTTTAGTTTTTATAATGTTGAGTTTCAAGCCATCTTTTTTTCCTTTCCTCTTTCACCCTCATCAAGAGGTTCTTCAGTTCCTCTTCACTTTCTGCCATTACAGCAGTATCATCTGCATATCTGGAGTTTATATTTCTTCTGTCAATCTGAATTCTAGCTTATGCTTCATCCAGCTGGCATTTCTCATGTACTCTGCACAGAAGTTAAACAAGCAGGGTGACAATATTCAGCCTTGATGTACTTCTTTTCCAATTTTGAACCAGTACATTGTTCCATGTCCAGTTCTAACTGTTGCTTCATGACCTGCATACAGGTTTCTCAGGAGGCAGGTAAGGTGATCTTAAAATTCACATCTTAAGAATTTTCCACAGTTTGCTGTGATCCACACAGTTAGTGTAGTCAATGAAGCAGAAGTAGATGGATTTCTGGAATTCCCTTGCTTTCTTCATGATCCTTCAAAGGCTGGCAATTTGATCTGTAGTTCCTCTCCATTTTCTAAACCCAGGTTGAACATGTGGAAGTCCTTGGTTCACATACTGCTGAAGCCCAGCCTGAAAGATTTTGAGCATAATCTTGCTAGCATGTAAAATGAGTGTGATTGTGCGGTAATGTGAACATTCTTTGGCATTCCTTTTCTTTAGGATTTGAATGAAAACTGATCTTTTCCAGTCCTATGGCCATTGTTGAGTTTTCCAAATTTGCTGACATATTGAGCGCGGTGCTTTAAGAGTATCATTTTGGGGATTATAAAAAGTTCAGATAGAATTCTGTCACCTCCACTAACTTTGTTCTTAGTAATGCTTCCTAAGGCCCACTAGAATTCACACTGTAGGATTTCCAGTTCTAGGTGAGTGACCACACCAAAGTGGTTATCTGGGTCATGAAGACCTTTCTTGTATAGTAGTTTTGTGTATTCTTGCCACCTCTTCTTATTCTGCTTCTGTTAGGTCCTTACCATTTCTGTCCTTTATTGTGCCCATCCTTGCATGAAATTCTTCTTTGATATCTCCATCTTTGCCATTCTATTGTTTTCCTCTATTTCTTTGCATTGTTCATTTAGTTAGGCTTTCTTAGCTCTCCTTGTTATTCTCTGGAACTCTGCATTCAGTTGGATATATCTTTCCTTCCCCCTTGTGTTTTGTTTTTCTTTCCTCAGCTATTTGTAAAACCTCATCAGACAACCACTTCGCCTTCTTGCATTTCTTTCTCCTGGGGATTGTTTTGATCACTGCCTTCTGTACAATATCATGAACCTCAGTCCATAGTTCTTCAGGCACTGTGTCTACTAGATCTAATCTTGTGAATCTATTCATCACCTTCATTGTATAATTAAAAGGGATTTGATTTAGGTCATAACTGAATGGACTAGTGGTTTTCACTACTTTCTTCAACTTATGTCTATGGTTTACCTTGGAAACAAACCAAGATCATTCTATTGTTTTAGAGATTACAGCCAAGTACTGCATTTCAGACTCTTTTGTTGACTATGAAGGTTATTTCATTTCTTCTAAGGAATTCTTTCCCACAGTAGTAGATATAATGTTAATTTTTTTTTAATTTCAATATATTATTATTGTTAATTTGAATTAAATTTTCATTTTAGTTCATTGATTCCTATAATATAGATGTTCAATCTTGCCATCTCCTGCTTGACCATGTCCAGTTTACCTTGATTCATGGGCCTAACATTTCAGTTTCCTATTCAATATTGTTCTTTATAGCATCAGACTTTACTTTCACTACCAGACACGTTCACAGCTGAGCATCATTTCTGCTTTGACCCAGCCACTTTATTCTTTCTGGAGCTATTAGTAATTGCCCTCTGCTTTTCCTCAGTAGTACATTGGAGCCCTTGTCACCTGGCAGACTCATCTTCTGGTGTCATATGTTTTTGCCTTTTCATTTTCTAGGTCAAGAATATTGGAGTGGGTTGCCATTTCCTTCTCCCATGGACTACATTTTGTCAGAACTCTCCACTGTGATTTGTCCATCTTGGGTGGCCCTGCACAACATGACTCATCCTTCATTGAGTTATGCAAGCCCTTTTATCAAGACAAGACTGTATTCATGAAGGGGATAGACTTCCTAGGACCCCATCATCAACCCTGCAATTCTGGGTTGAGAAAGCATTCCCAGACAGACATAACACTTATTCCTATAAAACACTTGTGCAACACTGACATAACCTATTCATATAATACCTGCTCGAATATCGCATCAATCCTTAGACTTTTACACTTTTTTCAATATGCCCAAGTCAGGGCCCCACCAGTGGATTTTAGTATCAACCTCATGCTCCCACATAAAGGAGTCCTGGAAACTACTTCTCTCCACATGCTCCCCACCTTTCCCAACCCTCCCCCCACCATTTTTGTGCAAAAGGCCTTGGATTTCCAGAGGGGTTAAACCAAGGGACTCAGGCACTTTTGTCAATTTTCAACCTGAATAATTGTCTTGCTAGCACAAGCAATTGCTGGTCAGATTTCTCACTGTAATTGTTGATGAAAATTAGTCTGTTGATGGAAGAAAGAAATGGAAAATTTTACTTGAGCCAAATTTGAGGATTATAGCTCAGGAAGAGCATCTCAGAATGCTCTAAGAACTATTCTGCTCATGAGAAATCAAGGCACGGTTATGTAAGTTTCAAGACAGTGGACTTTACATGAAATGACATATTATTGACAGTTTACACAATGCTGATGGAAGCATCATCATGACCTCCTACAAGGTCAAGAAGGAATGTGATCTTGTAAGAAGTTGTTTTGTTGATGCTAGGAGAACATTGTTATTTTGGTTAAGTAGTATTTCTGCCAAAGAGGGAGATTCAACTGATGTATAAAATAAATACACAATGCACAGTAGGGGGGATCAGGGAGGTCAAAGGGCAGAGAGAGAATTTTATGTTTATTGATTTATTTTTATTTTTTGGCTGTGCCTCACAGCACACAGGATCTTAGTTCCCTGACCAGTAATTGAACCTGTTCCCCATGAAATAGAAGCACCTAGTTTTAACCACTTCCAGGGAAGTCTTAAAATTTTATGTTTAAATTTTGCTTGTCTTGCCAAAAAAAGTGAATTTTATTGCACATAATTTTTGCCTTTTGGATTGTTTTAAAATTACTATAAATCAGATAAATAGAGCAGACTGATTTGAAGCCCTTTAATGTTAAAAGACCAATAGGGGGTCCACTTAGCCCACCCAACCTTAGATAGTGTTGTATTAAAACCTTTAACTCCATCATTGGGTATTTTATTTATCTCATTTATTTAAAAAAATTAAGGGGCCCAGAGTGGGTGGCATCCTCTGTCTGAGAGCAAAGTGTGAATCCTCAGAGCAAGTGGCTCCTAGGCTAGGTGGCCCTGGGCTGCAAAGTGGTGCCCACCTAGTCATCAGCCCAGGTGGCTGGGAGTGAGACAGTGTGGCAAAGCCCTCCAGCAAACCACAAGCTCCTCATTGCCTCTCACTGCTGCAGAGAATCTGGGAGATCCAGCTGGCCACCCCACATCCTCATCCCATTTCTTTTTTTTTTCTTCCCCTAATTTACTTACTTCAGGCTGTGCAGGGTGTTCATTGCAGTATGTTTTTTTTTTTTTTTTCCCCAGTTGTGAAGAGGGGGTGGCTACTCTTCATTACTGGGTGTGGGTTTCTCTATGTGATGGCTTCTCTTGTTGTGCAGCAAGGGCTTCACAGCACACTGTTGCAGCACACAGGCTCAGCTGCTTTGTGGCACGTGGGATCATCCCATACCAGGGGTTGAACCTGTGTCTCCTGCATTGTTAGGCAGATTCTTTACCACTGAACCATCAGGAAAGCCCCATCCCATTTCTTAAAAATCATCTAAAGATTTGCATCATTCTGGGACAAGTCCTATGGCTCTTCCTTGCCAATTCCTCATCTGTCTCTTTCAATATTTATTTACATTATTTCAGTAGCTTTTTTTTTTTTTTTTGGCTGCACCATGTCCCATGGTCTAAGAAAGCAAAGAATTTCATCACACAAGTGGTAAGGATGTTGCCATTAAAAGAGGCAATACAGTTTGAGACAATGAAGACTGCTTATGGACTGAGAACCCTATGATAAATTTTCCTGATGTCTGGCATAGGGGAGACAAAGATATGCCAGTCACAAGTTCAGGTTGTTTTGTTTGGACTTCTGACAAACTGGCTACAGCTGCTTTGATCCCCAGTTTAGTCAACTGATGGCCAAATGCACCCTGGTAAGTATACTTTCTAGATGGTAGTTAGCAGATAGAATATTCCCACTGGTCATAATGTCAAGCTCTCAGGACATAGAACAAGACAAATGACACAACAGAGACAAAGAAAAACTGTGACCCTCTCTAGAAGGCAGTGGATCAATAAAACCAATAAACACCACCAAATTTACCAGCGTAGCTAAGCCTAAGAAACTAGCTCTCCACATGTTTCTCCTGATAATATACATTTAGAAAAGAGAAAAAGGGCTGTTACCAATGATACCTCCAACAGAGCCTGCAGGCAGAGATCTGGAAGACTGATGTGGTAAGAATTCCTACCTTTTGTGGACTCTTATAAGATGTCTCAGGATCTCTCAGCTGCAGCAGAGTTCAACCAGAGATGTTAATCCTGCCAACCATACCATCTGTGGAGGAATGACATGAGGTAAATTAACAGGAGACAATCAAGTTTAATTCTGTACATATGGTGGGGGGTTGAATAAGAATATGGAGCCTAAGAATAAGCAAAGCAATTGAAGCTGATATGCCATCTGAGAGAGGAAAAGATTGGGGATTTGGCACTTCAAAGTTAAGGAAAGCAATTCACAGGAAGCAGAAAAAGAGAAAATGTTTGATGTATGAATTTTTGCTGAGCCATAAATAAATAAGGGGACACTGAGAAAAACTTTACTAGACTTTGCTAGGCTCCTCCCTGTCTACCAAACCTAGTTCATATCATACTCAAGCTATTCATGCTGAGAACTCCTTTTATGGAATAGGTCCTTTATCCAAACTCCTTTAGGCAGTTAGGGGAAAGGTCAATGGATCTTTCTCAAGCTTTTGTGCCTTCACTGCAACAGGCCACATACCAAAGAGACATCTTATGGGGTAACAAATTTTGGTCCCCTATACTCTCCCACTGGTACCAAAAAAAAATCCTTTTCATCACTGGGGACTGGAATGCAATTGTAAGAAGTCAAGAGATACTGGAGTAACAGGCAAGTTTGGCCTTGGAATACAAAATGAAGTAGAGCAAAGGATAACAGAATTTTGCCAAGAGAACTCACTGAACATAGCAAACACCTTCTTCCAAAAACAGAAGAGAAGACTCTACACATGGACATCACCAGATGGCCAATATTGAAATGAGATTGATTATATTCTTTGCAGCAGAAGATGAAGAAGCTGTATACAGTTGGCAAAAACAGGACCAGGAGTTGAGTGTGGCTCAGATCATGAATGCCTTATTGCCAAATTCAGACTTAAACTGAAGAAAGTAGGGAAAACCACTAGGCCATTCAGGTATGACCTAAACCAAATCCTTAACAATTATACTGTGAAAGTGACAAAAAGATTCAAGGGATTAGATCTGATAGACAGAGTGCCAGAATAACTACGGGTGAAAGTTTCTAACATTGTACAGGAGGTAGTGACAAAAACCATCCCCAAGAAGAAATGCAAAAAGACAAAATGGTTGTCTGAAGAGGCCTTTCAAATAGCTGAGGAAAGAAGAGAAGCAAAAGGGAAAGGAGAAAGGAGAGATATACCTATCTAAATGCAGAGTTCCAAAGAATAGCAATAAGTAAGCATTCCTAAGGGATCAATTCAAAGAAATAGAAGAAAACAATAGAATGGGAAAGATTAGAGATCTCGTCAAGAAAATTAGAGATACAAAGGAAATATTTCAGGCAAAGATGGGCACAATAAAGGACAGAAATGGTATGGACCTAACAGAAGCAGAAGATATTAAGAAGAGGTGGCAAGAATACACAGAAGAACTATATAAAGAGACCTTGATGACCCAAATAACCAGGATGGTGTGATCACTCACCTAGAGCCAGGCATTCTGGAATGTGAAGTCAAGTGGGCCTTAGGAAGCATCACTATGAACAAAGCTAGTGGAGGTGACAAAATTCCAGTTGAGCTATTTCAAGTCCTAAAAGTTGATGCTTTGAAAGCGCTACACTCAGTATGCCAGCAAATTTGGAAAACTCAGCAGTGGCCACAGAACTTGAAAAGGTCAGTTTTCTTTCCAATCCCAAAGAAGGGCAATGCCAAAGAAAGTTCAAACTACTCAACAATTGCACTTATTTTACATGCTAGCAAAGTAATGCCAAAGACTGTTGAAGCTAGGTTTCAACAATACATGAACCAAGAAATTCCAGATGTTTAAGCTGGATTTAGAAAAGGCAGAGGGACCAGAGATCAAATTGCCAACATCCACTGAATCATAGAAAAAGTAAAACAATTCCAGGAAACCATCTATCTCTGCTTCATTGGCTATGCTAAAGCCTTAGACTGTTTGGGTTGAAAAAAAAGTGGAAAATTCTTAAAGAGATGGGAAAGCCTGACTACCTTACCTGCCCTCTGAGAAACCTGTCTGCAGGTCAAGAACCATCAGTTAGAATCAGACAAGGAACAACAGAATGGTTTAAAATTGGCAAAAGAATATGTCAAGGCTGTATGTTGTCACCCTGCTCATCTAACTTCTATGCAGAATACACCATGCAAAATGCCAGACTGGATGAAGCACAAGCTGGAATCAAGATTTCTGGGAGATATATCAGTAACCTCAGATATGCAGATGACACTACTTTTATGGCAGAAAGCAAAAAAAAAAAAAAAAAACTAAATAGACTTTTGATGAACGTGAAAGAGGAGAGTGAAATAGCTGGCTTATAACTCATCATTCAAAAAAGGAAGATCATGGCATCCAGTCCCATTATTTCATGGCAAATATATGGGGAAACAATGGAAACAGTGACAGATTTTATTTTCTTGGGCTCCAAAATCACTGCAAATGATGACTGCAGCCATGAAATTAAAACACTCTTGCTCTTTGGAAGAAAAGCTATGGCAAACCTAGACAGTGTATTAAAAAGCAGAGACATTACCTTGCTGATAAGGGTTTATCTAGTCAAAGCTATGTTTTTTCCAGTAGTCATGTATGGATGTGAGATTTGGACCATAAAGAAGGCTGAACACTGAAGAATTGATGCTTTTGAACTGTGGTACTGGAGAAGACTCTTGAGAGTCCCTTCAACTGCAAGGAGATCCTAAAGGAGATCAATCCTGAATATCTATTTGAAGGACTGATGCTAAAGCTGAAGCTCCAATACTTTGACCACCTTATATAAAGAGCTGACTCATTTGAAAAGACCCTAATTCTGGAAAAGATTGATGACTGAAGGAGTAGGGGATGACAGAGGACAAGATGGTTGGATGGCATCACCAACTCAATGAACATGAGTTTGAGCAAGCTCCGGGAAGTGGTGAAGGACAGGGAAGCCTGGTGTGGCCACAGGGTCACAAAGAGTCAAGCCTGACTGAGCAACTGAACAACAGTACTCTCCCACAGAATATAATCTTAAGTGAGAAGATTCTAAGCATCTAAACTAATTGCAGTATTGATTACATGTATTATTGTTAGACAATACATGAATGAAAATATTCAATGTAAGATAAAAACACAAAGAATCACAGTTGGACAAGACTGAGTGATTGAGTACACACACAAGATAAAAACACAAAATCCCCAATTTACAACACTTCAAAGTATTCAAAGTAAAAGCATACCTTTGAACTGTGGCAGGATTGGTTCAAAGTAGTTAAATACAAAAAAAAAGTAATATTTTGGTGCCTTAGAGAAAGTGCTTTTAATGTTCTCTTCCACACAGGTCCTACGTTTTCAAAATATGTACTTACCAAAAAAAACATCAAAATACACACACACACACATATGTAGACACATATATTCTTTTCTCTCTTTGATCAAATACCCTAATATCATGTCTTCAGAAATTACATTAAATTTATAAAATTTTAGCTTGAAGTAATGAAATCATATTTTTCTTTCTTAGAATACTTTAAAATATTGAAAATAGCTCAAGATTTTCATGAGTACAACATCAATTTCTGAAAGAAGTTTGCAGATGAGGAGCCTAGTTTAGCCCAAAGCTTTCAAGCTATAGATAAGAAAACAAAGGCTGGAAGAATTTAAATAATTTTTCAAGGTCATGTGGTGAATTAGAGATTGTGTTTGTATTAAAGCCTAAATTTTCTTGATGCTTAGTAGATAGATCTTTCTATTATATAACAGTAATCTTTCTTCTCATGTCTGAGAATTTGAAGGGTTAGCAAGGCATATTTATGTATATATCTGTGACAAACTCAGGAGGTCTTCATCTTATTAAAAACATTTATAATTTTTATTGTGGGAAAATGACATTAAGTAAAGTAGTATATGAAATGTAATATGCTATTTAAATTCAATGAAATATAACTGTATTTGATCTCTCCTGCTACTTTGTTAAATACACCAATATTTGCATTTTTTTGCCATACATTGGTTATTTCTTGTCTTTTTAAAATAATACTCTAACTTGTGGCTTTGCTGATAATTTCAAAGTGCATTAACATTAAAAAATTAAATCAAATTACATTGAATTTTAATAAAAAATGGAGCCTAATTTGTAATTATTACTTTAAGAAATGCTAGTATGGCTAGTATTTCTTTAAGAAATGCTAGTATGGTTAATTTAATGAGAAAAAATGTTACGTGCCAGCCTGGATGCGAGGGGCCTTGGTGGGAGAATGGATATATGTATATGTATGGCTGAGTCCCTTCAGAGTTCACCTGAAACTATCACAACATTGTTAATTGGCTGTTCCTCAACCCAGATTATTTTGTTGTTAAAGAAGTTAATAAAAATAAAATTATTTTTTAAAAAAGAAAAATTTGTATGGTGTGATAGAAAGAATTTTGTTGCTATTTTCAAGTAGTTTGTACATGAGATTATGGATAGCTATCAAGCTCTCTTCTCAATTTTTTTTAATTCATTGTGTTCTCTTCATTGAAGGTCAGTAACGGTGAAATTGTGGATATTGGCATAACTTGCAAAAACAAGTTCTAGCATGAGGAATTTCCCCTTTGACCTTCAGCTTCTCCTTTCTCCCCTGCTGTGATACGCATGTCTTGCTTTGGAAAGTTCAAAATTGCATTTTGGTTTCAATTTTAAAATATATTCATCAAAGTAACAGTTGATAAAGCAGTCATCTCACTAAAAGGGACAAATTTATTTCGTAGGGCAAGTAGTTAAAAGGAAGTAGTTTTATTCATCCCCCAAATGCCACACCACTTATAGACAACTCTGTGGCTAAATTTCTTCTTAATATGACATCTGTTTTCTTTTGTATTTTATTTTTATTTACTTTATAACCCTCTCCCCTTTTTTGGAGGAAGCCAGGTTTTATTTATTCATAAAACCTATATATTATTCACCATGGCCACAAAATTTTGAAAATTTCTTGATATTTTTACATTTGAATAATTAGAAGAAAGAGGAAACCCAAAGGATAACTACCTATAAGTAGACTTTCATAATACAAACATAACAAAGGGCCTCCAAATATAACGTTGGCTTCCCATCTCTTAGTCAGTCTATACTAACTGAATTTTAACATGCCTATGGCTAAACATGTCCATTCACCTCTAATGATCACACGTAGTACAAAATTTGAGATATATGAAATCTCACAGCCCTAACTCTTATGACCTATAACTATCATAAACTCTTAATGACACTATGAAGCAATCAGGAAATAACTCTTTAGGTTATGGCTCT
Source organism: Bos grunniens (assembly GCF_055505025.1). NCBI lineage: Eukaryota > Metazoa > Chordata > Mammalia > Artiodactyla > Bovidae > Bos > Bos grunniens. The sequence goes on from NC_141165.1 coordinate 108,597,031, forward strand.
GCTTGATGAGTTCACTAGAATTATTCTAAAAGGGAATTTTTCCCATCAGAAATAATAAACAAAATCAAAGTACTGGTCAAAGTATAGTGAATTTGCAGAAGAAAAAAACTCATTATGGATAACTGCATAGGTAATAAATTTAAAAAGTTTTTTCTTCAAATAAAAATTCATCATGAATACATATACATATAAATATTATATATTAGGAGAGGTAAACTGGCCATAGCAAAAACCCTTTTCCAACAACACAAGAGAAGACTCTACACACGGACATCATTAGATGGTCAACACTGAAATCAGATTGATTATATTTCTTGAAGGCAAAGATGGAAAAGTTCTATACAGTCAGCAAAAACAAGACCAGGAGCTGACTGTGGCACAGACCATGAACTCTTTATTGCCAAATTCAGACTAAAATTGAAGTAGGGAAAACCACTAGGGCATTCAGGTATGACCTAAATCAAATCCCTTACGATTATATAGTGGAAGTGACAAATAGATTCAAAGGATTAGATCTGATAGACAGAGTGCCTGAAGAACTATGGACAGAGGTTCATGACATTGTAGAGGAGGCAGGGATCAAGAACATCCTTAAGGAAAAGAAATGCAAAAAGGCAAAATGGTTGTCTGAAGAGGCCTTACAAATAGCTGTGAATAGAAGAGAAGCCAAAGGCAAAGGAGAAAAGGAAAGATATAGCCATTTGAAATGCAGACTTCCAAAGAATATCAAGGAGAGATAAGAAAGCCTTCCTCAGTGATCAGTGCAAAGAAATACAGGAAAACAATAGAATGGGAAAGTCTAGAGATCTCTTCAAGAAAATTAGAGATATCAAGGGAACATTTCACGCAATGATGGGCACAATAAAGGACAGAAATGGTATGGACCTAACAGAAGCAGAAGATATTAAGAAGAGGTGGCAAGAATACACAGAAGAACTGTACAAAAAAGATCTTCATGACCCAGATAATCACAATGGTGTGATCACCAACCTAGAGCCAGACATCCTGGAATGTGAAGTCAAGTGGGCCTTAGGAAGCATGACTACGAACAAAGCTAGTGGAAGTGATGGAATCCAGTTGAGATATTTAAAATCCTAAAAGATGATGCTGTGAAAGTTCCTCACTCAATACGCCAGCAAATTTGGAAAACTCCGCAGTGGCCACAGGACTGGAAAAGGTCAGTTTTCATTTCAATCCTTAAGAAAGGCAATGCCAAAGAATGTTCAAACTACCATACAATTGCACTCATCTCACCTACGAGTAAAGTAATGCTCAAAATTCTCCAAGCCAGGCTTCAGCAATATGTGAACCATGAACTTCCAGATGTTCAAGCTGGATTTAGAAACTCAGAGGAACCAGAGATCAAATTGCCAACATCCATTGGATCATTGAAAGAGCAAGAGAGTTCCAGAAAAAAACATCTTTCTGCTTTATTGATTATGCCAAAGCCTTTGACTGTGTGGACCATAACAAACTCTGGAAAATTCTTAAAGAGATGGGAATACCAGACCACCTGACCTGCCTCTTGAGAAATCTGTATGCAGGTCAGTAAGCAACAGTTAGAACTGGGCATGGAACAACAGACTGGAACCCAATAGGGAAAGGAGTACGTCAAGGCTGTATATTGCCACCCTGCTTATTTAACTTATATGCAGAGTACATCATGAGAAATGCTGGGCTGGAAGAAGCAGAAGCTGGAATCAAGATTGCTGGGAGAAATATCAATAACCTCAGATATGCAGATGACACCACCCTTATGGCAGAAAGCGAAGAAGAACTAAAGAGGCTCTTGATGAAAGTGAAAGAGGAGAGTGAAAAAGTTGGCTTAAAGCTCAACATTCAGAAAACTAAGATCATGGCATCTGGTCCCATCATTTCATGCTAAGTAGATGGGGAAACAGTGGAAAGAGTGACAGACTTTATATTTTGCGGCTCCAAAATCACTGCAGATGGTGACTGCAGCCATGAAATTAAAAGACACTTGCTCCTTGGAAGAAAAGTTATGACCAACCTAGACAGCACATTAAAAGGCAGAGACATTACTTTTACTACAAAGGTCCATCTAGTCAAAGCTATGGCTTTTCCAGTAGTCATATATGGATGTGAGAGTTGGGCTATAAAGAAAGATGAGCACTGAAGAATCGATGCTTTTGAACTGTGATGTTGGAGAAGACTCTTGAGAGTCCCTTGAACTTCAAGGAGTTTCAACCAGTCCATCTTAAAGGAAATTAGTCCTGAATATTCATTGGAAGGACTGATGCTGAAGCTCTCATTTCTACATTTCTCCATATTTCCATAACAGCTGCATATATCTTATAATAAATTGATTTATCAGGATGAAGAATACAGATGATAACAAAGTATTTCCCATATGTAGTATCTGTAATATGTACCACATATGTTCATTCTCACATACCATACTATGCAAGCCACTGTCTTGGGATTTCGCAAGTATGGATAATAAAGATGTTGGGATGATTCAGGAACTTTTCAAGACCTCTGAGTTTTTACCAGGAAACTCATAACTAAGCATGTGCTGTGTACCTACCAGGGCTTAGGGAAACCCCAGCTGTGAGCAAATACAAAACTTAGGATCTGAGTTTCAATAACAGTTCCCTTGATTTCACAAGTACAAAAATACACATCATTTCCAAAGAAAACTGCCACATATGGTCTTCATTTAATATGTGCATCAGAACATCCAAGGTCAACATATCAACATCAGCAGTCATTGGATTTCATTAAAAGGTGTACCTTCAGAAGCAATAGATATTTAAAAAAAAGAGAGAGAGACAGAATGTTTTGACTCCACCTTGTAAGAGATAATGCAAAACCGGGTTTAATGGTCCTGTTTAAATAAACATACTCCATCTGATTTCCTGGGATCAATGAGAACAATCTGGCTTAATGGTAAAGCCATGCTAAATTAACTGGCATATAAATATTCCCTAAGCCTACATTTAGGGAATAAAATCAAATCCAAGACCTATGGTTCATTCTGGCTTTTGATGTTTTCAATAATATGGCTTTATCTTTTCTTTCCAACCTTCTCTGCCACTATTGTCCAGTATTAAACTTTCAATTTAGTCAGGCAGAATTTCACATAGTCATTCTAAACTGGGCATTGTCACATTGTAATTTACTGGCCATATCTGTAACCATATTTAGGTTACAGTCCTCCAGCAAAGAGCATATTTTTTTTCTACACATTTTTATATGGTTGAGAAGAAAAAAGAAGGAAAATACATGACAATAAAGGCTGTCTGTAGCCTACAAACCTAAACTATTTGTCTTCTGGCTCTTTACCTTTCATGCATATTTCTATACCTTCTTTATTGTCCTTTCTACAAATCTGAGGTTCTCCCCACTATTTTCCATGCTTGCTCTAATCCCAGTCATCATTTAAGACCAATCTCCATAATTAACTTTTAAGAATGAAGAGGGTATAAAGTGTATATGACTGACTCCTGTTGCACTAATCACTAGTGTTAGTGTTAGTCTCTCAGTTGTGGCCCACTCTTTGTGACCCCATGGACTGCAGCTCACCAGGCTCCACTGTCCATGAGATTTTCCAGACAAGGATACTGGAGTGGGTTGCCATTTCCTTCTCCAGGCGATCTTCCCGATCCAGGGATCAAACCCAGGTCTCCTGCCCTGCAGGCAGATTCTTTACCAACTGAGCTACAAGGGAAGCCCTGTTTCAACATAGACCAGAAGTCAATTCTTTAAAAAAAAAAAATACCCTCTGATCTGGGGCTCTCACTTTACCGCTCCTGCCTCCAGCTCTTTTAGCACCTTAGTATTATGTCCCGCTTTTTACACATATTAGTCTTGATTTTCCAAACAACCTCATGGGATACGTAAGGTCCTCATGGGATAGGAATGTACTTTCAGCCAAGCAAACAGCAAGAATTTCTTGAATACTAACTCATGAGTACTCACTGCCTTTTAGAACAGTGCCTTTGTGTCAGCATATAATCTTATTCTATATGTGCTTAACCTCTATCTTGTTTACTCTAGAACTAAAAGCATTGGCCTTTCTAGTCGAGGGATAGCCCAAAATGTTAAATATATCTCAAGAAAATGTCAAATCCATCATTTCTCCTTTACTCAGTGAAGGTATTAAGCATGATATATTTATGTAGAAGATATCAATTCAAGCTTTTAACTCAGTGGATAGCTCTTATCTATTTTCTAGAGATAAGATATGAAATTGATAATAGAAACAAATAATCCCCATTTCATTCTCAGGAGTTTGTATTTCACTGGACTCTTTTATTTTTAATTTCAAATCATATCTTCTTTATGATATTTAGATGGTGATAAGATGAATTCTTTATGTGCATTTCATCATATCAAGAGATATGTGAAGAGAGTTAAAAGACTGGAAACAACTTTCTTTTTTACATTTAAATATTTTACATTTATAGCTGAAAGGCAATATAGCATAGTTATTAAAAGTAAAGACTTTGAAGTTAAACAGCCTGACTTCAAATCCTGGCTCTTCTTAGTGGCTATGTAAGCTATGGAGATTACCTAACCTGTCCATGTATCAGCTGCCTTTGTGTATATTGAGGATAATAAAAAAACCTACATCACCAGATGGCTATGAGGATTAAATTAATATATACAATCCTTAAAATGGTATCTGTCACATATTAAATGTGAAAAAGATAAACCAACGGCCAGGTATACATATCACAAAATAAGATTTAATAATGGTTTCTTTTTTTTGGAGAGCATAAATGATATTTTTACTTTTATTTTTATGGAACGTGAGTAGTGGGGGGAAAGGGAGATCAGAAATGATGATGTAGATGCTTATTGATTTTATAGGGTATACCTTTATCATGTATGATATCATTTATCATTTATGATCTAGGGTGTTCTCAATAGGCCTTATACCCTAAATTAACATTACTATTTGGAGAAGGCAGTGGCACCCCACTCCAGTACTCTTGCCTGGAAAATCCCATGGACAGAGGAGCCTGGAGGGCTGCAGTCCATGGGGTCGCGAAGAGTCGGACACGACTGAGTGACTTCACTTTCACTTTTCATTTTCCTGCATTGGAGAAGGAAATGGCAACCCACTCCAGTGTTCTTGCCTGGAGAATCCCAGGGATGGGGGAGCCTGGTGGGCTGCCGTCTATGGGGTCGCATAGAGTCGGACACGACTGAAGCGACTTAGCAGCAGCAGCAGCAGCAACATTACTATTATTGACCATTCAACAACATGAGTTTGAACTGCATGGGTTTACTTATACAAGGATTTTTTTTCAATAGTAAATACTATCATACTATAGGATCCAAGGTTGGTTTCATATGTGATATGGAACCAAGGATATGGAGAGTTGACTATAAGTTATACATGGATTTCCAACTGTGCAGAGAGTGAGCATTCCTAACCCCCATGTTATTCAAGGGTTATCTGTATTTGCATACATTTTAGCAAACCAATTAATCTTCCTTGAGTTGTTTCCTCATCCAACTATTGTGAACATGAACTGCATACTTTGGAAAAGAAAATACGTTTTGACTTACAAATCATATCTGAGTTATAAGTTCTAATTATGTAATAAAATCTCTTTTGTTCATGAACATGTCACTTGAACTAGACTGCTATTTCTTCAACTCTAAAATAAGACTCTAATAAGACTACAGTATAACGCTGTATGGTGAGAAGTGAGAGGACTAGGTTGAAAAGTATCCATGAAGAAATGGACACTTACAAACGCTGGCACTAGAGGTAAGAAAAATGCACATAATTGCTGTCTTTTTTTCTTACAAAGTCAGTGAGAATTTAAGAACATTTTTCTCATAGGTAGGCAATATGTAATATGTAAGAAAGATAGTAAGAGCAAAGTTATGCAGTAACCAGAAAGGCCATCACCAGGAAAAATAAAACCAGAGCTTCTTTGAAAAGAACTTCACTGAGATAAAAATTGCTGGTCACTTCCAAAGCATAGAACATAAAACGGAAGATGAAAAGCTAAACACGGAAGTAAGTAGAACTCAAGGTTATGTGCATTTTCCCAGATAAAGGAATACTATCAATGAGTCAGAAGAAGGAAAATATATATATATATTTTTCAGACAAGCAGTTCAGCGACTCATATGGATTTTATCCAGCCTATTGATGTAAAGCTGATTATTCACTCCTTTGTTAATCATGCATACATTCATACAACAAAATATTTAATCTCAATATATTTCATTTTGTTTGTTGTTCTCAGATTGCTCTTTTTTTTGTTTTGTTTTTGCAGACACTTTTTGATTTTGCAACATTATACACCCCTCAAATTGCTACCAATGACAAAATTTGCTTTTAATATCTACTTTTAGAATTAGATCACTTTCCTCTGAAAGCATTTTGGTTACCTTTCTCTTCTTAGTTATCTTGATCCTCCTGCTTTCCTCATAAATATGAATGAAGTACTCTGTTGGAACAGGCAAGCTTCATGATTTCATCTGTATCTCTGAAAACCTTTGAAAAGAGAGCTTCAGGGACAATTCAGTGAAAAGAAGTCAGGAGTTATCAACTAGTTGGATTTTTATAGATAGGCAGGTTGGGAGATCAAGATTTGCCAAATTAAAGAGAACTTTACTCTGAAAATGAAGCAGTTTAAAATATTTCTCTACTTGAAAGGGCTGCTTTTTAGTTTTTCTTTACCATCTTTGAGGTTTGCTTTCCATTTTGTTCTGTGTGCCATTGATAACCTAGAAGGACAGGCACTTACTTTCCTTGGTTAATTGCCTTTTGCAATTAGCCTGAGAATACAAATCATTGCTGATGATAAATTTCTAGAGAGAGAGAAAGGGGCACTGTTGATTGATTTTAAAACTTCTTTGGGTTAATCTAAGAATTACTACAATTAACACCAGTTTCTTAGGATGTGGCTTCATCTCCTCCTTTAACTTAAGTCTTATAAAATCTTCTTTGTATAGTTTAGGAGTTCCTCAGATTTTATGGTAGCTGACTTTCATTTCCCCAGTTCTTTTACATGTTCATATATTTATTTGGCTTTGGGTAGGTTTAATTTGTGGTTGACATTCTGAACTGAAAGTAAAAATCTGAAATTTATACCATTTCAACAGAAGTGTATCACTATGTTAAGAAAGGGATATCAGAAGCTGATACACCAAAAACTGTTGTACTAACCTAAAGAGATAATAATGATGTAAGCTAAAGTGAGAGTACTAGGGACAGAAAAGAACAGCCACATTTGGGAGACCTCTGGTAGAACATTACCAGGATTAGATGATTATTATGAAGAAAAATAATAAAGGGAAGAGAGGAATAAATATTTACTTTCTAAGTTACCTGTGATAATTGTCTATAAATGAAATATCCTAGACATAGAACGAGATTCCTTGGTGGCTCAGACAGTAAAGAATATGCCTGAAATTCAGGAGACCTGAGTTCCATCCCTAGGTTGGGAAGATTCCCTGGAGAAGGGAATGGCATCCCACTCCAGTATTCTTGCATGGAAAATTCCATGGACAGAGAAGCTTAATATGGGGTTGCAAAGAGTTGAATGTGACTGAGCTATTAATACTTACTTATTTTACTTAGACATAGAATACAGAGTTGGAATGGAACATGTGTGGGAAAATTTGTTAGTGGAGAAATATATGAATTAATTTTGGAATTTAAGGGGACCATAGAGGATAAGATGGTTGGATGGCATCCCAACTCAATGGACATGAGTTTGAGTAAACTCTGGGAGTTGGTGATGGACAGAGAGGCCTGTCATACTGCAGTCCATGGGGTCTCAAAGAGTAAGACATGATTGAGTGACTGAACTGAATTGAACTGAACTGAGTTGCATGTGATTTTAGACATATAGATGTTGCTGCCCAGAAGGCAGTTGAATATGTGATAAATTTTGATATGGTTGATTGGAAGAGAGATGAGTTTAGCAAAAGAACAACAAGGATTCTATCTAGGGAAGGGAATTGGGCATGTCTTCTATGAACCATTTAAGCTCATCAACATTGTGATTGTTAGCTAGGTTTCTATAGGATGTTTCTGGGACTTTCTTGTACATATATAATTTGTTAGGAGAACACTTACTGATATGGAAGCTGAAAGTGATTTCCTTGACTTAGTAGTAGTGTTAGTCTCTCAGTCATGTCTGACTCTGCGACCTCATGGAAAGTAGCCTGCCAGGCTCCTCTGTCCATGGAATTCTCCAGGCAAGAATACTGGAGTGGGTAGCCATTCCCTTCTCCAGGGGATCTTCCCTGGGATTGAACTCATGTGTCCTGCATTGGAGGCAGATTCTTTACCATCTAAGCCACCAGGGAAGCCCTGAAACATCATAAGATAATTTTGCCTGTTTGAATTTTGTGTGAATGATAACACTTAGCTCCTTCACCTCTATTGAGGGAGTTGGTCAAGATCTGCCTGGGTTCCTTCTCCTTTCCCGCACAGCCTGGACTGGGAATATCCTCATCCTATGCATAAGGATGCTATTGGCTAGAAATGTCTAGGGGTTGCCACCAGGGCCCAGTTTCCCTTTTAGAAACTAATGACTAGTGCTGTAGTTGGACCAGTCCTTGTAGGTCTTGTTAAGATTGTAAGACATCTTCAGCAATAATCAACAGGAAACTTTGAAAGAAACAAGGATTATTACTTCTGGTTTTATCAGTCCTGGAGGGTTCCAGGTATGACTGGGACCACACAAAAAGGTTGATTCTCCTTATTTACAGAAACCTGGGACTACTTTATCTAGCATTACTATGGTTACTGTGGTTGGTTCATCATGTTACTGGTTTTTTCATCTCGTTTTTTGGTTTAATTTGGATTAATCATGTATTTTTGTGCTTTTTCTTTAAAAATTGTTATTTTTCTTATTTTTAGTGATTGACTTAAAATATGACTTAAATGATTAGTATATAACTTAGGAAGAAAAGCTATGGTAAACCTAGAGAGTATATTAAAAGCAGAGACATCACCTTGCCAATAAAGTTGCTGCTGCTGCTAAGTCGCTTCAATCATGTCTGACTCTGTGCGACCCCATAGACGGCAGCCCACCAGGCTCCCCTGTCCCTGGGATTCTCCAGACAAGAACACTGGAGTGGGTTGCCATTTCCTTCTCTAATGCATGAAAGTGAAAAGTGAAAGTGAAGTCACTCAGTCGTGTCCGACTCTTAGTGACCCCATGGACTGCAGCCTACCAGGCTCCTCCATCCATGGGATTTCCAGGCAAGAGTACTGGAGTGGGGTGCCATTGCCTTCTCTGGCCAATAAAGTTACCTGTAGTCAAAGCTATTACGGTTGGACCATAAAGAAGGCTGAGCACCAAAAATTGATGCCTTCCACCTGTAGTGTTATGGAAAACTCTTGAGAGTCCCTTGGATAGCAAGGAGATCAAACCAGTTAATCCTAAAATAAATCAACACTTACATTCACTAGAAGGACTGATGCTGAAGCTGAAGCTCCAATACTTTGCCACCTTATGTGAAGAGCCGATCCATTGGAAAATATACTTTTAATATACTGATGTTGGCAGAGATTGAGGGCATGAGGAGAAGGGGACGACAGAGGATGAGATGGTTGGATGGCATCACTGACTCAATGGATATGAGTTTAAGTAAACTCCAGGAGTTGGTGAAGGACAGGAAAGCCTGGCATGGGGCAGTCCGTGGAGTCACAAAGAGACATGACTGAGGTACTGAACAATGAACAACAATAATTTAATATATGACTTGAATGATTACTATATAACTTATATAACAATACTATATAATCAATTCTTTCACTTTAGTTCTGCTATTGATACTGCCAGAAGTTTAGAGCCTTTAAGCATATTTACCTCCTTACTTTTTGCTTTATGGTATCTGTTGCATATATTTTAAAGGACAAGATATTAAAATAATTGCTGTAGATAGTCAATATTTATTTATATTTACTCACTGTTTACCTTTCCCATCATTGAGAGATATCTTTTCATTTATTTTGAAAGGATATATTTTGTTGTTACATAATTCTAGACTGGTGCCCCTTTACCTAGATAATGTCTGTAATTTATTCAGATTTTCTATTTCTTCTCAGATATAATGTCAGTTGGTCTGCCCCAAGCTTCCTCATTCTGCTTATAACTGGAAATTTGAGTGCATTATTTTATCTTCCATTTATATATTCAGTGGGAGAAAATAGGAACTTTCTTTTTGTAATCTAACACATCATCACCTTTTTCATAATTATTTATATCTGAAATCAAAGTTATCACTATTTTTTACTGGACACCTTGCTTTATGCTATTACTAAAATGGATTTGTTTCAATTACATTGTCTACTTGGTTATTTTTCTATATATGAATAATAGTGATTTTATAGTTTTTAATTTTGTATTTGGCAAACTTTCTAAAGCACTTTATTAAATTTGTAGATTTCTCAATATATTTCCTTGGGCTTTTTTACTTTTGCAGTAATTTTTATACATTAATTTTTGAAGTACTTATGTCTTTATAATTATGACTCATATCTTGGTATTTCTATTCTTAAAATATTCCTTAAATCATATGTTGTTGTCATTAAAATTACTCCTAAATATTTCACCATTTTTTCCCTAAGGTAGTTCTGAATATTTTGTTCATAAGTTTTCCAAGTTGTTAGTGGTAAGTTAGAAAGTGTTTAAAATTTTCATATTCATAAACTCATCAATTTTATTCATTGTTTTTGCTGACTGTCTTGGGTTTTATAGGTAGAATACTACATCTTTGATACATTTGCTAGCTTACATTTATTAATTTGACATAACATGATTAACACACAAACATTCATATATCTTTATATAATTGCCATTGATACAAAATTTCCTTCAAGGATTCAAATATACAAGAATGAAAACTCTTTTCCTTTAAGTTTTTGGAAACTCAACCTAATTCCTGAATTTCCATCCCTCCCAGATAACAAAATTAATTCCAAATCACTGTTGGACTCCATCAACATCTGTCACTTCAATGCTTCTACAAGAGAACTTAACACAATGAAAAGACTTTATAAAGATGTAGTGTGAGAAACACTGAGTTTTTCATTCTTGCTAGATATTTTCCTACACTGCCTTCACATAGAAAAACACCAACCATTTGAGTTTGTGTCACTGTACTGCACATATTGCTTTGCTATGTTTCCAGTAGCAATTTCTATGGATCTAGAAGGCATTCTGGTTCTTTAAGCATATTGGGCATATTGAAATCTTCAGTCCTTACACAGCACTGGGAGTCAGACAATTTAGTGAATTTAAAGGCCCTTTACATTGAGAACTGTTTCTTTCAGAGAATGCTGATACAGCAACTAGTGTAGCATAGAAAATGATACAGCAGTCTTTCATTCCTAGATTGAAGGAAATTATCTGAGAATTCTGCCACTCCTCTCACTAACATGCTCCATATCTCAGGGACCTTAGAGTACCTCCTCCCCAGAATAAGAAACCTCTTCCCTGGTGGCTCAGCTGGTAAAGAATCCACCCACAAGGCGGGAGACCCCAGTTTCATTCCTGGAGTGGGGAAGATCCGCTGGAGAAGGGATAGGCTTCCTACTCCAGTATTTTGGGGCTTCCCTGGTGGCTCAGATGGTAAAGAATGTGCTCACAATGTGGGAGACCTGGGTTTGATACCTAGGTTGGGAAGATTCCCTGGAGAAGGGCATGGTGACCCACTCCAATATTCTTGCCTGGGGAATCCCCATGGACAGAGGAGCGTGGTGGGCTACAATCCATGGGGTCACAACGACTTGAACGTGGCTGAACGACTAAGCACAGCACACATACAGCACATATTCTTTAGTTAGAAAAGTTCTAGCTCGTTAAAATTCTTTGTAAGTTATTGCCTATGCCCTAAAAACCTTTCTGTTACACTAATGCCTTTAGGCTTTTGAAAGACAGAGTTAATCATTGACTTTTCTGTTTTCCACTACAATCCTTTCTCTGAATAAATAATAGTAGATATATCAAACAGAAATTAGAAACTGAGAGAAAAAAAAATCCCCCAAACTAAAGCATCAATTACTATAAAAAAGTACACTCTCTTATTTATTACACATCTGTTTGATCTTAATTTACACTTGTTTCCATCTTATTTTCCATTTATTATATATATATATGTATATATAGTGTGTGAATATTTTTGGTATGCTTTTTAAAAGCATCATAGAACAATTATCATTCTTACTACTATCATCATCACTATTATCTACTGAGCACTTACTATCTCCAGAATTTTTAAGTACTATGCAAATATGTCTATAAAATCTGAAAAATATTAATACAATTTCACATATGTGTATGTATGTTAATAATTAATATGCTAATACCTTTATGTTTATGACTTCCATATTTATGTAGTTTTGCAGTCGCTTTATTTTCTATTCTGCATGGTCATTGGGTTGCTTTCTTTACTACTGAGGACATTTAAGAGGTACACCTTCTGCTTTTAATTCATTATATATATATTTGAAAACCCTGCCTTTACTTATATTTCTTTAATTAGAGTATTCTAATTCCTTTCTGCACAGGAAAGCATTTAGGTCAATTTGATTTTAGTTACTTTAATCACTCAATTAGTTTTTGTTAACGTAAATTCTTTGGATTCCGTTTCACAGTGTCTTTACTATATATTCAATATTTTGCCATTAAATTTTATCCCTCTATGTAAAATTTTCTTGGATATTTTTTGATATATGCCATTTCAGTGTTTGGTTAAGTTAATATTAATTTTTTATTTTTATTTTTTCTGGTTGGAATAATTTATTTCTTGATTTGATTTCATTATCTTCACATCTTTCATAAAAATTTGGACACTGCTGAAGACTCATAGATTGGGATTTTTTAAATACTACTTTAAGTTTAATGTAGAAAATTATACTTTAGAAACTAGAAGGGGATTCATTTTTCAACCACCACAGTAAACAAAATAAAACTATTCTATATAAGCTCAGCAAGTTTCAATATTTTTCTTTGTCAAGAAGCCACCAAAAGCAGCACTTATCCAGGTATAAAGAGTCAAATTACATAAATCAATAGGTTAAATGTAAAGGTTAAATAGGTTAATCAATAGGTTAAATCATTACATAAATCAATAGGTTAAAATGTAAAGGTATTATTATTTTTGGCCATACTATTTCATTTTCGAGTTTGTAATTCAGTCTAAGGATGAGGTGGAGTACTACTTTAAATAGTGTTTTATTTTGCAAAAAAATATTTATGTAACATTTTCAAAATGGCAAATTACTTTTAAATTTTGAGTTAGAAACTTTCAAAATATTGTTGACAACATTGTTAAGTAATTACTACTATAGGTAGGAGATCATTTGTATTTATTATCTTTCATATTTTTTTCTCTCCAATATGAACAAAAATTTTAATCTTATGTGCAATGTTTTTTTTTCAGAATTTTCTTAACTTTAATATAAAACATATTGCTAAACATAATTTGAATTTTCTTATAATTCTTTCTTATTTCCTTGATTTTTTTTTATATCTTCCTTTTTAATTGCTGAAGAAAATTCTCTCTCCAAAATTACTGCAGATGGTGACTGCAGCCATGAAATTAAAAGATGCTTACTCCTTGGAAGAAAAGTTATGACTACCCTAGACAGCATATTAAAAAGCAGAGACATTACTTTGCCAACAAAGGTTTCTGTCTAGTCAAGGCTATGGTTTTTCCAGTAGTCATATATGGATGTGAGTTGGACAATAAAGAAAGCTGGGCATTGAAGAATTGATACTTCTGAACTGTGGTGTTGGAGAAGACTCTTGAGAGTCCCTTGGACTGCAAGGAGATCCAACCAGTCTATCCTAAAGGAAATCAGTCCTGAATATTCTTTGGAAGGACTGATGTTGAAGCTGAAACTCCAATACTTTGGCCACTTGATGCGAAGGACTGATTAATTTGAAAAGACCCTGATGCTGGGAAAGATTGAGGGCAGAAGGAGAAGGGGACGACAGAGGATGAGATGGTTGGATGGCATCACTGACTCAGTGGACATGAGTTTGAGTAAACTCTGGGAGCTGCTGATGGACAGTGGAGCCTGGCATGCTGCAGTCTATGGGGTCACAAAGAGTTGGACACGACTGAAAGACTGAACTGAACTGAACTCTAAGAGTCATATTGACTTCTCATTTCTCTAATATTTTCCTTATATGTGTCTGTTTTTTTAAGGGAAGTCATAGGTGTCATTCTGCACTATTTGTATCATCTAGAAGGACACAAAGCACACCTGCCAAGACTTCAACCAGTTTACTGATCTCGCAAAGACCAACTCTGTCTTGGTGGTTCTCCATTAACCAAGTGTAATACCTAAATTTCATCAAGAAGAACACCAACAAAGCACTCAATGATTAATGGCTGATCACTAGACCAAGGTGACATATATGAAGTGGCTGGCTGCCTTAGTCAGAGAACCTGTTTTTGTCCCTATGTTTCAGTGGACACCTGTATCTGTACAGGGAAAGCCACCTATACACCTGGGCCAGCCCCAATATCCATAAAAGCAGACTTCTCTGTTTAAACTGACAAGAGCAAGCGTCCCACAACCTACTGCCAAGTGGACCTTCTCAGCCCATAGCTTGTACCTAGCCTGCCAGCCAAAATGGCTTCCGGTAGTCCCCATGTACACTCCCTGCTCCTGCTGGGCTCCTACAGATTGATTTCCAGGGCTCTGCTGTTAGAGTTGTGGAGCTTTGACTGCTGCTATGTGGTGACAGGTGGCAAAGGTTACCTGTTACCATGTGATTCTTCACTGAAGGCCGAGTGGTAACTTAAAGCAGTGATGTTGGACCTCCTCTTCCCTGGGGTTGAGTGGGTGGCGGCAGCCCGGACTGAGGAGATGGAGTGGAGAGAAGGAGGAGAGCCCTGAAGTTGCAGGCACAACCTGAGGACCTTCTTGGCTCATCCCACTGTGGGATCTATCACTTGCCAGGTGGGCTCCCTGGCCAGCCATGTGCAAGCGCAGGTCTCTGGGTGCTCACTGAAATGTGCCTTGTTCTTGCACCGCCCTGGTGCGTGTGGCTCCCACGAGGTGATTTCCACCCTGGTCTTGTGTCCATCTGTCTGTCCTGCTCAACAGTTCCATGCCCAACAAACGACTCTGGCTCAGAGGCCCAGCTGGAGATCTTATTCACTTTCTTCCTGGGTCACACCAGCTCGGACGGCAGTGGGGACAAGGGCAGCAAGGATAAACCAAAAGGCCCTCTGGCCCCGATCTAAGTGCTGGACACACCACTGTGGCAGCGCAACCGTGAGGTGCTGCTGCTTGAAGCCCTGGAGTGCAGGAAGATGTCTGGGGCAGCCCGGTTCTTCTCTTTTTGGAGGACTGCATGCTCACAGCCCTTCGGATGGGCTGCTTGGCCAGCCATCAAGGTCTTCAAAGACAATGAGATGAAACCTCAGCAGAAGAAGCTGATGCAGGTCACCCAGCTAGTCTGTGGTAGAGATTGTCTCCTCACAACCAGGTAAGTCCTCAGGTGGCACTGATGTGAAGCTGTGAATGTGGTGGACCCTTACCCCATGTCTCATCCTCGCCACTGACCTCACAAATTGATTTACTAACGAGGTTAACCATGGCGCATGGCTTGGGTTCCCACCTTGCACAAACGGGAAATGGGCAGAAGATCCCCCAGCTGGCTCAGACAGACTGGAGGAAAATCCATCGTGGTGACCCTGTCCTCTGCCAGTGCCAGTTGGTTTTCCTCTCCCTGTCTCCACTGTATGACTGGTCACTCCACAGCTCTCCAAAGTGTGCCCCTCTCTGGCCAGTGGGCAGAGGAGGGGTGGGGTCTGTCCTTTGCTACTACTGCCTGTGCTTTCAAAGAGTATTCGATCATGGAGGCCCCTCTGGTCCCTTCTTGTTCTCCAGCACCTTTATTTATACTAAAGTTCTCTGTTTTTTGAAATTGTATTCTTGATATAAATGAATTTTCTTTGTGCCCTTTCTTTGTGCTTCAGTTTCTCATACATGTTTGCTTTTCAGGCACTTGTCAATGTATTAAGTGATTAATGTAGCTTAAAAAAGCTCACTTTTTTTTCCGAGGGGGGTTGCTGGTTGTATCTACTTTGCAGCTAAAAAGAAACTTGGTGTGAACAGATCATGTGAATATATTATAATATTTAGGAGCCATTTGCATAGACTAGATCCATAGAACTAAGGGGGAATCTTCTAACACACCCTTTTCATGTTCCCAATACCAGTGGATTATATGAAAAAAAAAAAAAAGACAAACTATTGTATTCTGGGACTTTGTATATAATTTCTTTGTCTCTTGTCTACAAATACTACTTATGGAAAACACATAATTACATTCATCCTGAATTTTACTTTTACCCAGAATTCCTGACATACAACAGATTGCAAGTCCCTCCAAATTATCTCTGCAACTGTCATCCCTATCCATATATAATCAATGAGTGCCTGCGTGCTTAGCTGTGTCTGACTCTTTGCAACCCCATGGACTGTAGCCCATCAGGCTCCACTGTCCATGGGATTTCCCAGGCAAGAATACTGGAGGGGGTTGCCATTTCCTACTTCAGGGAATCTTCCTGACCTAGGGATAGAACCTTTGTCTCCTGTATTGGCAGGTGGATACTTAACCAGTACGCCATATGGGAAGCCCATCCATATATAAGTTCATTTCAGTTCAGTCACTCAATTGTGTCCGACTCTTTGCAACCCCATGGACTGCAGCACGCCAGGCTTTCCTATCCATCACCACCTCCCTTGCTTGCTCAAACTCATGTCCATCGAGTTGGTGATGCCATCCAACAGTGTCATCCTTTGTTGTCCCCTTCTCCTCCCGCCTTCAATCTTTCGCAGCATCAGGGTCTTTTCCAATGAGTCAATTCTTTGCATCAGGTGTCCAAAGTATTGGACTTTCAGCTTCAGCATCAATCTTTCCAATAAATATTCAGGACTGATTTCCTTTAGGATTGACTGCTTGCATCTCCTTGCAGTCCAAGGGACTGTCCATATATAAATCTTACATCTCCATATATAAATTGTATATCCATATATAAATCCTACATTAATTTTTCCCTCAATAAATATGGTCTTTCATTCCCAACCCTGCCTGCTTGTGCTCTTTTCCAAATTATTCTCTACATCAAGAGTAGGATATATCTACCTAAAATCTAAATTTCATGTATGTCATTTATTTGCTAAATATCTTCATAGGCCCAACTAGTGACTAATACACTTAGTGTATTAGTATACACCTAGTATACGAATAAAAAATGACACAGAAAATGAAAAAATGACTAGTCTCATCTCTTCTTCTCAAGTAATTGATACATACCAAATGAGATTTGCTTATCTCTTAGGCATTTACACTATTTATACTACAGTGATAGTGCCAAGAATTGTATGGGCTTGGAGTTTTAAATCCATAATCTGTATCAATCCTTCCATTACAACCTCCTTTCCACCAAAATACACAGTCTATGTAAATACAGAGTAATAGCTTTGCTCAAGTAGCTTCAAAGCAAATAGTTTAATTCCTTCTTTCAAACATGATTGCCACCCTGAGATAACTCACAACCTGGGATTGTTAAATCCCATAAAGTTGAAGCACTTCGCTAGTATCAAAGTTTACTAATTTAAACATTTCAAAAATGACAATAAGTGTGAGACATAGTTGAAGAAGCACTGTGAAGTGAAGGACTCTGTACAGCTCCCCAGGTTGTTACTTGCAGCCTTAGGATGTACTCTGGTTTGATTGTTAACATTGTGGTCCTTCGATGATGTATGTATGTCATCATTAACACAAAAAGGATCTGATTTGTTTATGAAACACCTACAAGTTATACCTCGATAGTTATAGTTTATATTATGTTTCTCAAGCATCCTAAAATGCCATATTTATTTTCTGCAAGCAATCTTGATCAGGCTAAGTACATCTTGCAAAAGCATCTCAAATATAAAGATTCTTCTGCTACCAAATACCAAGTATGTGTGATTACCGTATACCACTTGGCGTGTTTGCAAAGTGATTGGAGGAGGAGAAGGGAGTGGTAAAGGATGAGATGGTTGGATAGCATCACTGACTCAATGGACATGAGTTTGAACAAACTTTGGGAGATGGTGGAGGACAGGGAAGCCTGGCATGCTGCAGTCCATAGCGTCACAAAGAGTTGGACACGACTCAGTGACTGAACAACAGCAACAACAAAGTGATTGGAACAAGTCATCTTTCTTTTTCATTTTTCTGCAGCCTCCCCACAGGTAAAGAGAGACACTGTAATCATGTTTTGAACATTTCCTTTTCCACATAGCAATATCCTATTATATAGAAATTTAATAATATCTGTGGATGATTATCACTGATTGTTTATATACCCATTTCACTCCAATTAATTATGATATAGATGATATTCTACAGCATTTCATTTTGTATAGATGTTTTATAAATTACAATTGAACGATCATTACAGTAACATTATTTAACTAGATAGAGTAACATAGGATGAATGTAGATCATGGCATCTTTGAGTTTTATAGAGATACCTGCTCATATTTCAGGATTGCTTTGGGATTTATCCAACATAAAATAAAAGTGATAATAAAATTATTAATTGCATGGATCATTTGATTGCCAACTTTATTCATATATTTTAAGAGACACTTAAATTATAGAGGACAGCTGCCTTTGAAATGGTGTATTTATAAGAAAAAAATCTACATTTTAATATCATCATATTTTCTTTGTCATGTGTTCTAAGGCTTGTGTTCCTATTTATTATGTGAATTGGGCAGAAATAACATTTTTGTACTAACGGTAATATCTGTGTAGATCTTGTCCTTTTTCTGTCTGTTTTATCTTTGAGCAAAACAAAAACTTATAATATTTGAATTAAAATAGTTTGAGTGAAAGAAGTTACTATTACAAGAAGCTTCATGCTCCAGTGAAACATTACTATGAAAAAGGAAACTTCCATTGATTTGACAACTTACCTGTTAATATAAAATCATTTCAAATGTCTTTTTCTTAAAAAAAACAAAAACAAAAACAAAACTTCAAATTACTGCTTTGTCTTTACTTCTATGGGCTTTTCAGGGGCTCCAGGAGTAAATAATCCATTTGCAGTGCAGGAGATACATTTACAAAGAATTAGTGATACTTGTTGAAAAAGAATGTTTTGTTTATTAATTATTTATTCCTACATAATTACCCTATAAGCTACTATTTGACCTTATTATTAGCTTCCCTGGTGGCTCAGTGGGTAAAGAATTCACCTGCAATGCTGGAGACACAGGAGACACAGGTTTGATCCCTAGGTCTGGAAGATCCTCTGAAGGAGGAAATGGCAGCCCACTCCAGTATTCTTGTCTGAAAATCTTATGGACAGAGGGGCCTGGTGGGCCACAGTCCAGGGTCACAAAGAGTTGGACACACCTGTCCTTATTATTAAATATAGTTCACAGCTTTTCACTAAATTAATTTACATAGGTATTTATCTATCTAATGAATACTGTATGTTACATATATGTATACATAGCAAAGTAGTATATGTATTGAATAGTAAATTATGCATTTGGCATGATGAAACATTTCCAATATGGTTGAACTTACAAAGAAAACCATTTTATTGAGCAGGAATATTCAATAAATAATTCCTTCAAATTGAATAGGCTGTTTTTTAGCAAGTTTTCATAGAGAAACTTTGTTTTCAGCTAGAAATCTTATTCTGTTTTCATAGTTGTTTAGAACATATAGTTCCCTGGTGATCCTATGGTTAAGACTGCATGCTTCCAATGCAGAGGATGTGGGTTTGATCACTGGTAGAGGAACTATAATCCCACATGTCATGCTGTGCTGCAAAAATAAATGAAAATAAAAAAAAGTTTTAACTTTTGGTTCACACTACTTCTTTGTGAAATTGTACCTTCTCATTTTAAAATGAAGGATTTTTATTAGTTTACAGTGAACCTTGCACTCATTTCGATTCACAATTACTGGTTTGTTTTATTTTTCTAGTAACAATTTGATAAATAGTCTATGTGCCTGTTTATTAAGGCCCATGCAAAAAACTTCTGAAAAATACTAAACAAGTTTTGTTTTTTGAGTCTTACATGTAAGTACTATGGCTCATCAAATTTATTGGAATCACAGTCTCCTTAATATTATAAAAGCAGAAACCAACTAGGTAAATAACTAATCAAAAACTTTTATGTTTGGTGCCATTAACATACATGAGGGTGAGTGAGATAGAAAGGGAGGAAAAGAGGCAGGGAAAGAGAGAGAGTAAGAGGAAGAGATAAAGGGAGATAGATATTAAGTATGGAATAAGAAAAAGAATATACATGGATTTTCCAGTATAATTAGTAAAGAAAACCAAACTAAATTTTGAATAAAAAGGCAAAAACAAACAAAATTCAAGACACAATAACCAACTACTTTTCTTTTTCATGGATAATTGTCCTTGCTAAACTGATGCAGAGAGTTATTTTTCTAGTTCTATGCAGATGGCATAAGAGCAAAAGAGTAGGTACTGTGTCTAGATGTTATGTCTAAGATATTCAAATGTAGTATATGTCTTCTGAAAACAAGTAATGTATCCCTGATGCCTTCACATGGATGATGGATGATATCACTTGAATCAGCAAAACAGATTTACCCATTCATTTCACAATCTAATGCAAGAGGAACTAACTCTTGGTAAATCAGCAGCTTAGTACACCTTTGAGGCAAGACGAAAAATGATTGTGAAGGAAAAGTGAATTTCATATGATTATTTATTTTAGAAGCCCCTTGTTGCTTTTTTTCCCCAATGTCCTAATTGTGCATTACAGCAAACTATCAATTCTGTTAAGACATTTATAATAAGCCCTTATATTGTCAAGTGTCTTCCATCTGAAATAATCACATGGTGCTTTGCAGATGACAGGATACTAGCTTTAACCACACCTCTCAATTAGAGTTATCCTTAGGTTGAACTGTGTAAAGTTCTTTGCTAATTACATTTCAGTGCTTTGAAGACTAACTTATTATTAGTTTTAAATCACTGTCAGGTTTTTACAGGATAGAATGTTACCTGTCTTAAATCCACAACAGTGAAGCTAAAATTATTCTATATACAGAAAATAGTATTGATTTACCTGGCTATAAGAGTATAATCACATATTTGCTATTTCATTAATTATCAGCTAAACCAGCACATTCCAAGTGGAAGAGAGAAGCAGGTACATTACTCACTATTGTATGTGGTATGCTTATATCTTTTGGTCTTCAGTTACACCTAAATATTCCTGAAGCACATTTTAGTGACTGCAACCCATAAATACCTTATGATGAGTATATAAAAGCATTTGTTATATTTTCTGATCCAGTATCAAAGTTATGAAAAGTATATATTCAAATTTTATAGAATGAAACTATAGCAAATAATTGAGGGGTTTTTTTGTGTGTCTTTTTAACTTGTGACAATAATTGTGAATTTGATCATCTAATATTCAGTTATTTCTACCTTATAGATAAACTAACTACTTAGTAATATAATGATTTTATTTTTGCCAACATGATCTACTGTCCCTGTAAGTAACTTTTTGTTAAAGTTTTAATGAGATCCATCTGTTTTCCTTAAATTTTTAGATTGCTAGAACCTTGATATATAATGAATGTGCAACATAGGAAGGCATATCTGAGAAATACAAATTAACTGAATTAAAATATATTGACTCAAACCTTTTTTTATTTGCATTTATTAAATGTCACATTTTCTTTCACTTGTATTAAAGGTTTTAATATTTCAGCACTGGTAATCCAATGACACATCTTTTATACCACATTATCTATAACACCTTTGGATACATTACCTTTAAGTTTACCTCCCTCCCTACCTAGGCAATAAAAATTAACATTTTTCTAGTGATGATATTTTTACTCCTACCATGTTGGGATACAGTTTGATATTTATTATCTATGAAACCAGAATGAGTTTTAAACTAGATAGAGTATGTTCTACTCTTCTTTATTTTAATTAATTAATTAATTTTAATTGGAGGCTAATTACTTTACAATATTGTAGTGGTTTTTGCTATACATTGACATGAATTAACCTACTCTTCTTAATTAAAAAAAAATTTTCCAGCTTTCCATTTCCTATGTTTATATTAAAAAATACATACTAAACCACATTCTATCCAGTTATGTTTTGATTACTAGGTTCTTCTTATACATGTCCATTAAGTTTATTTCCTCTCTTAATATATATTATAATGGGATCACAGCAGGTCTCCATGGTGTTCTCAGATTATATAATAATTTTTGAATGCACTTTTCTGATTCCCCAAGTTTGACATAATGCTTCTGACAGTATCACAGCCACAGAAAACCAGTAGAAAGCCAGATATATGCTAGTCTCATAAAAACTGTCTCATTTACACTAGTTCTTACAAAGACAACAAACATTCATGCCCAAACTGAATGAGAGGCAGTAGCTGGTGATTGCTCGTTGACATGAATGAGACAGCCCTCTTGGAAGACATTTTGGTTTCCTTCCTTTTGTGTGGACAGAAAAATCTAATTTAAGACCTAGAAATAAATGAGTCCTTGTCATTTTATTTCCTGATTCATCATCTTATATTAGATAGGCTGAAGTTATATTCAAAATGATAATATGTAACCCAATGAAGCACAGCATAACCTGTCATATCCTAATATAATAAGATATGATGTATTAGAAATCATTTAAAGCAATCACTTCATTTCAGGTTGGGTACCTACTATTGATTCATGTGCATTCTTATACTGAATTAATTTTGGTAAAAGTGAAATAATGTTATTAGGACAAAAACTCCTCTCAAATCTTTTTAAGTTGCCTGAATGTTTTTGTGTATTTGCTACAGCTTTGTTAGTTTCTTGCATTGCTGTAAATACCTACTTTAACAAAATAAGTATTATGTATGCATTCTTTCTTGTCACCTTTTCTGTACATTCTTTTTTATTTTAATTTTTCTGTAGACATTTGAATGAACTTAGCAAAAAATTCAGTAAAGAGAACAGGAACATGCCCTATATTGATATTATTTAGGAATGGGTATATTTTAACTCTTGTCCAATGTTATTAGACATAGGATGACATGAAAAAGCTTATTATACATGTAGTAACAGCTATATTATGATAAAACAGTAAACTTTAAAAAAAAAAAAAGAACCAGTGCAATGTACTTCTCCTGGCTAAATTTGAGTAATGATACTTACTATAAACAATTATTCAATTTTATTTAAAGAATATCATGTAACCTATTAGATCTTTTGATCATATGAATGAGACAGCAACATTTTAGATCTGGTGTTTTTTATGTGGAATGAAAGTGCAAAAGAGTGCTTAAAGAATTGTGTGTGTGTGTATGTATATGTGTGTGTCTGCGCCCATGCACACATGTTCAGTCGTGACTGACTCTGTGACGGCTGCATGGCCTGCAGCCCACCAGGCTCCTCTGTCCATAGGATTTTCCAAGCCAGAATACTGGAGTGGGTTGCCGTTTCCTCATCCAAGGAATCCTCTCCACCCAGGAATCAAACATGCATCTCATACACTGGCAGGAGGACTCTTTACTGCTGGGAAGCCTTAAAGGATGGTAAAAGCCCTCAAAGTTTTTTTGGGGGGAGGGAATGGGAGAAGTAGATTTTAATTTTTGTTTATTTTGGGCTTTGCTTATTGATTTTTCTTCTTCCCAGATGAAGGAAGAAAGCAGGAGACTCTTTTCATACATATGGCATATTCCGAGATGAAAAAACTTATTTCTTGAATTTCAAAACTAACCATGAATGGTAGTGGATCAATGTCAGTTACCCTCTTGTTCTTCCTTTTCAGTTATGTTCTTCTGAGGTCTTTAAAGGTAAGGATGTATATTGAGTAAGCATGTAATTTACTGAAGAGACTTTCTAAAAAATAAGCTATGTATTTCTTTTTCTTACAACCTAAATTATCACTATATCATTTTCTGTTTATGTTTACTTAACATTTTAAAAAGGAATATTGAGTTTCTAATATATAATGCCTGATTTATGTATAATGCCTGATTTTTGATATCTTATACCATCTTGTTAAAATACTCATAAAAATGCAAACAGATCCAAGAGATTTAACTGCCTGGGAATATCGTATAAGCATATTGGTCTATTATATGCTAGAAACCATGAGGAATTTTATTCAGTGAAGTAGACACTATGGGCTCAGGCAGAAAAGTGATGGAGTCCAAGCAATATTCTGTAGAAAATTATGTCTTCCCACTTTCACATATCATCATTATATCAAAGTGCTTTTCCAAACTGAAAGGAGTTGAGGCTTTTCACTAAGGTTCACAATTAGTTTCCCAGAAAATTAGGGCTTTTTCACCTTGTACTATAATCCATTATTATTTCTCTTCTACAACAAATATATAAGTGTAAATCTTAGAAATATTGCCAAGGTAATTATGAAGGTGAATAATAAGTGAACTTGCAGGTTGGAGGAAGTTAGCAAAAGTAAAGTGCTCACCCTCAAAGAGCCATTAGACTTTCAGAGGGACATATTTTGCCCTCCATTCATTCTCTGATATATTGAAATGCCAGACACAAGCTACTTCAAATTATAGGCCTTATAATATCATGCAAATGGAAAGTAAGTATCTGCTTAAGTCATCACATTCCCAGAAGCTAAGTGATTTAAAACAAAAAACAAGATACTTGGCTTTAGGGGATGTGCATAAAATTGAGCCTTCTAGTTGAAGATGTAAGAGAAAGCTTCTGATGATAAATAGGTAAACAGGGAAGAAAGACTGAAGAAAATTCTACTTTATTCTTTAGCAGTAAATTGCAAACCTGAATAAGTCTGCTCTCACTTAAGGATAAGTAACATCCATGAAATACTCCCTACTTAAAAAGTAGAACACAATGCTACTTCCAACCAGAGATAAAAAGCTTGGTTTTCACAAATGTATCATGTAGAAATTAGCAGTAATGTTTTAAAGTGGGTAATTTACAGGCTCAGTAGCAGTGAGGTATACACTGGAGCACATATTGGTGTCCAAACCTCCATAACAGATGTTGTAGAGCACTACCAGATTACCCCTTCAGGAGAGAAACACTTATCTTCCCCAGCTTATTGGAATGTTACCTGTTGGTAGGCCACAGCTAAGTCTCTCCCTAGGACCCTGCCCAGAGGATCTGCTTTTTTGAAGGATGCACTACCTCAGGGAGTCAACCCACAAAAATGAGTGATCCATGCAGGAGTAAAAGATTCATCCTGTTTGTCTTAGTTGTGACAAATCTAAAGGGCCCTCTCATCTTCAGAACTCTTCTGCTTCCCTGACTTCATTACATTTGTTGTTTCTGAGTGCTCTCCCCATTTAATGTCATGGACACAAATCTCCCTCTCAGTCTGTTTCCCAAAGAACCAGACCTATGACATTTGGTACCAGAAGTTCTAAGAAAGTACATTGCAAAATGAGTTTCTGGAGCTGAATTACCCATGGTTTCCTATCCAGCAGTGGTGCAATTGTTAGAAGTTTAAAGGTGTTAAGTAGAGATAGTGTACTAGGGAAAGTGGATGTGCCTTGGAGGTAAAATACATCAAACTTCAGAATTGTGAGGAAAAGTTATTATAGAGACTGTAGAACTAGTTGGTTGTTGCTAAGGGCCATAAATGCCTTCGTAAAAGAAAATAAAAGATTAGGGTAATAATTTGGAATTAAAGGCTAAGTGTGAAAGCCTCCTTGACAACCTAAAATGGGAGTCTTATTTCCTCCAACTAGAGGACAGAAGAGTAAAGTACTAAGTCAGACCTTATCATAAGGGTAGCAGATCTCCAGTGTTGGTTGAATTATACATACATATATGCTGCTGCTGCTGCTGCTGCTAAGTCGCTTCAATCATGTCCAACTTTGTGTGACCCCATAGACGGCAGCCCACCAGGCTCCCCTGTCCCTGGGATTCTCCAGGCAAGAACACTGGGGTGGGTTGCCATTTCCTTCTCCAATGCATGAAAGTGAAAAGTGAAAGTGAAGTCGCTCAGTCGTGTCTGACTCTAGCGACCCCATGGACTGCAGCCCAGCAGGCTCCTCTGTCCATGGGATTTTCCAGGCAAAAGTACTGGAGTGGGGTGCCATTGCCTTCTCCAACATACATACATACTGAGAAGCAATTGGTTACTGAGGCATGGTGTTGGTTAACATTCTAAAATATCTTGAACAGTCACTTTCCTTTGTCTTCTGAACTTGAGACAGTATCCCATACCTCACTGCTAACCTCTACCTTCGTATTTCTTTAAAGATGATGGTGATGATATGGTAGGTCTTTTTTTTTTTTTATAAGAAAAGTTTATAAATATCGGAGCAGTTTTTTGGGGTGTGTTATTGAACAAAATGTAAAAGACTTCATGACATGGTACTAGCATGCTGTTAGAATGACTCTTAGAAACAGAGAAAACAAGGATCCTCATTATGTGAAGTCAGGATGCCAACATTAGGAGAGGTCAAAAGGTTGAGACGTGGGTATGAAGACAAAATAACTGTGTAGCACATTAAAACCCACCAGGCACCATTCTCCTCAGAAGAAGCACTGAAGGACAACGTAGACAAAATGACTCAAATAGTTGATATCAGCTATCTTCTGTCATTAGCCACTTCAGTGCTGGCACAATAGGCACATGAATGCATTAGTCATGGTGGCAGGAGTAGTAACTATTCTTGAACCCAGTGGGCTTCTACTTATTGGTTACTGATATAGTTTCTGCTATTGGTATATATACATTTGTCATCTACAGACTGACATTAATCCCTTGACATAGCATGTCTTTAGAATATCAACCAAATATAGTTAGAGATTTGATTACATTGGACCCTTATATCTCTGAAAAAGATAGAGATACATCTTTATTGAAATATGCCCATATTTTTTTGTGTGTGGGTTTGCCTTTCTTGCCTATATAGCCTCAGACACCTCTATTATTTGAGGTTTCTGAAGTGTTTGACCCACCAATATAGGACTCACCATAACATTTCATCAACTTAAGTATTCTATTTTATAGCAAAGGACTTGCAGCAGTAGTCTCATGACTGTGGTATTCTAGCCACTGATCCTATCAAATACCAAAATAAAATGGCCTGATAGACAAGGGGATGGCTTATAGAAGTTTCAACTAAAGCAAAAGACTTGAGATGGTACCCAGAAAGGATGGGATGTCATTCTCTAAAATGTAGTCGTTGCCGTTCAGTTCCTCAGTCCTGTCTGACTCTGTGACCGCGTGTACTGCACCAGGCCAGGCTTCCCTGCCCTTTACCATCTCCTGGAGCTTGCTCAAGCTTATGTCCATTGAGTCGGTGATGCCATCCAACCATCTCATCCTCCATTATCCCCTTGTCCTCCTACTTTCAATCTTTCCCAGCATCAAGGTATTTTCTAAAGAGTTGGCTCTTCACATCAGGTGGCCAAAGTATTGAAGCTTCAGCATCAGTCCTTCCAATGAATGAATATTCAGGATGATTTCCTTTAGGATTGACTTGTTTCATTTCCTTGTAGTCCAAGGGACTCTCAAGAGTCTTCTCGAACACCACAGTTAAAGAGCATCAAGTCTTCAGCGCTCGGCCCTCTTTATGGTCAAACTCTAACATCCATACATGACTGCTGGAAAATCACAGCTTTTAATATATGGATCTTAGTTGGCAAGGTAATGTCTCTGCTTTTTAATATGCTGTCTAGGTTGGTAATAACTTTTCTTTTAATTTGGTGGATCAAGCGTCTTTTAACTTCATGGCTGCAGTCACCATCTGTAGTGATATTGGATCCCAAGAAAATAAAGTATGTCACTGTTGCCATTGTTTCCCCACCTGTTCGCCATGAAATGATGGGACTGGATGCCATGATCTTAATTTTTGAATGTTGAGTTTTAAACCAGCTCTCCTCTTTCACTTTCATCAAAAGGCTCTTCAGTTCCTCTTCACTTTCTGTCATAATGTTGGTGTCTTCTACATATTGAAGTTATTGATATTTCTCCAGGCAATCTTGATTCTAGCTTGTGCTTCATCCAGCCCACTGTTTCAAATAACATGATGTACTCTGTGTATAAGTTAAATAAGCAGGGTGACTATATACAGCCTTGACATACTCCTTTCCCAATTTGGAACCAGTTTGTTGTTCCATGTCTGGTTCTAATTGTTGCTTCTTGACTTGCATACAGGTTTCTCAGGAGGCAGGTAAAGTGATGTGGTATTCCTATCTCTTTATGAATTTTCCACAGTTTGTTGTGATCCACACAAAGACTTTAGCATAGTCAATCAAGCACAAGTAGTTTTTCTGGAATTTTCTTGCTTTTTCTTTGATCCAATGGATGTTGGAAGTTTGATCTCTGGTTCCTCTGCCTTTTCTAAATCCAGCTTGAACATCTGGAAGGTCTCGGTTCACATACTGTTGAAGCCTAGCTTGGTGAATTTTGAGCATTACTTTGCTAGAGTGTGAAATGAGTGCAACTGTGAGGTAGTTTGAACATTCTTTGGCATTGCCTTACTTTGGATTGGAATGAAAACTGACCTTTTCCTGGTGTTAAATGGAGTATGGACCCTCTATTATGGATTTGCCTTCTTGTATACAGTGTGTCTGCCAAAATTATCATCCACAGGCTTACAAAATGCTTTATCCACTGGTGTGCCATTATATACAATGTTGCTTCTTATCAAGGAACTCATTTCACAGTTACATAATTTTGGCTGTGAGCCTCTGCTTGTGAAATTCACTAGTCTTAATCATGTTCCACACCTTCCTGAGTCAGCTATTTGATAGAAGGATCCAAAGCCTTTTGAAGAATGAGATATAGCATCAGCCAGGTGGCTATAACTTCCAGGCCTGGGAAAGGTTCTCTCCAGAGGGCTATATGTGTTCTGAATTAGTGTCCAGTGTATGATGCTATTTCTTGCATAGTTGGCAGTTTAGAGACCTAGGAATAAAAGCCTGGAAATGGGAGTGTCTCTATTCACTATTACCCCTAGTGATCCACTGCACAGTGTTTGTTTTCTGTTCCCAGGTCTTATGCTTTGCTGACCTAGAGATCTCAGTTCTAGAGGGAGGAGTACTTTCCACCAAAAGACACAATAATTAGTCCATTGAATTGGAAGTTAGGACTACCACTGGCTACTTTGGACACCTCATACCTCTGAATAAACAGGCATAGAAAGTTATTGTCCTGGCTAGATTGATTAATGCTGACCACCAAAAGGAAATTTGACTGTTATTCCACAGTAATGGTAAGGAAATAAATGTCTAGAATGCAGGAGATCTTTTAGTGTGTCTCTTAATTTTACCATGCCTTATGATTAAGGTCAAGAGAAAACAATAGCAACATGATCTGGGCTGGACTATACCTTCAGGAATGAAGTCCCTGGTCTCTCTTCCAAGGAAAGACCCATGACCACTTGAGTTACTTGCTGAAAGAATAGGAAAACCAGAATGGATAGTGGAAGAAGATATTTATAAAGACCAGGTATAACAGTACATGATTGGTTACAGAAAGGAGGACTGTAATTATCATGAGTGTTTTCTCTTTATTTTGCCATGAGTATGTGTGTGCACATTACATAATTACCTTTGTTTCTTCCTCTCTTATTTCCTTATTATGTATCATAAGATGTGTTGACTTTCGTAGGAGAGGAAAAATAATTTTCCTTCTACCTTTCTAGGTTCTTATGGCTAAAACACAAAAAGAAAAAAAAATAACATGCATGAAAAGATATTTAATAACATGCATACCCCACTTATTCATGGAGAAACCCAGGAAAATTCTCTGAAATGGCCCAAGCTACTACCTTTAATATCATCTTCAGCCAAAATTAAAGATGCTGGGAGTTGTGGAACAGTTATGAAAAGTTTATTAGTAAAAAACACAATAAACAAGAGCAAGGCTATGGTTTTTCCAGTGGTCATATATGGATGTGAGAGTTGGACTGTGAAGAAAGCTGAGCACCAAATAATTGATGCTTTTGAACTGTGGTGTTGGAGAAGACTCTTGAGAGTCCCTTGGACTGCAAGGAGATCCAACCAGTTCATCCTAAAGGAGATCAGTCCTGGGTGTTCATTGCAAGGACTGATGCTGATGCTGACACTCCAATACTTTGGCCACTTCATGAGAAGAGTTGACTCATTGCAAAAGACCCTGATGCTGGGAGGGATTGGGGGCAGGAGGAGAAGGGGACAATAGAGGATCAGATGGCTGCATCACCAACTCGATGCACATGAGTTTGGGTGAATTCGGGGGGTTGGTGATGGACAGGGAGGTCTGCCATATTGTGATTCATGGCGTCGCAAAGAATCCGACACGACTGAGTGACTGAGTAACTGAACTGAAGGTGGTTATGCAGATTTGTTTGTGTCTTCTCCATTGACTAGAGATTCTTGTGATTTGATTCATCTTTCTCTTCCTAGTACAGAGGTAGACACTCTTATAAAGGGAAATTTCCCTTATAAATTTCTCTCACAATAGGACAACTTACACTCTGCTTTTGGAGATTCTCCTGTGTCTGCAGCCTCTCAAAAATAATCAACTCAAAATAATCCTTATGTCAAAGAGGCTTCATTTGGAGTGGATATTATGCTACCCCTCACTTAATATCATAGTATTTAAATATTGTTAATTTTACATCATAGCTTTTTAGGTTATAGGATATCAAAGAAAAGAGTCAACATCATTCAAAGACTTTACCTCTTCTCTGTCTGGCCATCTTAGGCTGGGACATTGAACGTCTCCTGTCTTCGGACTTGTCCTCAGAGTGGAACTAATTCCCTTATCATGCATCATAAGATACATTTTTGCCCACTTTTAATTGGATTGCTTGCTTTTTTGTTAGTTTTGAGTGTATGCATTCTTAATATAATACATTTTGGATATTAACCTCTTATGAAATACAGCACTTGCAAATATCTTCTCAATTCAGTAGGTTTCCAGTTGTCTGTTTATTTTGTTGATGGTTTCCTTTGTGTGCAGTGCCTTTTTAATTGGATGTGGTCCCATTTATTTTTGCTCGCTTCCCTTGCTTGAGGATATCTAGAAAGACATTGCTAAGATATCAAAGAGCATACTGCCTATGTTTTATTCTAGGAGTTTTATGGTTTCAGGTCTTTCATTCAAATGTTTAATGTGTTTTGAGTTGATTTTTATGTTTTGTGTGAGATAATGGTCTAGTTTTATCTTTTTTTTTTTTAAGTTTTTGCATGAGGCTGTTTAGTTTTCTCAACACTATTTATTGAAGAGGACTGTCTTTCTGTTTTATGTCCTTTACTTTTTTGTCATAAATTAATTGTCCATATATATATGAGGGCTTACCCAGGTGGCACAGTGGTAAAGAATCTGACTGCCAAGGCAGGAGATGCAGGAGATACGTGTTTGATTCTGGGATTAACAAGATCCTCTGGAGTAGGAAATGGCAGCCCACTTCAATATTCTTGCTTGGAAAATTCTCTGGACAGATGAGCCTGGTGGGCTGCAGTCCATGGGATCACAAAGAATTGGACATGACTGAGTGACTGAGCACCCACACATGCACACATACATGTATGACTTTATTTCTGAGATCTCAGTTCTGTTTCATTGATTTATACTTCATGTTTTCTGTCCAAATGATGCTGTTTTGATCACTGTTATGACTTTGAAATCTAGTTTGAAATCAGGAAGTGTGATATCTCCAACATTTTCTCAGGATTGCTCTGGCTGTACATAGTCTTTTATGACTCCATACACATTTAAGAATTTTTTGTTTTGTTTTTGTAAAAAATGTCCTTGGGATTTTTATAGGGTTTGCCATTAAATCTATAGATTGCTTTAGGTAATGAAAACATTTTAACAATGTTAATTATTTTGATCCATGAGCATGGACTATCTTTTGCATTTATTTATGTCTTCAGTTTCTTCCAACAACATATAGTTTTCTCTGTACAGGTCTTTCACCTTTGGGGTTAAATATATTCCAAGTTTTTTATTCTTTTGTTGAAGTTGTAAATGGCCTTCTTAATTTCTCTTTGTGCTAGGTCACTGTTAAGGTAGAGACACATAACACATTTTTGTATGATGATTTTATGCCCTGCAAGTTTTTCTATATTTGTTTATTATTCCTAATAGTTTTTTGATTTTTGAGTCTTTAGGTTTTTTTATGTATATAATCATGTCATCCGTTAATAGTAACTGTTTTACTTCTTCCTTTCCAATTTGGATGCCTTTTATTTCTTTTTCTTGACCAATTGTCCTGTCTTGGACTTCTAACACTATGTTGAATACAAATGGCAAGAGTGTTTGTTTGTTTTTAACTTGTTCCTTTAGAGGGATAGCTTTTACTATTTCACCATTGAGTATAGTGTGAAAAGTGGGTTTGTCACTTATATCCTTCATTATATTGAAGTATGTTCCTCTGTACCTCCTTTATTGAGAGTTTTTATCATAAGTGAGTATTGGATATTGTCAAAGTCTTTTTTCTTCACCTATTGAGATTATCATATGGTTTTTATTCTTCAGTTTGTTAATGTGGTGTATCATGTTGATTGTTTTGTTGTTGTTGAAACACCTTGCATCCCTGAAGTAAATCCTATGAGATCATGGTGTATGTATGATTCTTTTAATACATTGCTGTATTTGGTTTGCTCATATTTTGTTGAAGATTGTTACATCTATGTTCATCAAAGTTATTATCCTGTAATCTTTATTTATGATGTTTTTGGTTTTGTTGTCAGGGTGATGTTGGGCTCATAGTATGAGTTAGGAAGCATTCCTTCCACTTCCTCCAGGTTTTGTAAATGTGTGAGAAGGATAGATATTAAATTGTCTTTGAATGTTTGAGAGAATTCACCTGTGAAGCCATATAGTCCTGGACTTTTGTTTTCAGGTTACTTTTTGATCACTGTTTGAATCTCTGTACTAGTGACTGGCTTACTTAGATTTTCTGTTTTTTCATGATTTAGTCTTGGAAGGTTGTATGATTCTAAGAATGTGTTCATTTCTTCTAGGTTGTCCAATTTGTTGGCATATAGTTTTTCATAATATTCTCTTATAAACCTTTGCATTTCAGTGGTATCCATTTTTATTTATCTTCCCATGTTTCTGATTTTATTTATCATGACCTTCTGTTTCTTTCTTTTGTAAGTAAAGGTTTGTCAAATTTGCTTATCTTTTCAAAGAACCAGCTCTTATTTTCACTGTTTTTTTTTCTTCTATTGTATTTTAGTCTTTATTTCACTTGTTCTACTCTGATTTTTATTATTTCCTTTCTTCTACTTACTTTGGGCTTCATTTGTTCTTCTTTTTCTAGTTCATTTAGGTGGTAGGTTACATTGTTAATTTTCATATTTCTTGAGAGAGCCTTGTATTGCTATAAACTTCCCTCTTGGTGCTGTTTTTGCTTAATTCCATAGATTCTGGTATATCATATTTTGATTTTCATTTGTCTTCAGGTAATTTGTGATTTCTCCTTTGATTTCTTTGACATCATAACTCTTCAGTAGCACACTGTTCAGTCTTTACACATTTGTGATTTTCCCACTTCTCTTCTTGTAATTTATTTGTAGGTTCTAACCATTGTGATCAGAAAAGAAGCTTGTTCTGATTTCAATTTCTTAACTGTATTGAGACTTGTTTTGTGTCCCATCATATGGTCTATCCTTGAGAAAGTTTCACATGTACTTGAGAAGAATGTGTATTCTGCTGCTCACAATTATTTTATATATTGTTATTTTGTTGTTCCTGTCTTAGGTGCATACATAGTAATAACTATTGTCTTCTTGATGAATTTTTCATTTATCATTATATACTGTCCATTTTGTCTTTTGTTACCTTTTTTTTTTTGCCTTGATGTCTGTTTTGTCTGATATGAATATGGGTATGCTAACTTTCTTTTG
The DNA here is from genome assembly GCF_055505025.1 of Bos grunniens. NCBI lineage: Eukaryota > Metazoa > Chordata > Mammalia > Artiodactyla > Bovidae > Bos > Bos grunniens. The sequence goes on from NC_141165.1 coordinate 108,630,879, forward strand.
GCTGAATCTGCTTGCACTATTATCTTCTATTACTTCAGCATTAGTCCATGTTTGTCTTTAGAACTGAAATGAGTGCTCAGGAGGCAGTATATTGTTGGCTTTTTCTTTTTTCTCCCTTCAATCCACTCAGTCATTCTGTTTCTTTCTATTGGTGGATTCAATTCATTTACATTTAGAATAGTTCTTGATAGATGAGGATTTAGTACTGCCATTTTTTCTTTTGTTTTCTGGTTGCTCTAGATATCTACTATTTCTTTTTCCATGTACTTCTGTCTGCCATTTTGATTGAGTGGTTTTCTATTAAATTTTTCTCAGTTTTCTCTTTTTTTTATATTTCATATCTCTGCTCTAAATTTATGTTTTGTGGTGAAAAAGTGGTTTATAAAGAAAGTTTCATGGACAAAATAGTCTTTTATCTGCTACTACCATTTTATTATCATTTCCTTTATAAGTTTCATCCTTTTCCTCTTCCTCTTTTGTGTTTTTGTCATCTCAAATTGTCCCTTTTCATTTTGTGAGTTTGTTATCAAATTGAAGTACCTATTCATTATTCTTCTTACTCCCCTTTTTTAGCCTTTATAGTATAATAAAGTGTTTAAAAACCTATTCTGATAAAAAGTTGGAATTTTCTGATTCTGTCTGTTACCTTACTCAAAGTTTTGTGTACTTTGGCTATTTTTTCTGTTTATGGTAGAATGTTTCAATATTCCTTGTAAGGTGATTCTAGTATTGATAGGGCCCTCAGATTTGGTTTGAATTGTAAAGTCTTTATTCCTCCTTCATTTCAGGATCATAACTCTGCTATATAGAGTATTCTCAGGTGACAGTTTTTATCTTTAAGTATTTTGAGAGCACCACTCACTTCTTCCTGACCTATAAGGTTTCTGCTGAAGAATCTACTGATAGCCTTATGGGGATTCCTTTGTAAGTTATCAATCTACCAACCATTTTCCCTGGCTGCCCTTGAAATGCTTTCTTTGTCATTGACTTTTGACAATTTTAATACATGTTTTGTAGAATGTCTTTTTACATTGAGTTAATTAGGTGTTATCTTTGCTTCACTGAATTGTATATCCAGTTCCTACCCCAGTTTGGGAAGTTCTCAACTATTATTTCTTTAAATAAGCTCTCTGTTCCTTCTCCCTGTCTTTTCTTTCTACATACCCATTAGCTTAATGTTGCCCTATGTAAAAGAGTGGGATTACTCTTGTAGAATTTCCTCATTTTTAAAATATTTCTCTTTTCTACTACTAACATTTCTAGACTTCTGTCTTCAAGCTTGCTAATTTTCTCTTCTATATGGTCTGTTCTATTCCCTGTGCTTTCTGACGCATTTTTTTTATCTTGCTTATTGAGTTCTTTGCTCCAGGATTTCTGTTTTGTTCTTTTTCAGTTTCAAAAATTTGGTAAAGTGTTTCTTCTGTGAGTTAAATGAGCTCAGGAATAAAATTAATGACCTTTCTGATTTTTCTTGTAGTTTGTTTAGTTTCTTCATGAAAGCTGAATTCTCAGATCACAGTATTCTATAACTTTACTTGGTTTCTAGAAAATTCTAATTTTATTTTTGTGGTATAGTGTTAGATGAGTTGCTAGATGAGGTTCTAGATGAGTTGCTCCTCTGCTAGTGCATTTGAAGTAGAAAACACCTGATTTCTACTAAGGATTCTACAGAATTAGAGGCCTTTCTTTGTTTACCAGTAGGTGGCAATATAACACAAGTTTCAGGTTTCTACTACCTAAAATGCCTGGTTATGTTTGGGAGTATGCACTTTCTACCCTTCACTTCTGTCAGAGGTGTTGTCCTATGCCCTCATTATCACCTCTTATAGCCCTGGGGTTTTTGGTGCCTTGCTTCTGCCAGTATCATTGGGATTGTCACCTGTTGCACTGGGATTGTGGGCTCTTCCCTGCTGTCTGGGATCCTCTGAGTTTCAGGCTCCACTGAAGGAGGAGGGGTGAATAATTGAGTGGGGAGCTGTGAAGCATAGGTACCTCTGCCATATCTGGTGTTGTAAGGTTCATGACCTTTAATGCTGCAGGTGGGGCCCAGAGACATGGGCTATAGGGACCCCACGACCACTGTTACCCATTTAAGTGGTGCTGCTATGACCATGAGGCTGGATATGTGTGCATTGCTTTCCCTGCTACTACTGGTTTCTCTGTGGCTATGGACTCAACTTTACACCTGAGGGAAGTCAAGATCACAAATACCTCCTCCTGTCCCCCCAGTCCCACCTCCTCTAGGTGTTCTAGTCCACTCACTTTTAGATGTATGTGTAAGTAAGTGCATGCTCTGTTGCTCAGTTGTGTCTGACTCTGTGACTCCATGGACTGCCTCTGTCCAGGCTCCTCTGTCCATGGGATTCTCCAGACAAGAATACTAGAGTGGGTTGCCATTCCCTCCTCCAGGGGATCTTCCTGACCCAGAGATCAAACCCGGGTCTATTGAATTGCAGGTAGATTCTTTACCATCTGAGCCACCAGGAAAGCCCTTGTGTGGAATTCTCTGGAATCCTGGTGTTAAGGGCAGAGGAACCTTTGATATATTGTGGAGGTTTTACTGATTTTAGACTGAAATAAAGTGTGTTAGTCATTCAGTTGTGTCTGACTCTTTGCAACCCAAGGAATGTATTCCATCAGGCTCTTCTGTCCATGGAATTCTCCAGACAAGAATACTGGTGTGAGTGGCCATTCCCTTCTCCAGGGGATCTTCCCAGTCCAGGGATCTAACCCAGATATCCTGCACTGCAGGTGGGTACTTACCATCTGAGCCACGAGGAAAGCCCTTTAGACTGAAAAGAAGAGACAAATGTAGCTTTTTACTCCACCATGTTAAGGACCTCAATCTGTTTTTCCTTTTGTAGTTTGTGCCTTTGGTGCCATATCCAAGAAATCATTGCCAAATCAAATGTCATGTAGACTTTAACCTGTATTTTCTCCTAAGAATATTATCTCTTAGATAAAACTGTCAAATTCTTTATCAGATCAGATCAGTCGCTCAGTCGTGTCCGACTGTTTGCGACCCCATGAATCGCAGCACGCCAGGCCTCCCTGTCCATCACCAACTCCCGGAGTTCACTGAGACTCAAGTCCATCGAGTCAGTGATGCCATCCAGGCATCTCATCCTCTGTCATCCCCTTCTCCTCTTGCCACCAATCCCTCCCACCATCAGTCTTTTCCAATGAGTCAACTCTTCGTATGAAGTGGCCAAAGTACTGGAGTTCCAGCTTTAGCATCATTCCTTCCAAAGAAATCCCAGGGCTGATCTTCAGAATGGACTGGATGGATCTCCTTGCAGTCCAAGGGACTCTCAAGAGTCTTCTCCAACACCACAGTTCAAAAGCATCAATTCTTCGGCACTTAGCTTTCTTCACAGTCCAACTCTCACATCCATACATGACCACTGGAAAAACCATAGCCTTGACTAGACAAACCTTTGTTGGCAAAGTAATGTCTCTGCTTTTGAATATGCTATCTAGGTTGGTCATAACTTTCCTTCCATGGAGTAAGCGTCTTTAATTTCATGGCTGCAGTCACCATCTGCAGTGATTTTGGAGCCCAGAAAAATAAAGTCTGACACTGTTTCCACTGTTTCCCCATCTATTTCCCATGAAGTGATGGGACCAGATGCCATCATCTTCATTTTCTGAATGTTGAGCTTTAAGTCAACTTTTTCACTCTCCACTTTCACCTTCATCAAGAGGCTTTTTAGTTCCTCTTCACTTTCTGCCATAAGGGTGGTGTCATCTGCATATCTGAGGTTATTGATATTTCTCCCAGCAATCTTGATTCCAGCTTGTGTTTCTTCCAGTCCAGCATTTCTCATGATGTACTCTGCATATAAGTTAAATAAACAGGGTGACAATATACAGACTTGACGTACTCCTTTTCCTATTTGGAACCAGTCTGTTGTTCCATGTCCAGTTCTAACTGTTGCTTCCTGACCTGCATACAAATTTCTCAAGAGGCAGATCAGGTAGTCTGGTATTCCCATCTCTTTCAGAATTTTCCAGTTTATTGTGATCCACACAGTCAAAGGCAGAGAACTATCTAATTTCATAGATAATTTGAATAGTTTTATATTTATTAAAAACTGAATTCATACTCAGAAATCTCCAACAGGAAAAAAAGTTCTAAATGGTTTTGCTGATGGATTATGCTAATGATTTCATGGTCAAATGAACTTTCACACAATATTCCAGGAAAATAGAAGACAAGGAAACATTTTCATCCCAGTTTATGAGCCCTGCATCACTTTGTGAAACCAAAACTGAACAGATGTATTTCAAGGGCAATGTTGCACATGATAGTAGAAGCAAAACTTCTCAACAAAATATTACAAAATGAATTCAGCACTATAAAAAAAAAAAAACCACAACACATATATTGTAAGCTATTTGGGATTTCCCTGGGAATGTACTCTTGATATATCATTTCAAAAAACAACTGACGATTCATCATATCAACAGACTAAGAAAAAACACGTGTAATTAGATCAACAGATGCTAAAAGACATTTGGGAAAAAAAATTCTCAGCAAAGTAGGAACAAAATGAAACTGATAAAGAACATTTACAAAATCCCAACAATTAATATCATAATTGATGGCAGACTGAATGCTTTCCCCAAAGATTAGAAGTTAAGGGTATTTATCTCCCTGTTCAATATTGTCCTAAATATTTTAGCCAAGGCATAATGCAGAAAAATAAAAAATAAATAAATACAAATTAAAAAAAAATAAAAAGACACACAGACTGGAATGCAACAAGCAAAATGGTCTCTATTCATAGATGCATTATTATCTACATGGAACATAGCAAAGAATCTATGAAAAGCAAGAAGAAAATAAATGTATTTGTCAAGATCATAAGACACAAAGTAAATACAGGAAAATGTCCATTTACTAGCAGTCAACAATTCCTAGTTGACATTTTAATAAGTATCTTTTACAGTAGCAATCCAAAGTATAAAATAGTTGGGTATAAATCTAACAAGATGTGTATGATGGAAAGTATAAAAAATTATTGAATAAATAAAATAAGGTCTTAATAAATGGACAGATACACCTTGCTTGTAAATTGGAAAACTCGACATTGTAAAGATATTATTTGTCTGAAGTTGAGATAGAAGAAACAGTGTAGTAGTAATCACAGTTCTAGCAGAACCTTTTTTATTTTTAAGAAATTGATAAGTTGATTCTAAAATTTTAATATAAAAAATCATAGACTGGAATGACCAACATCATTTTGAAGAGTAATGTATCTGGATAACTCAAAATACCTCATTTCAATATCTTTTTAAAAGTTACAGTAATCAAGACAATGTGGTACTGTAATAGTTTAAATAAAAAAGATTTGAAAATCTAGAAATTGATCTTAAAATAGTAAATTTATTTTTGATCATGGTGGAACAGTAATTTGATGATAAAATAATCTTTTTAACAAATGGTGCTAGAAAAATATATATCAATATTTAAAAATATTCAGCCTTAAATCATACCTTGGAACATATATAATTACTTATTAATTCAAAGTGGATTATACAGCTAAATTTAAAACCTAAAAAAGTTTATGGAATTATAATAATATTAGAAGCAAACATAAGAGGACATTTTTGTGACCATGAATTAGTACAAGATTTCTTAGATAATAAAAGACATTCATAAAAATATGATAAATTGGAATTTAACAAAATTAAAGATATTTGCATCTTTAAAGACACTCAGGTAATATAAAGACAAGATATATACTGAAAGAAAACATTATAAAATATATCTAATAAAGGGATTATATCTGGAATACATAAGAGCTTTCAAAATATTCCTATCACAGATCACATATAATAAATTTTTAAAAAGTACAATATTTGAAAAAACTCTTCAAAGACTTATAGATAGTAATCAAGCACTTGAAAATTTGTTCAACATCATTTGTAATAAAATAAACTCACAGTAAAGTAAAAATGAAATATCAATATATATATAGACATGGTGGTGGTGGTTTAGTTACTAAATCATGACTCTAGCCTGCCAGGCTTTTCTGTCTGTGAGATTTCCCAGGCAAGAGTACTAGAGTGGGTTGTCATCTTTTTTTCTCCAGGGGATCTTCCCGACCCAGGGATCAAACCTGCATCTCTTATGTTAGCAGGAGGATTCTTTTACTACTGTGCCACCGGGAATGCCTATATATATAGACATACTCTTTTTATTGTGTTTCAATTTATTTTACTTCACAGATATTGTATTTTTTACAAATTTAATGTTTGTGGCAGCCATATGTCAAACAAGAGTATCAGCATCATTTTTCAAACAGCATTTGCTCATTTTGTGCCTGTGTCACATTTTGGTAATTCTTAACATATTTCAGAGGTTTTTAATATATTAAATTAATATTTAATTTATATTAATTTAATATATTAAATTAATAATATAAATTAATATTATATTTGTTATGGTGATCTTTTATCAGTGATCTTAAATGTTGTTACTACGCTTCATTGAAGGTTTGTTGTTAAGTCACCAAGTTGTGTCTCCAATTCTTTGAGACCCCATAGACTGCAACATGCCAGGCTTCCCTGTCCCTTACCATCTCCTGGTCCCTATAATTAATTGAATGTTTAAATGGTGGTTAACACTTTTTAGCAATACAGTGTTTTTTTAATTGAGATATGTACAGATTTTTTTAGACATAATGATATTACACATTTAATAGACTATGGTATACTGTAAAAGTGCTGCACTCAATATACCAGCAAATATGGAAAACTCAGCAGTGGCCACAGGACTGGAAAAAGTCAGTTTTCATTCCAATCCCAAAGAAAGGCAATGCCAAAGAATGCTCAAACTACCATACAATTGCACTCATCTCACACGCTAGAAAAGTAATGCTCAAAATTCTCCAAGCCAGGCTTCAGCAATATGTGAACCGTGAACTTCATGATGTTCAAGCTAGTTTTAGAAAAGGCAGAGGAACCAGAGATCAAATTGCCAACATCAACTGGATCATGGAAAAAGCAAGAGAGTTCCAGAAAAACATCTATTTCTTCTTTATTAACTATGCCAAAGCCTTTGACTGTGTGGATCACAATAAACTGTGGGAAATTTTGAAAGAGATGGGAATACCAGACCACCTGACCTGCCTCTTGAGAAACCTGTATGCAGGTCAGGAAGCAACAGTTAGAACTGGACATGGAACAACAGACTGGTTCCAAATAGGAAAAGGAGTATGTCAAGGCTGTATATTGTCATCCTGCTTATTTAATTTATATGCAGAGTACATCATGAGAAATGCTGGTCTGGAAGATGCACAAGCTGGAATCAAGATTGCTAGGAGAAATATCAATAACCTTAGATATGCAGATGACACCACCCTTATGGGAGAAAATGAAGAGGAACTCAAAAGTCTCTTGATGAAAGTGAAAGTGGAGAGTGAAAAAGTTGGCTTAAAGCTCAACATTCAGAAGATGAAGATCACGGCATCTGGCCCCATCACTTCATGGGAAATAGATGGGGAAACAGTGGCAGACTTTATCTTTTTGGGCTCCAAAATCACTGCAGATGGTGACTGCAGCCATGAAATTAAAAGACGCTTACTCCTTGGAAGGAAAGTTATGACCAACCTAGATAGCATATTCAAAAGCAGAGACATTACTTTGCCAACGAAGCTCCATCTAGTCAAGGCTATGGTTTTTCCTGTGGTCATGTATGGATGTGAGTTGGACTGTGAAGAAAGCTGAGCGCCGAAGAATTGATGCTTTTGAACTGTGGTTTGGAGAAGACTCTTGAGAATCCCTTGGACTCCAAGAAGATCCAACCTGTCCATTCTAAAAGAGATCAGCCCTGGGTTTTCTTAGAAGGAATGATGCTAAAGCTGAAACTCCAGTACTTTGGCCACCTCATGAGAAGAGTTGACTCATTGGAAAAGACTCTGATGGTGGGAGGGATTGGGGGCAGGAGGAGAAGGGGACAGAGGATGAGATGGCTGGATGGCATCACCGACTCGATGGAAGTGAAGTTGAGTGAACTCCGGGAGATGGTGATTGACAGGGAGGCCTGGTGTGCTGCGATTCATGGGGTTGCAAAGAATCCGACATGACTGAGTGCCTGAACTGAACTGAACTGATACTGTAAGCATGACTTTCATAAACATTGAGAAACCAGAAAATTCCTGTGACTTTATTTATTATGGTGGTCTGAAACTGAACCCAGAATATATCCGAGGTGTGCCTATACTTTTTAGAATGTCTAAAATAAAAATAAGACAAAAATTTTGACAATAACATGTTGATAGGATGCAGAAAAATAGTTATCATATTTTTCTTTTTGGAATTCACAATGGAGCAGCCTATTTAGAAAATGGTCCCTGGAAATTGCACGCAAATTTTAATACTAACTTCTTTCATAACTGCCAAAATTAAAAAAAAAAAAAAAAAAGACTGCTGAATGCATACAGACACTAAATGGAATTTTACTCAGTAGTAAGTGAATTGAACTACCAATATCCACAGAAACATGGATAAATCTCCAATGCACCATGCTAAGTGAAAGAAGCCAGTCTCCAAAGTGGTTAGTGGATTAAAAAGAATCTCCTTTGTAAGCTCTTTATATATGTTTTTATTAGTTTCCTGTTGCAGCTGTTACAAATTACCATATACTTAGTGGCTTAAAACAGCACTATTTTTTCTTGCAGTTCTGATTGTTGAAAGTCCAGAATGGTTTTCAATGGGCCAAAATTAGTGTTGACAGGGCTGCCTATAGTTCGGGAGGCTCCGTGAGTGAACTCATTTCCTTTCCTTTCCCACCTTCTAAAGGCAACACACATTCTCTATGATCCTCTTTCATCCTTAATCTCCTTCTCTGACAATAAGTGGGAAAGATTTTCCACTTTTAAGGACTTATGTGATTAGATTAGTCCCACAGAACAGTCTAGGATAATTTTACACTTAGGTGGTTAACAGTAATCATACCTGAAGAGCCCCTTTTGCCACATAAGGTAACATATTTACAAGTTTTAGGAACTAGGATATGGGAATTTTGGAGGGTGGGGGTATTATTCTGCTGGATTACAGTTCTACCTAATACATAAAGAGAGTTAGCAAATCATATTAATTAATTAGTTCACAGTTGAAACTTTATATACAGAAATTTCATCTCTCCAAGAAATATTGAGTATGACATTTTTCTAAACTTGCTTATGCAATATTTTTATCAGATAGTCTTTCTTATTTTTCCAAAATACCTAGTCCCTAAAGAAAATTCAAAGAAAATGAATAATTATTTCAGCTTATTTGAATTCACAAAGAACAAAGATTTATTTCTTACTAAATTACTAATTTGTATAGCATGTACCTTGGTTTAGCAATACCCAGTAAATACAATAAGAGAGATGAAAGTTACCTCTGGCTCACAGGAGAGATTTTTTTTTTTAATCTATATTTAAGGTCTTTCTGAATAATATATACTGAACATATTTTGAGGCTATCAGTGTAGTTTACACTATACTTGATTTATAATTATGTGTGACTGACAGACTTTTAACTGAAGGTATAATATCTTTGAACACAATTGAGTTAAGAAAAATTCCCCTAAAGCACTGAAAATGAATTTATTGAAAAATAGTTAATGTATTTAATCATTTTCCTTGAATTATCTATATTTTAAATTATTATAATACCATATTTAAAATTTTCTGAATGCTGGTTTATAGGGAACAAGTGATTAATTTACTTGTATACTATTGATGCTGAAGCAAAGTCTTTCACCTTGTTCCATTCACCACAGCTATCTGAGATGTGATAGGGTAGTGTTCTTGCTGTACACAATTTAATGAATTACTGTCACGAATATAAGTATATATTGTCATGGCACTTTTTATTCACAATACCCTGATAAAAATATCACACTTTCTTCGTAATGTTTACAATTGTTTTGAGAATATACAAAATGATGATGATATGAGGCTGCAGTTATTTAATTTAATATTAAATAATGTGGAAGCAGCATCTGTTCATCATCCTTGAATATTACTGAAATTAATAAGTGGTAGAACTTCTTTTCATAAAATATTGATAGCTTTGTAAATGATTCTGGCTATAAAAATAAATGCAATTATGTGCAAATCCAGAAGCAGCAGTGAATTTGGAAACTTGAAAACAGTAGTCCAGTTACCATCCAAGTTTTTTTTTTTTCTCAAAAATGTCTTTGCTCAAAAGCCAAAGAAAGTAATTATTTTAAATGGGAAAAAGATAGTGCAGTCTATAAGAAACTGGGAAGAAGGCTAACTAGATGTCTGATTTATCAAACATCGCCAGTAGTGGTAGGGGTACATGTAACTTTAGGAGAGATACAAATTAAGTGAAAATAGTGCTTCAGGGTATTTGAATGAAGGAGAGACTGAGGGTATGTTATACAAACAGATGGAGGAATCTGAAAAATGAAAGATCCAGTCAATGGTTTTAAAGTTGAACATGTCTCCTGTTTAATTCACACATACATTTATAGTATAAAACTCATATATTAAGAATCAGAACTAGAGAAATATGTGTGCTTAGTCAACTCAGTCATGTCCAACTCTTTGTGACCCATGGACTATACAGTCCATAGAATTCTCCAGGCTAGAATACTGGAGTGTGTAGCCTTTCCCTTCTCCAGGGGATCTTCCCAACCTAGGGTTTGAATCCAGGTCTCCCACATTGCAGGTGAATTCTTTACCAGCTGATCCACAATAGAAGACCATAGAGGGATATATAAGCAATGAAAGACAACCCAGAGAGGGATGTAGACATTTGAATTCATATTTTCTGAGTTTATATTCAACATCTAGGATATACTATGTATAATCGAATGGTGGAGGGGGGACCATTTCACTATGGTTACCTGTTATTTCCCAAAGTATAAATTTGTACTTTTTAAAGAAGCATGATGATCTTTCCAGGTTAAATAATTTATTATATGCTGGTGAAGAAATGTTCTTCCAAGGAAGGTGGTACAAGTCTAATTTGACAGGATAACATAATGTGTCAAAAGTCATGGGGCTCTTTAAGGTATTAATTAGTTTACTGTTTCTATAAATATATTCTTGCTGGCAGGTGTTCAATGAGCCATATGTTATGTAGACTGCCCCAATGCAATTGCAAGGCCACCTACAAAGAAAGTATCACTATTTTATTGAGAAAAAAGGTGATCTTAACTGATTTCATTTTAAATTGACTTGTCAGAGTATAGTTTGATATTTTAATTAATAGAAATTTAGTCAAATATATGTTATTTGAAATGATGTATACAGTTTATTATTATGATAAATATCTGTGAGAAAACATTTCTTATTCAAAGTTGGTATAATTTCTTAATATTATATTCTGTAAGATATGCAATTGAAGTTGACATTAGATCATCTTTTCAGAATTTCTATTTGCACAAGTATGAACACAGCTCTTAAATATATGACATTAAGACCATTAACAAAGTTTGTAACTTATGCTGTTTTCATAATATTTAGTCTTTAGGTATATGTTACATTACATTTGTGTTACACTTGCATTTATATGAAGCAGGGCAAAGACTAATAGAGTTTTGCCAAGAAAATGCACTGATCATAACAAACACCCTCTTCCAACAACACAAGAGAAGACTCTATACATGGACATCACCAGATGGTCAACACCAAAATCAGATTGATTATATTCTTTGCAGCCAAAGATGGAAAAGCTCTATACAGACAGCAAAAACAAGACCAGGAGCTGACTGTGGCTCAGACCATGAACTCCTTATTGCCAAATTCAGACTGAAATTGAAGAAAGTAGGGAAAACCACTAGACCATTCAGGTATGACCTAAATCAAATCCCTTATGATTATACAGTGGAAGTGAGAAATAGATTTAAGGGACTAGATCTGATAGATAGAGTGCCTGATGAACTATGGAATGAGGTTCGTGACATTGTACAGGAGACAGGGATAAAGACCATCCCCATGGAAAAGAAATGCAGAAAAGCAAAATGGCTGTCTGGAGAGGCCTTACAAATAGCGGTGAAAAGAAGAGAAGCCAAAGGCAAAGGAGAAAAGGAAAGATATAAGCATCTGAATGCAGAGTTCCAAAGAATAGCAAGAAGAGATAAGAAAGCCTTCTTTAGTGATCAATGCAAAGAAACAGAGGAAAACAACAGAATGGGAAAGACTAGGGATCTCTTCAAGAAAATCAGAGATACCAAAGGAACATTTCATGCAAAGCTGGGCTCGATAAAGGACAGAAATGGTATGGATCTAACAGAAGCAGAAGATATTAAGAAGAGATGGCAAGAATACATAGAAGAACTGTACAAAAAAGATCTTCATGATCCAGATAATCACGATGGTGTGATCACTCACCTAGAGCCAGATATCCTGGAATGTGAAGTCAAGCGGGCCTTAGAAAGCATCACTACAAACAAAGCTAGTGGAGGTGATGGCATTCCAGTTGAGCTATTCCAAATCCTGAAAAATGATGCTGTGAAAGTGTTGCACTCAATATGCCAGCAAATTTGGAAAACTCAGCAGTGGCCACAGGACTGGAAAAGGTCAGTTTTCATTCCAATCCCAAAGAAGGGCAATGCCAAAGAATGCTCAAACTACCGCACAATTGCACTCATTTCACACGCTAGTAAAGTAATGCTCAAAATTCTCCAAGCCAGGCTTCAGCAATACGTGAACCATGAACTTCCTGATGTTCAAGCTGGTTTTAGAAAAGGCAGAGGAACCAGAGATCAAATTGCCAACATCTGCTGGATCATGGAAAAAGCAAGAGAGTTCCAAAAAAACATCTATGTATGCTTTATTGACTATGCCAAAGCCTTTGACTGTGTGGATCACAATCAACTATAGAAAATTCTGAAAGAGATGGGAATACCAGACCACCTGATTTGCCTCTTGAGAAACCTGTATGCAGATCAGGAAGCAACAGTTAGAACTGGACATGGAACAACAGACTGGCTCCAAATAGGAAAAGGAGTACGTCAAGGCTGTATATTGTCACCCTGTTTATTTAACTTATATGCAGAGTACATCATGAGAAACACTGGACTGGAAAAAACACAAGCTGGAATCAAGATTGCCGGGAGAAATATCAATAACCTCAGATATGCAGATGACACCACCCTTATGGCAGAAAGTGAAGAGGAAGGCAAAAGCCTCTTGATGAAAGTGAAAGAGGAGAGTGAAAAAGTTGGCTTAAAGCTCAACATTCAGAAGATGAAGATCATGGCATCCGGTCCCATCACTTCATGGGAAATAGACGGGGAAACAGTGGAAACAGTGTCACACATTATTTTTCTGGGCTCCAAAATCACTGCAAATGGTGACTGCAGCCATGAAATTAAAAGACGCTTACTCCTTGGAAGGAAAGTTATGACCAACCTAGATAGCATATTCAAAAGCAGAGACATTACTTTGCCAACAAAGGTTCGTCTAGTCAAGGCTATGGTTTTTCCTGTGGTCATGTATCGATGTGACAGTTGGATTGTGAAGAAGGCTGAGCGCCGAAGAATTGATGCTTTTGAACTGTGGTGTTGGAGAAGACTCTTGAGTCCCTTGGACTGCAAGGAGATCCCACCAGTCCATTCTGAAGGAGATCAGCCCTGGGATTTCTTTGGAAGGAATGATGCTAAAGCTGAAACTCCAGTACTTTGGCCACCTGATGCGAAGAGTTGACTCATTGGAAAAGACTCTGATGCTGGGAGGGATTGGCGGCAGGAGGAGAAGGGGACGACAGAGGATGAGATGGCTGGATGGCATCACTGACTCGATGGACATGAGTCTGAGTGAACTCTGCGAGTTGGTGATGGACAGGGAAACCTGGCATGCTATGATTCATGGGGTCGCAAAGAGTCGGACACGACTGAGCGAGGGATCTGATCTGCATTTATATGAAAAAATTATCAATTTCTTTTCTTCCAAAATATATAGAAAAATGGAAAGACAGGAGTGAGAACTTTAAATAGTCATGTCAGCCCATTTCAATGAGTTGATACCTGTAGTAATAGATTCCTCAAGCTTGAAATAGCTCAGTAGGCTAAGACTTGATTGAATTGATTAAAGCTTTCCAAAATATTGACTAAGAAGAGAAATGTATTGATCAAATTCTTAAGAAAATGGGAAGTGATAGCATGTTTGACTTTCTTGAGAAAGAAATTAAGGATTAATTGAAACCCACTGAAAAACAGTAAAAAAGAATTGAAAGGTTGATAAAGTATGTCCAATTTGCATTAAAGTTACCTAAATCCAAAATATGTTTGTTCCACTGTTAATAAATCAAGGTACTATTCATAACATAAGCTTACTAATTTAACCAACTGGCCACTGAGGTGTTGCCTGCTATTCTGGGGTATGATATCACAAAAGGACCTGTGCTTATTTGCCGCTGCTGTCAAGAAGCAACAGAAGTGTAATTTAAATCCCTGACACCATGAGCTATCTGATTGTTAGTTCAGTGAAGATGAAACACGCTTATTGTGAAAAAGGATGACTGGTGTTTTAAGCAGACAATATTATCCAACTTGACTGGTTTTCAGTTATATGGAAAAAAAAAAAAAAGAATATCATACTGCCATGAGCCCCAGTCTCTAAGTTAACAACATATTGACAGTCTTATTTCATCTAGTCCTTTGAACAAAAATATGCTTTTTTTTAATATCTTTTTTGTTTTTTTTTAGAGATTTTTGAAGCAAATAAAACATCATCTTTGTTCAGCATTTGAAAATCAATTAATGTAATTCAATACATTAACTGAACAAAGTCTTAGGATCATATCAGTGGATGCAGAAAAAAGTATCTGCAAAATTTATGCCCTACTGGACTGACAAAGAACCAGAGAAAGTAACCCCGGAACCCCCAACAAAAAACCAAATGGAATAGTGTAAGATCAGGAATCAATGAAAAAGAGAAGAGAAGGAAAAAAAAAATGCTAGTATGACTAATTGCTGAGAAGCTAAGGTAAACCAACTTTTGGAAAAACTAACCAGAAAAAAAAAATCGAGCAAAGTAATGCAATAAACAAAATATAGAAAAGAGAGGAAATTAAAGCATTAAAATAAATGGCACCCCACTCCAGTATTCTTGCCTGGAAAATCCCATGGACGGAGGAGCCTGGTAGGCTGCAGTCCATGGGGTCGATAAGAGTCGGACATGACTGAGCGACTTCACTTTCACTTTTCACTTTCGTGCATTGGAGAAGGAAATGGCAACACACTCCAGTGTTCTTGCCTGGAGAATCCCAGGGACAGGGGAGCCTGGTGGGCTGCCGTCTATGGGGTCCCACAGAGTCGGACATGACTGAAGTGACTTAGCAGCTTAGCAGCATACTACTATATTTAAACACCTAAATAATTCAGATAAAGTGGGAAAACATAATGTTACAGTATTGGTCCAAGATGAAATTTAAATTATAAATAGAAAAAATTAAAATAATTATAATGACAATTTTTTTAAGCTGTTCACAAATATCCCAGGTCCAGGCAGTTTTGCAATCCAGTTCTATCAAATATTTAAGAACAGATCACTCTATTCTACACTTCCTAAAAATTAATTAGAAAAGTGCTGAAGAAATTATATGAAATAAGTATAATTTTGTTAAAAAAAAAAACCTGAAAGTATAATATAGTAAAATCAAATTGTAATTTCACTTAATGCCCATATAATTTTAAATATGGACATAAATGTAAAAATCCTTAATAAAATATGTTGAGTTCACCTGCATGTCAAAAGTGGCAACATATCACGTGAAGTCATATTTGTCAGAGTCATACAAAGATAGTAAATAACATGAGAAAATCATGTCAATTCAACACAATTTTGGTCCTAACGAAATGCAATGCCTGAATTATCTACAAACCTGAATTCTAACAATTATTTAAAAACAATCCCCTAAAAACTGCTTTAAAGGAAGCCATTGATCATCTTTTTGAATATAGGATAAGTAAAGATTTATTAATTAGGATATAAATATATTAATAAAAGGAAAATAAAAATAAAGGCATTTGATTATTTTGGCAGTAAAAACTAAACATCACAAGATTCTTTTCAAAATAGTGAAAAAATACAAGCCATAAAGAGAAGTTAATTGCATGCAGAAAAGAACTGTATTAAAAAAAAAAAAAAAAACTCCTAAAATACAATAAGGAAGAAAAGCAGACAAGAAAACAGAAAATGGTCAAAAGACCTAAAAGGATAGGCTATACTTAAAGAATATATCTATAGATATGAAAAAGATGTCTGAAAATGAATATAGTTGCTTAGGAAATGCAAATTAAAATCACAATCTGAAACTGTTGCTCTATTAGCTGAAGAGCTTAAACGAAAAAGACTTAAAACTACTAGACTACGAAATGACCAATTTGACTAATATAAAACTAACATGAAAAAGCATCATCCATTACTAGCAATAAAATATTAGAAAATATAACATGGTCAATAGTAATGACTATATAAAAATTACATAACAACACCCTATAATTATTGAAAAGTATTCTATTAAAATAGTTAATAGAAGACCTTGAAAGGGAGATATGTTTTTAATATCAATATATTCTAATTAAAAAATAGCAAACGTTGACAAATGATTATAAAATACAGGTGAATGTATGTAGTCTATGGATATCTAAGGTAGTTTTACAAAAGAATAAAAAGAATTGGACATGACTTACTGACTAAACAAACAGTACAAAATAAGTCATATTAATGAAAATGTTAGCAGAACTAGGGCTTGTTACAGTAGTTGTACACATATATTAATTATACATGTGATTCTTAATAGTAGTTAATTAATAGACAAGTTAATTGCATGCAAAAACTACTTAATATGTAGTCTAGAGGAGCAGAAACATCTCCTAGGAACTTGTCTTTGTGCAACTGGACTTGACTCTCCAGACCTGGGAAAACAGAGACTTTGGGGTTGCACTCCAGGAATCTGCATTTAATAAACTGTGGTATCTTTGTAACAAGCTTGACCAGGTTGAAGTAATTTCCCAGAGCACTCTTTTCCATATGTTTGTAAGTAGGGAGGACCCAATCAGGACTGTTATATAAGATTTTAGAGGGTGGAAATGAAGCAATGGTGTTTTGTAACTCGTACAACCTATAGCTGATCTGCTAACTCACCTCATTGGCCTGATGCAGTAACTGGGTTAGCACTGCTCTCCCTTCCCTGGATCATCCTTCTTCTTCTCCAATTTCTAGACAAGGAATGTGGGTATGTTTAGTATGCACTCCATCATGGTGAAAGGCACCGAGAACTGATCATGGGTTCCAACCTTTCCTTGTGATGTCCAATTTGTGCTTGGGGTATCCAGTTTGTTCTTATTTACTCCTGCTTTATGTGCAACTTTATTTCTGATTGTCTGTTCTGTAGACTTCAAGATTCAGCATCAGACTCAGAGAAAATAGTCTTACCAACTGCTTAACCCACTTCCACAATTACATAAAGTCAAATTCCTGTGGCAAACCCCTTTTCCTCTGATTGAACCCTAGTTAATACAGATGCACTCTTCATGGTACTTCTGATACCTGCTAAAGTTTGAGAAGCACCACTGCAGAGTCATTGCAAAGCATTAGAGAGATAATAAGTATGTTTGAGGGAATTAGGTCATGTTTAGAGTAAAAAACAGACTACAGCTTCATACAATAATCAATAAACTTCAGTGGATTAAAGGCTTACATATGAAAAGTAAAACTATAACACCAATATAAGAACAATTCTTCATGACATTAGACTGATGAATTTTTTAAAGAATTGAAAAGCACAAATTATAAAGGAATAAATGAAATCTTTGATAAAACAAAGATACAGAATTCATATATTAAAGCAACCAATGCATTATCTCAGTTCAGTTCAGTTCAGTCGCTCAGTCGTGTCCAACTCTTTGCGACCCCATGAATTGCAGCACAGTTATGTAAATCAGATCTTGGAGTTGGCTCAACTGGCTTCTCTGCTCTGAGTATCACAAAGCCAAGACCAAGGTGTTGATAGGGTGGGATTTTACTGAGAATCTATGGTAAGAATTTGCCTCCAAACTTATTAAGATTATTGGCTGAGATCAGTTACTTGTGAATGTGAAACTACAGTTACCCTTTCCTTGCTGGCTGGCAACTAGTGGGTATTTTCTGCTTCAAGGGGCTACATATATTCCTTGTTTCCCAATTCCCTTCTTCCATCTTCAAAGCCAGCAATGACAAGTGAATTCTTTCTTGTGTTTGAATCTGTCTTATTTTCCTTCTTTTTCATCTTTCCTCTGCCTTCTACCTTTCTGTCTCAAACTTTTGCCTTCATCTTTTCATTTTAAAGGTACATCTGAGTACATTGGCCCTGTCAATCCTTATCTAGGATAACGTCTCCGCGTTAAGGTCAGCTGTTTATCAACCTTAATTTCATCTGCAAAGTCACTTCACAGCAGTACCTAGATTAGTGTTTTATTGAATAATACGGAAAACTTGGTGGGGGAGGAGCATCTTTATAATTCTGCCAACCAAAACACCTCATGTCCATAATATCAGCAAAGATTAAGTAAAGGGTGGAGATACTGAACTGTAATATGAACCTTCAAAAACTTTCTGCTGGGAAGGTACATTATTGCATCTATTTTAAAGGTCATTTAAGCTCAACATTCAGAAAACGAAGATCATGGCATCTGGTCCCATCACTTCATGGCAAATAGATGGGGAAATAGTGGAAACAGTGTCAGACTTTATTTTTCTGGGCTCCAAAATCATTGCAGATGGTGACTGCAGCCATGAGATTAAAAGACGCTTACTCCTTGGAAAGAAAGTTATGTCCAACCTAGATAGCATATTCAAAAGCAGAGACATTACTTTGCCAAAAAAGGTCCATCTAATCAAGGCTATGGTTTTTCCTGTGGTCGTGTATGGATGTGAGAGTTGGACTGTGAAGAGAGCTGAATGCCGAAGAATTGATGCTTTTGAACTGTGGTGTTGGAGAAGACTCTTGAGAGTCCCTTGGACTGCAAGGAGATCCAACCAGTCCATTCTGAAGGAGATCAGCCCTGGGATTTCTTTGGAAGGAATGATGCTAAAGCTGAAACTCCAGTACTTTGGCCACCTCATGCGAAGAGTTGACTCATTGGAAAAGACTCTGATGCTGGGAGGGATGGGGGGCAGGAGGAGAAGGGGACGACAGAGGATGAGATGGCTGGATGGCATCACTGACTCGATGGACGTGAGTCTGAGTGAACTCTGCAAGTTGGTGATGGACAGGGAGGCCTGGCGTGCTGCATTTCATGGGGTCACAAAGAGTCGGACATGACTGAGCGACTGAACTGAACTGAACTGAACTGAAGTATCATGTATTTTTCTTATACACATACATTTGTAACGTGTCCAGGTATGTGTATTGAAAGAAAATTTGGAAGGCATACATTGAATATATAATAATGTGTATTTATAGTTGAGGGAGGGATAAAAGAAAATAAAGGATAGAATATGTTATGCTGATAGAAGTTTGTTCTAACCTGAGAAGTATGATCAAAATGATTCTGTGCACCTGAAGGAAACAAATAGTCACATAAAAAACATAAACCTTTCTGGGAGCACAAAATAACTAGGAAAAAAATGTGGTGGGATAATAATCACTTTAAATTTTCCTGTATCTCTTGTCCTTCCTTCTTCTCTTTCCTTAGTTCAAACATACATTAAATGTTGTGTTCCTAAATACAGGGAAGCATGAAATAGGTGGAAATCAGAAATATAAATAGCAAATTATTCTGTCTTTTGTCCTTTAAATGCCAAGACAAATTTTTCAGGTTGAAGAATGGGGGTGAAGATGGGGGCAGGTACCAGAAGAGGTCAAAGTTGGGGGTCTTTGGGCATAGATTAGGACTCCCAGGTGGCTAGTGGTAAAAGAATCCTCCTGCCAATGCAGAAGACTCAGGAGACATAGGTTCCATTCCTGGGTTGGGAAGATCCCCTGGATGAGGAAATGGAAACCCACTCCAGGATTCTAACCTGAAGAATTCCATGCTCAGAGGAGCCTGGTAGGCTACAGTCCATTGGGTCACAAAAGTTGGACAACACTGAGCACACACACATGCAAAACAAACAAACAAACAAAATGGGGGAGCATAGATTAGATTCCTTGGGAAAATATACAAGGACAAATATTTTCCATTATCTTCGAGGTTTTACCCTCTTGAGCTTGGAATAAAGAGGAGAATAGAACTAATTGAGGCAGAGAGTTGACAGTTTACTTTATGGCAGTTATCAAAGGGGAGGTAATAAGATCCCAGGTACATGTTGGAACGAGCCATGTGAGAACTTACACAGACCTACAAAATCAGAGATGCCAAATTTGGGAGAGCCCTATGGACACGGACTAAGGCCATCATAAAAACAATCAATATGTATTTTTATTAAGGAATAGTTAAAGCACCAAATCTTCCATGGCCCACATGCCCTGCCATTGGCATAAAATCACAAAACCATTTCATAATTCAAGGGATTCGAGAACCTCCTCAGAGGGGATAGCAGTGGTTACATTTGTGACATTTGTGACTGGTATGCTAAAATGAGGTCCAGAAGTCAAGATAAAGTTGACATTAATAGAAAATAAAGTTACATAATCACACATATAGATACTTGAATTGGTATTCATACTTATCATAGATGTGTCAAGAATGATGGTGTAACCAAAAGTTTCAAACTTATTATTCATTGAATTCTACAATGTGGTCATTGGTGATGTGAGTAAGAGATAAAATACACTGTAAAGTAAGAAGGAGATGAGAAAATGGAAATTCATCCTAACTATCTCTCTAAACAAGATTGTGTCTGAAGCACAGCAGAGAAATTAGACAATAGCTGGAAAATAATCGAGGATTGAAAACTGTCAGATCTCATATACAACAAAAGTATGCCAATGTTAAATCTTAAATCTCTTTCAAATCTATTTACTTTTCTCCATTGCTTCCAAGTTAACACAAGCCTAATCCAATCTGCAATATTCTGTCTACTGGAGTATGAGCCATATCTTCCTGACTTCGTCTAACAGTTCCTTAAAAAAGTAAAATGAGAAGATAAGAGCAGGAAACTCAGACTCTGACTGCAATTCACAGCATAGGGTGAGAGTGGTAGAGTGAAGGAATGAGATGTGGGATGGAAATAGGGCAGAAAAAGTTCTGCTCTTCCAAAGATCTTACTCACTGCTTAACAGAAATTTATTATCTTTTATTTTTTTAATTTATTTATTTTTAATTGGAAGATAATTACTTTACATTATTGTATTGGTTTATGCCATGTATCAACATGAATCAGCCATGGGTATCCATGTGTTCCCTCCCTCTTAAACCTCCCTCCCATCTCCCACCCCATCCTACCCCTCTAGGTTGTCACAGAGCGCCAAATTTGAGCTCCCAGCATCATACAGCACATTTCCACTGTCTAACTTTGCATATGGTAATGTGTATATTTCAGCGCTACTCTCTCAGTTTACCCCACCCTCTCCTTTTATTATATGAATTTCAAGAGTATATATATGCTGCTCTCAAGAACCTTCAGATATGCTGCTGCTGCTGCTGCTGCTGCTAAGTCGCTTCAGTCCTGTCTGACTCTGTGCGACCCCATAGACGGCAGCCCACCAGGCTTCCCCATCCCTGGGATTCTCCAGGCAAGAACACTGGAGTGGGTTGCCATTTCCTTCTCCAATGCATGAAAGTGAAAAGTGAAAGTGAAGTCGCTCAGTCGTGTCCGACTCTAGCGACCCCATGGACTGCTGCCTACCAGGCTCCTCCATCCATGCGATTTTCTAGGCAAAAGTACTGGAGTGGGGTGCCATTGCCTTCTCCACTTCAGATATGCAATGAGTATGAAACAAATGCATATTTCAGGTAGATTAGCCAGGGAAAAGAAAGGAGGGAATTCAAAGTAAATGGAACTATAATGGAAAGCAAGAAATGTAGAAAGTGAGTGAAACATTCAGAAATTAACCATAGACTGTGTGCTGTGCTTAGTTGCTCAGTCGTGTCTGACTCTTTGCAACCCCATAGACTGTAGCCCACCAGGCTCCTCTGTCTATGGGGATTCTCCAGGCAAAAATACCTTTCCCTCCTCCAGGGAAACTTCCCAACCCAGGGATCGAACCCAGGTCTCCTGCATTGCAGGCAGATTCTTTACTGTCTGAGCCACCAAGGAAGCCCCAACCATAGACTAGAGGAGGGTAAAGTAAATACCAGAGAATATAATAAGGATAAAATTGGAAAAGGGGTCACATCATACATTTTGTAGAAACTTGTGAGACGTGTGGAGAAATCTGTACTTTATTTAGAAATAAGGAAACCTCAAAAATTATTACAGTAAGAAGCCAGAAAAGAATTACACATTGGCAAGTTTGCTTTGGCATTATCTGGTGTGATTACCCTGCTGTATGATCACTGGGTAGTTGTAAACAAAGTTCAGATACAACGTAATTACATATAAAATAGAGTGCAAGGATTTAAAGGAGGTGTTAGATTCAAGGGGAAAAAAAAAACGTGCTGAAAGAGAAAAAATAATAAAACCAAAAGAAAAAGAATACAAATTGTTAAGTAAAATAAGTAGAATGCAAAATTTAAAACTTTGGTGTTGGCAAATATTTATTTAATCCAGAAGTATAATGGATAATGTATAAGTAAAGTATAAAATAGATGGTTTATATATAGCAAACATGTTTGCCTTATTAATGAAGTCATTTTTGACTTATATGATGTTAGTATTTTTTTTTTTTTTGTCTCACCATTGGATTAGTCATGACCTGGGAAAGATGAATTAGTCTCTATAATGTGTTTTGATTTCTCCTTTTAGCTCATTCGATTTCTGTTTTATGATTGTTGCTGCTAGGATAATATGTGTATGAATATTCACAACTGTTATATCTTCACTTTATGAATTAAATCCTTTAACATTATGAAGATCCCTTCTTTTGTTTTATTCAATGCCTTTGGTTTGATTTCTACTTTGCTATATAATTTTGTTGTATAAATTTTGCTTTTGTCTTTAAGTTCATACTTTTTATATCCCTTTGAATTAGATTTACTTCTTTTATGCAAACTATAGATTAATTTGAATTAGATTTACTTCTTGTATGCAAACTACAGATTAATTTTGCTTTATGATTTAATGTGAAGTGAAAATCATTTTCTTTTAATAGGTTAAGCCATTTACATTTTAAATGACTTATATTTGGTTTTAGTTCTGTCACAATATTTCTTTTATCTTTTTATAGTTCTTAAAAAGTCTGGTTTCTTTGCTGTTGGCATATGTGTCACTCCAATATGTCAAAGAATATCAATTTTTGTTATATTGATTGTACTTATAATTATAAAGGTTTTTAGTCTTGTATTTTCTTAATTTCCTCTGAAAGTCAGTGACAAAATTAGCATGTTTCTTCTTCTCTCACCCTCTTCTATTTTCTATAATGTAACAGTATCCTATAAAGTCATATTTTTGCAACAAACTTTGTACTGCTGAATATTTTCTTCTACTGTTCTTGTTCCATTTAATGTTATGATTTAACTGTCAACTACTGCAAATCTGAGCACTGAAGAATTGATGCTTTTGAACTGTGGTGTTGGAGAAGACTCTTGAGAGTCCCTTGGATAGCAAGGAGATCCAACTAGTTCATCCTAAAGGAAATCCGTCCTGAATATTCATTGGAAGGACTGATTCTGAAGCTGAAACTCCAATACTTTGGCCACCTGATGCGAAGAACTGCCTCATTTGAAAAGACCCTGATGCTGGGAAAAACTGAACATGGCAAGAGACATGGATGACAGAAGATGGGATAGTTGGATTGCATCACCAACTCAATAGACACGAGTTTGGGTAAACTCTGGGAGTTGGTGATGGACAGGGAGGACTTGCATGCTGCAGTCCTTTGGGTCACAAAGAATTGGACACAACTGAGTGACTGAACTGAACTGACTTTAGCTTTCCTAGCTAATGTTGTTTTTGTTGTTTAATTGCTAAGTCATGTCCAACTGTTTTGTGACCCCAAGGACTATAGCCTGCCAGGCTCCTCTGTCCATGGGATTCTCCAGGCAAGAATACTGAAGTAGGTTGCCATTTTCTTCTTCAGGGAATCTTCCCAACCCAGGAATCAAGTCCGAATCTCCTGCATTGGCAGTCAAACTCTTTACCTCTGAGCCACCAGGAAAACCCATCCTTAGCCAAGATCTTCCTTTTAATTTTCTGCCAATTTTGTAGGATTTATTTTGATTGCAATTTAAAGCATTGTAACTAACAGTGTAATTCTAGTGAAGCTTTGCTTATTTGAATTCTTATTTGGGCCTTACTTTCTTCTGCTACAAGTTATGCTTTTCTTAGAGGGAAAACAAGTACAATTCCATTCACAATAATGTGAGAATTGGGATCATCAATCAATCCAAATATCAGTTCTCTCCATGGATGATAATATAATGAAGACTTATTTAATGGGTGTATAACAAGTATCACTGGAAAATGTTTGCCCACCATGTCACTGACACCTCCTGTCCACCTGGCCTAGCTTCTTTCCATGCCCAGCCAGACCGCAAACCTTGAGCGCAGGCTGGACATGTTTGTTCATTGCATACAATCTGTATATCACCTGATACCTGGGGCCTTACCATAGTTTTAAAAGAATTAATGCCTTCTTCAAAGATTCTTGTTTCCAAAAATACTAGAAATTTTAAATGTAAAACTGTCAGACTCAGGACCTGAAAGTTTTGAATTAGTCCTCCAAGCAAGACTCAGTGTCTCCCCAAATTTGTTGTATGGAATCTGTTCCAGTTTTAAGTAATTTTCTTAGAAAATGGTATTGTTAATGTACTCTAGAAGTCATTTACTTAGCCTTGACTCTGTAACATGTTTCTATATATCTTTATATAGCTATAATATAATAATGTGAAACAACACATTATCCTCCCATGCTGGGTAAATGGCTGAAAAGAAAACCATGCAATCAGTCTACCTAGAAATTTTATCCATCAGTTCTTTTCAGAAAGGAAATGGCAAAACACACACCATGAATCTGTTTACAGAAACCTCTTACTGAAGTGCAGCTTTCAAAATCACAATATTTACACTGTGGGAAAACTATTTCATGGTGTTAGTGTACAACTTAGTTTAATTCTGTATTCAACTCCTCCTGTCTTTAGGAAATATATATGATCTCCTATAGCAATGAAACAAAGAATAAATATAGATATGTTTTCTTTCATGATACACCTTTCAAGAAATCTACTTTAAACAAAAAAAGACACAATGATGAAAATCAATTGGATAGAAAAAGATACACTAATCAAAAGAGTATAAGAGTAACTGTGTTAATTTCAGAGAGAGGATATTTCAAAACAAAGAATGTTATGAGAAATCAAGAGAAAGGGGCTTTACATAGTGATACAGGATTTAATTCTCCAAGAAGACATAACAATCCTTAACATGTACGCATTCTAAACTTTGTTGTATAGTCATTAAGTCATGTCCTTTGTGACTCCATGGATTGTAGCCCTCCAGGCTCCTCTGTCCATGGGACTTCCTAGGCAAGAATACTGGATTGGGTTGCCATTTCCCTCTCCAGGGGATCGTCCTGACCCAGAGATTGAACTTGCATCTCTTGCATTGGCAGGCAGATTCTTTTCCACTGAGCCACCATGGAAGCCCTATGCATCTAAATGCTGAAAGGGAACCCTCTTACACTGTTGGTCGGAATGCAAACTAGTACAGCCACTATGGAGAACAGTGTGGAGATTCCTTAAAAAACTGGAAATAGAACTGCCTTATGATCCAGCAATCCCACTGCTGGGCATACACACTGAGGAAACCAGAAGGGAAAGAGACACGTGTACCCCAATGTTCATCGCAGCACTGTTTATAATAGCCAGGACATGGAAGCAACCTAGATGTCCATCAGCAGATGAATGGATAAGAAAGTAGTGGTACATATACACAATGGAGTATTACTCAGCCATTAAAAAGAATACATTTGAATCAGTTCTAATGAGGTGGATGAAACTGGAGCCTATTATACAGAGTGAAGTAAGCCAGAAGGAAAAACACCAATACAGTATACTAAGGCATATATGTGGAATTTAGAAAGATGGTAACAATAACCCTGTGTATGAGACAGGAAAAGTGACGATGATGTATGGAACAGTCTTATGGACTCTGTGGGAGAGGGAGAGGGTGGGAAGATTTGGGAAAATGGCACTGAAACATGTAAAATATCATGTATGAAACGAGATGCCAGTCCAGGTTCAATGCACGATACTGGATGCTTGGGGCTAGTGCACTGGGACGACCCAGAGGGATGGTATGGGGAGGGAGGAGGGAGGAGGGTTCAGGATGGGGAGCACATGTATACCTGTGATGGATTCATTTTGATATTTGGCAAAACTAATACAATTATGTAAAGTTTAAAAATAAAATAAAATTTTAAAAAAATTAAAAAAAAAAATAAATGCTGAATGTCAAAACAGGTGCAAAAGCTGAAAAAACTGCATGGAGAAATATATCAATACACTATCACAGTCAAAGACTTTAAATTCCTTCTATCTAAAATGGATAAATCCAAAAAGCAGAAAAACAGTAAGTATGTAGCTGAGCTCAATAACACAATCAAGCAACTGGATATAATTGACATCTATAGAGCACTTTAAGAAACAATAGCAAAATATACATTCTTCTCGAGTTCACATGGAACATTCACCAAGACATTCACCGTTCACATTCTGGACGATAAAACAAACCTGAACAAATTTAAAAGAACAGGAATCAGGACTTCCTTGGTGTCCAGTGGTTAGGAATCTGCCTGTAAATGCAGAGGACATGGGTTCGATCCCTGGTTCAAGAAGATCCCACAAGCTGTGGAGCAACTAAGCCCATGCACCACAATATTGAACCAGCACTCTAGAGATCGTGAGCCTCAACTACTGAACTCACTCAATGCAGCTACTGAAGCTCACAAGCCTAGAACCCATCCTCAGCAACAAGAGAGGCACCACAATAAGAAGGCCATGCCCCACAAGAAAGAGTCGCCCCCATTTGCTGCAACTAGGGTTAGCCCATGTGCAATAATGAAGACACAGCACAGTTAAAAATAAAATCTTAAATAAATAAAAGAATAAAAATCATACAGCGTCTGCTCTCAGTCTGTGATGGACTTATATGAGAAATCAAAAACAGGACAATAACTACAAAATCCCCAAGTACTTAAAGATTAAATAATACCCTTCTAAATAATATATGCCAAAAAAGTAATATCAAGAGAAATTTTAAAATATTTGAACTAAATGAAAATGAAAACACAAATTTTCAAAGCTTGTGGGATGCAGTAAAAGCAGTGCTTAGATTAAAACATTTAATAGTATTTGGATGTATATTTAAGAAAAAAGAAGCATCTGAAATCAATCATTTAAGCTGTTATTTTAGATGACTAGAAAAATTAAAACTAAGATGTATAAAATGAAATAATAAAAATTAGAAGGAAACTCAATAAAATTTTAAAACAGAAAGTTAAAAGAGAAAATAATAAAACCAAAAGCTAATTCTTTTAAAAGATTGATAAAATCAATGTCTCTAATATAGCTAAGAAAAAGACAAAAATTACTATAATCAGAAATGAAAGGGGAGTATCACTGCAAATTTTATAGATATTAAAGTACAATCAAAGAATACTATACACAATTCTATGCCCCAAAATTTGATAACACAGATGAAATGGACAAATTCCTTGAAAGACACAATCTGTCAAAACACACAAAAAAGAAATACACAACTGAATTGACCTATATGTATTAAGGAAATTGAATCAATAATTAAAAATCTTTGAAATAGAAAGCACCAGGTCCAAATGGGTTCACTAGTGAATTCTATTAAACATTTAAGGGAGAAATCATACCAATTCGCTATAACCTCTGTCAGAAGATAGAAGTATAGGGAATACTTCCTAACTAATTCTATTGACCAGCATTTCCTGATACAAAAATTGGACAAAGACATTATAAGAAAACTACAGACCAAGCTGTACTTTAATAAAATAATGTGGAATAAAAACAGGAGATGAGCATAAAGTCAGTTGATAATTCTCTCTGGTGCAGAACAAGGTAATCATCTGTTATTATTTAGAAACTCAGAAATCATATATCCTGCAACTGGACTTGATTCAATCTTCCAAAATACTAATTACGCAAATACATGTCACCACCATTCTTAGATAAAGGGCAAAAGGTAGTGAAGCATGAAAATGAAGTCTTTACCTTCACTGGCCTCATATTCTATTAGAGAGGGATAACCAGTAATCACACACATGATTATTTAACTTGACTTGAGCTAATAACTATGAAGGAAGCAAAACTATTTAATGGAGTAGGAAATTTAAGGAATATAACTTATACAGGATGGATGGTGCAGACTTTCTCATAATTTGATATTTAAGCAAAGTCCTGATGAAATAAAGGCAAAGCCATAAAAATATTTAAAGAATATGAATTTTAGAAAAAAACAAGTATTAAGTCCAAAATCAGAGACATGTGACCGCTTGGTGACTATAGAACAACAAAGATGTTAATGACTGTGCAGGAAATGTGTCTAGCATTTATAGGACGTTTTGTGTCATTTTAAGGACCTTACTTCTTACTCTAAGCAAGATGGAGACTCTTTCAAGGCTTTGAAAAGAAAGTTGATCAAGCTTCGGAGTGGACAAAAGGACCAAATTGGAAGCTGAAAGACAAGCCATTGAGCTATTTCAATGAGCTTAGTTAGAAAAGATGATGTTTTGATCATTATGGTAGTCAAAGTGGTAGTGTGAAGTAGTTTGAGTCCAGATATATTTTGTAGGTAATTCTGAGTGATTAAATGATTAGTGTCATAAAAAGAGAGAAGTCAAGGATGACTTCAAGATTTTTTGACTAAGCAACTGTTAAATATATTTGTTATTTTCAGAGATGGGAAAACGTTAAGTGGAGAAGGATATTGAGTGGAAACCAGGAGTTCGGTGACAAATGGTAATTTTGAGGAGCCTATAGATATCCATCATTTATTTATTTATTTATTTTTTTTTGGATTCCTAAAAAACTTTATTTTTTGACACCAAAATCTGAATTTCATATAATTTCATATATTATGAACTATTATTCTTCTTTTGATTTATCCCTTGTATTTATTTTTTTAATTTAATTTTATTTTTAAACTTTACAATGTTGTATTAGTTTTGCCAAATATTGAAATGAATCTGCCACAGGTATACATGTGTTCCCCATTCTGAACCCTCCTCCCTCCTCCCTCCCCATACCATCCCTCTGGGTCGTCCCAGTGCCCCAGTCCCAAGCATCCAGTATCATACATCGAACCTGGACTGGCGACTCATTTCATACATGATATTATACATGTTTCAATGCCATTCTCCCAAATCTTCCCACCCTCTCCCTCTCCCACAGAGTCCATAAGACTGTTCTATACATCAGTGTCTCTTTTGCTGTCTCGTACACAGGGTTATTGTTACCATCTTTCTAAATTCCACATATATGCCTTAGTATACTGTATTGGTGTTTTTCTTTCTGGCTTACTTCACTCTGTATAATAGGCTCCAGTTTCATCCAACTCATTAGAACTGATTCAAATGTATTCTTTTTAATGGCTGAGTAATACTCCATTGTGTATATGTACCACAGCTTTCTTATCTATTCATCTGCTGATGGACATCTAGGTTGCTTCCATATCCTGGCTATTATAAACAGTGCTGCGATGAACATTGGGGTACACATGTCTCTTTCCCTTCTGGTTTCCTCAGTGTGTATGCCCAGTAGTGGGATTGCTGGATCATAAGGCAGTTCTATTTCCAGTTTTCTCAAGGAATCTCCACACTGTTCTCCATCATTTATTAAATTTTTAAATGCTTCAGTTCAGTTCAGTCACTCAGTCATGTCCGACTCTTTGCGACCCCATGAATCGCAGCACGCCAGGCCTTCCTGTCCATCACCAATTCCCGGAGTTCACTCAGACTCATGTCTGTCGAGTTAGTGATGCCATCCAGCCATCTCATCCTCTGTCGTCGTCCCCTTCTCCTCCTGCCCCCAGTCCCTCCCACCATCAGAGTCTTTTCCAATGAGTCAAGTCTTCAAATCAGGTGGCCAAAGTACTGGAGTTTCAGCTTGAGCCTCATTCCTTCCAAAGAAATCCCAGGGCTGATCTCCTTCAGAATGGACTGGTTGGATCTCCTTGCAGTCCAAGGGACTCTCAAGAGTCTTCTCCAACACCACACTTCAAAAGCATCAATTCTTCGACGCTCAGCCTTCTTCACAGTCCAACTCTCACATCCATACATGACCACAGGAAAAACCGTAGCCTTCACTAGACGGACCTTTGTTGTCAAAGTAATGTCTCTGCTTTTGAATATGCTATCTAGGTTGGTCATAACTTTCCTTCCAGGGAGTAAGCATCTTTTAATTTCATGGCTGCAGTCACCATCTTCAGTGATTTTGGAGCCCCCCCAAAAAAAGTCTGACACTGTTACCACTGTTTCCCCATCTATTTCCTCTGCCTTTTCTAAAACCAGCTTGAACATCAGGAAGTTCACGGTTCACATATTGCTGAAGCCTGGCTTGGAGAATTTTGAGCATGACTTTACTAATGTGTGAGATGAGTGCAATTGTGTGGTAGTTTGAACACTGTTTGGCAAAGCCTTTCTTTGGGATTGGAATGAAAACTGACCTTTTCCAGTCCTGTGGTCCCTGCTGAGTTTTCCAAATTTGCTGGCATATTGAGTGCAGCACTTTCACAGCATCATCTTTCAGGATTTGAAATAGCTCAACTGGAATACTTATAGCTTTCTAATCTTTTAAGTTGGATCATCATGTCTCAAGATTTCATCCTTCCTAATAACATTGAAATATTTTAAGAAAATGACTAGAGGTACTGGTGCTAAGACTTCAGGGACCAATTTTTTGTCCCCTTTTTTATTTGATATTTTCCTTGGTAGTTTTCTCCATTGTAAAGGAAAACTAAGAGAAAACAGAAATTATTATGGTTTAAGTATCTTGCTCTTAAATAGAAAAGGTGCAATCCTTCCTTCCTTCACAATTCAACATGAGGTGATAACAGGTATAATTACACAGAAATTAACACTTCAGTAGTTGCAAATGAGTGAACTTAAAGTGAATAGATTTAAACAAATAAATATTAATTTAAAAACCTTTCTCCCTTTGTTACTAAAACTATTTTTGTTATTTGGTTGCTTTGTTTGTAGTCAAGGTTGTTGTTCACCTAAGTCAAAGCAAAAATAAAAGAAACAATGAGTCAACAGTAAACAGGACCGAAGTCAGACTATCTGAGTTCTGGTCTCAGCCTGTAAGCTGCATATTCTTTTCATATGATTTAATGCCATTTCCGGGCCTTTTAAGTGTTAGGAAAATAGGATGGTTGCACTGTGTTCTTTCAATTTGATTTCAACTGGCAGTTCTGCTGTGCGCATCTTATTAACTAGAAAACTACTTAGCCATATAAATCTCAATAATGTCACTGGTATACACACCCACGTCCTTTACTGCACTGCTAAATGGATGGGAAGCAACATGATACATGAGTATCATATGTATGATTCACAAACTAAGGAAAGCTTAAAATAACTACTGTTGTATCCCAAATGGGCTTCCACACATTAAGTAAAGAGGCAAAAATAACACGTTGATGAGAGATGTCACATTTCTGAAGACCACTGGGAGATGGTGACAAACATCCAGTTATGCCTAAATCTCCTGCAAATTTGTTCTGTCAGAATAAAAAAGGCTTACTAACCTGTGACCATTAGAAAAATACAATCATATTTTTTAATGTCTTTGAAAGTTATAAAACCACACACACAAAAAAAAGTGGTGAAAAGAACTGGAAGAAAAAAGAGAAAAGTAATAAATTCTCCTAATTCAAGTTTCTCTCAACTTTCTTCTCTCTAGTGTGATTACAATTGATTAATCTCTTACTCTGTATTCTGCCCTCAGAAGTGTTGGTTTAAAGTACAGTGGAGGAATATAGTAAAGTTGAAGGATATAAAATCAACACACAGAAATCCCTTGCATTACTATACACTAATAATGAGAAAATAGAATTAAGGAAACAATTCCATCCACCACTGCAACAAAAAGAATAAAATACTTAGGAATATATCTACCTAAAGAAACAAAAGACCTATATATAGAAAACTATAAAACACTGGTGAAAGAAATCAAAGAAGACACTAATAGATGGAGAAATATACTGTGTTCATGGTTAGGAAGAATCAGTGTAGTGAAAATGAGTTTACTACCCAAAGCAATCTATAGATTCAATGCAATCTCTATCAAGCTACCAACGGTATTTTTCACAGAGCTAGAACAAATAATTTCACAATTTGTATGCAAATACAAAAAACCTTGCATAGACAAAGCAATCTTGAAAAAGAAGAATGGCTGGTGAACTGAGATGACCCAGAGGAATGGTACAGGGAGGGAGAAGGGAGGGGAGTTCAGGATGGGGAACACGTGTATACCTATGGCAGATCATGTTGATGTATGGCAAAACCAAAACAATATTGTAAAGTAATTAACCTCCAATTAAAATAAATAAATTTATTTAAAAAAATAAAAAGATGAATGGAACTGGTGGAATCAACCTGCCTGACTTCAGGCTCTACTACAAAGCCACAGTCATCAAGACAGTGTGGTACTGGCACAAAGACAGAAATATAGATCAATGGAACAAAATAGAAAGCCCAGAGATAAATCCATGCACATATGGACACCTTATCTTTGACAAAGGAGGCAAGAATGTACAATGGATTAAAGACAATCTCTTTAACAAGTGGTACTGGGAAAACTGGTCAACCACTTGTAAAAGAATGAAACTAGAACACTTTCTAACATCATACACAAAAATAAACTCAAAATGGATTAAAGATCTAAATGTAAGACCAGAAACTATAAAACTCCTAGAGGAGAACATAGGCAAAACACTTTCCAACATAAATCACAGCAGGATTCTCTATGACCTACCTCCCAGAATATTGGAAATAAAAGCAAAAATAAACAAATGGGTCCTAATTAAAATTAAAAGCTTCTGCACAACAAAGGAAACTATAAGCAAGGTGAAAAGACAGCCTTCAGAATGGGAGAAAATAATAGCAAATGAAGCAACTGACAAACTAATCTCAAAAATATACAAGCAACTTCTGCAGCTCAATTCCAGAAAAATAAACGACCTAATCATAAAATGGGCCAAAGAACTAAACAGACATTTCTCCAAAGAAGACATACAGATGTCTAACACACACATGAAAAGATGCTCAACATCACTCATTATCAGAGAAATGAAAATCAAAACCACAATGAGGTACCATTTCATGCCAGTCAGAATGGCTGTGATCCAAAAGTCTACAAGCAATAAATGCTGGAGAGGGTGTGGAGAAAAGGGAACCCTCTTACACTGTTGGTGGGAATGCAAACTAGTACAGGCACTATGGAGAACAGTGTGGAGATTCCTTAAAAAACTGGAAATAGAACTGCCATATGACCCAGTAATCCCACTGCTGAGCATACACACTTAGGAAGCCAGAATTGAAAGAGACACGTGTACCCCAATGTTCATCGCAGCACTGTTTATAATAGCCAGGACATGGAAGCAACCTAGATGTCCATCAGCAGATGAATGGATAAGAAAGTAGTGGTACATATACACAATGGAGTATTACTCAGCCATTAAAAAGAATACATTTCTGAATCAGTTCTAATGAGGTGGATGAAACTGGAGCCTATTATACAGAGTGAAGTAAGCCAGAAAGAAAAACACCAATATAGTATACTAACACATATACATGGAATTTAGAAAGATGGTAACAATAACCCTGTATATGAGACAGCAAAAGAGACACAGATGTATAGAACAGTCTTTTGGACTCAGTTCGAGAAGGTAAGGGTGGGATGATTTGGGAGAATGGCATTTAAACATGTATAATATCATATGTGAAACGAATCACCAGTCCAGGTTCGATGCATGATACAGGATGCTCAGGGCTGGTGCACTGGGATGACCCAGAGCGATGGTACAGAGAGGGAGGTGGGAGGGGGGCTCAGGATGGGGAACACGTGTACACCCGTGGAGGATTCATGTTGATGTATGGCAAAACCAATGCAATTTTGTAAAGTAATTAGCCTCCAATTAAAATAAATACATGTATATAAAATAAATAAATAAATAAATAAAGTACAGTGAAGAAGCAGTCCAAGACACAGCTCACATGACTGGGGCCATGGCCACATGAAAAAACAACTGTAGCATTTTGTGTGTG
The DNA here is from genome assembly GCF_055505025.1 of Bos grunniens. Classification (NCBI taxonomy): domain Eukaryota; kingdom Metazoa; phylum Chordata; class Mammalia; order Artiodactyla; family Bovidae; genus Bos; species Bos grunniens. The sequence continues at coordinate 108,665,175 of NC_141165.1, forward strand.
TGTTTATGCATTTTTACATACATTTACACATACATACATACACATATACATGATACTATGTGCTGTGTATATATATATCATTTTTCTTTAGTTTTCTATCTTCAAGAGTAATGTATCTTCCTTTTATCAAAGCAATACATCAATATGAAAGAAAAACATAATTAAAACTTCAACAAATTATGATATTAATGTTATTCAGTCACCCAGCCATGTCCAACTCTATGTGACCTCATGGACTGCAGCACACCAGGCTTCTCTGAGATTTATAATAAATAATAAAAATTATAGTAGGAAAGGAAAGCAGGGGTAGTTATGTAGATTAACAACCTTTAGTAAAATTATATATTAAAGTTAAAATATTTTAAAGAAGATAATTATAATTTAACTCTAGTATTGCAGAATCATAGACCTTCAATAAAATGTCCATGTATTTTAGAAATAACTGTGCCATTTTTCTAGAGAGAAAACAGTACAACATGTACTTTTTACAAAGTAGAATAAAAAGAAAAAGTCTTGAGGTTAAGCTGAACAAAGCTCCCCAAATCATGAATAATTGAAAGTAATAATTAAGTTGAACAGGCCACAAGGGTACGGGTTTTCAGTTACATGAACAATACTCAGATTGATTTAATTTAAAAAACCTTGGCTTTTTTTTTCTTCTAACTGGTATTTGTGAGCACAAAAAACTCATAATTCTAATAAAAGTTTTAAATTAAAAAAGAAAGAATTGCTAAAAGTGGTTTAGAAAACTTTGAAAATCACTTTTTGGTAGCATTATCTTTGAGCAAGGCACTATTTGACTAAATTTTGATGAGCAATGCACTATTTGATTAAATTTTGAAATACACTTTATTCCAATAGAAGTCATCACAACTGTGGCTCTACATTCAAACAGACAACACTCTGATAAGAATCATTTACTCTAGAATATGATTCAAGTACCTAAGCACTTCTAATCACAAATATCTACTTTTCTGCTCAGAAAATTTTGGTCAAGTAACTTAACAATAAACTTCTCCAGTTTACCAAATGCCTAGCCACTTTTGTTAAATATGTGATCGAGTTATAATATGCAACTCCCATCTTTCTGATTTTGTATTAATATATGTGAGAATTTGACCAGTGTTACTGTGGGATATATCCTCTTTGATAAGAAAACTTTTCACAATTCAAAATGATCCTTTCATGGTTTCCTACTTTAGCAATCTCAAAAATCATTGACTCCTTTTTTTTTTTCCTTTTCTACATTTACATGGTAGCAGCAAAGTCATCTATATTCTTGCTTCTTTTTTATGTTTATTTAAGGGAAGAACCATAATGAAAAATAATAAAATTATTCCCCATTTTTTAAAAATATAGATACATCTTTTTTTTTTTTTTTCCTTTTCTCCTCTTGGAGCAAAGAGAAAGGAAAACGATCAAAATCCTTTTTCAAAAATCACTTCTAGAAGATAAATGTAATCTTCAGACTCTGCAACACATAAAAAGCCTGTCAAAAATGTCTCATGTCTTTAAGAACCCACATATGAAGAAGTAAAACAAAGAACAGACAAACGAAAAAAGGGGGAGTAGTGATAAGGTTTAGAAAACACCAGCAAAAGAAGAGGAGGGGCAATTGAATGGATTCATTCTGAAGTGTAAAACATCATTTTTTTTGCAGCAGTATTTGCTAGAAATCAGCACAGGGTCAAGAGGGGTTATGCTGAGAAACACTATCTCTCAAAGTATTAGGAAAAAAAAGGATATACTGGGTTCTGAAATAGGAATTGTATATTGCATGCATGCATGCTAGAAAGCTTTTAAAAATAAAAGCTTTCAGTGTGGCAGATATCAGTCAGAGTTTCCATAAGAAATAAATTACTGCTCAAACGCAGTAAGCTTAACTGTCCATAAGCTCAATCAGTGCCTCAGCAAGGCATTGCTATAAGGTTCTAGCTAACCCATCTCCCATCCCTAGCCCCACACACAGCTACAGACCCACGTACACAGAAAGAACTCCTCTAATGAGTTATCTTTGTTCTGGAGCATCCTGATGGGCAGTCAAAGTCAAGCGTGCACTGGGATTTAAATGCTCCCAAAATGTTATGCTCCCCAAAACTTTTGTATTTCCAACTCCTTCTAAGTTTCTGCTCCCTATAAAAATCTACTGGTTAGAAGAAGGTACAAATTATTAAATGGTTAACAGTAAAAAGGGAAATATGCAATATTGATATAAAGGACTTGTTAAAAATTTATGAGAACTCAGCCCAACTGCTCATAGTTAAATGTCACCATAAAAAAATGCTGAATCAAGGAGCAGAGTAAAACAATGACTGAATATTTTGTCATGAATTTAAAAATGTATACATATATATATATATATATATACATATTTACATGCATATATACATATATTGGAGAAGGAAATGACAACCCACTACAGTGTTCTTACCTGGTAAATCCCATGGACAGAGGAGCCTGGTTGGCTATAGTCCATCAGGTTGCAAAGAGTCAAACACAACCGTGCACACATACACATACATATATACATATGTATATATGCACATACACACACATACATATAAACATAAATGTATAAAAGCACATAAGCCTTTATAGAGTAAAAACACAAATAAGAAATCCAGGAATTCACACAAGACAGACAAAAAATGGATGAAGTAAAACTTGAGTCATCTAAATTTGAGTGAGAAGAAAAACAACAAAAACATAGAAATAAATACAAATGACAAATAAGGAAAACTCAAGTACATACAGAGTCATTATAGACATCAGAATGAAATAGAACCTGAAAAAACAGTATTACCAAGAAAATTATAGAGAACAGGCAAAGACCTCCCAACACCCACAAGCAGTGGTCCCTGGAAAACATAAACATGGACAATGAAACCAATCTAATACTGGAAATATAATTAAGGCAAATACTATTTTTAAAAACACAAACTTGAATGTATATATAATGAGTACACTAAGAGGCAGGGAAAAATACTGATTGAAACTATTCAGGAATGAACCTCGGGTGAAAAAAATTTCATAAGGAAATCAGGGCAACATGACTGGGAATGAACACTGAATAATGAATGAAAGAACTGATTCTAAATACAACAGAGGGGATTGCATTGTATAATAAGATATGACCATCATAATTGTTCAACTAACATAAAAGGCAGTAAAGCAAAATATGGCCATAGGTAGGGTAAATTTTCTAATCGCATTGCAGTTCAATTGAGTTCAATTCAATCACTCAGTCATGTCTGATTCTTTGCGACCCCATGAACTGCAACATGCCAGGCTTCCCTGTCCATCATCAACTCCCGGAGTCGAGCCAAACTCATGTCCATCCAGTCTGTGATGCCATCCAACCATCTCATCCTCTGTTGTCCCCTTCTCCTCCTACCCTCAATCTTTCCCAGCATCACGGTCTTTCAAATGAGTCAGCTCTTCACATCAGGTGGCCAAAGAATTGGAGTTTCAGCTTCAACATGAGTCCTTCCAATGAACAACCAAGATTGACCTCCTTTAGGATGGACAGGTTGGATTTCCTTACAGTCCAAGGGACTCTCAAGAGTCTTCTCCAACACCACAGTTCAAAAGTGTCAATTCTTTGGCACTCAGCTTTCTTTATGGTCCAACCTTCACATCTATACATGACCACTGGAAAACCATAGCCATGACTAGACTAATCTTTGCTGACAAATTAATGTCTCTGCTTTTGAATATGTATCTAGGCTGGTAATAACTTTCCTTCCAAGGAGTAAGCGTCTTTTAATTTCATGGCTGCAGTCACCATCTGCAGCAATCTTGGAGCCAGAAAAATAAAGTCTGACACTGTTTCCACTGTTTCCCCATCTATTTTCCATGAAGTGATGGGGCAAGATGCCATGATCTTAGTTTTCTGAATGTTGAGTTTTAAACCAACTTTTTCACTCTCCTCTTTCAATTTCATCAAGAGGCTCTTTAGTTCCCTTCACTTTCTGCTATAAGGGTGGTATCATCTGCATATCTGAGGTTATTGATATTTCTCCCAGCAATCTTGATTACAGCTTGTGCTTCCTCCAGCCCAGCATTTCTCATGATGTACTCTGCATATAAGTTAAATAAGCAGGGTGACAATATACAGCCTTGACATACTCTTTTCCTATTTGGAACCAGTCTGTTGTTACATGTCCAGTTCTAACTGTTGCTTCCTGACCTGCATACAGGTTTCTCAAGAGGCAGGTCTGGTATTCCCATCTCTTTCAGAATTTTCCACAGTTTGTTGTGATCCACATAGTTAAAGGCTTTGGTATTGTCAATAAAGCAGAAATAGGTGTTTGTTTGTTTGTTTGTTTTCTGGAACTCTCTTGCTTTTTCAGTGATCCAAATGATGTTGGCCATTTGAGCTCTGGTTCCTCTGCCTTTTCGAAATCCAGTTTGAACATCTGGAAGTTCACAGTTCACGTACTCTTGGTATCTGGCATAGAGAATTTTGCACATTACTTTGCTAGCATGTGAGATGAGTGCAATTGTGCAGTAGTTTGAATATTCTTTGACGTTTCTTTTATTTGGGATTGGAATGAAAACTGACCTTTTCCAGTCCTGTGGCCACTGCTGAGTTTTCCATATTTGCTGGCATATTGAGTGCAGCACTTTCACAGCATCATCTTTTAGGATTGAAATAGCTTGACTGGAATTCCATCACCTCCACTAACGTTCTTCATAGTGATGCTTCCTGAGGCTCACTTGACTTCACATTCCAGAGTGTCTGTCTCTAGATGACTGATCACACCGTCATGGGTTATCTTGGTCTTGAAGATCTTTTTTTGTAAAATTCTTCTGTGTGTTCTTGCCACCTCTTCTTAATATCCTCTGTTTCTGTTAAATCCATACCATTTCTGTCCTTTATTGTGCCCATTTTTGCATGAAATATTCCCTTGGTATCCCTAATTTTCTTGAAGAAATCTCTAGTCTTTCCCATTCTATTGTTTCCTCTATTTCTTTGCATTGATCACTGAGATCAATTGCTTTCTTATCTTTCCTTGCTATTTCTTTGGAACCCTGCATTTAAATGGGTATATCTTTCCTTTTTTCCTTTGCCTTTAGCTTCTCTTATTTTCATAGCTGTTTGTAAGACATCTTCATACAGCCAAATTGCTTTTTTGCATTTCTTTTTCTTAGGGATGGCCTTGATCACTGCCTCCTGTACAATGACATGAACCTCTGTCCATAGATCTTCAGGCACTCTGTCTATCAGATCTAATCCCTTGAATCCATTTGTCACTTCCACTGTTTAATCATAAGGGATTTGATTTAGGTCATACCTGAATGGTCTAGTGGCTTCCCCTACCTTCTTCAATTTAAGTCTGAATTTGGGAATAAGGTGTTCATCATCTGAGCCACAATTAGCTCCTGATCTTGTTTTTGTTGACTGTATAAAGCTTCTCCATCTTTGGCTGCAAAGAATATAATCAATCTGATTTCGGTATTGACCATCTGGTGATGTCCATGGGTAGAGTCTTCTCTTGTGTTGTTGGAAGAGGGTGTTTGCTATAACCAGTGCGTTCTCTTGCCTAAACTTTGTTAGCCTTTGAGCTGCTTCTTTTTGTACTCCAAGGTCAAATTTGCCTGTTATTTCAGGTATCTCTTGACTTTCTACTTTTGCATTCCAACACCCTATAATGAAAAGGACATCTTTTTGGGGTGTTAGTTCTAGATGGTCTTATAGGTCTTCATAGAACCACTTCAGTATTCTTGCCTTGAGAACCCCACGAACAGTATGAAAAGGAAAGGTAAAGTAGGACCTACCATCTAAGGTTGGTTGCTTCAGCAGTGCCATCATCATTTCATCAACAAGCCAGGTGCTTCTTCACTTCTCTATCTTCATAGGTTAGAAGGCTATTTTCCCCATGCATAGAAGTCTGCCTACAGAATTAGTACTTCCTCTGTCATATCCAGTGGAGAAACAGAGTCTTTCTTCAATACAATGGAATGTATACCTACAAAGTAAATATTCAGTTAGATCTGAATAATAAAAATTTTGGCAAAACTTACACTTATGTATTTACATATATGGATTGCAATGGCAATTTCATGTTTGAGTGATCAAACAAGTATATGCTGATGACTTCCTTAATAGTTTTGAGAGAAGCAAATGAAGAATTAACCAAAGAACTGTGAAAACTTGGAAGAATAGGTTTGTCTAAATAAAATAAGTATAATACAGGAAAAAAAATCTGGTTGGAATCTTCAGTAGTTTGAAGAAATATTCCAAGAGCTAAAACGCTTGAAGAATTTGATTTCAGTATATCCATCCATGGAATTATAAAGCAATGGCACCCCACTCCAGTACTCTTGCTTGGAAAATCCCATGGACAGAGGAGCCTGGTAGGCTGCAGTCTATGGGGTCGTGAAGAGTCAGACACGATTGAGCGACTTCACTTTCACCTTTTACTTTCATGCATTGGAAAAGGAAATGGCAACCCGCTCCAGTGTTCTTGCCTGGAAAATCCCAGGGACAGTGGAGCCTGATGGGCTGCCGTCTTGGGGTCGCACATAGTCGGACACAACTGAAGCAACTTAGCAGTAGCATGTCTGTACTTGGGGCTTCCCAGGTGGCACTATTGGTAAAGAACCTACCTGCCAGTGCAGGAGAGATAAGAGACGTGAGTTCAATTCCTGGATCTAGAAGATCCCGTGGAGGAGGGGATGGCAACCCACTCCAGTATTCTTGTCTAGAGAATCCCATGGACAGAGGAGACTGGCAGGTTACAGCCCATAAGATTGCAGAGCCAAACACAACTGAAGCAATTTAACACACACATATGCCTGTATTCATTGTACCCCTTTTTCTTTTTTTATTTACATAAAGTTTTTTTTGTTTGTTTTAATATAAATTTATTTAAATTGGAGGCTAATTTCTTTTTACCTACATGCTTCTCTGTAGGACTATATAAACAAAGCAATGGACTTTGTATGTTTTAAATGCATTTGAAGAGGTTTTAAAAGGATACTTGGGTTTCATTCTATTTACTTCTTATCTGTTAGCTATACTAGGGATTGAACCCATGTCCCCTTCCTAGTTTAGACTTCCATTTACAAATATACTTCGATTGCCAAGTATCACTGAACATTTGAAGAAAATCAACAGAAAGACAATTCAAGATGAAAATGTAGTAGAGCTCCAAAAAATGAAATGGGGATGAAGGAAGACCGTTTAAAAAATTGTATCACTAGAATATGAAAAAATGCCATTCAAAATATAAGCCTGCTAAAATATGATATGAATGAGATACTATGTAATATAATTTTAGCAATAAAGTGTAAAACTGCTAAAATTTAAAGAAAAGATTGAAAAATGAAGGCAAGGGATTAAATGATTAAGATATTTGATCCTTACAATGATAGGGTGAAAACCTATCTATTATCTCCGACAAAGAAGATAAAATATTCAGAAATCAGTGAAGGGTGTTCAAATTTATAGCAACTATAAATTGTGCATAAGAAATGTATTCACTTTGATACATGGAACATTCTCTTTAACATAGTCGTTTAATGATCTCCTTTTTATACTCATACACATTGCTTGTTTGTGACCTAAACATATTTAATGACATTATTTCAGATTTTCACAATTAAATTATAGTTAAAGAGTAGGTGGTTTGCTTATACAACTAATTATATGTATATATATATATGTGCATAATATCTTGACTGTGAGAGCATTCCAGTTTAATGGACAGCAGATGAAATTTGGGAGCAAAGAAAACTGGATGAAGAAAGTCAAGAGTGATGTTTGTCATTTGTTGGATAATCAAGGTTTAGTATAATGTGTTTGTTTTATTTTATTTTTCAATATAAATTTATTTTAATTGGAATCTAATTACTTTACAATATTGTATTGGTAGATTTAACATATATTTTAAAATTATAAACACAAAATCTGAAAACTAGGTTCATTTGAAAATATTGAAAGGAAGATGAAAAAGAAATTTGAGATGTTGGATCAGTTAAGTAAATTTTCAAACATCAAATAGGAGAGTTAATACATAATATATAAAAATAATATATGAAGGGAAGTATCCACTAGAAAATCCCAAACAAGAAGAGGTTAAACATTTTTTAATTTGTGGGTTATGATTTAGGGTCAGAGGTAAGGTGATTGGTTGGTGGTAAAATTGGCTGATTTTGCATTTTTTTTTTTTTTGCATTTACTTTATACATACTTTCCTCAAACACTGAAATTTTTGAAAACTGAAATCTCAAAAGTATAATAATTTTAAAATGAAAATAATCTGACTCATGACTTAAGAGTATCATCAAGGGGAAGGAGAGAGGGGGTAAGGATAATTTCCATTCCATATTTCTTGTTTTAATTAAAAAAGAAGGACATTATTAAGTAATCTATTCAGCACAGGAAGTATAATGTTCCATATCACTATATTAAAGATTGCTTTCCTGTCTCCTATTTTCTAATTGCTCTATTTCTACTGTTAGCTTCTTATATCAAAATATTCCTGTGTGCCTTCAGTTACTATCATACTTGGCATTTCATTTCTAGAACAAATAGCTCTTTAAGGAACACAGTGCACAAGAGAAAGACAATAATGTTGCAAGAGTAAGAGAAGCAGGAAATGTTCTATGTTTACATCCTACTGTGTACAATTTTTTTAGGAGGAAGTTAGTAAAAATTTTAGAAATAGTACTGCCCTGCTCCTGGACTCTTTATTTTTTCCTTTCAGTATAAATTCTACAGTCAAAAAGTGTGCCCTTTGGGAAAACTGTACATACATTTTCATCAAAAGTCATTATCTGGAAAATTGCCTTCAGTATTATTTGTTGTTCCAGGGTCATGCAAGTAAGTAGCTTACAGAGAATTGGTTTGGTGACTCAATTATGTTATTGTAGATGCTTCAGAGGTTTGAAACCAAAATTTATTATTTAAGTACTTGAAAAAGTAATAGTACTTTCAATCTAAATGATTATTATAAACAGACAAGAGGGAAGAACCAAAAATTCGAAAATCAAATTAAGATTACCATTTGACATCAAATATATTTAGTAAAATAAAATTTAACTTAAGAATAATATTTGATCCTTTTTGTATAGAAACTACTTGATTATGACCTATGCAACATAAACAAGGTTTGAGATTAGTCATGAGAATGTATTAAAATTCAGTCTATGTTGTTACTATGTAACTTTACATTTTTTACTTCTCTATCTCCTTTGATTTTCTCTCTAAAAATCAACACCTAACTCATGCACATGCATGATTTTAGAAAATAATTATATAAAGTGGTAAAGAGTTATTTTCTCTGTTAATAATTCCCAGGCCCACTCTAATTCCCCAGAAGAAATCACAATTAATATTTCCAAGATTAATTTCTTCTGATGGCTACTACCATTATAAGATGAAATAATGCTAATGCATCTATATCTCTGTTTATGGTTGTATCAACTGTAGAGTGAATACTAATAGTCCAGACTGAGAAAGCACAGAAGAAGATACACTTATATTGCCTCTTATATTTTCTCTCACCTACTCAACTCCTGACTTTGTTGTTGTATATTATACTTCTCTGAAAATTGTTTTCCTTATTATAAATCATTTTCTTTCCTTTATCTATCTCCTGATTTTCATTAGTTATATTTCTGCATTGTCATGATTTATAATATTCAATACTTGCAATAAGTTTTATTATTAGAGAGTAAAAGTGGCCTTCTGCTTAACTATATAACAGCATATGTAGTTTCCCAGTGCTATGCAAATCCTTTCTGTCTGCAGTGGAAATTCCTGTCTTCACTGAAGGCATCCCTCCTCAAGACTTTGCACTCTCTGCTCCTCTTCCTGGGAGCCTTCTCTTGAGCCATGGAGGCTTGTTCAGTGCAGAGAGAGGGCATCCCTGAAGTGCTAAGATTTGACATCCCCAGGGACAACCCTAGTCAATAAAAAGGTGGGATGTGGGGGATTAATTATCCAAGGAATTTATCCTCAAGGAAACAAGTCTGAAATGTGTTCTACACCATTCCTCCCCAGGGTCTCCATAGGGATGAAAATTCCAGTTGGTCAAAGTAGTGACCTTTTTATTAAGGCACCCTTGACTGTCTTTTTTCCTTTTACTGTCTCACTTTTTCAATTCTCTGGTTTTTTTCTTGGGTCACGTTCTATGTAAACTGCATTCAACAAGAATTTTGTATCAGGGTTTGTTTTCTAGAATCCTTAACTAAGGAAAGGTGTTTCTTTCTGGCTTCATTATTTGATAGAGGTAATTAAAAATAACTTTAGTGTCATTCCCTTCACATTTTATGTAAATTGCAAGGCAGCAGTGAGTATCATTGTTTTTTGAACCATATCTGGGCTGGGAGCTCAGCTTACTAACCTAGGGTTGCCCTGTTTTTCACAAGGACAACAGTTGTATCATTGTAACTCCTTCTTTTGAGTAATAGTAAGTTGTAAAATTGACAATATATTAGCATATGATTCTTTATTATAAATACTTGTGTGTTTTTTTCATACACTAAGAAGATAAAGTCTTTGAGGCCAGACATTGTACTGGGTTGTATTGCTACAAGCCTTAATATAGTTGCCTTAAAATAGATGGTGGTTACATTTGTTGACTGGAACAGAATTTACCAGTTGGGATTATCATTAGTCAATCATTAAAGAGTTTAACCCTCTAACTTTTATGTGTTCATCCTTGTTGACTTGCTATTTTTTTTCTTCATGGTTGGCAATACTCCCCTCAGATTCAAAGACTTCAATGTCTTTTTCCTATTAGAATGAGCTGAGAAACTTTAAAAATAGGCTAGTGTTTTGGCTCTGACTCTAGACTGATTAAAATAGAATTTCTGGAAGTATTTCCTAGATACATTTTTTTCAGAGCTCCACAGCTTGTGGTATACAGAGTTAGGAATCAATGATAGACTGTTAAGGTCCACCATCTCCCATCTCTGCCTCCACTACAATTTTTTTTTTCATTCTCTGCTTTCTAGTACATTCTTTTGCTACTCACATTTTATCCTCTTTGCTAGATACAGTAGGGATTGCCTTTATAAAGGGCCTTAAGTGTGTGCTCAGTGAACTAACTTGTGTATATTTATTATAGAATTTTAGACATTCCCCACAATGTAGAGATGTAGAGTATTGGGAAGGTGACTTACTCAAGATAAGACTGCTAATTATTGCTTCCAGGATTTTATTTTTTGCTTTCTTCCTCTTTTTTGTCTTAGGGATCTCTTCAATCCTGAGCTTTTCATTAATGGTGATAAGTTTTCATATTGCTTTTTGTATTTCACACCTATAAAAGAAATAATGGAAATAATTGATGATCTTCTTTTGCTTTGGTTTTAAATACATCATGGATATTTTAACACTGAAGTCTAGGACATTCCATGCTTGAACTGAATTATCTCAGGATTTACTGAAACATAGAAATAAAAATAAAGTAAGGTAAAGAGAGATATGACTTGTCCAAAGGCACTAGCTTGTAATTTGCAGAAATATAATTAAAACCAAGAATACATTCTTTATTTTTCTTATTAAATACTTCAAACACATGTACAATAATATATAGAAATATAAAATAGTAATATTCCTACTATGCATTTTTAAAAGCTAATATTTTTGTCCATATTTGACTCAATTTTAAATGAAATGCAACATTCCTTATGTCATTAAAACCCTGTTAGGAATCTCTCCTATATTCAATCCACATCCCTTTATTCCTCTGTCACTACTGGTACCGTATCTCTTAAATGTGGTATTTATTATTTCAAGATATACTACTTCTAAAATAATTTGGATTCTTTGCAATCATAATGATTTCCACATTCTGTGTCATTAAAGTTTGCCTCTTATTTTATTTGTATACCTACAACTCTAGTACTTTAACTTCATAGTAACTAGCACTATTGAAAAAATACTAATTTGTTTATTTTATTTTTGGCTGCATCAGTTCTTAGCTGTGGATTCTTTGTTGCAACACACAGGCTCCAGAGCATGTGGGATCTGCAGTCATATAGCTCTAGGGCTTTCTGGTTGCAACATAGGCTAAGTAGTTGCAGCCTGTGGGCTTAGTTCCACTGCAGCATGTAGGATCTTGGTTCCCCTACGAGAGATGAAACCCAAGTCCCCTGCCTCAGAAGTCAGATTCTTAACCACCAGACCACAGGGAAATCCCTAAACAGCTCTATTTTTGTTATTACATTTTGTTATTACATTTTTTTTTAATATCTTAGCCAAAAATGTATTTAATATTCAGTGTTTAAGTGTACACTGTAATTCTTTCAATATAAGCTAAATATTTAATAACTATTGTATTGCATCCTGACGAATTTTTTTGCTCTTATTTCCACCATTTTAGTGGCAGTAAAAGTTATTTCTTATATCAGTAATCTCATATATCTCTTCTGGCTTCATCTATAATTTTCCATTATCTATCAAAAGTGAAAGTCGTTCACTTTTGACTCACAATTTGTGACCCCGCGGACTGTATAGTCCATGAAATTCTCCAGGCTGGAATACTGAAGTGGGTAGCCTTTCCTTTCTCCAGGGTATCTTCCTGACCCAGGAATCAAACCCAGGTCTCCTACATTTCAGGAAGATTCTTTACCAGCTGAGCCATAAGGGAAGCCCAAGAATACTGGAGTATCCCTTCTCCAGTGGATCTTCCTGACTGAGGAATCTATCAAACTGAATTTAAAAATCTAAAAATGGCCTTTATGATTGATGTGTGTATAAGCGCACTCAGGCCCTCAGGTTATGTCCTGCTCATTGCAACTCCATGAACTGTAGCTTGCCAGGCTCCTCTGTCCACGGAATTTTCCAGACAAGAACACTGGAGTGGGTTGTCATTTCCTCCTCCAGGGGATCTTTCCAATCCAGGGATTGAACCCATGTCTCTTGTGTCCCCTGCATTAACATGCAGATTCTTTAACGTTGCGTCACCTGGGAAGCCCATGATTGTCCGAGACTGCCATTTTATTTTCTTTTTTCACATCTTACAACAGCTCTAAATGCTTTTTATGTTATAGGCATGGGAACATTTTGGGCATACTGTTCATCCCACTCCCCAGGCTTCTGTTTATACCATTCTATCTGTCTGAATCATGCTCTCAACTTATTTCTGATTAGACATACTTCCATCCATTGTTGTGTTGTCTTAAGAAATGATAACGAATAATCCAACAATTTAGGAACTAAGAGTTTAGTATTTGAGAAGATATTTTCCTAAATTAAACTTTCAAAGTGTTGCAGTGAGCTCAGTTAGCTGGCTTTCAGTGATATACCAGCTAGAAGTGCTCAGGACCACTAGAAATGCTCAGGACCACTAGGAGTGCTCTGACCTCTGCTTTGACTAATTTGCTTGCATAATATCCCTGGATATTATTTTCCCCCCCCAAAGAATACAGAACTTGTATGAACTCACTAATTGAGCAGATATTGGTGATCTTTCATCAACTAAAAACTTCTCCTTTCAAAGCCACTACTATTACTCTACACATACTAAATGATCAAGTATTGAAGCATATATTTAGATCTCCAAGTATTTACCTAGGTTTCATGGTTCTTGATTTTTTTTTTTTTTAGTTACCTTCAATGTAAAAGAGAAGATAGATAGTTGAGAGATGAATATCAATTAAGGAAAGTGGACTGACAATCATAGCCTAAGTTACTTCTGCCACTGTCATGATTGTGTTTTATTTCTGCAGTGAAGAATCTGAAAAGTAAAGCATATATTTAGAACTATCAACAGGGAATATCACCTGTCATGCATTTCTGGATTTCTTTAACTGTTGAGTTCTTTTATTATGAAAATAGAAATGTTGCTTTAGTTGGTGATATATGGTTTACATATATTCTAAACAAATTAAAAAAAATAACTCTGTATTTATTTAATCCTGAAGCTTTTCTGTTAATGGTGACACTTACTTTGTAGAAATCAAAAACAAAGTTATAACTTAAAAATTGAAACTGAAATTATACCAGAGGAAACCTCTAATCCTGTCTTAGTGGTAGGATAATGTGTTGAGGTTAGGGAATAAATACATTCACAATAAAGCTTGTGTGATGAGTCTTGTCTGCAGAATGAAGATACATATACTGTGCTGCTAATTCTGTTAGAAATATTAACCCAATGCATTAGGGTCTCAGTTGCCAAGGAAAAAGTGCTGTGTCTTATTTATTAAGAGATAGGATTACAAATGTTAAAAACATATATTATGAACACTGAGTCAGTTGCCAGCATTGGGTTGGGTCACATTATTTTTTCTGTTCTCTATCAAATTAGCCAGGAGGCCACCTCCAGCACCAGGAGGCAAAGTGATATTGTATACACTTCAAAAAAGAGACACCAGAAACAAGGAAGGCTGGGTGTTGTTTGGCCAGGCATCATTCATGTAATTGGATCCGGGGGCAGACAACATTAATGCACTCAGTGACAGGAGGTGACAAAGCCCCATCTGTGCTGGCCTGCTGAGTTGATCATATCAAGGAAACTGCTGGTCAGTTTTCTGAGAGTGACTCAGAGCCAAAATTAGGTTGCTGAAATTTTCCATCCATCTAATATAAAGACAGGAAGAAATCTGCTGTTGTATGAAGGAAAATGAATATATTATGTTAAGAGGCTCTCAAATTACATATCATTTTCAATTGTTTTGTCAAAAATATGTTCTCTTTCTAAAATTTTTGAAATGTACTTATTTATTATTGGATAACTTTTTATTTTCATATTCTGATTCCATGTTTATTTTGTCTTTTCAGTGAGACAGGATAGCAAACATAGAGTGTATGCCCAAAACAGACTTATTGTAGCACCTATGTCCTTGTGAAATGTTTAACTTCTCTGTGCCACAGTGTCTTCATGTTTAAAAGGGGCTCATAGAATTCTTGCATTAAATGTTACATATTTGTATACTACTAAATGCTTCATACGGAGAAGGCAATGGCAACCCACTCAGTACTTTTGCCTGGAAAATCCGGTGGACGGAGGAGCCTGGTAGGCTGCAGTTCATAAGGTCGCTAGAGTCGGACACAACTGAGCGACTTCACTTTCACTTTTCACTTTCATGCAGTGGAGAAGGAAACGGCAACCCATTCCAGTGTTCTTGCCTGGAGACTCCCAGGGACGGGGAAGCCTGGTGGGCTGCCATCTATGGGGTCACACAGAGTCGGAAACGACTAAAGTGACTTAGCAGCAGCAGCAGCAGCAGCAGCAGCAGCAAATGCTTCATAGCATTTCAGACATAGACCCAGGATTAATTCACATAAATTCAAACATTGTTATTAGTTTAGTAATGTTTGGGAAAAAAATATAGCAGTCCTGATTTTGTCCCATCTAGCTTTATGTGATCTGTTGAAGAAGTTGGGTTAAAAAAAAAAAAAAAACAGGGGAGTATACTCATGATTTCCTTAAAGCAAATAAATGGATCCAGTAACATCTGAGCTCATCAGGAATATTGTTATTGGCTAAGAAACTGTGTTAATTCTTCAAACTCTCTTCTCTAATTTCTATTTGTCACCTAAATGTTACTTCCTTATAATTGTCTATGTTATTAATGCTGTCTTTCTCATCTTCCCTTGATACCTAGAACTTTTAAGTAAAAGATGCTTACTCCTTGGAAGGAAAGTTATGACCAACCTAGATAGCATATTGAAAAGCAGAGACATTACTTTGACAACAAAGGTCCATCTAGTCAAGGCTATGGTTTTTCCAGTGGTCATGTATGGATGTGAGAGTTGGACTGTGAAGAAAGCTGAGTGCCGAAGAATTGATGCTTTTGAACTGTGGTGTTGGAGAAGACTCTTGAGAGTCCCTTGGACTGCAAGGAGATCCAACCAGTCCATTCTAAAGGAGGTCAGCCCTGGGTGTTCTTTGGAAGGAATGATGCTAAAGATGAAACTCCAGTACTTTGGCCACCTGATTTGACGACTTGACTAATTGGAAAAAACTGATGCTGGGAGGGATTGGGGGCAGAAAGAGGGGGACAACAGAGGATGAGATGGCTGGATGGCATCACTGACTCAATGGACGTGAGTTTGAGTGAACTCCAGGAGTTGATGATGGACAGGGAGGCCTGGCGTGCTGCAATTCATGGGGTCGCAAAAAGTCGGACACGACTGAGCGACTGAACTGAACTGAAGTTAGATATATGATCGATGATGTAATAGGTTACAAGTTTACTGACTCTTTAAGAGTGTTTACATGTGTACATGTGTACATGCTCAGTCGCTTTAGTCATGTCAGACAGTTTGTGACCCTGTGAACTGTAGCCCATCAGGCTTACTCTGTCCATGGAATTCTCCAGGCAAGAATATTGGAGTGGGTTTCCATGCCCTCCTCCATTAAGAGTGTGTATAAACTATCAAATTAAAAGATACAATTGATAGGATAGAGTCATATGTCTTTTATAAGATGTCAAAATTCTTCAAGGTATAAGACATGTTCTACATCCACTGCATGCCCCTTCTGACCTACTACTGAGGACTGTACCCACTAGTTAAGTAGCTTTGTGTGAGTAGATTAGAAGCTGTTACTTTCCTTTCCTACAGGATATATAGCTGGCTAACTCTCATCAAGAGTTAAGGAAAAGGTATAAGGAGAGTTGTTTCTTTTCTCCTTTTTTAGTGATGCTTGCTGACTTTCAGAGATCTGACTTTCAGAGTGGATATTTATAGTTATGCCCTTTATCTCCTATTCAGTCCCTTTTATCATCTTATCATGTAATAGATACTTTGAGTTAGTTCAGTTCAGTCGTGTCTGACTCTTTGGAAGCCCATGGACTACAGCACGCAAGGCCTCCCTGTCCATCACCCACTCACAGAGTTTGCTCTAACTCATGTCCATTGAGTCGATGATGCCATCCAACCTCTCATCCTCTGTCGTCCCCTTCTCCTTCCACCTACAAACTTTCCCAGCATCAGAATCTTTTTAAATGAGTCAGTTCTTCATATCAGGTGGCCAAAGTATAGGAATTTCACATTTTATTTATTAATATTTTTCATATTTTAATTCATTTTCACTTTAGTCATTTCTCAGCACAACTTGATAAAGTTTTCTTGGTTAGAATATATGTTTTCCTACTAATTAATAAGAATGATTCAATAAATAGGAGCAAATACTTCTGGATCCTCTTCCTTCTGCTCACCAACTTTCTCCTGACAAATCTCCCATTAATATTATGCCAGTGTGGAGGCTTCTTCATGCTCAGGCTTCCCACTTCAAAGTTATATCCCATAGGTTATTTTATGTTGCCTAATGCACTATGCCCTGCACTTAGCAGATATTAAAATATCTTGCTGTTGCCATTCCCCAGAAATCATCTATGTAAATAGTATAGATTTTACTTACCAACTGGAACCTACAAAATGAAGCGTGTCTTACATCTAGTTACCATTTTAAATAAATGACATATTGGGAGAAAAAAATGCCATAGAAGAAAGGACTTATTGATCAGTTCATCTAATCACCTTATCAAATAAGCAAATTGAGGCTCAGGATTTTAAAAATAAAATTAAGGGTTTTTGTTTTACTCACAGAAAGAGTTTGAAAAAATACATAAATGAGTAGAAGAATGAATGAATACAAGTTATGTTACACTCTCATATTCCTTTAGGAGTTTTGCATTAGATCATCTCCCTCTTTTTTTTTTTTTTTTTATTGTTTTGTCTCAATCAGTACATTCCTCTTCTCCAAATGAGTTTCATTAGGAATAAATTATCCATGGAGCTCATATGTATATAGTAGTTAAATCTCTATTCAGTTAATTCATATGACTTCTTCCCAGACATTGAATGTCAAATTAGGTCAGTTGAATAATAATTGGATCTAATTAGCTTCCCTACAAGCTGTTAATTCCTTTACCTGGAGCCAAATAGAAGACTGGTTATAGTTTAACTGCCCGAGTGTATGTCTGTGTCAGCATGAGGAACAGCAACATTCTCTGCCATGGAAAAATGAAAATATAAAATTTGTTGTTTATTGTGGCCAGATAATTTTGAAATAACCAACCTAGGTTTGATTCCTTGGTATTAATAACAGAGATATATGTAACAGTTTTTGTGTTATGTTTCCCTTTTAAATGATAGTATATAAAAATGAAATTTAGAATATTTTATTAATGAGGATTAATTTCCCTAGACATGCTGGAGTTTTGCAGTATAAAAATCCAATATGGCTTATAAGTGATATAAATGAGAGCATAGTCTCTCAGACCACATTCAGTGTAAGAACTAATCTGTAAGGAACTAATCCCAGTTGCACTTGTCAGAAAAAAATATCTTTTTGACAAAACTTGCTATATTATTTTGCAAGAATGTATTAGCATCTTTCCCCAACTGGATTTGAAAAATAGTAAAGGTGATGAGTGTCTTGATGAATTGAAATAAAAGAAAGGCTCGCCAACCGTTCATATGTGATGTCTTCTACTGCTAGTTCCCTGCATATTTCTTCCAAATTTAAAATTTTGACCCAGTCTAGGTCAAATATATATTTCTTAAGAATCAGCTAGGGTGAAAATTCAGAGTTATGGTAATTGGGAACTGCCTATCACTATTCCCAGATGAGAGAGATTGTTCTAAAATAACTAGTCCAAGAGAGGTCCATCTTAGTTCCTCTGATTATATTTAATTGTGGTATGAAGGACAATATTGTAAAATGAAATGGAGTTGTGAATAACTGGGAGCCATTGCAAAACTAATGATTTCTGTGTTTTCCCTTTGCTCAAACCAAATCTGGATGGCCAGATATCTGTTTTCCCTCACCACTGAACCAAATCTAGATGGCCTTTTATTAAACTTTGATGATGTGGATTTACATTAAAAAGTGTTTCAGTCTTACCCTTGGTAATCTATATAATTGAACATAAGTTTCTGTTACTGATAACTCTATTAGTCATTTCTTTGATAATACCAAAGAGCAAGCAGTTCCCTTATCTTAGGAGCTTATAACAATATACATTTCACTCATGGGTTTTAAAGTTTCTTTGGGCTTCAGATCAGATCAGTTGCATAATCAGTGACATGGCAAAGGGTAGGAAGAAAGAAATTTATAATCTATCATAATAGAAAAAAATGACTAATTGCAAAGCAGATTCAGTGTATTTATCAGGCAATATAATTTTTAATGTAATGCTACTCAAGAGTGTAAAATGTTCAGATGAAAGACAATTATGGAAAATTGTTGAAACTTAGAGTGATTACCTATATCAAAGAATATAAAATTACCCTCTAGTAAAGTCAGCAAAATGTTGAATAATTGCAGTTTTTATTATTAGTCTTCATACAAATGTATTTACTCATTTGTGATCCTGAAAGACATCATTGTTTTGTATTAAGAGATATCATAAGACTCATTGTCTAAAAAAAAGAAATCCATTTTAAGAATTATTGAAAATTCATTATGAGGTGTTTGGAAAAATATATTTAGGTTATAATGCCATTAATAGGTTTTTTCTTTGAGTAATTTGTGTGACTGTTACTAACATTTTAGAGGCAAATAAATGTCTCTTATCTAGAAAATTTATGATTTCACAGTTCAGTTCAGTTCAGTCGCTCAGTCATTTCTGATTCTGTGACCCCATGAACCACAGCACGGCAGGCCTCCCTGTCCATTACCAACGTCCTGAGTCCGCCCAAACACGTGTCCATCGAGTTAGTGATGCCATCCAGCCATCCCATCCTCTGTTGTCCCCTTTTCCTCCTGCCCTCAATCTTTCCCAGCATCAGGGTCTTTTCAAATGAGTCAGCTTTTCTCATCAGGTGGCCAAAGTATTGGAGTTTCAGCTTCAATATCAGTCCTTCCAATGAACATCTAGGACTGATCTCCTTTAGGATGGACTGGCTGGATCTCCTCGCAGTTCAAGCGACTCTCAAGAGTCTTCTCCAACACCACAGTTCAAAAGCATCAATTCTTTGGTGCTCAGCTTTCTTTATAGTCCAACTCTCACATCCATACATGACCACTGGAAAAACCATAGCCTTGACTAGACGGACCTTGGTTGGCAAAGTAATGCCTCTGCTTTTTAATATGCTGTCTAGGTTGGTCGTAACTTTCCTGACAGGGAGTAAGCATCTTTTGATTTCATGGCTGCAATCACCATCTGCAGTAATTTTGGGGCCCAGAAAAATAAAGTCAGCCACGGTTTCCACAGTTTCCCCATCTGTTCACCATGAAGTGATGGGACCAGATGCCATGATCTTCGTTTTCTGAATGTTGAGCTTTAAGCTAACTTTTTCACTCTTCTCTTTCACTTTCATTAAGAGGCTCTTTAGTTCTTCTTCACTTTCTGCCATAAGGGTGGTGTCATCTGCATATCTAAGGTTATTGATATTTCAGCCAGAAATCTTGATTTCAGCTTGTGTTTCCTCCAGCCCAGCGTTTCTCATGATGTGCTCTGCATATAAGTTAAATAAGCAGGGTGACAATATACAGCCTTGACATACTCCTTGTCCTATTTGGAACCAGTCTGTTGTTCCATGTCCAGTTCTAACTGTTGCTTCCTGACTTGCATACAGGTTTCTCAAGAAGCAGGTCAGATGGTCTGGTATTCCCATCTCTTTCAGAATTTTCCACAGTTTATTGTGATCCACACAGTCAAAGGCTTTGGCATAGTCAATAAAGCAGAAATAGATATTTTTCTGAAACTCTCTTGCTTTTTTGATGATCCAACAGATGTTGGCAATTTTTCTCTGGTTCCTTTGCCTTTTCTAAAACTAGCTTGCACATCTGGAAGTTCACGGGTTACGTATTGCTGAAGCCTGGCTTTGAGAATTTTGAGCATTACTTTTCTAGCATGTGAGATGAGTGCAATTGTTTGGTAGTTTGAGCATTGTTTGGCATTGCCTTTCTTAGGGATTGGAGTGAAAACTGACCTTTTCCAGTCCTGTGGCCAGGAATTCCATCACCTCCACTAGCTTTGTTTGTAGTGATGCTTCCTAAGGCCCACTTGACTTCACATTCTAGAATGTCTGGCTCTAGGTGAGTGACCACACCATCATGATTTTCTGGGTTGAAGATCTTTTTTGTACAGTTCTAGTGAGGATTTTTGTCAGTGCACTGAAAAGTGGTAGGAAATAAAATGAGTCAACCAGCAGTGCCTCCTCAGGATGAGGTTAGATCCTGATTAGGGAAAAGAAAATCACAATTAATTTTTGGGAGATATTAGTAGATGTAATAAACTGAACAGTTAGTAGGCAGAGCCACTCAGAATAAGACTTTTTTTTTTTTTTTCTTTTTTTACTGTTATACTCAATCCTTCCATGTCTGAAGCTATGACCAGTCAGGAGATACTCTTAAAATAGTTCAAACCCAACCATCATTCTACATTGTATGACATGGACACCAACCCTTGGGTAGGATTCTGAGCAATTCAAAACTCTTCTCTAAGAAACTCATAAGGATCAAGTGTTCTGCATCAATGAGTAGGTTAAATGGCTCTACTCTAAAGGGAGATTAGGAGGTAAGACCCTTATATTTCTAATAGTTAGAAGGCATAACTATTAGACATTTTTTAAAATCTGTTGAATAACAGGCACAATTCAGAGATCTCAAAAGAGTTGTCATTTTCCTCAATTCATGTCAATTTCCAACAGGAAAAACTGACAGAGTGTTATTCATCACATAACTGGGTATGGCAATTCACTGCTATGAGCTTTCCTTTTAAATGCCTAAGCATCTGTCACCCAAGACATTTTTGGATTCAGGCAAAGAATCTTTTGTTTCCTTGTATTTGAATATATGGTATATCAGCTTTAGTCAAATAAGTATTGAATGGAGTCTTGACTCAGCACTTTCAATACATACACTAATTTGTATCATTATTTATCTTTTTATTTTTCATTTTTCACTTTGTACTAATTTTTAAACAAAGTAATAGGAGTGAAATGTTCTAACAGATGTCAATGTGACAAAACCCTGCATTTGTATACAAGTAAAAAGGACATATAAGCTGAACTCCTAATAGGTTCTACTGTCTTTCAGAAGACCACTGCTATAGTCATTTTTTCAGAGTCACCTTAGAGGTGACACTGAAGGGTGTGAAAGTGTCAACATGCTTTGTGGTTGAGGCCAAACTTCACTAGAACGAGTGAACAATTGTGTAACCTTTTGAACTTTCCTTAATCAGAGGAATAGGGTTCCAGATTGTTTTGATAAAACAAAGTTGTTTATATTTTTCTGTTGTTGTGAACTTTACTTAAAGAGACATTATAATATATTGTTAACTTTTGGATGCAGTGTTAGTACCAAGATTTTTAATCATATGAATTAATACATTTACTATTTTTATTGGACTTCCCTGGTGGCTCAGATGGTAAAGAATCTGCCTGTCATGCGGGAGACCTGGGTCTGATCCCTGGGTTGGGAAAATCCCCTGGAGAAGGAAATGGCAACCCACTACAGTATTCTTGCTTGGGAAATCCCATGGACAGAGGAGCCTGGTGGGCTATAGTCCATGGGGTTGCAAAGAGTTGGACAAAATTGAGTGGCTAACACTTTCACTTCATTTTTTTATTAATAAATACACAAAGTACTTTGGTGGTGAGAATCACCTTTCCTAATTGTTCACATAACCACTTTTCAATATATTGTGGGTGTTAGAGTATAAATCTAGGAGCCATATATCTCAGGTTCAGATCTAAGTTTTATTGGGTGTGAGGTATCAGGGGACTTTTATAACCTTTTTCTCAGTTTTCACATTGGTATATGGTATTGTGATAATAATGATAGTGACTGAATAGGTGTGGAGATTAAGTTAATGCACATTCTATCAAAAGGAAATAGTCTTTTTTTTTTTTTTTTTTAATCAAGAGTATTGATTTTTATGTTTGGGGTTAAAATATGGGGCTAAGGACAAAATTTGTACAAAGTTCAACTGAGAGTTTCTTAAAATATATTATCAAAGATTGTCCAGAGGATTCTGGGGAAATGGAGTAGGTACCATCAGTAATCTGTCTCTCTACCTGCCAATAATTGCACTGACAGAGTCTTTCTGATAGAACTATATTGTAACTGCTATAACTCTGGAGTCTGTTGAAGAAGGTTTTCAACTTTTTACCCCTTCTGCAACCAGACATTAAAGACCTGGACATTCAAAAATGAGTGTGTACTGATGTATGGAACAGTCTTATGGACTCTGTGGCAGAGGGAGAGGGTGGGAAGATTTGGGAGAATGGCACTGAAACATGTAAAATATCATGTGTGAAACGAGATGCCAGTCCAGGTTCAATGCATGATACTGGATTCTTGGGGCTAGTGCACTGGGACGACCCAGAGGGATGGTATGGGGAGGGAAGAGGGAGGAGGGTTCAGGATGGGGAGCACATGTATACCTGTGATGGATTCATTTTGATATTTGGCAAAGCTAATACAATTATGTAAAGTTTAAAAATAAAATAAAATTAAAAAAAAGTTTGAAAAATGAAACAAAACACACAAAAAAATGAGTGTGTATACAGTGAGTCCCCTACGTATGAACCTTCAAGTTGAGAACTTTCAAAGATGCAAACACGTATTCACTTGTCCAGTCATGTAAATTTGTTCATGTATCTGGCATACATTTTCTTGTGCGTGCAGCCTCTACAAGTGGCTGTGCTTTTGTGTACTCTACTGTATAGTACTGTTGCTGTGCAGTAAGAGGAGTTTGCTAATGAAGATTTGATGGAATTGGAGGGCCAGAGAAAGGATGAAGAGAGACAAGAGGAGGATTAAGATGAAGGACCAAAGAGATTCATGATGCAAGGAAATGGCAAGGGAATTTTCTTTATTCAAAGAGGTACTGTTAGTTATATATATATATTATGTTTCCTATTTTTCAACTTCATTACATCTCTTTATTTGTCTAATAGTTTTTTCAGGTTATATTATTGGGATTTCAGGTTAAATTTTTGAAAGTAGTTTTACACATGTTGTTCAGACATATGGCTGACTGTTAGTTTTTGAAGCCCAGGATCCCAACATAGAACAGTATACAAGGTTGCAGCAGCCATTTGAAATACTATCCATTGCTACTATGTCATCTGTAATGAGAAAAAAAGAGCTACTACTCAGACATCTTTGGATTTTTCTTTTTCTTTTTTTAGGAGAGGAAATAGAATTGAATCCAAAAGGAATCAGAATCTGTGCTGTCAACATCAGGTATGAGTGAAATGGTGGTTGTCTTCCATCTCCTATCGCTGATGATGCTTCACCCCTGCCATCACCCACCTCCTCTCCCTTCTCCAGTCAGTTACTTTTCTTCACTGTTCACCTGATTCCAGCCCCTATATTCCAGCTGTTGTACTGTGCTACTGCATTTTTCAAAGCACTGTA
Organism: Bos grunniens; assembly: GCF_055505025.1. Classification (NCBI taxonomy): domain Eukaryota; kingdom Metazoa; phylum Chordata; class Mammalia; order Artiodactyla; family Bovidae; genus Bos; species Bos grunniens. The sequence goes on from NC_141165.1 coordinate 108,689,456, forward strand.
CTGTACAATTTAAAATATTTTCTTTATTTTTTGTATTTGTTTCTTTTTTATGTTATAATTTGTGTGAAAAGTATTACAAGCCTATTAGAGTACAATACTATATAGTTGATTGTGTTAGCTGGGTACCTAGGCTAACTTTGCTGGATTTAAGAATAAATCGGACTTATGAACATGCTCCTGGAATGGAACTAGTTCATATGTAGAGGACTTACTATACAATGAGAATTTTAAAGTGTGCATGCCTGGGGAAAGGCTGAGAAGACCTTAAATTTATATACCTAAAGCTGATGCTTAGCACAGAGATGGCCTGGAATTAAAACAAAAACAAAAGCCAAAAAACAAACAAACAAACAACAACAAAAAGACAACAATCCTCCCATGCCTGCCCCCACCCCTTACCCCAGTCAAAATAAATAAATAAATAACCGCTGGAGGTTATAAGAAGGAAAATATGATTTTCAGAGTTGCCACATTATTAGATTTAAGGGTTCATTTTTCAACAGAAAAATCATAAGGCATACAAAGCAACAGGAAGGTATGGCCCATTCAAAGAGAAAAAAAAAAGTTAACAGAATTGTTCCTGAGGAAAAGCCTAACAGAAAATATAATAGATGGAGATTTTAAAACAAATGTTTTGAAAATACTCAAAGAACTAAGGAGATATAGGGAGAAAATTGAGAAGATGATGTGTGAACAAAATTGGAATATTAATAAAGAGATGGAAACCCTAAAAAGAGACTAAATTTTTTCTGCAGCTATAAAGGACAATGATGCTTAAAAATTTTACTAGATGTTTTAACAGACAGCTTTGAGCAGGTACAAGAAAGAATCAACAGACTTGAAGATAAGATAATGGGAAATCATCCTGTATGAGGAATCAGTTTAGTTCAGTCACTCAGTTGTGTCTGATTGTGAGCCCATGAACTGCAGCATGCCAGGACTCCCTGTCCATCATCGACTACCAGAGTCTACCTAAATCCATGTCCACTGAGTAGGTGATGCCATCCAATCATGTCATCCTCTGTAGTCTCCTTCTCCTCCTGCCCTCAATCTTTCCTAACATCAGGGTCTGTTCAAATGAGTCAGCTCTTTGCATCAGGTGGCCAAAGTATTGGAGTTTCAGCTTCAACATCAGTCCTTCCAATGAACATCCAGGACTGATCTCCTTTACAATGGACTGGCTGAATCTCCTTGCAGTCCAAGGGACTCTCAAGAGTCTTCTCCAACACCACAGTTCAAAAGCATCAATTCTTTGACACTTAGCTTTCTTTATAGTCCAAATGGAAGACAAAAAGATTGAAGAAATGACCAGAGCCTACATGACCTGTGGAATATCATCAGATGGATCAGCATATGTATCATGGGAACTCCAGATGGAGAAAAGAAAGAGTACTTGAAGATATAATGGCCAGAAGCTTCCAAAATTTGTATAAAGACATGAATATGAACACTGAAGCTCAGTGAACTACACATAATATGAACTCAAAGATATTTAATAAGATAATCAGCATACTGCTCATCAGAAACTTTGGGTATAAAAAACTGTGGGCTGTTATGTTCTGATTGCTAAAAGAAAAAGCTACAAAACAAGAATCCTTTAACTTGTGAAACTGTCTTTCAAGAGTTAGGGAGAAATTAAGATATTTCCCGATAAATGTAAGCTGAGGGAATCTGTAAGCATTAGGCTTGCCCTGTAAGAAATACTTAGTCCAGCAAGGTAGAATGAAAGGGTACTAGATGACACCACCCTTATGGCAGAAAATGAGGAAGAACTAAAGAGCCTCTTGATGAAAGTGAAAGAGGAGAGTGAAAAAGTTGGCTTAAAGCTCAACATTCAGAAAACGAAGATCATGGCATTCGGTCCCATCACTTCATGGCGAAGAGATGGGGAAACAATGGAAACAGTGTCAAACTTTATTTTTTGGGCTCCAAAATCACTGCAGATGGTGATTGCAGCCATGAAATTAAAAAAAAATGCTTACTCCTTGGAAGGAAGGTTATAAGCAACCTAGATAGCATATTCAAAAGCAGAGACATTACTTTGCCAACAAAGGCCTATCTAGTCAAGGCTATGGCTTTTCTAGTGGTCATGTATGGATGTGAAAGTTGGACTATAAAGAAAGCTGAGTGCCAAAGAATTGATGCTTTTGAACTGTGGTGTTGAGAGTCCCTTGGACTGCAAGGAGATCCAACCAATCCATCCGAAAGGAGATCAGTCCTGGGTGTTCATTGGAAGGACTGATGTTGAAGCTGAAATTCCAATACTTTGGCCACCTGATAAGAGCTGACTCATTTGAAAAGACCCTGATGCTGGGAAAGATTGAAGGCAGGAGGAGAAGGGGACAACAGAGGATGAGATGGTTGGATGGCATCACCAACTCGATGGACGTAGGTTTGGGTGGACTCCGGGGGTTGGTGATGGACATGGAGGCCTGGCGTGCTGTAGTTCATGGGGTCACAAAGAGTCAGACACGACTGCGCGACTGAACTGAACTGATATGGTAATTAAAAACTGTATGGATAAATACAGATCTCAATAAAGATAAATAATTGAACAATCATAAAAGATAATACTATTATAGCAGTGACTGATAAGTGTACTTTTTGGTTTCTCCACGAATCATAGAAACTGAAGACTAATATTGAAAATAATATAATTAAAGAACTAATTAGTGCTGGTGTTACCATAAATTTGATTCATAACTCCAAATCTGGGTCTCTTTTTTCAAAGTTTTTGAAATACAGTTGATTTACAAACTTCCAAAGGCTCAGTTATATATATATACACATATATATATATAGTTATACATATATAGTGTTGTATATATATATATATTATATATTATATACATATATATTATATATAATATATTATTTATTTAGACTGAGCCAGGTCTTAGTTGTGGCATGTGGGATCAAGTTCCCTGACCAAGAGTTGACCCCAGATCCCCTGCATTAAGAGCGCAGTCTTATCCACTGGGCCACCAGTGGATATATAGGGACGTCCATATATATATAATAGGATGAGATTGTTGGATGGCATCACTGACTTGATGGACATGAGTTTAAGTAAGCTCTGGGAATTTGTGATGTACAGGGAAGCCTGTCATGTTGCAGACCATGGGGTTGCGAAGAGTTGGACATGACTGACCAACTGAACTGACTGATACAATAATATATGTATTATTTATCTATATATAAATATATATTGGACACGACTGAGTGACTGAACTGAAATGAATTGATATATATATATATATATATCATATACATATATACATATACATATATGTGTGTGTGTGTATATATATTTCTAAAAATATTTTTCAAATTTTTAGCCTTATACATTATTAAAAGATACTCAGTATACTTCCCTATTCTATACAGTAGGTCCTTGTTGTTTACCTATTTTATATATCATAGTGTGTGTCTGTTAATTCCTCCCTTTAGAACCCATAATTTGCTTTTTCTATATCTGAAAGTCTATTGCCATATTATAAATACTTTTATTTGTATCATTTTGTAGATTCCACATATCAGTGATATCAATGATTATTTCTACTACTCTGTCTCAATCATTTAATCTCTAGACCTATCCACGTTGCTACAAATGACATTATTTCACTCATTTTTATGGTTGATTAATATTTCATTGTATGTATATTAGTCAGTTCACTCCCTCACTCGTATCCAACTTTTTGCGACCCCATGAATTGCAGCATGCCAGGCCTCCGTGTCCATCACCAACTCCCGGAGTTCACTCAAACTCATGTCCATCGAGTCGGTGATGCCATTCAGCCACCTCATCCTCTGTTGTCCCCTTCTCATCCTGCCCCAAAACCCTACCAGCATCAGAGTCTTTTCCAATGAGTCAACTCTTTGCATGAGGTGGTCAAAGTATTGGAGTTTCAGCTTCAGCATCAGTCCTTCCAATGAACACCCAGGAATGATCTCCTTTAGAATGGACTCCTTGCAGTCCAAGGGACTCTCAAGAGTCTTCTCCAACACCACAGTTCAAAAGCATCAATTCTTCACTGCTTAGCTTTCTTCACAGTCCAACTCTCACATCCATATATGACCACTGGAAAAACCACAGCCTTGACTAGATGGATGTTAGTTGGCAAAGTAATATCACTGCTTTTTAATATGCTATCTATGTTGGTCATAACTTTCCTTCCAAGGAGTAAGCATCTTTTAATTTCATGGCTGCAATCACCATCTGCAGTGATTTGGAAGCCCAAAAAAATAAAGTCTGACATTGTTTCCACTGTTTCCCCATCTATTTCCCAAGAAGTGATGGGACCAGATGCCATGATCTTCATTTTCTGAATGTTGAGCTTTAAGCCAACTTTTTCACACTCCTCTTTCACTTTCATCAAGAGGCTTTTCAGTTCCTCTTCACTTTCTACTATAAAGGTGGTGTCATCTGCATATCTGAGGTTATTGATATTTCTCCCAGCAATCTTGATTCCAGCTTATACTTCTTCCAGCCCGGCGTTTCTCATGATGTACTCTGCATATAAGTTAAATAAGCAGGGTGAAAATATACAGCCTTGACGTATTCCTTTTCCTATTTGGGACCAGTCTGTTGTTCCATGTCCAGTTCTAGCTGTTGCTTCCTGACTTGCATACAGGTTTCTCAAGAGGCAGGTCAGGTGGTCTGGTATTCCCATCTATATCAGAATTTTCTACAGTTTATTGTGATCCACACAGTCAAAGGCTTTGGCATAGTCAATGAAGCAGAAATAGGTGTTTTTCTGGAACTCTCTTGCTTTTTCCATGATCCAGTGGATGTTGGAAATTTGATCTCTGGTTCCTCTGCCTTTTCTAAAACCAGTTTGAACATCTGGAAGTTCATGGTTCACCTATTGCTGAAGCCTGGCTTGGAGAATTTTGAGCATTACTTTACTAGCATGTGAAATGAGTGCAATTGTGCAGTAGTTTGAGCATTCTTTGTCATTGCCTTTCTTTGGGATTGGAATGAAAATTGACCTTTTCCAGTCCTCTGGCCACTGCTGAGTTTTCCAAATTTGCTGGCATATTGAGTGCAGCACTTTCACAGCATCATCTTTCAGGATTTGAAATAGCTCAACTGGAATGCCATCACCTCCACTAGCTTTGTTCGTAGTGATGCTTTCTAAGGTCCACTTGATTTCACATTCCAGGATATCTGGCTCTAGGTGAGTGATCACACCATCATGATTATCTTTGCCATGAAGATCTTTTTTGTACAGTTCTTCTTTGTATTCTTGCCACCTCTTCTTAATATCTTCTGCTTCTGTTAGGTCCATAACATTTCTGTCCTTTATCAAACCCATCTTTGCATGAAATGTTCCCTTGGTATCTCTAATTTTCTTGAAGAGATCTCTAGTCTTTCCCATTCTGTTGTTTTCCTCTCTTTCTTTGCATTGATCATTGAGGAAGGCTTTTTTTTTTTTTTAATCTCTCCTTGCTATTCTTTGGAACTCTGCATTCAGATGCTTATATCTTTCCTTTTCTCCTTTCCTTTTCACTTCTCTTCTATTCACAGCTATTTGTAAGGCCTCCCCAGCCAGCCATTTTGCTTTTTTGCATTTCTTTTCCATGGGGATGGTCTTGATCCCTGTCTCCTGTATAATGTCATGAACCTCTGTCCATAGTTCATCAGGCACTCTGTCTATCAGATCTAGGCCCTTAAATCTATTTCTCACTTCCACTGTATAATCATAAGGGATTTGACTTAGGTCTTACCTGAATGGTCTAGTGATTTTCCCCAAATTGAAACTTTCTTCAATTTAAGTCTGATTTGGCAATAAATAGTTCATGATATGAGCCACAGTCAGCTCCTGGTCTTGCTTTTGCTGACTGCATAAAGCTTCCCCATCTTTGGCTGCAAAGAATATAATCAATCTGATTTTGGTGTTGACCATCTGGTGATGTCCATGTGTAGAGTCTTCTCTTGTGTTGTTGAAAGAGGGTGTTTGCAATGACCAGTCTGTTCTCTTGGCAAAACTCAGCCTTTGCCCTGCTTCATTCCATATTCCAAGGCCAAAGTTGCCTGTTATCACAGGTGTGTCTTGACTTTCTACTTTTGCATTCCAGTCCCCTATAATGAAAAGGTCATCTTTTTTGGATATTAGTTCTAAAAGGTCTTGTAGGTCTTCATAAACTGTTCAGCTTCAGCTTCTTCAGCATTACTGGTTGGGGCATAGGATTGAATTACCATGATGTTGAATGATTTGCTTTGGAAATGAACAGAGATCATTCTGTCATTTTTGATCGGAATTCATTCTGTCAACTCTTTTGTTGAGTATGATGGCTACTCCATTTTTTCTAAGAGATTCCTGCCCGCAGTAGTAGATATAATGGTCATCTGAGTTAAATTCACCCATTCCAGTCCATTTTAGTTCACTGATTCCTAGAATGTCAACGTTCACTCTTACCATCTTCTGTTTGACAACTTCCAATTTACCTTGATTCATGAACCTAACATTCCAGGTTCCTATGAAATATCGCTCTTTACAGCATCGGACTTTGCTTCTATCACTAGTCACATCCAAAACTGGGTATTGTTTTGCTTTGGCTCCACCCCTTCATTCTTTCTGGAGTTATTTCTCCACTGATCTCCAGTAGCATATTGGGCACCTACCCACCTGTGGAGTTCCTCTTTCAGTGTCCTATCATTTTGCCTTTTCATACTGTTCATGGGGTTTATACCACATCTTATTTATCCAATCATCTGCCAGTGGACATTTAGGTTACTTGGTTATTGCAAATAGTGTTGCACTGAACATCGGGGTATATGTATCTTTTTAAATTAGAGTTTCCATGTTTTCCAGATATATTTCCAGGACTGGGATTGCTGGATCATATGGTAACTCTATTTTTAGTTTTTCAAGAAACCTGCATATTGTTCTCCATGGTGCTACACCAATTTGCATTCCTACCGACTGTAGATGGCTTCCCGGGTGGTGCTAGTGTTAAAGAATCTGCCTACCAATGCAGGAGATATAAGAGATGTGGGTTTGATCTCTGGGTTGAAAAGGAGGATATGGCAGCCCACTCCAGTATTGTTGCCTAGAGAATCCCAAGGTAAGAGAATCCTGGCTGGGTATAGTTGATAAGGTCATGAAGCGTCAAACACGATTGAAGTGAATTAGCATGTAAACAAGTGTGGAGAAGGGTTCTGTTTCCTATACCTTCTCTAACATTTATTGTTTGTAGATTTTTTTATGATGATAAAAGTCTTGTTTTTCTTCTTAAAAATTTAATGACTCAGTTCAGTTCAGTTCAATCGCCCAGTCGTGTCCAACTCTTTGTGATCCCATACACTGCATCATGCCAGGCTTCCCTGTCCATCACCAACACCCAGAGCTTACTCAGACTCATGTCCATTGAGTTGGTTATGCCATCCAATCATCTCATCCTTTGTTGTACCCTTTTCCTCCCTCCTTCAATCTTTCCCAGCATCAGGGTCATTTCCAATGAGTCAGTACTTCGCATCAGGTGGCTGAAGTAATGAAGTATCAGGTTCAGCATCAGTCTTCCCAATGAATATTCAACACTGATTTCCTTTAGGATGGACTGGTTGCATTCTTTGCAGTCCAAAGGACTCTCAAGAGTCACTCTCTCCAACACCACAGCTGTCCAAAAGCATTAATTCTTTGGGGCTCTTTTTATAGTCCAACTCTCACATCCATACATGACTACTGGAAAATCCATAACTTTGACTAGAGGGATGTTTGTTGGAAAAGTAATGACTCTGCTTTTTAGTAAGCTGTCTAAGTTTGTCATAGCTTTTCTTCCAAGGAGCAAGTGTCTTATAATTTCATGGCTTCAGTCACCATCTGCAGTGACTTTGGAGCCACAAAAGATAAAGTCTGTCACTGTTTCCATTGTTTCCCCATCTATTTTCCATGAAGTGATGGGACTGGATGCCATGATCTTACTTTTCCTAATGTTGAGTTTTAAGCCAACTTTTTCACTCTCTTCATTCAATTTCATCAAGAGGCTCTTTAGTTCTTCTTCACTTTCTGCCATAAGTGTGATGTCATCTGTATATCTGAGGTTATTGATATTTCTCCCGGCAATCTTGATTCCAACTTGTGCTTCATCCAGCCTGGCATTTCACATGACGTACTCTGCGTATAGGTTAAATAAACAGAGTGATGATATACAGCCTTGATGTACTTCTTTCCCTATTTGGAACCAGTCTGTTGTCCCATGTCCAGTTCTGACTGTTGCTTCTCAACATGCATACAGATTTCTCAGAGGTAGGTAAGGTAGTCTGATATTCTCATCTCTTGAAGAATTTACCACAATTTGTTGTGCACCACACAGTAAATTGCTTTGGCATCATCAATAAAGCAAAAGTAGATGTTTTTCTGGAACTCTCTTGCTTTTTTGATGATCCAGCAGATGTTGGCAGTTTGATCTCTGGTTCTTCTGTCTTTTCTAAATCCAACTTGAACATCTGGAAGTTCACGGTTCATATACTCTTGAAGTCTGGTTTGGAGAATTTTGAGCATTACTTTGCTAGCATGTGAGATGAGTGCAATTGTGTGGTAATTTGAGCATTCTTTGGCATTGCCTTTCTTTGGGGTTGGAATGAAAACTGACCTTTTCCAATATTGTGGCCACTTCTGATGTTTCCAAATTTTCTGGCATATAGAGGGCAGCTTTTTCACAGCATCATCTTTTAGGATTTTAAATAGCTTAACTGGAATTCCATTACCTTCCCTAGCTTTGTTTTTAGTGATGCTTCCTAAGGCCCATTTGACTTCACATTCCAGGATGTCTGGCACTAGGTGAGTGATTACTCCATCGTGATTATCTGGGTTGTGAAGATCTTCTTTGTAAAGTTCTTCTTTGTATTCTTGCCACCTCTTCTTAATATCTACTGCTTCTGTTAGGTCTATGCCATTTCTGTCCTTTACTGTGCCCATTTTTTGCATGAAATATTCCCTTGGTATCTCTAATATCCTTGAAGCAATCTCTAGACTTTCCCATTCTATTGTTTTCCTCTATTTCTTTGCATTGATCCCTGAGGAAGGCTTTCTTATCTCTCCTTGCTATTCTTTGGCACCCTGCATTTAAATGGGTGTATCTTTCCTTTTATCCTTTGCCTTGAGCTTCTCTTCTTTTCTCACCTGTTTGTAAGGCCTCTTCAGAGAACCATTTTGCCTTTTTACTTTTCTTTTTCTTGGGGATTCTTTTGATCACTGCCTCCTGTAAAAAAAATCACGAACCTTCATCCACATTTCTTCAGGCACTCTAACAGATTTAATTACTTGAATCTGTTTTTCACTTCCACTGTTTAATCATAAGGGATTTGATTTAGGTCATACCTGAATGGTCTAGTGGTTTTCCGTACTTTCTTCAACTTCAGTCTGATTTTGGCAATAAGGAGTTCATGATCTGAGCCACAGCCAGCTCCTGGGCTTGTTTTTGCTGACTGTATAGAGTTTCTCCATCTTTGGCTGGAAAGAATATCATCAATCTGAATTTGGTATTGACCATCTGGTGATTTCAATGTGTAGAGTTTATTCTTGTATTATTGGAAGTGTTTGCTATGACCAGTGCATTCTCTTGGCAAAACTCTATTAGCCTTTGCCCTGCTTCATTTTGCACTCCAAGGCCAAATATTCCTGTTACTTTAGGTATTTCTTGACTTCCTACTCTTGCATTTCAGTCCTCTGTAATGAAAAAGACATATTTTTGTTTGTTGGTTCTAAAAGGTCTTGTAAGTCTTCATAGAACCATTCAACTTCAGCTTCTTCAGCATTACTGGTTGGGGCATAGACTTGGATTACTCTGATATTGAATGGTTTGCCTCAGAAACAGAGATCATTCTGTCATTTTTGAGATTGCATCCAAGTACTGCATTTCGGACTCTTTTGTTGACTATGAGGGCTGCTCCATTGCTTCTAAAGGATTCTTGCTCACAGTAGTAAATATAATGGCCATCTGTGTTATATTCACCCATTCCAGTCCATTTTAGTTCACTGATTCCTAAAATGTCAGTGTTCACTCTTGCCATCTCCTGTTTGCCCACTTCCAATTTGCCTTGATTCATGGACCTAACACTCTAGGTTCCTTTGTAGTGTTGTTCTTTATAGCACTGGACTTCCATCAGCAGTCACATTCACAACTGGATATTGTTATTGCTTTTTCTCTGTCTCTTCATTCTTTCTGGTATTATTTCCCCACTTTCTCCAGCAGCATAATAGAGACCTATCGACCTGAGGAATTCATCTTTCGGTGCCCTATCTTTTTGCCTTTTCATAGTGTTCACAGGGTTCTCAAGGTAAGAATACTGAAGTAGTTTGCCATTCCCTTCTCCAACGGACCACGTTTTGTTAGAACTCTCCGCCATGACAGGTCCACCTTGGGTGGCCCTACCTGGCATGGCTCAAGTTTCATTGAGTTAAACAAGGCCATGTTCCATGTGATAAGTTTGATTAGTTTTCTGTGATTGTGGTTTTCATTCTGTTTGCCCTCTGATGGAGAAGGATAAAAAGCTTATGGAAGCTTCCTGGTGGGAGAGACTGACTGAGGGGTAAACTGGGTCTTGCTCTGATGGGCAGGGCCATGATCAGTAAATCTTTAATCCAATTTTATGTTGATGGGAGGGACTGTGTTCCCTCCCTGTTGTTTGACCAGAGGCCAAACTATGGTGGAGATAATGAAGATAATGATGACTTCCTTCAAAAAGTCCCATGCATACACTGCCACACTCAGTGCCCCCAACCCTGCAGCAGGAGACATTGACCCACGCCTCTGCTGGAGACTCCTGGACACTCAGGGGAAAGTCTGGGTCAGTCTCTTGTGGGGTCATTGCTCCTTTCTCCTGGGTCCTGGTGTGCACAAGATTCTGTTTGTGCCCTCCAATAGTGTGTTTCACCAGTCCTTTGTAAGTTCTGGCAGCTCTATGGTGGGGTTAATGGCGACCTCCTCCAAGAGGGCTTATTCCCTACCCAGGTCTGCTGCACCCAGATCCCCTGCCTATGTGGCAGACCACTGCTGACCCATACCTCTTTAGGAGACACTCAAAAGCAGGTCTGACTCAGTCTCTGTGGGAGTCTCCTGGTGCGCAAAAGGTTTTGTTTGAGCCCTCTGAGTGTCTGGTGGATATGGGGCTTGATTCTAAATGTGGTTTCACCCCTCCTACTGTCTTGCTGGGGCTTCTACTTTGCCCTTGGATGTGCGTTATCTTTTTTTGATGGGATCCAACATTCTCCTGTCGACTGTTGTTCAGCAGCAAGTTGTAATTTTGGAGTTCTTGCAGGAGAAGATGAGCTCACGTCCTGCTACTCTGCCATCTAATGCACTTTAAAATTAATTTCTGTTTGGGGGCATACAATATAAAAAGAGGCAATATTGTGAATTCAAGAACCAAAAGTTGGGAGAAAGAGAGGTAAAGGAGCATAGTTTTTGTATCTTATTGATGTTAAGCTAGTATAAATTCTAATTAGAATGTTATAAGTTTATAACATTAAATGTAATATCCATGGTAGCTACAAAGAAAATAGCAACAGAATATACACAAAAGGAAAATAGAAAGGAACTTAAACTTCTCACTATAAAAATTCAACTAAACTCAAAACAAGACAATACTGAGGGTATTAGAGACAAAAAATAAAAAGCTATAAGGATTTTTTTTTTTTTTTAGAAAAATATGAAAATATAATGATAGGCATAAGTCCCTTTTTACAAGTAAATGGATTAAACTATTCAATCAAAGGACAGAGATTGACTGGACAGATAAAAACTTATGATCCAACTATATTCTGTTTGCAAGAGATTCATTTTAAATTCAAAGACACAAACAGGTTGAAAGTAAAGGAGTAAAAAATATAGTCCATGAAAATAATTACCAAAAGATGGTAAGTGTGGCTATATGAATACCAGACAAAATAGACTTTAAACAAAAATAGATATAAGAAGCAAATGACATATTTTAATAAAATTTTCAATAGAGCAATAAGTATAACAGCGTTTACACACCTAACGACAGATGGTCAAAATATATGAAGCAAATATGCAGAAAATTGAAGGAATAAATAGTTTTCAATAAAAGTTGGAGACTTTAATAACCCACTCACAAATATGAACAGAACAGGACAACAAGTCAGAAGATTACTAAGACCATCAAGAACTTAAACAACACATTAAATCACTAGGTATAATAGACAGATATAAAGCATTCTACCCAGCAACAAGAGAATAGCCATTGCTTTCAAGTGCACATGGGGCATTTTCTGGGATAGACCATATCCTGGGCCAAGAATAAAGTCATAGTATAATTTAAAATGTAGTAAATTTCAAAATCACAATGGGATAAAGCTAGAAATAAATAACAAAAGGAAAACTAGAAAAAAAATTCAAATTTGTGGAAACTAAACAATGCACTTTTGAAAAACCAATGGATTGAAAAAGAAACTACAACAGGAATTTGAAACTAGAGGTGAGTGAAGATGAAAACACACCACTCAAAAACTTATAGTATGCACTAAAAGTAGGGCAAAGACGGAGCTTATAGCTATAAATATTTACATTGAAAACCAAGAGAGATCTCAGATAAACAACATAATTTTATAATTTAAGAAACTAGAAAGACAAGAATAAATTAAACCCAAAGTTAGCAGGAGAAAGGAAATAATAGAAATTAGAGCAGAGACAAATAAGGTAGAAAATAGAGGAATAGAGAAAACCAATGAAGTTCAAATTCGGTTCTTTGAAAACATCAACAAAATTGATAAACCTTTAGCTAGATGAACAGATATAAAATATAGAAGTCTTAATTTAGTAAAATCTGAAACAAAAGTGAGGACAGTATTAACTGATAATACAGATATAAAAAGTAATAAAGAGAATAGTATAAATGATTGTATACCAATATATTGGGTAACATAGACAAAATGAACCAATTCCTAGAAACATGATACCCACCAAGACTAAATCATGAATAACTAGAATATTTGAACAAAATTACAACTAGTAAAAAGAGTTGATCAGTAATTAAAATTCAGAAGAAAACCCTAACTTGATGATTTTTACTATGGAATTCTGCCAAACATTTTAAGAACTGATACTAATACTTCTCAAACATTTCCAACAAATTGAAGAGAAAGGAATACTTCCAAACTCATTCTGTAAGGGCAGCATTACTCTGATACCAATGTCAAACAAAGATACTGTAAGAAAAGAATATGATAGACCAGTAATTCTTGTGAACATTGATGTAAAAGTTCTCAATAAAACACTATCAAAAAGAATTCAGTTGCATATTATAAGAATTATACACCTTGAACAATGTGATTTACTCCTGGAATGCAAGGATGGTTTAGCACGTGAAAATTGATTAATGTATTATGCCACATCAGCAGAATGTAGCAGCCTGGTGTGCGGGGAAGCACGTGATTATCTATACAAAAGGAGCACTTGAGAAGACTCAACATCTTTCATGATAAAAACACTTAGAAAGAAACTAACTCAACAATATAAAAGTTCCTACTTAATAACTGAAATTATGTAATCTTTGTAGTGGAGAAATTTACAAATTTAAAGCAATTCCTATTTAAGGAAAAAACACCTCAATTTATAGATTTATTTTATATGCTGTTTTCATAGGCAGATGGGATGTTATAAGATTAGATATTACTGGTTGTAGTTTAGAAATGGCTCCTGTTTCCAAAATATCACTACCTCTGCTCTAAAATCTTCAATATCATGTGCATAAATATATCTAGCAAATAACTAAAAAATCACTAACCATCATTAAAACATAATATAGTAAAATACCTAGCACAGTATCTGGAGATGATATCTTGTGTTTTCCCTGTTTCAAGTAGGATTGATTGATTAGAAAAGAACCACAAAGTATACCCGCAATGGTGGCTAGAAGTTTGTACTTTCCAGGTAGCTCAGTGATAAAGAATCCACCCACTAATGTAGGAGCTGCAGAAGAGACAGGGGTTTGATCCCTGAGTCAGGAAGATCTCCTGGAGAAGAAATGGGAACCACTTCCAGTATTCATACCTGGGAAATCCCAAGAACAGAAGAGCCTGGAGAGCTACAGCCCATGGGGTCCCAAGAGTTGGACATAAGTTACTGGCTAAATGGCAAACAACAACATTTATCCTATCCTTCTAGGTATGTTTTATTTTGTGTGTGTGTGCTCAGTCATGTCTGACTCGTCACCTCATGGACTATAACATGCCAGACTCTTCTGTCCATGAGATTTCTCAGGCAAGAATACAGGAGTGAATTGTCATTTCTTTCTCCAGGGGTTCTTCCTGACCCAGGGACTGAACCCAAGTTTCCTGTGACTCCTGCTTTTGCAGGTGCATTCTTTATCACTGAGCCACCTGGGAAGACAGTCAATACATGTAAGGATAAATGTAATAATTATTTTAAAAGTCTATTGTATATTTCTCATTGGCAATTTTGACAAAGACAGCAGAGCTTATATTGATTCATATTTATACTTTTTGGAGGTTAACAAGCCCTAGCTAAGCCCTTTTACTAACATGTTGTTACTCCTTATATGAGATACTCTCATTTAGAACTCATATACAGATTTTGAACAACCATTCTCAGACATCCTGAAAATAGCTACACTTGACTTCAGTTTCCAGGTCATTTGTTTATAATACAAATTACCAAACGTTTGAAAAACTAAAGCAAAGTTTAAGGACTAAATCACATAGCATATGCCATCTTCATGTCAAGGAAGAATTGCAAGATCTTTACATATTTACATGTTTTAACATATTGTATATATTAAATGAATATTTGGTGGATAGTGTAACATGGAATAAATAAAGGTATCTGGGTTACATGCTGAGAAAGTGTTAGTAGCTTAATCATGTCTGACACTTTGAGACCCCATGGACTGTAGTCCACAAGGCTCCTCTCTCCACGGGATTTTCCAGACAAGAATACTGGAGTGGGTTGCCATTTCCTCCTCCAGGGGATCTTCCCAACCCAGAGATAGAACCCGAGTCTCCTGCATTGCAGGCAGATTCTTCACTATCGGAGCCAACAACAGGGAACCAAGACTGAATGCTAGATCGTTATAAATTTTAAATGAGATGATACTTAAAAAAAAGTATATATAATAAATTATTATTTAAGGATATTAAGCTCTATAAACACTATCAGTGATCATAATCAGATCAGATCAGTCGCTCAGTCGTGTCCAACTCTTTGCGACCCCATGAATCACAGCACACCAGGCCTCCCTGTCTATCACCAACTCCCGGAGTTCACTCAGACTCATGTCCATCGAGTCAGTGATGCCATCCAGACATCTCATCCTCTGTTGTCCCCTTCTCCTCCTGCCCCCAATCCCCACCAGCATCAGAGTCTTTTCCAATGAGTCAACTCTTCACATGAGGTGGCCAAAGTACTGGAGTTTCAGCTTTAGCATCATTCCTTCCAAAGAAATCCCAGGGTTGATCTCCTTCAGAATGGACTCCTTGCAGTCCAAGGGACTCTCAAGAGTCTTCTTGAAACTTAGGGCCTTAGGAAGTATCAGTACAAACAGTTCAAAAGCATCAATTCTTCAGCGCTCAGCCTTCTTCACAGTCCAACTCTCACATCCATACATGACCACAGGAAAAATCATAGCCTTGACTAGACGAAGCTTTGTTGGCAAAGTAATGTCTCTGCTTTTGAATATGCTATCTAGGTTGGTCATAACTTTCCTTCCAAGGAGTAAGCGTCTTTTAATTTCATGGCTGCAGTCACCATCTGTAGTGATTTTGGAGCCCAGAAAAATAAAGTCTGACACTGTTTCCACTGTTTCCCCAGTGATCATAATAACAATGAGAGCATGGAGCTAAGTCGTGCCATTTCTAAAATCTATGTAAAATTCTTAAGCATTCAGGGACACAAAAAGTATCAGAGGGCTAACTACTTCAGCTCTGCATATTTCTGAAGATTCTTTGATTTTCTCCTTATCTGTTGATTTGCACAGCTATCTGTTCTGGAACAAGCTGATAATATTATTCCACAGCAGTCAGGTAGAGACAATTCTACCTGAGAATTCTAAGGTAGAGAATTCTACCTGACAATTCTAAGAACTTCAACAAAACTTGAAGACAAAGACAATATGGAATTGATTGTACAAAAAAGATCTTCACAACCCAGATAATCATGATGGTGTGATTACTCATCTAGAGCCAAACATCCTGGAATGTGAAGTCAAGTGGGCCTTAGGAAGCATCTGTACAAACAAAGCAAGTGGAGGTGATGGAATTCCAGTTGAGCTATTTCAAATCGTAAAAGATGAGGCTGTGAAAGTTGCACTCAATATGCTAGCAAATTTGGAAAACTAGGCAGTGGCCACAGAACTAGAAAAGGTCAGTTTGCATTCCAATCCCCAAAGAGAGGCAATGCCAAAGAATGCTCAAAGTACCACACAATTGCACTCAACTCACACACGAATAAAGCAATGCTCAAAATTCTCCAAGCCAGACTTCAACAATAAGTGAACTGTGAACTTCCAGATGTTCAAGTTGGTTTTAGAAAAGTCAGAGGAACTAGAGATCAAATTACCAACATCTACTGGATAATTGAAAAAGCAAGAGAATTCCAGGAAAACGTCTACTTCTGCTTTATTGACAATGCCAAAGCCATTGACCTGGTGGATCACAATAAACTGTGGAAAATTCTTAAAGAGAAGGGAATACCAGACCACCTGATCTGGCTCTTGAGAAATCTGAATGCAGGTCAGGAAGCAACAGTTAGGACTGGACATGGAACAACAGACTGGTTCCAAATAGGGAAAGAAGTACTTTAAGGCTGTATATTGTGACCCTGCTTATTTGACTTGTATGCAGAGTACATCATGAGAAATGCTGGGCTGGATGAAGCACAATCTGAAATCAAGTTTGCCAGGAGAAATATCAATAACCTCAGATATGCAGATGATATCATCCTTATGGCAGAAAGTGAAGAGGAACTAAAAAGCCTCTTGATGAAAGTGAAAGAGGAGAGTGAAATAGTTGGCTTAAAACTCAACATTCAGAAAACGAAAATCATGGCATCCGGTCCCATCACTTCATGGGAAATAGATGGGGAAACAGTGGCAGAGTTTATTTTCTTGGGCTCCAAAATTACAGCAGATGCAGATGGTGATTACAGTCATGAAATTACAAGATTCTTACTCCTTGGAAGGAAAGTTATGACCAAACTAGATAGTATATTAAAAAGTAGTGGGAATGCAAACTAGTACAGCCACTATGGAGGACAGTGTGGAGATTCCTTAAAAAACTGGAAATAGAACTGCCTTATGATCCAGCAATCCCACTGCTTGGCATACACACTGAGGAAACCAAAAGGGAAAGAGACACGTGTACCCCAGTGTTCATCGCAGCACTGTTTATAATAGCCAGGACATGGAAGCAACCTAGATGTCCATCAGCAGATGAATGGATAAGAAAGCTGTGGTACATATACACAATGGAGTATTACTCAGCCATTAAAAAGAATACATTTGAATCAGTTCTAATGAGGTGGATGAAACTGGAGCCTATTATACAGAGTGAAGTAAGCCAGAAGGAAAAACACCAATACAGTATACTAACGCATATATATGGAATTTAGAAAGATGGTAACAATAACCCTGTGTACGAGACAGCAAAAGAGACACTGATGTATAGAATAGTCTTATGGACTCTGTGGGAGGGGAGAGGGTGGGAAGATTTGGGAGAGTGGCATTGAAACATGTAAAATATCATGTAAGAAACGAGTGGCCAGTCCAGGTTCAATGCACGATACTGGATGCTTGGGGCTAGTGCACTGGGATGACCCAGAGGGATGGTATGGGGAGGGAGGAGGGAGGAGGGTTCAGGATGGGGAACACATGTATACCTGTGGTGGATTCATTTTGATATTTGGCAAAACTAATACAATTATGTAAAGTTTAAAAATAAAATAAAGTTAAAAAAATAAATAAAAAGTAGAGTCATTACTTTGCCAACAAATATACATCTAGTCAAGGCTATGGTTTTTCCAGTAGTCATGTATGGTTGGAGAAGGCAATGGCACCCCACTCCAGTACTCTTGCCTGGAAAATCCCATGGATGGAGGAGCCTGGTAGGCTGCAGTCCATGGGGTCGCTAGAGTCAGACGTGACTGAACGACTTCACTTTCACTTTTCACTTTCATGCATTGGAGAAGGAAATGGCAACCCACTCCAGTGTTCTTGCCTGGAGAATCCCAGGGACGGCGGAACCGGTGGTCTGCCGTCTATGGGGTCACACAGAGTCGGACACGACTGAAGTGACTTAGCAGCAGCAGCAGCAGCATGTATGGATGTGAGAGTTGGACTATAAAGAAAGCTGAGCCCTGAAGAATTGATGCTTTTGAACTGTGGTGTTGGAGAAGACTCTTGAGAGTCCCTTGGACTGCAAGGAGATCTGCTTAGTCCATTCTAAAAGAATCAGTCCTGGGTGTTCATTTGAAGGACTGATGTTGAAGCTGAAACTCCAATACTTTGGCCACCTCATGAGAAAAGCCGACTCATTTGAATAGACCCTGATGCTGGGAAAGATTGAAAGCAGGAGGAGAAGGGAATGACAGAGGATGAGATGGTTGGATGGCATCAATGACTCAATGGACATGAGTTTTAGTAAACTCTGGGAGCTGGTGATGGACAGAGAGGCCTGGTGTGCTGCAGCCCATGGGTTACAAAGAGTCAGATATGACTGAGAGACTGAAGTGAGCTGAACTGAACTGACAGATCTATATCTTTCTTCATCAATGTAGAATCTTTTTTTCTTATTGCTTTCTTTTCCATTAATTTTCTGCTAAGCAAATCTTTTGAAGTTTATCTCTCAGCTATTACAGGGTGTCTATTTGGTTAGTGCTTGGAATGTTTGTATACATTTGGTTTGTTGATAACTGGAAACATTTACTTGCTTATTTGGATCATGTAATGTTGAATGCTTTGCCTTGGAAATGAACCACGATCATTCTCTTACTTTTGAGAATGCAAGCAAGTATTACATTTTAGAATCTTTTGATTACTGTGAGGGTTACTCCATTTTTTCTAAGGGATTCTTGCCCATAGTAGTAGATATAATCTACTGATTATATCATCTGATTATATCTGATTATATCATCATTAATCATCTGAGTTACAGTTGACCATTCACTTCCATTTAAGTTCACTGATATGTCAAATGTTGATAGTCACTCTTGCCATCTCCTATTTGATCACATTCAAGTTACCTTGATTCATGGAGCTAACTTTCCATGTTCCTATGCAATATTGTTCTTTACAGCATCACACTTTACTTTCACCACCAGACACATTCACAACCAGGCATCGTTTCTACTTTGGTTCAGCCTCTTCATTCTTTCTGAAGCTATTTCTCCACTCTTTCCCAGTAGTATATTGGACACCTACCAACCTGGGGGACTCATCTTTCAGTGTCATACCTTTTTGCCTTTTCATACTGTTCATGGGGTTCACAAGGCAAGAAAACTGAAGTGGTTTGCCATTGCCTTCTCCAGTGGACCACATTTTTTCAGGCCCTAACTAGCAGGAACATGTCCTTCAGCCATTCAGCATAGTTGGGTGACATGCCCGGTGTCATCGTTGTCCCACCACTGTTGCTCACTGAGCATGTATAACTTTGTTGGCTGTTGAGTAGGAAAGGAGTATATCAAGGCTGTATATTGTGACCCTGCATATTTAACATTTATGCAGAGTACACCATACGAAATATTGGGCTGGATGACTCACAAGCTGGAATCAAGATTGCCAGGAGAAGTATCAACAACCTCAGATATGCAGAAGATACCACCCTAATGGCATAAAATGAAGAGGAACTAAAGAGCCTCTTGATGAAAGTGAAAGGAGAGTGAAAAAGCTGGCTTAAAACTCAACATTCAAAAAATGAAGATCATTACATCTGGTCTCATCACTTTATGTCAAATAGATGGGGAAAAAGTGGAAACAGTGTCAGATTTCATTTTCTTGTTATCCAAAGTCACTGTGGATGGTGACTATAGTCACAAAATTAAGAGACACCTGCTCCTTGGAAGAAAAACTATAACAAATCTAGACATTGCATTAAAAAGCAGAGTCATCACTTTGCTGACAGAGGTCCATCTAGTCAAAGCTGTGGTTTTTCTGGTAGTTATGGATGGATGTGAGAGTTAGACCAGAAAGAGTGCTGAGCACCAAATAATTGATATTTTTGGACTGTGATGTTGGAGAAGACTCTTGAGAGCCCCTTGGACTGCTAAGAGATCAAACCAGTCAATCCTAAAGGAAATCAACCCTGAATATTCATCAGAAGTCTTGATGTAGCTGAAGCTATAATATTTTGACCACCTGATGTGTAGGGCCAACTCACTGAAGAAGACCCAGATGCTGGAAAAGATTGAAGGTGGGAAGAGAAGGGGATGACAGAGGATGAAATTGTTGGATGGCATTACCAACTCAAAGGACATAAATTTGAACAAGTTCCAGGAGATAGTGAAGGTCAGGGAAGCCTGGTGTGCTGCAGTTATGGGGTCGCAAAGAGTAGGACACAACTTAGCAACTGAACAATGACAACAACAACTTTCTTATTTTTAACCTGTCAAAATTATTTGCAAAAGGGAAAGTAGGAATGATATTAAATTAAAAATGTATTCTTTAGGAAAGGAAATTCTTGGAGTGCATATTAAATTTATCTTATGTTTTCTGAGAGAAAGTAGTACTGCTATGCTAATTTACTTCAAATCCTTAAACTTTCAACACTAAGGAAGACAGAATTGTTTGCTTTGTCTTTCTGATTTCTTAATCAAGTACTTTATTCAAAGAAACTTGTAAGGTAGAGAAGCCAAAGAAAAGACTGGGTTGTTCAGTGGTTAGGATTCCAAGCTTTCATTGCTTAGTGGGTGGGCTCACTTCCTGATCAGGAAACTAAGATCTCACAAGCCAAAAAACAAAACCAAAAAATAAAAAGAGAAGACTGGTTGACTGATTTTGAAAGGTGATGATTCCTAAGTAAGTTTAAAAATGCTTAAGTGAAGTGACAAAGGAATAAAAGTGTTTCCCTTCAGACGTTTTTGCCATTTATTGATAGAAGATATAAATACATTTACTGTGATGAGTCAAGAACCTAAAGAAGTTTTATTTTTTCCCCATTTTATAAATTCAGTTAATCAAATTGCAAATATTGACCATGATGGAGACACCAAAGGGTCCAGGATTTAACCTCTCTAACTATGTGACCTGTGGTGACTTAACTCTCATGCATTTGTTCTCCAGGTGGTGCTAGTGGTAAAGAACCCCTCTGCCAGTGCAGGAGACATGGGTTCTATCACTGGATCAGGAAGATCCCCTGAAGTATGGCAGGGTAACCCATTCCAGTATTGCCGCTTGGAGAATCCCATGGACAGAGGAGCCTGTCGGGTTCAAAGGGTCACAAAGCATAAGGCACGACTGAAGTGACTTAACATGCACACAGCCTAAAGAGGATAACATTATGGACCTAACTAGGTTGCTTAATGTTTAGTTTTATGAAGGCTGGCATATATTAGAAACATTCAAAGCCAGTGAATTAATGATGCTCAGACACCTCACCTTGAGTAGGAAAATGGTTTGATTTATTGATGATAATCCAAGGGCCATGAAGTTTAAAAGAGCTCTGGAGACACCATCCACTCATAGCAATGTTATCAGTTACCATAACTCCATTGACAGAGGCTAAACTCATCTTTGATTATTTTATGTACATGAACCAACATATTTCACATATCCCCTTTTGAAGCTGGTTTTAAATGTTCTTATTATGTACCTATTAAAAACAAAAACAAAAAATCTCTTATGAATAAGACTTCCTCATGAGATTTAATGGGCTTCCCTGGTGACTCAGCTGGTAAAGAATCCACCTGCAATATGGGAGACCTGGGTTCAGTCCCTGGGTTGGGAAGATCCCCTGGAGAAGGGAACAGCTACCCACTCCAGTATTCTGGCCTGGAGAATTCCATGGGCTGTATATGTATACTCCATGGGGCTGCAAAGAGTCAGACATTACTGAGCAACTTTTACCTCACATGAAATTTCAATTATATCCGATTCAGAGGTTAAAAAAAAAAAAAGCTGGAAATACACTGATACTATGTCAAACTCTAATTAACTTCAAGTTTCTCAGTTCCATCATTTAATGTATCTGTTTGGATATTTTCCATTAGAAAATGTGGTGACTCTTAGGCCAGCATTTTCCATCTTTGACTAGTTCTGATAATTTAATATTCTTCCTCATTCCTTTCCTAATATTTGCAAAAAATCATTTAATAAATATTTATGAGGTAAATATTATGTGTCAAGTACCATGGTAGGCTCTAAAAATGTGTTTGTGAGCATCACTTACTCAGTTTCTATCTCACCAAATGGAAGGTTTACTGAAGCAAACCTATACTGACATTCTATTACATATATACTGTGTGTTATAAGATAAGTAATACCAATTCTATTGAACAGATGAGTCAAATCAAATAGAAAGTTATTAAATATTTGAATGCATTTATTAGTGTTTCCTGAAATGTATAGATTCAAGTGTTAAATATAATAAGTATCAAACAGCTATTGTCTTTGTTACTTGTTAATGATAGTAACAATATGCATGCCTATGTGTGTTCAGTTGTACCTAACTCTTTGTGTCCTCATGGACTGCATCCCACCAGGCTCCTCATTTCATGGAATTTTCTAGGCAGAACAGTGGAATGGGTTGCTGTGTTCTCCTCTAAGGGATCTTCCAGACCCAGGGATTGAACCTGTGTCTCCTATGTCTCCTGCATTGGCAGGCAGATTCTTTACTACTGAGCTCCCTGGGAAACTCAGTAATAATGTAGATAAGATGATTTATGTTGTCTTTAAAGTTGCTTTATTCAGAGTACTTACTTCACTTGTTAATATACATGCCCACATAGGATAGTATATAAGACACAGTTATACTTCTCCATCCTTATCAATCACATTATTGATTCATAGTAGCTAAAAAAATATTACCAATAATCTTTACTTCCTGTCAATGTTTCAGTGTTTTGATTGCATCAATGAAAAGATGCTTTAGTCATTGATCTGTTACTTATGTGCCCACTTTAATGTGTTCCACTCTATCTCTGATGTTCCCAGATGAGCTTGTTGGCAACATGCCATCCATCAAAAGAAAATTTCTGAATATGATGCAGAGCTGTGAATCCAGACAAGCTCTGTCCAATTGTGTACTTTAGTCTGATTACAAATATGAGTAGGTGCAGCCTGTGTAGAGGTAGCGGGGCAATTTTTTATGAAATGTCACTCTTTGAACCTTCTTAATTTAACAAAGAGGCAATCTGTCATCTTCTCTTGAGAATATATTTATATGTGGGATTTAACTTACATAAGTGGCAGGCAATAATGATAATTGCCCTCTCTTACCCAGATGAGGTGTTTTTTAAATGGCTATATACTGTTTTAAACCTCACTGTGTAGTCAATACAGCACACAGGTGGCAGACTTTAACATAAATAATATTTCGAGAATATGGATATAAACACATAAATATAGGTTCAGCACGAACTGTCTACATACAGCATATTTCAAAATGAGTTTGTATGTACATATTTTCTTTGCAGATTTAAGGTTACAATGCACAATTGAATCAACCAGTGTATTTTATATCTAATTCAATAGGGCACCATTATAATATCATTTGTGCACTGGATTAAATTCATATCTATAACCAGTAGCTCATTTGTTTGTGACCAATATCTATATATATATAGTCCCTCAGGGTTTAATCCAGGAAATTCAGATAATTCTCAAAGGTTAATCAAAAAGAAATGGACACTATTGGGCATGAAAATAAATTTTATATTGGAGGGTACATTTAATATATTATGTGTCCTGCACCTCAGTATTATTGTGTTTTTTTCATTAAAAACAAAGATAAAGGCATTCTTTTAAAAACCATAGTATTTTTAATCAAAATTATGTATATATATATAAAACATTATCCACAGCTCATACCTAAATCCTGTCAGTTGTCTCAACAATGTCCTCTATAGGTTTTGTTCTTTCCTTGATATAGGATTCAATAGAGGAGTACTCATTGCATTTAGTTGCTTTCACTCTTCAGCAACTTTAATTTGACAGGGTTTCTTTAATAGTTTTGCTTGACCTGAATATTTCTGAGAAATAGAATGTCTTCCATTTTATGTTTTTTGGCTGTTTTCTCAGGATTTGATTGAAATTATGCACTTTAGGGATGCAAATCACAGACATGCTATTGTACTATTCTCAGTGTTGTTGATGCCAGTTAAAATTACTTTGTTAAGATCGTATCCCTTAGTTCTCTCCACTGTGAACTTACTATTTTCACTCTGACTTTATATTTTTGGGCTCCAAAATCACTGCAGATGGTGATTGCAGCCATGAAATTAAAAGACGCTTACTCCTTGGAAGGAAAGTTATGACCAACATAGACAGCATATTAAAGAGCAGAGACATTATTTTGCCAACAAAGGTCTATCTAGTCAAGGCTATGGTTTTTCCAGCAGTCAGGTATGGATGTGAGAGTTGGACTAAAAGAAAGCTGAGTGCCAAAGAATTGATGCTTTAGAACTGTGGTGTTGGAGGAGACTCTTGAGAGTCCCTTGGACTGCAAGGATATCCAACCAGTCCATCCTAAAGGAGATCAGCTCTGGGTGTTCATTGGAAGGACTGATGTTGAAGCTGAAACTCCAGTACTTTGGCCACTTGATGCAAAGAGCTGACTCATTTGAAAGACCCTGATGCTGGGAAAGATTGAGGGCAGGAGGAGAAGGGGATGACAGAGGATGAGATGGTTGGATGGCATCACCGACTCAATGGGCATGGGTTTGGGTAGACTCTGGGAGTTGGTGATGGACAGGGAGGCCTGGCGTGCTCTGGTTCATGGGGTCTCAAAGAGTTGGACACAACTGAGTGACTGAATTGAACTGACTTATAAGTATTTGTTTTTGTTTATAATTGGGACTATTATGTAAAGGGGGCTTTCTTCCTGGAACAGTGGTAAAGAACTCACCTGCCAATGCAGGAGATGTGGATTTGATCCCTGGTCTGGGAAGAACCCCTAGAAAAAGAAATGGCCACCCACTCCAATATTCTTGCTGGGGAAGTCCCATGGACAGAGGAGCCTGGCAGGCTACAGTCCATGGGGTTGCAGAAGAGTTGGATATGACTCAGTGACTTGACAACAACATCATCATCATCAAGAAAAGGCCTACTAAAACCACCTTTTCACATGTCTTTGGCAAATAATGTACACATTTATTTTAGGTAAGTACCTAGGTGTGGCATAGCTGAATCACAGTATGTTTGTATGTTTAGCCCTACAAGATAGTGCAAAGCATTTGGTTGGGTGATTCTATTTAAATTGACACCAGAAGTAAACAAGATTTTAATTTACACTTTATTTTTTTCCTAACATTTGATATTGTCTTTATTTCATTGTAGTCATTCTTTTCAGTATGCAGCTGTATTGCATTGCAATTTAAAATTGTGTTTTTGTGATGAGTAATGATTTTAAACATATTTTTGTAAGTTTGGTGACCGTTTCATATCATTTTTATAGTGCATAAATTCAAGTCATTTGCCCATATTATCTACTGCATAGTCAGTAATTTTCTTATCAATTGTAAGGGTTCTTTATGTATTCCAGCTAGAAGTTCTTTATCAAATATGTGCATTGACAATATCTTCTGGTAATTTGTGGCTTCACTTTTGACTCTCAGTGGTATAATTCTTAATTCTAATGAACAATTTGACATTTTATGGCTATCTTTTTCATCTTGATAAAAAGCTTTTATTTTTTTGTATTCACTTTTCTACAGTATAACTAAGATTGATGTTTTGTGTATGATATGAAGTAAGATGGAATATTTTTTGTCATATAGATATCCAGTTGACTCAGTGTATTTATTGAGAAGATAATGTTTTCTTTTTAACACTGCCATATTGCTTGCAAATCAAGTGGCAACGTATGTTTGTATCTCCTTCTGGAAACCATTCTGACATATTTGTGTTTTTTTTTTTTTTCTAATCATTGCTTTTATACTGTCCATGTTGATATAGCCAGTATAAAAGCCTTCATACCTTTTATTTTTTTTAATTTTTTGTTAATTTTTAAAAATATAAATTTATTTAATTGGAGGCTAATTAATTTACAATATTGTATTTGTTTTGCCATACACTGACATGAATCCGCCACAGGTGCACATGAGTTCCCCATCCTGAACCCCCTCCCCCCTCCCTCCCCATCCCATCCCTCTGGGTCATCCCAGTGCACCAGCCCCGAGCACCCTGTATCATGCATTGACCTGGACTGGCGATTTGTTTCACATATGATATTATACATGTTTCAATGCCATTCTCCCAAACCATCCCACCCTCACACTCTCCCAGAGTCCAAAAGACTGTGCTATACATCTGTGTCTCTTTTGCTGTTTCGCATACAGGGTTATCGTTACCATCTTTCTAAATTCCATATATATGCGTTAGTATATGGTATTGGTGCTTTTCTTTCTGGCTTACCTCACTCTGTATAATAGGTTCTAGTTTCATTTACCTCATTAGAACTGATTCAGTGTTTTCTTTTTAGTGGTGGAGTAATAGTCCATTGAGTATATGTACCACAGCTTTCTTATCCATTCATCTGCTGATGGACATCTAGGTTGCTTCCATGTCCTGGCTATTTTAAACAGTGCTGTGGGGCACGCATGTCTCTTTCAATTCTGATTTCTTCGGTGTGTATGCCCAGCAGTGGGATTCCTGAGTCATATGGCAGTTCTATTTCCAGTTTCTTAAGGAATCTCCACACTGTTTTCCATAGTGGCTGTACTAGTTTGCATTCTCACTATCAGTGTAGGAGGTTTCCCTTTTCTCCACACCCTCTCCAGCATTTATTACTTGTAGACTTTTGGATAGCAGTCATTCTGACTGGCGTGAAATGGTACTTCATTGTGGTTTTGATTTGCGTTTCTCTGATAATGAGTGATGTTAAGCATCTTTTCATGTGTTTGTTAGCCATCTGTATGTCTTCTTTGGAGGAATGTCTGTTTAGTTCTTTGGCTCATTTTTTGATTGGGTCATTTATTTTTCTGGAATTGAGATGCAGGAGTTGCTTGTATAATTTTGAGATTAATTCTTTGTCAATTGCTTCGTTTGCTATTATTTTCTCCCATTCTGAAGGCTGTCTTTTCACCTTGCTTATAGTTTCCTTTGTTGTGCAAAAGCTTTTAAGTTTAATTAGGTCCCATTTGTTGATTTTTTCTTTTATTTCCAATATTCTAGGAGGTGGGTCATAGAGGATCCTGCTGTGATTTATGTTGGAGAGTGTTTTGCCTGTTTTCCTCTAGGAGATTTATAGTTTCTGGTCTTACGTTTAGATCTTCAATCCATTTTGAGTTTACTTTATATCCTGCAACTTTACTATATTTATTGATTAGCTCTAGTAATTTTCTGGTGGTGTCTTTAGGGTTTTCTATGTAGAGGATCATGTCATCTGCAAACAGTGAGAGTTTTACTTCTTTTTTTCCAATCTGGATTCCTTTTATTTCTTTTTATGCTCTGATTGCTGTGGCCAAAACTTCCAAAACTATGTTGAATGGCAGTGGTGAGAGTGGGCACCCTTGTCTTGTTCCTGACTTTAGGGGAAATGCTTTCAATTTTTCACCATTCAGGATAATGTTTGCTGTGGGTTTGTCATATATAGCTTTTATTATGTTGAGGTATGTCTTTCTATTCCTGCTTTCTGGAGGGTTTTTATCATAAATGGATGTTGAATTTTGTCAAAGGCTTTCTCTGCATCTATTGAGATAATTATATGGTTTTTATTTTTCAGTTTGTTAATGTGGTGTATTACATTGATTGATTTGCAGATATTGAAGAGTCCTTGCATCCCTGGGATAAAGCCCACTTGGTCATGGTGTATGATCTTTTTAATGTGTTGTTGGATTCTATTTGCTAGAATTTTGTTAAGGATTTTTGCATCTATGTTCATCAGTGATATTGGCCTGTAGTTTTCTTTTTTTGTGGCATCTTTGTCAGGTTTTGGTATTAGGGTGATGGTGGCCTCACAGAATGAGTTTGGCAGTTTACCTTCCTCTGCAATTTTCTGGAAGAGTTTGAGTAGATAGGTGTTAGCTCTTCTCTAAATTTTTGGTAGAATTCAGCTGTGAAGCCGACTGGTCCTGGGCTTTCGTTTTTTGGGAGATTTCCGTGCTTGTGATGGGTCTGTTAAGATTTTCCATTTCTTCCTGGTTCAGTTTTGGAAAGTTGTACTTTTCTAAGAATTTGTCCATTTCTTCCAAGTTGTCCATTTTATTGGCATAGTGTTGCTGATATTAGTCTTTTATGATCCTTTGAATTTCTGTGTTGTCTGTTGTGATCTCTCCATTTTCATTTCTAATTTTGTTGATTTGATTTTTCTCCCTTTGTTTCTTGATGAGTCTGGCTAATGGTTTGTTAATTTTATTTATCTTCTCAAAGAACCAGCTTTTGGCTTTGTTGATTTTTGCTATGGTCTCTTTTGTTTCTTTTGCATTTATTTCTGCCCTAATTTTTAAGATAACTTTCTTTCTACTAACTCTGGGGTTCTTCATTTCTTCCTTTCTAGTTGCTTTAGGTGTAGAGTTAGGTTATTTATTTGACTTTTTTTTTGTTTCTTGAGGTAAGGTAAGCCTATATTGCTATGAACCTTCCCCTTAGCACTGCTTTTACAGTGTCTCACAGGGTTTGGGTTGTTGTGTTTTCATTTTCATTTGTTTCTATGCATATTTTGATTTCTTTTTTGATTTCTTCTGTGATATGTTGGTTGTTCAGCCTCCATATGTTGGAATTTTTAATAGTTTTCCTCCTGTAATTGACATCCAATCTTACTGCACTGTGGTCAGAAAAGATTTGAAATGATTGAAATGATTCAATTTTTTTGAATTTACCAAGGCTAGATTTATGGCCCAGGATGTGATCTATCCTGGAGAAGATTCCATGTGCACTTTGAGAAAAAGGTGAAATTCATTGTTTTGGGGTGAAATGTCCTATAGATATCAATTAAGTCTAACTGGTCTATTGTATCATTTAAAGTTTGTGTTTCCTTGTTAATTTTCTGTTTAGTTGATCTATCCATAGGTGTGAGTGGGATATTAAAGTCTCCCACTATTACTGTGTTATTGTCAATTTCTCCTTTCATACTTGTTATCATTTGTCTTACATGTTGCAGTGTTCCTATGTTGGGTTCATATATATTTATAGTTGTTATACCTTCTTCTTGGATTGATCTTTTGATCACTATGTAGTGTCCTTCTTTGTCTCTTTTCACAGCCTTTGTTTTAAAGTCTATTTTATCTGATATGAGTATTGCTACTCCTTCTTTCTTTTGGTCTCTATTTGCATGGAATATCTTTTTCCAGCCCTCCACTTTCAGTCTGTATGTGTCCCTTGTTTTGAGGTGGGTCTCTTGTACACAACATATATAGGGGTCTTGTTTTTGTATCCATTCAGCCAGTCTTTGTCTTTTTTTGGGCATTCAACCATTTACATTTAAAGTAATTATTGATAAGTATGATCCCATTGCCATTTACTTTATTGTTTTGGGCTCAAGTTTATACACCCTTTCTGTGTTTCCTGTCTAGAGAAGATCTTTTAGCATTTGTTGGAGAGCTGGTTTGATGGTTCTGAATTCTCTCAGCTTCTGCTTGTTTGTAAAGCTTTTGATTTCTCCTTCATATTTGAATGAGATCCTTGCTGGGTATGGTAATCTGAGCTATAGGTTATTTTCTTTCATCACTTAAGTATGTCCTGCCATTCCCTTCTGGCCTGAAGAGTTTCTATTGAAATATCAGATGTTATCCTTATGGGAATCCCCTTGTGTGATATTTGTTGTTTTTCCCTTGCTGCTTTTAATATTTGTCCTTTGTGTTTGATCTTTGTTAATTTGATTAATATGTGTCTTGGGGGTGTTTAGCTTTCAGTTTATCCTGTTTGGGACTCTCTGGGTTTCTTGGACTTGGGTGACTATTTCCTTCCCCATTTTAGGGAATTTTTCAACTATTATCTCCTCAAGTATTTTCTCATGGCCTTTCTTTTTGTCTTCTTCTTCTGGGACTCCTATGATTCGAATGTTGGGGAGTTTAACATTGTCCCAGAGATCTTTGAAGTTGTCTTCATTTTTTAAAATTCTTTTTTCCTCTCTATTTCAGTTATTTCTACCATTCTATCTTCTACATCATTAATCCTATCTTCTGCCTCCGTTATTCTACTGTTGGTTCCCTCCAGAGTGTTATTCACCTCATTTATTGCATTATTCATTATATATTGACTCTTTTTTATTTCTTCTAGGTCCTTGTTAAACATTTCTTGCATCTTCTCAATCCTTGTCTCCAGGCTATTTATCTGTAACTCCATTTGGTTTTCAAGGTTTTAGATCATTTTCACTATCATTATTTGGAATTCTTTATCAAGTAGATTCCCTATCTCTTCCTCTTTTGTTTGGTTTGGTGGGCATTTATCCTGTTCCTTTACCTGCTGGGCATTTCTCTGCCTTTTCATCTTGTTTATATTGCTGTGTTTGAGGTGCCTTTCCATATTCTGGTAGTTTGTGGTTCCTCTTTATTGTGAAGGTTCTTTGCTGTGTGTGGAGTTGGACATGTGGCTTGTCAAGGTTTCCTGGTTATTGTGTTCTGGTGGGTGGAGCTGGATTTCTTGTCGCTGGAGTGCAATGAAGTGTCCAGTAATGAGTTTTGAGATGTCAGTGGGTTTGGTATGACTTTGAGCAGCCTGTATATTGAAGCTCAGGACTATGTTCCTGTGTTGCTGGAGAATTTGCATGGTATGTATTGCTCTGGAACTTGTTGGCCCTTGGGTGGTGCTTGGTTTCAGTGTAGGTATAAAGGTGTTTGATAAACCCCTATTGATTAATTTTCCGTGGAGTCAGGAGTTCTCTGGTGTTCTCAGGATTTGGACTTAAGCCTCCTGCCTCTGGTTTTCAGTCTTATTCTTACAGTAGCCTCAAGACTTCTCCATCTATACAGCACTGATGATAAAACATCTAGGTTAATGATGAAAAGTTTCTCCACAGTGAGCGACATCCGGAGAGATACACAGAGTTACATGGAGAAGAGAAGAGGGAGGAGGGAGATAGAGGTGACCAGGAGAAGAAGGGGAATCAAAAGAGGAGAGAGCAAGCTAGCCAGTAATCACTTCCCTATGTGCACTCCACAGTCTGGATCCCCCAGAGTTGTTCACAGAGTTACACAGAGAAGAGAAGAGGGAGGAAGGAGACAGAGGTGGCCAGGAGGATAAAAGGGGGAATGAAAAGGAGAGAGACTGATCTAGCCAGTAATCAATTCCCTAAGTGTTTTCCACAGCCCAGAACACACAAAGAGTTTCACAGATTTGGGTAGAGAAGAAAATGGGGAAGAGGGAGATAGAGGCGACCTGGTGGAGAAAAAGTAGAGTCCAAAGGGGGAGAGAGCAATCCAGCCAGTAATCTCACTCCCAAGTGAAAATGGGTACTGAAGATTGGGTTCTTAAAGGTACAAAGTAGATAACAAATACCAAAAAGCAAAGATTAAAAATCTAGAGTAGAGGTTAGAGTCTCAAAAATACAACACTAAAGAAAAAAGCAAAGTCATAAAATTTATTTTATATATATATATATATATATATATGAAGTTTGCTTTAAAAATAGGGTCTTTTTTTTGCAACGTAATAGATTATAAAAATGAAAATTAAAGGAGTAATAGAGGACTTAAAAATAAAAAAAATAAAAATTAAACAAATTATAATAGTAAATATATATCTAGGACTTTGGTGTTGTTGTGGACAGTGTGAAGTCAGTTCATTTTCAGTTAGTTCCTTGATCTGGCTTACACTTCTCAAGATCTAGAGGCCCTTTCCTATGTAGTCAGTTCTAACTGCAGGGTTTTAATCTATTGCACTTGTCACTTCCAAAGCGGTTCCCTCTGTTTATTTTAGCTTCTTGTGTTTGCTGGCCTCTTCAGTGTCCTGACACAAGGACACAAGGGGGCGGTGGTGGTCACTTTTTTAGGTTTACTGGTTCAGTTGTGCTGTGACTTATCGCCTCCCTCGTCCCTGCTGCTCAGTTTTCTGAGTGTACACCGGAGCACCTTCTCAGGTGTGCCCTGTGTCTCTTCTGGGGAACTGATCTCTGGCTGAGACCCTCCTGATATAAGTCGACTGTCCAGAATCCCAAGAAGTCTTGATGAGCAATGAAGCCTGCTTGCAATTTGGTAGAGGATGCCTCTCTGGGGCCACGATTGCCCCCTCTGGCTCTGTCTGCCCTTGCCTGCCTGTCTCTGGCAGGGGATGGGCTGGTCCGCAGCCAGCTAGCTCTGTTCAGTCCTTTGTTCTGTGAGTGGGCCTGGTGGTGTCTTACTACTACTACTAAGTCACTTCAGTCGTGTCTGACTCTGTGCAACCGCATAGACAGCAGCCCACCAGGCTCCCCCGTCCCTGTGATTCTCCAGGCAAGAACGCTGGAGTGGGTTGCCATTTCCTTCTCCAATGCATGAAAGTGAAAAGTGAAAGTGAAGTCCCTCAGTCGTATCCGACTCTTAGCGACCCCATGGACTGCAGCCCACGAGGCTCCTCCATCCATGGGATTCTCCAGGCAAAATTACTGGAGTGGGATGCCATTTTTAGGTTAGGGCTTTTTGCAGGATAGCTACCCCACAGTCTGGGTTGCTATCTCTAGTTAGTTCCCTCAGATTTCCCTTGGGACATTCACGCCCAGTCCTTACCCTAAGCAATGCAGCCAGCATCTCCCTGTCCAATCCCTGCTTGCTAGTGGAGGATGAGAACATCTGCGCTGCTTCTCGGCTGGGAGTTGCAGTTAGGCACATAATCTGTGGGTTTTAATTATTTATTTATTTTTCCTTCCAGTTATGTTGCCCTCTGTGAAAGTTCTGCACTCAATATGCCAGCAAATTTGGAAAACTCAGCAGTGGCCACAGGACTGAAAAAGGTCAGTTTTCATTCCAATCCCAAAGAAAGGCAGTGCCAAAGAATGCTCAAACTACCACACAGTTGCACTCATCTCACACGCTAGTAAGGTAATGCTTAAAATTCTCCAAGCCAGGCTTCAGCAATATGTGAACCATGAACTTCCTGATGTTCAAGCTGGTTTTAGAAAAGGCACAGGAACCAGAGATCAAATTGCCAACATCTGCTGGATCATGGAAAAAGCAAGAGAGTTACAGAAAAACATCTATTTCTGCTTTATTGACTATGCCAAAGCCTTTGACTGTGTGGATCACAATAAACTGTGGAAAATTCTGAAAGTGATGGGAATACCAGACCACCTGATCTGCTTCTTGAGAAATTTGTATGCAGGTCAGGAAGCAAAAGTTAGAACTGGACATGGAACAACAGGCTGGTTCCAAATAGGAAAAGGAGTACGTCAAGGCTGTATATTGTCACCCTGATTATTTAACTTATATGCAGAGTACATCATGAGAAATGCTGGACTGGAAGAAATACAAGCTGGAATCAAGATTGCTGGGAGAAATATCAATAACCTCAGATATGCAGATGATACCACCCTTATGGCAGAAAGTGAAGAGGAACTAAAAAGCCTCTTGATGAAGGTGAAAGTGGAGAGTGAAAAAGTTGGCTTAAAGCTCAACATTCAGAAAATGAAGATCATGGCATCTGGTCCCACCACTTCATGGGAAATAGATGGGGAAACAGTGGAAACAGTGTCAGACTTTATTTTTCTGGGCTCCAAAATCACTGCAGATGGTTACTGCAGCCATGAAATTAAAAGACGCTTACTCCATGGAAGGAAAGTTATGACCAACCTAGATAGCATATTCAAAAGCAGAGACATTACTTTGCCAACAAAGGTTCGTCTAGTCAAGGCTATGGTTTTTCCTGTGGTCATGTATGGATGTGAGAGTTGGACTGTGAAGAAGGCTGAGTGCCGAAGAATTGATGCTTTTGAACTGTGGTGTTGGAGAAGACTCTTGAGAGTCCCTTGGACTGCAAGGAGATCCAACCAGTCCATTCTGAAGGAGATCAGCCCTGGGTGTTCTTTGGAAGGAATGATGCTAAAGCTGAAACTCCAGTACTTTGGCCACCTCATGCGAAGAGTTGACTCATTGGAAAAGACTGTGATGCTGGGAGGGATTGGGGGCAAGAGGAGAAGGGGACGACAGAGGATGAGATGGCTGGATGGCATCACTGACTCGATGGACGTGAGTCTGAGTGAACTCCGGGAGTTGGTGATGGACAGGGAGGCCTGGTGTGCTGTGATTCATGGGGTCTCAAAGAGTCGGACACGACTGAGCGACTGATCTGATCTGAGGTTCCAAGGCTCGCCACAGACTCACCGGTGAGAGTGTTTCCTGGTGTTTAGAAACTTCTCTCTTTTTTAAGACTCCCTTCCTGGGATGGATCTCCATCCCTACTTCTTTTGTCTCTCTTTTTATCTTTTATATTTTTTCCTACCTCCTTTCGAAGACAATGGGCTGCCTTTCTGGATGCCCAATGTCCTCTGGCAGCATTCAGAAATTGTTTTGTGGAATTTGCTCAGCGTTCAAATTTCTTTTGCTGAATTTGTGGGGGAAAAAGTGGTCTCCCTATCCTATTCCTCTGCCATCTTAGGACCACCCCCTCCTTCATACCTTTTAATACAAGGCCTTCTACTTTTTTTTTCAAGCGTGCTGGTTACTCACAAAAACTATATTTGGATGGAAAGTTTAGAGTCTATTTGTCTGCTTCAAAATGCCTCCTGGGATTATTATTATTGTGTTTGCATTGCTTTTATAGATCATTTTGAAGGAATTAACAGCTTTTAATATTAATCATTCCTTTTAACAAGGATGGTATATCCTTTTGTTTATTTGGTTTGTCTTTAATTTCTCCCAATGATATTTAATGACTTTCATAATAGAATTTTACCTCTTTGTTAAATTTGTTCTTAGATATTGGAAGCTTTTTGTAAATAGTATTTTTATTTCATTTTTCATATTTCTGGTATTAATAAAAATCATTTGTGGGAAAAACATTACAAATATGTTCAAGTAGTTTGTAGAGTCTTCTGAGTGTTTTACATGTAATATCAACTACATTTTTATATAATTAAATTTTTATTTCTCCTTCTTCAACTCACATTTACTTATGACTGTGGCTAGAATCTCCAATAAATGGTGAATAGATACACTGATAACATTTTTATTCTGGTCCTGATATAATGGGGGAAAATTATGAATATCTCAAATTTAATTTGATGATTGCTATATTTTTTTTTTTGCAGAAATTCTGTATTTTAATTTCCTCTTTACTTTCCTAAAAGTTTGCAATATATATTTTAAATTATATGTCAGTTTTCTATTGGTGCATGGCATGATGTCACAAACTTAAGTGGCTTCAACCACTGTTTATTAGCTCATATGTCTGCAATTTGTGGGGCAAGGTGTGGGCTGGAAATTTAGGTAATTGTTGATGTTGTAGTATTTGCTCAGAAACTGCAGGGAATGTCAGTAACCTGGGAACTCAGGCAGGATTTTTATGTTGCAGTGAGACAGATTGCTTCACCTTCAGGAAACCTGTCTTTGCTCATAAAACTTTGAACTAATTGGATGAGGCCCTTTCTGGAGGGTAATCTGCTTTAATTAAAGTCCCTGATCAATTGACTTTATGATAGAGAGATTATCTGAGTGAGCTTGACCTAATCTTATGAGACCTTTAAATTTAGTTCTTTAACATGTGTACCTGTGGCTGATTCATGTTGATGTATGGCAAATACGATCACAATATTGTAAGGTAATGATCCTCCAATTAGAATAAATTAATGAATTAAAAAAAATAGTTCTTTAACAATTGTGTGAATATGTTTTATTTCATTTTTTCCCCTCTGGTCTTCAGTTTGGATATTATATATTCACTTTATATTTTATTAACCTTTTAAAAATTATGCTCTGAATCTTACAGCCTGTTAAGTTCATTTATTTCTTAATTTCAGTTGTTTCATTTCTTCTAAAATTTTCATTTTATTATTTAATATAGATCTCAGAATATGGTGCAATTTTTATTATTTCTTCATGTTTCCCTCTACCATCTACTATCTCCAATATTTCTATCATTTGTTTACCTTTCTTTTTTTCTTTATTACTTAAAACATTTATTTTGCCTTATTCTGTTCCTGGTAATTTTTCCTTAAATGATTGTTATTGTGTTTGCTTACAAAGCATATAGATGTTTTATTCCTACAGAGAGTATTCACACTTTTTTCTTACAGAAAATGAAAGAATATGAATTAATTACATTAACCAAATTAGGGTAAGCCTTGATTGTAGGATAGCTTATATTTAGATCTTTGGGAGTGCTTCAAGAAGCCCCTTACTCACCTACACACAGGTCTTGAACTCCAATTATTATCTTTAATAACTGTCTCCCCAGAATTACAGACTGCCATAATACCTACTCTAACTTTCCTAAATGTTTTGACTGACCTTTGGCCTCATGCTTGGTGCAGTTACACAGATTAACAAATATCTGGGGAGAGGGGCACATCCAATAACTTATAGCTCTCTTTTCTCTGCAGTTTATGGTTCTACTTTCGGAAAATTGAAAACTCTGTCCCCCATCTACCTCAGGAAACAGTATCTCTGCTGGTTTCTCTCTTAGTAGAGGACTTAGGTCCTTTTGTAAAATATCTTCAGAGTCTTTCCGGATACAGAGGAGTATTAGGCCATTGTCCTAGGTGGCTCAGTAACAAAGAATCTGCCCGCAATGCAGGAGACTCAGGAAACACAGGTTCGACCCCTGGGTCAGGAAGATCCCCTGGAGAAGGGAATGGCAACCCACTCCAGTATTCTTGCCTGGAGAATCCTGTGGACAGAGGAGCCTGGTGGGCTACAGACCATGGGGTCGCAAAGAGCTAGACACAACTGAAGCAACAGGGCATGCCCTCTGAGAGAAAACAATGTTGACTGTTTCCTCTTATATTACTATGTTTATATTTACTTATTATTTTTTCCTCATGTTATTGTGGCTTGATAATTCTCTAAAAATTTCAAGGTTAATTATTTTTTAAACATTTCATCTTTTTCTTTTTTTCTCTGGAACATTCCCTGTGAAAGCATTGGTCTACCACAAAGTCTACTGTATCAGTCTACTATAATACATTTTCTTGAGATTTGGATGTCTGAAGGTCTAAACTTGCATAAAATATTCATGAATATTAATAAATGCATTCATCATATATCTCAACGAGATAGTATTTAATAGGTCTTTAAATACTACTTCATTCCTGCAATGAAAATGGAAATAAAATGTCAGCCATCTAAAATTAATAATATCGTTAGTTAAAATGTGTTTTTCGTTTGAGAGACTTAGTATACATCCTTAAAATTAGTCATTGTGTGTGAAGGCTTTGCAAGATTCTTTTTTTGTCTTATGGCAAATAAATAACCTGAGAAAAGTTCATGAGAGATTTCATTATTTTCTAGTGAAAGTGAATAAAATCATGTTTAGAACAATTAACTCTGAAACAAAGAATGGTTTTAGTGTTAGGGAAGAACAAAGTTGATGGGGGCTGTTTGCTCACTATTAAATTCTACTGAGGTAAATAACTACTGAGGTAGTTAAATTTTTCCCTGAAAATCAATTATATGTTATTCTAATTTTAAAAATTATAGTCTTATTCTCTCTCTCCAACTTAATACATTCTTATTTTTATAATACAGTCACAGAATTTTGTTACCCATCAGCCATGATTATAAAATTAAAAGTAAACAATCTTCATTTTGAAAAATAAGTGGTAGAGAGAATGAAAATAAATGCCTTATCCTCTTTGCCAAAGTTTTATAACCCACCAATTAAAAGGGTAATTCATAGATTGCATATACTGGTATCATTTAGTATCTGACTTTATGTAGATTATTTTATAATTCAGCTGCCTAACTTATTATTAAATCAAGACAGCATATAAATAGATGAAGGATTACTTCACTACTTTTTTCAGTGTGGACTTAATGAAAGGCATATAGTTTTTATTATTCATACATTTTATAATTAGAGTTCTGATGTTCTGTCCCCATAAAGCTAAAAATAAGGAAGAAATATTTGCTAATTGCAAACAAATAATTTTTTAAAATTATCTGTGCATTCATAGATAATATCCTAATACCTGGAGTATATAAGAGAGAAGGAATAACATGTCTCTTAGCAGCAGAGTGTATAATAATTTTTTAAAAATGTAGGAAGAGGTGAATGAAAGAAGATAAAAATTTAGGTTGTTCAGAAATGACTGTTTAGGGAGTAATTTTTAATTTGGACTTTATAGAATATGTATGTGTTTAAGGTATTCCAGTTAAAGAGTCAGTAAGACAATGACAAGTTTATAAGAAAGAACTCTTGAAATCTAAGTCGAGTGTGAGCAGTCTGGTTTAATCTAATTTTTAAATTTATAGGAATATAATTAGGTAGAACTAGAAAAACTGAAAGACATAAGGTTACGGAAGTTCCTGACTGCCAGACAAAAAGTATAATACAGGTTTGTAAAGAAAGCGTGATAATTAAGCAGATGAGATAAATAGTTATGGAGGTACTTTAAGCTGCTAGATATTTTGTATAAGATAGGAACTTGAAGAGTGTGAGATTAGTTCTACCAGTTAGGAAATTATAACACACTAAAATTAAGTGCTCATAAACTCATGAAAACTTAAAGCAGTGCATTGATGGTAGGAAGGTAATCATGTGATATGAAGAGTATTAATTAATAATTAATCTTAAAGCAATAATTGAGTGTAGAAGCACAGAGTGAAGGATCAAAGAATGCTCTAATATTTTAGGCTTACCTTCCTGGAAAAATCACATTCAGATATAGTCAAATGTGGGAGAGTTAGAAAAATATTGTTTTGACCAGTTGGTAAAGATAGCCAGTTGTGTAGCAGATGTTTTTCAAAGTCATCTTTGATGATCCATCAGGATATGGAAATGAAAATGATTACTGGACCTTTGCACATGCCAAAGTGTCCTGAAGTCTGAGAAGACATACTCTAAATATCTGAGTTCTGTAGGTTTGCAAGTCAAAGATGAGGACATGTATGGAAGAGGGAAGGAAGAATGAGATGATGAGACATCTATTTCTCTGAGAAAGGTTTGGTAGGATGAGTGAAGAAGAGGAAGTCATTAAATGTGAAATAGAAAAATGAAGGTCAAGTAGATTTTTTTTTCTGATTAAAAAAGTAAATCAGAGTTGTTTTTTTTTTTTAAAGTCACCGTTTGGATAAAAATTAGTTTCAGGTGGCCAGAGGAAGAAATTTCTTATGTGTCTTTGATATGTAACCAAGTTATTGACCCATGGGTGTGCATGAACTGTACTGATAAGCAACTTATTTACTGTTTAGCTTTACCAGTTGTATATGTCAATGACTTAAGATCTACTCCCATGACTTTCCTTTGAATAATAATATTTACTCTTTCCTGGAGTCACACAATAAGAACATGAAATAAGACATGCAGCATAATTGCTCTGTTCTTTCTTTTCTTAAACTACTAACAGGGGCATCTCTAGCTGGTCTTAAAGGCCACTAGGGCAACATGCAGATATTTATTCTGAAGCATAAATGTTAAGAAAAAATGTAGTTCTTGGCAAGTTATGGATATAAACAAGGTTAGGATCCCATAGGTGAGTTCTAGCAATCATGTTCCTGCTAAAAATCCATAAAGCTAAGTATCTTTCAAGCCATGCAATATCCTTTCTAAGTCTTCTAGAGCACGCTTATCATTATACAATTTGGCAAACTTTAAACCAGATGGGGATCAATGTTTTGAGTGTGCTATATCATACTTTGATGTTATAGAAGCTCTAGGTAATAAATGTTTCTGCATCCAATTTAAAAATCCATTATGCAAATATAATAATAATACCTGCATAAAATCCTTGATGTTACAGTTTAGTATAATGTATCTGGCTGCCTAATGACTTCCCAAAATAAGTTTTTTCAAAAAAGGGAAAAATGTAAAATATAGCTAACTTGTATGTAGCCATTATAATAAAAGGTAATAGTGGCATTTAAATCTCTAGAATTTCTCTTTGAAAATTGTTTTGAGTATAATTATCAAGGCAGTCTTCTAACTTTTTGGTGAAGACATTTTGGCACTTATTTTCCTCTAAAATATCTGCCTATGTATTACATGGATATAAACACAACCATATATAAAATGATATTAGTATGTATTTCTATGTATAAATTTCTATGTATTTCTATGTATAAATACATCTAATATCATTTTATATATGGTTGTGTTTATATCCATGTAATACATAGGCAGATATTTTAGAGGAAAATAAGTGCCAAAATGTCTGGAGAAGGCAATGGCACCTGACTCCAATACTCTTGCCTGAAAAATCCCATGGACGGAGGAGCCTGGTAGGCTGCAGTCCATGGGGTCGCACAAAGTCGGACACAACTGAGCGACTTCACTTTCACTTTTCACTTTCATGCACTGGAGAAGGAAATGGCAACCCACTCCAGTGTTCTTGCCTGGAGAATCCCAGGGGGCCTGGTGGGCTGCTGTCTATGGGGTCGCACAGAGTCGGACACGACTGAAGCGACTTAGCAGCAGCAGCATACATAGAAACACAGAGACACATACAGAAATATGTCTTAATCCAACATTCCTATAGTTAATTAACATAACTCCTTTGTTGGACTATTCCAGGATGAATACATTGAACTATATGTTCATTTTTCAATGGCATGATATTAATAGTTAATAGATCCAATCTCTAAGTGAAAAGATAGGGATAAACTAGAGAAACATAGCTTTCAGTTTCTAGAATAAACATTAAAGAAATCACTTGGTGTACAACATGGGAGCCCCTGTTACTGGATCTGACTTGCCCTTCTGAGGATCGCTTAGCAGCCCCAGAGGCCACCCCTCTGCTGACCTTCACGCCTCCCATAGCACAGATTCAGGAGGCGCCTGTATGTGGAAAGTTCCCAATACTCCCTTAGGATTCACAGTTTCACAACTATTATCTGCCTTGGTTCTTTCAGCACAAATGATAATGTGCCCTCTGCCTCGTTTTTGGTCAATAGCTCATCATCACAGGAACATACAAGACTCCCAGATCTTTCTTCATACCTGGAATCTAATTTCTCTATACATTGTCTTTTCTGTCCTGGCATTCCCCTTGAGCTCCTGAAACTCTATTCTGCTTGCAGGACCTATTGAAATCCCCAGAATTACTTATCTCTTTTTTGAAAGTCCCACTGTATCCTTCTTCTGAAGAAAAACTGTTCAAAGTAGCTTGCATAAATAATAGGATTTTTTTTACCCATACTTTGGATATTGATGGGCTGGAAAATTAGTATTTTGGCATCAAATCACACCTTTCTTTCATGAAGTCATCTAACAATTCTAAAGCACTTCTTGGTATTCCTAGATTCTATATTCTCTTAGCTGACTGTTTTTCTCCACCAGTACTGGCATCTTGGAGTAGGAAATGGCAATCCACTCCAGTATTCTTGCCTGGAGAATCCCAGGGACAGAGGAGCCCTGTGGGCTGCCGTCTATGGGGTTGCACAGAGTCGGACACAACTGACGTGACTTAGTAGTAGCAGCAAGCAGCTGAGCATGTACTAGGATCTTAACATCTCTCTCTTGATGATTTCAAGTCCCATATAAATGATCTAACTATGCTGTACAGTTGAAACCATGACTTTCCCTTTTCCAGTGACTTTCTCAACGACTCTCTTCCAGTTTACTCCATTTTAGCCCCTTCAGCCTCCTTTTGGTTCCTAGAACATATCAGGCATGTTTACACCATCAGGATTTTGACATACATTTCTTTCTGCTCAGATTCTCTCCTGTATGTATTCACATGGCTTGTTACCTCACCATCTATAAGTATTGGTTTATTTGTTATCTTCTTAGTGAGTCTTTTCTGATTTAAAATTGAAAACTCACTTGTCCCTGTATTCCTTATCTTCCTTCCTTGATTGATGTTTTATCTATAATATAGCACCTCTCACATCTAATATATTATATGTTTTGCTTATTTTATCTCTTTATATTATTCAAAGTCTGATCCTCATTTAAAAATAAATTCCACAAAGGCCAGTTATTTTGTTTCCTTTGGTTTCAGTCCTGTATCCTCAGTGTCTAAAAGAGTTACTGGCACATGGCATATTTAAAAAGAAGAATTTAAATTATCCTTATTTATAAGAAGTAAACACTCCATACAACTAGTGACCTAAAACAGACTTAATCTATTAATTGGATGAATTATAAATTTATGAATCCATTTTTTAAGTTTGCACATTTATCTTATTTTCTATGTAAAACATTCATCAAAATACATCTTTGGAAAATTGTTTAAACCAAATGATTTAAATCATAAACCTGAATTTGTTACTGTCTTTTCAATCTAACCATGAAAGTTTATGATAAGAATGGAATAATTATGTTTAAGCAGGCTGATAGCTAGATATGAGCAGAGAAAGGCAGGCACAGGCCAGATGATAGGAAACAATGCATCTTGTGACAACAAGGGTCCTTGGGCA
The DNA here is from genome assembly GCF_055505025.1 of Bos grunniens. NCBI lineage: Eukaryota > Metazoa > Chordata > Mammalia > Artiodactyla > Bovidae > Bos > Bos grunniens. The sequence goes on from NC_141165.1 coordinate 108,732,008, forward strand.
GACATAGAAAAGCGGGAAACTCTGGACTGCAGGAAGCCATACATCTTGAGGTAACAGGGGTCCTAGATGCAGACAAAGAAAAATGGAAAAGCCAGGAATCCTCTGGCATGTGAATGTAACATTTTGCCATCATTATATGCCATAATATGCCAATAATATGCCATCATTATAATAAAATTAGCCTTGCAGATCAGAAGTACTCATCATGCACTAATGCTACCATACTTGCAATCAAGATAAAGTAAGGATAAAAATTCCTCCTCCCCATGTGAAGATGGCGCTGAGATGGGAATCAGGAAATACAATCCCCAAATCCCTCCATCTTCAATGAACATTCCACCTTTTCATTTTCACACCCAATATAACCAGCTTGCCAAAGGAACTCAGGGCAGCTACTCACCTGAGTATGCCCTCTCTCCCCTTGAGATTGTTCTGAAATATTAAAGTGAAGTTGTTCAGTCATGTCTGACTCTTTGCAACCCTACGGACTGTAGCCTACCAGGATCCTCTGTCCATGGGCTTTTTCAGGCAAGAGTATTGAAGTGGATTTCCATTTCCTTCTCCAGGGGATCTTCCTTACCCAGGGATCGAACCGAGGTCTCCCACATTGTGTGCAGATGCTTTACCATCTGGGCCACCAGGGAAGCCCCTGAGACTTTCCTATTGCTTAATAAATCCTCACTCTGCTTTCTTGATCTCTTTGTCTTGTCTCTGAATTCTTTCTGTGATGAGACTAGACTTACTCTCCAGTATCAATTATTCAATGAGTAAATAATATTCAATAGAACTAAATAACACCATCTTCCAAAATGAGCAGAAAATAATAAACAAAAATGATATCATTTCTTAATGCATCTTTCACTTTCTAATAAATTCTAAAAGTATCTAAATGAAACCAACCAAATTACAAAGTTTCTAGTTCATGTTCAAGTAACTCAGTCCCTTAAAAAAAAAATCTATAGTTTAACATAAAGGAAATATTTCATTACTGACTTTAGCTAGATGGATATGAGTATTTATAGAGAGCTAACTGGAACTATACATTTCCTAGTACTTACTATAGAGTCATTGAGGTAAAATTCAAAATTATGATTACTAATATCTAATAGATATCTCTGTCAGCAAATAATATTCAGATTTTTAAATTTCTCAATTGTGTATCCTTCTACCCTAGATTCATCCCAGGCAAATTTGAGTTGCTTGCTATAACCTCTACAACCATCACTTTTAAGCTTGTTTCCTTCTCCTCCATTGTAGCTATTGATGGTCTCCTACTGGGCCCTTGTTTCCTTAGACTTGAGGATGAAATAGTTGCAAATAAAATATTAAGATCCCAGTTAAATTTAAATTTTAGATAAACATGATGTATATTTTTAAGTATAATTGTATCTCAGGCAATATTTAGAACACACTTATTGAACAAAAAGTTATTTGGTATTTATCTTAAAACTAAAATTTAACTTAGCATCCTCTATTTTATTTGGCGATTCAATTTGGGCATACTAACTATCCCCAAGTACTCCGTATATGTACATTTTTGACTCTAACTCCTCAAACTTATTTATCTCTTGTGCCACATTTTCATAGAGGCCTATGAGATCTTGTCTTATGTGTTATGTATTCCAGTTCAGTATAATTCAGTATATGGGTTAATAAACCAAGTAAATAATTAGAGTTTGCTAATATATTACACCATTAATGACCTTTTCTGCTTATCTTGTATGGCTTTCCTGGTGGCTTAGCAGTTAAGAATCCACGTGCCAAGCCAAAGGCACAGGTTTGATCCCTGGGTCAGGAAGATCCCCTGGAGAAGGAAATGGCAACCTACTCTAGTATTCTTGCCTGGGAAATCCCACGGACAGAGCGACCTGATGGACTACAGTCAAAGGGGTCCCAAAAGAGTCAGATACAACTCTGCAATAAAACACCAACCACTCTTGTGTGCCCTGCCTGAAAATCAGACATATTAGTAAATAAAGAATTTAATTATGTATTTTTCTTTAAAAATGATTTTTTCTTAAAAACATTTAGAATTTTGTATATTTATAGCCAATTAATATGGGTAATTTTGGCTTAGTGTAAGAATGATATTTGGAATAGAGCAAGGCTTTTTTGGTGTTTCTCAAAAATTTATTGAAGGCAGTTATCTTCTAAGTCTTAGTCATAATAGCTCTTTAAAAATGAGTATTATAGAGCCTTATCTTGGAAACATTGCATGATTATTAAATCTTTAAAAGTAAGTAAACTAAACTTGACAAATACTAATATATGTGGTTAGTCAATTTCTAGTGATTATTTTTTGCTTCTGTGAGTAAAGTAATAAAAAACACTAAAATCAATCAACTTTTAAGTTCTTGACAAGGTAACAGTTGATTAGAATGAACAAATATATCAAAACTATATATGATGAATAAATTTAGCAAAACATAGATCTGCAAAGTGGATCTACCAAGAAATACATCAAATTATAATCAATAGTTTAATAGCTCACATTTTCAAAAAAAAAGTGCCCTTAAAACAGTTTATTTTTTATAGAAGAATTGTGCTACTCCTTTAAAGAAGGCTAAAATAAACACCTTAGTGCAAACTTAAGGCTTAACTTGAAGAAAGTAGGGAAAACCACTAGGTCATTCAGCTATGACCTAAATCAAATACCTTACGATTATACAGTGGAAGTGACAAATAGATTCAAGGGATAAGATCTAATGGACAGAATGCCCAAGGAACTATGGACAGATGTTTGTAACATTGTAGAAGAGGTGATAAGCAAACCAGTCTCCAAGGAAAAGAAATGCAAAAAGGTAAAATGGTTGTCTGAGGTGACCTTACAAATGGCTGAGAAAAGAAGAGAAGTGAAAGGCAAAGAAGAAATGGAAAGATATATACAAATCTGAATGTAAAATTCCAAAGAAGAGCAAGGAGAGATATGAAAGCCTTCATAAGTGATCAATGGAAAGAAATAGAGGGAAAACAATAGAATGGGAAACTAGAGATCTCTTCAAGAAAATTAGAGATACCAAGGGACGTTTCATGCAAAATGGGCACAATAAAGGGCAGAAATGGTATGGACTTAGCAGAAGCAGAAGATATTAAGGAGAGGTGGCAAGAATCCACAGAAGAACAATGCAAAATGGATCTTAATGACCAAGATAACCATGACTCTGTGATCAACTCACCTAGATCCAGACATTCTGGACTGTGAAGTCAAGTGGGCCTTAGGAAGCATCACTACTAAACTAATGGAGGTGATGAAATTCCAGTAGAACAATTTCAAATCCTAAAAGAAGATGCTGTTAAAGCATTGCACTAAATATGCCAGCAAATTTGAAAAAGTTAGCAGTGGCCAAAGGAATGGAAAAGGTCAATTTTGTTCCAATCCCAAAGAAAGGCAATGCCAAAGAATGTTCAAAGTACTGCACAATTGCACTCATCTCACACTCTAGCAAAGTAATGCTCCAATTTCTCCAAGTTAGCCTTCAACAATATGAGAACTAAGAGCCTCCAGATAAAAGGCAGAGAAATCAAAGGTCAAATGGTCAACATCTGCTGGATCATGGAAAGAGTAAGTAATTCCAGAGAAAAAAACAACTGCTTCTGCTTCACTGACTACTGTAAAGCCATTGACTGTGTGGATCACAACAAACTGTGGAAATTCTTTAAGAGATGAGAATACCAGACCACCTTAGCTGCCTCCTGAGAAACCTGTATGCAGGTCAAGAAGCAACAGTTAGAAGTGGATATGGAACAGTGGACTGGTCCAAAATTGGGAAAGGAATAAGTCAAGGCTGTATATTGTCATCCTGCTTATTTAACTTATGTGCAGAGTACATTTTGTGAAACGCCAGGCTGGATGAAGCACAAAGTGGAATGTAGATTCCCAAGAGGAATATCAACAAACTCAGATATGCAAATGACACCACTCTTGTGGCACAGAGCAAAGAGGAACTAAAGAGCCTCTTGATGAAGGTGAAAGAGAAGAGTGAAAAGGCTTGCTGAAACTCAACATGCAAAAAACTAAGATCATGGCATCTTGTCCCATCACTTCATGGCAAATAGATGGGGAAACAATGGAAACAGTTACATTCTATTTTTCTGGGCTCCAAAATCACTGCAGATGGTGATTGCAACCATGAAATTAAAAGACACTTGCTCTTTGGAAGAAAAGTTATGGCAACCAAGACAACATATTAAAAAGCAGAGCCATTGCTTTCCCAACAAAAGTCTATCTACGCAAAGCTATGATTTTTCCAGTAGTCATGTATGGATGTGATAGTTGGACCATAAAGTAGACTGAGCACTGATGAATTGATGCTTTTGAACTGTGATGTTGGAGAAAACTCTTGAGAGTCCCTTGGACTGCTAGGAGATCCAACCAGTCCATTCTAAAGGAAATCAGTCCTAAATGTTCGTTGGAAGGACTGATACTGAAGCTGAAGCTCCAATACTTTGGCCACTTGATGTGAAGAGCCGACTCATTAGAAAAGACCCTGATGCTGGGAAAGATTGAAGGCAGGAGGAGAAGGGGATGACAGAGAATAGATGGTTGAATGGTATCACCGACTCAATGGACATGAATTGGAGCAAGTTCCTGTAGATGGTGGAGGAAAGGGAAGCCTGGTATGCGAAGTCCATTGTATTGCAGAGTTGGACACGACTGAGGGAATGAACAGTGAAGAAAACAGAATATAGATAAATAACTCTATACACATATATACACATACATATGGGTTTTATATATCTCTCTATATATACATATATGTGGATATACTGTATATATTTGAAAATTTGCTGTAAGAATTATCTCTTGAATAAAAGTAGGAAGGCATATTTTCTGGACTCTCGAGAGTTTTCCTGGAATTTCTCCTGCTCTTCAATTCCAATTATACAATATTTGTGACAGTTTTTATTGTAGATACGTGTTGTTAGTTCAGTTCTGTTCAGTTGCTCAGTCGTGTCTGACCCTTTGTGACCCCATGAACCGCAGCACTCCAGGCCTGCCTGTGTATCACCAACTCCCAGAGTCTACCCAAACCCGTGTCCACCGAGTTGGTGATGCCATCCAACCATCTCATCCTCTGTCTTCCTCTTCTCCTTCTGCCCTCACTCTTTCCCAGCATCAGGGGCTTTTCAAATGAGTCAGCTCTTCGCATCAGGTGGCCAAAGTATTGGAGTTTCAGCTTCAACATTAGTCCTTCCAATGAACACCCAGGACTGATCTCTTTTAGGATGGACTGGTTGGAGAGTCCCTTGCAAACCAAGGGATGCTCCAGTCTTCTTCAACACCACAGTTCAAAAGCATCAGTTCTTTGGCACTCAGCCTTCTTTATAGTCCAACTTTCACATCCATACATGACCACTGGGAAAACCATAGCCTTAACTAGATGGACCTTTGTTAACAAAGTAATGTCTCTGCTTCTTCTTTTTTTTTTTTTTTTCTAATTTTATTTTATTTTTAAACTTTACATAATTGTATTAGTTTTGCCAAATATCAAAATGAATCTGCCACAGGTATACATGTGTTCCCCATCCCGAACCCTCCTCCCTCCTCCCTCCCCATACCATCCCTCTGGGTCGTCCCAGTGCACCAGCCCCAAGCATCCAGCATCGTGCATCGAACCTGGACTGGCAACTCGTTTCCTACATGATATTTTACATGTTTCAATGCCACTCTCCCAAATCTTCCCACCCTCTCCCTCTCCCACAGAGTCCATAAGACTGTTCCATACATCAGTGTCTCTTTTGCTGTCTCGTACACAGGGTTATTGTTACCATCTTTCTAAATTCCATATATATGCGTTAGTATACTGTATTTATGTTTTTCCTTCTGGCTTACTTCACTCTGTATAATAGGCTCCAGTTTCATCCACCTCATTAGAACTGATTCAAATGTATTCTTTTTAATGGCTGAGTAATACTCCATTGTGTATATGTACCACAGCTTTCTTATCCATTCATCTGCTGATGGACATCTAGGTTGCTTCCATGTCTTGGCTATTATAAACAGTGCTGCGATGAACATTGGGGTACACATGTCTCTTTCCCTTCTGGTTTCCTCAGTGTGTATGCCCAGCAGTGGGATTGCTGGATCATAAGGCAGTTCTATTTCCAGTTTTTTAAGGAATCTCCACACTGTTCTCCATAGTGGCTGTACTAGTTTGCATTCCCAACAACAGTGTAAGAGGGTTCCCTTTTCTCCACACCCTCTCCAGCATTTATTATTTGTAGACTTTTGGATCGCAGCCATTCTGACTGGTGTGAAATGGTACCTCATAGTGGTTTTGATTTGCATTTCTCTGATAATGAGTGATGTTGAGCATCTTTTTATCTGCTTCTTAATATACTGTCTAGGTTGGTCATAACTTTCCTCACAGAGAGTAAGAGTCCTTTAATTTCATGGCTGCAATCACCATCTGCAGTGATTTTGGAGCCCTCCAAAAAGTAAAGTCTGTCACTGTTTCCACTATTTCCCTATTTGCCATGAAGTGATGGGACAAGATGCCATGATCTTAGTTTCCTGAATGTTGAGCTTTAAGCTAACTTTTTCACTCACCTCTTTCACTTTCATCAAGAGGCACTTCAGTTCTTCTTCACTTTCTGCCATAAGGGTGGTATCGTCTGCATTTCTGAGGTTACTGATATTTCTCCCAGCAATCTTGATTCCAGATTGTGCTTCCTCCAGCCCAGCGTTTCTCATGATGTACTCTGCATATAAGTTAAATAAACAGAGTGACAATATACAGCCTTGATGTACTCCTTTTCCTATTTGGAACCAGTCTGTTGCTTCACATTCAGTTATAACTCCTGCTTCCTGACCTGCATACCAGTTTCTTAAGAGGCAAGTCAGGTGGTCTGGTATTCCCATCTCTTTCAGAATTTTCCACAGTTTATTGTGATCCACACAGTCAAAGGCTTTGGTGTAGGTTATAAAGGATAAGTAGATGTTTTTCTGGAACTCTCTTGCTTTTTTGATGTTCCAGAAGATGTTGGCAATTTGATCTCTAGTTCCTCTGCCTTTTCTAAATCCATCTTGAACATCTGGAAGTTCACGGTTCATGTATTGCCTAAGCCTGGCTTGGAGAATTTTAAGCATTACTTTACTAGCATGTGAGATGAGTGAAATTGTGCAGTAGTTTGAGGATTCTTTGGCATTGCCTTTCTTTGGGATTGGAATGAAAACTGACTTTTTCCAGTCCTCTGGCCACTGCTGAGTTTTCCAAATTTGCTGATATATTGAGTGCAGCACTTTTACAGCATCATCATTCAGGATTTGAAATAGCTCAACTGAAATTCCATCACCTCCACTAGCTTTGTTCATAGTGATGCTTCCTATGGCCCACCTGACTTCACACTCCATGATTTCTATCTCTAGGTGATTGTGAGTGATCACTCCATCATGATCATCTGGGTTATGAAGATCTTGTTTTTACAGTTCTTCTGTGTATTCTTGCCACCTCTTCTTAATATCTTCTGCTTCTGTTAGGTCTGTACCATTTCTGTCCTTTATTGAGCCCATCTTTGCATGAAATATTCCCTGGGTATCTCTAATTTTCTTGAAGAGATCTCTAGTCTTTCCCATTCTGTTGTCTTCCTCTATTTCTTTGCATTGATCACTGAGGAAGGCTTTCTTATCTCTCCTTGCTATTCTTTGGAACTCTGTATTCAAATGGGCATATCTTTTCTTTTCTCCTTTGCTTTTCACTTCCCTTCATTTCACAGCTATTTGTAAGGCCTCCTCAGAAAGCCATTTTGCTTTTTGCATTTTCTTTTCTTGGGGATGGTCTTGATTCCTGTCTCCTGTACAGTGTCATGAACCTCTGTCCATAGTTCATCAGGCACTCTGTCTATCACATCTAGTCCCTTAAATCTATTTCTCACTTTCACTGTATAGTCATAAGGAATTTGATATAAATCATACATGAATGGTCTAGTGGTTTCCCCCACTTTCTTCAACTTAAATCTGAATTTGGCAATAAGGAATTCATGATCTGAGCCATAGTCAGCTCCCTGTCTTGTTTTTGCTGATTGTATAGAGCTTCTTCTTTTGGCTGCAAATAATACAATCAACCTGATTTCAGTGTTGACTATCTGGTGATGTCCATGTGTAGAGTCTTCTCTTGCATTGTTGAAAGAGGGTGTTTACTATGACCAGTGCATTCTCTTGGCAGAACTCTATTAGCCTTTGCCCTGCTTCATTCTGTACTCCAAGGCCAAATTGCCTGTTACTCCAGGTGTTTCTTGACTTTCTACTTTTGCATTCCAGTCCCCTATAATGAAAAGGACATCTTTTTGGGTTTTAGTTCTAGAAGATCTTGTAGGTTTACATAGAAGCATTCAATGTCAGCTTCTTCAGTGTTACTGGTCAGGGCATAGACATCGATTACTGTGATATTGAATGGTTTGCCTTGGAAATGAACAGAGATCATTCTGTCATTTTTGAGATTGCATCCAAGTACTGCATTTTGGACTCTTTTGTTGACTATGATGGCCACTGCATTTCTTTTAAGGGATTCTTGCCCAAAGTAGTAGATATAATGGTCATCTGAGTTAAATTCACCCATTCCAGTCCATATTAGTTTGCTGATTCCTAGAATGTTGATGCTCTCTCTTGCCATCTCCTGTTTGACCACTTCCAATTTGCCTGGATTCATGGACCTAACACTCCAGGTTCCTATGCCACATGTTTTATAGAGAATGACTAAGTCAACTTATATTCTATCAGAACTCCATTCTTTCATCTCTACTACTCACTCACACAGACTGTATACACACATGCACAATCTTACCCCTTTCTAATTTTGATTGAACTCAGATTTGAGGCATCACTTCAGTTATTATATGTCTCTCTCCCAGAGGCTCAGTGGTAAAAAATCTGCCTGCAATGCAGTAGACACAGAAGATACAGATTCAACCCCTGGGTTTGGAAGATCCTCTAAGGAAGGAATGCTAACCCAATCTGGTGTTCTTGCCTGGAGAATCCTATGGACAGAGCCTGGCAGGATACAGTCCATGGGGTCACAAAGAAGCAGATGTGGATGTAACAACTGAGCAGAGCACACTCATCTATTAGTACTTTCCCATTTTCCATTCTGCTGTTGAGATTTCTCTTTTTTAGAAACTAAAATAAGAGCCTGAAAAAGCCCTGAAATCTTTTCATGATTTTTGGTTCTTTTTAAGTTACAACAGCAACAGTAACAACTGACAAAATAACATTAAGATTTTTTTCTGATAACATACTGCTTTTTTATTTTATATATATATATATCTCTCTCTCTCACAGGGCCAGTGTGTCTCTCAACTTAGAGCCTCAGTGAAGTCATCAATCTTATAACTCGCAGTGCAGGACTTACCATCTCTTGGTGAATGGACCCCAGAGAAAACTGAGGTAAGTGCTGGGTTTAAAGTATGACAGAAATCATGGAGATTTTAAAGCAGTTGTCACCCCTCCAGAAATACTGATGAACTGACAGAACTCTTTCCATTGATCATTTTAACTTCAAAAACTGTATTTCTCGCACCCAACAAAAGAGGCCAATTTACCCTTTGTGCAATTACTGGTGACTTGTGTTTCTTACACTCTTAGAGGTATCTTTTCGCTGGCACCTTGGGAGCTGTTATAACTAAGATAGACTGAGATGCCTGCTCTTGGGGTGCATTTCCTACCTTCAGTCTTATATGACCATCCTTAGCAACCCTCGCCCTGCCTCAGGGAATTGACAGAAGAATAATATATGTACCTCCCATAACCAACTGAACAATATGTTATATTTGTGACTAAGTTGGCAGTTTCAACTATTGTTTTAAGCATAACTTAAAAAAAATTTTTTTTAAGGATAATTGCTTTACAGAATTTTATCGTTTTCTGTCAAATCTCAACATGGATCAGCCATAAGTCAGTCATTTATGTTTTGAGTTTCAAAATGGATAAAAAACTCACTAGACACAAGTATTTTATTAATTTGAGATACAACCATATAAACAACCAAGTACAGTTTAAAAAAGCCAGTGACATCAGGGGAATAATTTTCTAGGTAGTTATTAGATTTACAAAACTTTCCTTTGTCACCAGTGAAGTAGATATGTAAATATACCCTTAGTCAGTTAACCCAAATATTTCATTGTGGGTTTAATTTGGATTTCCCTGATGATTAGTTACATTGAGCATTTTTTCATATATCTGTTAGCCAGTTGTATATCTTCTCTGGATTAATGTCTATTTGACTCCTTAGCCAAGTATAAGAGAGGTTATTTTGCTATTGAATTCTGGAAATCCCTTTTATATTTTGGAGATAAAGCTATCTCCCATTCTGTAGATTGTCTTTTCACTTTTGATTGTTACCTATGCTGTGCAGAAGAATTTTAGTTTGATGTAGCTTGTGGAAAGGCAAAACGGTGTAGCTGCTATGAAAATATCATGTCAGTACTTCCAGTTCAGTTCAGTCACTCAGTTGTGTCCGACCCTTTGCGACCCCATGAACTGCAGCACGCCAGGACTCCCTGTCCATCACTGACTGCCAAAATCTACCCAAACCCATGTCCATTGAGTCGGTAATGCCATCCAACCATCTCATCCTCTGTCATTCCCTTCTCCTCCTGCCCTCAATCTTTCCCAGCATCAGGGTCTTTTCAAATAAATCAGCTCTTCACATCAAGTGGCCAAAGTACTGGAGTTTCAGCTTCAACATTAGTCCTTCCAATGAACACTCAGGACTGATCTTTAGGATGGACTGGTTGGATCTCCTTGCAGTCCAAGGGACTCTCAAGAGTCTTCTCCAACACTGCAGTTCAAAAGCATCAGTTCTTTGGCACTCAGCCTTCTTTATAGTCCAACTCTCATATCCATACATGACCACTGGAAAAGCCATAGCCTTGACTACATGGACCTTTGTTGACAAAGTAATGTCTCTGCTTTTGAATATGCTGTCTAGGTTGGTCATAACTTTCCTTCCAAGGAGTAAGTGTCTTTTAATTTAATGGCAGCAATCACCATCTGCAGTGATTTTGGAGCCCCCCAAAAATAAAGTCTGACACTGTTTCCACTGTTTCCTTATCTATTTGCCATGAAGTGATGGGACCTGATGCCATGATCTTAGTTTTCTGAATGTTGAACTTTAAGCCAACTTTTTCACTCACTTCTTTCACTTTCATCAAGGGGCTCTTTTGTTCTTCTTCACTTTCTGCCATAAGGGTAGTGTCATCTGCATATCTGAGGTTATTGATATTTCTCCCAGCAATCTTGATTCCAGATTGTGCTTCCTCCAGCCCAGCATTTCTCATGATGTACTCTGTATATAAGTTAAATAAGCAGGGTGACAATATACAGCCTTGACGTACTCCTTTTCCTATTTGGAACCAGTCTGTTGTTCCATGTCCAGTTCTAACTATTGCTTCCTGACCTGCATACAAATTTCTCAAGAAGCAGATCAGGTGGTCTGGTATTCCCATCTCTTTCAAAATTTTCCACAGTTTATTGTGATCCATATAGTCAAAGGCTTTGGCATAGTCAATAAAGCAGAAATAGATTTTTTTTTTTTAATTCTCTTGCTTTTTCGATGATCCAGCAGATATTGGCAATTTGATCTCTGGTTCCTCTGCCTTTCCTATAACCAGCTTGAATATCTGGAAGTTCACTTTTCATGTATTGCTGAAGCCTGTCTTGGAGAATTTTAAGCATTACTTTACTAGCGTGGAACATGAGAGCATTGTGCAGTAGTTTGAGCATTCTTTGGCATTGCCTTTCTTTGGGATTGGAATGAAAACTGAGCTTTTCCAGTCCTGTGGCCACTGGTGAGTTTTCCAAATTTTCTGACATATTGAGTGCAGCAATTTTACAGCATCATCTTTCAAGATTTGAAATAGCTCAATTGGAATTCCATCACCTCCACTAGCTTTGTTCATAGTGATGCTTCCTAAGGCCCACTTGACTTCACATTCCAGGATGTCTGGCTCTAGGTGAGTGATCACACCATCATGATTATCTCAGTCATGAATGTCTTTTTTGTACAGTTCTTCTGTGTATTCTTGCCACCTCTTTTTGATATCTTCTGCTTATGTTAGGTCCCTACCATTTCTGTCCTTTATTGTGCCCATCTTTACATGAAATAGTCCCTTGGTATCTCTAATTTTCTTCAAGACATCTCTAGTCTTTCCCATTTTTTCCCTTTATTTCTTTGCATTGATTGCTGAGGAAGGCTTGCTAATCTCTCCTTGCTATTCTTTGGAACTCTGAATACAAATGGGTATATCTTTCCTTTTCTCCTTTGCTTTCACTTCCCTTCTTTTCACAGCTATTTGTAAGGCCTCCTCAGAAAGCCATTTTGCTTTTTTCATTCTTCAAGAATTTAAAAATAAAACTAAACTACCATGCGATCTAGCAATCCCATTTCTGAGTATTTATCTAGAATAACTGAAATCAGAATCTTGAAGAGATATTAGTACTCCATATTCATTGCAGCATTATCCACAATAGCCAGTATGTGGAATACTGTACAGTACTGTACATATCATCAATAATGTACATGTAAAGATTTGTTAAAAAGATAGATATTATGTCATGTGTTCTTACAGAATCAAAAAAAATACACTTTATTATTTCATATTTAACACTAAAATAATTACTACATTAATACAGAAGGAAGAAAAACTATTGATTACATGTGCATTTTTTTCACTATATATTTTTCTAATTGCTAATAGGAATATATTATTAAATATATTCCTAAAAGTTTATATTTTTATGCACTTTAGAAAGCATTTTCAAATGCAAATAAAATACATTTCTATAACATGCATTTCTCCTTTTTAATCTGGAAACATGATTAATGCACATATTAAAATTGTTTAGGGCCATCAGGGTTTTCTTTATTTTTGAAAGTTAAAATAAGTTTGACATAGAAAATTATACTACACAACCTCTTTTGTGATAGAAAGTTAAAGTCTTACTCAGAATATTCTAAGTTTGTATTAAGATTTAGAATACAGCCTAATGGGGAAACAAACAAAAACAACTGGTCAAATAAAATAATGCATTGTGGTATGAACTAAGAGGAAAGAACCAGGTAGCAGACAGTGAGCAGTGGTAAGAGAGTAAGGATGAAGGAATAATAGGTTGAAAGTGAGGAGGCAGATTTTCAAAAGTCAAGAAGAAAAGTCATGTTAGGATAAACAGGGAAGGAGGATCCCTTAAGCAAGAAAAATCTTGGCATATTTGAGAAACTAAAAGAACGTTTGAATGATTAACATTCAATGCATAAATGGGAAAGTAGCACTGTATCAAATGACATAGATTGGTACTGACCATGCAGGGAACCTCAAACCATCATAAAAAGACAGTATTTCCTTTTTTGGAATTATGGTTAAAAATTGATATGCATGACAGTATCAAGTTATCTGAATGCAGTCATCCCTTGATATTCATTGTCTCCACAATGGCATTGTTTCCACAATGGCATTGTTTCCAGATTCTCTGCAGACACCAAACTTTGTCAATGCTCAGGTTCCTTACATTCAGCCAATCTAATCCACAAGTAGATCCATGAATGATGAACCTATAGACAGGGAGGTCCAACTATTGTTGGGATTTTGACCTTACTTGTAAGGTTATGTTAGCCTATCAAATACAAGTAGAAGAATACTGGTAGAAGACTTAGGACTTAAGTCAGAGATGAAAGATACTATTATTCATGACATAGCAAGTGCCATGAGGATAAACATATTTGTACCAGTTCCCCTTGTCTGATTTCCACAGCAACAACACTGGTGGGCCCAGAGAAGTGCTGGAACAGACAATGGATTATGTTGCAGAAGAGGAAGAGACACTGAGCTTATGGAATAGGAATCTTCTGTAATAGTTATTAAAAACCTGCCTCCTTTTCCCACAGAAAAGACATGGTTTTGATTAAATTGGGCAGTAAGCATGCTTACTTTATACTCGGTAAGAGACTCTATCTATCTTTGTTTTACAAATATCCTTGAAAAGATCATCTTGAACAAAGGCAGATCAATGTCTCGCTCCCAAAACATGCAGACATGTAAGGAATCCATGCGTAATTGTCTTCAAACAGTAAGGCTCTGATGTATGTTCTAAGCAAATCAGTAAGGTCACATAGTAGAGAAAGAATTGAGAGGAGACATGTGTTTATATAGAGTGACCACATCAGCATATACACATATGACCACATCACATATACATCAGCAGAAGAGGACATAATTCTAACTTGAGCTAGGCATTTTCTTGAGAAGATAGACAAAACTTAACTTAATATGTTTTTATAGGTAAAATTGACAAAATTTGTTGATTTGTGCTTACTTGGATATGTCAACAAATTTTGGAATTGTTACAAGTTTTAAAATTAAAATTGCCCATTTAACATCTTTGTAATAAAAAATATATAAATACTCACATATTGCACTTATAATACAATTTATTCTAATATAAATGACTGTGATAGAAGTGGATACAGCTATGCTCATTTAAAGAAGAGTTTAGTTTTGAATATAGTCAGTCAGTCAGTCAGTTCATTCGCTCAGTCCTGTCCCACTCTTTGTGACCCCGTGAATCGCGGCACACCTGGCCTCCCTGTCCATCACCAACTCCCGGAGTTCACTCAGACTCACGTCCATCAGGTCAGTGATGCCATCCAGCCATCTCATCTTCTGTCGTCCCCTTCTCCTCCTGCCCCCAATCCCTCCCAGCATCAGAGTCTTTTCCAATGAGTCAACTCGTCGCACGAGGTGGCCAAAGTACTGGAGTTTCAGCTTCAGCATAATTCCCTCCAAAGAAATCCCAGGGCTGATCTCCTTCAGAATGGACTGGTTGGGTCTCCTTTCAGTCCAAGTGACTCTCAAGAGTTTTCTCCAACACCACAGTTCAAAAGCATCAATTCTTCAGCACTCAGCTTTCTTCACAGTCCAACTCTTGCATCCATACATGACCACAGGAAAAACCATAGCCTTGACTAGACGGACCTTTGTTGGCAAAGTAATGTCTCTGCTTTTGAATATGCTGTCTAGGTTGATCATAACTTTCCTTCCAAGGAGTAGGTGTCTTTTAATTTCATGGCTGCAGTCACCATCTGCAGTGATTTTGGAGCCCAGAAAAATAAAGTTTGACAGTGTTTCCACTGTTTCCCCATCTATTTCCCATGAAGTGATGGGACCAGATGCCATGATCTTCATTTTCTGAATGTTGAGCTTTAAGCTTTAGATAAATGTAAAAAAATAACATGAAAACATACAAGTTGTGGCTCAGAGGATGTCTTGGTAAAAATAATTTTGAAGTTATCAACTAGATGATGTAGAGTCCTTGAGATTGTCTGAAACAATATAAGAATAAATTTATGAGAGAAAAAAAATGCAAACAAATGTTAAGGAAAACCAATTCTAAAATATGATTTATGAGAGTTAATACTTGAACGTTTATGAAATAAAGGTAATAAGGACAGTAATTGTGTCAAAAAATCAAATAAATTCAGTGTTGCAGGAAGTATACAGACATCTGGTTCAAATGGTCCTGATGAACAGCTCTCCTAGTTATGAATTTACAAAGCTTAATGTTATTAGCTAGGACAAATAAACTTTATTTTTTCTTCAAAAAATGATTCATAACCAGAATATACATTGGCCAGGAAACTCAGGACTGCAGTCAGAATTGTTAAATTTTGGAATTGCTACAAGTTTTAAAATTAAAATTGCCTAACTAACATCTCTGTAACCAAAAAAATACAAAAAACCAATTAGCAGTGAAGTGCATTATGCTATAAATCATGTGAAAATGTAGAATATTATAGACAGAAAGTGGAGGAACCCATTACATTGGAAAAACAGGTGCCAAAGATGTTAACTTATTATTCTTAAATGGTATAAAATCAAGAGATACAGTCTGAAGTACATAAAATAATGATCTTAAATTAATGTATCTTATTTAAAATTCCAAAGAAGAAATTATACAACTATAAAATCAGATCAGATCAGTCGCTCAGTCGTGTCCGACTCTTTGCGACCCCATGAATCACAGCACGCCAGCATCCCTGTCCATCACCAACTCCCGGAGTTCACTCAGACTCACGTCTATCGAGTCAGTGATGCCATCCAGCCATCTCATCCTCTCTCGTCCCCTTCTCCACTATAAAATACAACTAACTAAACTGAAAATAACAGTATAGTATCATAATGCTACTTTTCTGGCTTTTATCATTATACTGTAAAAGGTATTAACACTGGGAAAATGGGTAAGGAGCATTTTTGTAACTTTGTCTAAAATAATTTTGAAATAAAATGTTTTAAAAACTAAATGTGTCTGTGGTAAGAGAGAAGGGATAAGTGCTATTCCTGCATGTTATATTAGAAGCACCCTCACCCCTATCAGATATTCAAAAGCAAATAATAACAATAATAATATATACAAAGCTAAAGATAAGAACCAGTTTGTAAGAAACTATTTGTAGTATAATTCATAGTAATTGGATTAATGCATGTAAATATACAACTTATTATTACAAAAAATACAACTAAGTATACAAATGGGTAATGGATGATAATTAGCAACTTACCAAAGATTTAATGCAGATGCCCGATACACCCATAAAATTGTACTCTTAGTAATAATCAGACAATAAAATTAAAACAATATTGAATTTTTTTAACCCATCAAATGTCAATAATATAAAAAACTATGTTATGCTTTCTGACCAGAATAGACTGAAATAAATAGACAAAAATTCTTTTGACAAGAGTTTTGGTTGGTATCCATTCTAAAAAGGTACCAAAAGAAAAGTATACAATCTAATTGTCTCTGAAAACTCAAACGTAAATCTCTAACCATTTCTCCCTATAGATTTATTTTCTCTCTGAAAAGAAAATAATTGGGCTGATAGGTATGAACAACTAAAATATCATATGAACATTCAGAATTTTTTTTTGTTTTACCTATTAGTGCTAGATTAACCTCCTTTTTACAGAGCTATTATATAGATTAATTACTCTAGGAAAATTAAAATAGTATGTGAATTTTTATTTTTCAGGGCTGTGACTTAGGTCACTACTATCTTTAATAACTCTTTTAGTTTTATTGATTTTATATTTGCTTGTAACTATAGTGAGTATCTGCTTTTCCTCTTCCTTCTACTCAGCTTCCTTCTTCTCCCTCTCTTTTCTTCTTAAATTTATGCAGTCTATTTTGTGTTCAGTTTTATAATTTCAAATAGTTGCAAGTATTTCCTAGCAAAATATTCACCCTTAGTCTGTTCCCTTTAATGAATTGCCGTCTAACTACAGAATATTTTGCTTTTAAATATTTCTTAAATGGCAATCATTACATTTTTTTCCACTTAGAAGTTCACAAGTAGTTAAATTATGTTTCCTTCTTCATCTTAGTTTCTGAAAGCTGGGGCAAGACCTAGACACTATGTAATTTGAAATGAGTATATTACCTGTGTGGTAAGTCTGAAGATTTTGGAACTGAGAAGGAAGAGACAGAATCATGAGAGGCAGTAATGCATGGCAAGATTTGTTGGTCAATTCCTGGACAAGGCTGTAAGAAGGGGAGTTTGGCATGTGAAACCCCTCAAAAGGGGAATAGAGCAAGAGACCGGACCACCTTAGAGAAGGGAAAATCAGAGAGGAGCAGATATGTTTTGGTGATGTCAGTTAGCAGTAAGGCTGGGAGTTTCCAGGTCTGAGTTCAGAAGGATATTTGGGGTTTGCAGTCTTTTATAGTCACAGGGTTTGTCTTATCTATGGTTATCAGATATGGAGCAAGTTTTGAGGAGTATACATAGTTGATAGACTCTAAATGGCTAAAAATATGTTTATATGGACTATATTTAAAATCATTTAATGGTTAAGAATTTGAGTTTGGTACCCGTAAGCTTTGGGCTAGCAGGCTTGGCTGCTGTGTAGAAGTAAACATCTAAGCCAATGCAGAGGGTCCATCTTTGACCCATATGTATAACAACCTCTGCTGTGAAACACGAATATAAGCACAATTTATTTTGTTTCCTTCTCTATTTATTTAATGAGATAACCTGTTCTGAATAATAGGCATGTCCTTTTGGGAGGCACATCATGTAATTTTTGTCATTGATAAAAATTAAAGGCAGGCAGCATACATTATTTATCATAAATGATTACAGGTTAAACTATTCTGTAGCTATTCAGTTCAGTTCAGCGGCTCAGTCATGCCTGACTCTTTGTGACCCCATGAACTGCAGCACGCCAGACCTCCCTGTCTATCACCAACTGCCTGAGTCTACACAAACCCATGTGCATTGAGTCGGTGATGCCATCCAACCATCTCATTCTCTGTTGTCCCCTTTTTCTCCTGCCCTCAATCTTTCCCGACATTGGGGTCTTTTCAAATGAGTCAGCTTTTTGCATCAGGTGGCCAAAATATTGGAGTTACAGCTTCAACATCAGTCCTTCCAATGAACACCTGGGACTAATCTCCTTTATGATGGACTGGTTGGATATCCTTGCAGTCCAAGGGACTCTCAAGAGTTCTCCAACACCACAGTTCAAAAGCATCAATTCTTCAGTGCTCAGCTTTCTTTATAGTCCAATTTTCACATCCATACATGACTACTGGAAAAACCATAGCCTTGACTAGACTATAGCATAGGGCAAATTGTTAGAGTTATCAGTGAACTATTCCCTGAAACCAGATATTTTGGCCAAAAATTTGGAAAATGATTTTGCTTATTTATTGATACAACTAAGCTTTCAGTATTTAAAGGGGAAAAAACAAAAGCCCAGAATGAAATCATTTACAAAATGCTCAAGGTACTAGGGGAGAATGTATGATATTGCCCTTCCATAATGTTCTCTAAAAATGACTAGGTTTCATAGAGAGAAATTCAATTTTGGGTGCAAAGGGAATAGTAGAACTGGACAAACATCTCCCTTTTTTTAAAGGTAAAGCAATACCTTATTTATTCCAATAAAATTTTTTTATTTAGTCACTAAAGGAATTCCTTGATGCATGTGAGTGTTCTATTATTTCTTTCATGCTTTAGTAATGAAAATAAAATTAGTATCAATGTAAAGTTTCATTAGAAAGCACCTTACTATAACCATGAATTTGGATTACTTTGGGGCAGATACTGTCTCTAACACACATGGGGATTTAGCACAACTCTTTCCATAGCAAATAGTCCCTGTAATATAATAATGATGCCAGATTGTAACTTTACATTCAGTAAAACACAATCATCTTTTCTCTGTCTTGTTGGCCAAAGTACAGTGAGCGTTGCATGCTTGTCTTGCCCTTTAAGAAACCACTCTTTCTTTTCCCATTGATTGGTTCCAGTGATTTGGATGGGACTAAGGATATTTCCAAATGGGTAGACTCCAGGAGTTGGTGATGGACAGGGAGGCCTGGCGTGCTGCAGTTAATGGGGTGGCAAAAAGTCGGACATGACTGAGCAACTGAAATGAACTGAAGGATATTTCAGAGATGACTGTATCATTGGAATTTTTTTGGTTCAACATATTAATTTTCAAATAAAATTAGTCTTGTCAGTTGAGTAGAAATTTAGCCCTTTTGTGAAAGGGTGAAGGAAGAATCAGAATGTGTAAGGCAGAGTAATATGGTTTTTCTTTTTTGACTAGGAAGATGCATAGTTGTTGCTTTTTAATATAGATGGGAGATAATGAATGGAACAGCACAGTCATTTAGCATTGAATATTAGACTAGATTGGGTCTTAGGAATACACTAATCAAATATCTTCCTTCAGTTTATAGATAAGTGAACTGAGGCCCATGAATATAAGGAGCTAGGTAACTATGCATCATTGTCATGTGACAATGTTGTAAGCGTTATTGAACACACTAAGTCATTATTTGAACTTCATCTGTATAAATTATTAAGAAAGTATGATATAGGAAAGTAGAGGAACTAGAAAAAGTTTTCTGATACTAAAAGGGTTAATGAAATATAAAGTTATTTGCTCATAAGATATACAATGAAACTGAGGTTTGGAGGCAATGTGCACTAAAAAAATACACACTAAAATGGAGGTTTATATTTATGGCATTACAGTATGATAAAATACAGCTGGCTTTTAAAAATTTTATTGGAGTATAGTTGATTTACAATGCTGTGTTAGTTTCTGCTGTATAGCAAAGTGAATCATACATATATATCCACTCTTTTTTAGATTCTTTTCCCATAATGGCCATTACAGAATACTGAGAAGAGTTCCCTGTGTAGGTCCTTATTAGTTATCTATTTTACATTTAGTAGTGTGTATATGTCTATTCCATTCTCCCAGGATATTTCCCCCCACTTTCCCCACTAGTAACCATAAGTTTGTTTTCTACATCTCTGGCTATTTCTGTAAATACAGCTGTTTTTAACAATAAAATCAAGATGCCAAAGATAAAAAATTTGGCAGTGCAGAATACACAGGTTTGATCCTTCGGTTGGGAAAACGCCCTGGAGGAGGAAATGGCAAGCCACTCCAATATTCTTGCCTGAAAAATCCCATGGACAGAGGAATCTGGTGGTTACAGTCCAAAGGGTTGCAAAGAGTCGACACTATCAAACACGCACCTCCCCACATACCCATACACATGCGTGCATGCACACACACACTCACACACACACATGCAACTAGTAGGCTCTCAATAATTAGTACTTCTTTTTATTACTGTGTTTTCCATAGCAAACAGACAATTGTTTGGAAAACACACAAGTTCTTTTTAATATGGCCTGTGGCACCTGACTAACTTTTCCAGCACTTTCGCTTGCTCTTGATAATAAGGATTAATTGTAAAGTACTTGTCACTTACATGAGTTATTGAATTTTTGTTGCTAAATGGTATAGATTCATGAGTTTAAGGTATGTCCATGCATACAATATCATCAGTGACAATTTAATGGCTTTTCAGTTTGTGATCATAAAGTATCTTCATGATCACATTGAAATATTTATAAGATTTGTTTCCGCTGGGAAATTCTTATCTGGGAATTAGCATGAATAGTGCAGAGGAGCCCAAGTACTATTAGACATCTTAAGGATGATACTGTAAATGGTAATTACTAGCTTAAATGTGTATTTTTCAAGTAAAATGTAATCCTCCATTTACATCCAAATTCTAGCTGTGAAATATGAATTTTTAGTAAGCAGGGAGTGGGTTTTTTTCAATACCTATTAAAAATGTATATACAATACATTAATTCGAGAAGGAAACAGTGCAGTTCTAAAACCAAGTGAAGTGATATTCTATACAGTTCCCATTGGAAGAAAGATATCCTTTTATCATTTCATCGCACTGTGAGTCTAGTGATAGAAACCAGTGAAGAGAGGAGTCTGATGGGTGGAGAAGGTTGAGGAATTAAAGTAAATAATCTTTGATTAATTATTATGTATAAAAATATTGCTAATAATACTTTGAAAAAATTTTAGGAGAAAAGTAGTCCCAAGGAAGTAGTCATTGCCTTACTTCTAAACAACTCTAGATTTTAATAATCGTATTTTAAAAATGTAGTTACTTTGAAGGAGCTAAATAATTTCATGTGGTATATGAATTGAACTTTGAGTTCTTATATGAAGTTTCATTGGGGAAAATCACGAACATGTTGCCCTTCCATTTATAGAAAATCACCATACATAAAAAAAGGTGTTTCCAAGTATCAAAAATTCTTAAATCACATGCTTTCTTGTTTTAGCTCAAACTTAGTAACTTATAAATTTCTAGAATAATATTTGTTTCTTTAATTTGACTTCCAGGTTCATAAATGACTCTGCAAAATATCATTATTGTACTGTGCTAAGTCGCTTCAGCTATGTCTGACTCTTTGCAACCCTATGGACTATAGCCTACTAGGCTCCTCTGTCCTATGATTCTCAAGGCAAGAATACTGGAGTGGATTTCCATGCCCTCCTCCAGGGGATCTTCCCAACCCAGAAATCAAACCCATATCTCTTATGTCTCCTGCATTGATAGGCAGGTTCTTTACCACTTGTTGTTCAGTTGCTCAGTTGTGTCCGACTCTCTGTGACCCCGTGGACTGCAGCATGCCAGGCTTCCCTATCCTTTACCAACTCCCAGAGCTTGCTCAAACTCATGTCCATTGAGTCAGTGATGCCATCCAACCGTGTCAGTCTCTGTTGTTCTGTTGTCCTCCTGCCTTAAATCTTAACCAACATCATGGTCTTATCTAATGAATCAGATGGCCAAAGTATGGAGCTTCAGCTTCAGGATCAGTCCTTTAGGATTGACTGGTTTGATGTCATTGCAGTCCAAGGGACTCTCTAGAGTCTTCAACACCAGAGTTTAAAAGCATCAGTTCATCAGCAGTCAGCTTTCTCTATGGTCCAACTCTCCATACATGAGCTGGAAAAACCACTAGCACCACTTATTAGGCAAGGAAATAAGACATTTAAAAATTTAGGGAAATACAGTTGAGGTTGAAAAGATTATTTTCCACACAGATAAAAATGTTAAAGCTAGTAAAAGTTTTCATTGTGTGAATTTAAAAATAATAAATCTAAGAAAATGTATCAGATCAGATAAGGTCAGTCGCTCAGTCGTGTCCGACTCTTTGCGACCCCATGAATCGCAGCATGCCAGGCTTCCCTGTCCATCACCAACTCCCGGAGTTCACTCAGACTCATGTCCATCGAGTCAGTGATGCCTTCCAGCCATCTCATCCTCTGTCGTCCCCTTCTCCTCCTGCCCCCAATCCCTACCAGCATCAGAGTCTTTTCCAGTGAGTCAACCCTTCTCATGAGGTGGCCAAAGTACTGGAGTTTCAGCTTTAGCATCATTCCTTCCAAAGAAATCCCAGGGCTGATCTCCTTTAGAATGAACTGGTTGGATTTCCTTGCAGTCCAAGGGACTCTCAAGAGTCTTCTCCAACACCACAGTTCAAAAGCATCAATTCTTCAGCACTCAGCCTTCTTCACAGTCCAACTCTCACATCCATACATGACCACAGGAAAAACCATGGCCTTGACTAGATGAACCTTTGTTGGCAAAGTAATGTCTCTGCTTTTGAATATGCTGTCTAGGTTGGTCATAACTTTCCTTCCAAGGAATAAGCATCTTTTAATTTCATGGCTGCAGTCACCATCTGTAGTGATTTTGGAGCCCAGAAAAATAAAGTTTGACACTGTTTCCACTGTTTCCCCATCTACTTCCCATGAAGTGGTGGGACCGGATGCCATGATCTTCATTTTCTGAATGTTGAGCTTTAAGCCAACTTTTTCACTCTCCACTTTCACCTTCATCAAGAGGCTTTTGAGTTTCTTTTCACTTTCTGCCATAAGGGTGGTGTCTTCTGCATATCTGAGGTTATTGATATTTCTCCCAGCAATCTTGATTCCAGCTTGTGTTTCTTCCAGCCCAGCGTTTCTCATGATGTACTCTGCATATAAGTTAAATAAGCAGGGTGACAATATACAGCCTTGACGAACTCCTTTTCCTATTTGCAACCAGTCTGTTGTTCCATGTCCAGTTCTAACTGTTGCTTCCTGACCTGCATACAAATTTCTAAAGAGGCAGGTCAGGTGGTCTGGTATTCCCATCTCTTTCAGAATTTTCCACAGTTTATTGTGATCCACACAGTCAAAGGCTTTGGCATAGTCAGTAAAGCAGAAATAGATGTTTTTCTTGAACTCTGTTTGCTTTTTCTATGATCCAGCGAATGTTGGCAGTTTGATCTCTGGTTCCTCTGCCTTTTCTAAAACCAGCTTGAACATCAGGAAGTTCATGGTTCACATATTGCTGAAGCCTGGCTTGGAGAATTTTGAGCATTACTTTACTAGCATGTGAGATGAGTGCAATTGTGCAGTAGTTTGAGCATTCTTTGGCATTGCCTTTCTTTTGGATTGGAATGAAAACTGACCTTTTCCAGCCCTGTGGCCACTGCTGAGTTTTCCAAATTTCTTGGCATATTGAGTGCAGCACTTTCACAGCATCATCTTTCAGGATTTGGAATAGCTCAACTGGAATGCCATCACCTCCACTAGCTTTGTTCATAATGATGCTCTAAGGCCCACTTGACTTCACATTAAAGGATGTCTGGCTCTAGGTCAGTGATCACACCATCGTGATTATCTGGGTCATGAACATCTTTTTTGTACAGTTCTTCTGTGTATTCTTGCTATCTCTTCTTAATATCTTCTGCTTCTGTTAGGTCCATACCGTTTCTGTCCTTTATCGAGCTCATCTTTGCATGAAATGTTCCTTTACTATCTCTGATTTTCTTGAAGAGATCTCTAGTCTTTCCCATTCTGTTGTTTTCCTCTCTTTCTTTGCATTGATCGCTGAAGAAGGCTTTCTTATCTCTTCTTGCTATTCTTTGGAGCTCTGCATTCAGATGTTTATATCTTTCCTTTTCTCCTTTGCTTTTCACTTCTCTTCTTTTCACAGCTATTTGTAAGGCCTCCCAAGACAGATATTTTGCTTTCTTGCATTTCTTTTCCATGGGGAAGGTCTTGATCCCTGTCTCCTGTACAATGTCACAAACCTCATTCCATAGTTCATCAGGCACTCTATCAGATCTAGACCCTTAAATCTATTTCTCACTTCCACTGTATAATCATAAGGGATTTGATTTAGGTCATACCTGAATGGTCTAGTGGTTTTCCCTACTTTCTTCAATTTAAGTCTGAATTTGGCAATAAGGAGTTCATGGTCTGAGCCACAGTCAGCTCCTGGTCTTGTTTTTGCTGACTGTATAGAGCTTCTCCATCTTTGGCTGCAAAGAATATAATCAATCTGATTTTGGTGTTGACCATCTGGTGATGTCCATGTATAGAGTCTTCTCTTGTGTTGTTGAAAGAGGGTGTTTGTTATGACCAGTGTATTTTCTTGGCAAAACGCTATTAGTCTTTGCCCTGCTTCATTCTGTATTCCAAGGCCAAATTTGCCTGTTACTCCGGGTGTTTCTTGACTTCCTACTATCATCTAAAATTGCAAATTTTGATTATATGGAGAATAAACTAATAGGTTATTATCAATTTCTTAAGTTCTACATATAGTCGTTAGTGAAATATTTCATTATATTTCTGAGAATGTGCCATGAACATGTAATGTGATGATTCACTTTGGCAATTTTTATGTGTTTATTATTATTATTATTTTCTTTGCCTAGATGATAACTCAGCTTCTCCTCATCTGATTAATCTGTACTTATTCCTCTAAACTTAGTTCAGGAACTTCTATAAAAGATGAAATAAAAGATGGTATTCAAAAATCTCTATTTCATGAACAAATTGAATTTACCAAAATGAGAGAAACCAGTGGAGAACCTTCTTTAACACTGACATTAGAGCCATCATATAAACCAAGCACTGAATAGAAGAATTTCTCCCAGACAAAGTGAAGATAGTATCATGTTGAAGGAATTTTTCCATTTCCCATTTCTGCAAAAGCAATTCAGTGTTATGTGAAGTGGATGAAGAAAACCCTCTTAATATCTCTAAAATTTGGAAGTGAATATTTTACAGTAGTATAATGGGCAATTCACAATTTATGATCATTCTTTGAATCGGTAAGTGGGAGTCACTTCTACTGCAGTGAAAGGTGCCATTCTGAGACTACAGAAGTATGCTTTAAACAGCAAATATAAAGTTACAACAAATGGAAAAGTCTATGGCTGGATGATTTTTACTCTGACTGATTTTCTAATAGAGGATTATGGGTTTGAAATAATTCAAGCATCAGTAAGTTTGTTTCTTAATCAAAACAGAAATATTCTAACCCAGTAAAGTTGCATCTGATGTATTATTTGTAATGTAAAAATGACAAGTACTATTAATCTAGGAGAGATTTTGTTTCAAATGCTAACACGTTTTAGAAAAATAGAGGAAAAAATATGTGTAGTCATGGATCTCACCTGCAAGCAACAGGTATTGCTCCTGATAAATATATTCCTGTCATCAGACAAAAACTCTCTGTAGGAAAACTCCTAAATAAATAACACAATCTCAGTTAAGTTAAAAAAAAAATTCTTCCAAATTGGCTAGCAAAATAACCAGGAAAATTGATGGTACATGGACACAGTGGTTTTCTAGAGCAGAGGCCAAGTCAAATAGAAAACCAACATAATGGATAATTTAAAAATATATGAAACCAGTAAGTTTTCAATTTCTTCCCCCACAACATATGTATTTCATATAGCCTGTTTCACCATTATAATCTCAGAAGTGAGTGGGAGAGAAGCTGGTTGGAACAGTCTTCTGTGAAGTACAGATTCAGCTAATGAAGCCCAGGAAAACTGATAGCCCCCTAGAAAAAAATCCCTGCATTTATTGTGGGACTAGGGCAAGATTTTACCACTCAGATTGTATTTAACAAATGGAGGTGGGGGGAAATATCTAGTCAAGCATCCTTAGGCCAGCCATCTCCTCCATCAAGTGTAGATTCCTCAGCTTTTCTATTCTTAATCTGACTCTACGTTTCTTTGTACCAATGTGAGGTGAATTAGAAAAACTATTAAAAAGAAACAGAAGGCCTGCAAAGGGCCATTCTGGCTACAGATGATATGCACTTTAGTAAGTTATGAGATTAACATCATCAGCCATGGACTGGATAGAGGATGGCTGAGACACAGATGTATTGGCCATGCTCAAAAAGCCGTACTGTATAGTAAACAAGGGTCAGCATATAAGAAACTTGGAAGTCACCACTATATCCTAAGAACAAGTAAAAAGGTGAATAAACTAAAAAATCAACAACTCTTCTTAGATCCATGAGAGAAATGAAGTCACAGGAAAAACTGCTGTCCCCAAAATGTAGACATGGACAGGAATACAGAAAGCATCACAGCTTACCTAAGCAGAGCATAAATCTTCATGGGAACCAGTGCCAGGGCAGGAAAACCTGAAATGCAATTGACTAATTGCTGTGTGCTCGGTGAGGAGTAAACACTATAAGAAGACCCAGTCATCTGATGGGCCCAGTACTTTTGTGAATTTATATCCTGGAGCTCCGCCAGGTTCACAGTAAACACTGGAGAAAAGCTCCTTCTGCTTCCATCAGGAAAGCCAGAGCATCCTGTTCTTAACAAGGTCTGCCCTCAGGAGAAACTAACTAACCCAAACCTAACTTTCTGGTGTTTTATCAGAGCCCAGCTGACCTAGGGGAAGCAAAATATTTGCATACTGGCAAATACTATATTGCTTTATTGGAAAATTTTATGATGAATTATTTTATAGGATACTGTCAGGAATGTGAGGAAATACTCTCAAGTACTGTAGGAAAGAATATAAACTGTTTCATTTTTTCCAGGATTTTAGGCAGTTGATATTAAACATCTTAAAAATATATACTTTTACAAAGCACATAACTTTTTTGTAACTTGGCCTAATAAAATTAACAGATGTATTTTTAATAGATGCATAATTATCCTTAGGTTTTAAAATGTAGGTTTTATATTTATTCAAGCATGTTGAGCCCAACAGATGAGAAGATAACTGTCATTTGAAGTAAGAGCTTGTTACTCATAGTCCTCAAGAGAAGGTACATGTCACACCATGAAAAAGGCACAAGGAGAAGCACTGAGGTCTGTCAGGAAGTAGAGGGAGTGAGAGGAAAACATGGGCAAGGACTTTATTGTGGTTTCCATGAGAAGGCAAGACATAGTGAAATTTTAGGTTTAGGATTGGCTGGTTTGAATAATTTCAGCAGATTCTGGCACATATGAAGTGATCAGTGTAGATGAATAATGTTCCAAAGAATAAATGCTCAATAGGCGAGGTGGTTAGGAATTACAGGCTTTGGATTTGTTGGTTTGCATATGGAAGGCACACTTGCAGATAAGCCTTTTACTGTCCCCAGATATCGGTCATCCATAGGGAATTATCTCCTCAATCAGGAAGTCTCCAGATGTCAAAACATCAGAAAACACAGAAAAGGCATGACTGATACAACTTCAGTTCAGTTCAGTCGCTCAGTCACGTTTGACTCTGTGACCACAAGGACTGCAGCCCGCCAGGCCTCCCTGTCCATCACCAACTCCCAGAGTTTACTCAAACTCACGTCCATTGAGTTGATCCAGCCATCTCATCCTCTGTCGTCACCTTCTCTTCCCTCCTTCAATCTTTCCCAGCATCAGGGTCTTTTCTTTTCTTTTTTCTTTTTTGTGAGGGATACATACATTTATGAAAATTATCTTACAGGTTTTCAAGGAAAAATATTTGCACACTGATGGGAGGGGGAAAAGTGCAGACTCTGGAGTTAAGTAGCTTTGCATCCAAATTCTGATTCTGCTGGATCACTGGACAAGTTAGGTTAATCCATCTTTCCTTATTCTCCTCTAGTATTTAAATGAAAATACATGTAAAAATTCCATGAATGGAGGAGGAGACTGGTGGGCTGCAGTCCATGGGGTTGCCAAAAGTCGGGTAGGATTGAGCAACTAAACAACAGCCTTAGGTACTAATCTGCTCCTGCTATTAAGAATCTTAATGAGGAAAGAGGGGTAAATTAGGAGTTTGGGAATTTATATCTAGTTTATATACACTATTGTATATAAATAGATAAACAACAAGGACATACTTGACAACACCGGTAATTATATTCAATATCATGTAATAATCTATAATGAAAAGTAATCTGAAGAAGAATACGTGTATATGTAATAGCCACTGTATATGTGTATGTAATTAGCCACTCAGGTGAAAAAAAATTTTATCAAATCCCTTATATGTGAGAGTGAATTTATTGTATACAGGGTGAAAAGATTTTATTTTGGAAAGGAGGGATAATTTTAGAGTATGAAGCAAGGGAAGAAGCTCTATTACATGACAAAATGGCACTGGAAGGGACCTTACTTGCGAGGATATTAAGAAGGATGGCAGGGTTGTTTGTCAAAGAAAAATAAGAAGGAAACATAAATTTGCTTTAACTTACATTGTTGATTCTAGCCTACCATGCGATTAAAATAGCTCTTACATTTTAAAGTTACTCAAAATATTGCTTTTAAGTTGGTGTAATTATTTTATACGTATCATAAATAGCATGTGCTTTATGAATCTCCTCCCTTGTGTGTAACTTCTATTTTAAGTAGATCCCAAGTGATGCCAGAGAGTTATAACTAGGTCAACTGCTACTTGTGTTTGTTTCTTTCGTAAATCTTTTAAGTCTCTGAGAGAATTCAAGAAGTTAAGTATGGCAGTTCCTTTACCTAATACCTCTGATCATAGTGTGTACCTCTTGAGCCAGCAGATGAATATTAGTTATCCTGGCTGGAACAGAAGCTGGGAAGGCTGTTGAACTGGGAAGTTCATGCCAGGTGACAGGGCAAATGCAGTACCTGGTGTCAGCTGACCTTTCTATTAAAATTTGGATTTATCGCTAGAGTTCTTGCATTTAGGGAAGGGATCATAGAAAGTCATAAGAGAACCACATTATGAAAAGTGTTAATCAATGTTGGTGGGAGTGTAAAGTGGTACAAAAGCTCTATGATTGAAAATTTAGCAATAGCTTTCAAAATGCTGTTATGCCATGTGTACATTAAAATTTTTTTATTGAAGTATAGTTGATTTACAATATTGTATATGTTTCAGGCATACAGCATAGTAGCAGTTATATGTATATTATATATGTTATTTTGCCTTATACATTATTACATAATAATATTGAGTATAGTTCCCTGTGCTGTACAGTTGGCCCTTGTTAGTTATCTATTTTATTTATTTTTGGTTGCATCAGGTCTTAGTTGCAACAGGTGCGATCTTTGTTGAGGAATGTGGGCTCTCTAGTTGTGGCCCTTGGGCTCAGTAATTGCAGTGTGGCAGCTTAGTTGCTGATGGGGGTTGAACCCAAGTACCCTGCTTTGGAAGGCAGATTCTTAACCACTGGACAACCAGGAAAGTTCCAGTTAACTATTTTATACACAGTAGTGTGTATATGTGAATCCCAGCCTCATATGTTATCCCTCTCCCCACCTCTCTTTTCCTTTTGTTAACCATAAGTTTGTTTTCTGTTGTCTATAAGTCTCTTTTTGTTTTGGAAAAAAGTTTATTTGTTTTTTTTTCTTTTATATTCCACATGTAAGTGATATTATATGATATTTGTTTTTCCCTGTCTGGCTTACTTTGCTTAGTGTCATTATATCTCTAGGTCCATCCGTTTTGCTGCAAATAACATTATTTCATTTTTTTATGGCTGAGTACTATTCCTTTTTGTCCATTCATCTGTCCATGAGCATTTAGGTTGCTTCCATATCCTGGCTGTTGTATATAGTGTTGCTTTGAACATTGGAGTGTATGTATCTTTTTGAATTACAGTTTTCTCTGGATATATTAAAATAAATTAATTAAATAAAAAAATAAATAAAAATTAAAAAAAATTAGTGCTTCTGCTCTGAGAGGCAGATGATGATATCCTATTACTACTTTAATTTGCAGTTTTGATTGCTAGTGAGTGTGTTTTAATAAATTTATTAATGTAATTAAGGAAACCTAGTTTATTAGCTTAAGTTCAGTTTTAAGAATAAACACAGAGAGCTACAGAAGCAAATATCCAAAGGCCAATGATTTCTTCAATTTCATATAGAAAAATAAAATTCTGAGAATGACAACAGCAAAAAATATAAAAATAAATCTTTAAAAAATGTATACATAGCAAACAGCTTATAGAGCTAAATTAAAACAAACAAACAAACAAACAACCCAATAAAAAATTGGTCAGAAGACCTGAACAGACATCTCTTCAAAGAGGACACAAAGATGGCTAAAAGGCAAATGAAAAGATGCTCAACACTGCTAAAAATTAAAGAAACGCAAATCAAAACTACAATGAGGTATCACCTCACACAGGTCAGAATGGCCATTATCAAAAATTCTTCAATAATAAATGCTGGAGCAGGTGTACAGAAAAAGAAACCTTCCTAAACTGTTGGTGGGAGTATACATTGGTGCCACCATGGAAAACAGTATGGAGGTTCCTTAAAAAACTAAAAATAAAGCTACCATATGATCCAGCAATCCCACTCCTAGGAATATATCCAGGGTCTTTTCAAAAGAGTCATTTCTTCCCATCAGATGGCCAAAATATTGGAGTTTCAACTTCAGCATCAGTCCTTCTAATGAATATTCAGGATTGATTTCCTTTAGGATAGACAGGTTGGATCTCCTTGCTGACAAAGGGACTCTCAAGAGTCTTCTCCAACACCACAGTTCAAAAGCATCAATTCTTCAGCAATCAGCTTTATTTATAGTCCATCTCTCACACTACACATGACTACTGGAAAAACCATAGCTTTCACTAGACAGAACTTTGTTGGCAAAGTTATGTCTCTGCTTTTTAATATGCCATATAGGTTGTTCATAACTTTTCTTCCAAGGAGTAATTGTCTTTTAATTTCATGGCTGCAGTCACCATCTGCAATGACTTTGGAGCCTAAAAAAATAAAGTATGCCACTGTTTCCACAGTTTCCCTGTCTATTTGCCATGAAGTGATAGAACCAGATGCCATGATCTTAGTTTTCTGAATGTTAAATTTTAAGTCAACTTTTTCACTCTCCTCTTTCACTTTCATCAAGAGGCTCTTTACAAGGTTATTAAAAGGCATATTTCTCATGATCAGGAAAAGTGTTTTTAAAAAAGCAAAAGAAGTGACAAATATATTTTGAAATATGAATGGTTGTTGTTGTTTAGTCCGTAAGTCATATTGAACTTTTTTGTGACCTCATGGATTGTAGCCCACCAAGCTCCCATTGGATTTCTCAGGCAAGAATAGTGGAATGCATTGCCATTACCTTCTCCATGGGATCTTCCTAACCCAGGGGCTAAACCTGAATTTCCTGCATTGGTAGGTGGATTCTTTACCACTGAGCTACTAGGGAAGCCCATTAATCAGTAGAATTGCTTATCTTATGCTACAGATGCTGTTGTCCATATTCAGTCAGCTAAATATTCATTATTCTTTGACTCAGAGAAAAGATGAATACAGAAAATGTTGGTAAAGGGAGCAAGCAGAGGACTTCTCTTAACTTTTGACTTTTTAGAAGTCTTTAACCTACTGGGATCAAAGAAATTCTAGCTAATATTACCAGATGATCAGAATTTCTTGTTCAGGGGAGAAAGTGAATACAATAGGAAATGAGGAAAACATAGATTATGTGGATTTCAGAAAGAATGTTCTGTGCTCTCCTCATACTCTATCCTTGAGTATATCTCTGAGTATCTTTAAAGTACAGGGATTGTTAAAATTTTCAAATATGCAGCAAATTTGGTTATCCAAGAGCAGAACAGACCTGAATCCCCTTCCAGATAGTGTTTTTGGAATTGTCATGACACCCAGAAGAGAAATGGCTATGTAGTATCTTTGTGCACCAGAATTTGAGGCAGTCTCTCATATCAATTGATCATCTGCATTAGCAAAAATAGTAAACATAGGAAAACAACACCCAGGTTAAAAGTGTTTTTGTTGTTGTTTTTTTTCAATAGTGAAGAGCTATGATTTTTACTGTAGTAACACTCCTAGTAATAATAATTTTAAAATAGCCATTAAGATAAGAATACATAGGGATAATCAAGTATCTCTATATAAAATGTGTAGTCATTCACTTGTTTATGTATGTGTGTATGTTTTCTTATCTGTCTGTCAATATGTTTATTTCTTTAACTAGTGCTAAGAACCTTACTAGTCTATTTGAGGCTGTAAACTTTTCTCAAATGTGGTATTTTAAAATGCATAAATCATTCTGCTACTGCTAAGTCGCTTCAGTCGTGTCTGACT
Source organism: Bos grunniens (assembly GCF_055505025.1). Classification (NCBI taxonomy): domain Eukaryota; kingdom Metazoa; phylum Chordata; class Mammalia; order Artiodactyla; family Bovidae; genus Bos; species Bos grunniens. Next base: position 108,764,701 of record NC_141165.1, read on the forward strand.
CTGTGCGACCCCATAGACAGCAAACCACCAGGCTCCCCCATCCCTGGGATTCTCCAGGCAAGAACACTGGAGTGGGTTGCCATTTCCTTCTCCAATGCAGGAAAGTGAAAAGTGAAAGGGAAGTCGCTCAGTCGTGTCCGACTCTTCGCGACCCCATGGACTGCAGCCCACCAGGCTTCTCCATCCATGGGATTTTCCAGGCAAGAGTGCTGGAGTGGGGTGCCATTGCCTTCTCCTTATAAATCATATGCATAATGCAAAAATCATATTGAATTACAAATGATAATAATTTACTAAAACGAATTATTTTTAAAATCTCACTTGTTATGCAAATATATCTGTGTTTATTAATTAATGAAGTAAAAAGATCCAGATAGTGGGTCTAAGAACAGTTGTAACTTCAGTGTACTGACTAACATAGCAGTATTTGAAAAAGTCTGCAATGACTGTGGCTGATATGAAAGTATCTACGATTTTTATTGTGGCAAATTCCAAAGTCATGGCTACTTCTTTTATTACTGTTGATTTTTACCTATAATTTCCCTCTTAGCTTAGCTGGTAAAGAATCCACCTGCAATGCAGGAGACCCTGGTTTGATTCCCAGGTTGGGAAGATCCACTGAAAAAGGGATAGAATACCCACTCCAGTATTCTTGGACTTCACTTGTGGCTCAGCTGGTAAAGAATCTGCCTGCAAAGTGGAGACATGGGTTCAATCACTGGGTTGGGAAGATTCCCTGGAAAAGGAAAAGACTACCCACTCTAGGATTCTGGCCTGGAGAATCCCGTGGACTGTATAGTCCATGAGGTCACAAAGAGTTAGACATGGCTGAGTGACTTTAACTTTCACTTTCTTTCAAACTTGAGGGAAATGCTAAATTTCAGGCAGAGTTAGATGAAACTCAGTTCAGATCAGTCAGTCAGTTGTGTCCGAATCTTTGCAACCCCATTGACCACAGCACGCCAGGCCTCCTTGTCCATCACCAACTCCCGGAGTTTACCGAAACTCATGTCCATTGAGTCGGTGATGTCATCCAACCATCTCATCCTCTATCATCCCCTTCTCCTCCTGCCTTCAATATTTCCCAGCATCAGGGTCTTTTCCAATGAGTCAGTTCTTCACATCAAGTGGCCAAAGTATTGGACTTTCATCTTCAGCATCAGTCCTTCCAATGAATATTCAAGACTGATTTCCTTTAGGATGGACTGGTTGGATCTCCTTGCAGTCCAAGGGACTCTCAAGAGTCTTCTCCAACATCACAGTTCAAAAGCATCAATTCTTCAGTGCTCAACTTTATCTATAGTGCAACTCTCACATCCATACACGGAGAAGGCAATGGCAACCCACTCCAGTATTTTTGCCTGGAGAATCCTGTGGACGGAGGAGCCTGGTGGGCTGCTGTCCATAGGATCACACAGAGTCTGATACCACTGAAGTGACTTAGCATGCATACATGCATTGCAGAAGGAAATGGCAACCCACTCCAGGATTCTTGCCTGGAGAGCCCCAGGGACAGAGGAGCCTGGTGGGTTGCCATCTATGGGGTCACACGGAGTCAGACATGACTGAAGCGACTTAGCAGCAGCAGCAGCAGCTATAAATTTAAGGAAATATATACGGAATCTATATGTGAGAAATGAAAGAACTTTGTTGAAAAAAATCAAAGAACTAACTAAATAGCAAAATAATCTTGTTCATGCATTGCAAGATTCAATATTGTTAAGGTACCAATTCTTTCCAATCAATATATTCAGTGAGACCTTAGTCAGAATTATAGTGAGTAACACCCTTGACATTTATAAAGAGATTCTAAAATTATAAAGAGAAAGCAAAGATACAGAACTTCTAATGTGATACTGAAGAAGAACAAATTCAGAGGATTAACACTATCCAAATTTAAGACTTATGATAAATTTACAATAAGCAAGTGTCACCTGAGTGATACTAGTGGAGGCACAAAAAACACATAGATCAATAGAACATAATAGAAAGTCTAGAAAAAAACCCATATGATGTAATCACCTCATATTTGGCAAAGAAACAGAGGCATTTCAGTGAAGAATGGATAGTCTTTTAAGCTTATGGTGCTGGAAATTTCCATGGAAAAAGTGACCGGTTCAAACTTTGGAAAAGCTGCATATCATCACCCTGTTTATTTAGCTGATATGCAGAGTACATCAGGTAAAATGCCACGTTGGATGAGTTACAAGCTGAATCAAGATTTCTGGAGAAATACCAACAACCTCAGATATGCAGATGATACCATTCTATGTCAGAGAGTGAAGAGGAACTAAAGAGCCTTTTAATGAAGGTGAATGAGGAGGGTGAAAAAGCTGGCTTAAAACTCAACATTCAAAAAATGAAGATCACAGCATCCAGTCCTATCACTTCATGGCAAATAGAAGGGGGAAAAGTGGAAGCAGTGACAGATTTTCCCTTATTGGGCTCCAAAATCACAGCAGATGGTGACTGCAGCCATGGAATTGGAAGACACTTGCTTCTTAGAAGAAAAGTTATGACAAATCTAGACAGCATATTAAAAAGTAGAGACATTGCATTGCCAACAGAGGTCCAAATAGTCAAAGCTATGGTCTTTCCAGTAGTCATGTACATGGTCTATGTGAGAGTTAGACCATAGAGAAGTCTGTGTGCTGAAGAATTGATGCTTTCTAATTGTAGTGCTGGACAAGACTCTTGAGAGCCCCTTGGACTGGACGGAGATCAATCAGTCAGTCCTAAAGGACATCAACCCTGAAAATTCATTGAAGAACTGATCTGAAACTGAAACTTTGGTCACCCAATGTAAACAGACAACTCACTGAAAAAGATCCTGATGCTGTGAAAGACTGAAGGCAAAAGGAGAAGCGGGAGGCAGAGGATGAGATGGTTGGATAGCATCACAAACTCAATGGACATGAACTTGGGCAAACTCTGGGAGATAGTGAGGGATAGGGAAACCTGATGTGCTACAGTCATGAGGTTGCAAAGAGTCAGACACTACTTAGCGAATGAACAGCTGTGAAGAGAATCAAAAACAAGCCACAATGTGGGAGAAAATACCTGCAAACCATATATCTGATCTAAGACTTGAATTCAAAATATATAAAGAACGTTTAGCATTATGTAATTAAAAAATCTAATTAAAAAAAAAGTGAAAAAATCTGAATAGACATTTTACCAAAGAAATATATAAATGGATCATATGTAATGAAAATATGCTCTACATAGTTTATTATAAGGAACTGAAAACAATAGAGAGATACTGCTATGTATGTTTAAAATGGCTTAAATGCAAAACACTGACAACATGATTGCCTGTGAGATTGTGGACAACAGGAACTTGCATTCAGTGCTCATGGGAATACAAACTGGGATCATTACTTTGGGAAAAAATATGGCAGTTTTTTTTTTTTTTCCCCCAAGTTAAGCATAATATTAACTAAAGTCCAACAATTATCCTCCTAGGTATTTAAAATTTATGTCAAAACAAAATCTTTCAAACAAATGTTTATAATGCTTTATTTATAATTTCTATAAACTAAAAACAAGAAAATTGTTCTTCAGTCAGTGAATGGATCAATACAATTTGATACATCTATATACTGAACTGTTATTTAGTGAAAAAAAAAGAACTGTAAATCATGCAAAGACATGAATGGATCTTAGATATGTATTGCTAAGGTTAAAGGGTCAGTCTATAAGTCTCCATACTGTATGATTCCAAGTAATTTGACAACCTAGAAAAGGTAAAACTACCGGAGAACACAATGGCACCCCACTCCAGTACTCTTGCCTGGAAAATCCCATGGACGGAGGAGCCTGGTAGGCTGCAGTCCATGTGGTCGCTGAGGGTCGGACACGACTGAGCGACTTCACTTTCACTTTTCACTGTCATGCATTGGAGAAGGAAATGGCAACCCACTCCAGTGTTCTTGCCTGGAGAATCCCAGGGACAGGGGAGCCTGGTGGGCTGCCGTCTATGGGGCCGCACAGAGTCGGACACGACTGAAGTGACTTAGCAAAAAAGGTAAAACTACAGTGATAGTTATTAAATTAAAAGACACTTTCTCCTTGGAAGAAAAGCTATGACAAACCTAGACAGTGTATTAAAAAGCAGAGACATCATTTTGCTGACAAAGGTGCATATAGCCAAAGCTATGGTTTTTTCCAGTAGTCATGTACAGATGTGAGAGTTGGATGGTAAAGAAGGCTGAGTGCAAAGAATCGATGCTTTTGAATTGTGGTGCTGGAGAAGACTCTTGAGAGTCTCTTGGACAGCAAGGATATCAAACCAGTCAATTCTAAAGGAAATGAACCCTGAATATTCATTAGAAGGATGCTGAAGCTCCAATACTTTGACCCCCTGATGTGAAGAGCTGACTCATTGCAAAAGACCCTCATACTGGGAAGTATTGATGGGAGGAGGAGAAGCGGGTAACAGAGGATGACATGGTTGAATGGCTTGACCAACTCAATGGACATGAATTTGAGCAAACTCTGGGAGATAGTGAAGGACAGGGAAGCCTGGTGTGCTGCAGTCCATGAGGTCACAAAGAGTTGGACAAGACTTAGTGACTGAACAACAACAACAGTGATAGCAAAAAGAACGTGGTTGCCAGGGGTTCCTGGAGGCTGGGGAAAGTAGCTGGATAAGTGAAGCAAATTTTTAGAACACTGAAACTAGTTTGTTTGATACTATAATGAGGGATATACAATGCAATGTCTTTCTTAAAACCCATATAAATTTATGGAACAAAGATTGAACTTTAATACATATATATTTTTAAAAGAATTATTTAGGCTTTCATGAGCTCTTCAGATGGAATTCAGAATGTGACAACAAAACAATCTAACTCTATTATAAATTTATGAAACAAACTTACTGAAGGGCATGAGAGAAAATGGTTTTGGATTAAGTAATTTTGGAAATGAGTTTGTAACACTAAATCAGAAATTGTACATAAGTCCTGTTCACTCATTCGTAAAGTTATTTCTCACATAGGGCACAATTTAGCAATTCTGAGACTAATCTACAAGTATACTGAAATTGAACGATCAAGCATTAATAAATAAATGGATGGTGGGGGCCAGTTTTCTCATTGTTGAAATGGAAGTTCATAGCTAATGGAAGAAGTTAGGATGATCCATTATAATGTATTAAAGTTGAAGACAGCACTATTCACTCATATTTAACTTAATATGAGTATAGATTATTACATATATAAATTTTAGAGATATATCATGCACACTAGTATATATACATATAATTCCTTTCTCTATAATTTGAGAGGGATGGTGATAATGACACCTCATTAACAATGAGCACACTTAATACCCAGATCTTGGTTTATAATATGATTTTCAATGAAAGAAATGAGCTCTTTGGAGAAATGCCTGATTGTAAGACTCAGACAGAAATACACAAGATGAGCCTTAAGTTCAGTGCCAGAAAGTAAGGAAATTAAAAATAAAACAAATTACTATGATGTGGCTATATCAAAGAGACACAGTAAGTAACCAGAAGTCAACTCAAAGTGTTTCCAGTAGCCAAATATGCAACAGGTTGAAAAACCAAATATATATATTAATAGTAATACTGGATTATAAGCCAAAAGTACAAAATAAATATAGGAATCCATATTGATGTAAATAAATGATTGAATGAATTATTGGGTACAACACAAATCTACATGAAACAATTTCAGTTAATTTATATAGATCCTCTAACTTCAAGGAGGTGGAGTATAGTTCCTTATTCCTTAAGTATGGGCTGTGCATAGTAACTTCCTTCCAAAGGGCAAAATACGGAGGGAGGGAATAAAACTAACCTTATGGTGGATAAATCAGTTAAAGACTAACACAGCCATGTGATTAAAGTCAGCAAGCTCAAGCTGGAATCAAGATTGCCAGGAGAATTGTCAACAACCTAAAATATGCAGATGATACCCCTCTAAAGAAAGAAAGCAAAGAGGAACTAAAGAGCCTCTTGATGAGGGTGAAAGAGGAGAGTAAAAAAGCTGGCTAAAAACTCAACATTCTAAAAACTATCTTGGCATCTGGTCCCATCACTTCAAGGGAAATAGATGGAGAAACAGTGAAAATAGTGACAGATTTTATTTTCTTAAGCTCCAAAATCAGTGTGGACAGTGACTGCAGCCAGGAAATTAAAAGACACTTGTTCCTTGGAAGAAAAACCATGACAAACCTAGGCAACATATAAAATGTAGACATCACTTTGCTGACAAAGGTCCATCTAGTCAAAGCTATGGTTTTTCAAGAAGTCATGTAAATATGTGAGAGTTGGACCATAAAGAAGACTGAGTACCAAAGAATTGATGCTTACAAATTGTGGTGATGCAGAAGACTTTTGAGATTCTCTTGGACAGCAAGAATATCAAACTAGTCAATCCTAAAGGAAATGAACACTGAATATGCATTGGAAGGATTGATGCTGAAGCTGAAGCTCCAATACTTTGGCAACCTAATGCAAAGAGCCAAGTCATTGGAAAAGACCCTGATGCTGTGAAAAGTTGAGGGCAAGAGGAGAAGCAAGCAACAGAATATGAGATGATTGGATGATGTTATTGGCTCAATGGACAAGAGTATGAGCGAACTGTGGCAGTAGTGAAGGGCAAGAATGCCTGGCACGCTGCAGTTCACAAAGTCACAAAAAGGTGAACACAACTTATGACTGAACAATAACAGAATACCTGAACAGTAATCCTCAAAATTGTCAGGGTCATTAAACATAAGAGAAGTCTGTGGAACTGTTACAGCTAATATTAGCCTAAGGCGACATAGCAGCTAAGTGCAGTGTCATATCCTGAATGTGATTCTGAAGTAGAAAAAAAGGAAATTCTATAAAAACCAAAGATAAATTAGTAAATATGTACTTTACTTATTCATGATTATTCAGTATCAGTTCATTAATTGTAAGAAATGTACTGTAATAAGGTAAGATGTTAATAATAGAGAAATGAGCATATTACTATCTTCAATTTTTTATTTGAAAATCTAAAACTATTATAAAATAAAATCTGTCTTAAAAATATATAATTGTGAAGATTTTGCATCATTTCATTAAAGTCAAATCATTGATTTGATAAATATAATGGCCTAGCTATACTGAAAAACTCTTTTTGTAAAGAATTTGCCTTTTAGGCTCATTTTAATTTCCTCTCATAGTATAGTAATGCACTGGGGACGAATAATAGTTTGATGTTATCATTTTATTTTCAGTTAATGTTCCAACTTTGAGTTCCAAAACAGCAACCCCAGAATGCAATCATATACTTAAATGTTCTATTTATCATCAGTATGGCTAACAGAGCAAGACAAGAGACATGAGACTGTTCACTGACTAAGCAAATATATTAGAACAAAAACTAAATCTTTAAGAAACCAAAAGACAGTCAAATTGCTAGAGTTAGCTACTTTCCATTTTCTGTAGACATTTTTTTCCCCTGAATGTTTATTAAACTTCAGGATTTGTCTGATTATACTGATTATAATCCATGAATCAGTTGGTAAAAAAAAAAAAAAGACACATTCCTGACACTGATATTAAATGATTTCCACTATGAAGAACATAATATAATTGAGTACTGAGTTAAAATCTTACAATTAAACTCATAAAATTTTATAATTAAGAATGTATAAGAGTAAGGATGGAGCAAAATACTGTTTTTTTATAAAGTCATTAATTATCAAACTAAAATCAAGTTTAAATGTGAAGGTGGAAACCAAGGATAAGAGGTATACTAAAATAGAAAAGTTAATAAGGTTGATAATGGACATATTTTATGTGAACAGTCTATGAAAATATCTTTTGTTTCTTCTCCGTTAATCAGTCACAATATGATTTGATCATAGGGATGCAAATAATATGTATACTATGCAGAGTTAATAAATCCAAAATTGCTGTTTGCTTTTATTTGAGGTAAAATAATTATGGAAATGAGAGTAACTCAATTTGGATTAAATTCACAATGTTTGCTTGCTTTTGACTGGAGCAAATGAGGAATATTTTTATACCACAATTATCCTAGAAGTTAAAAAATAAATTATATTTTTTCTCACTACTTCTACCTTACTGGTACCTGAGAAGCCTTTCATTAAGGTATACTACAATTAATTACATTGTTATTTTTTCTAATGCAATACATATTCAAAGATATAGCTAGTAAATAACCATTAAATAGTTCATCATTCAAACATTTTGATTATATTTCCTTTTTATACCAATTTGTATAGGTTCAGTTCAGTTCAGTTCAGTTCACTGTCATGTCCGACTCTTTGCGACCCCATGAATCAGCACGCCAGGCCTCCCTGTCCAACACCATCTCCCAGAGTTCACTTAAACTCACGTCTATAGAGTCGGCGATGCCATCCATCCATCTCATCCTCTGTCGTCCCCTTCTGCTCCAGCCCCCAATCCCTCCCAGCATCAGAGTCTTTTCCAATGAGTCAACTCTTTGCATGAACTGGCCAAAGTACTGGAGTTTCAGCTTTAGCATCATTCCTTCCAAAGAACACCCAGGACTGATATCCTTTAGAATGGACTGGTTGGATCTCCTTGCAGTCCAAGGGACTCTCAAGAGTCTTCTCCAACACCACAGTTCAAAAGCATCAATTCTTCGGTGCTCAGCTTTCTTCACAGTCCAACTCTCACATCCATACATGACCACTGGAAGAACCATAGCCTTGACTAGATGGACCTTTGTTGGCAAAGTAATGTCTCTGCTATTCAATATGCTATCTAGGTTGGTCATAACTTTCCTTCCAAGGAGTAAGCGTCTTTTAATTTCATGGCTGCGGTCACCATCTGTAGTGATTTTGGAGCCCCCAAAAATAAAGTCTGACACTGTTTCCACTGTTTCCCCATCTATTTCCCATGAAGTGATGGGACCAGATGCCATGATCTTCATTTTCTGAATGTTGAGCTTTAAGTCAACTTTTTCACTCTCCTCTTTCACTTTCATCAAGAGGCTTTTTAGTTCCTCTTCACTTTCTGCCATAAGGGTGGTGTCATCTCCATATCTGAGGTTATTGATATTTCTCCCAGCAATCTTGATTCCAGCTTGTGTTTCTTCCAGCCCAGTGTTTCTCATGATGTACTCTGCATAGAAGTTAAATAAGCAGGGTGACAATATACAGCCTTGACGTACTCCTTTTCCTATTTGAAACCAGTCTGTTGTTCCATGTCCAGTTCTAACTGTGGCTTCCTGACCTGCATATAGGTTTCTCAAGAGGCAGGTCAGGTGGTCTAGTATTCCCATCTCTTTCAGAATTTCCCACAGTTTACTGTGATCCACACAGTCAAAGGCTTTGGCAAAGTCAATAAAGCATAAATAGATGTTTTTCTGGAACTCTCTTGCTTTTTTGATGATCCAGCAGATGTTGGCAATTTGATCTCTGGTTCCTCTGCCTTTTCTAAAACCAGCTTGAACTTCTGGAAGTACTAATATCCACATAAGAACCATTTACAAGCTATGACTCATACCAGCTGCAGCTCACATTGTTATTGCAACTCTGCATTTGACTTTAATCTGTGCACTTAAGTATAATCTCTTTCATATTCCTAGCTGGGTCTTTACAGATACTTCCTTTAAACATCCCCATGTTTTCCCATTCATTTCCCATTAATATTATCATTGAAGCATTATACTGCTGGAGACACAGTACCATCCTTAGGTTTGGGCAAAAGAAACCCTTATTCTGTGCCCTGCATTATTGACAGTCTTGCTTTGGCTTTGCCGTGGATGGCCTCCTCCCAGTGGTGTGAAGGGAACAAACACACTGAGAGTCTGTTTCCCCTATTCTTGATTATGGTTTGGGAGATTAGGACAATTAATTAATTGATTAATTAAATAATAGACATTTTTGTTTGCATTTTTTCCTCATCTTCCTAAACATCAAAAGAACAATATTGAAAGCCATTTTAGAATTGTGCCTTTTTAGCCTATTGACAGTTCTTAAAAATAATACCTATATACGTTCAAAAATAAAATTACATTTTAAACTTCTGCTGCAGTTATTCAGACAGTAAATTGTAAATTTAGATTGAGTCTCAAATAGGCAAAAATAAGGTGTATATTTTTTGCTATTTACTTTCATTTTCCAGTTACTAACTCCAGAAGTAAAGAAACAATTGGAAATTGCCTATTAATGGTCTTTCTTAAGTTAAGAGGTTTTTTTTTTCCTCAAACATTTGCATGGGATTTTTCAGTGTTTCATACATCTACTATCTTTTTATTATCTTCTCCAAATAGGTACTAAGTACCAGGAGTGGCTTTTATTGACTCCATAGAAGTCAGTCAGAGAAGAGACTCGATCCATTAGGAATGTCATGATCTCTCTCTTTTCTGATGAAAAATGGTTGATTAGTTTTGGTTCCTTAATTTGTATCTGCCATGTTATGATTAATCCTATCTAATCTTTTGGAATGATGCGATGCCCACTACAGGTGTCTGAGCAACTAGCTTTGCTTCTGGATTGAAAAGTCTCTGTGTATCAGGGTTGCTTTAACCTTAGCATTTTGTGTTCTCCTCCCATAGCATTTAGGAATTTCTTAATTACCTGTTGCTGCTTGAGAGTAAGGTCAATTAGAACAGCTACCTTAGTTTTTATTTCTTTCACCAGTTGATCAGAATGGTTCCTATTCCACATTAAATGGTGCTAAGTGTTGGGAAATCTGCCAGTGATGAGCCATACCAGCTCAAATGTCTTTCCTTTATACAAACATGGGTATTTGCATAGCAACAACCTTCTCAAACCCCAAAGGTTAGATCCACATTCCCATTTGGACCTGTTTGCTCTACTTTTATTTCTGTCTTCCTTTCTAAGGTAATTCAAAATAGTGAAGGAAGCAGTTTTTAATCTTTCCATTTAAAAGGGACTTCTATCCCATATGGAGAAGGCAATGGCACCCCACTCCAGTACTCTTGCCTGGAAAATCCCATAGATGGAGGAGCCTGGTAGGCTGTAGTCCATGGGGTCGCTAAGAGTTGGACACAACTGAGCAACCTGCCTTTCACTTTTCACTTTCATGCACTGGAGAAGGAAATGACAACCCACTCCAGTGTTCTTGCCTGGACAATCCCAGGGACAGGGGAGGCTGGTGGGCTTCCGTCAATGGGGTCGCACAGAGTTGGATACGACTAAAGCAACTTAGCAGTCTATCCCATATCCCATTCCTAATGGTCTTGGTCTTCAATCTATCCCTTTCTGTAGAGTCATATTTGAAAAACAAAAATTTTTACTGTTTAGGTAAGAAGCATCACAAAACTGATTGTGATTGAAAACAATCAATTTGCTTTTCTCCTTGAGAGTGCACCATATCATTGTTTAAATATTAGTGCCAACATCTGAGTCATCTGTGGGTCTGTTTCTATTGAATATTTTCCTCTTAGTTATGTATCAGGTTCTTTGTTTTTTCATGCTTTTCAATTTCCCCTCTTCTTTTATTTTCCTGGATAATGGGTATAAAATAACAGTGTAGAGAAGATGGAAATACAACTTTTAAAATTTGCATTCCTGAGCTAACAGTTCTCTTCTTCATCTGGCAGCTAGGATAGGGAACTAAATATTTAAACTCTATAAATTTAGGTGCTATTTTAATTACAATGTTTTTTACACCTTCTTAGTAAAACCCCTGTCTGCTCACATAACAGTTACTGATCTCTTAAATCTTGTAAACATTTGATTTGGGCTGTAATAGCCAAAACTTCATATAATTTTGTGTCACGGTTTATGAATCTAGTATCTTTGAAACTCACTAAGACTTCATAAGTTCTCTTTAATTTCTAGCTACTCTTTCACAGCAATTTTTTTCAGAAAAAATGAGGGAAGAGGAGAATTGGGTTGAGTGATTTAATTTTACATTTGAGGCTTTTCATTTTCTAATTTACCATGCTATTTCAACTTATCATTAAGAATTCTGCCTCCCCTTTATCTGTCTGCCCCCGGAAAAAGTGTTTTGTTTTGTTTTTATTATTTTTTCTTTTGTCTTTTCCCTCAGTAGCTATGATTCTTAGCTCACCCACAGAAGACATTTTCATCTCTGGAATTCAGTTTCTCAGGGTTCCTTGCATCCACTATTCTGAAGTAGCATACTATATAAAAGCTATTGTCTTTTAAATAATTCATTTTTTAAAAATTTTGTTACCATGAAAGCATAGGCTTTACCATCATTCTGTATCCTAACAAACAATAAGTAGCAGGATTCCAGTTTATCTTAAAGCATGAAAATATGTTTTATTTAAGTTTTGCCTATATTTAATTCTATATCTGTTTTTCATGGAGTCAGTAAAAGTCTGTGTGTGTGTGTGCATATTTATGTAAGTTACAAGTAAATATAATTTTATACTTTCAATATTTTTAAACTGAGTTGGAATAGGTGCTTGTATCATAATTGAAGGGTAAATAAAGAAATGGAGAATTTATTTTAAATTCTCATTTGATTTACCCGCAACCTAAGCAAACTTTAGGCTTCCCTGGTATCTCAGCTGGTAAAGAATCCATCTGCAATGCAGGAGACACTGGTTCGATTCCTGGGTTGGGAAGATCCACTGGAGAAGGGATAAACTACCCACTCCAGTATTCTTGCCTGGAGAATTCCATGGACAGAGGAGCCTGGAAGGCTACAATCTATAGGATCACAGAGTCAGACACAACTGAGTGACTTTCATTCACTCACTCAAGCAAACTTTAGAATCATGGCCCAAAACACGAAATTAAATATTGATCAGATTAAATGTAATAAACCAGCAAATGTGATGGCATGTTTCTCACATATAAATATATAAAAGAAATAAAGATACAGAAAACTGGAAGAGTTGCTATGAAAGACAAAGAAATGTCTTCAAATAATCAATGACAATACTGACATATATCTTCTCAGAGCAAACAACAGAAGCAAAAACATGACTGACTATGATATTTAAAACTTCGTGTGTATGGTGGTAGTGGTGTGCAATTCTGGCCTAGAATTCTAGCAAAATTTTCATCAAAAATAAAGATAAAATAAAAATGTTTTTATTTAAAAACTCTGAGAAAATGTGTCACTAGCATCCCTGGTTATTTAAAAGAAGTATTGTAAAATTATCTTCAAACAAAATAAAAATGAAACTAGATAGAAGATCAGACAATCAGAAAAGAACTTTGGGGCTAGTGCACTGGGACGACCCAGGGGGATGGTATGGGGAGGGAGGAGGGAGGAGGGTTCAGGATGGGGAGCACATGTATACCTGTGATGGATTCATTTTGATATTTGGCAAAAATAATACAATTATGTAAAGTTTAAAAATAAAATAATATTAAAAAAAATAAAAGTAAAATATTTTGGTAACTCAAAATGCATATTAGCTGTTTTAATATTAAATATAATTAATAAAACATTTAATATATTGTTTAAAACAATATAGTTACATCTAATAGAGTTTTAAAGTTTAAGATACATGAGAGCAAGAAGATATTAGTTCAGAGAAATTTATGAGCTAATGTGATAAAATTGAGGTAATGTGGAACTAATGTGGTCTAATAATATTCATTTTATTAGATCTTGATAAGATAGCAATATATGATATAATCTAGAATCTTCTACTATAATGATAAAAGAATGAGTTAGCATATGGGTAATAGAAGGACAATGGAATGATTAAACATATATATGTATCTCAAGTGATAAACACTGCAGAATACAGAAACATGCAGAAACATAATATAGAACATAAATATAGAAACATAAAATATGCAGAATATAGAATAAGCAGTAAAATGGTTTATTTAAGTCTGAAAATGTCAAAAGACAGTTTGATATAAGTGGATTTCATGTTTAATTAACAGGTGATAATTATCAGGCACAAAGAAAATAATTTAAATACTGATAATAGAAATATATAAAATGAAGAGTATTTGAATCAAATACTATGCAAATACTAACCAAAATAAATTAATGGAGCTGTTAATAAGTTAAATTTAAGGTGAAAAGACAGAGAAAATTTTCATGATAATAAAATGCTTAATTAGTCATGAAAATATGGCAAATTTTAATTTGTAGTCACACAATATAACATCAAAACAGAAATAGTAAAATTTGACACAAGTACAAAAATAGAAATACAGAATTATAATGGGAGATTTTAATATACATTTCTTAGTACTTAATCGGAGAAGGCAATGGCACCCCACTCCAGTACTCTTGCCTGGAAAATCCCATGGATGGAAGAGCCTGGAAGGCTGCAGTCCATGGGGTCTCTGAGGGTTGGACACGACTAGGCGACTTCACTTTCACTTTTCACTTTCATGCATTGGAGAAGGAAATGGCAACCCACTCCAGTGTTCTTGCCTGGAGAATCCCAGGGACGGGGCAACCTGGTAGGCTACCATCTATGGGGTCACACAGAGTCGGACACGACTGAAGTGACTTAGCATAGTATAGCAGTACTTAATAGCACTATCTGACCAAAAATGAGTGAGAAGATTTGAACTCTTTGATAACCGAACTTGATATATTTATCTGTAGAAGACTACTCCCAATTGTAGAAGGAACATTTTTTAAAGTACACATGGCACATTAATAAAACTTCACCACTAAGCAAATGTTGACAGAGTTATAGGATTTAGATTTATTCTGATCACAAAATAATTTAGATTCATTCTGATCACAAAATAGTGGAAATAAGCTTGATAGTCCTAACAAAATATAATTTGAAAATCATATGTTAAGAAAGGTAAAGCTTTTAAATAAATAATCCATAGATCAAAGAAATAAATCATAATGGTAGCTAGAAAATATTTTATACTAAATTTTAAGGAGTCTACGATATAACCAAAATACTAAAGAGAAAAACAGCAATTATTGCTTTGAATACGCGAAAAAAGGGTGAACTCTTTCTGAGAATGGAGCGAAGAGAGAGAGCTTGGAAAAGAAATAGTTAACATCAGTAAGGAATGAAGGATATGACTACAGATACTAAGGGCTTCCCTTGTGGTTCAGCTGTTAACACAGGTTCAACCCCTGGGTTGGGAAGATCCTCCTAGAGAAGGAAACGGCTACCCACACCAGTATTCTGGGCTGGAGAATTCCATGGACTGTATAGTCCATGGGGTTGCACAGAGTCAGACACAACTGAGCTTCACACATTTATTAAACCACCACAGATACTCCAGGGAATGGGTAAGGAGTCAGGAGTAAGGAGTCTACCTGCAATGCAGGAGACCTAGGTTCAGTCCCTGCGTTGATAAGATCCCCTGGAGAAGGGAGTGGCAACCCACTCCAGTATTCTTGCCTGGAGAATTCCATTAGCATAGGAGCCTGGCAGGCTATGGTCCATGGGATTGCAAAGAGTCGGTCACGACTGAGTGACTGACACAAGTACTCCAGTATTTTAAGAAATTGAAAAAAGCATTGTGAACAACTAATGCCAATAACTGTTTTAAAAGTAAATAGAAAGTGTTACAGCTCTTTTAGAATTTGTCTAGGAGGTTTTCTGATCCTCACCAGAAAACCCCCATGGGAAAAAAATAAATAAAAATTAAACAGGAAAAAATTCTTATGAGAATTAAAATATAGTTTACTAACAATGACACATAGATAAAGATATATTCTAATTAGCTATATTATATGTTAAAGAAATAGAATTTGCACTATAAAACTTACCACCAGTGATGAATTCAGGCTAAGGTGCTACACTGAAGAATGCTGCCAAATGGAAGAAATAATTTCCATCTTATGGTAAAGTTTTCCAGAGAATATGAACAAAAGGGGACAATGTTCTAAATCCTTTCCAATGAACATTCAGGGTTGACTTCCTTTAGAATTGACTGGCTTGATCTCCTTGAAGTCCAAGGACTTCTTAAGAGTCTTTTCCACCACTGCAATTGGAGGGAAACATTGGAAAAAAATGTAAGTATTTTACTAGTATGTACATAGATGCAAAAGTCAATGAAACATTAGTAAATTAAATCCATCAATAAATAAAATGAAAAAAAAATACACCACAAAAATTGTGTTATTCAAGGACTGTTAAGTTGTATTTGATAAAGCGTATCCACAAAATCTTACAAAAAACAATTACTTTGAATGTTGAAGAAAAAAATTAAGAGCTAAACATTTACTTTTTATTTAATTTTAATTTATTCTTTTAATTGAAGGATAATTGCTTTACAGAATTTTGTTGTTTTCTGTCAAACATCAACATGAATCAGCCATAGGTGTACATATGTCCCCTCCCTCTTGAACCTCGCTCCCAACTCCTTCCCCATCCCACCACTCTAGGTTGATACAGAGCCCCTGTTTGAGTTCCCTGAGAAATACAGCAAATCCCCATTGGTTATCTATTTTACATATGGTAATATAATTTTCCATGTTACTCTCTCCATACATCTCACCCTCTCCTCCCCTCTCCCCATTTTGAAAACCATCCCATCAAGATTAGAAATCAGACATGGAAGTCCATTATCATTATTTCTGTTTGATACTCTATTAGAGGACCTAGCCGGTTTGATAATAAAGTGTTAGTCACTCAGTCCTGTCTGACTCTTTGTGACCCCATGAACTGTAGTAGCCCACGAGGCTTCTCTGCCCATGGAATTCTCCAGGCAAGAATACCAGAGTGGGTTGCCATTTCCTTCTCCAGGGGATCCTTCTGACTCAGGGATAAAACTGGCATCTCCTCCACTTCAGGAAAATTCTTTACTGCCTAATAATAAAGACAATTTTAAAATAAAAAGTACAGGGATTAATAATGACAGAATGAGTCATTCACATGATTCTGCATGCAAATAATCTAAACAACCTGTAAGTTGCTAGATCTAAAAAATGATTTTAGCAATAATGTTGGATACAAGTTCAACATAAAAGTTTGATTGCATTTCAGGTTAAAAGCAGAAATGAATACTCATGTGCATACACATCCGCGCACACACCATTTGGTACAACAGTAACAGTATAAAAGGCCTGCTGCTACTGCTAAGTCACTTCAATCGTGTCCAACTCTGTGCGACCCCATAGACAGTGACCCACCGGGTTTCCCCGTCCCTGGGATTCTAGGAATAAGTAAATCAAGGTAAGATATAAAAGACTTATACTGAAAAATAGAAAATATAATTAGGGTAATTTATTTTTTTTTTATTTTGATATAATTTATTTAGAAGCTTTAAAATATCATATATATAGGCTCAGGAAAATTCTGCTTTTTAATTGCCAAAAATATAATAATATCTAAGCTAATTTGTTGTTACAGATTCATTGCTTTGGGGAATAGAACTTTACTTATGGTATTATAAAGCTCTTCATCATAGATATTTTAATACTTGATGTTTACTTTTTTTTTTTTTTTATTATCCAGAATCTACAGTTTATTTTTAGTGTTCACTCTGCATGTTGTACATTTTATGGATTTACAAAAATGCACAGTGACATATATGCACTCATACAGTATCACATGGAACAGTTTCAATATCCTAAAAATTCTCTGTTCTATAGATTTTTTTCTTTTTTTTTTAAACATTTTTAAATTTCAGGTATACACATGCTCCCCATCCTGAACCCTCCTCCCTCCCCCCTCCCCATACCATCCCCCTGGGCCATCCCAGCGCACCAGCCCCAAGCATCCAGCATCCTGCACTGAACCTGGACTGGCATCTCGTTTCATACATGACATTTCACGTGTTTCAATGCCATTCTCCCAAATCTTCCCACCCTCTCCCTCTCCCACAGAGTCCATAAGACTGTTCTATACATCAGTGTCTCTTTTGCTGTCTCGTATACAGGGTTATCGTTACCATCTTTCTAAATTCCATATATATGCGTTAGTATACTGTATTTATGTTTTTCCTTCTGGCTTACTTCACTCTGTATAATAGGCTCCAGTTTCATCCACCTCATTAGAACTGATTCAAATGTATTCTTTTTAATGGCTGAGTAATACTCCATTGTGTATATGTACCACTACTTTCTTATCCATTCATCTGCTGAGGGACATCTAGGTTGCTTCCATGTCCTGGCTATTATAAACAGTGCTGCGATGAACATTGGGGTACACGTGTCTCTTTCCCTTCTGGTTTCCTCAGTGTGTATGCCCAGCAGTGGGATTGCTGGATCATAAGGCAGTTCTATTTCCAGTTTTTTAAGGAATCTCCACACTGTTCTCCATAGTGGCTGTACTAGTTTGCATTCCCACCAACAGTGTAAGAGGGTTCCCTTTTCTCCACACCCTCTCCAGCATTTATTATTTGTAGACTTTTGGATCGCAGCCATTCTGACTGGCGTGAAATGGTACCTCATAGTGGTTTTGATGTGCATTTCTCTGATAATGAGTGATGTTGAGCATCTTTTCAAGTGTTTGTTAGCCATCTGTATGTCTTCTTTGGAGAAATGTCTATTTAGATCTTTGGCCCATTTTTTGATTGGGTCATTTATTTTTCTGGAGTTGAGCTGTAGGAGTTGCTTGTATATTTTTGAGATTAGTTGTTTGTCGGTTGCTTCATTTGCTATTATTTTCTCCCATTCTGAAGGCTGTCTTTTCACCTTGCTAATAGTTTCCTTTGATGTGCAGAAGCTTTTAAGTTTAATTAGGTCCCATTTGTTTATTTTTGCTTTTATTTCCAATATTCTGGGAGGTGGGTCATAGAGGATCCTGCTGTGATGTATGTCAGAGAGTGTTTTGCCTATGTTCTCCTCTAGGAGTTTTATAGTTTCTGGTCTTATGTTGAGATCTTTAATCCATTTTGAGTTTATTTTTGTATATGGTGTTAGAAAGTGTTCTAGTTTCATTCTTTTACAAGTGGTTGACCAGATTTCCCAGCACCACTTGTTAAAGAGATTGTCTTTAATCCACTGTATATTCTTGCCTCCTTTGTCAAAGATAAGGTGTCCATATGTGCATGGATTTATCTCTGGGCATTCTATTTTGTTCCATTGATCTATATTTCTGTCTTTGTGCCAGTACCATACTGTCTTGATAACTGTGGCTCTGTAGTAGAGCCTGAAATCAGGTAGGTTGATTCCTCCAGTTCCATTTTTCTTTCTCAAGATCGCTTTGGCTATTCGAGGTTTTTTGTATTTCCATACAAATTGTGAAATTATTTGTTCTAGCTCTGTGAAGAATACTGTTGGTAGCTTGATAGGGATTGCATTGAATCTATAAATTGCTTTGGGTAGTATACTCATTTTCACTATATTGATTCTTCCAATCCATGAACATGGTATATTTCTCCATCTATTAGTGTCCTCTTTGATTTCAATGAGATTTCAATCTCATTCAAAGTTCAATGAGAAATGAACTTTCTATAAATATTTTTTTTGTCAATTTAGTTTCCATGTGGAAAATTATTTGTGGTAGTCCCAAACTGAATATAGCCCAAATGTTTAACAGAGTGGACTGTGTATATGAGTTGCTGCATATAAAAAAATGCAATGCTAAACGAGTATGTAATAAATGAACATACATCATCTCATAAACATAATGTTGAAAGAAGAAAGCCACCACAAAGGGATGCATGCTAAAGACTATAAATATCTAAGGGCCCAGTACAGGCAAAACTGATCCCCAATGTTTACAAATGAAGAAACTGGCTTGAGTTTTTTAAGAGCCAAGGGGATAAATATTGAAAGGAGTGGTGGTGGCAGTGTGACTTCTAGTTTGCTAGAATTACTCTGTTTAATAAACTGGATGGTGGTCCACATGGGTATACTCAGTTTATAAAAAGTTTTAAGTAGCACACTTAAATTTTGTACATTTTCCAATACTTTCAGTAAATAATTTAATTAGCATTTATATTCCTAAGCAACTATTAACTTGTGTTGTTTCATAGCTATACATGTCAAAATCTCAAGTTTTCTGTGTTACATGAACATGAGGCACTAGAAATAGGTCTGTAAGTTATTGAATAAGATTATGAGTATATTTATGTGAAGAAAATGAACTAAATATACAGAAGCCAAAATGCCTTTTTATACATATCTCAAAACAACAATATCACTCTAACCACTATAATTTTTTTTTTGAGAACATAATGTTGGAAAAGTACTATGTACTTAAGAAGATTTTTCTATGGATTAGAATTGAGTCACATTTCAGTTAGGCTATTTATAACCTTGTGATCTTGATCTTGTTTCTTGAACTGCCTCTTCAGTATACTTATTGGAAAAATGTGTATGTATTCTATCTCATAAACTTTATTAATTAACCTACAGAAAGTAATTGGTACTAAGTAGGTATTTATTAATAATACATATAATAGTAATATCATGATATCACTACTACAAGCTTAATTTGCTAAATTAATCCCTAATGAACTCTTGATTTAAGTAAAAAATTGTCATATCATTATATATGTGGCAGTGAAAAACTATTTTCATCATCATTTTTCATGAAATTTGAAGTTTAATGTGAGAAATCCATATCAAATGATTTGGTAAAAATATTTTAGTGAGATTTTTGCTAACATACATTAACATGCCAATATTTGAGAGGAACATGGTTAGAGGAGCTTGTATACTAAAAACAATTGGATACGTGTCTCAACTTTCCACTCCAGTGGCCTCCAGTTAGAAAGACACTAGGTCCAAATTATGTTTCTGTGGTATTTCCATCATAAGTTTTAAGCATAGATTCTGCAGTTTTATTTTGTATTAATAATTTTGCCTTAAAGAAAATTCTGTTATCTTGAGACACTGACTTAATCTTCCTGGCATTGAGTGAACTCATTTTCAGAGTACAGTAAGAATAATTACTTCATATAATTATTGAGAGAATTAAGTTATTTAAGATGTAGATGATTATAAGTGGTGAAACTTCACAGAAATATACATTTTCTTAACATTGTTTAAGAGCCTTCCCTAAATTTTTCATTGGTACACCCAACCTTTTCTATCCTATTTGTCTCATATCTAATTTATTATCAAATATTTTTAATTTGGGCAACATTGTATTGCAAATATGACTATTTTCCTTTATATTCATTGGTACCATTCTAAACAACCCTTACTTCTTACCTAGAACTAAGGAATGTTAATATTTTGCCACTCTTATTTCAGTTTTCACAACAGCACCCAGATCCAGCATCATAACATTCATATCATAAACCAAGCCAAAATTTTGTTTCCTGTTGTTCTTGCCATAAAACCTAGATCACCTACTCTCCTTTAAAAAAAAAAAAGAAAAAGAAAAGAAATATTTTTCAAGAAAGTTAAGCATATTCCTGCCTCTGAACTTCATTGTAGCCATGCACAAAAATCTTTCTTCTGATTATCTGAATACACTGTTGACTAGATTCAGTTTTCAGTTGAATTTTCATGTCCTTTACGAAAATTTCTTTCTTGATTTATATTCAGTCATTCGTCCTCATTCATTCCTGTGAATGGCTCTCTTTATGACATTATTATCATGAGGAATTATCTTTTTATTTATTTATTTTTCTTATTTATGTTTCTCAAGTGAAAGTTTTATGAGAGTAGGGACCTTGTTTGTCACATTGAATGCTTTGTTTTCACTTGTGGATTAGAACTGAGACAATGGATGTTGAACGAATATCCAGTTTAATCACTAGCCATTATGGCAGAAGGCACATAAATCAGATGGAATTAATGATGAAAGGGGTTTGTATGTTCTGGTGTGACATAGTTCTCAATTTTAAGAGCAAATGCTTTAGTACTTCTCTATTAAATTAGTAATTGTAAACAAAAAATAAACACAGCTGTAGAAACAAGTTAGTTAAATATTTTATTAGTCAAGATGTTGTATATATAAATATTGATATCTTCATAATACTTTTTTCTTAAGGAGCTTGTACACATGGTAGACATATAAAATACATATTATTAGGAATTTAGCAGAAAACATTATTATAGATCGCCATTTCAAAACAAGTTTCTTGTGTTGTTGTTAAAAATAGTACAATGTAACACAAAATATACAGTTAATACATAGTACATAGTGTTATTAGGAGGAATTTGGTTTAGACTAAAACTATCACTTAAAATTTCATGGAGAAATTAATAAATGGCAACCACCACCATTGATTAAGAATATTTAGATAACTAAATGTTTAAGATACAGGTTAAATTTTTTTTTTTTAAAGAACTTAAGGAATTAAAAGCTTGCTGTTTAATAGGCATTTTTATGTAATTTTACTTTAGAAAAGCTTTTTAGAAAAAATATAACCAGTCAAAGCAAACAGAAAGCTTTCTTCAAAGAAGTAATCAATTATTAAACTAGGCCACTGGCATCATTGTCACTCTAAGCTGTACAGGAAACATATAAAAGTTGCCAGCTGCACAAGGCCTCCACTGTCAATACCAAGCTATTCATGTTGAGTGAGATGACTTTTTAGCAAACAAAATATAATGTGAAAAGTATTTTTACAAGTTAAAGTGTACTGAATTGGACTTGGCATCTGAAATGCATGATAGGGCAGCATTTCACAATGTGTTATAGTCCCAGAACATTTCATTGGAGGCATATTCTGATTTCAATATTAAACATATAGAACTCAACCAAATCGATAGTTGAATGGTTCCTAAGTGATGTATCATGGGAGACAGATTAACTTCAAAACAATTGATTCTGAGCATTGACTTTAATTTTTTATTTATCAAATATACATGGACAGTGCTTTTATTCAGTCAAAAATACTGTGTCCTTTTATTTTTGGTTAGGTTCCAATTGTTTATTTTTGTTTTTATTTCTATCACTCTAAGAGATGGATCCAAAACAGTATTGCCGGGATTTGAGAGTGTTCTGCCTACATTTTCCCTTAGGAGTTTTATAGTACCCAGTCTTTTTTTTTTTCTTTTTTACGTATATGTATACATTCTTTTTTTTTTATTTTATTTTATTTTTAGACTTTACAATATTGTATTGGTTTTCCCAAATATCGAAATGAATCCGCCACAGGTATGCATGTGTTCCCCATCCTGAACCCTCCTTCCTCCTCCCTCCCCATACCATCCCTCTGGGTCGTCCCAGTGTACCAGTCCCAAGCATCCAGTATTGTGCATCGAACCTGGACTGGCAACTCATTTCATATATGATATTATACGTATTTCAATGCCATTCTCCCAAATCATCCCACCCTCTCCCTCTCCCACAGAGTCCAAAAGACTGTTCTATACATCTATGTCTCTTTTGGTGTCTCACATACAGGGTTATCGTTACGATCTTTCTAAATTGCATATATATGCGTTAGTATACTGTATTTGGTGTTTTTCTTTCTGGCTTACTTCACTCTGTATAATAGGCTCTAGTTTCATCCACCTCATTAGAACTGATTCAAATGTATTCTTTTTAATGGCTGAGTAATACTCCATTGTGTATATGTATCACAGCTTTCTTATCCATTCATCTGCTGATGGGCATCTAGGTTGCTTCCATGTCCTGGCTATTATAAACAGTGCTGCGATGAACATTGGGATACATGTGTCTCTTTCCCTTCTGGTTTCCTCAGTGTGTATGCCCAGCAGTGGGATTGCTGGATCATAAGGCAGTTCTATTTCCAGTTTTTTAAGGAATCTCCACACTGTTCTCCATAGTGGCTGTACTAGTTTGCATTCCCACCAACAGTGGAAGAGGGTTCCCTTTTCTCCACACCCTCTCCAGCATTTATTGCTTGTAGACTTTTGGATCGCAGCCATTCTGACTGGCGTGAAATGGTACCTCATAGTGGTTTTGATGTGCATTTCTCTGATAATGAGTGATGTTGAGTATCTTTTCATGTGTTTGTTAGCCATCTGTATGTCTTCTTTGGAGAAATGTCTATTTAGTTCTTTGGCCCATTTTTTGATTGGGTCATTTATTTTTCTGGAATTGAGCTGTAGGAGTTCCTTGTATATTTTTGAGATTAGTTGTTTGTCAGTTGCTTCATTTGCTATTATTTTCTCCCATTCTGAAGGCTGTCTTTTCACCTTGCTTATAGTTTCCTTCTTTGTACAGAAGCTTTTAAGTTTAATTAGGTCCCATTTGTTTATTTTTGCTTTTATTTCCAATATTCTGGGAGGTGGGTCATAGAGGATCCTGCTGTGATGTATGTCGGAGAGTGTTTTGCCTATGTTCTCCTCTAGGAGTTTTATAGTTTCTGGTCTTACGTTTAGATCTTTAATCCATTTTGAGTTTATTTTTGTGTATGGTGTTAGAAAGTGCTCTAGTTTCATTCTTTTACAAGTGGTTGACCAGTTTTCCCAGCACCACTTGTTAAAGAGGTTGTTTTTAATCCATTGTATATTCTTGCCTCCTTTGTCAAAGATAAGATGTCCATGTGTGTGTGGATTTATCTCTGGGCTTTTTATTTTGTTCCATTGATCTATATTTCTGTCTTTGTGCCAGTACCATACTGTCTTGATGACTGTGGCTTTGTAGTAGAGCCTGAAGTCAGGTAGGTTGATTCCTCCAGTTCCATTCTTCTTTCTCAAGATCGCTTTGGCTATTCGAGGTTTTCTGTATTTCCATACAAGTTGTGAAATTATTTGTTCTAGCTCTGTGAAGAATACCATTAGTAGCTTGATAGGGATTGCATTGAATCTATAAATTGCTTTGGGTAGTATACTCATTCTCACTATATTGATTCTTCCAATCCATGAACATGGTATATTTCTCCATCTATTAGTGTCCTCTTTGATTTCTTTCACCAGTGTTTCATAGTTTTCTATATATAGGCCTTTAGTTTCTTTGCTGCTGCTAAGTCGCTTCAGTCATGTCCAACTCTGTGCGACCCCAGAGATGACAGCCCACCAGGCTCCCCCATTCCTGGGATTCTCCAGGCAAGAACACTGGAGTGGGTTGCCATTTCCTTCTCCAATGCAGGAAAGTGAAAAGTGAAAGTGAAGTTGCTCAGTCGTGTCTGACTCTTAGCGACCCCATGGACTGCAGCCTACCAGGCTCCTCCGTCCATGGGATTTAACAGGCAAGAGTACTGGAGGGGGGGTGCCATTGCCTTCTCCATTTAGTTTCTTTAGGTAGATATATTCCTAAGTATTTTATTCTTTCCGTTGCAATGGTGAATGGAATTGTTTCCTTAATTTCTCTTTCTGTTTTCTCATTATTAGTGTATAAGAATGCAAGGGATTTCTGTGTGTTGATTTTATATCCTACAACTTCACTATATTCATTGATTAGTTCTAGTAATTTTCTGGTGGAGTCTTTAGGGTTTTCTATGTGGAGGATCATGCCATCTGCAAACAGTGAGAGTTTTACTTCTTCTTTTCCAATTTTGATTCCTTTTACTTCTTTTTCTGCTCTGATTGCTGTGGCCAAAACTATGTTGAATAGTAATGGTGAGAGTGGGCACCCTTGTCTTATTCCTGACTTTAGAGGAAACACTTTCAATTTTTCACCATTGAGGATAATGTTTGCTGTGGGTTTGTCATATTTTATTATGTTGAAGTATGTTCCTTCTATTCCTGCTTTCTGGAGAGTTTTCTATAAATTCGAGCCCAAAGCAATAAAGTAAATGGCAACGGGATCATACTTATGAATAATTACCTTAAACAAAAATGGGTTGATTGCCCCAACCAAAAGACAAAGACTGGCTGAATGGATACAAAAATAAGACCCCTACATATGCTATCTACAAGAGACCCACCTCAAAACAGGCGACACATACTGACTGAAAGTGAAGGGCTGGAAAAAGATTTTCCATGCAAATAGGGACCAAAAGAAAGCAGGAGTAGCAATACTCATATCAGATAAAATACACTTTAAAACAAAGGCTGTGGAAAGAGACAAAGACGGTCACTACATAATGATCAGAGGCTCAATCCAAGAAGAAGATATAACAATTATAAATATATATGCACCCAATATGGGAGCACCACAATATGTAAGACAAATGCTAACAAGTATGAAAGAAGAAATTAACAATAACACAATAATAGTGGGAGACTTTAATACCCCACTCACACCTATGGATAGATCAGCTAAACAGAAAATTGACAAGGAAACACAAACTTTAAATGATACAATAGACCAGTTAGACCTAATTGATATCTATAGGACATTTCATCCCAAAACAATGAATTTCACCTTTTTCTCAAGCGCACATGGAACCTTCTCCAGGATAGATCACATCCTGGGCCATAAATCTAGCCTTGGTAAATTCAAAAAAAATGAAATCATTCCAAGCATCTTTTCTGACCACAATGCAGTAAGATTAGATCTCAATTACAGGAGAAAAACTATTAAAAATTCCAACATATGGAGGCTGAACAACACGCTGCTGAATAACCAACAAATCACAGAAGAAATCAAAAAAGGAATCAAAATTTGCATAGAAATGAATGAAAAAGAAAACACAACAACCCAAAACCTGTGGGACAGTGTAATAGCAGTCCTAAGGGGAAAGTTCATAGCAATACAGGCATACCTCAAGAAACAAGAAAAAAGTCAAATAAACAACCTAACTCTACACCTAAAGCAACTAGAAAAGGAAGAAATGAAGAACCCCAGGGTTAGTAGAAGGAAAGAAATCTTAAAAATTAGAGCAGAAATAAATGCAAAAGAAACAAAAGAGGCCATAGCAAAAATCAACAAAGCCGAAGGCTGGTTCTTTGAAAGGATAAATAAAATTGACAAACCATTAGCCAGACTCATCAAGAAACAAAGGGAGAAAAATCAAATCAATAAAATTAGAAATGAAAATGGAGAGATCACAACAGACAACACAGAAATACAAAGGATCATAAGAAACTACTATCAACAATTATATGCCAATAAAATGGACAACGAGGAAGAAATGGACAAATTCTTAGAAAAGTACAACTTCCCAAAACTGGACCAGGAAGAAATAAAAAATCTTAACAGACCCATCACAAGCATGGAAATTGAAACTGTAATCAAAAATATTCCAGCAAACAAAAGCCCAGGTCCAGACAGCTTCCCAGCTGAATTCTACCAAAAATTTAGAAAAGAGCTAACACCTATCCTACTCAAACTCTTCCAGAAAATTGCAGAGGAAGGTAAACTTCCAAACTCATTCTATGAGGCCACCATCCCCCTAATACCAAAACCTGACAAAGATCCCACAAAAAAAGAAAACTACAGGCCAATATCACTGATGAACATAGATGCAAAAATCCTTAACAAAATTCTAGCGATCAGAATCCAACAACACATTAAAAAGATCATCCACCATGACCAAGAGGGCTTTATCCCAGGGATGCAAGGATTCTTCAATATCGTCAAATCAATCAATGTAATACACCACACTAACAAATTGAAAAACAAAAACCATATGATTATCTCAATAGATGCAGAGAAAGCCTTTGACAAAATTCAGTACCTAGTCTTAATTAATATTTAGATCTTTGGCTGGTGTGTGGCACTGGAGTGGCGAGCAAGAGGAGATACCCTACATCAGAGGTCAGTACCAGTGGCTGTGTGGAGGTACCCCACGTCCAAAGTAAGGATCAGTGGCTGCACATTGTTGAAGCAGCTGTGAAGAGATACCCACGTCCAAGGTAAGAGAAAACCCAGTAAGATGGTAGGTGCAGGGAGAGGGCATCAGAGGGCAGACAGACTGAAACCACAATCACAGAACATTAACCAATCTAATCACACACACCACAGCCTTGCTAACTCAATGAAACTAAGCCATGCCATGTAGGGCCACCCAAGACGGATGGGTCTTTGTGGAGAGTTCTGACAAAACATGGTCCACTGGAGAAGGGAATGGTAAACCACTTCAGTATTCTTGCCTTGAGAACCCCATGAACAATATGAAAAGGCAGAAAGATAGGACACTGAAAGACGAACTCCCCAGGTCAGTAGGTGCCCAATATGCTACTGGAGATCACTGGAGAAATAACTCTGGAAAGAATGAAGGGATGGAGCCGCAGCAAAAACAACACCCAGTTGTGGATGTGACTCGTGATGGAAGCAAGGTCCAATGCTGTAAAGAGCAGTATTGCATAGGAACATAGAATGTTAGGTACAAGAATAAGGCAAATCGGAAGTGGTCAAACAGGAGATGGCAGAGTGAACATCAATATTTCAGGAATAAGCTAACTAAGATGGACTGGAATGGGAAAATTTAACTCAGATGACCATTATATCTACTACTGTGGGCAAGAATCCCTTAGAATAAATGAAGTAGCCATCAGAGTCAACACAACAGTCCAAAATGCAGTACTTGGATGCAATCTCAAAAATGACAAAATGATCTCTGTTCATTTCCAAGGCAAACCATTCAATATCAGAGTAGTCCAAGTCTATGCCCCAACCAGTAATGCTGAAGAAGCTGAAGTTGAACAGTTCTATGAAGACCTATAAGACCTTTTAGAAATAACATCCCTCCAAATTTTCCTTTTCATTATAGGGGACTGGAATGCAAATGTAGGAAGTCAAGAAACACCTGGAGTAACAGGCAAATTTGGCCTTGGTGTACAGAATGAAGCAGCACAAAGGCTAATAGAGTTTTGCTAAGAGAATGCACTGGTCATGGCAAACACCCTATTTCAACGACACAAGAGAAGACACTACACATGGACATCACCAGATGGCCAACACCAAAATCATATTGATGATATTCTTTGCAGCCAAAGATGGAGAAGCTCTCTACAGTCAGCAAAAACAAGACTTGGAGCTGACTATAGCTCAGATCATGAACACCTTATTGCTAAATTCAGACTCAAATTGAAGAAAGTAGGGAAAACCACTAGACCATTCAGGTATGACCTAAATCAAATCCCTTATGTTTATACAGTGGAGGTAAGAAAGAGATTTAAGAGACTATATATGGTAGAGTGCATGATGAACTATGGACGGAGGTTCATGACATTGTACAGGAAGCAGTAATCAAGACCATGTCCGGGGGAGGAGCCAAGATGGCGGAGGAGTAGGAAGGGGAGAACACTTTCTCCCCAACAAATTCATCAAAAGAGCATTTAAACGTCGAGTAAATTCCACAAAACAACTTCTGAATGCCGGCAGAGGACATCAGGCACCCAGAAAAGCAATTCAACTCTTAAAAATCGAAAGGAGGTAGGAAAAAATATAAAAGACAAAAAAAGAGACAAAAGAGGGAGGGACGGATTTCCGTCCCGGGAAGGGAGTCTTAAAAAGAGAGAAGTTTCCAAACACCAGGAAACCTTCTCACTGCCGAATCTGTGCCGAGCTTTGGAAGCACAGAGGGCAACATAACGGGGAGAAAAAATAAATAAACAATTAAAACTCGAAGATTGCGAATCCTACAGTAACTCCCCCAGCGGAGAAGCAGCGCAGACGCCTGCACGCGCCATTAGCAAGCGGGGGCTGGGCAGGGAGGCGCAGCGCGGGCTGCATCGCTTAGAGTAAGAATCTGGCCTGAATACCCTGAGCAGTATCTGAGCGAAATAATTTGGGCTAGCAAACCAGACTGTGGGATATCTACCACGCGAAAAGCCAGCCCCAACCTAAGACACCGCCAGGCCCGCGCACGGAACAAAGAACTGAACAGAGATAGCTGGCTGCAGACCTTCCCCCTCCGATGACAGGCAGCCAGAGCCAGAAGGGGGCAATCGCAGCCCCAGAGAGACATTATCTATAAAACTGTAAGCAGGCTTCTTTGCTAACTAAAACTTCTTGGGGGTCTGGACGGTTAACATCTGCCTGAGAAGGTGTGTCGGTTTTACACCCAGATAACCGAGTTGCGGGGAGGCGATAAGTCGCAGCATTGGCGCTCGCCAAACACCTCATCACTTGAGCTGCTCGGACCTGGGAAGAGCACAAAACTCAGGCCCAACTGAGTCTGCGCCTCTGAGGACTGCCCGAGTGCCTGAACCTGAGCAGCTTGGACCTGGGAGGTACATGCAGCCCAGGGCTAGCCTCGGATTGTTCCCGGCGGAACAACCTAGAGCCCGAGCAGTGTGGGCAGGGAGGCTACACGCGCCGTGAGCAGGGGCAGACCCAGTGTGGCTGAGGCACTGCGAGCGCACGCCAGTGTTATTTGTTTGCAGCATCCCTCCCTCCCTCCCCACAGCGCGACTGAACAAAGAGAAGAAATACAGCTCCACCCATCAGAACACCGACACAAGCTTCCCTAACCAGGAAACCTTGACAAGCCACCTGTACAAACCCACACACAGCGAGGAAACGCCACAATAAAGAGAACTCCACAAACTGCCAGAATACAGAAAGGACACCCCAAATTCAGCAATTTAAACAAGATGAAGAGACAGAGGAATAGCCAGCAGACAAAGGAACAGGATAAATGCCCACCAAACCAAACAAAAGAGGAAGAGATAGGGAATCTACCTGATAAAGAATTCCGAATAATGATAGTGAAATTGATCCAAAATCTTGAAATTAAAATGGAATCAAAGATAAATAGTGTGGAGACAAGGATTGAGAAGATGCAAGAAAGGTTTAACAAGGACCTAGAAGAAATAAAAAAGTCAATATATAATGAATAATGCAATAAATGAAATTAAAAACACTCTGGAGGCAACAAATAGTAGAATAACAGAGGCAGAAGATAGGATTAGTGAATTAGAAGATAGAATGGTAGAAATAAATGAATCAGAGAGAATAAAAGAAAAACGAATTAAAAGAAATGAGGACAATCTCAGAGACCTCCAGGACAATATTAAACGCTACAACATTCGAATCATAGGGGTTCCAGAAGAAGAAGACAAAAAGAAAGACCATGAGAAAATACTTGAGGAGATAATAGTTGAAAACTTCCCTAAACTGGGAAAGGAAATAATCACCCAAGTCCAAGAAACCCAGAGAATCCCAAACAGGATAAACCCAAGGCGAAACACCCCAAGACACATATTAATCAAATTAACAAAGATCAAACACAAAGAACAAATATTAAAAGCAGCAAGGGAAAAACAACAAATAACACACAAGGGAATTCCCATAAGGATAACAGCTGATCTTTCAATAGAAACTCTTCAAGCCAGGAGGGAATGGCAAGACATACTTAAAATGATGAAAGAAAATAACCTACAGCCCAGATTATTGTACCCAGCAAGGATTTCATTCAAGTATGAAGGAGAAATCAAAAGCTTCTCAGACAAGCAAAAGCTGAGAGAATTCTGCACCACCAAACCAGCTCTCCAACAAATACTAAAGGATATTCTCTAGACAGGAAACACAAAAATAGTGTATAAATTCGAACCCAAAACAATAAAGTAAATGGCAACAGGATCATACTTATCAGTAATTACCTTAAACGTAAATGGGTTGAATGCCCCAACCAAAAGACAAAGACTGGCTGAATGGATACAAAAACAAGACCCCTACATATGTTGTCTACAGGAGACCCACCTCAAAACAGGGGACACATACAGACTGAAAGTGAAGGGCTGGAAAAAGATTTTCCATGCAAATAGGGACCAAAAGAAAGCAGGAGTAGCAATACTCATATCAGATAAAATATACTTTAAAACAAAGGCTGTGAAAAGAGACAAAGAAGGTCACTACATAATGATCAAAGGATCAATCCAAGAAGAAGATATAACAATTATAAATATATATGCACCCAACACAGGAGCACCACAATATGTAAGACAAATGCTAACAAGTATGAAAGGAGAAATTAACAATAACACAATAATAGTGGGAGACTTTAATACCCCACTCACACCTATGGATAGATCAACTAAACAGAAAATTAACAAGGAAACACAAACTTTAAACGATACAATAGACCAGTTAGACCTAATTGATATCTATAGGACATTTCATCCCAAAACAATGAATTTCACGTTTTTCTCAAGCACACATGGAACCTTCTCCAGGATAGATCACATCCTGGGCCATAAAGCTAGCCTTGGTAAATTCAAAAAAATAGAAATCATTCCAAGCATCTTTTCTGACCATAATGCAGTAAGATTAGATCTCAATTACAGGAGAAAAACTATTAAAAATTCCAACATATGGAGGCTGAACAACACGCTGCTGAATAACCAACAAATCACAGAAGAAATCAAAAAGGAAATCAAAATTTGCATAGAAACGAATGAAAATGAAAACACAACCCCAAACCTGTGGGACACAGTAAAAGCAGTCCTAAGGGGAAAGTTCATAGCAATACAGGCATACCTCAAGAAACAAGAAAAAAGTCAAATAAATAACCTAATTCTACACCTAAAGCAACTAGAAAAGGAAGAAATGAAGAACCCCAGGGTTAGTAGAAGGAAAGAAATCTTAAAAATTAGGGCAGAAATAAATGCAAAAGAAACAAAAGAGGCCATAGCAAAAATCAACAAAGCCGAAGGCTGGTTCTTTGAAAGGATAAATAAAATTGACAAACCATTAGCCAGACTCATCAAGAAACAAAGGGAGAAAAATCAAATCAATAAAATTAGAAATGAAAATGGAGAGATCACAACAGACAACACAGAAATACAAAGGATCATAAGAGACTATTATCAACAATTATATGCCAATAAAATGGACAACGAGGAAGAAATGGACAAATTCTTAGAAAAGTACAACTTTCCAAAACTCGACCAGGAAGAAATAGAAAACCTTAACAGACCCATCACAAGCATGGAAATTGAAACTGTAGTCAAAAATCTTCCAGCAAACAAAAGCCCAGGTCCAGACAGCTTCACAGCTGAATTCTACCAAAAATTTAGAGAAGAGCTAACACCTATCCTGCTCAAACTCTTCCAGAAAATTGCAGAGGAAGGTAAACTTCCAAACTCATTCTATGAGGCCACCATCACCCTAATACCAAAACCTGACAAAGATCCCACAAAAAAAGAAAACTACAGGCCAATATCACTGATGAACATAGATGCAAAAATCCTAAACAAAATTCTAGCAATCAGAATCCAACAACATATTAAAAAGATCATACACCATGACCAAGTGGGCTTTATCCCAGGGATGCAAGGATTCTTCAATATCGTCAAATCAATCAATGTAATACACCACACTAACAAATTGAAAAATAAAAACCATATCATTATCTCAATAGATGCAGAGAAAGCCTTTGACAAAATTCAACACCCTTTTATGATAAAAACTCTCCAGAAAGCAGGAATAGAAGGAACATACCTCAACATAATAAAAGCTATATATGACAAACCCACAGCAAACATTATCCTCAATGGTGAAAAATTGAAAGCATTTCCTCTAAAGTCAGGAACAAGACAAGGGTGCCCACTTTCACCATTACTATTCAACATAGTTTTGGAAGTTTTGGCCACAGCAATCAGAGCAGAAAAAGAAATAAAAGGAATCCAAATTGGAAAAGAAGAAGTAAAACTCTCACTATTTGCAGATGACATGATCCTCTACATAGAAAACCCTAAAGACTCCACCAGAAAATTACTAGAACTAATCAATGATTATAGTAAAGTTGCAGGATATAAAATCAACACACAGAAATCCCTTGCATTCCTATACACTAATAATGAGAAAACAGAAAGAGAAATTAAGGAAACAATTCCATTCACCATTGCAACGGAAAGAATAAAATACTTAGGAATATATCTACCTAAAGAAACTAAAGACCTACCTATAGAAAAGTATAAAACACTGGTGAAAGAAATCAAAGAGGACACTAATAGATGGAGAAATATACCATGTTCATGGATTGGAAGAATCAATATAGTGAAAATGAGTACACTACCCAAAGCAATTTATAGATTCAATGCAATCCCTATCAAGCTACCAACAGTATTCTTCACAGAGCTAGAACAAATAATTTCACAATTTGTATGGGAATACAAAAAACCTCGAATAGCCAAAGCGATCTTGAGAAAGAAAAATGGAACTGGAGGAATCAACCTACCTGACTTCAGGCTCTACTACAAAGCCACAGTCATCAAGACAGTATGGTACTGGCACAAAGACAGAAATATAGATCAATGGAACAAAATAGAAAGCCCAGAGATAAATCCACGCACATATGGACACCTTATCTTTGACAAAGGAGGCAAGAATATACAGTGGATTAAAGACAATCTCTTTAACAAGTGGTGCTGGGAAATCTGGTCAACCACTTGTAAAAGAATGAAACTAGAACACTTTCTAACACCATATACAAAAATAAACTCAAAATGGATTAAAGATCTCAACGTAAGACCAGAAACTATAAAACTCCTAGAGGAGAACATAGGCAAAACACTCTCTGACATACATCACAGCAGGATCCTCTATGACCCACCTCCCAGAATATTGGAAATAAAAGCAAAAATAAACAAATGGGACCTAATTAAACTTAAAAGCTACTGCACATCAAAGGAAACTATTAGCAAGGTGAAAAGACAGCCTTCAGAATGGGAGAAAATAATAGCAAATGAAGCAACTGACAAACAACTAATCTCAAAAATATACAAGCAACTCCTAGAGCTCAACTCCAGAAAAATAAATGACCCAATCAAAAAATGGGCCAAAGATCTAAATAGACATGTCTCCAAAGAAGACATACAGATGGCTAACAAACACATGAAAAGATGCTCAACATCACTCATTATCAGAGAAATGCACATCAAAACCACTATGAGGTACCATTTCACACCAGTCAGAATGGCTGCGATCCAAAAGTCTACAAATAATAAATGCTGGAGAGGGTGTGGAGAAAAGGGAACCCTCTTACACTGTTGGTGGGAATGCAAACTAGTACAGCCACTATGGAGAACAGTGTGGAGATTCCTTAAAAAACTGGAAATAGAACTGCCTTATGATCCAGCAATCCCACTGCTGGGCATACACACTGAGGAAACCAGAAGGGAAAGAGACACATGTACCCCAATGTTCATCGCAGCACTGTTTATAATAGCCAGGACATGGAAGCAACCTAGATGTCCATCAGCAGATGAATGGATAAGAAAGCAGTGGTACATATACACAATGGAGTATTACTCAGCCATTAAAAAGAATACATTTGAATCAGTTCTAATGAGGTGGATGAAACTGGAGCCTATTATACAGAGTGAAGTAAGCCAGAAGGAAAAACACCAATACAGTATACTAACGCATATATATGGAATTTAGAAAGATGGTAACAATAACCCTGTATATGAGACAGCAAAAGAGACACTGACATATAGAACAGTCTTATGGTCTTTGTGGGAGAGGGAGAGGGTGGGAAGATTTGGGAGAATGGCATTGAAACATGTAAAATATCATGTATGAAACGAAATGCCAGTCCAGGTTCAATGCATGATACTGGATGCTTGGGGCTAGTGCACTGGGACGACCCAGAGGGATGGTATGGGGAGGGAGGAGGGAGGAGGGTTCAGGATGGGGAACACATGTATACCTGTGGTGGATTCATTTTGATATTTGGCAAAACTAATACAATTATGTAAAGTTTAAAAATTAAATAAAATTAATTAAATCCTCAAAAAAAATTTTTTTGGATATAATACTATGATATCATGTACAGGGTTTATTCAAATTTCACTAATTTTCTTATTAATATTCTTTATAAAAAAGATAAAATGTATTTAAAAAAAAAAAAAAAGACCATGTCCAAGAAAAAGAAATGCAAAAAAGCAAAATGGTTATATAAGGAGGCCTTACAAATAGCTGTGAAAACCTGTGATGGATTCATTTTGATATTTGGCAAAACTAATACAATTATGTAAAGTTTAAAAATAAAATAAAATTAAAAAAAAAAAAAGAAAGCAAAGGAGAAAAGGAAAGATATACCCATTTGAATGCAGAGTTCCAAAGAATAGCAAGGAGAGATAAGAAAGACTTCCTAAATGATCAGTGCAAAGAAAAAGAGGAAAACAGTAAAATGGGAAAGACTAGAGGTCTCTTTAAGAAAATTAGAGATACCAAGATAAATTTTCATGCAAAGATGGTCTGAATAAAAGATAGAAATGGTATGGACATAACTGGAGCAGGTGATATTAAGAACAGGTGGCAAGAATACATAGAAGAACTATACAAAAAAGATCTTTGAAACCCAGACAATCACGACAGTCTGATCACTCACATAGAGCCAGACATCCTGGAATGTGAAGTCAAGTGGGCCTTAGAAAGCATCACTACGAACAAAGCTAGTGGAGATGATGGAATCCCAGTTGAGCTATTTCAAATCCTGAAAGTTGATGCTGTGAAAGTGCTGCACTCAATATGTCAGCAAATTTGGAAAACTCAGCAGTGGCCACAGGACTGGAAAAGGTCAGTTTTTATTACAGTCCCTAAAAAGACAATGCCAAAGAATGCTCAAACTACCACACAATTGCAGGCATCTCACATGTTAGTAAAGTAATGCTCAAAATTCTCCAAGCCAGGCTTCAGTAATACTTGAACCATGAACTTCCATATGTTCAAGCTGGATCTAGAAAAGTCAGAAGGACCAGAGATCAAATTGCCAACATCATTTGGATCATTGAAAAATCAAGAGTTCCAGAGAAACATCTCTTTCTGCTTTATTGATTATGCCAAAGCCTTTGACTGTGTGGATCACAATAAACTGAGGAACATTCTAAAGAGATGTTCCTTTCAGACCACCTGACCTGCATCCTGAGAAATCTGTATGTGGGTCAAGAAGCAATTGTTAGAACTCGACATGGAACAACAAACTGGTTCCAAATAAGAAAAGGAGTATGTCAAGGCTGTATATTGTCACCCTGCTTATTTAACTTATATGTAGAGTACATCAGGAGAAACTCTGGGTTGGATGAAGCACAAGCTGAAATCAAGATTGCCAGGAGAAATATCAATAGCCTCACATATGCAGATGATACCACCGTTATGGCATAAAGTGAAGAACTAAAGAGCCTCTTGATGGAAGTGAAAGAGGAGAGTGAAAAAGCTAGCTTTAGTTCAACATTCAGAAAAGTAAGATCATCGCATCCAGTCCCATCACTTCATGGCAAATAGATGGAGAAACAGTGGAAACAGTGGCTGACTTTATTTTGGGCGGCTCCAAAATCACTGAAGATGGTGACTGCAGCCATGAAATTAAAAGACGCTTGCTCCTTGGAAGAAAAGTTATGACCAAACTATACAGCATATTCAATAGCAGAGACATTACTTTGCCAATATAGGTCTGTGTAATCAAGGTTATGGTTTTTCCAGTAGTCATATAAGGATGTGAGTGTTGAATTATAAAGAGTGCTGAGTGCCGAAGAATCAGTGCTTTTGAACTGTGGTGTTGGAGAAGACTCTTGAAAGTCCCTTGGCCTACAAGGAGCTCCAACCTGTCCATCCTAAAGGAGATGTGTCCTGAGTGTTTATTGGAAGGACTGATGTTGAAGCTGAAACTCCAACATTTTGGCCATCTGATGGGACTCATTGGAAAACACCTTGATCCTGGGAAAGATTGAGGGCAGGAGGAGAAGGAGATTAGATTGTTGAATGGCATCACTGGCTCAATCGAGATGAGTTTGAGTCAATTCCCGGGTGTTGTTGATGGACAGGGAGGCCTGGCATGCTGTGGTTCATGAGGTCGTGAAGAGTTGGACACTACTGAGCAACTGAACTGAACTGAATCCATTTTCACTTTGTTTTTGTATATGATGTTAGAGAATGCTCTAATTTCTTCCTGTTTCAGGCAGCTGTCCAGTTTTCCCTCCGTCACTTATTGAAGAGATTTTTTTTTCCATTATATATTCTTGCCTTCTTTGTTGTAGATTAATTGATCTTAAAAGCTTTTATACAGCAAAGGAAACCATAAACAAAACTAAAAGACCACGTATGGACTGGGAGAAAATATTTGCAAATGATGCTACTAAGAAAGGATTAATTTTCAAAATATGCATATAGCTCATACAACTCATTATCAAAAACATTAAAAAAAACAAAGTAAAAAAAATGGTCAGAAGACCTAATTGGACAGTCTCCAAAGAAGACATACATATGACCAACAACAACAAGGAAAGATGCTCAATACTGCTAATTATTGGAGAAATGCAAATCACATCTACAGTGTGATACCACCGCACACCAATCAGAATGGATATCATTAAAAAATCTACAAACAATAAATGCTAAGAGGGTATGGAGATAAAGGACACCTCCTGCACTGTTAGTGGAAATGTAAGTTAGTACAGCCACTATGGAGAACAGTATGGAGATTCCTTAAAAAACTAAAGATAGAGTTGCCATTCATCCTGCAATCCCACTCCTAGGCATATATCCAAAAAAAGATAAAAACTCTAATTCAGAAGATACATATACTTCAATATTCATAGCACCAGTATTTACAATAGGCAAGATATGCAAGTAATTTAAATGTCCATTGATAAATGAATGGATGGAGAAGATACGGTACATATATACAATGGAATATTATTCATCCATAGATATGAAAGAAATAATGCCATTTGCTGAAATGTATAGATAGAGATTATCATATTAAGTGAAGTAAATCAGACAGAGAAAGACAAATATCATATAATGTTACTTATATGTGGAATCTAAAAAACAAAAAAAATATGCAAATGAATTTATTTACAGAACAGAAATTGACTGGCAGACCCAGAAAACACACTTGTGGTCATCAAAGGGGATTAAGGTGAGAGATAAATTAGGACTTTGTGATTAACAAATATACACTGTGATATATATCTATGTATTGTCTAATGATTACAAAGATGTTCAAAGGGTAGAAATAGTGAAAAGGAGATATTGGAGCAACTAGAGATTGATATTTTCAGGAAGCCTCTCCTACAGCTGAGAGCTGTATAAAACAAAGGAAGGTTCATATTTTCCCTTGACTCAGCTGGAAACTGTCAATGCCAAATCCTCCAAAGGCTGCTGAGGCCTGCAGCTACTCACTGCCTTAGCCGTTAGAGCTCCTGAAAGCCTCTGTAGCCTGTACCTCCAACAACTGCTGGCAGTCTCCCACTGCCACTGCTGCTGGATTACAAAGGCACTGAAGTCAGTCACTAGTCACTGACCTGCTGCCCATCTTCCTCCTAAAATCCTACCAGTAATCTCTAGGGCATTATGCTTGGTAAACAAATACTGAAAGTTTACATATGTGTGATTCTATTTAGACAATATTCTTAAAATGATAAAACAATAGATATGGAAAACATAATAGTGCTTGTCAGGTGTTATGGAAAGTGAAGGGGTAGGGAAGTGATGTGAGTGACTATAACAGATAAAATGAATGAAATCTTTGTGGTGCTGAAATGTTTTTGTATCTTGCTCGTGGTGTAGCTTACATAAATCCATATAACTGATAAAATGAAATAGAACTGTACATATATTTTACAAATGTCAGTTCCTGATTTTGATATTGTACTAGAATTATGTAAGGTGTAACAATTGGGGAAAACTGAATAAAGTGTGTATTCCACTTCTGTTCTTTCTGGGAGAGGAGACTGAGAAATTTAATTTTTAGGGGTTCATATGCCTTCAATATAGAGCAGAAAAATGAATGATAGGAGTGATGTTGATAACTTACAGATGAAGACAGAAATGACAAAGTTCAAAGCATCTTAAATGTGTACCCACTGGTTAGAAAATTAAACTGTACATTAAGAAATATTTGTAGAACTATACATATTAAAATTCTTCATACTATACTAACCAGTATCAATACCAATGATGTTTAAGGCTGTAAAGAAATAATTGGAAATAGCAATGCTTGGGGAAAGCTTTTATTATACTCAAGAAAACAATATTCAATTCTTATCATATTCCTACCACAAATACAAGATAAATAATATTTATCAAGTGGCAGAAATGAACAAAACCTATGAAATATTTTATCATGGTATTTTTCTGCTTAATACTATAAAATTTTTGAATAATTTTGTATTTGCAGTACTAAATAGCTGGGTACTATCATAGAGTATTTCAAGGAGTAAGAGCCTAGAGTAATTCAGTTCAGTCTGTCCCATAAATATTCAGGACTGATTTCCTCTAGGATGGACTGTTTGGATTGCCTTGCTGTCAAAGGGACTCTCAAGAGTCTTCTCCAAAACCACAGCTCAAAAGCATCAATTCTTCAGCACTCAGCTTTCTTTATTATTATTATTATTATTTTACTTTACAATATTGTATTGGTTTTGCCATACATCCATCTCTCACATCCATACATGATTACTGGGAAAACCATAGCCTTGACTAGACGGACCTTTGTTGGCAAAGTAATGTCTCTGCTTTTTAATTTGCTCTCTATGTTGATCATAACTTTTATTCCAAGGAATAAGCATCTTTTAATTTCATGGCTGCAGTCACCATCTGCAGTGATTTTGGAGCCCCCAAAATAAAGTCTATCACTGTTTCCATTGTTTCCCCATCTATTTACCATGAAGTGATGGGACCAAATGCCATGACCTTAGTTTTCTGAATGTTGAGTTTTAAGCCAAGTTTTTCACTCTCCTCTTTTCTTTCATCAAGAGGCTCTATAGTTCTTCTTCGCTTTCTGCTGTAAGGGTGGTTCCATTTACATATTTGGGGTTATTCATATTTCTCCTGGCAATCTTGATTCCAGCTTGTGCTTTATCCAGCCCAGCATTTCTCATGATGTACTCCTCATGTAAGTTAAATAAGCAGGGTGACAATATACAGCCTTGACATATGCCTTTCCCGATTTGGAACAAATCTGTTGTTCCATGTCCAGTTCTCATCATTGCTTCTTGACCTGCATACAGTTTTCGGGAGGCAGGTCAGATGGGCTGGTATTCCCATCTCTTAAAGAATTTTCTATAGTTTGTTGTGATCCAAACAGTGAAAGGCTTTGGCATAGTCAATAAAGCTGAAGTAGATGTTTTTCTGGAACTCTCTTGCTTTTTTG
Organism: Bos grunniens; assembly: GCF_055505025.1. Lineage (NCBI taxonomy): Eukaryota > Metazoa > Chordata > Mammalia > Artiodactyla > Bovidae > Bos > Bos grunniens. The sequence goes on from NC_141165.1 coordinate 108,805,348, forward strand.
ATGATCCAACAGATGTTGGCTATTTGATCTCTGGTTCCTCTGTCTTTTCTAAATCCAGCTGGAACATTTTTAAATTCATGGTTCACGCACTGTTGAAGCCAGACTTTGAGAATTTTGAGCATTACTTTGCTAGTGAGATGAGTGCAATTGTGTAGTAGTTTGAGCATTCTTTGGCATTGCCTTTCTTTGGGATTGGAATGAAAACTGACTTTTCCCATATACTAGACGGCAATCTCTTTTCACTAGGCAGAGGTACAGTTTGTACAAACTGAAATGATTTTAGACACCTAGTCCACTGAAAGTTTGCATCATGAACAGATGTTGAATTTAGTCAAATAATTCCCATACATGCATTATTATGACAATATGGTTTTTCTTCTTTATTATTATTGTAAATAACATGGATTGATTTACAAATCAATTGACTCTGTAATATCACTTTTAACTGTTTACACTAGAGAAATAAAAACTTGCATATGGTCAAAAACCTTCAAATGAATATTTATAGCAGCAGTATTCAGTTTTGCCACAAATAATAAACCCAGGCCTACCTCAACAAGTGAATGTGTAACTGGAAAGTAGACTTTGATATATCCCCACAGTGAAATACTATTCAGCAATTAAAAAAACACAAAAGCAAACTATCAGTTATGCAACAACATGAATGAATCTTAATAGCAGAATGCTAAGTGAAGGAGGCCAGCCTCAAAATGTTATACATATGTGATTCCTTTTTAAAGCATTCTTAAAAAGGGCAAAACTGTAGCAACAGAGAAAATAGAAAAGTGGTTTCAGGGCATAGGTGAGTGGAGGGGGTCTGAACACAAAGGTGTTTTTTTGAGTGTTGGAATTGTTCTGAATTCTGTGATGGTGGCTGTTTGTCTAAGTGTATGATCTCATTCCTCTTTACAAAAAAGAGGTGAATTTTACTGTGTGTAAATTTTACAGAATTCAAAAACAATGTTAAAAAAAAAAACAAGCCCCAAACCCCTCTTTTTATTAAACTCTCCTCAAATAACTCAACTTGTTTCCTACTGAAGCTCAATACAAATGGACACCACATCTATATGAGGGTCAAGAAGCACCAGTTGGAACCTTACATAGAAAAACTGGTTCAAAATTGGGAAATGAGTACAACAAGGATTTATATCATCATCCTGCTTATTTAAGTTATATGCAGAGTACATCATGCAAAATGCCTCTTTGGATGAAGGTCAAGCTGGAATCAAGATTGTAGGAGAAATATCAACAACCTCAGATATGGAGATAACACTATTCTAATGGCATAAATTTGAAGAGGAGCTAAAGAACCTTTTGATAAGGGTAAAAGATTAGAGTGAACAAATTGACTTGAAACTAGCATTCAAAAAGCTAAGATCATCTACCCAGTCTCATCACTTTGTGTCAAATAGAAGGTGGAAAAGTGGAAACAGAGACAGATTTTCTTTTCTTGGGCTCCAAAATCACTGTAGACAGTAACTGCAGCCATAAAATTGAAAGACACTTGCTCCTTGGAAGTAAAGCTAAAACAAATCTAGACAGTGTATTAGAAAGCATAGACATCACTTTGCTGACAAACTTCTGTACAGTGAAAACTGATTTTTCCAGTAGTCATATATGAAAGTGAGAGTTGGCCCATAAAGAAGGCTGAGCGCAGAAGAACTGATGCTTTCAAATTGTGCTGGAGAAGACTTTGGAGAGTCCCTTGAACTGCAGGATCAAACCAGTCAATCCTCACTCACTCAATGGGCATGAATCTGAACAAACACCAGGAGACAGTGCAAGACAGAGGAGCCTGGAGTGCTGCAGTTCGTGAGTTCTCAGAGGCAGAAGGGACTCAGTGACATACAAATCTTGTCTTTGCTGCTGCTGCTGCTAAATTGCGTCAGTCGTGTCCGACTCTGTGCAATCCCATGGACGGCAGCCCACCAGGCTCCACCATCCCTGGGACTCTCCAGGCAAGAACACTGGAGTGGGTTGCCATTTCCTTCTCCAATGCATGAAAGTGAAAAGTGAAAGTGAAGTCATTCAGTCGTGTCCGACTCTTAACGACCCCATGAACTGTAGCCCACCAGGCTCCTCCCTCCATGGGATTTTCCAGGAAAGAGTACTGGAATGGGGTTCCATAAACCTTGTCTTTAGCACCTCCATTTGGGTACTAAAGGACTAATGAAAACGATTATCTTCAAGGACTATTAAAGAGGAAAAGCTTATTTCTTCCATTTCTTCTGCCCTTCTCATATTTATTCACACAAGGGGAGAGATATCTCTTGCTTAGTATTGAGATTTTATGGAATTTTACAATAGCTACTCATTTTTCATTTTTTTCCCCAAATTCTTTGTTAACCAATATTATAAAACATGCTTTCTAATATTAGCTATTTCTGATACTCTTTTTTATCACTAACAATACGGAACTGTTTCATGTAATAACTCTGTTTTCTCTGAATTATATTCATCAACCCTTACCAAAATCGTATGATAAGTACATGTTTATGAATTCTTTTCTCAGTTTTACTTTTTTCTTCCTACATTATGTGTCTTACTGAGAGTAGCTTCTGAATTTTTCTCTTCCACCCCCCCGAAATCAACCACACTTTCTCTTAATAAATCATCTGACAGTGTAAATGAAGAAATATTGATTGTATATCCACTGTTTACAGGAAAATATAAATGAGTGAATAAAAAACTGAGTCCCCCTCTCTAGGATATTTGCATTTTAATGAAAATAAAAGTCAAACACTGCACCAAGAAAATAAGGATCCAATTTGTACCCTTAGATATCAATGACATCATTTTGGGTCATATTTTAGAGAATAGAGGGTTTACTGAAAATCATCACAGATAACTATATGACCCTCTCCTTTCCCATAAAAATAGAAATACATATTCCAAATTCTTCAAGATCTTTTCTCTTCTTTTTAAAAAAGACTAACTGAAATTAAAAGTTCTCTAGTATAAATCATTTTACTAGATTTTATACTATTAATATGAGATCTAAAATTGTATGTTGACTTTAAGTTAATGGCAAAAAAAGAAATAAAATAAAAGGATAAAAGCACACAGATGATAGTGGTGACTTTGAAAATTAAACCTAGATCTATCTGATGAAATATTAAACCAGATCAGTTATGTCAGTTAACTATTCATCAAAACTGAAATTTCTGATCAAAAGTATTTATTTGAATATGAAATTTGCTCAAATGGCCTTCTATTTTTGGCTTACTACTATCTGTATTTTTTCCTTTAACAACTTCTTTTTTTTAATATACATTTATTTTAATTGGATGTTAATTACTTTACAATATTGTATTGGTTTTGCCATACATCAACATGAATCCGCTACAGGTATACACGTGTTCCCCATCCTGAACCCCCCTCCCTATTCCCTCCCCGTACCATCCCTCTGGGTCATCCCCGTGCACAGCCCCAAGAATCCAGTATCATACATCGAACCTGGACTGGCGATTCGTTTCATGTATGATATTATACAAGTTTCAATGCCATTCTCCCAAATCATCCCACCCTCTCCCTCTCCCACAGAGTCCAAAAGCCTTCTATACATCTGTGTCTCTTTTGCTGTCTCACATACAGGGTTATCGTTACCATCTTTCTTAATTCCATATATATGCATTAGTATACTGTATAACAACTTCTTACATTGAAGAAATATGCGTTGGGGGATCATAACTTAGAAAAGGAATATGGCAAGTGAGGATAATTGTGTGCACCCAATGTATGCAGTCATTGTGGAATCATGACTTGTGCTAGATATGTTTTAGGGTCAGATTTTGAGGGCATGTCATAAACGTACTATTGTCAGTATTTTATTTCTGCTGCTGCTGCTGCTAAGTTGCTTCAGTCATGTCCGACTCTGTGCGACCTCATAGACAGCAGGCCACAAGGCTCCCACCCCTGGGATTCTCCAGGCAAGAACACTGGAGTTAGGACATACTTAAGCATAATGCAGCTGGAATCAGCCAATTAATGCTCAGATTTGGGTGTTTTGGAACTATACTTTTTGTATCTTTGTTAAAATACTATTTTACAAATTGTAAAGTTTCATATAAAATAGTAGTCAGCTCTTAGTCTGAGCCAAAGATAAAATAGTTGTACAAACTAGTTTTCAATGTCACAGTACATTTTTACCCATTAGAGTAGACTCAGAAGTTTCCATTTCTTTCATTCCTATGAAAAATTCTGAAGTATGCAGATTCAATCTCTTATGAATATTGGTATTTTAATATATAAAGGCATAGATTATAAGTGGAACTGTATAAAACAATTCAGATTTATATATAAGTGATCTTGATGCTCTGTTCTTAGATTATGCATAGATTTTGTAGTGAATGTTTAATATTTTATAAGGTATAAAAATTGTTTGATTATTTTATCTTGCTATCTGGGTAGATGTAAATAATTTCCTTTTTCTGTGTTTTTTTTTTTTTTTTTTTAATTTAAAATGAGCTCAAACAACACTATTGAAATAATTTAAAATTCTCTCTCCAGGACACTGGTGAATATACACCTGTGCTGAATATTTTAAGGAAGCAATAAGAAATATTGCATAAATTATAAAGTTGAATGGTAAGTTGATTTTAAAGAAGAGGTTAAATAAAATATGAAAACAAATTTGATTTGATTTATATTTGACTATATGAGGAAAATTAATGTTAAAAGTGTGGAAATTAGTAAAAATGAGGGTAGGAAAGATGTTTTAATTGGAAATGAAGGATTATACTCAGTAATAAAAAAATCAGTCTTTCTGATGATTCTTTTTCCCTTCTTTATCCAAGTGAAAGTGAGTTTTACCACTTTCAAGAAAGTAACATCAGAGCATACTCCTTTGAAACAATAATAGATTGCTGTGAAGTAGAACATGACTAAATAAAATGTTTGGAAGACCCTTAATTGGAAAGCCAAGACTCTGCTAAAACTAAATGAAATTTAAAATTTTAAGCCCATCTAATAATGTAATTTGCACTGCTGTAACATTAAACAATTCCTTTCCTTCAATTTTTTAAAATTATAATCAGAAGACTTTGAAAATATTTCACAAATGATGTCTGGTTTCTATGGATAAAGAGGTATCTTACTGTGTAAAGTCATCTACCAGAAACAGTTCATGGAGTCTGTGTTCTCTATGTCTTTGTTATTTAGTCACTAAGTCATATACGACTCTTATAGTACCATGCACTGTAGCCTGCTAGGCTCCTCTTTCCATGGAATTTCCCAGGAAAGAATACTGGAGTGGGTTGATGTTTCTTTCTCCAGGGGATCTTCCTGACCCAGGGATCGAACCTGGGTCGTCTGCATTGCAGGCTTATTGTTTACTGACTAAGCCACCAGTGCTATAAACAACTATCGTAGGGAGATAATGCCAACCTGAAAACGCTATCCAAGGTAAAGTAGAGTAATGGAAAGGACCATTAAGTTCTTATTACAGTATAATTAGACTTTAATTTTTGCATGTGGACTTCCCAACAGAATGTGTTTTAATTACCTGATAATAAAAAGACATAAGTTAAAATTACGAAAGGTAAAGTGAATTTAAGTGTCTTAGAAAATAAACAATATAGCACAAAAGTTAGACTCAGATATCATATTTAACAAAATGTTCAGAGCTAGTTGAGAGTGAATATCTCATTAATCTAATTCAATTCAGTTCAGTCTCTCAGTCATGTCTGACTCTTTGCGACCCCAAGGACTGCAGCACACCAGGCCTCCCTGTCCATCACTAACTCCCATGGTTTACTCAAAGTCATGTCCATTGAGTTGGTGATGACATCCAACCATCTATCTCATCCTCTGTCAACCCCTTCTCCTCCTGGCTTAAGTATTTCTCAGGGTCTTTCCAAATGAGTCAGTTCTTCCCATCAACTGGCCAAAGTATTGGAGTTTCAGCTTCAGCATCAGCCTGTCCAGTAAATATTCAGTACTGATTTCCTTTAGAATGGATTGTTTGGATCTCCTTGCAGTCCAAGGGACTCTCAAGAGTCTTCTCCAACACCACAGTTCAAAAGCATCAATTCTTCAGCACTCAGTTTTCTTTATAGTCCATCTCTTACATCCATACATGACCACTGGAAAAACCATACTTTGACTAGATAGAACTTTGTTGGCAAAGTAATGTCTCTGCTTTTTAATATGCTGTCTAGGTTTGTCATAACTTTTCTTCCAAGGAGTAAGTGTCTTTTAATTTCATGGCTGCAGTCACCATCTGCAATAACTTTGGCGCCTAAAAAAATAAACTATGCCACTGTTTCCACTGTTTCCCTGTCTGTTTGCCATGAAGTGATAGGATCAGATGCCATGATTTTTGTTTTCTGAATGTTGAGTTTTAAGCCAACTTTTTCACTCTCCTCTTTCACTTTCATCAAGAGGTTCTTTAGTTCTTCACTTTCTGTCATAAGGGTAGTGTCATTTGCATATCTGATATTATTCATATTTCTCCTGGAAACCTTGATTCCAGCTTGTGCTTCATCCAGCCCAGCATTTCTCATGATGTACTTTGCATATAAATAAAATAAATAGAGTGACAATATACAGCCTTGATGTACTCCTTTCCCAATTTGGAACTAGTCTATTGTTCCATGTCCAGTTCTAACTGTTACTTCTTGACCTGCATACAGATTTCTCAGGAGGCAGGTCAGGTGGTCTGGTATTCCCATATCTTTAAGAATTTTCCACAGTTTGTTGTGATCCACACAATGAAAGGCTTTGGCATAGTCAATAAGGAAGAAGTAGATTTTTCTCTGGAACTCATTTGCTTTTTTGATGATCCAATGGATGTTGGCAATTTGATCTCTGGTTCCACTGTCTTTTTGAAATCCAGCTTGAACATCTGGAAGTTCACGGTTCACATACTGTTGAAGCCTAGCTTGGAGAATTTTGAGCATCACTTTGCAGCATGTGAGATGAGTTCAATTGTGTGGTAATTTGAACATTCTTTGGTATTGCCTTTCTTTGGGATTGGAATGAAAACCAACCTTTCCAGTCCTGTGGCCACTGCTGAGTTTTCCAAATTTGCTGGCATTTTGAGTGCAGCACTTTGACAGCATCATCTTTTAGGATATGAAATAAGTCAACTGGAATTCCATCACCTCCACTAGCTTTGTTCATAGTGATGCTTCTTAAGGCCCATTTGACTTTGCATTCCAGGATGTCTGGCTCTAGGTGAGTGATCATACCATTGTAACTGTCTGGGTCGTGAAGATCTTTTTTTGTATAATTCTTCTGTGTATTCTTGCTACCTCTTCTTAATATCTTCTGCTTCTGTTAGGTCCATACCATTTCTTTTAGTAGGTGTAATAGACAGTTTTTTCTTGATAGAATGTGAGAGGGATCAAATGAATTTAATTTATAAGAACAGGCTATATCTAGGCCACTGTTGCCATGAATGAAAACACTGTTTTAAACCTACCCCATTGTTGCATTTAATAATAAAATTCAAAATGGTAACAGCTTTCCTTCCTTTCATCTGATCACCTATTTGTAGACTGACAGATCTTTAAAGGGTACTATTTGTACTCTATTTTCACGTATGTTAGACATTTTTCTTATGCCATTTAGAGTTCTGAACCTTAAACACATATCTAATATATTTCTAAGAACATAAGATTTTTAGAGTAATTTTTCTGTAATTCAAAATTTTTATGTATATTGTGTGTACTTCCCTGATGGCTCAGCAGTAATAAGTCTGCCTACCAATGTAGGAGACATGAGTTTGATGCCTGGGTGGAGAAGGTCCCCTGGAGAACACAATGGCAACCTATTCCAGTATTCTTGCATGGGAAATCCCATGGACAGAAGAGCCTGCCAGGCTATAGTCCATGGGGTCGCAAAAAGTTGGATGCAACTTAGTGACTAAACAACAACATATATGTATGTATGTATGTATTTATCTAGTATTTTAGCTTTTGTGAGGAAATATAAATATTAAACTATTAGATGCTTTAAAAGATAACAGTAGTAAAGGATAAAAACTTTCTTAGAGATGTAAATGAATAAATGTAAGTTTATTTGTAAAATGAAACATGTAAATTAAGAATTCCTACTTTATTGACTAGAATCTTGCTGGTCATAAGTGAATTCAGTTAGTGAAAAGTTAGTGAGAAGAACATGTTCAGGAAGACCTAGTAGAAAAGCTAAAATTTTGACAGAAATGAAAATTCAGGAGCTAAAATACAGTTTTCCAATAGTAAACAAAAAACATACAGGTTTGCAAAGTAATCACCTTTCTATGAAATACTCAGTGGGCAAAATGATAGTCTGTCACCAGATGGCCTTGTCCAAGCTCTATTTTAAAATTGAGAGCATTTGACAAGTTTTTTAAACTTTGATTACTAATTTCCTTACTTCTTGCCTCTAATATCTGCCTGTAGAGAACCAGCCCATAATTTCCCTTCTCAATATAATTTTCCATTAAAAAAAAAAACCTAATGAAAACCATAATTTCCCTTCTCAATATAATTTTCCATTAAAAAAAAAAACCTAATGAAAAGAGAGATTATATGTATGCTGACTATGATATTTGCATGCCTACAGAGGAGTAGCAAATTATTTAAGACTGTTAAAAATATTTTCATTTTTCAAAATCTATTAGTAATTTCTATTAAGGCAAAGAGAGAAGTTTGTCTAAAGTTCAGCCTTACTGCCACTACTTATTTCACAGGTTTGCACAAATTATGATGGAATAAATTGCTGCTAAGGAGGAATTTTCTAAACTAGAGTAATTCTTTCAACAGCATTTACTTATTCCTAGTACTTCAAGAAATTAGCTATTCTTGATGTTCAGTGGAAAATGTACAGCCAAAAAGTCAAACCTAGATGTCAGAGAAAGCTTGAAAAGATTTATCATTTTTTTTTTTAATCTCTGAATTAAACAGTAGGCTAAAACCTCTAATTGCTTAAGTGTGAAACAGTTAAGCAACTGTGATTGCCATAACTATTCTTCAGTGGAACTCTTTAAATAATAAATTGAAAATGAAACTGTTTCTTTACCCTTTCAATTGTATGTAAGGGAATTTTCATAGTTATCAATAACAAATAGAAGTGTTTTCCCTAGTATGTTCAAAATAAATAATCCTTTCAATCAATGCCAATGCAAGGAAGGGGTATCAAACATAGCGTTAGAGAACTATTTTATTTTGCTTAATTAAGAGCATATGTTACCTAGTTTGTTTCCTTCCCAGGTCAATTAATTTTTCTTCCTACTTAAAATGCAAACCCTTTTATTTGAATGTCTTTTATGTACATATATAGTATTAAAGTGGTTCCTTGGTAGCTCAGACGGTAAAGTGTCTACCTGTAGTGAGGGAGACCTGGGTTTGATCCCTAGGTTGGGAAGATCCCCTGGAGAAGACAATGGCAACCCACTCCAGTACTCTTGCCTGGAAAATCCCATGGACAGAGGAGCCTCTTAGGCTACAGTCCATGGGGTCGCAAACAGTCGGACATGACTGAGCAACTTCACTCACAAGTATTAAAAATAAAACTTTGAGTTCTTAATTTAGAGGACTTTGAAACCAGTACAGACAATGGAAAATTATCTCACTGTTAGTAAAATTTTATCTCTTTGTTTTTCTTGAGGAGAGGTTGATTTAAGTTTCTTACTCATGGAAGGAAAAATAATTATATGTGAACAAGGCTAGTATTATAAACTGCTTTCATCAATTTCATCTGAATTTGAAAGGTTTTAACATGAAGCAAATAATAATTCTACAACCAAATATCAATTAACTCTACTAAATGAGTATTGTTTATTAACAGACAATTGAAATTGTTGGTTTGTATACTGATGTGAGTAACAATTTGGGCTCTTATTTAACAGCAATCTGCCAGTTCAGTTCAGGCGCTCAGTCGTGTCCGACTCTTTGAGACCCCATGAATTGCAGCACACCAGGCTTCCCTGTCCATCACCAACTCCCGGAGTTCACTCAGACTCACGTCCATCAAGTCAGTGATGCCATCCAGCCATCTCATCCTCTGTCGTCCCCTTCTCCTCCTGCCCCCAATCCCTCCCAGCATCAGAGTCTAAGGCATTTCACATGCATGCACAGTTTGTGATTTTCTCTTCAGATATGCCGGAGAAGGCAATGGCACCCCACTCCAGTACTCTTGCCTGGAAAATCCCATGGACTGAGAAGTCTGGTAGACTGCGGTCCACGAGGTGGTGAAGAGTCGGACACGACTGAGCGACTTCACTTTCACTTTTCACTTTCATGCATTGGAGAAGGAAATGGCAACCCACTCCAGTGTTCTTGCCTGGAGAATCCCAGGGAAGGTGGAGCCTGGTGGGCTGCCGTCTATGGGGTCGCACAGAGTCGGGCACGACTGAAGCGACTTAGTAGCAGCAGCAGCAGCCTCAGATATTAAAGCTCTACATTTTTTTCCAAATATTTAATATACTATCTGAAATTATATCATGACATCCCTATGTTTAATTCTTGATCAGTGGCAGATAGCCATATATTTGCTGTCTGTTTGATTCACTAATAATAATATCCATAATTACTCATGGTTCCTGTGAGGGCTTCTCCTAAAACAATTGCTTCAAAATAGATAAGTCAGCACATGCTTGCATCCACCAAAAAGAAGTTGATAGATGAAATAAACTTGTGGATACAGAGCAAGAGTGAAATACTGCAAACATATTAGCTGAGCTTGTTGATTTTAGTGAAAATGAAAAGTAAAGAATCATTTATGCCTATGAAGCTTTTCTAAGCCTCCTTGAAACCATGTCTGTTATAAATAAAAATAAATATTTCATATATATTTTCTCATAGCATTTGCCTTATTTCACATTTCACATTTATAATAAGTTTCTTGAATATTTGTAAATTGCATATTTAAAAAATATTCAGTATGAGCACACTGCTTTGGAATTATACTTTTATTTTAAGAAGATAAAACTACTCATTTTGTTTTTGATTGTATTGGGGTTTCTGATTTTCATACACATTATTTTTTATTTCTTTTACCTTTTCACTTTTATACAGAATTGTAGGTTGCCCCTTTTCCAATACTTGAATGACTTTTTTTTCTTTCCAATACTTGAATACCTTTTGTTGTTGTTGTTGTTGTTTAATCAGGGAAATTTGAACAAATGGCTATTTGACAATATTTTTAAAATTAGTGTTAACTTTTTAATATGTGAGGAATTATGATTTTATTTTTAAAAGAATTGTAGTATTTTAGGTGTACACACTGAAACAAAATAATATGATGTTCCAAAAGAATCTTATGGGGTGGGAGGTGGGAGTTGTAGCAGCAGGTGTCTGGTAATTCCTTAACAACAGGCTCTTCCAGCACAGAAGTGGATGTAGGGGAGAAGGCTTGATTTGTAGCATTTGCCAATTTCCATGATGTAAATACTCCCACCATGGTTGGCTGCAAACTCCCAGCAGTGTGTCATTGAACACAGAATTGGGAAGAGAATCTTGGTTCTTGGAACGGAACATGGAACTGAGTCTTGGCAGGCAGAGCAAGTCAGCTCCAGGACATCACTGGTATCAGGCAGAGGCAAAACAAGATCAGCTTTGAGTTCATCCTGGTTGAACCAGAGTGAGACTCACAGATCAAGACCCTGGGAACCAAAGTCAGGCAGAAAAAGCTGAACTGTAATTGAAAGATTGCTGGAGGCTCAGTGTGGAACTCTGAGCTTAAAAACCTAAGACCACAGGGTTAGATGGACCCTCAAATACCATGAAATTCACCAGCAGGAGCTCTGCAAGGATAGGGAGGCCCCACATATCATGAGGTTTACCAGCAGTAGCTCTGCCAGTTTCCCCTAGTATTAACAAATATCTGAGAAGAATCCCCTCAGGCTTCCTTTCATTGTCTTCTTGTTTCCATGATTTCCGATAAGAAATCTGCTTTAATTTTTACCTGTATTTCTCAATATGCATTATGTCTGTTTTTCTTCCTTCACTATCATTTAAGATTTTTTTCTTTACTATTGGTTTCTAGCAGGTTTAATATAGGATGTTCTGCGAGTAGGTGTTTCTTTGCTTATATTTACATTCCATTTGTTTTCTGTGCATCTTGGACCTGTGACTTGATGCCTTTCATTATTTTTCAGAAAATTCTTGACTGATATCTTTTCACATATGTATTCCTCCCTGTTACCTCTTTCATTTCTGTCAGAGATTTCAATTACATGTGTGTTACTTTTTGATATTTTCCCAAAGATCTTGATGCTATCTTCTTTGATTTTTACTTTCACATTTCTTTTACTTTGTGTTCAGTTCAAGTTTCTATTTCCTTATCTTCAAGTTCTCTCAAGGTTAGGTGTCAGTTTCATTGAAGACAGTGATAATCTCATTGAAGACAGTCTTCGTCTCTGTTATCATTACTTTATACCATGTCGTTTTGATTGTTACTTACAGTTCCCATTTTTTTGAAGATATCACCCATCTGCTTTTGCATGTTGTCTACCCTTTCCATTATAGCCTTTGACATATTAATCATGTTATTTTAAATTCTCAGTCTGAAAGTTCCAATGCCTAGGTCATATTGGAGTTACATCTGTTGACTCCTTTGTCTATTTTGTCCCTTATGTTCTTTCTTACTTCCTTTGTTGCACATTTTTTGGATAAAAAATCTAAATCACCTGTAGATTAAGAGACAGAATTAATGCGTATCCCTCAAAATGGGAATTTCCTCCTAACTTTATTGTCATTATATAACTGACAAATATATTCATATACATTATATGCATTTAAGGTATGCAGCATTATGTTTTGATACATGTGTACATTGTGAGATGATTTTCCCTATTAACCTAATTAAACTATCCATCACCTCACGTATTTACCTTTTGTCTGTATATGTAGTAAGGACACTTAAGGTCTACTATGTCAGCAAGTTTTATGTATATAAAGCTTTATTATTAATTACTGGCACCATGCTTTACATTACATCACAGAACTTATGGATATGCTTCCTTTGCTAGAACTGCAGTGTGGAACATTTTGTCAATATAGTCATGAATCAAGCTGTGTTTGTGTTTTACTGTGGTTATTATTACAATTATTACCCTACTGGCTTCAAATTCCTCAGGTGTTATCCATCCTTATTGTGGGGCAGGGTTAATGGAAATGTTTTTCTCAGTATTTCTACTCTTCTCTCAGATTTAGGTTATTCTCGTGACTTCCTGGTTCAAAGAGAGTATCTTTCCAGGTACTCATTCTTGGCTTCAGGGATAAACTTCTGTTACTTGTTACTGTTATTTGCTAGTCTGGGGATGGATACAGCATTGAAATGCTCTGTTATCCTCTATCAACTTCAAACACAGGTTGTGTTTATCTCACTGGGTCTTAGATTTGAGGGCCAGTGACTCTGCCCTTCCTCCGTATGATAGGGTCAGCAATGATCTGGCATCAGGATAGTTTCTGTTCATTGCTTATAGTTAGTAGCTGCTGATGCTGCTAAGTTGCTTCACTCGTGTCAGACTCTGTGCAACCCCATAGCCGGCAGCCCACCAGGCTCCCCCATCCCTGGGATTCTCCAGGCAAGAACACTGAAGTGGGTTGCCATTTCCTTCTCCAATGCATGAAAGTGAAAAGTGAAAGTGAAGTCGCTCAGTTGTGTCCGACCCTTAGCGACCCCATGGACTGCAGCCCACAAGGCTCCTCCGTCCATGGGATTTTCCAGGCAAGAATACTAGAGTGGGGTGCCATTGCCTTCTAGACTATTGTTTTCTAATTTTAACCCAAGCTGTATTAAATATTTTTCTAGTTTAATGGCTGTTTACTATGAGAAAACTAGTCCAGTATAACTTTTCTGCCGTAACCGGATGTTAAAGTTCAAGTGAGTCATATCACATGTGAACCTATGAATATATTAGAACAGAGCTAAAGGGGTGTGTGTGTGTGTGTGTGTGTGTGTGTATGAGTTAATTGGGTGTAAATATTTGTTATCTATTTTAGGGATTTAGTCTGTTTTCTAATACCAGAACTTGAGGAAAATAAATATCTTTTTGAATCTTTCAGTTCAGTTTCTCAGTCGTGTCTAACTCTTGGCAACCCCATGGACTGCAGCATGCCAGGCCTCCCTGTCCGTCACCAACTTCTGGAGTTTACTCAAACTCATGACCATTGAGTCAGTGATGGCATCCAACCATCTCATCCTTGGTTGTCCCCTTCTCCTCCTGCCTTCAATCTTTCCCAGCATCAGGGTCTTTTCAAATGAATCAGCTCTTCACATCAGGTGGCCACAGTATTAAAGTTTTAGCTTCAGCATCAGTTCTTCCAATGAATATTCAGGACTGATTTCCTTTAAGATCGATTGTCTGGTTGGCTTTCCTTGCAGTCCAACGGATTCTCAAGAGTCTTCTCCAACACCACAGTTCAAAAGCATCAGTTCTTCAGTGCTCAGCTTTCTTTATAGTCCAGCTGTCACATCCATACATGACTAATGGAAAAACAATAGCTTTGACTAGACAGACCTTTGTTGGCAAAGTAATGTCTGCTTTCTAATAAACTGTCTAGGTTGGTCATAACTTTTCTTCCAAGGAGAATATTTGGATTCTATATTAAGAGGTGATTGTGAGGGCTTCCCTCATAGCTCAGCTGGTAAAGAATCCATCTGCAATTCAGGATACCTGGGTTTGATTCCTGGGTTGGGAAGATCCCCTTGAAAAGGGAAAGGCTACCCACTCCAGTATTCTGGCCTGAATATTCTATGGACTGTGTAGTCCATGGGGTTGCAAAGAGTGGGGCATGACTGAGTGACTCTCACTTTCACTTTCAAGAAGTGATTTATGTAAGTAATTATTTACTATTCCAAATAAGGCCTTTTGGACTTACTCTAAATTATTAATATCTAATGGCATAAGTAGTTTTAGGCCTTGGGCTATGAAACCGTGGGCTTCCCTGGTGGCTCAGTTGTAAAGCATCCACCTGCCTTGCAGAAGATGCAAAAGACGTGCGTTCAGTCTTTGTGTGGGGAAGATCTCCTGGAGGAGAAAATGGCAGCTCATTCCAGTATTCTTACCAGGAAAATCCCATGGACTGATGAGTCTGGTGGGCCACAGCCTGTGGGGTCACAAAGACTGAGTATGAATGCACGTATGCACACATATAAATCTGCACTAACGTCCAAATTATCTATTCCTTGAGGCTAGTGTACAGCTAGTCAACTGTCCATTAAGACAGGCATTATTTCAGTAAATCTTTTACATCTTGGTGTCCTGTTAACTTTTACTCTTGGTTGTTTTCTGTATAAGGGTAAAGAACTGTGCTCTTTCAGTTCATCCCAAAAGTTTTATATTGTCTAGATATTTGATCTGTCTTTTGGGTCTTAGAACAATTTTTAAAATAGTTTCCTAGTTGAATGTTATACTGAAAAATGAGTGTGCGCTTTAGGTAAAAAAAAAGTAGGGTGGATAAAAAGCAAGATGGAATATTTGTGTGTATTAATTTCAAGGTAAGATTGGCATATTTAAAGTCAAGTTCTATTTCATAATATGTTAGTCTCCACTTTGTTTCCAGTGATAAAACTCAGATTAATTCTGGGTATTTATAGATGTTTGAAGTCTCTTCATATTTAGTTGTTAATTTATCTACTTCAGTATTATGCTTAATTTGTTTGGTCCTCATTATTTAGGACTGATTAATTTTTAGTGTTATAGGGGAAAAAGCTAAATAGAATCTCTAATGATATCTCATCTATATTTACATTTTTTAAATCAGAATTTATGTCATATATGCAATGTTTAAAATGTGGAACCACATTGAAATTTTCTAAAATCATAGCTTAATACATCCTTCTAAGCTGTAGGTAAAAAAAGTCATCTTGTAAAGCAGAAGTATATTTATTTTTAATATTTTGAATTGAAGTAACGTGTTAGCAAAAATGATTTAGGGATGCTACCTTAGCTGAAAGGTTATTGTGATCCTCTATGATTTAAGTTGAAGTGTTGCCTACTATTTAACAGATGAACAAGGATTATATTATTATTTTTTTGAGTGATCCTCCAACTTATGTTATACCTCATGGAAATGTACTTGTTGACCTTTTTTTCCCTTATCACTTCTTAGAAGCAAGAAATAAAATAGATCATGCTAATTTTCAAGTTGTTATATAAGTAGAGGTGACTCTTCACATTTTTATTCTTGCTTTGGTTTTTACATAAAATATTTCATACAAATAACTTCACAGTAGAGTAAATAATACCTAAGTTGCATATGTCAGTTACATTTATGCAATGTAAAAATTAATAGGGAAGGAATCAAATTGTCAAAAATTAAAGTAGAATCATAAAACTCTAGGTGTACATTTATAAATCCTTAATAAGTAAAATGAAGATTGAATCAATTATGATTTCAGATTCAGTTAAAAATAAAAAGTAAATCAGAATATTTTCTTAACTGATAAATCACAGATATGTTAAGCACACTGAATGTGAAAAATGCAGAGATAAATTTAACCTTAAAGACCTGAAGTGGGTGTTTTTACTTTGAGAATGGAAAGGGGCATTACATTTTTTTTTTTTTTCCTGAAAGGATATTTTGATATCTTAGTGTGTTCTGAACCATAGCTATTCCATATTTATTAGATTCAGGTTGGAGGAATCAGGGCATAGAAATAAAATATATTACAATAGGAGAAGCAAGATCTAAGACAAAACATTAATGAAAATAAAGATTACAGAAACATATCACTCAATCAAGTTTGTCCAGAATTTTTACAAAAGTTGTATTCTGCAGGTAATTTCTACATATATGTTGGTGGGCATTTTTAAGCTTCCCAATAAAATTATTTTGTGGTAATTAGAAGTTAATTTATTCCTTATTAATCATTAATTTATTTCATAAACACTTATTATGAAATATTTACTTGTTTCAAAACAAATGAAACAGAGTGATGAGATCTATCTTTCTCCTCACATTCTCATAAACATCTTTCATATTATCCTTATTCTCCAAGCTCCGACAAACATGTAAATACTAGTTTTAGCAAATATATATTCAGGTAGGAGAATATGCAAAACAAAAATCTTATGTCCCTTCCATCCCTCCACACCAGCTATACTGCATAATGTATGCTATAGAGGAGTGTAGCAAGTCAGAAAGTGGACATGAAGAAAACTAATTTTCAAAGGACAGAAGAGTGATGTATACATAGGAAGTATGCGTTCTACATGCTAGGTTGATTTTTAGGGGAAAATGTAAAGGAGAAAGCTGATATTTCATGGTTTATTAAAACAATTTTGAAAACTTAGGGCTGAAAATGTTTTTAATCTTTTTATTTCTGATCAATGAAGGTGCCCTGAATACTAAGTGGAAACAGGTTGAGGAAATCTAGATGGGAAAGGGCAGACACATTCTTTCCTCTCAGTTCTCCATGACTCTCAGGTAGATATGAGGTTGAACCCAGTGCCCTGATTATAAGCAAGGAAATCCTAATCTCAGCTATGAGGCCACATGCTGCTATCCTGGAGGACGAGTCATTCTGCTCTGGAAGCAGCAAAGGGAGGCTATTTGGCCCTTTCAGATTGCACCAGGCCAGCAGTCTAGATAAATTTAAATATGGCCTCAGTGTACACAATTTATTCAGATAACACTACAGCAGACAAAAATCAATATAGTCAGAATGTTTCACAGAGAAATAACTCATTTGTATGGTCCAGACCTCATGTAATCACTTACTGTTTTCAGGAACATGTACAGCAAGAACCCAAACCGAATGCACACAGTTCTGATATTGACATAATAGTAAGGCATCTTCTCCTGAACCAGTATCTTGAAAAGGATACAGGAGGGTAAGAAATTAAGCATTAGATTAAATGGGATTAATTTATTGAATTAACTTGGAATTCATTTTGAATTGAATGAATTTGAAACTGATTTGGAATCATTTAAAATTTTCTTAAAGATACAATCTTTTTTGTTACTATGCATTGCATTCCAGGTATATATGTTTTAGTATGGCACTAGGCTAAATTCTGAAATAGTAAAAAAAAAAAAAAAAAAAAAAAAACCATGAAAAAGACAAATTAGTTGGAGCTGTCACAACAAAATCCCATAGATTAGGTGGCTTAAACAACAGAAATCCATTTTCTAACCATTCTGAAGTCTGAGAGTCCAGTATCAAGATGACAGCAGGTTCAGTTTCACCTAAGATCTCTCTCAGATCAGTTTAGTTCACTCCCCCTTCCTGGTTAGCCCTAATTTGTATAGGGCAGGCTCCTAGGGGAGGAGACAAAACACAAAAAGAAGGAGCAAAGACAGACTGAGGCCTCTGCTTTGGCGTCAGCCTGCCCTCATGCCTTCAGCTCAGTTCAGTTCAGTTGCTTAGTCGTGTCCAACTCATTGTGACCCCATGGATTACAGCACACCAAGCTTCCCTGTCCATCACCAATTCCCAGAGCTTGCTCAAAATCATTTCCATTGAGTTGGTGATGTTATCCAACCATCTCATCTTCTGTCATCCCCTTCTCCTACCACCTTTGGTCTTTCCCAGCAACAGGGTCTTTTCCAATGAATCAGTTCTTTGCATCAGGTGCCAAAGTATTGGAGCTTCAGCTTCAGCATCAGTCCTTCCAATGACTATTCAGGACGGATTTCCTTTAGATTGACTGGTTGGATCTCCTTGTAGTCCAAGGGACTCTCAAGAGTCTTCTCCAACATCACAGTTCAAAAGCATCAATTCTTCGGTGCTCAGCCTTCTTTATAGTCCAACTCTCACAGCCATACATGCCTACTGGAAAAACCAGAGCTTTGATTAGATGGACCTTTGTCGGCAAAGTAATGTCTCTGCTTTTTAGTATGCTCTCTTGGTTTGTCATCTTTTCTTCCAAGGAGCAAGCGTCTTTTTATTTCATGGCTGTAGTCACCATCTGCAGTGATTTTGGAAACCAAGACAAAAAAGTGAGTCACTGTTTCCATTGTTTCCCCATCTATTTGCCATGAAGTGATGGGACCAGATGCCATGATCTTAGTTTTCTGAATGTTGAGTTTTAAGCCAACATTTTCACTCTCCTCTTTCACTTTCATCAAGAGGCTCTTCAGTTCCTCTTTGCTTTCTTCCATTAGAGTGGTATCATCTGCATATCTGATGCTGATATTTCTCCCTGCAATCTTGATTCCAGCTTGTGCTATTCTCTCCTCTATCATATATGTACACTCATAAAGTTGTTTTATTTTTTGAAATCTGACTCCAAAAATATTCTAAACTTGGATACTCACTCTTTCTTCAAATATAACTTTTAATTTACCTTTTTGCCAAATTGCAGAAATATTATGATAAATCAGTTAAACAAACTATACTATTTTGGAAGGTTGTTCAAAAACAAAATATAAAAATCTGTCATTTATTTTAGGAGAGGGCTTTAAGAGTATTTTTCACACTGAGCTTAAATCTCAGTGGTTCTCATAAATATTTTGGGAATAATTTCTAGCTTCAGAGAACTAACATTCTCAAGTATTTTGGTACAAAATTATATTTACTTTAGGATGGAGACTTAAAGGAGGAAACACATATTAGAAAAATTAAAATATGTCTGTGGGTATTGTTTTTAAAGACATATTAAACAAATAAGCAAAACCCCAAACAGGCAACCCAAGCAGCATTTGGGCTCCTCCAGTTTAGGTTAGCCTGAAAAGAGACATCATTATCCAAATCCCAGTGGTAATCATGTCATTGAAAAGTTAAATTAGAACTCTCAATCATGTGCAGGAAAGTTTTATTAAGAATGAAAGGCGAATCTAGAATGAAAGCTTATGTTTTCCAGATGCATCAATATAACACTTTACAGGCTGCTGCTAAATTCTTTAGATACTCCAGGAAAAATCTGTCATTAAATTCAGACAATTTTACCCTAGCAAACTGAAAGTTATCAATCCATTTGCTGACTTTCTATTTTTTTTAATATGTTGTGCATTTTAAATAAATTACTTGAATTTTTTTCAGGACCATGAATTTGAACAAATCCAGAAAATTGACACTTATTGCTATTCTCAGCCTTGTTCCATTCACACCTGTAAAAGCATATTTAGAATTTCACATTATAGCAAATTTATTTACAAAATTATTGGTGCTACAAAATCTGTATAATACTACCAGTTAGGTTTTACTGAATTGCTGTTTACCCATTATGATCCCCATTTCTCTATGCAACTATAAAGATTCTAACGAAATACATGTACATGTACGTGTAGGAGCTTCCATGTCACGGCATTTATAGACATTGGCTGTTATGAATATTGGGTGCATGTACATTTTCAAATTCTAGTTAAACTAGTTATTTAAAATGTAAAAGATTGGAGATAATATTCTTAAACCACTAAAGCAACTCACAAAATACTGTCTTAGCATCCATCTATTTATCTGTTTTGTATATTTATACATATATATATATATATATAATATTAATGTATGCCAACATATAATATGGGGCTTTCCAGGTGGTGCTAGTGTTAAAGAACCCTCATGCCAATGCAGGAGATGGAGGGGACCCAGGTTTGATCCCTGGGTTGGGAAGATCACCTGAAGGAGGGCCTGGCAACCCACTCCAGTATTCTTGCCTGGAGAATTTCATGGACAGAAGAGCCTGGTGGACCACAGTCCATGGGGTCACAAAGAGTTGGACACAACTGAAGCGACTTATCACATATGCACATATTATAATTGTTATTTGAAGTTTCAGAATTATCTCCCATAAATCTTGAATTTCTCATACATGTGATTTGATTAAGCCTTAGTATTGTCCTTTTCACCTTGAAGTGAACTTAGTAATAATCAAGTATCTTTTCCTTTGTATAATCTCTCTCTGTGTCTATAACATTTATTGAGGATCTTCTTATGGGTACTGTGTTATATGGTTGAGAATTTTTTTTTTTAGAGCTTAACAGTATGTCCAGATATGAAAAGAGTTATAGGCATATAAATTCACAGTGTGAGAAGAAAACAGTAATTTTTTTTTTTTTTTTTGCACTTTTGGAAGAGAAGGAGAGTGAGAGACAGAGACACTCCTTTGAGATCTGAGGACAATTAAAACCTTTTATTTGTAGCAATCTACATTTACAATGAAGTCAGAAAGGAAATATTTATTATTCCTTTGTGTTTTCATAAACATTGTGTTTTAGCATGTGTTTTGAAAGAGAAAGCCAGGCAAATGATACATAATTCGAATGGACATAAGTTTATAGCATGAGTATCAAGGCCTCCTCTCTCTGTCAGCTAGTATGCAACTTACCATGTGAAACATACTTACTCTTACTGATTGTTTTGTAACTCCATTAAGAAATATTTTATTTAAATACAAACATATATGAAATTATTCATTCATTTTTTATACCAATATTTGCTTTCTGTACAGAGAAATATGTACCTTGTTTTTCTGTCAGTACACAATGTATTTTAGAAGTTATTTCATATCAGTGTATACAGAATAACCTCATCCTTTTTAATGCTTGTTTATTATGCTATTGAATGAGGTGCCATGGTAGACAAAATAGTCCCTCAGCTGATGGACATATAAATTGTTTCCAGGCACTTGGTGTTATAATTATGCACTAAACATCCTGGTAACCTATTTGGAGAGTACTGCTAGGACAAATACCCTAGAGAGTTATGTACCTTTTAAATTTGATGGATATTGCCAAATTGGCCTCAAAAATTGTTACCAACTTTCATTCCATACACAGTGCAAGAGAATATCTCTTCCCCAAATATTTTATTATGTTTTTTTTTTCTTTGTCAATCTGATAGGATAGAAACTTGTTGATTTTTGTCATTAGAATTTTCATGATTTTTATAAAATCACATTTCTTTTTCATGTTGAGGTGTTGACCTTTTCCTTACTGACTTGTGGGAACTTTTAGACCACCATTGAGACTACAGCATTCCACTTTAGTGATGCAGACTTTAAATTGTAGTTTTTTCAAAGATTTTATTAGTAAGTATAGTAGCCATAGAAAAACCCAATAATATTCATGAGCCATGGCTGGTTCTTTATAACATGAAACTTCCTAGTGGACTTGATTTTTGTCAAGTGAGCAGTGGAACATTCTTGCCTGCTTGTATTTTAGGCTTCATTGATCATAGAATTGTTTTGATCATATTTCTTCTTACTTAGGATAATAGAAATTTATAATGGTATGCAGTAAAATTACTATGCCTGAAGCAAACTTGTTTCTCATGTAAAATATTGGCTTGAGAGTCCCAAATCTCCAGTTAGTTAGGAAGACAGCTGTCATAAAGTAAACTTTAATGCATAAAATATTGGATTTAGCATACAAATATATATTATTAGTTATATTTCATAAGTTTCTGGGTATCCTCTTTAATGTTCCATTTTAAAATCACTGCATCTATAGCTTAGTGAAGCATTGCTTATATTTTCTTTTTTTAAATTTATTTTATTTTATTTTTTAACTTTACAGTATTGTATTGGTTTTGCCATATATCAACATGAATCCGCCACAGGTATACACATGTTCCGCATCCTGAACCCTCCTCCCTATATTTTCTTATAGCCACTAACCAGCCAAGAGCCAACAGGGCAAGGCTCACTTGTGCCATAAGATAGAACAGAGAGACCAATTAGCAGTTTTAAAAAATATTTTCTTACAAGTGAAACATGGAAAAAAAAAAAGCAAACACGTAGTATTTATCCAAACAATCAAGACAGAATTTTGCATAAACTTTTTGAGAACAAGAACAAATCAATATAACTTTGGAGAGTTACCATTAAATATTTCTGGATAAAGCAGAATTGCAAATTGGTTGGTATAATACAGGTGAAAAGAAACTAAACAGTACAGGTGGCTCACTCTCCCTCCCACCCTACTTTCACAAAAAAAAAAAAAAAGATTTTGTTCATTTTTTCTGCTATAATAACTCCATTATCTACTTTTTCTATTCTTCATTCCATTATTTGAAATCACACATTAGTATCTCCAATGTGATTTGTGGAAACAATTTCTATTTTTTTTAAAGGTCATAAAATTGAAGTATATTTGATTTACAATGTTTCAAATATATAGCACAGTGATTCCATTATACATATATATATATATATACTTTTTCAGATTTTTTCTACTATAGCTTATTATAAGATATTGAATGTATTTCCCTGTTATATATAGTAGTTCCTTATTTATTTTATATATAGTAGTGTGTAACTGTTAAACCCAACCACCTAATTTGTCCCTCCTCCTATTCCCCTTTGGTAATCCTAAGTTTATTTTCTGTCCATAGATCTATTTCTGTTTTGTAAGTAAGTTCATTTATATCATATTTTAGACTACACATACAAGTGATATCATATGTGTTTATCTTTCTCTGTGTGCCTTATTTAAGTTAGTTTGATAGTCTCTACTTTTATCTATGTTGCTGCAAATGGCAATATTTCCTTCTTTTTATGACTTGATTAATATTCCATCATATATATATATATACACACACACACACACATATCACATCTTCTTTATCCATTCACTTTTGATGGACATTTAGGATGCTTCTATGTCTTGGTTCCATGTAAACCAAGATCTGAAGAACTATGATCAGAGGTTCGTGACATTATACAGGAAGCAGTAATCCAGACCATCCCCAAGAAAAAAAATGCAAAAAGACAAAATGGTTGTCTGAGGAGACCTTACAAATAGATATGAAAAGTAGAGAAGCAAAAGGCAAAGGAAAAATGGAATGTTATACTCATTTGAACGAAAGTTCCAAAGAATAGCAAGGAGAGATAAGAAAACCTTCCTCAGTGATCAGTGCAAAGAAACAGAGAAAACAATAGAATGGGAAAGACTAGAGATCTCGTCAAGAAAATTAGAGATACCAAGGGAAATTTTCATGCAAAGATGAGCCCAATAAAGGACAGAAATTGTATGGACCTAACAGAAGCAGAAGATATTAAGAAGAGGAGGCAAGAATACACAGAAAAACTATACAAAAGTATCTTCACAACCCAGATAATCATGATGGTGTGATCACTCAGCTAGAGCCGGACATTCTGGAAAGCAAAGTCAAGTGGGCCTTAGGAAGCATCACTATGAACAAAGCTAGTGGAGGTGATCAATTCCAGTTGAGCTATTTCAAATCCTAAATGATGATGCTGTGAAAGTGTTGCAGTCAATATGTCAGCAAATTTGGAAAACTCAGCAGTGGCCACAGGACTGGAAAGGTCAGTTTTCATTCCAATCCCTAAGAAAGGCAATGGCAAAGAATGCTCAAACTACCGCACAATTGCACTCATCTCACATGCTAGCAAAGTAATGCTCAAAATTCTTCAAGCCAGGCTTCAACAGTACATGAACCGTGAACTTCCATTTGTTCAAGCTGGATTTAGAAAACTCAGAGGAACCAGAGATCAAATTGCCAACATTGGTTGGATCATCAAAAGAGCAAGAGAGTTCCAGAAAAATATCAACTTCTGCTTTATTGACTATGCCAAAGCCTTTGACTGAGTGGATAACAACAAACTGTGGAAAATTCTGAAAGAGATGGGAATACCAGACCACCTGACCTGCCTCCTGAGAAATCTGTATGCAGGTCAAGAAGCATCAGTTAGAACCAGACATGGAATAATGGACCGGTTCCAATTTGGAAAAGGAGTACTTCAAGGCTGTATATTGTCACCCAACTTATTTAAATTATATGCAAAATCCATCATGCAAAATGCCAGGCTGGATGAAGCACAAGTTGGACTCAAGATTGCTGGGAGAAATATCAATAACCTCAGATATGTAGATAAAAACAACCTTATTTCAGAAAGTGAAGAGAAACTAAAGAGTCTCTTGATGAAAGTGAAAGAGGAGAGTAAAAAAAATCTGACTTAAAACTTAATGTTCAAAAAATGAAGATCATAGCAACCAGTCCCATCACTTCATGGCAAATAGATGGAGGAAAGGAAATAGTGACAGAGTTTATTTTCTTTGGCTCCAAAATCACTGCAGATAGTGACTGTAGTCATGAAATTATAAGATGCTTTTTTCCTTGGAAGAAAAGCTATGATGAACCTAGACAGTGTATTAAAAAGCAGAGACATTACTTTGCTAACAAAGGTTTGTATAGTCAAAGTTATGGTTTTTCCAGTAGTCATGTATGGATGTGAGAGTTGGACCATAAAGAAAGCTGAGCACTGAAGAATTTATGTTTTTGACCTGTGGTGTTGGAGAAGACTTTTGAGAATCCCTGGACAGGAAGGCGATCCAGCCAGCCCATCTAATGGAAATCAGTCCTGAATATTCATTGGAAGGACTGATGCTGAAGCTCCAATACTTTGGCCACCTGATGTGAAGAACTGACTCATTAGAAAAGACCCTGATGCTGGAAGAGATTGAATGAAGGAGGACACGTGGACAACAGTGGATGAGATGGTTTAATGGCATTATCAACTCAATGGACATGAGTTTGAGTACTTTTGGGGAGTTGGTGATGGACAGGGAAGTCTGGCATGCTGCAGTCCATGGTATCACAAAGAGCTGGACATGACTGAGAAACTGAACTGATGTCTTGGCTATTTTAAATAGTACTGCTATGAACATTGGGGCACATGTAACTTTTCAAATTGGAGTTTTCATCTTTTCTGGAGATAAGCCCAGGAGTGGGATTGCTATATAAAGTTTCTAAATTCTTCTCCATCCTTTAATTTTTTCCCCTCCAATTCAGACTTCACATAGCCATTAGAGTTGCTTTTAAAATTCAGATAAATGAAGGTCCTATTCAACTCTGATTATCCTCCCCCACCCCTCACAAATCTACATTTATCAGCATGACATTCAAACCCCTCAGGATTTTGGGCATAGTTGGCTTTTCTCATTAAAATTGACTGTATCTTCCAATCACTCCCATTAATACAAGTTTACTAAACCATTTATCATTTCTCAACATATCTTGTATTTTCCTGTTTCTGCATTTTTACTCATGCTGATGTGCCAATCTAGAAGTCCTTTCCTCTCAGAAGTGTACTTAAAAATAGCTAATATTTTTGTAATGACTTACTGACCCAAGAACTGCTTTAAGCATTTCAGACTCCTGAAAAATATAGGTACTATAACTCTTAACATTTTACAAATGATGAAATTGAAGTAGGGAGAGGTTAAGTAATATGAACTTAAACATAAAGCTGAGTTTCAAACATGGCATTCTTTCTCTAGAGTTGTAACAGGCAAGACTGCCTTGATTATTTCTTGATCCTCTAGAGCATATTATGTATTATTTGTACAGTGCAGGTGCTAAATAAGTGTTGTTTAAATTGAATGTTTTATTCAGATTATAATTTGAGCTTGAATGATCCAGAAAATAAACTTAATTATCCACTTGAGAATATCAGTGTTCTCTTGACCCATTTTTCTTGAAAGTGGCTCTTTATTTTTACTTAAATATTTCTATTTTGATATTTACAGTCACAGTTCGGTTCAGTTGCTCAGTCATGTCCGACTCTTTGTGACCCCATGAATCGCAGCATGCCAGGCCTCCCTGTCCATTACCAACTCCCAGAGTTCACTCAAACTCATGTCCATCAAGTCGATGATGCCATCCAGGCATCTCACAGTAGATGGTAGCAATTATCTAGAAGTGGCTACAGTTAGTAAAGTGACGTGAAATCAAATGTGTTTTCCTTTTAAGGAAAACTTAGAGAGTAAAAGTAAAAAGCTGTATGTAAGAAAATTGACCTTATTGTGCATTTTATTTAGTCACAAGGAGTATGGTTGAAAGAAATTGGGAGAGGTTATTTTCCCATGTAATAGTCTTTATTTGATAAAGCTAAATTCTCTATTAAATTAAAAATTATTTATATTTTAATCACAAACTATACTTAGTATTAAAAGGAATTGTTCACAGATTTCATAGCCTTCATGTCAGTTGAGGCCAGTTGAGAGTTTCAAATATGAACTGAAATTTACATTATGGAAATGGAAAATTAAAAATACAAATCAAGGTCAATGTAATCTCTTTATCTTTCCCTAAGACTTGAAAGGTTAAATTTTGGTATTAAAACTGAAACTTAAATATCCAGGTAGTTTTTACAATATAGTAAAGATTCATTTGGTAGAAAAAAAATGCATTTTTGCTTGGTATTTTCTGTGTTAACCCTTCTGAAATATCTCTTTTGAATGTAATTATTCTTCAGAAAAATTTTATCCTGGTATAGCTTTCTTACTTTATACCAGGGTTATATACTGATTTTCTTCATATGGGGTTCCTCAGTATCAGTGGGTCTTCCCTGGTGGCTCAGAAGGTAAAGCCAGGCTTTACCTGCAGACTCTGCCTGCAGTGCAAGAGACCCAGGTTCGATCTCTGGGTCAGGAAGATCCCCTCGAGAAGGAAATGGCAATCCACTCTAGTACTCTTGCCTGGAAAATTCCATGGAGGAGCCTGGTGGGTTATAGTCCATGGGGTCGCAAAGAGTTGGACAAAACTAAGCGACTTCACCTTCTTTTTTCTTCCTCAATATCAGCACTGCTGGCATTTTGCACAGGTTAACTCTGTTACATGGGAATTGTATGATGTTTGGTACCATCCCAGATCTCCAGTTGTTACCAGAAGGGAGACCCCTGGGGGCCTAAAAGTGGACACTTGTCTAACACTTGGAAATGCATTGTCTGAGGAGATACATGTACTGGCAAAGCAGAAGACATTACTGGGATGGGGCCCTCAAGAAGAGAGCAGCAGGATAAGGGAAGCCAGGAGATCTACTCTGCCATGCCAAGCTTGCAGCTTCAGGTTTTATGGTAATAGGATGAGCTTTCTTGGTTGTCCTTGGCCAGTCATCTTGCTCATGCCCATATTTGGTCCCCACTCAGAGTCCTTCCTGGTGATGCATGCATCTCACAGACAAGATAGATTCTTGAAGGTTTCTAGGAGATTGGCAAGGCAAATTATGGACCAGCGTTTCCTCCTTCTTTTTGGCCCTCCTGAATTCTCCCGGCTAGTTTTGTTGACAGCCCCATATTTCTTATCAAGCCTCTCCTGTTGTGACACAACTCATGCCAGCAGTTATTATCATGCCTGGCCAAGGCAGGCAGTTTTGGTCTCTAGTTCCCTAACATAGTCACTCATACTCTTTAAGCTGTGAAAGCAAAATGTCTCCAAACATTGCCAAACATCCTGGGGTGGTAACAGGAGATTTCCTCCTGTTGAAAACCGCTGATTTATGTGGACTCATTGCCCTTAGAATTTTTAGTCATTCCAATGGATTTCTTAAAGAGAGCATGCTCTCAGGGAAGAAGACTACATCCCCTGTCTTTTTATCTTTCCTTTTCTGCATTATTATAAGGGCCTTAACCCACACCCCATTTTGTTGTTGTTCAGTCGTTCAGGCATATCTGACTCTTTATGACCCTATGGAATGCAGCACACCAGGCTTCCCTGTCTTTCACCAGTTTCCAGAGCTTGCTCAAACTCATGTCCATCGAATCAGTGATGCCATCCAACCATCTCATCCTCTGTTGTCCCCTTCTCCTTCTGCCTTCAGTCTTTCCCAGCATCAGGGTCTTTTCTAATGATTCGACTCTTTGCATCAGGTGGCCAAAGTATTGGAGTTTCAGCATCAGTCCTTCTAACGTATATCCAGGATTGATGTCCTTTAGGTTTGATCCCCTTTCAGTCCAAGGGACTCTCAAGAGTCTTCTCCAACACCACAGTTCAAAAGCATCAATTCTTCAGTGCTTAGCCTTCTTTATGGTCCAACTCTCACATCCATACATGATTACTGGAAAAACCATACCTTTGACTAGATGGACTTTTGTTGGCAAAATAATGTCTCTGCTTTTTAGTATGTTGTCTTGGTTTGTCATAGCTTTCCTTCCAAGGAGAAAGTGTGTTTTAATTTCATGGCTGGAGTCCCATCTGCAGTGATTTTGGAGCCCAAGAAAATAGTCTGTCACTGTTTCCATTGTTTCCCCATCCATTTGCCTTGAAGTGATGGGACTGGATGCCATGATCTTCATTTTTTGAACGTTGAATTTAGTTCCATCATATTTCTCTTAACCAGTCTGGCACAGGTAGCATAGGTAGCAAGGACACAATACCTTCATATAGTGCATTACTAACTATACACTCAGACTTCGATGCCACAACCAACTCTATTTAGATACTGTGCTGCGTTCCAGGATAGGAAGGGATGGTCGAGGTAAAATCTAAGTGCTTGTGTTTCAACATCACTGTGGCAGGAATAGGGCTTCCCAGGTGGCACTAGTGGTAAAGATCCCACCTGCCAATGCAGTTAGATATAAGAGATTCGGGTTCAGTCCCTGGGTTGGGAGGATGCCCTAGAGGAGGACATGGCTACCCACTCCAGTATTCTTTCCTGGTGAATTCCATGGACAGAACAGCCTGGTGGGCTATGGACCATAGGGTCACAAAAAACTGGGCACAACTGGAGCACTTAGCACTCATACATGGCAGGAATTAGTGAAGCAACTCCACCTTGTGAGTTCCTTTCTCTCAAGTATCAGCAGCTGTTAATTCTGTTATTTTGGATATTATGCATTAAAATAACCCACAGAAACATTGACATGAACTTCCACCTTCTTTTTAGAGCCTTCTGTTACTGGCTAGGGGAAGTGGGAGAAATCTCAGCAGGTAGATGTGTGGCCAGAGAATAAAGGGAGCAGTGAACTACCACTACCTCCCAGCATATTTTCTTTTGATCCTGAGGCAAGAGGTGCAGCAGTAGAGACCTGGAGTTATAATGCAGCCTGAGTAGCCAGCAAACACAGGTTATGTGGAGATAGCATTGGGAATTCTTAACACCTTTAATAGCTTGCATTTGTATTCTTTAAAAAATAAACTCAATATATATTGTTCAAGTATTCATTTCATAGTCTTTGTCCCTTTTCACTTCATATTGATTTGACCCTTTGTGGGGGCGGGGAGGGGGGCAGCATGCACAGCAGATCCTCCCAATGAGGAGCACTTAAAATGCTATCAGATTGCCCAGCAAATTAGAGCTGTCTGAATGGAGCAATTGACATTTTCCTGTTTAAACCTCATTCCCTTAGGGAATGCTCTGTCACCAGGGTTATTAACTGGGATCTAAATCTAACTACTGCATGGTACCATTTATATCCAGATAGTATAAAAATGAAAATTTCCATATTTTTCAGGTGAGCAGTAGGGTAAAAAACATTTCTTTTCCCTTTTATAACCCACTTTCAGCCTCTAACTCTGCAAGATGATAGAAAGCAATGTGGTGATTTATGATAACATGGTAAAAATATTGACCCCATACATTTGTCAGAATAGATCTTTTTCTATTTGATCATTATTATTTGCCTCTTCATTGTGACTTGCTCTAACTCCAAATGTAACAATCTAAGCTCCTTCTTTCTTATCTCTTGCCATTTACTGTAGTTTTGAATTTTACTTTTAATGTAATTCATTTTTAGATAAAAGGAATTCTTAGCATATCTCTGTTTTAAGTTAGCCAACCACAAGTCAAAAATTAGACAGAAAAAACTAGGTAGCACCAAAGATTAACTGTACAGATTTTAGGGTCAAAAATGGAAATGTTAATCCAGTTTTACCATTTCATACTTGTTTGATTTCAGACAATTTAATTGCCATCTTGTAGATCTGTTTTTCAAAATACTGAGTCACCATTGGACTACATAATGTTAAATACCGCTTCGAGTTTCATGAGACTTAATTATTAAATATAAATCACATGAGAATGTCAAGCCTTGATTTTCCTAGAGTCCAATCAATCTCTATATAATATTCTCTGATTCTTTGTTTCAATATATTTGCTTTCTAATCATTCAACAGTAGGAAACATGTTGAATGATAATCATTTCTTCTTGTTGCTGAATCCCTATTTCTTACATTATTACTCAGTTTTAACTGTTAAGAATATAGGTGTGCACTCTCTTTATGTGAGTGTTCTTGAAAGCATTTGTTTGACCAAAAAGAAAAAATCAATTCTGATGAAGTTTGAAAACAAATCTTCTATGTATTTTCCTGCTATATTTCTTCAAAACAATTTAATTTTTTTTAACCCAAAATTCGTAGGTTCATGGACAGTAGTTCAGTTTGAATGGTTGGTCAAATCTAGCAAACTAGACAATATATCTGATTGAATCATCAAAATGGTAGAGCAAAAGTTGAAATTTGAATCCAGAGTTTGAATAAATGAGAAACAGGAACCTACATAGAGGCAATACTGACTTAGAGTCTATTTTCCCATAGCTTTCGGGCTTCCCTTGTGGCTCAGCTCGTAAAGAATCTGCCTGCAATGTGGGAGACCTGGGACCGATCCCTTGGTTGGGAAGATTGCCTGGAGAAGGGAAAGGCTACCCACTCTAGTATTCTGGCCTAGAGAAATCCATGGGCTGTGTAGTCCATGGGGTCACAAAAAGTGAGACAGGACTGAGTGATTTTTCACTTACCATAGCTTTCACTTGGTGGTATAGTATAGAGTTGGGTGTACTGCAGATAAAAGCATCAATAATAGAATAAACCAAAGATATATTAAACTCTAAAGGTACTTTGGATCATGAGTATGGGAAACGTGTGCAGAGAAAAACAAGAACATTATTTATAATAAACTAGAATTTCATTATTACTGTTCTGCTGCTAACTGGAAAGGAAAACATTCCTCATTACTCTTTTACTACTACCACACTCACAGCACTTCTTACACCAGAGGTTTAGGGGTTTTCCCTGAGCCAAGAAGTTTTCTGTAGTATCTGTTGGGTTTCCTACTATTTCATACAATTCCAATGTTATCTGCTGCTGCTGCTGCTACTAAGTCATGTCAGTCGTGTCTGACTCTGCGATCCCGTAGACGGTAGCCCACCAGGCTCCTCAGTCCATGGGATTTCTCAGGCAAGAGTACTGGAGTGGGTTTCCATTGCCTTCTCCTCCAACACTGTCTAACTGGAGATAATATCAGATTTCACGGTTAAGGGCTCTGTCCCACAAGACTTCTCCTACCCTGCTTCAGAGGCTAGTACAAGTCTTGGTTGTCACCTATAAATCTAAGATTTCAGTGTCCCATTCTAGAATTCGATTAATTTGCTAGCAATGCTCACAGAACTCAGGAAAACACATTTAGCAGATTATTAAAAAACATGATGAATGATACAGATGAACAGCCAGATAAAGAGATACATAGGGGATGTCTGGGAGGGTCCTGAGCACAAGAGCTTCTGTCCTTCTGGAGTTGGAGGTGTGTCACTCTACCCAGTACATGGATCTTTTCACTAACCCAGAAACTCTCATAATCTCATATTATTGGGTTTTATGGAGCCTTTATCACATAGACATGCTCAATTATTAACGCCATTTTCAACCTCTCTCCCTTCTAAGGAGAATTAGTGGTGGGGCTGAAAATTTCAAGCTTCTAATTATGGCTTGATCTCTCTGGTGACCAGCTCCATCCAGGAGCCCTCCAAAAGTCTTCCCAGGATTATCTCGTTAGAACGAAAATCATTCATTCCTAAGGCTCTGGTCCCTTAGGGATTTATAAGGATTTTAAGAACTCTGTACCTATAACAAGGACAGAGATTTATATATTTATTATTACAAAGCACAGTATCACAGTCCATTCCCTCATCTTATAATAAGGATTTCTTATAGTAAAATAATCTTAAGTCAAGAGAAACTGACTTATTAACTCGAATCCCATTTTCATGTTAATATACTATCCAGTCCATCATCAGGCTTCCCTTGTGGCGCTATTAGTAATGAATCTGCCTGCCAAAAATCCCCTGGAGGAGAGCATGGCAATTCATCCCAGTATTCTTGACTGGAGAATCCCATGGACAGAGAAGTCTGGCGGGTTATGGTCCATAGGGTTGCAAAGAGTCGTACACGACTGAAACAACTTAGCTCAAAGTTCATCATATCATCTTAAAATGTCTCCCAGGGCCAGGCCACTAGGCTCCCATGTCAGGTTCCAAAAGCAGCAATGGGGTCAGCAATATATGACTTCAGTTTTTCAGGCATATGGTATAATCCAGCCAAGAGACAGTATCGTCCTATATTTGAGTCTCTTCCGAGGTGTTGATGTAATATGAAAGTTCCCTTATTATATAACCCAACTACTTAATCCTTTACCCAGAGCTACTACTTTTCTCTTATCTCCTTTTTATACACAAACTTTTCCATCTTTGGAAGAGACAATCGGTCCAGACACTGTGCTGGTCAGGATTGTGTGCAGAAGTACTAGTCCAGCAAGGCCCTCCTTGTCAGTGATCACAGTGATTTTTGTATGCATCATAAGAGTTACATAGGCTTATTTTCCAACTACCTTCACAAAAAATAGTGAGACAGACAAGTGGACAACCATAATACAGTGCAGCCAAGTCAATGAAGAAATATTACATTTTTGGTTAGTTAGGAATTTGGCAAAGTAAAGCAGCTAGCATATACATCTAATATCCAGATTGAGAATAATTTTAGAACTGAAGTAGATAACTTATTCTCTCCAAGGCAGTGGTTCTTACCTTTGTCTATATTTTAGAATCACCATGGAGTTGGAGGCTTTATTAAAAAATACTGAAATCTGAACCTTTCTCTGAATCATATTAGTCTAATATTCCAGATTATATCTGGGCCTTGGTATTTTTAAAATATTTTCTAGGTGATTCTAATACTTAGCCAGTTTTGAGACTTAACTCATGAGGGAAATTTATGTTCTGAGATCTTCTAATATGAATGAAGACATACTGATTAGATTCAAGCAATTATCAGGTTAATTAAACTTTAATGAATGCAGTGGCTGTGTTCATTTTGCTTTGTACTTAAGCAATCTGTTGAAATTTCTATGATCTTGGTATTTTTGTGAATCAATTCTGTGTATTTTAATGTGACTATTTTGCTATATCTATCTCCTCTCTCCCTTATGCAAAGTTGTGTCTACATTCTATTAAATTTCAGTCACAGCAATTTTAAGAGGCTCAAACTCTAATGTTCTTCAACTGTACTACTTCAGTCAGTCAGTCAGTTCAGTTGTTCAGTCATGTCTGACTCTTTGCGACTCCATGAACTGTAGCAGACCAGGCTTCCCTGTCCATCACCAACTCCTGGAGCTTGCTCAAACTCATGTCCATCAAGTCGGTAATGCCATCCAACCATCTCATCCTCTGTCGTCCCCTTCTCCTCCTGCCTTCAGTCTTTCCCAGCATCAGGGTCTTTTCTAAGGAGTCAGTTCTTCGCATCAGGTGGCCAAAGTTTTGGAGCTTCAGCTGTAGCATCAGCCCAATATTCAGGACTGATTTCCTTTAGGATTGACTGGTTTGATCTCCTTGCAGTCCAAGGGACTCTCAAGAGTCTTCTGAAATACCACAGGTAAAAAGCATCAATTATTTGGTGCTCAGCTTTCTTTGTGGTCCAACTCTCACATCCATACATGACTACTGCAAAAACCATAGCTTTGACTATATAGACTTTTGTTGGCAAAGTGATGTCTCTGCTTCTTAATATGCTATCTAGATTGGTCATAGCTTTCCTTCCAAGGAGAAAGCGTCTTTTAATTTCATGGCTGTGGTCACCCTCTTCATCTACTGTAGTCAATGAAGCAGAATTAGATGTTTTGGACTCCAAAATAACTGCAGATGGAGTCCAGATGCCATGATTTCAGTTTTTTGTGTGCTACTTGCTATGATCCAAATCACTTCTAACTTCCATACTTTTCTCATTCCATTTCCTTTCCAATTTGCCATCTTTTAGACTGCAAGTAGAGCATTATTTGGTGCTAAAATGAAGTTCCAATTTATCACTGTAACTAAGAGAAGAGTAAATTAGTGTATAACTCTTTTTTTGACATTTCAACTTTATGGCAGAGAAGCATGTGAATTCAATTAAATGTAGTTATATCATGTAACTGACTAATGTGCTTCTCAGGAATCATTTTGTATACACACCAATATACAAAAAGTATGACCTGCAAGAGTCATTTGATTCTATATACAGCAAGACTCCCAGGTCATAGTAAGCAGCTAAGGTTTATGACTTGTTAAAATATTCTTGAAAGATTTGTAGTCATATTTCAGTGGTAAAACATAATATTACTTTGTAATTATTGACTAGCTTCAGGATGTAATTTTTTCAGGATCATTAAAATTATTCTGTGGCATTAGAACCTTAATAATTTTTTAACTTTTGTTAAAACTGATTTAATTAGATGACAACAGAAACAGATACAAGCCAATATAAAATATGAAAATAATTTGTTGTATTTAAATTGAACTTCTTTCCCTAAAAGTACAGAGCAATTTTTATATGCATTATTATGTTATAAATCCTCACATCATTCCTCCAAGGCAAGGATTCATTATTTTTCTCATTTGACAAGTAGAGGTTAAATTGAAGTTTTAAGCGACACACCTAAGGGAATGCAAAGTGGCCTTGGTGGAGGCAGCAGCTCTGTTTGCCTTTTAGAGAAATACTCTTTTCTTCTGTATGCTATGCCACTTGAACAACATAATAATTCATGAGCTCCACTGTGTTCTAGCAAAATTTGAATATTGAGGACAGATACAGCAGAAAACAATACAGCAAAAATATACATACACAAATGTTGGCAGAATCATTTTCTCTTGTAATAGCCCTAAACTGGAACCACCCCAATTTGGGAATATTAAATTCCAGTATTTTCATACTATGGGATATTATTTAGCAGTAAATAGAAATTAAATGTTAATGTGCACAATTATAGATAGATTTTAGAAACACTATATTAACTCTATGAAATAAATTAAATACAAATGAATACTCTGTATGATTCCATTTGTAAGAAATTCTGGAGGTGCAGAACTGTGAGAGAAAGTAGACGGGTGGTTACTCAGGACAAGATGTAGGGGAATGGGATTGATGCAAAGGGCTTAAGGAAATCTTTTAGATTGATGGAGCTGTTCTAGATGCTTGCTCCTTGGAAGGAAAACTTATCACAAAACTAGATAACACATTAAAAAGCAGAAACATCACATTTCTGACAAAAGTCTGTATAGGCAAAGCTGTGATTTCTTTGTGCACATCATGCACGGATGTGAGACTTGGACTGTAAAAAAAGACTGAGCACTGAAGAATTGATGCTTTCAAATTTTGGTACTGGAGAACTCTTGAGAGTCCCTTGGACTGCAAGGAGATCAAACCAGTTAATCTGAAAGGATATCAACCCTACATAGTCATTGGAAGATCTGTTGTTGTAGCTGAAGTTCCAATACTTTGGCCACCTGATGCAAAGAGCCAACTCATTGGAAAAGACCCTAATGCTGGGAAAGATTGAAGGCAGGAGGAGAAGGGGGCAGCAGAGGATGACAGAGTTAGATAGCATCACTGACTCAAGGGACATGCGTTTGAACATTCTCTGGGAGATAATGGAGGACAGAGGATGATTGGATGACATCACCGACTCAATGGACATGAGTTTGAGCAAGCTCCAGGAGACGGTGAAGAACAGAGATGCCTGGTGTGCCACGGTCTATGGGTTTGCAAAGAGTTGTACAGGACTGAGTGACTGAACAACAATAGATGTCATATTAGATATACAGCAAAAATAAGTGAATTGTTTTAGGTGATGATGTAGAGAAGTAGATTGTAAAGCAAGACTGAGTCTGACTCATGAAAAGAAATCTGGCTTATTGTCTAATTCTTTCTGAGGGTTCCTTAGAAGGCCAATAGTATAGTTGATAAAATATATAGAGAGAAAGTAGACGAAAGTGGATCCTAATTTATTTAAGCTCACTAGTAATCTTAATCCAAAAAGCATTTGCTTGCAGGATTGCCAGACTGTCTATCAGAGCCACTTTTGTCAATCTATTAAGAGGAATATGTACAGATATTAAAATAAACTTTCAAATCCTAGATTAAGGAAAAATTTCTGTAGGCATTGAGTTATAGGCAATCCTGCCCTCGAGGAAAATGTTATATATTTTACTCCATCTCTTAATTTCCTTGACATTTTTTTAGCCAAATGCTTTGACTTAAAGTGGTTGTTCTAAGTTTTTATCAATGACCACATTATTTATGTGTTGATTTACGTGGTTTAAAGAAGGAAAATGGAAAGAAACCAAGAGAGATATATAAAATATGTCAGTATGGGGTGATTAACCATCCTGAACTTCATAATAGGAAATAATAGACTCAGGATTTTGTCAGTAGTCAAAATCCATGCTCTTGCCACTACACCATGTTGATGGAAAGGAGAAATACATGTAGTTGAGTCTTCAGAAGAAGTAGCATTTGAAATACAAATAAAGAGAGGCCTGCATGCATCTGTCAAATCCACCACTGTCCTTTACTGGAAGCAGGTTTGTTCTTAACCTGGTGAATTCCTATGTAATATCAGGTGTCAATAGTACTGATTCTAAACAGACATGGGCTAATTTAAAGTCAAATTAATTTTTATTAGGACAGCTAAATCACATGTTGTTTTCCTCTATGCCTTCTTAATTCTTAGCTATGTTTATTTACAACTTTGGATTGCCAGATGTAGTATTTTACCGCTTAATGAAAGTTTTTAACTACTTACTATAGAAAATTCAGACCAAAAATGAGAAAGAATAAAATGAAGAAAGAGCAAATGAATAACCCAAAGGAGTAGCATCAATGAAACTCCAACTCATCTCCCTTATAAGTTTTCAGGGTTATAGATAGGACTTTTAAATCAAACACACTAACTGTATTTCTGTCTTATGACAATATCTCTTCATCTTATATGTTTTAAAGTAGTTGAGAATAAGGAATTTAAATGAATTCTGAAGTGTCTCATCTCTAACCCTTATAAGCAGCATTTAGTGCTTCAAAGAAGAAATTAAACTCTTGATAAAGTAGCTATTCAAGATATTTTGGTTATTGACTTTCATGAGGCCATACTTCACTGAAGAGATATCTTCAAACTAAAAGTTCCAGTATGAACAACAGAACTTAGAATATAAATTATTTTGAATTATTTATCAAGGAAATCCTACATAGTGTGGGACTAATCTCAAGCATGATGTTCTGGTCAGTTTCATTAGGCCATATTCCAGCTGATTAATTAGAAATTTCACTGACCTGAGCACTGAAATTACCATCTATGAATATATTTTAAAACAAATGAACAAACCAAAAGATCAGCTCAACTCTGATTTTGTTAGTACGAAAACAGTTTCTGTTGATTAGGTGTTTGAATTAAATATTATTTCAGGCTGGTGGCAATTTCTGAGTGAAAGAGAGAATTTTTTTTCTTAAAGTATTGTTTTAATTCTCTCCTAAACCACTATCGTTTAAAATAGGGAAGTGGGGAGAATGGGAAGGGAGTTGTTAAGTAGGAAAGAAATGTGATCTTAGTCACTCTCTGTGTGTCCTGGCTGCATTAAGGCACCTGAAGGTGATAACATTTATTTGCATAGTGCTAGCTTTGTGCTTCCAGTACTCTTGCCTGGAAAATCCCATGGATAAAGAAGCCTGGTAGGCTGCCATCCATGGGGTCGCTAAGAGTCAGACACAACTGAATGACTTCACTTTCACTTTTCACCTTCATGCATTGGAGAAGGAAATGGCAACCCACTCCAGTGTTCTTGCCTGGGGAATCCCAGGGACAGAGGAGCCTGGTGGGCTGCCGTCTATGGGGTCACACAGAGTCGGACACGACTGAAGCAACTTAGCAGTAGCAGCAGCTTTGTGCTACTTTTTGCTGTCTTGATAAAATAACAGCAATGCTTTGACTATATAATGCTTTATTATAGTTCTAATACTGTAGGTAGTCTCTCCTTTTTTATTTTCTCTTGGGAGAGAATAATACATAAGTATGAATAGTAGAAATATAATATTAAATAACTTTAAATATGACAGTTGTAATATATTTGGATATAGTAGTAAATGTTAAGCTCAGTAAAATTTACTGAAAAAACCAATAGAGGTGTGTTAGAGGCAAATCAGAAAACATTTTCATGTTAATAAACATAAGATTTGTTTATTTACCATGAAAAAGCATCTGGGAATATTGAAAGAATAAGACAAGAGGAACAGTAAGAGGTAAAGCACTGAAAAGTATGTTTACCTCCTAATATACACTAGAATCAACCTTCAACTTGTAGACATGATTGTTCTTATATTTTCAAAATACTTACAAGAAGAAATCTTTATTCTAGTCCCTAGTAACTTTTACATGTCTAAGTGGCTATACACAGGATGTTTTATATCTTACACTAGACTATGAGGCTTCAAAAATCTCAAAGTTTTTTCAGTATAGAAAAAAAAGTATTTTTTTTAATGTCAAAAGGTACTTGAACAAAATTTAGAATGTCAAAATTTTAAAAAGCAGACATCAGTTCTCTTTTCCCTTTTATAGGGATTTTAACCCAATTGGTCATATTTCTATAAAAGAGCAAATTCCAGGTTCAGCAATGAGCTGCTATAACCAGTAGCTTTCCTAAAACACATCTGGCAGTTATAGGAGAGCTACAATGTGAAGAGATATATGTAAGATGGCAGTGTTAACTTTACCTCACCCATAATAAAAGAATTGAGTGATATGATTGCCGATGAAAATATGTATACTCCATATCAAGTTTCTCCCCTTATGAAAATGAAAAGATACCGTAATGCTCTTGCCTTTGCAAGGGTCCCAGGAGTACATTATGGGCACTTAGAGGCACTAGTAAGTGGTTGAAAGCTAGATTTCTTTTTAAAGTGGGCTTCAATGGACTCCTAGCCATATGAGATTTAAAATAAAATTAGGTTGTTAAACAATTTACTGCTGCTAATAGCAAATGATGGCACAATTTATTATACTATTTACCTGCTATCTGACATTAAATACCTCTGAAAACAAAGGCAGTGAGATATTTTTTAAAAGTGGTCTAGAGGTAGTAAGTTCCTACTTTGTGAATCAAAAACCAAGAATTTGCTTGAGGGCCACATAGTTCCCAGTATTCTGTATTTAATGTTTAGAAAGTGTGTAGGTGGCACCATTCTGGTTATTGTGAATAGACAGTGTGATTATATATATATATATATGTTAATACATATATATGTATGTATATATATATATGTAAATACATATATTTATATATACATATATGTATTTACATATATATATATATATATGTAAATTATAGGTAGCATGCATTATACACCATTGTCAATGGGAAGGAAATTTCTTGTATTTCCATAGTAGAACTGAGTAGGAAAGATCAAAATAAGGAATAAATAGAAAGGAGTCACCATGTGAAAGTATGCCATATATGTATATACACACACATATATATACAGTATATATGTATACTGAATATACCTATTTTATATATATATAAAACTACTATTAATATTTGACCTGTGACATCTAAACTTTAGCTTGTTCTTATATTCTTATTGCATGCCCATCCTGGGATGTAATTATATTCTATTAGGTATTGAATTTGAATCTGTCATGACAAAGACAAGATATCTTGTACACTTACGCACAAATTTTGTGAAAGCACATTACACTAGTAAATATAAAATCTAATTCTTATTCTATAAAACCCTATCCCAAATGATAAACATAGACAAATTTAATCAAAAATATCTTCTAAAGTAGGGATTTTCAATGGTTACAAACTGGAATTGATAGAATCAGAAGAATGCCAACCAAAACAAAAAATTTCCAACATTACATTAAATGCACCATTCAATGAGTGGAGTATAGCAGGATGAGTATATTGAGTTACATAAATATTTGTTTAAGAATTTCTTTAAAGTGCCCACCTGATGCCAACGTCCTGTTTCTTTTAAATTGCGTACCATTTTAAAGCAAAACAAGAATGAAAGAATGAGAAACAAAGAAAGTTGAGCATGTATCTCTTTCTCTCTCTCTCTCTTTATATATATATACACACACACACACACACACACATATATATATATATATATACACACACACATATCTATGCCAGATGCATTCCACTACTACATTTTAGTTGATTGTAAAACCCACAGATAACATAAGGGATCCATCAGACTGTGTTCACATTCCATTCTGATGGTTCCTTTAGGCAATTTGTTCTTCTGTTGGAAATGATAACTTCCTTATATTTGGTTGCCCACAAAGAATAGGCTTGGAAAAGAGATTCCTATGAATAATCTGTGGGCTCAATAAAATCCATTTAACTTTATGAAACTGTTCAGTGCCCAGATATGAATTTCTAACAATATTCTCCAGTAGAAGGAAGTGGTTGATTCTTGGGCTAGGGCAGGTAATATATATGATGAACTTTAACATCTTGTTGCACCCAAAAGTAAGGAAATGATCAAACACACACAACACACACAATTATTTGCATATTTACTGAATGAATTTGGACAAGAATTTCTTGTACTGAAACTGCCTTTCTATCAGTTAAAGGTCTTTTTTAGAGTTATTAAATACCCTAATCAATAGAAAATGACCAGTCAAATACATGGACAAATTTAGAAACTTGCATAAAGAATATAAAGGGATCACAGCCTATTTTTAAGGTTTTGATTAATTTTCATTATGGTTTGTTTGATTTGGTTGCACAGACAGATATAATGTTGTATCACCAGTATCTTGCCTATTTAATTTTGTGTTCAGTTCAGTTCAGTTGCTCAGTCGTGTCCGACTTTGCGACCCCATGAATTGCAGCACACCAGGTCTCCCTGTCCATCACCAACTTCCGGAGAACACTCAAACTCATGTCCATCGAGTCGGTGATGCCATCCAGCCATCTCATCCTTCTCCTCCTGCCCCTAACCCCTCCCAGCATCAGGGTCTTTTCCAATGAGTCAACTCTTCTCATGAGGTGGCCAAAGTATTGGAGTTTCAGCTTTAGCATCACACCTTCCAATGAACACCCAGTACTGATCTCCTTTAGAATGGACTGGTTGGATCTCCTTGCAGTCCAAGGGACTCTCAAGAGTCTTCTCCAACATCACAGTTCAAAAGCATCAATTTTTCGGCACTCAGCCTTCTTCACAGTCCAACACTCACATCCATACATGACCACTGGAAAAACCATAGACTTGACTAGATGGACCTTTGTTGGTAAAGTAATGTCTCTGCTTTTTAATATGCTATCTGCTGCTGCTGCTGCTGGTAAGTCGCTTCAGTCATGTCCAACCCTGTGTGACCCCATAGATGGCAGCTCACCAGGCTTCCCCATCCCTGGGATTCTCAAGGCAAGAATACTGGAGTGGGTTGCCATTTCCTTCTCCAATGTATGAAAGTGAAAAGTGAAAGTGAAGTCGCAAAAAAAAAAAAAAAAGAAATTGAAGTCGCTCAGTTGTGTCCGACTCTTAGCGACCCCATGGATGGCAGCCTACCAGGCTCCTCCATCCATAGGATTTTCCAGGCAAGAGTACTGGAGTGAGTTGCCATTGCCTTCTCTGAATATGCTATCTAGGTTGGTCATAACTTTCCTTTCAAGAAGTAAGCATCTTTTAATTTTATGGCTGCAATCACCATCTGCAGTGGTTTTGGTTTACAGTGTAGATTTTGAAAGGCACAAAGAAACTATTTCACAATTTTACTTTTCTTTTTATGTTTTTAATGGCATAAAACAATAAGCATATATTTCTTGCTAATGAATCTGTAGATTGTATTTTAGCTTATTTAAGCTAGGCTTGAGTGGGCTTGTTGCCAGTAATGGATCAAATTCAAGTCAGTTACATGTGTTTCTTATTCTTGGATCAGGAAATTATGTAACATAGGTTTGTCTCATTGATGAGGTCCTATGTTTCTAGAGGATGAGCAGAATCACACAAGGCCTTTTAATGCCTAGGCTCAGAACTGGCATCTGTCATTTCTGCATGTATTCCACAATACCAAATGCAATGGTCAAGCTCAGCATTCATGGGCACAGGATATACTCTTCTCATGATAATCAGAATTGAGAAGAAATAAACTTTAAATGTTCAATAATCTAGTATACTATAATATTGTATTAAAACTTTGGGGGTGACACACATTTCCAATGGCTGTTTTTATTTCACAATTTTATTAGATTTTTCCCCCCAGAGCATGAGTCATCAGTTTGCTTTTCAAGTCTTTAAAACAGAATGGTGCAGTGCAGTGCAGTGAAGTGAAGTGAAAGTTGCTCAGTTGTGTCTGACTCTTTGTGACCCCATGGAGTATACAGTCCATGGAATTCTCCAGGCTAGAATACTGAGGTGGGTAGCAGAATAGTATCACTTCAGAAACAAGAAAGGTGTGTTCTGCACAAGAATTTAGATGTTTAGTTACTAAAATAAACAAGAACATAATTCATTATCACTGTCTTCCTTCTAGCCTTAACCTTGAAATAAAATCATTCCTTAAGAAATATAAAATTTCCATGAAAATGCATCGTTTAGAAAATCCCAGTGTTACGTGAGGAAGCATTAGTAGTAACTAATCAGTTTTTGTAGAAGGATACCATGCATAATTCGGTAGAATACAGATAGTTAGATGTAACAATTCTCAGATTATGACATTATCACAGATTATTTCAACTCTTTGTTATCTGCCAAACTAAACAAGTAATATGAGAAAAGAAAGCATAGAAACAAAATATTACATTATAAAATGCTTGAAGAACATTGCCAGAACAGGCAATACTTAGGTATAAGAAAATATTCCAGAGCTCTTTTCCTCTGGGAATTTCTAAAGGGTTAAGTACCTTTTTCTACTCTAGAAATATGTCAGTTATTTTGTGCCAGATATGTATTGTCCA
Organism: Bos grunniens; assembly: GCF_055505025.1. Classification (NCBI taxonomy): domain Eukaryota; kingdom Metazoa; phylum Chordata; class Mammalia; order Artiodactyla; family Bovidae; genus Bos; species Bos grunniens. The sequence goes on from NC_141165.1 coordinate 108,848,952, forward strand.
GGCAAAACTGCATGCGTCTAATTGAACCTACAGGTGACTAGTTGCAGGTGCGATTGCATTTTGGCTAATTTGTATTTTGGCATGAAGTTCCAGTGACTAATTATTCATTTAGTTGCCCGTGGGTACAATTTAGTTTCCTGTACAATTTTTATGCCAGTTATGTGATAGTAGGCTCAAATCTTAAACTCATTTGGAAGGATGCTGTGACTGAAAGGTCAGCTTTAAAATCCATGAAAATTTGGCAGTTCTAGTAATAACTGAAGAAGCAATTTGTGTATTATGGAATTTTACAAATTTTTAACATATAAAAGAAAACACAATTAAAAGAATAAAGGGATTATAGGAACCACATGAAATGACAATTTTATTTATTGGCAGGCATAATTCCCTTCCATTTTTATAGTTCAAAATACTTTATTGTCTGGAAAATTGAATGACTGGAATAATCTAAGACATATATCACTGCCGAGTTTTTCAAGTCAGTTTTAGTAAAGGAATATGAAAGACAAATAGCTTTATTATGATAATTTTAAGTTTTATGGATATGGAAAAATGCAATGGATATTATTATTTTAAAAATTTAAAAAATAGACTATTATTCTGTTTGCTATGAAATTTACCAATTTGGAGAAATCATTTAATATTTCTATGTATGTCTTATTACCTAGCTTAGACTGGAAAACCTTCAGGTAATCAAAACATTTTCTGTTTATCTAGTTAACATGTAAGTAAACATATAGCCATTAGAACATAAGCTTATCTCTTTAAATTGCTCATGAAGCTATCTACAATGGTCATGTAGGAAAAAAAAAATCCTAGCCTGTAAAGGGGTGGTAGTATTTAAAGTTCTCTTTGCTCTATTGACAGAAGAGTAGATAAAGATGATGTGGTACATATATAAAATGGAATATTACTCAGTCATTAAAAAGAATTAAACAATGCCATTTGTAGCAACATAGGCAAACCTCAAGAGTCTTTTACTGAGTGAGGTAACTCAGACAGGGAAGGAAAAATACTGTTGTTGTTCAGTTGCTAGTTTGGTGTCCAATTATTTGCAAACCCACAGAAAGCAGCATGCCAGGCTTCCCTGCCCTTCACTATCTCCTGGAGTGTGCTCAAACTCCTGTCCATTGAGTCAGTGATGCCAACCAACCATCTCATCATCTGTCACCCTCTTCTTCTATTGCCCTCAATCTTTCTCAGCATCAGAGTCCTTTCCAAGTGAGTCAGCTCTTCCTATCAGGTGGCCAAACTATTGGGGCTTCAGCTTCAGCATCATTTCTTCCAATGAATGTTTAGGATTGATATCCTTTAGTATTGACTGCTTTGATCTCCTTGCTGTCTCAAGAGTCTTCTTCAAAACCACAATTTGAAAGTGCCAATTCTTTGGCGCTCGGCCTTCTTTATGGTCTCCCACTTTCCTATCTGTACTGGGACAACCATAGCTTTCACTATATGGACCTTTGTCAGCCAAATGATGTCTCTGCTGTTTAATAGGCTGTCTAGTTTGGTCATGGCTTTTCTTCCAAGGAGCAAGTGACTTTTAATTTGTGGCTGCAGTCATCATCTGCAGTGATTTTGGAGCACAAACACATGTATACCTGTGGCGGATTCATTTTGATATTTGGCAAAACTAATACAATTATGTAAAGTTTAAAAATAAAATAAAATTAGAAAAAAAAAAAAAAAGAAAATAAAATCTGCCACTGTTTCCACTTTTTCCCCATCTGTTTGCCATGAAGTGATGGGACTGGATGCCATGATCTTTGATTTTTGAACGTTGAGTTTTAAGCCAGCATTTTCACTTTTTGCCATTAGAGTGATATCATCTGTATATCTGAGGTTGTTATTTCTCCCAGTGATTTTGATTCCAGCTTGTGTTTCATCCAGCTCAGCATTTTGCATGATGTCCTCTGCATATAAGTTAAATAAGCAGGATGGCAATATACAGCCTTGACATACCTCTTTTGCAATTTTGAACCAGTCCTTTCCACGTCCGGTTCTAACTTTTGCTGTTAGACCTGCATACAGGTTTCTTGGGAGGTAGGTGAGGTGGTCTGTTATTCTCATCTCTTTAAGAATTTTTCACAGTTGTGATCTACCCAGTAAAAGGGTTTAACACAGTCAGTGGAGCAGAAATAGATGTTTTTATGGAATTCCTTTGCTTTTTCTATAATCCAATGGAGGTTGGCAATTTGATCTCTGGTTCCTCTGCCTTCTGTAAATGCAGCTTAAACATCTGGAACTTATTGATTCATGTACTATTGAAGCCTAGGTTGAAGGATTTTGAGCATTACCTTGCTAGGGTGTGGAATGAGTGCCATTGTATGGTAGTTTGAACATTCTTTGGCTTTGCCTTTCTTTGGGATTGGAATGAAAACTGACCTTTTCCAGTCCTGTGTCCACTGCTGAGTTTTCCAAATTTGCTGGCATATTGAGTGCAGTGCTTTAACAGAATCATTTTTTGGGGTTCAAAATAGCTCAGCTAAAATTCTGTCACCTTTGCTGGAATTGTTTGTGTTAATGCTTCCTAAGGCCCACTTGACTTCACACTCAAGGATGTCTGGTTCTAGGTGAGTGATCACACCATCGTAGTTATCCAGGTCATTAAGACCTCTTTACATATATATATATATGTATATGTATATGTATATGTATATATTTTTTTTGTATAGTTCTTCTATGTATTCTTACCACTTCTTCTTAACCTCTCTGCTTCTGTTAGTTCCTTGTGGTTTCCATTCTTTATTTTGCCCATCTTTGCATGAAATCTTCCCTTGTTGTCTCCAGTTTTCTTGAAGAGATCTCTAGTCTTTCCTATGGTGTTGTTTTCCTCTATTTTTTGGCACTGTTCACTTAATAAGGCTTTCTTATTTCTCCTTGCTAATCTCTAGAACTCTGCTTTCAGTAGAGTATATATTTCCTTTTCTCCTTTCCCTTTAAATTCTCTTTTTTTCTCAGCTATTTATAAGACCTCCTCAGACAGCCACTTTGCCTTCTTGCATTTCTTTTTCTTTGGAATGGTTTTAGTTACTGCGTCCTGTAAAATATTATGAACTTCTTTCCATAGTTCTTCAGGCACTCTGTCTACTAGATCTAATCCCTTGTATATATTCATCACCTCCACTGTATAATCATAAGAGATTTGAGAAATACTGTGTGACATCCTTTATTTGTGTAACTTAAAAAGAAATTATACAAATGAACTTATCAGTGCTTGAAGAAGAGAAACAGAGTCACAGAGTTAGAGAAGAAACTCATGGTCACTGAGGGGGAAGGATGGAGAAAGACAGAATTAAAAAGTATGTGATGGACGTGTACAAACTGCTGTGTTTAAAAAATGATAACCAATAGGGACAGCCTGGAATGTGAAGTCAAGGGGGCCTTAGAAATCATCACCATGAACAAAGCTAGTGGAGGTGATGTAATTCCAGTTGAGCTATTTCAAATCCTAAAAGATGATGCAGCGAAAGTGCTGCACTCCATATGCCAGTAAATTTGGAAAACTCAGCAGTGGCCACAGGACTGGAAAGGTCAGTTTTCATTCCAATCCCTAAGAAAGGCAATGGCAAAGAATGCTCAAACTACCACACAATTGCACTCATCTCACACACTAATAAAGTAATGCTCAAAATTCTCCAAGCCAAGCTTCAGCGATACGTGAACCGTGAACTTCCAGATGTTCAAGATGGATTTAGAAAAGGCAGAGGAACCAGAGATCAAATTGCCAACATCTGCTGGATCATGGAAAAAGCAAGAGAGTTCCAGAAAAAGCTCTGCTTCTCCTTTATATGTTACACCAAAGTCTTTGACTGTGTGGATCACAATAAACAGTGGAAAATTCTGAAAGAGATGGGAATACCACATCATCTCACCGGCCTCTTGAGAAACCTGGGTGCAGGTCAGGAAGAAAAAGTTAGGACTGGTCATGGAACAACAGACTGGTTCCAAATAGGAAAAGGAATATGTCAAGGCTGTATATTGTCACCCTGCTTATTTAACTTATATGCAGAGTACATCATGAGAAACCCTGGGCTAGAAGAAGCACAAGCTGGAATCAAGATTGCCAGGAGAAATATTAATAACCTGAGATATGCAGATGACACCACCCTTATGGCAGAAAGTGAAGAAGAACTAAAGAGCCTCTTGATGAAAGTGAAAGAGGAGAGTGAAAAATAAGGCTTAAAGTCCAACATTCAGAAAACTAAGATAATGGCATCCAGTCTGATCAATTAATGGCAAATAGATGGGGAAACAGTGACAGACTTTATTTTGGGGGGGCTCCAAAATCACTGTAGATCGTGACTGCACCCATGAAATTAAAAGACACCTACTCCTTGGAAGGAAAGTTATGAACAACCTAGACAGCATAGTAAAAAGCAGAGACATTACTTTGTCAACAAAGGGCCATCTAGTCAAGGCTATAGTTTTTCCAGTAGTCATGTATGGATGTGAGAGTTGAACTATAAAGAAAGCTGAGTGCCAAAGAATTGATGCTTTTGAACTGTGGTGTTGGAGAAGATTCTTGAGAGTCCCTTGGACTACAAGGAGATCCAACCAGTCCATCCTAAAAGAGATCAGTCCTGGGTGTTCACTGGAAGGACTGATGTTGAAGCTAACACTCCAGTATTTTGGCCACCTGATGTGAGTAGCTGACTCATTTGAAAAGACCCTGATGCTGGGAAAGATTAAGAGCAGGAGGAGAAGGGGATGACAGAGGATGAGATGGTTGGATAGGGTTACCAATTCAATGGATGTGAGTTTGTGTGAACTTTGAGAGTTGGTGATGGACAGGGAGGCCTGGTGTGCTGCGGTTCATGGTGTTGCAAAGAGTCGGACACGCCTGAGCAACTGAACTGAACTGAACAGGGACCTACTGTAAAGCACATGGAGCTCCACTCAATGTTATATGGCAGCTTGCATAAGAGGGGAGTTTGGAGGTAAATGGATCCATGTATATGTATGGCTGAGCCCCTTTGCTGTTCACCTGAAACTATCATAACATTGTTAATCATCTATAACCCAATGTAAAATAAAAATTTTATAAAAAAATAAATATGTTTTTGCTGCTGTCATGTATAAGGAGAAATCAGTTTGGGATACTGAGATGTCAGTATTAAAATGGAATATCTACCTATGTGTATTCAATATACTGGTTTTTTTTTTTTTTCATCTATTAATAAATTTTATTTGTTTAAATTGTTTTTTTCTTATACATAATTCAAGGGAAAATTATTTGATTCTGAAATGGGTTTATAAGTTAATAGTTTTTTTCAGTATTTATGCATGTTAGACTCTCAAACCAATGCCAGTCAGTTCTGAGAAACTATTAATTACCTAATTTTGACTATATTGAAGGACAGTATTCATTCATCTCTATTAGTATGAAAATCAACAATCTCCAGATTTACTAATATAAATTATGATGATATATCTATTTCAAGGGGCTTTCTAATTGTGATAAGGCAGGATATGCAGTTTTAGTGTGAACTGTAATATTTTATATAATAAAAAAATAAAAATATCTTCAAAGTAATTGCTCCTTTAGAACAGGGGGAAAGATAGCTTCCTTTCAACCTGTGTTCCAATCTAACAGATAGATAGGGGTACTCATGCAAATGATGAAAATGCAAAGCAGTTCTTTAAATTGCAAAACATTTTTTTTTTCCATTGTGAGTATGGTTAGGTTTTGTTTGACTGATTCCTTGTACTCAAATTCCCTTTCAAAAAATAATCATGGCTATCTGCTTGTTCCAACACTATTCTTTCACTTCTTAGCTTGCATTTCATATAGTATGCACACAAAACTATATGAAGTGGTTTTATTTTTTTTTTCTAATTTTATTTTATTTTTAAACTTTACATAATTGTATTAGTTTTGCCAAATATCAAAATGAATCCGCCACAGGTATACATGTGTTCCCCATCCCGAACCCTCCTCCCTCCTCCCTCCCCATACCATCCCTCTGGGCCGTCCCAGTGCACCAGCCCCAAGCATCCAGCATCATGCATCGAACCTGGACTGGCAACTCGTTTCCTACATGATATTTTACATGTTTCATTGCCATTCTCCCAAATCTTCCCACCCTCTCCCTCTCCCACAAAGACCATAAGACTGTTCTATACATCAGTGTCTCTTTTGCTGTCTCGTACACCAGATTATTGTTACCATCTTTCTAAATTCCATATATATGCGTTAGTATACTGTATTTATGTTTTTCCTTCTGGCTTACTTCACTCTGTATAATAGGCTCCAGTTTCATCCACCTCATTAGAACTGATTCAAATGTATTCTTTTTAATGGCTGAGTAATACTCCATTGTGTATATGTACCACTACTTTCTTATCCATTCATCTGCTGATGGACATCTAGGTTGCTTCCATGTCTTGGCTATTATAAACAGTGCTGCGATGAATATTGGGGTACATGTGTCTCTTTCCCTTCTGGTTTCCTCAGTGTGTATGCCCAGCAGTGGGATTGCTGGATCATAAGGCAGTTCTATTTCCAGTTTTTTAAGGAATCTCCACACTGTTCTCCATAGTGGCTGTACTAGTTTGCATTCCCACCAACAGTGTAAGAGGATTCCCTTTTCTCCACACCCTCTCCAGCATTTATTATTTGTAGACTTTTGGATCGCAGCCATTCTGACTGGTGTGAAATGGTACCTCATAGTGGTTTTGATTTGCATTTCTCTGATAATGAGTGATGTTGAGCATCTTTTCATGTGTTTGTTAGCCATCTGTATGTCTTCTTTGGAGAAATGTCTATTTAGTTCTTTGGCCCATTTTTTGATTGGGTCGTTTATTTTTCTGGAGTTGAGCTGTAGGAGTTGTTTGTATATTTTTGAGATTAGTTGTTTGTCGGTTGCTTCATTTGCTATTATTTTCTCCCATTCTGAAGGCTGTCTTTTCATCTTGCTAATAGTTTCCTTTGATGTGCAGAAGCTTTTAAGGTTAATTAGGTCCCATTTGTTTATTTTTGCTTTTATTTCCAATATTCTGGGAGGTGGGTCATAGAGGATCCTGCTGTGATGTATGTCGGAGAGTGTTTTGCCTATGTTCTCCTCTAGGAGTTTTATAGTTTCTGGTCTTACATTTAGATCTTTAATCCATTTTGAGTTTATTTTTGTGTATGGTGTTAGAAAGTGTTCTAGTTTCATTCTTTTACAAGTGGTTGACCAGATTTCCCAGCACCACTTGTTAAAGAGATTGTCTTTAATCCATTGTATATTCTTGCCTCCTTTGTCAAAGATAAGGTGTCCATATGTGTGTGGATTTATCTCTGGGCTTTCTATTTTATTCCATTGATCAATATTTCTGTCTTTGTGCCAGTACCATACTGTCTTGATAACTGTGGCTTTGTAATAGAGCCTGAAGTCAGGTAGGTTGATTCCTCCAGTTCCATTCTTCTTTCTCAAGATCGCTTTGGCTATTTGAGGTTTTCTGTATTTCCATACAAATTGTGAAATTATTTGTTCTAGCTCTGTGAAGAATACTGTTGGTAGCTTGATAGGGATTGCATTGAATCTATAAATTGCTTTGGGTAGTATACTCATTTTCACTATATTGATTCTTCCAATCCATGAACATGGTATATTTCTCCATCTATTAGTGTCCTCTTTGATTTCTTTCACCAGTGTTTTATAGTTTTCTATATATAGGTCTTTAGTTTCTTTAGGTAGATATATTCCTAAGTATTTTATTCTTTCCGTTGCAATGGTGAATGGAATTGTTTCCTTAATTTCTCTTTCTGTTTTCTCATTATTAGTGTATAGGAATGCAAGGGATTTCTGTGTGTTGATTTTATATCCTGCAACTTTACTATAATCATTGATTAGTTCTAGTAATTTTCTGGTGGAATCTTTAGGGTTTTCTATGTAGAGGATCATGTCATCTGCAAATAGTGAGAGTTTTACTTCTTCTTTTCCAATTTGGATTCCTTTTATTTCTTTTTCTGCTCTGATTGCTGTGGCCAAAACTTCCAAAACTATGTTGAATAGTAATGGTGAAAGTGGGCACCCTTGTCTTGTTCCTGACTTTAGAGGAAATGCTTTCAATTTTTCACCATTGAGGATAATGTTTGCTGTGGGTTTGTCATATATAGCTTTTATTATGTTGAGGTATGTTCCTTCTATTCCTGCTTTCTGGAGAGTTTTTATCATAAATGGATGTTGAATTTTGTCAAAGGCTTTCTCTGCATCTATTGAGATAATCATATGGTTTTTATTTTTCAATTTGTTAATGTGGTGTATTACATTGATTGATTTGCAGATATTGAAGAATCCTTGCATCCCTGGGATAAAGCCCACTTGATCATGGTGTATGATCTTTTTAATGTGTTGTTGGATTCTGATTGCTAGAATTTTGTTAAGGATTTTTGCATCTATGTTCATCAGTGATATTGGCCTGTAGTTTTCTTTTTTTGTGGCATCTTTGTCAGGTTTTGGTATTAGGGTGATGGTGGCCTCATAGAATGAGTTTGGAAGTTTACCTTCCTCTGCAATTTTCTGGAAGAGTTTGAGCAGGATAGGTGTGAAGTGGTTTTAAAAATCTAACTCTACATACTTTGTATAGGCCAACATAAAAATCCTCTGAAATTCCTCCCCAGAGGTAAGGTTTTCCATATTTCCTTATTTTGAGTTTGGTATTTGAAAATCACTACCTTAGTATCTGTTCCTTGAAACTCTTTTCCTAAAACTTCTGAACTTCTGATCCTATAACTAAGATATTGTGTTTGGAATCTGACAGCCTCTTAGGTATGTTGGGCATTTCATAGAATATCAAGTGCCTGAGAGAGCACATGATACATATGCTGAAAATTATTTCTTTAATTTAATTGAGATGCAGACTTTGAAAGAGTTGAAGTTCAAAAATAAAATTATAATCTTGTCTAAAGCATGTATTATCTTTCTTAATGCAATCAGGCAGTCTTACTTGGCCTTTGATATGAAGAATTTGTTCTTTTGGTCAGCTTTTCATTCGGTTTGCATATACAGTTTTTAATTTTTGGAGACATCCTCTGATCTTCCATGGAGGGACTTGTCCAGGAGCATGGAGTCATGGCCCATTAAACAGAGGCTTTCTTCTCACCTTGGTTGAGTCCCCACTCCTCACATTCTCTCTCTTTTTTTTTTTTTTTCTCTTGGGAAAAATTTCAGGGAAGTAGAATAAAGTTTTCCTATTTAAGGAACAAGTATTTAATATTTGGGCTTCTGTGGTAGCTCAGTTGGTAAAGAATTTGTCTGCAATGCAGGAGACTTCGCTTCGATTCATGGCTCACAAAGATACCCTGGCTAAGGGATAGTCTAACCATTCCAGTATTCTTTTGCTTCCCTGGTGGCTCAGATAGATGGTAAAGAATCCACCTGCAATGTGGGAGACCTGGGTTCCATCCCTAGGTTGGGAAGATGCCCTGCAGGAGAGCATGGCAATCCACTTCTATATTCTTTCCTGGAGAATCCCCATGGATGGAAAAGCTTGGCGGAGTACAGTCAAAGGGTCACAAAGAGTCGGACATGACTGAGCGACTAAGCACACTGAGTATTTACTATATAACAGGGAAGCATCATGCGCCTACCAGGAAAATAGGATAAAGTTCTTGAACTCAAGCTTGCAAAACGTTAAGTGAAACAAATAACTGTAATGGATTTACATTTGTTTAGTTTGTCCCAAGGTTGAAAGTGCCATGGTAAAGTTAGCCATATAATCTAATAAATAAACTAGATAAATAAATCCAACACAGGTTCACAAAAGGCTTTGAGAGGGTAGATACTTAAGTGGAGTCTTGAAGGACTAGAGTTGGTTGCAGATTGAAGGAAGAGGAATTAATTTGTAAGATACAACAGTAGCATGGGCAAACCCACAGATCTTTAAAGAGCATGGCTCATTATGAAACATGGAATTAACTCTAAATAGCTGGTTTAAAGTAATTAAGGAGGAAGAGAGTTGTGGGAAAAGAAGCTGAAAAGAGGACAGTGAAGTGATTCTGCATGACCTATATATTATGCTGGAGATTTATTTCAATGTAAAAACAACAAAAAAAGTAGTAATTGAATAGTTTTAACCATAATCCTGATAATAACTGATGAGAACCAGAGAAAAGGTAACAACAGTTAGGTTAAACGTACAAACAAAAACATAGCACTATCTTAGAAAATATTTAGCAAATAGAATGAGGAAGACCTGAAAAATGTTTGAAATTTGAAAATTTCAAAGATTGTAGCCTAAATTAGCAAGCCTCTTGACTTCTAGCTTCAGTGCCATGGGGAATGGTGATGCAATTCTCTCTGAAGGGAAGGCACAAAGAGGATATAGATCATGAGTTCAGTTTGCTGCATTTACATTTGACAGCCTGCTAGGTCATTTAATTCATGAGGAAGAGACTGTATTTGGGGAAGCTTAAGCAAATATATGATCTTCCCTGTAGCTCCCTGTAAGCAAAGATATAATAGGAAACCGAAGGAGTTTTTTGAAATGAAGGGTTATGTTATAAAATTTCTAACATAGAACAAATAAGTTAAAATAAAGAGTAGTATTAGCATCAGAAAGTCTCATTACTCTAGACAATGTATTATTTAAAATTCAGGAGAAAGTTAAAACATATATGAAACTGGAACTCATGTCTTCTTTATCAAATTCTACCTATTCTCCCAGTACTGGCTTTAGTCAGGGAGGTTCTCTCTCTTTTGTGGTTCACATTGTATCCTGAGCACACTTTGCTAGTCTAAATTTTTAGAATGCTCTCTTCTTCCTTACTCTTTATGCAAATTTTATTTGTTTGTGAGCTAAACTCAGGTCCTATCATGTCTATGATAGCTCAGAATTGATTTACATTGTGATATAATGGCTTTATGTATTTGAATCTCATTTTATCAACTAAGATTTAAAACAAAAGGGATTTTCTTAACTATCTTTGTTTCCCCTTTAATGACTTTATAGATCTGAACATCTACTAAGTCCTAGTAAATATTGCTGATGAAAAAGAAGCATTGGGCTGATTGCTTAGAAATAAAAATAAATACAGAGGAAGGAGATCTCTCCCAAGATGAACTGCTTAATCTCATAATAATTTTTTTATAACTTGGGAGTACATTCAAATATTTATGAAAGATTGCAAGGTACTTTGCTAATTGTTTAGAAAATTGTTGCTTGAGGAATTTAAAGTGTTTTCTATAGACACGAGAGAATCTATGCAACTTCTAGAGAGGCTGACAAGGTAGTAAGGGGACAATAATATTCAGAACAATAATATACAGAATACCTCACTTTTTTCCCTATATCCCAGGAATACTCTCTGCCAAGAGTCACACTAAAGGGGATATATAAATTAGAAGGGTGACATGCTCCTGAGAAGAGTAACCATATGGAGCTACAAATAGTCAGGCTAGTTTCCTTTCTTTATTCAGCAATCTGAATCTTGCTGTGGTTTGCCCAAGGTCACAAACCTTTGAAAAGAAATTCAAAGTGCTCTCCAATAAATGAAACTTACATTTGTACTTCAAATGCAGATATATTTATTAATAGTAATACAAGAATAAAAAGCAAACCTATTGTAATTGCATAATTCAAATGATCAGCAGCACCAAAAAAAAAAAAAAAAAAGCCTTCTAAATTTGCTTTTTTAAAATATATGTCTTCCTAAGGCTAGAATTATTTTGCCTAGATTTTGCTGGAGTATTTTTTCTCATTCAAATTATGAAGTACAAAAGTAAAAGAATGCAGTGAAATTGCAGACAGAACTTTAACATAAATAGCACTAATTTATAACATGCCACCAATTTAAAAGAAAGTAACAAGAGGTCTCCTAAAATGTGTGAATACATTGATAATCAATATTTCATAATTTATTCATGTGAATGCTAAACTGGAAGATATAACTAGAATACTATTACTGAAAAACCTGATGGATTTAGATTATAATACATAGTGAAAATAACTAGGTATATATGGTAGTTTACATTGTGGTTACTTTTTATTATAATTACTCTTTCTAATATCATCCTAAAATAAAACATATACATTTACTCTTTCAGTACTTTTCTTTGAATCAAGCATAACCAATAACGGATTGGAAGGATTACAAAACCTGTCATAGTGACTTGAGGAGGAAAATATTTTCCAAAATGCTATTTGAATAAAAGTATAATTAGAGGCAATATATATAATTGTTATTTTTTTATTTCATAGAAACTTTACCTTTAACACTGCACTTTCTTTGGACTCAATATATAAAGAACAAAAGCACAATGAATCAAATAAGAAAATAACCATTTCTTAAAAAAACACATTTTAAGATGTTTATATCTGCTATAGATTTGATGTTTAGTCAGAAAAAAACATGTTTATAGCAAATGGTGATTAAACGATATTGTACAAATGAAAAAAATCAGTAAGTGAAGGTTTGTGGAAGATCATATTTTTATTAGCAATGATTTCCATATGATCAGATGTGAGATGTGACACATTTGATCAGAAGTCACATGTGACAGGATGGTTACATGAAGCTTGTTTTTTAAAAATTTCATTTCAAGTGGTTTTCCTGATGATTTGATTTATAGCCCAATTAGTCAATTTTTCAAATACCATAAGGGTAAGGCATGCTGGGAGAGTTTTTATATTCTCATCTGTCATACGCTCTGAATTTTATTTCATTTAATGTTTACCAATTGTTTTGAATGTATATGGCAAGTCAGAGATATTCTAAGATAACAAAATGCTATAGTAGCATCAAAATAATGGAAATATTTAAATGGTCAAAAAATAATAGGGATATATGTTTATAACAATCTTTAGTGAGAAAATGCTTGCAAAGTGAAAGGTCAAACACTGTATTTCTTAAGTGCCATATGCAGAATCTATCATTCTTAAAAAATGTTTTGTTATTTATAAATGTTCAGTTCAGTTCAGTTCAGTCCAGTCATTCAGTCGTGTCTGACTCTTTGCGACCCCAAGAATCGCAGTATGCCAGGTTCCCCTATCCATCACCATCTCCCGGAGTTCACCCAAACTCATGTGCATCGAGTCGGTGATGCCATCCAGCCATCTCATCCTCTGTCGTCCCCTTCTCCTCCTGCCCCCAATCCCTCCCAGCATCAATTGATGCTTTTGAACTGTGTTGCTGGAGAAGAAGACTCTTGAGAGTCCCTTGAACTGCAAAGAGATCCAACCAGTCCATCCTAAAGGAGACCAGTCCTGGGTGTTCATTGGAAGGACTGATGCTGAGGCTGAAACTCCAATACTTTGGCCACTTCATGTGAAGAGTTGACTCATTGGAAAAGACCCTGATGTTGGAAGGGATTGGGGGCTGGAGGAGAAGGGGACAACAGAGGATGAGATGGCTGGATGGCATCACCGACTCGATGCACATGAGTTTGGATCAACTCCGGGAGTTGGTGATGGACAGGGAGGCCTGGCGTGCTGCAGTTAATGGGGTCGCAAAGAGTTGGACACGACTGAGCGACTGAACTGAACTGAATTGAACAGTTTGACACAGCTACTAAAAAAACAACCAGAGGAGAAATCAGGACATCCCCTATCCATGAGGTTTTCTCCTTCTGAAACCCTAGATAAACCTAAATAACTGACTGCTTAAGTAACCTGCCAACTCTCTCCTAGTACTCTAATTCTCATTATTATGCTTTGAATTAACCAATAAGAGTGAACCTGAAACTATAGATGCCTCGTCCTTCACCTGATAAAAGCAGAGCTCCAGGTCTGAGGAAAACATCTGCAGCTGTTTCTCAGGAGTAACAAGGACCAGGCCAGGGAAGTACCTCAGGAATTTGTCATGTACTATCATTATATGGTTGGACAGAACTTAGCAATTATACCACAACCATCATCATTTTCAAAAGGCTGGGACCTATAGGACATGTAGACACATAGGCAGTGATTAGGTAAATAAAATCATTGTGTTCTACTGCTTAGTTTAGAAATGAAATGCAAGAAAAGATAGTTACATCCACAATGATAGCAAGGTGAAAGTTGTGACTACTTACGTTAACTTTTTGATTCCAATAGAATTAGAGGTATGACCCTAACTATCCTTTTAATGATCAAAAGGAAACTAACATTGTCAAATGCAGATTGGGTCACTCTATCATTTAACATCTAAGGAAGAGAAACTCAAACCCAGTACCATTTCCTGTGTAAAATACGAAGTAAATTCTCAGATGCGCATTCTCATATCACCTCTGGCAGAGTTCCTGCTTCTGTCAGTTGAGCTAAATGTATGGAGTTCTCATTATCTTGGAATTGCTGCTTCTACCCCTTGACCTTTTCTTTCTTACAAAAGACAAAGTGCTTGCTCATGGCCTGTTTGCACTTGGAACACTCAGTCCATTTTGAAACCTATGACTCATGTCAATGCAAATATCTGTGTTGTTGTTATTGTTCAGTTACTAAGTCATGTCTGACTCTAAGACCCCATAGACTTCAGCACTCCAGGCTTCCCTGTCCTTCACTATCTCCCGGAGTTTGCTCAAATTCATGTCCATTAAATTGGTGATGCTATCTAACCATCTCACCTTCTGCTGCCCCTTTCTCCTTTTGCCTTCAATCTTTCCCAGAATTAGTATCCCAACTTTTAAAGAGGCAAAATTTTATCTCCTGTCTTTTTATACAGAAGTATGAGAACCATCATCTACCCCACTACTTTTTTTTTTTCTCTTCTTCCTGTGTCATCAAATACAAAACAAACCAAAAAGAGAACTCAAATAAATTCCCAATGTTTTCTGTTTAAACAGGGAGAAACTTAAGTCCTTTTGTAGTTTTGAAGTCTCCTGTGAGATTCTGTGTTTGATGTGAAATATCTTTTCTTATACAGTTTTGTTTTATAAACAAAGATAATTCTTTGTAAGAGGAATCAGATAGCAAGGGAAATATCAACTACCAAATTCCTAGAAAGATTATTTTTATCAGGAATTTTAGCCAGGCAGGCCTTGATGTTAAATTATTATCCTTTCTTTTGGATTTCAAATGTCAGATCTCACAACTAGAGGCACTCAGTTGGTCAGGTGACCCCTAATTCCCTTGTCCTCAAAGCAGTTCTCACTTTTCACATTTAAGTGCAATTCTTCATCTACATGTTTTATTCCCTGACCAGACTGAATACTACTTGAGTGCAGGAATCCAGTAATATTCACAGATCAACATAAAGAGCATCATAGGATCAACAACTCAAACTCAGTGAATGGGTACACCAAGCATATCATGAAAGAGGAGGGAAGGCATAAGTGATGCCATGGCCACATAACCATCCTCTCTTTAGAATGTGAACTGAATGTGTCTTTCTCTTTATATATATTGCATATGTTGTATTATAGGAAGTGATTTGCTTAAATACCCACACTATTTCTTGAATCTAAGTAATTTTATGACTTTCTTGAGTCAGCAGTTCCATTTCTCTCTCTGGCTCTAATATTCCATTAGAATTCTAAGCAGTCTCCTGCTCTTCCCTTATTTGATTCCCTAATTTTTGATTGGTCTTTTAGTATATTATTATAACACACATAGTAGTATTTTGGACAAAAGGATTTCTAATTTCACAATTAGAAGAAGGAGCTAATATACATTCAACTTGATACTCTTGAAAAACAGAAAGGAAACAAAAGAACTCATATAGTGTCATAGACTCTGTGTGATTTTTCATTCCATGAATTTATACCCCAGTAAATAAGATAGGATCTCTGGTTCTCTTTTTTATCAGTTGTCATAGATGCCTTTCACCTCCTTAAAATCAGCATTTCTCCAAATTAAGTGTAATGATGGTATAAATCTATTGTTTAGAAAACCACTTTCCTCCAGGGCATGTAACCAGTGAATCACAGGGTACAGAGCAGATGGGCATTTATTATATTGGTTGTTAAAAGTTTGTATTTATTATGTATGCAATGTTGAATAATTTAAAATGGATTTTAGAAAAAATACTTAGATATAGACAGCTATCACATGGCATTGCCAAATAAAGAAATGGTGATTAGATACAACAATGAGGAAAAAACTGTCTGTGTTGGTATTAGGCATGGTTTCCCTGAGGGACTTTCAAATATGATTAAAACTAAACACAATTTTTTGCTCTATGTACTGAATTTCCCAAAGAATCTCTAGAGTAAAAGTACTCTTCAGTGTAACACTTTATATTCCTCAATCCTATTATAAAGTCAGTCACTTTGTAGCTCTATGATAAAATATTTCTCCTTAGTGATACACACACAATATATATATATATGTAGTGTGTGTGTGTGTGTGTGTGTGTGTGACCACAGATGAATGGAGATGGTTTTACTATTATTAGACAACTATTTTACTTTTTGAAACAAAATCACTGTGGGTCAAAGTACCAAACATCTAAAATAAAAATATCTAGAGCAAGATTATCTCCCTATCTGTGGTTTTCCTTTATTTCTTTTTTCCTAATAGTGATTCACTGGCCATTGACTATGAAACACACAGACCTAGGGGATGCTTTCAGTTTTGGTGGCAAGAGGTGAGAGAGGGGAGAGATTGCTGAATTTTATTAAAAATAAAACCATGCTTTAAAGTAAAACAGAGTTGTTTGGAGTGTAATAGACCCAGAACATATCAGTGTTTATGATAAGAAAGGAAGCAGTGACAGGATGCAGCAGCTATGCTGTGATATAATTATGGGGAGAGTGGTGTTTTTAGTGAGTTAAGTCTATTTTAAATGTACCTATGAGTACTTAGCACATATCTGATGTCCAATAATGAAATAACAATGTGGTTTAAAAGGAAGATAAGGATAGTGGACAGCCAAAATTTGAATTTGCCTGGAGGTTATGGTAAGGAAGAAAGACTTCATCCATCTTTATTGATAACACTACTATTCTGTCTCATACATAATATTACTTTAATTTTAATGAACTTTTATGTCTTAATATTGGCATTGAAAGCTGAATTTGTTATATTCCCCTTAAGATATTATTTTTCCTGGATGTCACCCTTCTCTCATCTCACAGCCACTTGTATGATCCTTCTCTAGTTTGCCCAAGCTCTCAAAACTGAAACCTCTTATTCTCCTTGTCCTCTAAGTTATCAGCAAGTCCCCCAAAATTCTATATACATTTTAAAATCTTGCTTGCCTTTCCTATGTTCTAAATAACTGCTGATCTTAGTTAAATTCCTAAGTAATGTGTATAGACTTTTCTGTTCAATTATGATACAGAAACTTTCCCTAGATATTTCTCCAATTCATTTCTCAACATGCTTGATGTAGCATTCTCACCTAGTACTTTTTTAATGATTCTTAATTATTTTATATAATATTTTCTTTCAAGATTCTGTGTGTGAGTTAAGTGTGAGTTAACTCTTAAGTGTGAGTTAACCATCCTAATTTTTCATCTCTACTAGGTATGGAGTTATGTGTCCCAGGTCGGTTTCCTATTCTGCAATCTAACATGTGCAGCACCCCAAATTTACCTTTTGGCAAATGAACTTGAAGGAAAGTTCATGGAATCGACCCCTGAAAACTATTATATTGAGAAAGGATGAAGGGGAATATTTGCTATAGCCATGCCCTTCACAATTATTTTTAGAATATAAGCAATATTAGTTTTTATCTTCCTAACCTGAAAAAATGTTACTTCATTCCAACTTAACATTATTTTTCCAGCATGTTTTGATAGTAATATTTTAGACTTTTCAACTATTATCATTTATTAAGAGCTATATATTGATCACTGTTTTGTGGCAGGTATTTTACCAGTCATTTTTTTTTTAAACATTGGCTATGGAGATAGAAAGGCTTATGTTGTAGAAGAAGACAAAAGTAGGTAAGCAAATAACCAAGATCATTTCAATAGAAATAGGTCCTAAGAGAGAGTAAACGAGATACTTATAATAAAGGGCAATAACAGTGGGGAAAAAGAAGTGGAAATCTTCAATAGAGTAGTCTAATTCCTCCACAGACAACCTTGTAATGATCTGAGGAAAGTCCATACCTGACAAAAACAATAAACACAGAGACTATGATGTGAAATTGGAGACAAAGGCAGAGTATGACCTTAAGCCTTATGAGGAATTTGTAAGGTGTTTATAATTTAGCCTAGGTATAATTTAGCCTAGGTATAAGTATAAAGGTATAATTTATACTTATAGGTATATTTAGCCTGCTGCTGCTGCTAAATCGCTTCCGTCGTGTCCGACTCTGTGCGACCCCATAGACGACAGCCCACCAGGCTCCCTCGTCCCTGGGATTCTCCAGGCAAGAACACTGGAGTGGGTTGCCATTTCCTTCTCCGGTGCATGAAAGTGAAAAGTGAAAGGGAAGTCGCTCAGTCGTGTCTGACTCTGAGCGACCCCATGGACTGGAGCCTACTAGGCTCCTTCATCCAGGGGATTTTCCAGGCAAGAGTACTGGAGTGGGGTGCCATTGCCTTCTCCGATATTTAGCCTAGGTGTAAGTATAAAACTATTAGAGATTTTGAATAAGAAAGTTATCATTCTCATTTCTATGTAGATAAAAAATTATAAAATACATCACATCAAGCTTGACTGTCATGCATTTGTCAACTTACCTCACTGGCCTTTCTGAACATAATATAGAGATAAAAAGAAATTCCAGGCCTGAGTCTTCAGACATACTGGTATTTAGAGTTTGATCATATGCAGGAAGGACAAGAATTGGAGAATGAAAAGGAGAGCTTTGGGATGGGAAGAAAATCAGAGTAGTATGCAGTTATGGTAACCGTGATCCAAAAACACCTCAAGAAAATAGAAAGTGGTCAACTGTGTCTTATGCTGCTTAGAGGTAGAGTTAATACGTGTTGAAAATGAGCATTGGATATTACAACATAAATGTCTGTGATGACTGTAACAAAGAGAAGTTTTGTTGAATTGGGGATGGTGAAGTGGGGAGATTAAAAACTATAAACAGAAAGCTGAGATATTGAAAGCTTGATTGTAAGGGGGAGAAACAATTTTCTTTAAAAAATATTATTTATTTCCTTGGGTGTGCACACCCAGTTACATTTGACTCTTTGTGACCCCATGGACTGAAGCCTGACAGGCTCCTTTGTCCTTATTTCACAGTCAAGAATACTGAAGTTCATTGCCATTTCCTTCTCCAGGGGATCTTCCTGACCCAGGGATCAAAACTGCGTCATGTCTAATGTCTCCTACATTGACAAGTGGATTTTTTACCACTGAGATGTTTTTATTTATTTGACTGTGCTGGGTCTTATTTAGGGCTGTGCTGGATCTTGGATCTTGGTTGAGAAGTGTGAGGACTCTTAATTGTACCATGTAGGATATGGCTCCCTGACCAGGGATTGAATCCAGACCCCCTGGGAATATGGAGTCGTAGCCACTGGACCATCAGGGAAGTCCCAAAACAATTTTCAAAGTAAGAATATAGTCAACAGAGATCTTTTTAGTTAATTAACTTATAAATTTAACAAGACCTAAAAATAAAATATATTGTATGCTGGGGAGCATGAATCCAAAGACTGAAAAATCGATGATATAGAAATATATATATATATATATATATATAAAATCACCATAGTCAAGATATTAGTTCTAGAGAAAATTAAATTCAGCAATCAAATAAATGGAAACTTACAGTAAAGGCACAGTAGCAAAGGAAAATTGTTTGGTACAGATGTAGCTTGTTAACCGATTTGATGGTGAGAATATAAAAACTTTCCTCAATTCCTTTTTTTATTTTTTAATGAAATAAAAGGCAAAATCTTAGCTGAGATAATTGACAGAGGATTGGGAAATGATTTGGTAGGGACTAGGTAGTGTGAAATAGCCTTCTCAGGGGCTTGGAAGGAAAGCACACTAGACAAATGTATATGTGAACAGTGCTGAGTGGCTCATACAAGAGTCAAGATTATGAATTTCAAGTGAGACAAGTGAACACTGTTGTGTCATTTTTTAAAGAAATATTGACCTACAAGTGGGGATGTGTAGAGAGCTGAGATTTAAGACCTAGATGACAGAAAAGAGTTGTTTTTCTTGAAATATGGTGTCCTGATGAATATATCCCTAGTTCTAGAATCCCACATTGGCTGTATGTTTAATTTCAGTTCCAGTGGTCTTCCTCATATAGTTGCACTTTTAACTCCAAAGAACATCATATAAAAAGGGATCTGATGAGTTCTACATGTAATTATTTAGGTAAGTCATTCAAAACATTGATGCACCAAGAAACAATTTAAAGAGGCAAAAATTCCCTCAGAAGATCCTGATATTAAAAAGGCTTCATTTACTATGTAATTTTATTTCTAAATTTTATTAATTCAATGTTATTTATTCAATAACAATTCAATGTTAATTAATATAATTTTATACAAAAATTTTGGAGAATTCAATGGCAAGCCACTCCAGTACTCTTGCCTGGAAAATCCCATGGATGGAGGATGCTGGTTGGCTGCAGTCCATGGGGTCCCTACGAGTCGGATTCGACTGAGCGACTTCACTTTCACTTTTCACTTTCACACAATGGAGACGGAAATGGCAACCCACTCCAGTGTTCTTGCCTGGAGAATCCCAGGGACTGGGGAGCCTTGTGGGTTGCCGTCTATGGGGTCGCACAGAGTCGGACACGACTGATGCAACTTAGCAGCAGCAGCAGCATACAAAATTTTATATGCATTTATATTTGGTGCATACTTTAATCACCAATATAAATAACGTATAAAGTCTAATAAAGTTTGTCTTGTCATATTTGTAATGTCACATATTAAATTGTTAACAAATAGTATAGTATGGAAATATATAAGGGTTATTTTTATGTATACTAGAGCTTCAGTCCCTATCAGATGAACAAGATACTGCATTATTATACATGATTTAATCACACCAAGACAAAATAAATAAAATATAAATTAAAAAGATAATTTTTTAGTGTGTAGTCTTATTAAAGATATTTTGCTTTTACTAGATTTAAATAAATATCTATTGTATAAAATTTGAAATAGAACATGTTTTTAATGCTACTGTTTCCAACTGTAATGAATTTTGTAAAGTCTAAGTAAAAATTACGATCTTGTAGTGGAATATACCATACTATGATGTTACCTTAGATAGTTTTCAATATTACTATCTTGAAGTTTTGCTTATTTTGATCATTTCCAAAGCTGCAGCTTTTTTCTTCCCATTCAAACCATTGAAATTAGACTATTACTACCTTCTATCGGTAAATAAAAGTTGTATTACAACTCTAGATATTTAGGCACTACTACTGTTTGAGCTGTGATGTCATCTCTGTATTTTTATATTTTGAAAGAATTATTTTGAACTTTGCTTTAGCACAGTGTATAAAGTGTTTAAAGTTTGGGGATATGCTCTGTTTTGTATAGGTCAGCAATAAATATTCTTTTTAATATAAGTATTTAACAATCCTCATCCTTATTGTATTTGATTAGCAGAGTCTCTGATATGTCTATAAATATGCATTCAATACAGTCTAAATCAGACTTGAACTTACTTTATGCTAGAAGGTGGGTAATATTTTAGCGGTTATAAGCCAAATAGAGTCCTTATATGATGTTTGTTTCTTTAACTTTATATTTAACTGTTTGCCTAAAATTATAGGCTTTTGAGGAAGTTAGTAATGTTGGGCCACTTTGTCAGATACACTTGGATATTCCAACTGTAATTTCATCTGAAATGTATTAAAATTTTTCTCACTCAAGCCTATTTTCTTTTTTTTTTTTTTTCTCTTAAAGACTATTTTCAGTGATCAGTCAATAGCTTGTCAGTGGTAAATCAGAGATTGTTAAATACAAAATCTAGCAGGCTGAATATGTCCTCTTGGAAGATAGTGGTTAATGGATTCCTGATCTCTCTTTCCTTTTATTAAATTGTCAAAATCAGCTCCAATTTTTATCTTTGATATATCAGTGTCACCATCAAGAGACAAATTCTTTGACTAAGCATTCTCACCACAAATTCCAACTGCTCTTGAGAAATAAAATAAAACAAAATAAATCTAGTGTTCAGGTATAACCATTTTCATTCATGTAGTAGCAAGATTTTCTCCTATTGGTAATGCTATGCCTTATCAATCTTTTGACTGTGATGTATACAAACTTATAATATCTTTCTTCAAGTTGCTATTTCCTTTCATTTAATGATAAAATTATCTGTTCCTGATAGGAAGAAGTAAGTGAAGTAAAGTCCCTCAGTCGTGTCCAACTGTTTGCGACCCCATGGACTGGGGCTTACCAGGCTCCTCCCATGGGATTTTCCAGGCAAGAGTACTTGAATGGGTTGCCATTTCCTTCTCCAGAGGATATTCCCCACCCAGGGATCAAACCCAGGTCTCCTGCCTTGTAGGCAGATGCTTTATCACCTGAGCCACCAGGAAGGAATACTTATGGGAAATCTCAGTTTATCAAAGAAGGTTATTAGAAAGCTTAGATGATTTTGTTTTATGATAGAAAATTACCAAAGAAGTAGTGATTGAGATAAATAACAATAAATCTCATTTTTAGATAGTAATTTTCACAACTTCTAGTTGTTATTTTTTTCATTGCTTATGTGAAATCAAGATATTCAGAGATTAATTCATCCTGCTGCTGCTAAGTCGCTTCAGTCGTGTCCGACTCTGTGCAACCCCATAGACGGAAGCCCACCAGGGTCCCCCGTCTCTGGGATTCTCCAGGCAAGAATACTGGAGTGGGTTGCCATTTCCTTCTCCAGTGCATAAAAGTGAAAAGTGAAAGTGAATGTCCGCTCAGTCATGTCCGACTCTTAGCGACCCCATCGACTGCAGCCTACCAGGCTCCGCCATCCATGGGATTTTCCAGGCAAGAATGCTGGAGTAGGGTGCCATTGCCTTCTCCCTAATTCTTCCTACCTTTTGCAAATAACCATAATTCTACCATAATTCATAATATGAACCATAATTCATAAAAGAAGCAGTGATCATTTAAAATTTTACAAATGTAAACAAACACAAATGACTTAAATATGAATTTGCTGAAAGGTACTAACACAGTTCTTAAAATTTATGTACATAATTTAAAAACATAATAATAATTATAAAAATATGGAACTCTGTAAAAGTCAAAATTAGCCATTCTTTTCAAATGTATAAAGAAAATTATTCAAACTTCTATTAATAATTTCTCTCTGCATTTGCCAGATTTTCAAAGGACTATTTAATATATCAGTAGGAACCTTGATGACTTGCAGAAGACTCTGAGAAATATTGTTATTAGCATATTTCAATGTTTCTCAAACTTTAAGAGTCATGAGTAGAGCTTATTACATTGTCATCCCTCAGAGCTCTGGTTTCTTTGGTGATTCTAAAGTGGGATCCAGAAGTTTGCTATTTATTTAATTATTTACTGTGCTGTGCTCAGATGCTCAGTCATATCCAACTCTTTGTGACTCCATGGACTGTAGCCCGCCAGGCTCCTCTGTCCATGGGATTCTCCTGGTAGGAATACTGGAATGGGGTCCAATTTCTTCCTCCGGTGAATTTTTCTGACCCAGGGATCAAGCCATTGTCTCTTACACCTGTCTCCTGCATTGGCAGACAGATTTATTTTTTTTACCACTAGCACCACCAGGGAAGCCCATTTACTTACTGGTAGTTTCCAAATCAATTCAAAACAATTGTATGCAATTACTTCATCGATTTCTCTCCCTCAATTAATTCTCCTCTTCTTTTCTAATGAGTTGCCCCTAACTTATCCTCCTGCTTATAAATCCACCTTAGGCATTTTTTTTCTCTCCTCTTTCTTCTGTATCTCACCTATCTCCAAAATAGTCATTGTATTTCTACTTATCTACCACTCCCAGTGGTATTGCCTTAATTCAATCAACTGCTGAGCTTAACTCCATTTTATCCATTCTGTGCAATATAGAAGAATCATCCTATTAAAACACACTTTTTGCTTTACAAAAGTTTGATTCTATGTTTTCTTGTATTTTCAAATTCCTTGAAATATCTATTAAGGTGTTCTGACCCAAGTCTGGCTTTAATTATAAACAACATTCACAATATATCTTCCTCTTTACCTAATTATTTTTTATTTGTACTTTTTTTCTGACATCACAACCTTTCAAATGGTAGTGGTCAGAGGTAATTCTTAGTCTAATGGACCTCTCTATATATTCTTCAATAATGATTTAAACTTTTAAGGCCATTATGCTTTCATTTCTAGTTTAATAGTCCCAATTTAGAGAGAATGAAAATCATAAAGCATCCTTTAGCTTGAATTGAAACCTTATAATCTTTAATAAGTTCAGTAGAGCTTTTCAAATAATGTGCCATAGCATGCTTGGTACTGAGTGGAATATTTAGGTATTTATTACTACAGTCCTTGGGATAATGGGGTGGAGTACGAGATAGCCAGAGCCTTTGGTTCTTTCTTCTTACCATGAGCTACCTCACTTCTTTCCCCACGTGCGCCATGATGAAAAAGAGATTGAGAACCATACCACTACTCTGATTACTACTATGGTCACTTCAATTTTATGTCTTTCACTTTGTAAACAGCACACAAATAATTGGATATTACTTTAATTAGCTTCAACTTAAAAACCGCGAGGACTGGATTCTAAATTTTGTTCTTTTGTTAGGTAGTTAGAATAGGAAAAATGAGTCCAGAATGGTGGTGGCTAAAAGACAAGGAAGGGACAATCCCATGAAAATAGAACAAAGAAAGGTCCGAGGACCAGAGTGAGGACCTCAGGTAGAACAAACAGCACTCCTAGCTAGCCCAATTTACATAAAGCAGGCCCAGGAGGAGGAGAAAAAACATATACAAAGAGGAACCAAAGGACTGGGGGTCTCTCTCTCTCGGCATGCCTTCACATCTTGAGGATGTATTTTCCTTTATTTTCTAAATAAAATTGAGCTTTAACACGGAGTTGTAACACTGTTCCATCCGAGAGTTGTAACACTGGTCCGTCACTTCAAATTTTTATTGTGACAAGACAGAGGAAATTACACAGTTCCCAACACTTTCATTAACTTGGATGTGCATGAAAATTTTACAAATCCACCAACCTGATTGTCTTCACTGGAAGACGAAATGGTTGAACTAGAGATGCTAAGACCAGTTAAAGTTTTATAAATGTATGATTATATTCTTTGCAATTGCATGGAAAGCCTTGCAGTTTTATTGATGTATTATAAACTATTATATGATAATGATAAGATTATGTGCATTAACATTGTGTATTAACTTTAGAGAAATGGTTAACTATCCAGGAAAGAAATGAAGAAAAAATCTACGTCAAGTATTAATAATGATAAAGTAATAATGATTACATCCATGAATATTATACAGATGTAATACAACAAATCAAATGTCTTCCATGAAACCAAGAAAAACAAAATAACAAAATCATAAGCAGTACCTTAAAGAGTCAAGAGCTTAAAAATAATCTCTTTAGTGGTTTTGTACACATTCCAATGTTTTTTTACCCACATATTGTGATCTTCCTTTGTCCCAGGGAAGTGTTTGTGATTTTAAGAGAAAGTATGAAAATGTCAAAGGCTCAGTTATGTCTAACTCTTTGTGACCCCATGGGTTACAGCCCTGTAAACTTCCAGCCTGACAGGCTTCACTGTCCATAAAATTCTATAAGGAAAAATACTGGAGTGGGTAGTCATTCCCTTCTCCAGGAGATCTTTCCAAACTCAGGTCTCCTGCATTTCAGGCACAATTTTTACTGTCTGAGCTACCAGGGAAGTCCCTGTGGATTTTAAATATATGTAGTTAATTGGTTATAGAAGGCAAGCAAAAACATTCTGAAAGGAACTGTATATGTGTTCCAAAAGAATTAGCCTAATATTCAAAGCTTTAATTTCAGTTCTGCAATGGACTTCATCATCTGGGAGCCTGTTGAGATAACAATATTTCCCTGTCATGAATTTGATGAAAGAAATTGCAAAATAAACATCGTAAGTCAACAATATTTTAAAAATGAGATACTTATGATACAAGAGAACAAAATAATAATACATAAAAGACTCATAAGAGCAATCCTAAAATATTCACTAAATTTTCTCAAAAATTGAGTGTAGCAATAAAAATGTTAAATAGCTATAGAAGGAACAATTATTATCATCACACAATTTCAACTTGTGATGCAAAAAAAAAAAAAAAATCCAAGTGAAACAGCATTTTGACTGGAATAAAAGAAATAAATGCCACACATTAAGTTAATAAATTATATACCTCATAATTTATGACCTTTCTGCTGTTATAATCTTATTCTCAAAACTGCATTTTGAAATACCTTGAAAAATAGTTTCTAAGTATGTAAATGAATTATTGGCACTGTTTGCTAATTTTCTTGTGTTTTATAGAGGAAGGTAGCTTAGATATTTGATTTTGAAAACCAGAAGAGTTTGCCAGCTTGTCTCCCAAAGAGAATTCAACTAAACAAACCTTAAGAGCATGATTTTTATCTGAAGATGGATTTTTTATATCTTCCTTATTTTTATCTTTTATTTATTGATTTAATCTATGTAAATTAAATCTTTACCTATGGGCTCCAGAGCTCACATTTCCACACAGTGAAAATTCAACATTCAAAGTCAATTCTCAATTATGCAATGGCTGGTTCCCCCGTCCAGTGCAAGGATAATTCATGCTTCTGGCTGCTTCTCCTACTCTGAGTGCTTTTATTTGGCTGCTTTGCTTATTGTGATTTTTTCTGCCTCAGGATCAACAGTGATGGAATACCAGGTACATTACTCTGACAACCTTACCTTCAAATATTAGGTTATCAGCTTTAAGAAAATCAGTATTTTGGTTAGAGATTTTACCTTTGATGTCACAAGCTTTCTCTGTCTCAATTTCCCAATTTATAGCATCATGCAAATCAGCCACATGCCATAATGCAAAAACCAGATTGTTGCATTTAAACTCCTGTACTAGCTTTAGAATGAGTATTGTAGAATCTTACCAATTACTTTCTTCTAGAAACTGCTAATTTTAGTGAATATTTTAGGATTGTTCTTTATGAGTCTTCCTATATTATTATTTTGCCAGTATGTACTGGTAATGTCATAGATGACAGTAGAGAAATAAGAAATTAAAATTCTAATATCATCTCAATTTACTGTTGTTAGCAAATGTTTATTTTTTGGATGTCTTTCAGAACCATGCCAGACCCATCCCTCCTTCCTCAAGGAGGAAGAAAATGTGCTTCTCTCACACTTTAGGAAGATGCTCATTGTTCAGTGGTTCAGCTCCTACGCTTCTCCAGTGGAGAAATCACCATCATTACTCCTTGTAGGTGTGTTGTTCTTGTATCTCCTGTTATTCAGGCTCTCTAAGTAATCTATGCACCTTTAATGACAGTTACTATTAAACAAATATGATAGGTTTTGTTCTTGTTAAATGCTTAGCCCTGTTACTTAAGGACATAGAATCAAAGGTAATTGAAGAACTGGCATGAATAAAGAGAAATATGGATGTGCTCAGAATTAAGAAAAAATTATCAGAAGAAAGCACTTGACAGATCAAAAATGAAATTCAGTCACCTTAGTCAAACTGAAGAAGCTTCATCAATATGCATTTAACACTTTAGCTATTTTTCCTATTTTGCTGACTAAATATTTTGTAAATCTTAATTTAAAAATAATTTGGTTAACTATCACTTAATTGCCTACATAGAGAAATATTCTCATTGATTTATTGAATAAAGCATTACAGTGAATTTTCCAGACAAATATGAAAACTATAAATATCTAAGGAATGCAATAAAATCATAATAACATGAATTATAGCATTATATATAAAAATGCTCTCATATTTAATCTAGAGGTTTAGAGTGAGGATATTAGATTGGATTAATGCTATTTGGTTTCTTTAGAAAGATTATAAGAAAGAAATTACATAGAAACCCTGAATTGAAAACATGCTTATAAATTTTACTTTCTAAACCTTAGTTCACAGGTTAAAATACAATATTTTTTATCTGTAAGTGAAATATAAAGGAAGAATTATAACACAGAATCTCCCCTTTAACAAGTCTTTTTAAAATTAATTTATTTTTTATTGAATGAATAATTCTTTAAATTCTATTGTGCTTTACAATTTTCAAAAGTGTCACAAAGATGATTTCATATAATTCCATAATGACCCCTTTTCCCTTCCCATATATCGCACCTTTCCCTTTCCCCTTCAACACTGGTAGCCACTAATTTGTTCTCTAGATCTATGAGTCTGCATTGTTTTGGTTTATACACTAGTTGATTTGTATTATTTAAATTTCACATATAAGTGATATCATTTAGCATTTGTCTTTTTCTGATATTTCATTTAGCATAATGCCCTTCATGTTGCTATGAATGGCAAAAATCCATTATTTTATGGCTTAATAATATTCTATTGTATATATAAATATACATTTCTTCTTTATCCATTTATATGGTGATGGATACTTAGGTTGCTTCCATACCTCAAAGTGAAAATGAAAGTCGATCAATTATGTCCAATTCTTTGTGAATTCTCTAGGCCAGAATACTGGAGTGGGTAGCCTTTCCTTTCTCCAGGGGATTTTCCCAACCTAGGGATTGAACCCAGGGTTCCCGCATTGCAGGCAGATTCTTTACCAGCTAAACCTCAAGGGAAGCCCAAGAATAATGGGCTGGGTAGCCTATCCCTTAACCAGTGGATCTTTCTGGGCCAGAAATTGATCCAGGGTCCGCTTTATTGCTGGTGGATTCTTTACCAACTGAGCTATCAGGGAAGCCCAATTGTAAATAACATTGTTATGAACATTGGGGTGCATGTATCTTTTCAAAGTAGTGTTTTCGTTTTATTTTATTTTTTTTAGAAATATACCCAGGAATAGAATTGCTGGGTCATAAGGTAGTTCTATTTTCAGTTTTTTGAGAAACTTCTATACTGTTTTCCACAGTGACTCTACCAGTTTACATCCCCCTCCCCCAACAATTTACAAAAGTTATCTTTTCTCCATATCTTCACTAACATTTGTTATTTGAAGATTTTTGATGGGCTTCCCTGGTGGATCAGATGGTAAAGAATCTGCCTGCAATGTGGGAGACCTGGGTTCCATCCCTGGGTTGGGAAGATCCCCTAAAGAACGGCATGTCAACCCACTCCAGTATTCTTTCCTGAAGAATCCCCATGGAGAGAGGAGCCTGGCAGGTTACAAAAGAGTTGGACATGACTGAGCAACTAAGCATAGCACAGACTTTTTGATGATAGCCATTCTGACAAGTGTGAGGTGGTATTTCATTATGATTTTGATTTGCATTTATTTCCCTGATGATTAGTGATGTTGAGCATCTTTTCATGGGCCTGTTGTCCATCTGCTTTCAGTTTTGGAAAATTGTCTATTCAGTTTTTCTATCCAGTCCACAGAATTCTCCAGGCCAGAATACTGGACTGGGTAGCCTTTCCCTTTTCCAGGGGATCTTCCCAACCCAGGGATCAAACCCAGGTCTCCTGCATTGTGGGCAGATCCTTTACCAGCTGAGCCACAAGGGAAGCCCAATAATACTGGATTGGGTAGCTTATCCCTTCTCCAGTGGATCTTCCTGACCCAGGAATTGAACCAGGGTCTCCTGCATTGCAAGAGGATTCTTTACCATAGATTTATTTATTATAATTGTCTGGATTTATTTCTGGGCTTTGTATTATGGTACATTGATCCATGTGTCTGTTTTTGTGCTAGTACCATAATGTTTTGATTATGATGGCTTTCTAGTATAGCTTGAAATTATGGAGCATGATTCTTCCAGCTCTGTTTTTCTTTTTCCAAACTGTTTTGGTTGTTCAGGATCTTTTGTGTTTATATAGAAAATTTAGAACTATTAGTTCTAATTCTGTGCAAAATGTCATTGTTATTTCAATAGAAATTGCACTGAATCTATAGATTATCTTCGGTGGTACTGTCATTTTAATCATATTAATTCTTCCAGTCCAAGAACATGATATATCTTTCCATCTGTCTGGGTCATCCTCAATTTTTTTCATTACTGCCTTACAGTTTTCCCATTACAGGCCTTTTACCTCTGTAGGTAGGCTTATTCCTTGGTATTTTATTCTTCTTCATATGATGGTAGATGGGGTTCTTTCCTTAATTTTTCTTTCTGATAGTTCAATATTAGTATATAGATTCCTATATATTAATTTTGTATCCAGCAACTTTACCAAATTCATTGATAAGTTCTAGTAGTTTTCTAGTTGTGTCTTTAGGTAGGATTTTCTATGTATCTTATCATGTCATCTGCAAACAGTGAGAGGTTTACTTCTTCCTTTCCAAATTGAATTCTTGTTTTATTTTTCTTCTATGATTTCTGTGGTTAGGACTTCCAAAATTATGTTGAATAAAAGTGGTGAGAGTGAGCATCAGCAACTTTTTTCTGATCTCAATGGAAATTCTGCTTTTCACTACTGATTATGATGTTAACTATGAGTTTGTCGTATATGGCCTTTATTACGTTGAGGCATGTTCCCTCTATGGGCTTCCCTGGTAGCCCATCTGATAAAGAATCCACCTGCAAAGCAAGAGACCTGGGTTCAATCCCTGAATTGGGAAGATCCCCTGGAGGAGGGCATGGCAGCCGTCTCTGGTATTCTTGCCTAGAGAATCCCCATGGACAGAGGAGCCTAGCAGGCTACAGTCCATGGGGTTGCAAAGAGTCAGACATGACTGAGTAACTAAGCACAGCACATGTTCCCTCTATGCCAACCTTCTGGAGAGCTTTTATCATAAATGGATGTTGAACTATATCAAACTTTTTTTTCTGCATCTATTGAGATGATCATATGGTTTTATTCTTCAATTTGTTCATGCATTTATTGGAGTATAGATCATTTAGTGTGTGTGTGTGTGTGTGTGTGTTGTTGTTGTTGTTTTTCTGTTGCCAAATCGTTTGAACTCTCTGCGACTTCATGCACTGCAGCACATCAGGCTTCTCTGTCCTTCATTATCTCTCTCAGTTTGCTCAAACTCATGTCCATTGAGTCAGTGATGCCATCCAACCATCTAATCTTCTTCCCCTCCTGCCCTCAATCTTTCACAGCATTACTATCTTTCTCAGTGAATCAGCTCTTCACATCAGGTGGACAAAGTATTGAAGTTTCAGTATCAGTCCTTGCAGTGAATATTCAGGGTTTATTTCCTGTAGGATTGACTGGTTTGATCCGCTTGCTGCCCAAGGAACTCTCAAGAATCTTTTCCAGCACCACAGTTCAAAAGCATTAATTCTACTGTGGTCATTCTTCTTTATGGTTCAACTTTCACATCTATACATGACTACTGGAAACAATAGCTTTGACTATATGGACCATTGTCAATAAAGTATTGTCTCTGTTTTTGAATATACTGTCTAGGTTCATCATAGTTTTTATTCCAAGGAGCAGTTCAGTTCAGTTCAGTCGCACAGTTGTGTCCAACTCTTTGTGACCCCATGAATCACAGCACGCCAGGCCTGCGTGTCCATCACCAACTCCTGAAGTTTACTCAAATTCATGTCCATTGAGTCGGTGATGCCATCCAGCCATCTCATCCTCTGTTGTCCCCTTCTCCTCCTGCCCCCAATCCCTCCCAGCATCAGAGTCTTTTCCAATGAGTCAACTCTTCGCATGAGGTGGCCAAAGTCCTAGAGTTTCAGCTTTAGCATCAGTCCGTCAAATGAACACCCAGGACTGATCTCCATTAGAATGGACTGGTTGGATCTCCTTGCAGTTCAAGGGACTCTCAAGAGTTTTCTCCAACACCACAGTTCAAAAGCATCAATTCTTCGGCACTCAGCTTTCTTCACAGTCCAACTCTCACATCCATACATGACCACTGGAAAAACCATAGCCTTGACTAGATGGACCTTTGTTGGCAAAGTAATATCTCTGTTTTTGAATATGCTATCTAGGTTGGTCATTACTTTCCTTCCAAGGAGTAAGCGTCTTTTAATTTCATGGCTGCAATCACCATCTGCAGTGATTTTGGAGCCCCCCAAAATAAGTACCTTTTAATTTCATGGCTGTGGTCACAGCCCACAGTGATTTCACAGCCCAAGAAAATGAAATTTGTCACCGTTTCTACATTTTTCCCATCTGTTTGCCATGAAGTGATGAGATCAGATGCCATAATCTTCATCTTTTGAATACTGAGTTTTAAGCTAGCTTTTTCACTCTCCTCTTTCTCATTCATCAAGAGGCTCTTTAGTTTCTCTTCTCTTTCTGCCATTAATGTGGTATCATCTGCATATCTGAGGTTGTTGATATTTCTCCAGGCCATTTTGCTTCCACCTTGTGATTCATCCAGCCCAGTATTTTGCACGATGTACACTGTATAAAAGTTAGATAAGCTGGGTTAAAATAGATATAAATAGATACAGACATAGATATAGATGTAGATATAGATAGAGATGTGTCCAGTTGGTTTTAGATTATTTTCCCCATATAGTCTATTATATAGTATTGAGTAAAGTTCCCTGTGCTGTAAATAGGCCCTTATGGAGGAGAAGGGGATGACAGAGGATGAGATGGTTGGATGGCATCACTGACTCAATGGACATGAGTTTGAGTAAACTCTGGGGGTTGGTGATGGACAGGGAGACCTAATGTGCTGCAGTCCATGGGGTTGCAAAAAGTCAGACACGACTGAGTGACTGAACTGAACTGAACTTTACCAAATTCACTAATGAACTCTAGCAGTTCTATGGAAACATTTTCAGGGTTTTCTATATATAATAAAATACCGTTTGCAAACTGTCAGTTTTACTTCTTTTCTCGTTTGTATTCCTTTTATTTCTCCTTCTTCTGATTATCATGGCTAGGATTTCCAAAACTATGTTGAATAATTGTGGCAAGAGTGGACATCTTTGTCTTGGTCCTGATCTTAGAGGAAATGCTTTCAGTTTTTCACTATTGAGAATGATGTTTGCTGTGGGTTTGTCATGTATGGCAATTATTATGTTGAGATGGGTTCACTGTATGCCCACTTTCTGGAGATTTTGTTTACCATAAATGGATGATGATTTTTTGTTTTTTTAATTACAGAATAAGTGTTTTGCACTGTTGGTTTTGTCCATACAACAAGTGATTCAGCCATATAAACACATATTTCCTCTCCATCTTGAGCCTCCTTCCCACTACCACCACATCCCACCCCTCAAGGTTGTTACAGAGCATGAGTTGAGCCCCCTATGTTACATAGCAACTTCCCGCCAGCTATCTAATTTTACACATGGTAATATGTATGTTTAATTGCTACTCTCTCAATTCATCTCACCCTCTCCTTCCCCTAACATATCCACACATGTATTCTGTATGTCTGTGTCTCTGTTCCTACCATACAAATACATTCATCAGTATCTTATTTATAGATTCCACTTGTATGTTTTATTTTACTGTATTTGTTTTTAATTTTCTGACTTACTTTCCACTATATAACAGGCTCTAGTTTCATCTACCTTACTATAGTAGACTCATATTTGTTCCTTTTTATCGCTGAGTAATATTCCATATTTTTGTACATACCAACTTCTTTTTTTTTTTTAATTTTATTTTATTTTTAAGCTTTACAAAATTGTATTAGTTTTGCCAAATTAGTTTTGCCAAATTAGTTTTGCCAAATTAGTTTTGCCAAATATTGAAATGAATCCGCCACAGGTATACATGTGTTCCCCATCCTGAACCCTCCTCCCTCCTCCCTCCCCATACCATCCCTCTGGGTCGTCCCAGTGCACCAGCCCCAAGCATTCAGTATCGTGCATTGAACCTGGACTGGCAACTCATTTCATACATGATATTATACATGTTTCAATGCCATTCTCCCAAATCTTCCCACCCTCTCCCTCTCCAACAGAGTCCATAAGACTGTTCTATACATCAGTGTCTCTTTTGCTGTCTCATACACAGGGTTATTGTTACCATCTTTCTAAATTCCATATATATGCGTTAGTATACTATATTGGTGTTTTTCTTCTCTTTAACAAGTGGTGCTGGGAAAACTGGTCAACCACTTGTAAAAGAATGAAACTAGAACACTTTCTAACACCATACACAAAAATAAACTCAAAATGGATTAAAGATCTCAACGTAAGACCAGAAACTATAAAACTCCTAGAGGAGAACATAGGCAAAACACTCTCTGACATACATCACAGCAGGATCCTCTATGACCCACCTCCCAGAATATTGGAAATAAAAGCAAAAATAAACAAATGGGACCTAATTAACCTTAAAAGCTTCTGCACATCAAAGGAAACTATTAGCAAGATGAAAAGACAGCCTTCAGAATGGGAGAAAATAATAGCAAATGAAGCAACTGACAAATAATTAATCTCAAAAATATACAAGCAACTCCTACAGCTCAATTCCAGAAAAATAAATGACCCAATCAAAAAATGGGCCAAAGAACTAAATAGACATTTCTCCAAAGAAGACATACAGATGGCTAACAAACACATGAAAAGATGCTCAACATCACTCATTATCAGAGAAATGCAAATCAAAACCAGTATGAGGTACCATTTCACACCAGTCAGAATGGCTGCGATCCAAAAGTCTACAAGCAATAAATGCTAGAGAGGGTGTGGAGAAAAGGGAACCCTCTTACACTGTTGGTGGGAATGCAAACTAGTACAGCTACTATGGAGAACAGTGTGGAGATTCCTTAAAAAACTGGAAATAGAACTGCCTTATGATCCAGCAATCCCACTGCTGGGCATACACACTGAGGAAACCAGAATTGAAAGAGACACATGTACCCCAGTGTTCATCGCAGCACTGTATATAATAGCCAGGACATGGAAGCAACCTATGTCTATCAGCAGATGAATGGATAAGAAAGTAGTGGTACATATACACAATGGAGTATTACTCAGCCATTAAAAAGAATACATTTGAATCAGTTCTAATGAGGTGGATGAAACTGGAGCCTATTATACAGAGTGAAGTACATACCAACTTCTTTATCTACTCATCTGTTGATGAACATTTAGGTTGCTTCCAGGCCCTAGTTATTGTAAATACTGTTTCAGTGAACATTGGGACACAGGGTACATGTGCAGTACTGCAATTATTGGGTCATATGGTAGTTTTATTCCTAGTTTGTTTGTTTGTTTTTAAAGAAATCTACATACAATATATAGTGGTTGTGTCAATTTAAATTTGCTTAAATAGTGCAAGAGGGTTTCTTTTCTCCACAATGGATGCTGAAATTTATCAAAAGATTTTACCATATTTATTGAGATGATCATTTGGTGTTTATTATTTAATTGTTAATGTGGTGTATCACATTGTTTGATTTGTGGATATTGAAAAAAAAATTGCATCCCAGGGATCAAATTCCACTTGATCATGGGGTGTGATATTTTTTCTGTATTGTTGGATTTGGTTTGTTAATTTTTGGTTGAGGATTTTAGCATCTCTGTTCATTGGTGACATTAACTTGTAATTTTCTTTCTTTTGTGATATCTTTTTCTGGTTTTGGCATCAGACTGATGATCAGTTCAGTTCAGTCTCTCAGTCGTGTCTGACTCTTTGCAGTCCCATGGAGTGCTATATGCCAGGCCCTCTGTCCATCACCAACTCCCAGAGTTTACTCAAACTCATGTCAATTTAGTCGGTGATGCCATCCAACCATCTCATCCTCTGTTGTCCCCTTCTCCTCCTGTCTTCAATCTTTCCCACCATGAGGGTCTTCTCAAATGAGTCAGTTCTTCGCATCAGGTGGCCAAAGTGTTCTTCCAATGAATATTCAGGACTGATTTCCTTTAAGATTGACTGTTTGGATCTCCTTGCTGTCCAAGTGACTCTCAAGAATGTTCTCCAACACCACAGTTCAAAAATATCAATTCTTCAGTGCTCAGCTTTCTTTATAGTCCAACTCTCACAACCATACATGACTAAAGGAGAAAACATAGTTTTGATTAGATGGAACTTTGTTGGCAAAGTAATGTCTCTGCTTTTTATTATGCTGTCTCAGCATCAGGGGGTCAGTCACTCAGTTGTGTCCGACTCTTTGCGACCCCATAGACTGTAGCCCAACAAGCTCCTCCATCCATGGGACTCTCCAGACAAGAATATTGGAGTGGGTTGCCATTTCCTTCTCCAGGGGATCTTCCCAACCCAGGGATCGAACCCAGGTCTCCTGCATTGCAGGCAGATGTTTTAACCTCTGAGCCACCAGGGAGATTGGTCATAACTTTTCTTCCAAGGAACAAGTGTCTTTTAATTTCATGGCTACACTCACCATCTACAAGGATTTTGGAGACTCCCCCAAATAAAGTCTGTCACAATTTCCACTGTTTCCCATCTGTTTGTCATGAAGGGATGGGATCTGATTCCATCATCTTAGTTTTCTGAATGTTGGGTTTTAAGCCAGCTTTGTCACTCTCCTCTTTCACTTTCATCAAGAGGCTCTTTAGCTCTTCACTTTCTGCCATAAGGGTGGTATCATCTGCATATCTGAGGTTATTGATATTCCTCCCAGCAATCTTGATTCCAGCTTGTGCTTCCTCCAGCCTGGCATTTTGCATGATGTACTCTGCATATAATTTAAATAAGCAGGATGGCAATATACAGCTTTGATGGTCCTCCTTTCCTGATTTGGAATCAGTCTGTTGTTCCATGCCTAGTTCTAGCTGATGCTTCTGGACCTTCATACAGATTTCTCAGCAGGCACATCAGGTGATCTGGTATTACCATTTCTTTAAGAATTTAAATAATTTTGTTGTGATCCACACGGTCAATGGCTTTGGCATAGTGAATAAACCAGAAGTAATGTTTTTCTGGAACTCTCTTATTTTTTCGATGATCCAGCAAATGTTGGCAGTTTGATCTCTGCTTCCTCTGCCTTTTTAAAACCGGCTTGAACATCTTGAAGTTCACAGTTCATATACTGTTGAAGCCTGGTTTACAGAATTTTGAGCATCACTTTGCTAGCATGTGAGATGAGTGCAATTATGCTATAGTTTGAGCATTATTTGACATTGCCTTTCTTTGGGATTAGAATGAAAACTGACCTTCTCCAGTCCTGTGGCCACTGCTGAGTTTTCCAAATTTGCTGCATATTGAGTGCAGCACTTTCACAGCATCATCTTTTAGGATTTGAAATAGCTCAACTGGAATTCCATCACCTACACTAGCTGTGTTTGTAGTGATGCTTCCTAAGGCCCACTTGACATCACATTCCAGGATGTCTGACTCTAGGTGAGTGATCACACAATCATGGTTATCTGGGCCGTGAAGATCTTTTTTGTACAGTTCTGTGTATTCTTGCCACCTCTTCTCAATATCTTCTGTTTCTGTTAGGTCCATGCAATTTCTGTTCTTTATTGTGCCCATCATTTCATGAAATGTTCCCTTGGCATCTCTAATTTGCTTCAAGAAAATTAGAGTGATTAGGGTGATGGTGGCCTCATATAATGACTTTAGAAGTGTTCATTACTCTGAATTTTTTTTTTTTTTGAATTATTTCAGAAGGATGGGTATTAACTCTTCTCTGAGTGTTTGGTAGAATTCACCTATGAAGCCATCTGGTCATGGATTTTTTGTTTGTTTGAAGTTTTTAAATTACTAATTCAGTTTCATTACTGGTAATTGATCTATCAATTTTTTTTTTTTAATTTCTTCCTGGTTCAATCTTGGGAGATTGTCCCTTCTACAGATTTATTTCTTCTTGATTGTCCATTATATTGGCATACAGTTTTTGGTGGTAGTCTCTTATAATCCTTTGTATTTCTGTGGTATTGGTTTTTACGTCTCCTTTTCATTTCTCATTTTATTGATTTTGGACCTGCGCACGTTTTTTTCTTGATGAGTCTGGCTAAAGTTTTAGCAAGTTTAAACCAAAAATCTCTCCTTTTATTCAAAGTCTTAATAGAGGAAACATGGAGGCTCAAAACAGCATTTCTTTTGAAATCAGATTAGCTAAGGATGACATCATCTTTATATAGCATGTATTTTTAAGTGTTAAAAATGGCTGACAAATGCTTCTCTTAAAAGATTCAGCTTTATTTCTAAAAATATTTTCAGGCACGGGGCCTTATATTTGTAATATTTGATTAATTTCACTATCAAAACTTAATTTGACTCCCAATTAATTATGAACTCACATTGTCAAGAATCAATAACAAGTTATAATGAATGTCTTATAGTACAACTGGAAATTTCTCGATGAAGAAGGTGATATAAATGGATAAGACCAGGGAATAATAAATAGTTTCAGACTGATTAGATTCTTCAGTGGGAAAGAAGCTGAGGATACTCAGCCCAGTGAATAAATGAAGAGTACAAATTATTATTTCAAGAATAATTTAGCACAAATATTGGCATAATGCCTATTGACAGAAGTTAAACATTTTCTCAATTTCTATTAAGGGCATTTTTTTTTTCTATAAATTTCTGAAATCATGCAATTGTATATTGTTAACTTGGGAGGTCATAAATCGTATGTGTAGGAAAATTAAATCCAGGACGTAACTGTGATTGATTGTGGTTTATTATGAATTAGAATCCAGTAATCATCCATTGTGGAACTTTCCTGGTTGCTCAGATGGTAAAGAATCTGCCTGCAATGCAGGGGACCAGATTTGATCCCTGGATGGGGAAGATCCACTAGAAAGAGAATGACAACTCATTCCAGTATTCTTACCTGGAGAACTCCAAAGACAGAGGAGCCTGGTGAGCTATAGTCTATGGGGCCATGAAGAGTCAGACACAGCTGAGAGACCTAACACACACACACACACACACACACACACACACACACACACACACAAATCATCCACTGTACCTAGTGTTTACCATCATATAAGAAGTTTAGGAATATTAAAATTTTATAATTATTATCTCTCTTATCATTAATTTGTTGGGGAGAGATCAATTAAATGTTAGATTATTTATTCACTTGACCACACCATTCAGCTTTTGAGATTTTAGTTCCCTAACTAGATGTTGAACACAGGCCCTCGGCAGTGAGACCACAGAGTCCTAACTATTAGACCACCACAGAATTCTCTAAATATTAGTTTTAATCAAGGTGAAGATAGTTACAATGGTTTATCCTATGGTGTGAAATCACCTATGATTGATGAGTTGCTGAGAAGAATAATGGAGAAAGAATGAATTCATTTTTCATTATTACTGGAAATATTTTGGGTAAAAATAATTATTTATAAAACAGAATATAAAAAGCTGCTGAATAAATGTTGCAGAATTTATACCCCTTGTATAATACTCCTGAATCCTTTATGAAGTTTTTATTTTCTGTTTCTTATATTGTTTTAAAAATCAAGAAACAATATCTCCAAGCAAACATTTTAAAGTTTATTTTGTTTCATTTTTTGAATTTTCTTATACCTTCCCCAAATCGATTTATTCATTTACTGAATACTGATTTACTAAGTTGCTAACACTAAATGTTTATAATTAAAGTAGTATTGTTCTGGGAGATGTATATAGGGAATAAAGTTTCTCTTTTTATTTTACATCAATTTTATTTATTTTGTTTTTGTTGGGTTTAATAAATTTGAGAGACTAAAATCTTTACTTATAAACACACTGAAAAATCTGGATAATTTTCTAGTAAAAAAATTGTTTAACTTTTTTCAGTTTACTATTTTCAAAATTGATATTAGCACAACAAATTTTTGTTGAAGCACTACTAGTGAACATACTTTTAGACAGACAATTTTAACAGTGAATTAAACAATATAGTGTGCATCATGCAACAGCATCACATTGTTCATGAAACTTCTGACAAATGCAGGCATGTATTTTAATAATCAAGGGGAAAAATCCCACATACACAAAATCATAAGACATTAAAGCCCTACTGAACACTAGTGAAGCAACCTCCTTCTAAAAATGAGAAGAAATAAGGTAAATTCAACTCAATTTATTAAATATATTGAGCAATCTTTTATGCACAAACTATTCTGCAATTTGCTGCTGGCATTCTAAAATGAATTTCTATGGACACACTTCTCAACTTATAAAAAAATTATTGAGCCTAATGTAATAAAATATTATAGAAAAGCATTCCCCAACCTTTTTGTTACCAGTGACTGTTTTTGTGGAAGACAATTTTTCCATGGACCAGGGTGTTAGTTTTTTGTTTTATCCCAGCTAATCTGCTTCCTGGTGGCTTAGACAGTAAAGGATCTGCCTGCACTGTGGGAGACCCTGGTTTGATCTCTGGGTCAAGAAGATCACCTTGAGAAGAAATAGCAACCCACTCCAGTATTCTTGCCTGGAGAACTGTATATAGTCCATGGAGTCACAAAGGGTTGGATGTGACTGAGTGAGTACCAGTACTGGTCTGTGGCCAGGGGTTGATTATCCCTGGTATAGAAGATAATGAATAAATAAATAATAAAGCATTTGATACAGTGTGAGGATTAAATAATTAAAAAAAATTTTTTGAGGATCTAAGCAATGAAAGAGGTGAGGTTATATGAGCACAGAACTCATGATATGTTAGCAAAGGAGAATATATTTCAATAAATGAAGGTGAACACTGTTTTAGATAAATTTTACAAACCGTTTGGTAGTATACAGGGCTAGAGTAAATTTTTTCATTATTTTTTCAAAATAAATAAATACGAAGAAGTCATGTGTGCTTAGCTGATCAGTTGTATCCAACTCTTTGTGACCCTGTGGACTATAGCCCACCAAGTTCCTCTGTCCATGGGATTCTCCAGGTAAGAATACTGCAATGGGTAGCAATTCCCTTCTCCAAGGGATATTCCCAACCCAGGAATAGAACAATGGTATCTTGCATTGCAGACAGATTTTTTACTGTCTGAACCACCAGGGAAGCCCACTGTTCATAACAGATAGACAAACAGAGTGTCTTGAAATAATAGAAATTTGTCTCACATTTCTAGAGACATTATGTTTTAAACCATATTGACAAACTCAAATAATTATCCCTAAATGAACTGTGGTGTTGGAGAAGACACTTGAGAGTCCCTTGGACTGCAAGGAGATCCAACCAGTCCATTCTGAAGGAGATCAGCCCTGGGATTCCTTTGGAGGGAATGATGCTAAAGCTGAAACTCCAGTACTTTGGCCACCTCATGTGAAGAGTTGACTCATTGGAAAAGACTCTGATGCTGGGAGGGATTGGGGGCGGGAGGAGAAGGGGACGACAGAGGATGAGATGGCTGGATGGCATCACTAACTCAATGGACATGAGTCTGAGTGAACTCCTGGAGTTGGTGATGGACAGGGAGGCCTGGTGTGCTGCGATTCATGAGGTCGCTACTAGTCGGACACGACTGAGTGAATGAACTGAACTGAAATGTTTATGAACCCTAAGGAAAAATATATGAAGATGTGCTAAAATAGAAAACAGGTATCATTAGGAGTTAACATAACCAACAGGATTAACTATAATAGTAACTCTGAAACATATTTCAAAGAACATTAATTTTGCTACAAAATTAATAAATAAATATTCTCATAAAAATAATTCCTTGGTCAAAAATGTTTATAAAATAAAGCCTGCTGCTGCTGCTAAGTCGCTTCAGTCGTGTTCGACTCTGTGCGGCCCCATAGACGGCAGCCCACCAGGCTCCCCCGTCCCTGGGATTCTCCAGACAAGAACACTGGAGTGGGTTGCCATTTCCTTCTCCAATGTGTGAAAGTGAAAAGTGAAAGTGAAGTCACTCAGTCGTGTCCGACTAGTAGCGACCCCATGGACTGCAGCCTACCAGGCTCCTCCGTCCGTGAGATTTTCTAGGAAAGAGTACTAGAGTGGCTAAAAT
Organism: Bos grunniens; assembly: GCF_055505025.1. NCBI lineage: Eukaryota > Metazoa > Chordata > Mammalia > Artiodactyla > Bovidae > Bos > Bos grunniens. The sequence continues at coordinate 108,890,644 of NC_141165.1, forward strand.
AAAGCGTAGAGTGTGTGTTTGTGTGTGTATGTATGTTTACAGAAGCATTTTTCATATTAACATAGAAAGGTTCAGAGAATGCATACGGTTTATAAGCTCATCTCTTTATCATGTTATAGCCCAGGATATCCCAAATTTAATGAACTATAGAGAATTTTTATTAACTTTTCATTGGATATTGCAGTACATTGTATCAAAAATACAGAATTGTTATAGTATACTACACTAGGATTATTTCATTTTTGTACATATGTATCATAGAATTATTGGTAAAGTAAAATGAACTCTCTGGAGAAGGCAATGGCACACCACTCCAGTACTCTTGCCTGGAAAATCCCATGGACGGAGGAGCCTGGTAGGCTGCAGTCCATGGGGTCGCTAAGAGTCAGACACGACTCAGCGACTTCACTTTCACTTTTCACTTTTATGCATTGGAGAAGGAAATGGCAACCCAGTCCAATGTTCTTGCCTGGAGAATCCCAGGGACGGGGGAGCCTGGTGGCTGCTGTCTCAAGCAACTTAGCAGCAGCAGCTGCAACATGAACTCTCAGATATGTTGTGTGTTGAATTTAGAAAGAGTCTCCAATAAAAATGTTATATGAAATCCTTGATATGGGTTGGCAGAGGCCATTCTTAATCAATTCATATGTTGCTTATATTCTTTGATGCCAAATTCTAATCAAGATTGATATATAAATAGGAGCATAATTTATTTTTAATGGCATTAATGGATCTCTGTTTTTGCTCATTTCATATATTTTTAAATGAATTAGAGAAAGACTAAGAAGGTAATCCTATAACATTTTTAGGTTAAAATATATAAGTATTATATATAATATATAGAAATATATAACTATTATAATATATAATAGAAATAACTATGATATGGCAATAAAATGTAAAATAAGTGGGATATAAAAATGGGTTTATTTCAGAAATTAAAAGTTAAAGATAAGTTATTTGTACATGTGTTGGTGTTAGTCTGTTGCATAGTAATGAATTTGTCAGGGCTTTTAAACAAACAGGCAGAGTGCAAAGGCTTTCAAAACTTGGAAAAATGATCCACAGAAAAGTGATCTTGTCAGGTTATTTTTCTCCCATTTTCTCTCTTATATTTGCCCAGGTATAGGCACTATCCCAGAACTTCCTTCCAGGAGAGAATTTCAAAAGGGAGAAATGTAATGTATTAGTTTCTTAGGGACATCCTAATAAAATACCAAAAACTGGGTGTCTTGAAACAATAGAAATTTGTCTCACATTTCTGGAGGCATGAAATTCAATATCAAGGTGTCTGCAGGTTCCTTTGAAAACTGGAAGGAAGACTTCTTCCATGGCTTTTCTTGTTTCTAGTGTTTACAACAATCTTTGGTGTTCCTTGGCTTGTAGCTACATCACTCCAATTTATACCTACATTATCCCATTTCCATCTTCTCCCTGTGTGTCTCTGTCTTCAAAAACATGGTGTTCTCATAGAAATTTCCATCTCGGTATCTCTGAAAAGAAAAGAAGCACAAAGCAAAGAAGAAAGATATAACCATTTGAAGGCAGAGTTCCAAAGAATAGCAAGGAGAGACAAGAAAGCCTTCCTCAGTGATCAATGCAAAGAAATAGAGGAGAACAATAGAATGGGAAAGACTAGAGATCTCTTCAAGAAAATTAGAGATACCAAGGGAACATTTCGTGCAAAGATGGGCTCAATAAAGGACAGAAATGGTATGGACCTAACAGAAGCAGAAGATATTAAGAAGAGGTGGCAGGAATACACAGAAGAACTGTACAAAAATGATCTTCACAACCCAGATAATAATGATGGTTTGATCACTCAAACTTGCCTAGAGCCAGACATCCTGGAATGTGAAGTCAAGTGGGCCTCAGGAAGCATTACTACAAACAAAGCTAGTGGAGGTGATGGAACTCCAGTTGAGCTATTTCAAATCCTAAAAGATGATGCTGTGGAAGTGTTGCACAAATATGTTAGCAAATTTGGAAAACTCAGCAGTGGCCTTAAGACTGGAAAAGGTCAGTTTTCATTCCAGTCCCAAAGAAAGGCAATGCCAAAGAATGCTCAAACTACCACACAATTGCACTCACCTCACACTCTAGTAAAGTAACGCTCAAAATTCTCCAAGCCAGTCTTCAGCAATATGTGAACCGTGAATGTCCAGATGTTCAAGCTGGTTTTAGAAAAGGCAGAGGAACCAGAGATCAAATTGCCAACATTCATTGGATCATCGAAAAAGCAAGGAGTTCCAGAAAAACATCTATTTATGCTTTATTGAATATGCCAAAGCTATTGACTGTGTGGATCACAATAAACTATGGAAAATTCGAAAAGAGATAGAAATACTAGACCACCTGATCCGCCTCATGAGAAAACTGTATGCAGGTCAGGAAGTAACAGAACTGGACATGGAACAACAGACTGGTTCCAAATAGGAAAAGGAGTACGCCAAGGGTGTATATTGTCACCCAGCTTATTTAACTTATATGCAGATTACATCATGAGAAATGCCAGGCTGGAGGAGCACAAGCTGGAATCAAGATTTCTGGGAGAAATATCAATAACCTCAGATATGCAGGTGACAACTACCCTTATGGCAAGAAAGTGAAGAGGAACTAAAGAGCCTCTTGATGAAAGTGAAAGAGGAGAGTGTAAAGTTGGCTTAAAACTCAACATTCAGAAAACTAAGATCATGGCATCTAGTCTCATCACTTCATGACAAATAGATGGGGAAACTGTGGAAACAGTGGCTGACTTTATTTTTCTGGGCTCCATAATCACTTCAGATAGTGATTGCAGCCATGAAATTAAAAGATGCTTACTCCTTGTCAGGAAAGTTATGACCAATGTAGAGAGCATATTATAAAGCAGAGACATTACTTTGCCTACAAATGTCCACCTAGTCAAAGCTATGGTTTTTCCAGTAGTCATGTATGGATGTGAGAGTCACACTATAAATAAAGCTGAGCACTGAAGAATTGATACTTTTGAACTGCAGTATTGGAGAAGACTCTTGAGAGTCCCTTGGACTGCAAGGAGATCCAACCAGTCCATCCTAAAGGAGATCAGTCCTGGGTGTTCATTGGTAGTACTGATGCTGAAGCTGAAACTCCAACACTTTGGCCACCTGATGCGAAGCGCTGACTCATTTGAAAAGGCTCTGATGCTGGGAAAGATTGAGGGCATTAGGAGAAGGAGATGACAGTGGATAAGATGATTGGATGGCATTACCAACTCAATGGACATTAGCTTGGGTGAACTCTGGGAGTTGATGATGGACAGGGAGGCCTGGAGAGCTGTAGTTCATGGGGTTGCAAAGAATTGGACATGACTGAGTGACTGAACTGATCTTTTTTCATCATATAAAGATATCAGTGATCTTAGATTAAGGACCCATCTTACTCCAGTAGGACATTATCTAACTTAAATCTCTTCTACATTTTCAGAGACTCTATTGACAAGTGCCTGTGGCTAGGTCTCTGTCATATTTACTACATTTCAACCCATAATACCTAGAAACCCTGTCTTTCTGAAGAAAGAAATAGTACTTGAAGCCTATTCGGGCTGAAGTCTGCAAAGGGAATACTGGAGAGGAGTGTTAGAGAAGGTGGTATCCTAATTCTATGTATGAATAAACATATGTCTGGGATCACTCACAAAAGTGAGTGCTCACACATAGCACAGAAAGAAATTCCCAGATATTTAGACATGACCCATTTGTAAGGAAGTTCCCCTGGAAGAGGAAATGGCAATCTACTCCAGTATTCATGCCTGGAAGATCCCCTAGACAGAGGAGCCTGGTTAGGGTTAGGGTTAGGGTTAGGGTTACATGTCATAGAGTCACAAGGAGTTGGACATGACTGAGAACACATGCAGTTTTTAGGCTAATCTCTGAGTAGTATATTCAGGGGACAAATTCAAAAGAGGAATACGCTTTGAAAAGTCAACTGAAAATTGTACTGCCAGAATGTTCTCTGAACTTGACTCAGTTGTCTGTACAAAAAAATAAAACAAAACAAAAAATCAATACTTTCCTGAGGATTTTTAAAGGAGAAAGAATGTGCCCAGTATAATATTGAAAATATCCAAGCTCCAGTCCAATATAAAGCATATAAAGAGCTATAAATACCTTAAGGGAAAAGACAATCAGATGCTGAACCTGGAAAAATGTAGATAGTTTAAATGTCAAACAAATATTTTAAAGTAGCTACTGCAAATATGTTTCATTAAATTAATGGAAAGATATAATTTCTCAGTGCAGAAGTAGAAACTAAAACAAAATGTAATTAAAAAAAAAATCACTGGTCGGACTCAGATAACAGAATGTAGATGCAAGAAGAAATATTTACTGAACCTGGGAATAGGTAAATAAATTGCATTCAATCTGAAGAAAGAAATGAGAAAAGGAGGGGGGGAAAAATAGAGTCTCAGAGATATGTGACAATATCAAAAGAAGTACTATTGAAGTCTCAGAAAGAGAATAGAAAGATATTAGGGCAGAAAAAGAATTTTTTTGAAGCAATAATGGCCAAAACTTCCCCAAATACTTGAAAGACGTAAACTTAGAGATTCAAGAAATTCAGTGACTTCCAAACAGAAGAAACTAAAAAAAAATAAATAAAATAAAATGCATACACAGACATAACGAAACTGACAAACACCAAAACATAAAATGAAAGACTTCATAGCAGCTAGAGAATATAACACATAATATAGAGGGAAGTAATAGTTCACATGACTTCAAATCACTCATCAAAAAAAATGGAAATCAAAATACATTGGCATGATGTCTTTAAAACTGAAAGAAAAGCCTTCCAACCTATAACTGTATATCTTGAGAAAATATCTTTCAGGAATTAAGGTGAAATGAAAGCATTCCCAAAGGATGAAAAAAAAGCTAAAAGAATTCAAAACAGCAAACATCCTTCGCAAGTATTTCAAAAGGAAGTTATTATGTCTACAAGAAATAATACCAGAGAAAATGGATTGAGGGGAAATAAGGAATGAGAAGAAAAACACTAAACAGCTGGATAAATATAAAAGACTGATTTTTCTATTTAAGAGAGGTAAAGTTTACAATGTGTGGATATGTAAGAGATACCATAACAGTAACATAAAGGGCCTAGAGAAGAGAAGAGATTGCATATGGTTGCAAATCTTTTATGTTTTAATAGAAGTGGTACAATCTTCACAGTAAGTTAATTGATACAGCTGCTGCTGCTGCTAAGTTGTTTCAGTCGTGTCCGACTCTGTGCGACCCCATAGACGGCAGCCCACCAGGCTCCCCCGTCCCCGGGATTCTCCAGGCAAGAACACTGGAGTGGGTTGCCATTTCCTTCTCTAACGCATGAAAGTGAAAAGAGAAAGTGAAATCCCTCAGTCATGTCCGACCCTCAGTGACCCCATGGACTGCAGCCTACCAGGCTCCTCTGCCCACGGGATTTTCCAGGCAAGAGTACTGGAATGGGGTGCCATTGCCTTCTCCGTTACTGATACTAACTGGTTCCAAATTGGGAAAGGAGTACGTCAAGGCTGTATATTGTCATCTTGCTTATTTAACTTACATGCAGAGTAAGTACATCATGTGAAATGCTGGGCTGGATGAAGTGCAAGCTGGAATCAAGATTGCTGGGAGAAATATCAATAACCTCAGATGAACACAGATGAAACCACCTTTATGGCACAAAACGAAGAGGAACTAAAGAGCCTCTTGATGAAAGTGAAAGAGGAGAGTGAAAAAGCTGGCTTAAAATTCAACATTTAGGAAACTAAGATCATGGTATCTGGTCCCACCACTTTATGGCAAATAGATGGGGAAACAATGGAAACAGTGACAGGCTTCGTTTTTTGGGGCTCCAAAATCACTGCAGATGGTGACTGCAGCCATGAAATTAAAAGACGCTTGTTGCTTGGAAGAAAAGTTATGACCAACTTAGCATATTGAAAAGCAGAGACTACTTTGCCAACAAAGGTCCATCTAGTCAAAGCTATGATTTTTCCAGTAGTCATGTATGTATGTGAGTGTTGGACCATAAAGAAAGCTGAGTGCCGAAGAATTGATGTTTTTGAACTGTGGTGTTGGAGAAGACTGTGAGTCCCTTGGGCTGCAAGGAAATCTAACCAGACAATCCTAAAGTAAATCAGTTCTGAATATTCATTAAGAGCACTGATGCTGAAGCTGAAACTCCAATATTTTGGCCACCTGATGCAAAGAACTGACTTATTGGAAAAAAACTGACCCTGATGCTGGTAAAGATTGAAATCAGGATGAAAAGGGTATGACAGAGATGAGATGGTTGGATGGCATCATTGATTCAATGGACATGAGTTTGAGCAAGCTCCTGGTGATGGACAAGGAAGCCTGGCCTGCTGTAGTTGCATGGGGTCGCAAAGAATAGGACACAACTGAGCGACTGAACTGAACTGATACTTATATTGTAATCCTCAGAGCAAGTATAGCCCATGAACCATTATATAATTTAACATTATACAGAAACATCAAGAAAATAGGGCAAAAGATGAAACTTAAAAGCAAAAGAGATCAATCAGAAAACAAATGATAAATAAATAAATTTAGTAGGCCTAAATTCAACTATATCCCTAATTACATTCAATCATTTGTTTTTGTTTTGGTTGCTGAGTCGTGTCCAAGTCTTTATTGACCCCATGAACTACTGTGACCACCAGGCTCCTCTGTCCACAGGATTTCCCAGGGAAGAATACTGGAATGGGTTCCCATTTGCTTCTTCAAGGGATCTTTCCCACCCAGGGATCAAGCTCTCCTCTTCTGCATTGGCAGATAGGTTCTTTACCACTGAGCCACTAGGGAAGACTCAGCTGTCTAAATACTGCAATTAAAAATCATCATAATTTTCCAAATGTCCAAGGTAGAATTTAACATAGTTACTGTAGCACAAATTGAATATAAATAACTATATACTAAAAAGCAAAACTTAAATATCAACACAAAGATTATTAAAAAAAAACAAATAGAAAAAGATATAGTATGCAAACAAAACACATAAGTCTGGAATTACTCCTAAAATATAGGTAAATATAACTTCCAAACAAGGAATTTTACCAGAGTAGAGATAAAGAGAAACATATCAGAGTGATGCAAGGGAAAATATATTAGGAAGACTTAAAAATTGAAAATGTGTATACATCTAATAATAGAAGCTTACATGAAGCAACATTGATGACATAAGGAAAGAAATAAAAATTCTGCAGTTATAGATGATGTTGTGGAACTATAGAGAAAACACTTTTATGTTTTATATTTTGGCACAGTTAGAGCTCTGTGAGCAAACTCTACTGAAATTTGAAACTTTAACTAAAAGAGTAAGGCTTAAGAAAGACTAACCAGATGGTGAGAGAACTCCAGAAGGACTAACGTTTCTAGGTGTGTGTGTTTATATTTTAAGTGGGATTAAGCTCTGGGACCACAGGAGATATCCCTGAATCATAATGCTTTACTTTGTACTCTTAATTCTAAATTCATGACTTCGTAATCAGAATAAAAGTGCTCATTAACAGAGAGACCCTTAATTTCTCTGCTTAAAATGGCTTCTAAAAACAGATATATCTTTCTTTTCTCCTATTTGCAATTATCAGTTTACCCAGACTTCAAAATAATATAACATATTGATTATTATAGCAAACAGCTAAGAATGGTGATTGTCAATGAAGTATGAGATACAAAATACAGACAAAATATTTTGTTACAACACAATTATTTAATGACAAAAATTTATTTTACAGAGAAATCAAATGGAATTTTCTGATTCATTTGGTAACTTTAAAATGCATTTGCAAAACCAATACAATATCGTAAAGTAAAAAAAAATAAAATGCATTTGCTTGATGTACATACATTTGGCTATTTTCTTATGAACATATAATATTTTCTCTGGCTATTAAGACAATGATATGCAAATGGGTTTAAGTTATATGAGCATGAGTGGAAGACTGAGTCACTGGGGATTATAAGGAGTGGTGTAAGAATGGGAGATGTTTATAGGAGACTTGACATCTAGAGATATTTGGAACATTAGCCAAAGAGGTCTAAGAAGTCAGAATCACCTTCATGCATGCTTAGTAGACTTACTGTGAATATTAGATTCCATACAAAGATTCTACTGTGGGATTAGATTTCTGGAAAGTTGGCCATTCATGATATGCCATAAATTCAGAAATAAGCAAAAGAACAAAAATGGAAGTCATGAAAATGAAATGTGCCAACACAGCTATTTTAAAATGTACAAGAATTAAAAAAAAACCCACAAAATTCAGTCAGTTGCTAATGGCTTGTATATGTATATAAATAAATTATATATGTGTGTTATACACACACACACACACACATATATATATATATATATATATATATATAAGACAACAGCTTGAAAACCATATATAAACTAAGTCAAAGAGATCAAATCTAGAAATTGGAAGAAATACACAACAAATACTTTTTGCCATCAAAAGACATTTATAATTAGTAGAAACATCTAATACTCAAAAAAAAAAAACCCTAAGGATATTAGAAATTTTATATTCTGACAAGAACTCTGAATCAATAAGACAGGATTCAAGGTGAGCCACTATGCTATACTTAAACACGAGTAATGAGGGAGTTTTATACATTTTAATATGAAAATAATATGGTATTTTGTTTTATGCTCGTCTATCATCTGCTTTTCTTTTTTGGCTACAAGTGAGAGGTATCTTAGCAGAGTGCATTCAGTTCAGCTCAGATCAGTTGCTGCAGTGGTATACAACTCTTTATGACCCCATGGACTCCAGCACACCAGGCCTCCCTGTTAATCACCAATGTCCAGAATTTATTCAAATTCATGTCCAAGAGTCAGTGAAGCCATCCAACCATCTCATCCTCTGTCATCTCCTTCTCCTCTCACCTTCATTCTTACCCAGCATCACAGTCTTTTCAAATAAGTCAGTTCTTCACATCAGGTGACCAAAGTATTGGAGTTTCCGCTTCACCATCAGTCCTTCCAGTGAATATTCAGGAATGATTTCCTTTAGGATGGACTGGTTGGATCTCCTTGCAGTCCAAGGGACTCTCAAGAGTTTTATCCAACACCACAGTTCAAAAGCATACATTTGTCAGCACCCAGCTGTCTTTATAGTTCAACTCTCACATCCATACATGAGCACTGGAAAAACCATAGTTTTGACTAGACAAACCTTTGTTGGCAAAGTAATGTCTCTGCTTTTTAATAGTTGTCTAGTTTGGTCATAGCATTTCTTCCAAGGAGCAAGGGTCTTTTAATTTCATGGCTGCAATCTCCATCTCCAATGATTTTGGAGACCAAAAAATAAAGTCTGTCACTGTTTCCACTGTTTACCCATCTATTTGCCATGAAGTGATAGGACCGGATGCCATGATCTTCGTTTTCTGAATGTTGAGCTTTAAGCCAACTTTTTCACTCTACTCTTTCACTTTCAACAAGAAGCTCTTTAGTATTTTCTTAGCTTTCTGCTATAAGGGTGGTGTCTTCTGCATATCTGATGTCATTGCTATTTCTCCCAGCAATCTTGATTCCAGATTTTCCTTCATCCAGCCCAGTATTTCTCATGATATACTCTGCATATAAATTAAATAAGCAGGGTGACAATATACAACCTTGATGTACTCCTTTCCCGACTTGGAATTGGTCTGTTGTTCCATGTCCAGTTCTAACTGTTGCTTCCTGACCTGTATACAGATTTCTCAGGAGGCAGGTCAGGTGGTCTGGTATTCCCATCTCTTTCTGAATTTTCCACAGTTTATTGTGATGCACACAGTCAAAGGCTTTGGCATAGTCAATAAAGCAGAAATAGATGATTTTATGGAACTCTCTTGCTTTTTCCATGATCCAGTGGATGTTGGCAATTTGATCTCTGGTTCCTCTGCCTCTCCTAAATCCAGCTTGAACATCTGGAAGTTCTTTTTTCACATATTGTTGAAGCCTGGCTTGGAGAATTTTGAGCATCACTTTGCTAGTGTGTAGGATGAGTGCAATTGTGTGGTAGTTTGAGCATTCTTTGGCATTGTCTTTCTTTGGGATTGGAACGAAAACTGACCTTTTCCAGTCCTGTGGCCACTGTTGAGTTTTCCAAATTTGCTGGAATATCAAGTGCAGCACTTTCACAGCATCATCTTTTAGGATTTGAAATAGCTCAACTGGAATTCCATCACCTCCACTAGCTTTGTTTGTAGTAACACTTCCTAAGGCTCTCTTGATTTTACATTCCAAGATGTCTGATTCTAGGTGAGGGATCACACCATCATGATTATCTGGTTCGTGAAGATCTTTTTTTGTATCATTCTTCTGTGTATTCTTGCCACCTCTTCTTAATATCTTCTGCTTCTGTAGGTCCATACTATTTATGTTTTTTATTGTGCTCATCTTTTCATGAAATGTTCCCTTGGTATCTCTAATTTTCTTGAAGAGATCTCTAGTCTTTCCCATTCTATTGTTTTCTTCTATTTCTTTGCATTGATCACTGAGGAAAGCTTTCTCATCTCTCTTTGATATTCTTTGGAACTCTGCATTCATATGGGTATATCTTTTCTTTTCTTCTTTGACTTTCACTTCTCTTCTTTTCACAGCTATTTGTAAGGCCTCTTCAAACAAGCATTTTGCCTTTTTTTGTGTTTCTTTTTCTTGGGGATGCTCCTGATCCATCAACAGAGGTTGAGATGGTTGGATGGCATCACCAACTCAAGGGACATGAGTTTGAGTAAACTCTGGGAGTTGGTAATGGACAGGGAGGCCTGGAATGCTGCAGAGGCATTGGAGGTTCAGTTTCCCAATTTGGCTGTTGGCCATTTTGATCACTTTTTTTCCTGTGCCGGCTTGATATTATAGGTAAAATATTATAGAAAAATCAGAAACAGGTAAAATATTTAGACATTTAAAGCCTTATGAAGAGAGACTGTTTCTTTCTCTGTTTTCCAATCTGTCATGTTTTATTTATTATTAGATACCATGTTGTTTTACGGAAGGTAGCTGATGAGAATCCTTGAAGATATATAACTTAAAGATGGCATTTGGAAGTAAATAAAGAATTTTCAGAGGAATATTTAAGTAGGTTTGGAGAAGGGAATGGCAACCCACTCCAGTACTCTTGCCTGGAAAATCCCAACAGCAGAGGAGCCTGGTAGGCTGCAGTCCATGGGGTTGCGAAGAGTCAGACATGACTGAGCATCTTCACTTTCACTTTTCACTTTCATGCATTGGAGTTAAATGGCAACCCACTCTAGTGTTCTTGCCTGGAGAATCCCAGGGATGGGGGAGCCTGGTGGGCTGCTGTCTATGGGGTCACACAGAGTCAGACACGACTGAAGCAACATAGCAGCAGCAGCAGTAGTTATAGGACTGTTACTTGGGTGGAATAAGTTTTAAAAGTCTTGGTTTCCTCTACATCCAACAAAAGGCCCTTATTCATCCTCAATTTTAAAATGTAGAGGAAAACCATTTAAAAGTCCATGGTAAAGCAAAATGATACTTTTTATACATAAAATGTAATGGAATAACACACAGTCTCTGGAGCGTAAACTTCAGTTCTGAAAAAGTATGGAAACCAGGCTCTAGGACGCTAATGGCCAAACAGCTCCCTATTTTTTCTCACTTCTTGTTTCTTCTCCTGGTAAGAAGCAGGTGAAAAGGTGGAATATGGCAAGAAGAGTGATATAAAATAAAATCTTTATGCTTGATTATGTTCTTCTTGGCCTCCTTTAGCTCCATTAAGACAGAACGAAGGTAACACAAGAAAGCACTACAATAAAAAGCCCATGCAAAATAAATAAATAAATAACCCCTGCTCACCACAACTAGGGAAAACCCATGCACAGCAATGAAGACCCAGTACAACCAAAAAATAAGAGAGGAAGAGAGATAGGGAAAGGAGAAAGAAATAACCTGAACATTTAAGGTTGTTTGTCTTATCCAAATTCAAGAGAGTGGATGAGTGTCACTATATGAAATGTCTTAATTTGTTCATAGATTTTCAGAAAGAAAAGGATCTCAGGGATTCTAGTCCTCATCCAAAACTTAATATTTAATGGTTTTCAAGTAGTGTTCTCTGGGATACAAGGATTGTTCACTGGCAGTTTAACCCCAATCCAAGCTAAGGATTGTTGTGCTTACCTGACTTATAAACTGGAATTCTAGGCAAGATTTTATTTGGGGCAGGAGAGTTGTGGGGAATCAACAGTTACACTTAAAAGAAAGAAAAAAAAATACTGTAAAGTCACTGAATCCTGAGTAATAACAGTCCATATATGAGTACAAATTCCTACAGTAATAAGGAACTCACTATTTATGAGCCAGCTCATGAAAATTTTATATGGCTAAATAGTTAGGAAATGCATTCTTATGGACAGAAGAAATTTGCCTTCTTATAACTTACACTGTAGTTTTGTCCTCTTAGAGCACAAAAAGTCTAAGCTTTCAACAGGACAGTTTTTCATTATTGGAAGATGATTGAAAGGATGTCTCCATCCTCTGTTCTTCAGGTACAGATTTCCAGTTAGAACTGGGCATGGAACAATGGACTGGATCAAAATTGGGAAAGGAGTACATCAAGATTGTATATTACCACCCTGCTTATTTAACTTCTATACAGAGTACAGCATTACTGCTGGGCTGGATTAATCACAAGCTGAAATCAAGATTGCCAGGAGAAATGCCAACAACTTCACATATGCAGATGATACCACCTGAATGGAAGAAAAGGAACTAAAGAATCTCTTGATGAAGATGAAAGAGGAGAGCAGAAAAGCCAGCTTAAAACAATATTCAGAAGACTAGGATCATAGAATTTGGTCCCATTACTTCATGGCAAACAGATGGGGAAAAAAATGGAAACAGTGAATGACAGACATTCTTTTCCTGGGCTCCAGAATCACTGCAGATGGTGACTGAAGCCAGGAAATTAAAAGACACTTGTTCCTTGCTAGAAAAACTATGACAAACCTAGACAGTGTATTAAAAAACACAAACATTACTTTGCCAACAAATGTCCATATAGTCAAAGCTATGGTTTGTCCAGAAGTTATGTACTAATGTGAGAGTTGGACCATAAAGAAAGCTGAACACTGAAGGACTAATGCATTTATTAAATTGTGGTGCTGGAGAAGTCTCCTGAGAGTCCCTTGGAAGCAAGGAGATCAAACGGGTCAATCCTGAAGGAAATAAACTTTGAATATTCATTGGAAGAACTGTTGCTGAAACTGAAGCTCCAATACTTTGGTCATCTGATGTAAAGAGCCGACTCACTGGAAAAGACCCTGATATTGTGAAAGACTGAGGGCAGTTGAAGGAGGCAACAGAGGGTGAGATGATTGGATGGCATCATACACTCAATGGACATGCATTTGAGCAAACTCTGAGAGATAGTCGTGCTGCAGTTCATGGGGTTGCAAAGAGTTAGACAGGACTTAGCGACTGAACAACAACAACAATACTTGGTAGAATTTTAGGTCCTTTTGTCTTCCAAACCACTTTGTTCTGGTCACACTCAGGATGTTGAGCCCCACTCTGTGTTCTTTTATATACAATGTAAGACTGTCAAATCTTTTCTACCTTCTTCATCTCCCTTAAGACAAAAAAGAGAGAGGGATAATATCAGCCAAACATTTGAAGCTTTTTAATCTGTCCATGGTTCAGTTTGTTCATCACTGGCAATTATATAACACAGTTATATAATAACAGTTTCTGAAGATAAATTTTGTTACCAACAGGAAACTATTTTGTGCTTGGACAGAACATAAAAATCCATAATAGGCTGTTTCTCTTTATGTATCTCTTTTGTCAAAATTTGGCCATTTTACAGACTTCTAAGACAATCATTGCTAAGAGTGGGCCTATCATTTTTGACTATCAGATTTTTACTCTTGTCATATTGTAAACAAATTCTACCAACAAGAAAAAAAAGCAAGTATTGGTTATTATTTAAGTACTAATAAAGGCCTGCAGTGTTTTCAAAATATGAGTTAGTATATAAAGGTTTCTCATGTTTGGCATTTTATGGTGAAATGAGACTCAGGATTCTGGTCAAAAAAAAAAAAATCAAAACAAATTTTGGAATGAAAATGTGGTCAAAGTCAAAGAATAATTAAATAATTCTGGATAAATGGAAGTTTGGAAATCTCAAAAAGCTATTAAGGTAATAAGAAAATTGGAACCATAAGGATAAAAATGAGAAAGCATTTATTTATTTATATCTTAATTTACCTATTGTTTACATTATTTAAAAACATTTTATTGAGCATCTAGTTTTTGAGTCATACTTAACTAGAGCATTATGTAGTCAATGATCAATAAGACATGTATTATCCCTGCCTTATTTTTTTGTGTATAGTAAGGATATAATTTAAATAAAGGTAAAGAAAAAGGCACAAAATTGCAAAATATAATAATCAATACAGACATAGTACTGCAATATGCAGATGAAGAGATACCTTAAATAATAATGACATTGTGACCCTCTCATAGAATGTGGCATACATGGTGTTAGCTATTCAAGCAGCCAGTCTTGGAAGAATGTCAGAAGAGAAAATATATTCTGAGACTTCAAGGAAGAGAAAACTCACAGAAGCCAAGAACTGAATGAATTTAGTGGCTACAACATAGTGATCAAGAAGAAGAGTGATCTGTGAAGAAACTGAAAAGATTGTAGAATCTAAAACATTAAAGTCATAGACCTGGAAAGGAATTTGTATTTCATTTTAACCCAGCAGGAATCTGGAAAATGATGTAAATTTAAGCTGACAAATAGAAAAACAAACATAGGATTCCAAAAGATAGGATAACTTAGTATTGTAGTTAATACTCATGAAAATTAAATTCATTTTATTCTCTCCTGTCCCTTCTTCGCCTCTTCCTCCTAAACATTCTCATTTCCTCTTCTCTCCTCCTATAATGTCTCCTTATACTCTCCTTTTCCACACTCTCCTTCTTTCCTCTTTCTCTTTTCCTCTCTCCTTCTTCCATTGCCCCTCCTCATCATCATGTTTTTCTTCTTTAGTAGGAGCAAACTTAGGTACTTTATCAATTGGTGTACAAAACCTTGTTAGTTAATCATGTCTTTTTTGGTTATGGATTTTGAGATTGTGTGTGCAGCATAATTGAAGACCATTAACATATAGGGAAAACTCATTCAGGGCATCTTATTACCTTATGAGAATGCATCATTGAGTGGTCATTATACAATTTATATAAAATTCTTCTCTCCCAGTGCTAGCTTTTTTTCTTACTTGTAAGAATCTCTAGTGATGAGTTTGGAGATTTAAGCCAACACTGAGGTGTGGAAAACCTGGTTAGCATTCACTAATTTGTCCAACTAAAAGTGTATGTTTACTGTTCGGGTCTGAGAACTCAAACATAGTCTCTACCACTGAATTTGTTACTCAATTACCCACTGTCTAGAATCCCTCCTTATGGCATTGCATACAGCTTACCTACCAAAGAGACCACTATCTGAGAGCATTTATTTAGTAGATTTTGCTATCTTAAATAACACCATAGAACATAGAAGAATGTTCTATAAAGGTGCTCAACTGTTGTTTGGAACTGAATCACTAACCATCATTTATACTCTACTGTAAATTCAATATAGTTAGGAACTGGGTTGCATTCATCTTTGTATAAAATAAGTACTAGCTTATCACCAAGAGAAGACTAGACGTTCCATGAACAAACTTATCAAGCTTTAAGTTTTAGTTTTCAGGAAATACTAAGGGCAACACTTTGCCATAATCCTCAGATTATGTGGTAAATTCATGGCCACTTTTTTGTTGTTGTTGTTTTGAATTTTTCTTTCCCTAATTTATAGGATCCCAAAGAGTCAAATAAACGTGAAATATTTGATTTAATTTTTGATTTTGCGTAAAAAATATGTCCAATAGAGAAAAGATTGTCCTTAAAGATTTTCAAAATTATTATTAGAGTATAAGAGGAAAGCAAAATTTGAGCTGATGTTTATTAATAGCAAATAGACAGTGGTAAGCATTCTTCTTTAACATTCACAAATTAGAGAGCTAAGATAGTGTGTGAGGAGTAGTATAGGGAACTCCTGCTTTACATCAGAAGTTCGCAGAAATTTATAAATAGTTTTAACATGTCATTCAAATGGTTTGTAAAAGTTTGTGTGGACTAAAGGTTGTCTGTTTTAAAATGCATGATAAATTCTCAATTAAATATAGGGGCTGGATAATACAATTAGAATTACAGTTTCAGTATTTTCATCTCACATTTTAATACAAGAATGAAATAATATATTGCTCTCAGTGATGGTAAGCAATTTGTCAGTAATAAATCTGGATAATATATCCAAAAGATAATTCAGTTTTGCAATTCCCTTCACAGTATGACTAAGCCCATAAAAACCATTTAATTCACTTCATCATAGTTTTATTTAGTATCCAAACCTAAAGCAACTACATGGGCCTCCCTGGTGGCTCAGACGGTAAAAGCATCTGCCTACAATGAAGGAGACCTGGGTTTGATCCCTGGGTCGGGAAGATCCATTGGAGAAGGAAATGGCAACCCACTCAAGTATTCTTGCCTGGAAAATCCCATGGATGGAGGAGCCTAGTAGGCTACAGTCCATGGGGTCACAAAGAGTCGGACACGACTGAGCAACTTCACTTTCACTTTCATACCTAAAGCAAGCTATATAGTGCATGCATGTGTGCTCAGACACTTCAGCATGCCCAACTCTTTGTGACCCTGTGGGCTGTATCCTGCCTGGCTCCTGTGTCCATGGGATTCTACAAGCAGAAATACTGGAGTGGGTTCAGTGTCCTCCAGGGGATCTTCCTGACCCAAGGATCGAATCTGCACCTCTCTTGCATTGCAGGTGGATTCTTTTACCCACTGAGCCACTTGGGAAGCCCATATAGTTCTTCATATTATATCAAAGATGTGTAAACGTTTAAGTGATCATTCAGATCATGGTGCACTAATTTTCAAAATATTCAATTCATTCATTCAAGACATACATACCAAAACCTGACTATGTGTCAGTTTCTGGGCTTTAATGAGTGCTATAGTCTCACAAACATTTTAGAATTCATAATGCAACACATTAGGAAAGTATTGGGAGTGGAATTTCATGTTCAATGTTTGAGCAGGGTGGGAATCACCATATCAGTTTTCATTAAATCATTTTTTTCCAAAGTTGGTAAGCATGGTACCAAATTTCTTTTTTAGTAAAACTACTATTTCTAAGGACTACTAATCTCTTTTTTTCTTATAAATCAGGCAGATATATGCATTCTTTGTTAAAAATGTGCCATCACTTTGTACATAACTGACTTTATAGGTACATCCTGAAACTAGAAGTTGGTAAGAAAGGTCAGGAAGAGGAAATAGTAAGAGAAATTCTTCAGTAAGCATAAAGCGGGAGCTTTAATCAAGTGGATGAGTTTTAATATTGTTATTTTGCTGTGTACTATTCAACATAAAAAATGTTTAGTCATTATAAAGGATATTTTATAGTTTAAAACATACTGTTTGGGGTTAGAAATTCTGATAATATCTGTATTTTTCTTTTAAAAATTTAACTTGCAATTAAATTTTCTCTTTCAATTCACTCATATTGAAAGAGAAATGTACAGTTCAGTTCAGTTCAGTCACTCAATCGTGTATAACTCTTTGTGACTCCATGAATCACAGCACGCCAGGCCTCCCTGTCCATCACCAACTCCTGGAGTTCACTCAAATTCATGTCCATTGAGTCGGTGATGCCATCCAGCCATCTCATCCTCTGTCGTCCCCTTCTCTTCCTGCTCCCAATCCCTCCCAGCATCAGGGTCTTTTCCAATGAGTCAACTCTTCACATGAGGTAGCCAAAGTATTGGAGTTTCAGCTTTAGCATCAGTCCTTCCAATTAACACTCAGGACTGGTCTCCTTTAGGATGGACTGGTTAGATCTCCTTGCAGTCCAAGGGACTCTCAAGAGTCTTCTCCAACACCACAGTTCAAAAGCATCAATTCTTTGGCGCTCAGCTTTCTTCACAGTCCAACTCTCACATCCATACATGACTACTGGAAAAACCATAGTCTTGACTAGATGGACCTTTGTTGGAAAAGTAATGTCTCTGCTTTTTAATATGCTATCTAGGTTGGTCATAACTTTCCTTCCAAGGAGTAAGTGTCTTTTAATGTACATTTAACATGTCCTTAATTAGAAAACTAGATATTAGTCACTTTGACATGGAGAGGCACAAATGATATTTATATTTTAGCTCTTTTGAAATGGCGCTTGTTCATGAAAAATGTTAACATTTTTAGAAAATTAATGTATACAAATCATTAGCATATATTACAGATGGACAATGATATATAGACCAAATTGAATCTTATTCATTGAATACAATATAATATGCATAGGTCATATTCATAAGTCTTGCCAAAATATATTCAATGGTAAATATATTGATGTGCTAGGGTTGCTATAACAAAAAGCATAGACCGGATGGCTTAAAACAACAGAATTTTATTTTTCTGACACTTCTGGAAGCTGGAAGTCCAAGATCAAGGTGTTGGCAGATTTAATTTCCTTTGAGGCCTCTATGGTTGGGTTGCAGATGGATATCTTTTCACTCTGTCCTCACAGGGACCTTTCTGCTCTGTGGGTGCATCCCTGTTCTCTCTCTTTGTGCCCAAATTTTCTTTTCTTATAAGAGCTATAGTCATACTGAAATAAGACCCAACCTAAAAGATTCATTTTAACTTAATCACCTCTTTAAAGTCTCTACCTCCAGCTAAGTCACATTCTGAAGTGTTGGGAATTAGAATTTCAATATAGGGATTTTGGGTGGAACACAGTTCAGTCCTTAGCAGTAAGGTAATGACTCCATATTGAAATAAATTCCTTATGAAAGGACAATGGGCTTTGTCTTTCCTATGCTCTTTAACTTCATAATCATTAAGTCAACTTTGTATTACATATTTCAGGAAAGCTCTTTGGATCCATAAGGATTAATGTACTGCAGCTTTGCATATCTTCTGTTTCACAGAAAGAATTCAGGTTCAGGAAACAGATCCTTGGTCTAATTGTTTTATCAGGACAAAACATCATGTTTAATGAGTAAATGCTTTCCCTTACTATTAAACTGCAATAGGATTCTGATCCTATTATTTCCTGACTTCTCTCACTTAAAGTTGATGTTGCATTGTTTTTGTTTCAACATACAAATGCGGAGCATCTTACATTTCTGCTTTTATTCAGACTAAAAGGTACCGTGAATCTTTGCATGTTCTACTGTTGTTAGCATTTCTGTTTTCCCTACTTTTGCTTCCTGAGAAATATGCTTCTTCCATGGCTCTTATACTTGTTCTCTTTACTGGAAATATTTTTAAGGTTTCTATGACCGTTTTGCTCAAAGACTAGCTAGGTGTAAACCAATCTCATATAACATAGAAAAATGCGCTCTGAGGCCACCAAAATCTTTATTCTGGTTGTCACAAAGAATCTACAAGAATCATGAACCATGTAACTAACATATAACCATGTGTTAAGGATCTTTCTCTTGGAATTCCATGGTATTGGCAAAAGGTATAATAATAATATGATTATGCATACATATATAATGATTATTTTATAGCGATAACTATAAATGCCACATACACATATGGGATAATACGTAAAAGATAGACACACTAGCTTCTAATCTCCATTTACAGGTATCTCTTTAGAAGTGGTTTTGACTATTGTAGACTGTTTCCCAGGTGGTTCAGTCATAAAAAAACTGCCTGCCAATGCAGGAGGCACAAGACACAGTTTTGATCCTTGATCTGGGGAAGATCCCCTGGAGTAGGAAATGGCAATGCACTCCAGTATTCTTGCCTGGAGAATTCCATGGACAGAGAAGCCTGGCAGACTATAGTTGATGGGGTCACAAAGAGTTGGACACGATGGAGCAACTGAGCATGCACTCTACAGACTAAGCATTTGAAAGTCGTAGACTCTGATTTGCCAGTCAAGATCCTCTGCTGCGTGTGCCATCTCGCAGCTTATCCACACCATCTACTCTGAGATGTCTGCTTCCCATTTCAGTGATCGTAATTAGGTTCCCGAGAAGTGTTAAATTGGCTTGTTAATCCCTGAGATGTCTGCTTAATGTTGTATCTTTATTCTAAATCAAGCATACAATGTCTGCACTTTCTGTTATTTGCGTTCTCTACTTAAAATGAGCATTGCTTTTTAAATCATGGCATGAAAGAAAAACACCAATACAGTATATTAATGCATATATATGGAATTTAGAAAGACGGTAACAATAACCCTGTATATGAGACAGCAAAAGAGACACTGATGTATAGAACAGTCTTTTGAACTCTGTGGGAGAGGGAGAGGGTGGGATGATTTGGGAGAATGGCATTGAAACATGTATAATATCATATATGAAACGAGTCGCCAGTCCAGGTTCTATGCACGATACTGGATGCTTGGGGCTGGTGCACTGGGATGACCCAGAGGGATGGTACGGGGAGGGAGGAGGGAGGAGGGTTCAGGATGTATACCTGTGGTGGATTCATGTTGATATATGGCAAAACCAATACAATATTGTAAAGTTTAAAAAAAAAAAAAAACAGAAAAAAAATAAAGCTTTTGGGGAAAAAGTAAAAAAAATAAATAAATAAATAAAAAATAAATCATAGCATGAGGGTGAGTTTAAATCACCTTTCATAGCAAAAATCTATCTCTGTCAAATTTTTTACTTCATTATTTTTTTTCTGAACCAAGACACATCCTATATACTTTTTAAAAAAATATCTACAAATAACAATGATTTGGGGCATTGCCCTTGAATTGTTTTCTTTCCAGAGTCCTTACAAAGAAAGCTGACCATATTATTACATTATATTTGTATATAGAAAGCAACCATATAAGCAAAGGCTCACAGCTTATTTGGAAACTTATTGAAAACTTCTATAAGATAAAAATTAAAGAGAGTCATTAACATCATCAGACATCTCTCTCAAAGATTAAAGGTGTGTTTGTATGGAACAAAGTAATATCTTAACAATAAGCCACAACTTGCAATTATATATTAACCATATTTCTAATGGAGCCCCTTTTTCCTTTATGTACCTAAACTGCATATTGCATTCAGAGTATAAAATAAAAGTGTCATGAAGTACACTGGAGGATGAGCGCCGAGCACGGACAGCTGCAGCAGTCTGGGGGCCGGCGGGGCGGAGTCCTGGGGACAAGAAGTCCAGAAGGTGCAGCCGGGGCAAAGAAACCTACTCCATGTACATCTATAAGGTGCTGAAGCAGGTGCACCCCGACATCGGCATCTCCTCCAAGGCCATGAGCATCACGAACTCATTTGTGAACAATCTGTTTGAGCGGCTGGCTGGCGAGGCCACCCGGCTGGCCCAGTACTCGGGCCGAACCACACTGACGTCCCGGGAGGTCCAGACGGCCGTGCGTCTGCTGCTGCCTGCGGAGCTGGCCAAGCACGCTGTGTCCGAGGGCACTAAGGCCGTGACCAAGTACACCAGCTCCAAGTAAGCCGGGGCCCGACCTTAATAAAGGCTGCACTGCTCAAAAAAATAAAATAAAATAAAATAAAAGTGTCACGAAGTATAAAAGTATGAAAAAAAAATATTTCCCTAGCAAGTGAAAATATTACTTCATTTTCTGAGGATATTGATTTCAATGGCTTCTGCTCTGTATTCTTATAGATACATATTCTCTATTACTTATTTCAAATAACATGAAGTAACAAATTATTTTATATGATTTAAAATTTGTATTAGAGTGTACGAGTCAGAGGATTTTTCTTTGTGTGTTTGCAATCAATCAAAACATCTTTAAATAGTTTCTAGAGGAAATGAATTGATCAATTGCTATTATTAAGCCCACAGAATCTTAAGAAATTCTGAATACCAGGCTGTAATGACTCATAGTGAGGAGCATTAAGACAATGGAACTACAAGATGGTTCCAATGGAAATGTACTGACCCCAGCCAGTCACTCACAGACCCTGCAGCTTAATGTGCACATGCTACCACCAGGCACAACTGCTAGAATTACTGCCAAACTGACTCTGAAAGTGGAACATTGTTAGCCTCCCATAACATGATCAAAATGCCATGTGTTGCTTGATTATCCACAAGACTTGCTTCTAGATTAAGGCTTCACACAGTGAATTTGATTTGTGGAACCATGATCAAATCTATGCACTCTGGTAAGAAAGACAGATTTCTGTATTTCCCTTTAGGAGAACTTTCATATATACTAAAAGTATTCAATCATGACATGTGTTCTAAAAGAATGATAAATGTCTATTACACAGATATAATGCAGTTTGTATATTTAATTACTCCATTCAAGCTGAGATTTAATGTGAAACAGGGGAACAAAGTAGAATAATCAGTCATTCACATGTAGCTTAAAGAGATGAGAGAAAGAGGATTTGCAACTAGTGTTCCCCATAGGTGCAGCAGGTAGGAAGATATTCTCCTGGATAGAGATAGTTAGTTAGTTAGTTAGTTCAGTCACTCACTTGTATCCAACTCTTTGCGACCCCATGAATCGCAGCATGCCAGGACTCCCTGTCCATCACCAACTCCTGGAGTTCACTCAAACTCACATCCATTGAGTCAGTGATGCCATCCAGCCATCTCATCCTCTGTCGCCCCCTTCTCCTCCTGCCCCCAATCCCTCCCAGCATCAGAGTCTTTTCCAATGAGTCAACTCTTCGCATGAGGTGGCCAAAGTACTGGAGTTTCAGCTTTAGCATCATTCCTTCCAAAGAAATCCCAGGGCTGATCTCCTTCAGAATGGACTGGTTGGATCTCCTTGCAGTCCAAGAGACTCTCAAGAGTCTTCTCTAACACCACAGTTCAAAAGCATCAATTCTTCGGTGCTCAGCTTTCTTCACAGTCCAACTCTCACATCCATACATGACCACAGGAAAAACCATAGCCTTGACTAGACGAACCTTTGTTGGCAAAGTAATGCCTCTGCTTTTGAATAAGCTATCTAAGTTGGTCATAGAGAAAGAAGATAGAGAAGGAAATGGCAACCCACTCCAGTGTTCTTGCCTGAAGAATCCCAGGGACGGCAGAGCTTGGTGGGCTGCCGTCCATGGGGTTGCACAGAGTCAGACACGACTAGAGCGACTTATCAGTAGCAGCAGGTTGGTCATAACTTTCCTTCCAAGGAGTAAACGTCTTTTAATTTCATTGCTACAGTCACCATCTGCAGTGATTTTGGAGCCCCCAAAAATAAAGTTTAACACTGTTTCCACTGTTTCCCCATCGATTTGCCATGAAGTGATGGGACCAGATGCCATGATCTTCGTTTTCTGAATGTTGAGCTTTAAGCCAACTTTTTCACTCTCCACTTTCACTTTCATCAAGAGGCTTTTGAGTTCCTCTTCACTTTCTGCCATAAGGGTGGTGTCATCTGCATATCTGAGGTTATTGATATCTCTCCCAGCAATCTTGATTCCAGCTTGTGTTTCTTCCAGTCCAGTGTTTCTCATTATGTACTCTGCATATAAGTTAAATAAACAGGGTGACACTATACAGCCTTGATGTACTCCTTTTCCTATTTGGAACCAGTCTGTTGTTCCATGTCCAGTTCTAACTGTTGCTTCCTGACCTGCATACAAATTTCTCAAGAGGCAGATCAGGTGTTCTGGTATTCCCATCTTTTGAAGAATTTTCCACAGTTTATTGTGATCCACACAGTCAAAGGCTTTGGCATAGTTAATAAAGCAGAAATAGATGTTTTTCTGGAACTCTCTTGCTTTTTCCATGATCCAGCAGA
Source organism: Bos grunniens (assembly GCF_055505025.1). Taxonomy (NCBI): domain Eukaryota; kingdom Metazoa; phylum Chordata; class Mammalia; order Artiodactyla; family Bovidae; genus Bos; species Bos grunniens. Next base: position 108,914,450 of record NC_141165.1, read on the forward strand.
TGTTGGCAATTTGATCTCTGGTTCCTCTGCCTTTTCTAAAACCAGCTTGAACATCAGGAAGTTCACAGTTCACATATTGCTGAAGCCTGGCTTGGAGAATTTTGAGCATTACTTTACTAGTGTGTGAGATGAGTGCAATTGTGCAGTAGTTTGAGCATTCTTTGGAATTGCCTTTCTTTGGGATTGGAATGAAAACTGACCTTTTCCAGTCCTGTGGCCACTGCTGAGTTTTCCAAATTTGCTGGCATATTGGGTGCAGCACTTTCACAGCATCATCTTCCAGGATTTGAAATAGCTCAACTGGAATTCCATCACCTCCACTAGCTTTGTTCATACTGATAGTTCCTAAGGCCCACTTGACTTCACATTCCAGGATGTAGGGCTCTAGGTCAGTGATCACACCATTGCGATTATCTGGGTCATGAAGATCTTTTTTGTACAGTTCTTCTGTGTATTCTTGTCATCTCTTCATAATATCTTCTGTATAGAGATATCTATATATAAATAGATAGATATCTCTATATATCATTCTATATGTTGTTCACTTGCTAAGTTGTGTCTGCAGCCCCATGGATTGTAGCCTGCCAGGCTCTTCTATCCATGGGATTCCCCAGGCAAAAATACTGGAGTGGTTGCTGTTTCCTTCTCCAGGAGTTCTTTCCAGATCAGGGATTGAACCAATGTCTCCTGCATTGGCAGGCAAAGTCTTTACCACTGAGCCACCAGGGAAGCCCATCCCTCTGTATAGATACATAGTCTTTTTCTTCTGCGTAACATTGTTGTTGTTGTTCAGTTGCTAAGTCATGTCCAACTCTTTGCAACCCTCCTGCAGCATGGAAACCCATTCCAGTACTCTTGCCTGGAAAATCCCATGGATGGAGGAACCTGGTAGGCTACAGTCCATGGGGTCGCAAAGAGTTGGACATGACTGAGAGACTTCACTTTTCACTTTGCAGCACACTAGGTTTCCCTGTCCTTCACTATCTCTGGGAGTTTTCTCAAACTCATGTCCATTGAGTTGGTGATGCCATCCAACCATCTCATCCTCTGTTGCTCACTTCTCCTCCTGCCCTCAATCTTTCCCATCATCAGGTTTTTTCCCAATGAGTCTGCTCTTTGCATCAGGTAGCCAAAGTGTTGAAACTTTAGCTTCAGCATTAGTCCTTCCAGTGTTGATTTCAGGAGTAATTCCAGGGTTGATTTCCTTTAGGATTGACTGGTTTGATCTCCTTGATGTCTAAGGACTCTTCTATAGTAATTCATTAATATTCAATTATTTCACTTGCCTTAATCCCTAAAGAATAAATAGTTTAATTAAGGATGGAAAAAGTATATAAAAATACGAATTCATTTTAGAGATTCCTCTAAGAATTTAGTTATAAAAGTGGGAATAATTAATTGCTCAAATTTTGTATCTTTTTTATTTTATATATTTTTAATGTTTTGTATTTTTACTCACTTAGAGTCAAAGTTGTACTTAACTGTACTATCAGTGAAAGGGAGGCAGACAGAAGAAATAGAGTGGGTAAATCAGATAAAATATGCTACATACAAAAAGGCACACAGCACTCGATCATTTTCTGTCTATCTCTGTTACTCTGTGTGAGATATCACCCAGAATCTGACTGAGGTAGGCTTGATCTGTAAGAATGTGTATGGATAGATATAGGTTTATATTTCTTTTTAAAAGTGATTTTGCTGGTTTGAGCAAGACATCAGATAAGATTTCAGTTTCATGCATTTCTTTCCTCTGGTAATTGCTCTTCTTATCTTCTTTTCTGCTGCATTAAAGTTGAAGTTTAATGTGCAATATAATGAATTCAACTGCCTGTTTTATATAAAGGCTTATGTTTATTTTTAAAATAAAATAATTTTTCACAGAAAGGACTATGGTTAGGTCATTGGTAGAGTAGTTAGCATATTACAATCAAAGTGAGAAAAAAAAATGCACCTTCATGGAGTTAAGGTGCTAAGTTGCTTTAGTCATGTCCAGCTCTTTGTGACTCTATGGACCATAGTGTGCCAAGCTCTGTTGATCATAAGATTCATCAGGCAAGAATACTGGAATTCTTGCCACTTCCTTCTCCAGGGATCTTCCCAATCCAGGAATCAAACATATATCTTTTATGCCTCCAGCATTGGCCAACAGTTTCTTTACCACTAGTGCCATTTGGGAAGCCCTTATGGAGTCAGTTCAGTTCAGGTCAGTTCTGTCGCTCAGTCATGTCTGACTCTTTGTGACCCCATGGACTACAGCATGCCAGACTTCCCTGTCCATCACCAACTCCCGGAACTTACTCAAGCTCATGTCCATTGAGTCAGTGATGCCATCCAACCATCTCATCCTCTGTCATCCCCTTCTCCTCCTGCCTTCAATCTTTCCCAACATCAGGGTCTTTTCAAATGAATCAGCTCTTTGCATTAGGTGGCCAAAGTATTGGAGTTTCAGCATCAGTCCTTCCAAAGAGTATTCAGGATTGATTTCTTTTAGGATGGACTGGATGGATCTCCTTGCAGTCCAAGGGACTCTCAAGAGTCTTCTTCAACACCACAGTTCAAAGCATCAATTCTTCTGTGCTCAGCTTTCTTTATAGTCCAACTCTCACATCCATACATGACTACTGGAAAAACCATAGCTTTGACTAGGTGGATATTTGTAGGCAAAGTAATGTCTCTGCTTTTTAATATGCTGTCTAGGTTGGTCATAACTTTTCTTCCAAGGAGGAAGTGTCTTTTAATTTCATGGCTGCAGTCACCATCTCCAGTGATTTTGGAACTCCAAAAGATTAAGTCTGTCACTGTTTCCACTGTTTCCCCATCTATTTGCCATGAAGTGATGGAACTAGATGTCATGGTCTTAGTTTTCTGAATGTTGAGTTTTAAGCCCAGTTTTTCACTCTACTCTTTCACTTTCATCAAGAGGCTCTTTAGCTCTCCTTCATTGTCTACCGTAAGTGTGGTGTCACCTGTATATCTGAGGTTATTGATATTTCTCTCAGCAATCTTGATTCCAGCTTGTGTTTCATCCAGCCCAGTATTTCTTATGATGTACTCTGCATATAAGTTAAATAAGCAGGATGACAATATATAGCCTTGTTGTATTCCTTTCCCAATGTGGAACCAATCTGTTGTTCCATGTCCAGTTTCTAACTCTTGCTTCTTGACCTGCATACAGATTTCTCACCTGACCTGCCTCATAGAGTCAAGGAGTCCACTAAAATGTCAAGATGGCATGTTGTATATTGAATGAGATGACATAAAACATCCCGAGAAACCAGTTTGTGCTAATTATGTATTTGTTTAATTTTTCTTCTTGAAGACAATGCTATTAACATGAAGATATTTCCCTTTAATAATATAAATCAAGTAATCCTATTCCTTGAGCTAAGTATCAGTATATAATACCTCCTCACTTTTCTTCCAACACAAAATATATGACAGTGACTGTATGCATACATACACTTAACCATTGTTTTTGGCAAGTTATTTCCCTTAATCATATATGCAATGCTGCATAAAATACTCACAGAATGTCATGTTTAAGCTTAGTATGATTTCAGTATGACTTTGTGTTTCATTATAGGTGTTCTAGATATGTGTTTCTGTTATGACATATTTGATGAATTGCCGGGGAGCAGCCCCGGCTGATCCAGGGTATTCGAAGGAGAGACGGCATAGGCGACCTATTTATTTAAATATTTATCAAAGATATAAAGAGTAGTAGAATGAGGATAGCTCAGTAGGAAAATTCAGTGAAGAAAAGAGGCTGAGTAGCTTGGTTTACGCGGGAGACCAATAAAACTTCAAGACAAGAAGTTTGCACCACTTACGTAGGCCGTAGGCGTCCTTCCGTTCTCCTGAAGGAGAGGAGACACTGAGGCCTCCCCAGTCGGATCTTAGAAGCCCAGGCATAATTAGCAAGCATGGCGGGTTCCACGCTCCAGATGGAGACTCAGCCAGAATTTGGGAGAGAGAGCGACATGGGGAGACCAAGTTTCAGTGAACAAGGCCCGCACTTTATTTTCCAAAGTAGTTTTTATACCTTAAGTTATGCATAGAGGATAATGGGGGAAGGGGTAGAGTCATGCAGCAAGCCAGGCTTTCTTCCTGCAAACTTATCATATGCAAAAGCTTAGGTGATTTGCATCATCTTCTGGCCCAGAGGCCTGTTAACATTTTAAGACCCTTTCTTCAGAAAACTTATTTTTCTCTAAAGGTGATTGGTCAGGAGCCACCCTCCAAAAGCATTAGATAAAGTTGCATTCCTACAGAGCAAAGGTGTGGTGGGCTATAACAAGAAAAAGAATTAACTCAAGGGTCCCAGGTTACAAACATTAAAGCTACTACTTACACCAATTATATTAATCAATACCCTGCCAGGGACACAGCAGGTAAGGGATATGGAAACTTAGCAGCAAACATTGGCCCAACAAGTGAAAATCCCTTCACCAATACAATTTCTAATCAATCTTTTAGCTACTCAAAAGAATCTGTGTTTAGACAGTTTAGAACATCTCCTGCCTCTCACAGTTGGGAGGCTCTGAACAATCACATGTGGCCAGAAAAACCTATTCAGGCAGGCTGGAGGATTTCCGAAGGAGTTTGTAGGTTGAAACACTGTCACACCCAGGAATTATTAACTGGAGCTGTAAGCTAACTCTTTTTTCAGAGAGGTAGTGGGGGACAGCCCCCCGTAAAGTCAGAGGTGTAGGTGAAAGCACAAAGCAGAAAGTAGGCAGACTCTGGTTTTGGGTGGAAATGTTCGAGAATTTCCAGGGGGACTCCTGAAGCTCCATCCCGCCTTTGCATATGCCAAGCCTCCTTCCTCATGACCTTTGTCATGGGTGGAGCTCCTCACGTTGGCTCCCGGCAGTGATAGAATTCCAGTTGAGCTATTCCAGATCCTGAAAGATGATGCTGTGGAAAGTGCTGCACTCAATATGCAATATGCACTCAATATGCAATATGCCGGCTCCCGGCAATGAATGATACTTACATGACTGACATACTCACATAGGCTTATTGCAGATGTTGTAGAAGTCATAGTTCTTTACTTGCCATAGTTCTTTACTGCTGTCCTGTTTGGAATTTAATGCTATTTTGGGATTTTTGTTGGGATCATTTGTTTTGTTTTGTTTTGACTCTCCAAGAAAAATGAAACAAAATATCTTAATGCTTTGCTTGTGCAGTAACTTTCTCATGGTTTGTTCTTTCTTCTGTCTTATTTTCTAGATAATATAAGTTTTGATGACCATCTACTTCCTCTAATTCCACCACATAATTTATCTGTCCCCTTCTAGTGCTTTATACATAGCCCAGTTTTGTCATATATCATTTAATTCACATCACTTTTTTATTTGTGTATCTCCTTTGGTATTTTTTATCTCCCAAAGAGGCATATACAATAGTTCATCTTTATTCTTCTTGTTATAATATCAGTATTTAACTCATAGAAAGCATTCAGTAACTTTTAGCTGAATTGAAGTAAGGTAAGAAAGTGAAAAATATTAGCCATTTAATAATATGTAAACAAAATGAAGTGGAAGAAAATGCTATAGGGATTCACCTTGGCTCAGTCTTTTACAAAATACGTATGTGTATATGTATGTGTGCTGTGCTAATTCGCTTCAGCCATGTCTGACCTGTGTGACCCTATGGACTGTAGCCCACCAGACTTCCCTGTCCACAGGATTCTCCAGGCAAGAATACTGGACTGGGTTGTCATGCACTTCTTCAATATGTATGTATACATTTGTACATAAATACTTATACCTTCTAATTTATAAAAAACAATGGCAGAGATAAGCCAGAACCAGAAAATTTAAGTACAATATCTAAACCCAGCTATTGTTTTAAAAAACAACTTATAATATAGTAAGAGACTCTTTGTTCCTTTTTAATAGTATTTATGAACATATAGCTTATACTTTGACCCCAAACATTATTACCCTTGGAAAGACTAGGAGTATTGCCTAAGATTGGATGTAGAACCCTCTTTCTCATTAGTATTGAAGCAAGTCTTTAATAGTTGTTGAATATTAAAAGGGAAAAATTATAAATATCAATAACACTTTATCTCAATCTTATGGCAAGGAAATAAAGCAGATTGAACAGGAAACAGGATAGTTCTTCACAATTTTAATTTATATTCTCAGATAATGAGAGGTTATTGCATCCACACACCAAAAATAGGAGGCTATGAAATAAATAGCATATATATTTCTAATAGTGGTATTCCTTTCTCTAATTTTAAAGTTTTTCTGATTATAATACCACAATTAATAGCATTATTTTCATGAATTCCATCTATACTGGAAGTGTACAATGGCAGTATTAAACTAACTCAGACCTAGCATCAACTTCTTTGCTATATATATATATATTTAAGAAATCAATTTGCAAGTGAAAAAATATACATTTAAACTACTTAAGATTTTTGATATAGAATTGTCACATAAATTGTGTTTTCTACATGAAAGATCCAGTTCAGACTTTTTTATAAACTGAAATTTCAAATTCAGCATGGCCTCCATGGTGACTGTCTGAAGTGCCATTGCAGTCTAATAACTAACACAACTTTGTGTTTTGTGCTTAATTTACCCACAGTTATTACTTTTTGTTTGGTACAACATGTAGACAACTGAAATATGGCCCTCATTGTCACCCCAGACCATTTTCTTACAAGCTTATTTTCTTTACCTGTCTATAGATGTTTTGTGTATTTATTCCTTCACTTATTTTACAAAGTCACTTGTCTTTTTGTGTCCAGGAGGACATTCATTTTGTGTTCCATGGGCTAATGATGTTGAATATAAAATGGAGTGAATTTCCTTTCTGAACATGGAGTTGGGGAAAATGTAAAAATGAACACTTTAATACATATTTTCTTCTCAGTTTTAATGTAGAGAAAGAAGTTACACATAAGGGAAAGAACTGAGGTAACAAATGCAGTGAGCTTTGAAAGATGGCAAGATTGGATAAGAGTCAGGACTGTGATGGGGAGGAATGGATTAGAAAGGAATAATGAGTAGAAAGAACACCCTTTTTATGCTATAGTAGAAAATCAGAGAAGTAGCGGTAAGTTCCCCTATATATTTGTAGGTGGAAGTGGTTGAAATTCTCATCTCCTTGCATAATTCTGCGAAAATTATGCAAAAGCATCTGATGAATTAAAACTGATGGATAGAGTGTGAAAAATATTTTGATAAGAATGGAAACATTTGAAGTATCTGCTATGTGTGTGTGTTAGTTGCTCAGTCATGTCCGACTCTTTGTGACCCCATGGACAGAGGAGCCCGCTGGGCTTCTCTGGGATTCTTGCCTGGGATTCTCCAGGCAAGAATACTGGAGTGGGTTGCCATTTACTTCTCCAATCTGCTATGTAAAAGGGGAAAAAAATAAAAATAATAAAATTCCCAGGATCCATTTGTGGATCCAAGACTATGGGTATATTGAAGCACCCATATGTGAGTCTTGCTACATTTCTCTCTGAATAGTGTTTAAGTTCAGAGAAGATAGAAAGATTTATCTCGAGTTGGAATATTACCTGGTTGTGCTAAAAATGCAATCAATATACTAAAAAAGAAAATAGACATAGAAAAACCTAGCATGGAGGGATGGAAAAGGTTTAGGATTAATGAGAAAAGAGTAATTCATGCTCTGAATTGCTTTGAGAGGTCAAAAAACAATGGTGCTGTAACTACATGACACTGCTAGAGACAGAAACTTTCGTGGTTCTGGGCTACCAGAATGTATCATTTCAAAGGTAGGTTGTTTCAGATGATTTAAAAATTCCCAACAGCAATGATTGACTGAAGTTGTTTTGAGAGTCTCAGTCAGCCAAAAGCCTGAGGTTACATTTTGTATACCTGTCACTCATCTGGTCAATGTTTCTAATCCAGTTTGCCTAAATATCCTCTCCCCTCTTATAAAACTAGATGTTCACCATTAAAACTAATAACAACTGTTAAGAAATTTCACAGTCTTTTATCTTGCATGACTTATCAGTCAACTGTTATTTACTGTCACTGTCACTATATTTCCTACAAAGAAACACATTTTCAGATTCAGATCTCACAAGCCTCAAGAGCTAAATGAACACAAAGTGGCAGTTACACACCAAGCATGACTAGTCAATGTAAGAGTTATATGCCACCTGAAGAACCATGCTTCCTTTACACTGAAGATCTTCAGACTTGTGTGTGTTAACAGAATAAATAAGCACTCACTAGCAACCCACTCCAGTGTTCTTGCCTGGAGAATCCCAGGGATGGGGGAGCCTGGTGAGCTTCCGTCTTTGGGGTCACACATAGTCGGACACGACTGTAGTGACTTAGCAGTAGCAGTAGCAGTAAGAGTCAGGGTAAATCACTGATTAAATAATGAGTATCTCTGTTGTGACAAACTTTTCCATTAACCCTTAAAAAAAGACATATAAGGAGAAGAGTATAAAAAAGCATTCTATATAAGGAAAACAGCCTCTATTTTATTTTCTAATTCCACTAATCTTTACCTTTATTTGCAAATTTATGCTCATAACAAGTCCTCTTGGCTTTCTCTATGTCTCTGATACAATGTCAAAGACATAAATCCTCTAATATCTGCTGTGCTCTTTTCCTTCCATATTTGCCACTGCTGTCTCTTTGCCTTGAATTGTTTCCTAAGATTTTAAACTCTTGGGCTTCATCTATAGAAAAAAAAAAAAAAAAAAGAGAGAGAGAGAGAGATAGAGTTACTGTTCCACTAATGCCTGCTTATCATTCTTTGAGGATGACTTAATTTCCTTCTTTTTTTTTTATTTTTATTTTTTTCTAATTTTATTTTATTTTTAAACTTTACATACTTGTATTAGTTTTGCCAAATATCAAAATGAATCCGCCACAGGTATACATGTGTTCCACTGTAGTAACTCAAGTCATGATAACTGTTCATTATCAACAATGTCTATATTTTGTTGAAATCTGTCTGAAAACTACTATAATGTAAACTGTGAACTATTCACACAAGGTGGAAACAAAGTATTCCTTTAAACAAATCTGATTTATTGCTTATGGACTGAAGAGCAATCTTTTTCTCCAAGGACATAGCATGGTCAAATATGACTAATATAAGAGACATCCCCTGAGACTAGACGTTTTGAAAAATTGTGTACTGTCTCAAAGTCCATCTGGGCCTGGAAAGACAAACTTCAACTGAGCTATGTATTTAAATGTATTTTTGCTTAAGATTTACTGCTCTTTAAATTAAAGCACTATCATATTTGGAGTGGAGAAGGCAATGGCACCCCACTCCAGTACTCTTGCCTGGGAAATCCCATAGACGGAGGGGCCTGGTAGGCTGCAGTCCATGGGGTCTTGAAGAGTTGGACATGACTGAGCGACTTCACTTTCACTTTTCACTTTCATGCATTGGAGAAGGAAATGGCAACCCACTCCAGTGTTCTTGCCTGGAGAATACCAGGGACGGGGGAGCCTGGTGGGCTGTCGTCTGGGGTTGTACAGAGTCATACATGACTGCAGCGACTTAGCAGCAGCAGCAAAAGCAGCATATTTGGAGATGGATCATAATTATAAATTGGGATCCTATTTCCAGGAAGACAAACTTCAACTCCTTGCTGCAGAGTTGAGTGAAAAAGGAACATTCCCACCCCCACCCCGCACCCCTATTTTGGGGCTAACTTAAGATACTTGCAATGTTTTTGTGTATCTTCAGCTTTAGTTGAACTAGAAATCCTAAACATAAAATTAATTTTGCAGACTTCTTTGGTTTATAGAAGAGGATTTCCTTTGGGGATTTTTTGAAGGCAGATATGCCCTAATTCTGATGTGAAAATCCCCACCAAAGATTTAGATGTACACAGCAACAGGAGACCACCGAGCCTTCTTGTCCTGTCACATTTCTCCAGAAATGAATTCCTAATCCTCCTAGAAAATGAAAGTATTCACACTGGAAGGCATAAAAAGTTGCAGATGTGCTGTAGGCTATGATGTATGAACAATTTTATCTAAATTTTACAGTAAAGGAACATGAGACTCAGAAAGTATGTTTCAGTAACTACTGTTGTAGAATCAAGGTAAAATTGAGACTTATCCATCTTTCTTGAAATTTTAGTTTTTTTTTTTTTTTTTAATTTGCCTTAAATCATTGGTTTTCAACTGAGCCATCTTTTGCTCCAAAAGGACATTTGCAGTGTCTGGAGACATCCTTTGATTTGTCACAACTGGAAATGCTTTCAACATCTAGTGAGTAGGTGCTCAAAATTCTTCTAAAAAGCCCTGCAATGCACAGGAGAGTACTCTGCTCTCATCTCTAACAAATAATTGTCTCATTCTAAAAGTCCATAATGACATGTTGAAAAACCTTGCCTTAAATATTATTGATATATTGTGGTATGTGGCAAGAACTTGTACTTACTGAGGTATTGTGGGAAAAGGATGTCTTGTATCTTTGCATTTATACACAAGTTTTGCTCAGAAAAAGGAAACCTACTGGTTGAATTTCCCATAAAAAATAAATGAACTCCATAGTGCTTGCCAGCATATGTAGCCACATCAAAAGGCACCAGGGTTACCCTTAACAGATCACTAATCAAGTGGGAAAGGTCAGTTTTCATTCCAATCCCAAAGAAAGGCAATGCCAAAGAATGCTCAAACTACCACACAATTGCACTCATCTCACATGCTAGTAAAGTAATGCTCTAAATTCTCCAAGTCAGGCTTGAGTATTCAGCAATATGTGAACCGTGAACTTCCAGATGTTCAGCTGGTTTTAGAAAAGGCAGAGGAACCAGAGGTCAAATTGTCAACATTCATTGGATCATCGAAAAAGCAAACAGAGTTCAAGAAAAACATCTATTTCTGTTTTATTGACTATGTCAAAGCCTTTGACTGTGTGGATCACAATGAACTGTTGAAAATTCTGAAAGAGATGGGAATACCAGACCATCTGACCTGCCTCTTGAGAAACCTAGATGCAGGTCAGAAAGCAACAGTTAGAACTGGACATGGAACAACAGACTGGTTCCAAATAGGAAAAGGAGTATGTCAAGGTTGTATATTGTCACCCTGCTTATTTAACTTCTATGCAGAGTACATCATGAGAAATGCTGGGCTGGTAGAAGCACAAGCTGGAATCAAGATTTCCAGGAGAAATATCAATAACCTCAGGTATGCAGATGACACCACCCTTATGGCAGAAAGTGAAGAGGAACTAAAAAGCCTCTTGAGGAAAGTGAAAGAGGAGAGTGAAAAAGTTGGCTTAAAGCTCAACATTCAGAAAACTAAGATCATGGCATATGGTCCCATCGCTTCATGGGAAATAGATGGGGAAACAGTGGAAACAGTGTCAGACTTTATCTTTTGGGCTCCAAAATCACTGCAGATGGTGATTGCAGCCATGAAATTAAAGACGCTTACTCCTTGGAAGGAAAGTTATGACTAACCTAGATAGTATTATCAAAAGCAGAGACATTACTTTGCCAACAAAGGTTCGTCTAGTTAAGACTATGGTTTTTCCAGTAGTCATGTATCAATGTGAGAGTTGGACTGTGAAAAAAGCTGAGCACCAAAGAATTGATACTTTTGAACTGTGATGTTGGAGAAGACTCTTGAGAGTCCCTTGGACTGCAAGGAGATCAAACCAGTCCATTCTAAAGAAGACCAGTCCTGGGTGTTCATTGGAAGGACTGATGCTAAAGCTGAAACTCCAATATTTTGGTCACCTCATGCGAAGAGTTGACTCGTTGGAAAAGATCCTGATACTGGGAGGGATTGGGGGCACAGGAGAAGTGGATGACAGAGGATGAGATGGCTGGATGGCATCACCGACTCAATGGACATGAATTTGAGTGAACTCTGGGAGTTGGTGATAGGCAGGCCTGGCATGCTGTGAGTCATGGGGTCTCAAAGAGTTTGACAGGACTGAGAGACTGAACTGAACTGAATCAAATGGGAGAAACCAAAGCTAGGGATTGTAGCAAGGTCATTCTTTCCAACAAACTAATTAAGTTTTATGTATTATAGTCACACTCTATAAGAACAAAAAAAAAAAAAGAAGAAGTTGTTTATTGGTACATAAGCCTTTTCTGGTGTCTGCAGTATTAAAGGGTCCTCAGTAGAGACCAATGTAAGCAAAGAAAGGAAAGCAAGTGTAAACAAGTACAAATGAAAAGTAGATTGCACATTTGGATAATACCCTTCTTATAGAGCTATAAATCAAGATGCCCAAATAGAGAAAATTGAAAATTCTGAGCTATATTTTTGGCCACCAATCAAGTGGTTTCAAACAAAAAACTAGTATTCTAGACAAAATCAGTCATCTTTTCAGTTCAGTTCAGTTCAGTCGCTCAGTCGTGTCCCACTCTGTGACACCATGAATTGCAGCACATCAGGCCTCCCGTCCATCATCAACTCCCGGAGTTCACTCAAATTCACATCCATCGAGTCAGTGATGCCATCCAGCCATCTCATCCTCTGTCGTCCCCTTCTTCTCCTGCCCTCAATCCCTCCCAGCATCAGAGTCTTTTCCAATGAGTCAACTCTTCGCATGAGGTGGCCAAAGTACTGGAGTTTCAGCTTTAGCATCATTCATTCCAAAGAAATCCCAGGGCTGATCTCCTTCAGAATGGACTGGTTGGATCTCCTTGCAGTCCAAGGGACTCTCAAGAGCCTTCTCCAACACCACAGTTCAAAAGCATCAATTCTTTGGCGCTCAGCTTTCTTCACAGTCCAACTCTCACATCCATACATGACCACAGGAAAAACCATAGCCTTGACTAGATGAAACTTTGTTGGCAAAGTAATGTCTCTGCTTTTGAATATGCTATCTAGGTTGGTCATAACTTTCCTTCCAAGGAGTAAGCATCTTTTAATTTCATGGCTGCAGTCACCATCTGTAGTGATTTTGGAGCCCAGAAAAATAAAGTCTGACACTGTTTCCCCATCGATTTCCCATGAAGTGGTGGGACCGGATGCCATGATCTTTGTTTTCTGAATGTTGAGCTTTAAGCCAACTTTTTCACTCTCCACTTTCACTTTCATCAAAAGGCTTTTGAGTTCCTCTTCACTTTCTGCCATAAGGGTGGTGTCATCTGCATATATCTGAGGTTATTGACATTTCTCCCAACAATCTGATTCCAGCTTGTGCTTCTTCCAGCCCGGCAGTTCTCATGATGTACTCTCCATATAAGCTAAATAAGCAGGGTGACAATATACAGCCTTGACGTACTCCTTTCCCTATTTGGAACCAGTCTGTTGTTCCATGTCCAGTTCTAACTGTTGCTTCCTGACCTGCATACAGATTTCTCAAGAGGCAGATCAGGTGTTCTGGTATTCCCATCTCTTTCAGAATTTTCCACAGTTTATTGTGATCCACACAGTCAAAGGCTTTGGCATAGTCAATAAAGCAGAAATAGATGTTTTCCTGGAACTCTCTTGCTTTTTCGATGATCCAGCGGATGTTGGCAATTTGACCTCTGGTTCCTCTGCCTTTTCTAAAACCAGCTTGAACATCAGGAAGTTCACGGTTCACATATTGCTGAAGCCTGGCTTGGAGAATTTTGAGCATTACTTTACTAGCGTGTGAGATGAGTGCAACTGTGTGGTAATGAATACTTACTTACCAGTGTACCCAGTGCAGAAATTGATTGAGTTTTAACAGTTTGCCATATCTTCTTGTGTTAATCTGGATCCTCTCAGAGGGATATCAAGATGGGATTAGACCTTCAAGAAATTCATTGGAGAAAATGATGTTTAGGAAAAATGTAAAGCAAGCAAGAAAACGTTAGGAGTGATCCTGGAGCATAATGCAGTTTGAACCCCATGCCAGAGAAAGGGAGGGGAGAAAGGAAGAAATGTAGTAGATTACAATACTATTCTAGTTATTTTCACATCTGACAGGGATTTCTGGAGCCAAAGGCACTATAAGAGATGTGAAACATCACCCAAGGACAGATTGTACCTTTCTGTGCTCAGTCATTGTTAGGAGCAGCGTGTAGGCAGCACTACATTTGTAGAAATTCAAGGGCAGATTTCAGATTTCAGCAGTTGATTCGATGCAAAATCTGACAGGAATATTTTCAAGGCTGCCATATTGCTTTATAAAGTGTTTATTACTTTGTGCAGTAGCAGCGTTCTTTAGGAGAAAAAAAAGTCCTCTGCAGGCTTCATCATCCTAGTATTCTACCTCACTCACAAATAGAAATTATTCACAAAAATTTGGTGTTGAAATTCTTATATTTTAATTTGATTTTAGTATGTTGTTATAACCACAAGCGTTGTACACTAAAGTTTTGTAGGTTTGATAATATACATGATATCTTATGCATATCTTGCTACCTAATGCTTTTTTCAGTAGACATTTACTTTGGATAATATTATGTACTGATACACACATTTCTCATTCACTATTTTCATGGCTGCATGGCTGTCCATCATATAAAAATATAGCCATTTATTATTTTAATATAGAAGGACATTTAGATTGTTTCTAATACTTTACTATAACATGTTTCAGCACATAACTGTTGGGGGCCAGAGTGAGGTACTCCGCCCGTGGCAAAAGTCATGAGGAAGGAGGCTCGACATACGCAAAGGTGGGATCGAGCCCAGGAGTCCCCCTGGAAATCCTCGAGCATCTACCCCCATAACCAGAGCCTGCCTGCTTTACTACTTTGTGCTCTCACCTACACCTCTGACTTTACGGGGGGCTGTCCCCCACCACCTCTTTCGGAGAAGGAGTTAATTTAGAGTCCAGTTAATAAAAACTCCTGGGTGTGACAAGAGTGTTTTAACCTACAAACTCCTCTGAAGGTTCTCTAGCCTGCCTGACAGGCTTGTCCGGCCACAGGTGATTGCTCACAGCCTCCCAACCGTGAGAGGCACAAGATGCTTTAAACCTTCTTAAAACAGGTTCCTTAAAAAAGTTAGAAAACTATTAGTATAAGTATAATGGGCTGATTAGAAATTGTATTGGTGAAGGGTTTTTTCATTTGTTGAGCCAATGTTTGTTACTAAGTCTCCACATCCCCTGCCCTTACACACATTAATGAATATATAGAAGAAATAAGTATTAACCTTTGATATAAATCATGTTAGACCTTAGGCTAAGTAAATTCTTTCCTTAACTAAAACCCACTATACCCTCACCCTATAGGAATATAACTTTATTTGAGTGGCGTCTGTTTTAAGAATAATCACCCCTGGAGAAATAAGTGTCCTGGTTGACTGACCGCTGTCACAAGGAGAGGGTCATAAATTGTCAGCAGGCCCCCCTGGCCAGAAGATGATGTAACACCCCTAAGACCTCTGTATACATTTGTATGAAGCATCTGACTTTGATAAAAGTCAGGACTGCTGACCCCACGTGACTTTTGCATAACATCTCAGTATATAAAAGTAGACCACGGAAAATAAAGAATTGGGATCAGTTTCTCGAAATACCAGTCTTCCCATGTTTCTCTCTCTCTCACTCTGGCTGAGTCTCCATCTGGAGCGCGGAACCCACCATGCTTACTAATTATGCCTGGGCTTCTAAGATCTGACAGGGGAGGCCTCAGTGTCTCCTCTCCTTTGGGAGAATGGAAGGATGACTGCAGCCTACGTAAGTGGTGCAAACTTCTTGTCTTGAAGTTTTATTGGTCTCCGGCGTAAACCAAGCTACTCAGCCTCTTTTCTCCACTGAATTTTCCTACTGAGCTATCCTCATTCTATTACTCTTTACATCTTTAATTAATATCTAATTGAAACTACTGTATCCTGATCCTCGCCGACGCCGTCCCCGCTTCGAACTCGCTGGATCAGCCGAGGCTGGACCCCGGCACATATCCTTCTGTATATTTAAGATTATTTTTCTGTGAACATATTTAGAAGTAAAATTTCAGAGTTCCAGGGTAGTTAGTTTTCTTATTTAAAAAAAATGCCAGTCTTGGGTAAGGGTTAATAACTAACATTTTGGTTAACATTTTCTTTATTTCTAATTAAATCAAGCATTTTCCTATATGTATTGTCAATTGATAATTTTCCTCCATGAATTATCTATTTACATTTATTCAATTTGATACATTTTTCTTTTCTTTACATTATTAGGAGATTTTACTTTTTTGTGTTTTTATTTTTATTTTATTTTATTTTTTAACTTTACAATATTGTATTGATTTTGCCATATCTCAAAATGAATCCACCACAGGTATACATGTGTTCCCCATACTGAACCCTCCTCCCTCCTCCCTCCCCGTACCATCCCTCTGGGTCATCCCACTGCACCAGCCCCAAGCATCCAGTATTGTGCATCAAACCTGGACTGGCGATTCATTTCATATATGATATTATACATGTTTCAATGTCATTCTCCAAATCATCCCACCCTCTCCCTCTCCCACAGAGTCCAAAAGACTGTTCTATACATCAGTGTCTCTTTTGCTGTCTCGTATACAGGGTTATTGTTACCATCTTTCTAAATTCCATATATATGCGTTAATATACTGTATTTGTGTTTTTCTTTCTGGCTTACTTCACTCTGTATAATAGGCTCCAGTTTCATCCACCTCATTAGAACTGATTCAAATGTATTCTTTTTAATGGCTGAGTAATACTCCATTGTGTATATGTACCACTACTTTCTTATCCATTCATCTGCTGATGAACATCTAGGTTGCTTCCATGTCCTGGCTATTATACACAGTGCTGTGATGAACATTGGGGTACACGTGTCTCTTTCCCTTCTGGTTTCCTCAGTGTGTATGCCCAGCAATGGGATTGCTGGATCATAAGGCAGTCCTATTTCCAGTTTTTTAAGGAATCTCCACACTGTTCTCCATAGTGGCTGCACTAGTTTGCATCCCCACCAACAGTGTAAGAGGGTTCCCTTTTCTTCACACCATCTCCAACATTTATTGCTTGTAGACTTTTGGATCACAGCCATTCTGACTGGCGTGAAATAGTACCTCATAATGGTTTTGATTTGCATTTCTCTGATAATGAGTGATGTTGAGCATCTTTTCATGTGTTTGTTAGCCATCTGTATGTCTTCTTTGGAGAAATGTCTATTTAGTTCTTTGGCCCATTTTTTGATTGGGTCATTTATTTTTCTGGAATTGAGCTGTAGGAGTTGTTTGTATATTTTTGAGATTAGTTGTCTGTCAGTTGTTTTATTTGCTATTATTTTCTCCCATTCTGAAGGCTGTCTTTTCACCTTGCTTATAGTTTCCTTTGTTGTGCAGAAGCTTTTACATTTAATTAGGTCCCATTCGTTTATTTTTGCTTTTATTTCCAATATTCTGGGAGGTGGGTCATAGAGGATCCTGCTGTGATGTATGTCGGAGAGTGTTTTGCTTATGTTCTCCTCTAGGAGTTCTATAGTTTCTGGTCTTACGTTTAGATCTTTAATCCATTTTGAGCTTATTTTTGTGTATGGTGTTAGAAAGTCTTCTAGTTTCATTCTTTTACAAGTGGTTGATCAGTTTTCCCAGCACCACTTGTTAAAAAGATTGTCTTTAATCCATTGTATATTCTTGCCTCTTTTGTCAAAGATAAGGTGGTTTTGGCCACAGCAATCAGAACAGAAAAAGAAATAAAAGAAATCCAATTTGGAAAAGAAGAAGTAAAACTCTCACTGCTTGCAGATGACATGATCCTCTACATAGAAAACCCTAAAGACTCCACCAGAAAATTACTAGAGCTAATCAATGAATATAGTAAAGTTTCAGGATATAAAATAAACACACAGAAATCCCTTGCATTCCTATACACTAATAATGAGAAAATAGAAAGAGAAATTAAGGAAACAATTCCATTAACCATTGCAACGAAAATAATAAAATACTTAGGAATATATCTATTTAAAGAAACTAAAGACCTATATATAGAAAACTATGAAACACTGGTGAAAAAAATCAAAGAGGACACTAATAGATGGAGAAATATACCACGTTCATGGATTGGAAGAATCAATATAGTGAAAATGAGTATACTACCCAAAGCAATTTATATATTCAATGCAATCCTTACCAACGGTATTCTTCACAGAGTTAGAACAAATAATTTCACAATTTGTATGGAAATACAAAAAAACCTTGACTAGCCAAAGCAATCTTGAGAAAGAAGAATGGAACTGGAGGAATCAACCTGCCTGACTTCAGGCTCTACTACAAAGCCACAGTCATCAAGACAGTATGGTACTGGCACAAAGACAGAAATATAGGTCAATGGAACAAAATAGAAAGCCCAGAGATAAATCCATGCACATATGAACACCTTATTAAGAGATTTTAATACTGTTTTCTTTATACACATTGCAAATGTTCAGTTTCTTATGAGACCATGTATTAGCAAGATGAGAGCTGCAGAAGTTTTTATACTCCTAAAGGGCAAAAAAATTTTTTGAAAAATAATTTCACAATATTTTCTAAAGTTGATGGTGTATAATATGAGCAAATAATGCTATCTAGCTAGTTTACTTGTATGTGTTTTTTCACTGTTACAAGTATACTTATATAAGTAATCATGTTGTAGAGAGATATTCAAAGTAGCATTTTTTAGAGAAACTATGTATTGATAATTTTCTATAGCATAAAAATTTGGATGGCTCTGTATTCTACTTTTCAGTCTTACAGAATCTACTGAGACTTAGACTTTTTTAAAAGACTTTTTAAGAGTTGTATTAGGATAACAACCAAATCAGGTAGAAACAAGGGATTCAACCTATTAGACAGAGTGCCTTAAGAACCATGGGCAGAGGTTGGTGACACTGTACAGAAGGAAGTGATCAAGACCATTCTCAAGAAAAAGAAATACAAAAAGGCAAAATGGTTGTCTGAGGAGGCCTTACAAATAGTTGAGAAAAGAGAAGCTAAAGGCAAAGGATAAAAGGAAAGATATACCCATCTGAATGCAGAGTTCCAAGGAACACAAGGAGAGATAAGAAAGCCTTCCTCAAGATCAATGCAAAGAAATAAAACAACAGAAAGGGAAAGAAGAGAGATCTCGTCAAGAAAACTAGAGATACCAAAAGAACATTGCATGCAAAGATGGGCACAATAAAGGACAGAAATAGTATGGATCAAACAGAAGCAGAAGATATTAAGAAGAGGTGGCAAGAATACATAGAACTATACAAAACAGATCTTCATGACCCAGATAACCATGATGGTGTGATCACTCACCTAGAGCCAGACATCCTGGAGCCCAAAGACAAGTGGACCTTAGGAAGCATCACTATGAATAAAGCTAGTGGAGGTGATGGAATCCAAGTTGAGCTATTGCAAATCTTAAAAGATGATACTGTGGAAGTACTGCACTTAGTATGCAGCAAATTGGAAAACTCAGTAGTGGCCACAGGACTGGAAAAGGTCAGTTTTCATTCCAATCCCAAAGAAAGGCAATTCCAAAGAATGCTCAAACTACCACACAATTGCACTCATCTCACACCCTAGTAAAGTGATGATTAAATTCTCCAAGCCAGGCTTCAGCAATACGTGAACCGTGAACTTCCAGATGTTCAAGCTGGATTTAGAAAAGACGGAGGAGCCAGAGATCAAATTTCCAACATCCATTGGATCATAGAAAAATCAAGAGTTCCAGAAAAACATCTATTTTTGCTTTATTGACTCCACCAAAGTCTTTGACTGTGTGAATCACAACAAACTGGAAAATTCTTAAAAGAGATGGGAATACCAGACTGACAGATCTGCCTCCTGAGAAATCTGTATGCAGGTTAAGAAGCAACAGTTAGAACTGGTCATGGAACAACAGACTTGTTGCAAGGGACTCTCAAACCAGTCAATCCTAAAGGAAATCAACTCTGGATATTCATTGGAAGGACTGATTCTGAAGCTGAAGTACCAATATTTTGGCCACCTGATGCGAAGAACTGACTGACTAGAGAAGACCCTTATGCTGTGAAATATTTAAGGCAAGAAGAGAAGGGGATGGCAAAGGATGAGATGGTTGGATGGTATCATCAACTCAATGGCCATGAGTTTGAGGAAGTTCTGGGGGTTGGTGATGGGCAGGAAAACCTGGCGTGCTGCAGTCCATGGGGTTGCAAAGAGTCTGACACAACTGAGAGACTGAACCTAACTGAACTGATAGACTTCTCACATCCCCCCTCCCCAAATACGCACAGCTTCCCCCACTATAATGATCCTTAACAGAGTGGGACATTTGTTACAATATGTGCACTGACACAGACATATCATCATCACCCATAGGCCTTATTTTATACTAGGGTTCAGCCTTGATATTGTATATTCTATTCATTTTGACAAATATACAATGTAGTTATCCATCACTATAGTATTACAGATAATAGTTTCCCTGAACTGAAAATCCTCTGTTCTCTACAAATTCTGTCCTCCTCCCACCATGCCCTGATAATCACTGATCATTTTACTCTCTCCATATTTTCAGTTTTTCCAAAACGTCATCATATAGTGAAATAATGCAGTATGTAAACTCTTTATTTTGATTTATTTTATTTGTAATCTGTATTTATGGTGTTTTAATGCCTTTTTAAGGCATTAAATAACTCATATTTGAGAGCTGAAGAATACTGTTTTGTCTGGGTGCACCACAGTTTATTTATGCATTAAATAAAGGATTATTTATTTAATAATCCAAACTTGCAGTGATCATGAATATAGTTACCATACCATATCCTGTGCAGGTATTTGTGTTTATAAAAGATTTTGTCTCATTTGGTTAAATGACAGCACATTTGCTGGATCATCTGATGAGAGCATATTGCGTTTTGTAAGAAACTGCCAAACTCTCTTCTACAGTGACTGAACTATATTGCATTCTCACTACCAAGTGATGAGAGATCCCGTTACTCTGTATCTCCACCAGCAGTTGGTGATGCCACTGTTCCAGATAATGGCCATTCTAATAGATGTTAGTGATATCTCTTTGGTATTTTACTTGTAATTCCTTAATGGTGTGTGATGTTGAGCATCTTTTTCTATATTTATTTACTAGTTGTATATCCTGTTTGGTGAGGTGTCTGTTCAGGTAGCATGCCCACTTTTTAACTGGACTTTTTTTTTTTTTTTGCATTGTTGAATTTTAAGATTACTTTGTATATTTTGGATAGCAATAACCTATCAGATACATATTCTGCAAATATTTTTCCCAATCTGTTACTTGTTCTGTTTCTCTTGATGTTATCTTTCACTGATGTTTTAGTATTAATGAAGTTCAAGTACTCAGTTATTTATTTCATAGATTATACTTTGATGTATCTAACATTTTATCACCATACCTAAGGCCATTTAGATTTTCTTATAAGTTATCATCTAGGATATTTGTAGTTTTGCTTTCTACCTTTAGGCTTATAATCCATATTGAGTTAATTTTTTGTGATGGCTATACAATCTTTGTCTAGATTAGTTTTCTTACATGTAGCGTTTAATTGCTTTGACAGCATTTGGTGAAAAGACTATTTGCTCCACTGTATTGCCTTGTTCCTCTTTCAAAGATTAGTTGATTGTATTTATGTTGGTCTATTTAAGCTTTCTATTATTTCTATTCTGTTTGATTTATTTGTCTATTATTTCACCAATATTATACTGTATTGATTATTGTGTCTTTATAGTAAGTTTTAAAATTAGATAGGATCAGATCTCCAAAATCATTATTTTTCATATTTAAGTTCACTCTTCTCAGTATTTTCCCTCAAAAATTTAAAATCACTTTGCCAAAAATAAGATAAAATCAGTTCAGTTCAGTTCAGTCGCTCAGTCGTGTCTGATTCTTTGCAACCCCATGAATCCCAGCACACCAGGGCTCCCTGTCCATCACCAACTTCCATAGTTCACTCAGACTCACGTCCATCGAGTCAGTGATGCCATCCAGCCATCTCATCCTCTGTTGTCCCCTTCTCCTCCTGGATCCAATCCCTCCCAGGAATAGCAAGAGATAAGAAAGCCTTCCTCAGCGACCAATGCAAAGAAATAGAGGAAAACAACAGAATGGGAAAGACTAGAGATCTCTTCAAGAAAATAAAATGTTTGCCAATTTTCACAAAATCTGCTGGGATTTTGATTGAAAGTGCAATGAATCTGTACATAAAGTTGGGAAGAACTGATATCTTAACAATATGGAGTTTTTCTACTCATGAACATGGAGTATGTCTTCAGTTGTTGGTTCTTCTTTAATTTTTTTCCAGTTTTTCTCATTCGAAAGTGAAAGTCACTCAGTCGTGTCCAACTCTTTGTGAACTCATGGACTATAGAGTCCAGGGAATTTCCCAGGCCAGAATACAGAACAGGGTAGCTGTTCCATTCCCCAGGGGATCTTCCCAACCCAGAAGCCAAACCCAGGTTTCCCGAATTGCAGGCAGATTCTTTACTAGCTGAACCACCAGGGAAGGCCAGAGTAGGTAGCCTGTCCCATCTCCTGTCCCTTAATATTAACATTGTATCCTGCAAACTTCCTGTTATCACTTATTAATTTCAGGAGTCTTTGGGTTAATTTTTTCTTATGTTCTAGATAGATAATCATGCAATTAAAAAAATAGTTTTTGTTTTTTTTTTCTTTCCAATCTGGTATACCTTTTATTTCTTTTTCTTGTCTTACTGCAATACCTAGGATTAGCAGTAAGATTTTGAAATGCAGTGATGAGAGAAAACATCCTTGCCTTTTTTCCTGATATTTGTGGGTAAAATTCTAGTTCCTTATCCTTAAGTATAATATTAACTGTAGTATTTTTTTTGTAGATGTTGTTTATCAAGTGATGAAATTCTTCTCTAGTCTCAGTATTCTTAGAGTTTTCTTTTTTAAAAAACAATGAATAAATGGCTGATTTTTTTCAAATACCTTCTTTGTACTACTGATATGATCTTGGGATTTTTTATTTCTTAGCCTGTTGATGATGGATATATTAATTTATTTATGAATATTGAACCAGAATTGTAAACCTAGGATACATCCTTCCCAGTCATGATGTTAGTTCTTTTTAAACACTGTTAGATTCAATTTGCTAGTATATTGTGGAAAGAAGCAAAGCAATCTAATGAGTAGGAAATATAGAGAAAAAAAGAACTGGTATAAAGATTGAAGTTGTTGGAAATTGGCACAAATATTTAAGGTTGCACAGTGATATGTTCAACTTTACACTGATTTCTCATCTTTCCATTCATTTTACATATTGAACAATATAGATAGAGCATTCACAACTGCAGACACTAAGGTCAAAATTATGGATATATTGTGAAATTGTTCCTTTTAGAAGATCAAGTATTAATGATATGGACACTGAATTTTACTGATGTTCTTCACTGGCTATGGAATAAAATGAGGAAATTATTATGATAGAACGGGGTAGGAAAATCCCAAGATTAAGTCCAAGAAATTTTCCATGGAAGCTGTCAAACATTGAATTATTCTCCTACAATTATGTCCCTGCAATGCATGCAGGTTATTAGATATCCTCTGCTGGAAAAGACAATGGAGGTCAGATTCTCCTTGTATTTTATAGAACAGATAGTTACACCATTATGAATTAAAATGAAGGATTATAGTCATAACTAAATGACCAACTCATAACCATCACTGCCCTGATCAGAATGATGATGATCACTATGATGATTAATATAAGATTATTAATCTTATAGCTATATCTGGGCCTGTGCTAAGCAGTGTGTCTAGCCATTTATTATAGTTGGTTATACCATAATACTAATGGAGCTACACTGTGGATATGTCAGCTCTTTCTTTAAAGCTTGCGTTTCTTGGTTTTAGAGTCTGGGACTGAAATCTTGACCTGCCAGCTTTCCTGCAATTGAATCCAATATGTATCTACATATGATATGTGCATGATTCAGTACAATCAGTTAGCACTGCAACAAAGTCCAGGAAAGTAGAGGGTTTTTTGTGTGTTTTATTGCCAAAAATTTCAGTGAAATTGTGTTTAGGAAATTGAAAGCTCAATATTTTTACAGTTTTCATAGTCTTAAGGCTAGATTTGTTTTTTATTTATTTCTGCTCTAATTTTTATGATTTCTTTCCTTCTAACTGTTTTTTTTTAATAGTGAAATTATGTACATTCATAAAATACTTAAACATCATCAGAATAAATTTCACATATGAGGTTATTTGATTCTGTTCTTAAAGAGCTAAAAGTTTCTGTCATTGGTTTGAATAAAATAATAAAATCCATGTTATTAATCAGTATGTATAAAACTTGCAGGGCAAATCTGTATGTTCCATTACAAACACAATGTTAATATTAACATATTTTTCATTGGTCGGAAAAATCAAGTAAAATAAAACTATAGCAATTTGTTTGAAATTCAAGGTAAATGATTCCATTTAGTCTGAAAATTCTACATAATTATGAATAGAAACCACATAATAGCTTCTATTACAAAAAGAAGCTATAGAAATAGCTTACAGAAATAGAACACATAGTAGATGTATGCAGGAAAAGATGAAATAAAAAACCCTGGATATATGGATAGTAATAAATGCTCAAGCTTGGCACAAGCCCTTAAAAAATTAGGATGTCTGTGAGAATAGTATCTTGAAACTAAGCCATGCAGTGAAGAAAAAATGTGAATATATATACCATGAGAAGAACTTGATAAGCTTGGACAGATGCTTGAATGGCAATCATTTGGGAAAGATATTTTTTAAATTCTAAAACCAATGAGTGGGAATCATAAAAAAATGTTTTGATTCAGCATAAGATTTACTGTACATAAAAGAAACTAAATTTTTGTTTATTCCAAATATTACTCAGCTTCCCTCTAATGTGGTTATCCCATTTCTGAATGAACATTCATTCATTTTATGAATATTGGTTGCTATGTACTATGTTATCTCTGAATAATTTTCAGTGGACATAAAACTTAAATGTTAGTGGAACAACTACTCATGGATAGTTGCAGTGGAGAGTCCTCTGCAGTAGGCAGGGAGAAGTCTATGATTGACAGTCAAAGTTTATGAAATGTTTCCTCTTTCCTTTTTTTTTTTTTTGGCTTTGTTTTCCTTCTGAAGTTACAGATGAAAAGAAATGCTCTGAAGGTACTGGATGAAAGTGAAACAACAGAACGAAGATTCTTGATGTTTTGCTTTGTGTATCTGTTTGTATTGCTTTTTTGGAGAAGGTTCAACTCCTCAGGCTACATCTCACTCCAAGTTTCTAGGAGCTAGATTATGCAAATACCACCAGAAATAATATTTTTTAAAAATAACAGTTGGAATCAAATATTTTTAAAACATCTATCCTTGAAGAGGGAAGTTATATTTTTGTTTTCTACCTGGAATGGAATTGGGTCTATTCACATACAAAGTAAATAAACATCATTGACTTTATATGCTAGGAGATATGTTTTATTGTTTTATGTGGAATGATTTTTGTCTGTGGTGAAACAGTTGACAGCACCTAGATAAAGCTATGAATTTTTCGATAAAATGTTTTTGTAAAAAATGTGTTTTGAAAAGCTAAAACACATTCTGAAACATTTTCTATAAGCCAGACTTTGTCAGTTATGAGTGGATTTTATTTTCTTTATTTTGGCATGTCTACACAGCATGGGAGGAAACAGTGAAAATGTTTGCCAAATGACACAGTACCATCCATCCCTAGGGAACAGCTCTTGGATTATCACCCCTACAGCCATTCTGAAAGGAGTCATTTGGAATTGAGGCGAAGGCATAAGTGAGCCTTTTGCTGTTACAACTCTTTATACCTTCCATAATCTTTAAGCAACCTTCAAATGGATGATTTTGGAGGAGGTGGAGCTATCTGCCTGTGATCTGCAGGGCTTCCTGTGATAACTGCACTTTTTAAAAAAGGGGGAGCTTGAATGCCTTGCTCCTTAAAGTGTGGTCCCAGGACTGAAAATATTAGTAGGAAGCTTGTTAGAAATGAAGAAACTCAGACCCACACCAAAATGGATTAGACTCTGCAGTTTAAATGATATCCTCCTTTGAAGTTTTAAAAATAGTGTCTTAATCTGTACCTTTTGTCAAGTGAAAATGAGGATCATATAATTTAAAGGAAAGTCTGAGAAACTTATTTGTATTGCCAACATCCACTGGATCATTGAAAAAGCAAGAGAGTTCCAGAAAAACATCTATTTCTGCTTTATTATGTCAAAGCCTTTGACTGTGTGCATCACATTAAACTGTGGAAAATTCTTTAAGAGATGGGAATACCAGACCACCTGACCTGCCTCTTGAGAAACCAGTATGCAGGTCAGGAAGCAACAGTTAGAACTGGACATGGAACAACAGACTGCTTCCAAATAGGAAAAGGAGTACAACAAGGCTGTGTATTGTCACCCTGCTTATTTAACTTATATGCAAAGTACATCCTGAGAAATGCTGGGCTGGAGGAAGCACAAGCTGGAATCAAGATTGCTGGGAGAAATATCAATAACCTCAGATATGCAGATGACACCACCCTTATGGCAGAAAGTGAAGAAGAACTAAAGAGCCTCTTGATAAAAGTGAAAGAGGAGAGTGAAAAAGTTGGCTTAAAGCTCAACATTCAGAAAGCTAATATCATGGCATCTGGTCCCATCACTTTATAGCAAATAGATGGGGAAACAGTGGCTGACTTTATTTTTTGGGGCTCCAAAATCACTGCAGATGGTGATCGCAGCCATGAAATTAAAAGACACTTACTCCTTGGAAGGAAAGTTATGACCAACCTAGACAGCATGTTGAAAAGCAGAAACATTACTTTGTCAACAAAGGTCTATCTAGTCAAGGCTATGGTTTTCCAGTTGTCCTGTATGGATGTGAGAGTTGGACTATAAAGAAAGCTGAGTGCCACAGAATTGATGCTTTTGAACTGTTGGTGTTGGAGACTACTCTTTAGAGTTACTTGGACTGCAAGAAGATCCAACCAGTCCATCCTAGAGGAAATCACTCCTGAATATTCATTGGAAGGACTGATGCTGAAGCTGAAACTCCAATACTTTGGCCACCTGATGCGAAGAGCTCACTCATTGGAAAAGACCCTGATGCTGGGAAAGATTGAGGGCAGGATGAGTAGGGGACGACAGAGGATGAGATGGTTGGATGGCATCACTGCCTAAATGGATATGTGTTTGGGAGTTGGTGATGGACAGGGAGGCCTGGAGTGCTGCTGTTCTTGGGGTCGCAAAGGGTTGGACATGACTGAGCGACTGAACTGAACTGAATTAATCCATGATATAGTTAATGAATTGTGAGTGGCATAATCTTAAGATTTGAAGTATTTGAAAAATAAGTTTTCCCCTTTCTAAAAATTTAAACTCATGCAAACTGTGCTAAATATGAGTACAGTGTGGAAGTGAAAGTGTAGTCACTCAGTGGTGTCCAATTCTTTGTGACCCCTGGACCCTGCCCAGCTCCATGGGATATTCCAGGCAAGAATACAGTAGTGTGTTGCCATTTCCTTCTCCAGGGGATCTTCCCAACCCAGAAACTGAACCTGGGTCTCCTGCATTGCAGGCAGATTCATTACTCTCTGAGCCACCAACTGTTGCTGCTGCTAAGTTGCTTCAGTCATGTCTGACTCTGTGTGACCCCATAGATGGCAGCCCACCAGGCTTCCCTGTCCCTGAGATTCTCCAGGCAAGAACACTGGAGTGGGTTGCCATTTCCTTCTCCAATGCATGAAAGTGAAAAGTGAAAGTGAAATCGTTCACTCATGTCCGACTTTTAGTGACTCCATGGACTGCAGCCCACCAAGCCCTCTGTCCATGGGATTTTCCAGGCAAGAGTACTGGAGTGGGGTGCTATTGCCTTCACCAAGGAAGTTCCTAAATATGAATTAATTTGCTTAATTATAACAAAATATAAGATCATGGATATCTGTTGCTTACTCTCCCTGAGTTTTTCTTTTCTGGTGAGTATAACATATGTTTTACTACTATTGTTCATCACACACAAAAATAATATACAAAAAAATTATACATTTGTCTTCAAAATATGATACAAATAGGCCGTGTAATTCAAATAAAAATATATTAAACAATCTAATCCATTTACCAAATTTGCAAAATTGTCTGTTCTTGCTCACCATGGTGTGGTGCTTGGCTCACCTGTAACAGTTTGGGGCAATGATAATACTAAATGCTTCATAACAAACACCCCAATATATTGTTTATACATGTTGATTTTTCCCCTCAGTAGTATTTCTCTAGGTAAGTAAAGATATGAATGAGTAGCAAATCTAATCAGTTGGGTGTAGAATTGAAAACCAGTATTTCTTACTCCTTCAATGCATTCAAGCATTTTATTTGTTTTCAATATTGAATTTAAAATGTGCAGAATATGGTCTCACTAAAGGCTCCTAAAGACAGGGTCCCTTGGTCATTGTACAGACTTTGATTCCTAATTTGATTGTGTTCTTAAACTTTTCTTCAAAATGTTTTCATTTTTCTCTGAGTTACATATGCACGTGCATACAATCGTGATCTTGTCCTCCCTCATCTCAGCTTTTCTTTTATTTACAATTATTGAAATATATTTTTAAAATTATATTATCCCTTAATGCTGAGCATCGACATTGTTACAGACACCACTTGAGTAGTTTTGCTATGCATATATTCTAGTGAACATGTGAAACAAACCTATAATTCTATTTCTATTTGTGCTTCTTTTAAAATAAGTAATTGAGACCCAAAGAGGATTTAAATAACTAACTCAAAGTTACACACCTTTAAAAAAAAATCAGACGACACTAGTATTTCAACATATTCCTTTTAAAAATGTTTCACTGTCTTTATTAAAATTTCTACAGATTTTAACATTAATTTCAAGTCTTATGCTACTTCTAGAATGATTTTAATATGAATATGATGCAGTGTACCTCATAAAATTTGTCATAAAGCACTATAATGGGAATCTGATTCATTTCTTCAATCGATTAGAGATCTCTAAGCTTAAGGAGATCACTAAATAGTACAGTATTCTCTAAACAGGGAATTCGTACATAAACAAGAAGTGGAATTGACATAATAGGAAATAAAAATGGTAATATTTTTGATATTTTACAATGAAATTTGTATAGAATTGTTCATGAAATTTACTTTTATATAATTTGATTAAACAAAGCCTGCTGCTGCTGCTGCTGCTAAGTCACTTCAGTTGTGTCTGACTCTGTGAGACCCCATAGATGGCAGCCCACCAGGCTCCCCTGTCCCTGGGATTCTCCAGGCAAGAACACTGGAGTGGGTAAACAAAGCCTACTAGGTTGATAAATTAGGGAAAAATTAAAAGTGAGCCACACAATACTATAGTCTAAAAATTAATGCTACCATTCATTGTTCCACATCTCAGGAAATATGCAGTCTTTCGGAGCCACCATCATATAATCCTAGAATGCTTTACTTGCATTGAGTTAGGCTTAACTTCCATAATTTTAAGCCCGTGATAATTAAGAGGAAGAGAAGTAAATTATTTCCTAATAAAATCAGGCTAATTAGAGTTATGTCTTTACAAAAATATAATCCCACTTTGTCTACAGCACTTTTCTGTTCTTGATTGGTGGGATACGATTTGTATTGGTTTTATAATTTGATAATGATTCATGCAAAAATTTGACTCATGCAGGATTCCTCACAGCCACTGATTATAGGCAGCACCATCAGCTTCAAAGATATACTAAATGTTTACCAAATAAGCAATTATTTTACTATCTTCTTTTGAGTAGTAGTATGAATTTGGAAAAACCCAAAATCGGTGTTGGTAGTGCAGTATGTAAAAATCTGCTTGCAATGCAGGATCCCCAGGTCTGATGCTTGGGTTGGGAAGATTTCCTGGAGAAGGGAATGGCTTACCCACTCCAGTATGCTTGTCTGGAGATTTCCGTGAACAGAGACTATAGGACGTGGGATCACAAAGAGTCAGACATGACTGAGTGAAAACACACAGTGCAATATGTGACCACTGAATAGAATTAACCTCACAGTATGCAAACAAATTCAATCCATACACTGCACTTACAAACTCTTCTAGATTGTAGTAGTATAAAGATTTAAAACAAAATTAGAATAGTAATTTGACCATTTTTATTACATATTAATAAGATTTTACATTTTAGAGCTTGTCAGGGGAAAGTATATTTCAGCACTAGGTTTAGATTAGAGTATTACTAGTCCCATACAGGACTTCTGTGAGTTATTTCCTGACTCTATCCTTCTCACTCCTGCTTAGCAGGTACATACATATACCTTGAAATTTTGGTCTGTTAAATGTTTGTTGTTCTTTATTATTGTATCTCACATACTTTTGCTTCAATCACACGTTAATTTTATGACCTGCTGAGTTTTAGACGAGTGGAAATAATCAATGTATTCCTTTTCGAAATAGTTTAACTCAACCCTTGAGTGATGAGATGCATCAATACATACATAAAAATACGTACATATATACTCAAAAGGGCAAGTTATGTTGGGTGAAAAAGCAGATCTTTCTGGGGGAAATAGCATGAAGATTATTGGGAGAGAATTCTCTCTGTGTCTCATAGGTTTTTGCACGTCTTATAAATAGAGAACTGATTGCCCTTTCTTTTGGAACACCATTTCAAAGATGTTTGTTTAGTGTAAAGTCTTAGAAGACAGAGATAAAATATCTCTGGAGCAAAGGGAAGGGTTAGAAGATAGAAATGGTGGCACTTTCCAGAGAAAAGTGCACCCTTGTTTGCATTCTAGTTTAACATCTGGGGGAAAGCGTACACAATCTTGATGCCCACTGTAGAACATTCAGATTGCATAAACGCAGAGTTTCTTTTCTATAACACACTTACTATGTATGTGTACAGGTGTCATCTGGATCTTTTAACATTATTCTATGGGAATTATTATTTATAAATTGTTAAAAATGCTTATTTCCCTTGTTCCTATTACTTTTTTGAGTAATAAATTTGTGTCTAATCTAAGGACACATACCTTCTACCAACTTTCATACAGTCTAAGATTTTCTTTAAGAGAAAAGTTACTTAACATCTAAAGGACAGTGAGACTTAGTAAATATAACTTGGTCTGCCCCATTCCTCTCCCCTGCTCTGTGGTTGTCTTAATAAAAAAAAAAAAAAAAAACACAGACTTACAGTTTATGGTAATGATGACAACCAGTAACTTTGCAGGTATTTGAGTAGATAGACCAGGTTTGGAGCACCTTATAAATCCCTGTTACCAGGCATTTTCACTACTTATCCTAACTCTGGTCCTTTAGAAAATCCCTAGTCAAGTGGGTATTGTCAATTTGTGACCTGACTTGGAGCCCCATTCATGAAAGAATTAATGCTTTTGAACTGTGGTGTTGGAGAAGACTCTTTAGAGTCCCTTGGACTGCAAGGAGATCCAACCAGTCCATTCTGAAGGAGATCAGCCCTGGGATTTCTTTGGAGGGAATGATGCTGAAGCTGAAACTCCAGTACTTTGGCCACCTCATGCGAAGAGTTGACTCATTGGAAAAGACTCTGATGCTGGGAGGGATTGGGGGCAGGAGAAGAAAGGGACGACAGAGGATGAGATGGCTGGATGGCATCACTGACTTGATGGACGTGAATCTGAGTGAACTCCGGGAGTTGGTGATGGATAGGGAGGCCTGGCGTGCTGCGATTCATGGAGTCGCAAAGAGTCGGACATGACTGAGCAACTGATCTGTTCTGATCTGATTGAGGATACAAAAGTAAAAATATACTTTTGTATACTTTTTGTAAAAAAAAATACTTTTGTATTGAGGATACAAAAGTAAAAAAGGAAAATCTTTGCAATTTTTTTTAACAAGTTTATATAGCCTTATTTTCTATTCCTTACCAGAAAATCAAGATATGTGAAAGAAGACTCCCACTGTCTGACTTGTTTCTCTTTTGTTTTGCTGTGTTTGTTAAATTCAGTAAAGAACAAAACAAGAATGTTAAGAATGAGTCAACTCACATGAAACACATGTTAAGAGTTAGCAGCTATCCAGGATAATGAATACAGTGCATAAGACGATAAGATAAATGAGTATAAATGAAGAATTTATTTCAAGGATTAGAAATTGGTCTATGTTTGTGCCTTTCTAGCTTGTTTCAGTGAATGAATTAGAAAAATAATAAATACTCTTATAAGCTAATTAGAAAAATTGAAAAAACTTTTAAAATTTATTTTTTAATAAATGATTCACATGATTATAAGTAATAATGATGAAGTTCGTGTGTGTGTGTCTTTTTGTATGTGTGAGTAAGTGTGTGTGTGTGATAATAGAACCCATATATTGTGTGTCTGATAATAGAACCCATATATTTAATTATCTGAACAAACCAAGAGGCAGCTATTACTATCTTGATTTTATAGATTAAAAAAAAAAAAGAAAAAAACTGAAGCTCTAATTTTAGTAACATCCTTACATAGAGAGTTGGTTAATGAACCATCTAAGACGTCCCTCTCTCCAGAGTCCTTTTGTGATATATGACCCATTATACCCACACTTTTCTACAAATAGATGTTCTAAGGAATTTGTTGTTGTAGAATATAATTGCCTTTATATAATTAGCTGCTTTGGTTATCCATTGGGCAAGTAATGAGATTGTATACTCATCAAAATGTGACTTTTAAAAAGTTTTCTAAATTACTTGCAAGTTTTATCTTAGAATTTTAAGATTTGTTGTATATTTATATATCTCTTTAACTCAGCCATGATTTCAATGATTTAGCAGCTTTCTTTTTCTATGATGTCACTTTGATCTTAACACTTCATACTGAAGTGTCAGAATATTTTCTCTTCTTATACAGTAGCTCTTTTTATCATATCTATCTACCTACCAAGCTAATTACCTATCATATCAGTATATCTATATCTATATTATCTATGTATGTTTACATGTATATATGTTTCCCACTGATCTTTCTGTACCTAATATTTTATTTCAACTTTCTGAAGGTACATATTTAAAGTTACATAAGCCATACCATAGTTTTAATATTATTTTATTTAAGAAAATTAAGCACTTGATTTTAATAAGGTATTATACCTTATCATCTGAATATTTTCTCTTTTCTGTTTCCGTCATGCCAATATATTCTTTTAAGCTATAGAAGCACATTATGAATCATTTATTGGCTGATTCACATGGCCATAAATTAATATTTAGGCAAGACACCTTTTTATTAAAAAGTTATTTTGGAAGGGGCAGTGTCCTTAGAATTGTGAATTCAAATTTACTTTATATCAAATGTCTGAATAAAAAAGACTTCCAAATAAAGAAAAAGGATGCAGATTTCTCAGTTAGCTTTTATGTATGTAACTGAATGAGGCAAATATATACTTAAAGTAATTTATTAATTATATATATATAAATATATATCATGTATGTATTAATTATAACCATATATTATTTACATATATGATACAATTAAATTATGCATCTAATATTTAAGCATCTTTTCTCAAAAATAAACATCTTTTAAAAATTCAGACACTGTGCTAGCATCTTTGAAAGCAGTTTTTGATTTATTCACAAGGTATTCCAGAGGATATCATTTTTACTTCATTTTAAGTTGTTTAATATGGATTTCTTTCTTTGTGTGATTTTTTAAATTAGTGTAGTATCATAGATACCTGAAGAATGCATTCTCAAATCATTAGAACTTCTGTTTTTATTTTTGTATTTTGTCTATTATGATTACCCTATTTTAGTTACTTCCAGTGACTTAAAATGTTTATTTGCAATTACTTCAAATAATTTCAGTTGTGAAGCTGCATCTTTGAAATTAAATGTCACATCTGTGTTGTTTATTTATCACTATGATTTTATTTTGCAGTTTTTTAAACAAATATCTTCTCTAAGTATGCAAATTGACACTGATTGAAAATGTCTCAGTTTATTATGTCTTTCTTGAACAGTATTTAGGGTTCAAAATGCAGCATTTTATTTTATCCATTTTAAGATATTTATTGTCATGTTTTAACAACCTTGAAATTAGGATGTGTCTGTCAGTGACATGTCATAGTTTAATTGCAATTTTTTTCACCTTTTAGTAGTATATAAAATAATGTGCCTTTTCCATTCTAACTTTGATAAGCTAGAGTAATTGAGTACTCTGTAATAACTGATAAGTTTAGTGAATCCATCTTTTCTGGGAAATACTTTTGTATATCCAAGTTTGTGCTTTGGCAACAGATGGAACATGGTTTCTAACTTCTGAGGCCTCGTGGAGGAGGATAATTACACTGTACTTAGTAATGTCTATATAGAAGAATAAAGGAAGGTCTGCTGGAGCCCACTGAGGGGCTGAACAGAGAGTCTCACTGTAGAGAGTCAGGAAAGGCTGTAAAAAGTAGATGACTTTGAAGTGAAATTTGTAAAATTAGGCTTTTATTAGGTGAAAACTGTGGAGAGGGAAATTTGAACTGAGGAGGAAACCTGTGAATAAACATGAAGACTGATAAAAGAATAACATGATCTAGGTGCCCATTTATTCTAACTGGATTAGAGAGTATGGGAGAAAATTACGAGAATAATCTGAAAATTTGTACAAATATACTTAAATAAAAGCCCATGACCTTAATAAAGAAATTGGACTTTTTCTTCTTGGTAAAAGGGCACTATGGAATAGCTATTATTATCCACTGTATGATTTAGAATGATCAGTATGAGGGCAATGTGCACACCAAGAAGAAAAGAATGGAAACAGGAAGATATAAGAGCTTAATGAAGAGAGGAGCTTAAAAGAAAAGCAGTATAGTACAAGAATGACTATATCTAGAGACACCGCAAAATTATTTGGCATATGTGATAATGTTACTGAGCCAAATGGAGTCTGTTCTCCTGTGGGCAGTAAAGCCAATCTTCTGACACTGGGTTGTAGTGAACGAAAGTACAGCATTTATTGTAGGGCACAGAGCAAGGGGAATGGGCAACTCATGTTCAAAAGACTTGAACTCCCAGATGAGTTTCATGGAAGGGTTTTTTTTTTTTTTTCTTCTAATTTTATTTTATTTTTAAACTTTACATAATTGTATTAGTTTTGCCAAATATCAAAATGAATCCGCCACAGGTATACATGTGTTCCCCATCCCGAACCCTCCTCCCTCCTCCCTCCCCATACCATCCCTCTGGGCCGTCCCAGTGCACCAGCCCAAAGCATCCAGCATCGTGCATCGAACCTGGACTGGCAACTCGTTTCCTACATGATATTTTACTTGTTTCATTCCCATTCTCCCAAATCTTCCCACCCTCTCCCTCTCCCACAGAGTCCATAAGACGGTTCTATACATCAGTGTCTCTTTTGCTGTCTCGTACACCGGGTTATTGTTACCATCTTTCTAAATTCCATATATATGCGTTAGTATACTGTATTTATGTTTTTCCTTCTGGCTTACTTCACTCTGTATAATAGGCTCCAGTTTCATCCACCTCATTAGAACTGATTCAAATGTATTATTTTTAATGACTGAGTAATACTCCATTGTGTATATGTACCACAGCTTTCTTATCCATTCATCTGCTGATGGACATCTAGGTTGCTTCCATGTCTTGGCTATTATAAACAGTGCTGCGATGAACATTGGGGTACACATGTCTCTTTCCCTTCTGGTTTCCTCAGTGTGTATGCCCAGCAGTGGGGTTGCTGGATCATAAGGCAGTGGAAGGGGTTTTAAAGGCAGTGTAAGGGAGGAGACTGCAGGATGTTTGATCAGCTAGTGCACAATTCTCAGTTTATTGGCATTGAGGTGAAGTTTCAAACATCATCAACCTTCTGGTTTCAACCAGTCTCAGATTTATGTTTTTGAGGTCCACAGTTTTCATCTGATGGACGTCTGCTTACATAAAAACAACTTAGGAGTGTGTGTCAGGCCTTTATCTGTATCTTTCAGGGAACTGTGAGTTTGGTGAGTCTCCTTTCTGGCAGATTTATACCACAGATTTTTATCTAAATTGTTACCAGTTCCCCAGCCCAATGGTTAATCTTTGTTTCTATATCTTTACATTTCCTAATTAACTCTTGAGTCAGCCTTTAGAGATTACATGGAGTCCTGAGACTAAAGCAAAAGCCTTAGTCTTCAAAGGACAGGGACACAGGGGCTTGTATATGGTTTCAGGAGTAGACAACATGAAGAAAGAAAGAACTTAAATATGAACATTTAGGATTTGAGGAACATTATTAGCTGAGATAATAGGTGAAGAAGTAGCTTTTATGATAATGTATGTGTTGTGCTATGTGTGGAAATGTCCAATAGATAGAAATAGAAACCATAAAGTCTGATATATTAAATTCTAGTAGGTCTCCTAAAATTAGTCATTATGGAGAATTGTACATCATAAATTAAACCACACAGTTCTTACTTAAAGCTTAAATATTGCTTTAGTTAACTGTCCTTGGTTTAGAGGAAGAATTAGGTAGCACAGGATTATTCTAAGAGTTTTTTGAATGGTGGTGATTGTGAAGTTTGATGAAAGTAGCTAAACTTTAGTTTATTCATCACCCTTCACCAGGATATTTAATTTCACCAAATATTTAATTTATTTGCCCATGTTCCTTGGTATGATTTTATTAGAAAAGTTCAAGACAAAGACAGACAAATAAAAGAGGAATTTCCATGTACCCACTGCCTCCCTACATATGCATAGCTTTTCTTATAATCAGTATCCTCTACCAGAGTTGTACATTTGTTACAATTAATAACTAATTAGTAAACCCCAGTTGATACATTATTATCACCAAAAGTGTATAATCCCCTGGTGGCTCAGAGGGTAAAGCATCTGCTTGCAATGTGCCAGACCTGGATTTGATCCCTGGGTCAGGAAGATCCCCTGGAGAAGGAAATGGCAACCCATTCCAGTATTCTTGCCTGGAAAATCCCATGGACAGAGAAGGCTGATACACTACAGTCCATGGGATCGCAAAGAGTCGGACATGACTGAGTGAATTCACTTACTTATCACCCAAAGTGCATAGTTTGCATTTAGGTTGAGTCTTGGTATTGTACATTACATGTATTTGGACAAAAAAATATAATTACATGTATCCACCGTGCCATTATAGTGTCAGATATAGCATTGCCACTGGTCTAGAAACCCTCTGGGCTCTGCCTTTTCATCTCATTCTCTTCCCATCCCTTGGCAACTGCTGATCTTTCTACTGTGTACATAGTTTTGCCTTTTTCCAGGATATCTTGTATAGTATGTAGATATTTTGGAATGCCTTTTTTCATTTAGTAATATGCATTTCAGTTTTCTCCATGTCTTTTCAAGGCTAGATAGCTCATTTCTTTTGCGTACAACAATATTTCATTGTCTGGATATAATTCTGTGTATTTATACATTCATCTACTAAAGGACATCTCTTTTTCAAGTTTTTTAGTTGGAAGAAAATCACTTTAAAATATTGTATTAGTTTCTGTTGTACAACAATGAAAATCAACCATAATTATATATATATCTCCTCCTTCTTGAGCCTCCCTCACCCTCATCCCATCCCTCTAGGTCATCACAGAGTACCAGGCTGGGCTCCCTGTGTTATATAGCAACTTCTCACTAGCTGTCTATTTTACACATATAGAGTCCCCTGCCAGGAGCTTTTTCATTTGTATTCAGCAGATTGGAAAGGATGGTTGTCCATGCCCAGAATAATTCAACGTGAACCCTTGGGTTACATGTAAACAAGCAAAGTTCCATTTCCAGAGAGCAGTATAAACACAACTACTCTTATGCCCCTCAACTGTTCCTTCCAAATTTGTGAAAAAATATGTATAGAATTTTAAAATTAATATTATAAAGTAGATGGAAGTCTACTTTAAAAAGAAATTTAAAAATAAAAAAGATTTTAAAAATCTCATGAAAAGATATAGTGTATTCATTTCTTTAATCTATTTAATGTATTCATTTCTTTAATCTTTAACCTTTCTTTTTTCAAACAAATGACCCAGGGCCTCAAAATTATTTACATCTTTTGTAATTTAGGAATATTTTCTTCTTCTTTCTGAAATATTCCCTCACACACTTATTTTCTATGCCCTGGGCCTATAACCTATCCTTTTAGAACCTGATTAAAGATTAACAGATGCTCAAATAACTTTGAATCTCAATAGTTAAATACAGCTTCCTTCAAAAATATTGATCAGAATACTGTCTTCCTTTTTAACTGAGATGTTAAAACGTATTTCAGGAATTCCTTTTGTCCATTTAATTATGCTTATACTTAATAAATCTACATAATTCAGCTGATATCCATTATTATAAAGTATTGTTATAAGCATGCAGAGAATAAATAGATTTGATTCTATCAGGAAGAAAGAGCAAAAACTGAGAGTTGGTGATTCTTTAAATTAAAATATAATTTCTACTTAAAAAAGAATTAGTTCCAAAAAATACTTATATCCTTCATTTTTCTTAAGATCACACTCAAATATTGAGCAATTGGGTAATTTACAGAGCCTACCCAAGGTTTAATGATAAGTTTCCCCTTATTTTTCTCATTATTGTCTTTAGTCTTTTTTCTTAAACTACAGTCCTCTGCATGCCCAACATTCTAACACTGTCCCCTGATTATCTAGAGATTCTTCTGTGACACATGTGATTCTCCACCCTGAATTCAAACTAATCTAATTTCTTAGTGTCTTGAGCTCTTGATCTAGTCATCCTTACCTTACCTTGTGCTCATACTCAGTCACTCAGACGTGTCTGACTCTTTGGACTCCACGGACTATTCTGTGACCACCAGGCTACTCTATCCATGGGATTTTCCAGGCAAGGAGACTGGAGTGAGTTGCCATTTCCTCCTCCACGGGATCTTTGTCA
Source organism: Bos grunniens (assembly GCF_055505025.1). NCBI lineage: Eukaryota > Metazoa > Chordata > Mammalia > Artiodactyla > Bovidae > Bos > Bos grunniens. The sequence goes on from NC_141165.1 coordinate 108,953,171, forward strand.
GCTGTCAGCAATTCAATATGATAACTCATCTGTGCCCATGTATTGTTTTCCTCATTGGAGGATTATCTAACTAAATATTTTGGGCTGCTGAGGAAGCATATTTTCAGAGTGTAGTGAGTTCCGTACAAGTATTTAGAAAGGTTTTTATTTGTGTTCTAATAACTATATATAAGCATGTTTTACATACTTATAATTATTGGAATAAATATTGAATCATTAGGTATCTCAAGGAATTATTCAGTGAATGATTATCATCATTTTTGCCACATGCCTGGATCCAAAGATACTCTCTGAAATTGTAGTTAATACAATAGTTCAAATAAGGAAAAATAGTGGAAAAATTAAGCCATTATATCATGTCCAGGAAAAGAGGCATGTAAGGGAGAAAAAAGTTTCCTTAACTCCCTTACAGGCTGTGCCTGTAAATTAGATTTACAAAGATAAATCAACAGGAGAAACACATGTAATTCTTCTTATTTAGTTAGTAGAAGTTTTGTGTGAGATGGGGACTTCCATAAGGAAATGAAGACCAGAAGAAATGAGTATGTTTTGATGACTTTATGCTAGGTTTGATGAAACATGGAAAGCTGTGGGGAGAAAGATAGGACAAAGGCTATGAGCTAGGGATAGCACACTGGGGAAAACTTGGCAAGGCCCGTTCATTCAGATTCCTTCAATGTCTTTCTATCTTCTGGGTATGGAGAAGTAACCTTTTACATGAAAATCCTATGACCTGCATCAGGGGAGAAAGGGGAGTTCAGAGAGTCCTTCACCTGCTGCTCTTCAAATTCATTCAGCTTAAAATGCTCAATATGCCAAAGCACCATATTTTAGAACTGAACCTGATGCTACTATGTTTGTTCTTAAACTTCAACTTAGAAGTTGACCATCTCGTTTCAGGAAAACAAAATCTGTCATATTAACTTATGTATATTATTGACTTTTATTTTTTTAGAATCATTTGTATTTGGTTTATAATTTGTTTTATTGTTATTTTTTAGTGTTTTGTATCTATTGTTATATTTATTTGTTTTTAAGTAGCATCAAAAGAAATATAAAATGCATTGGTACTGATTTAAGTAAAATCATTGCATTACATTTCACTGGGATATCACTTCTGTTTGAAGAAAAAAATGCTTCATAACTTTTGCAGATAAAGGTATTGATACTCTTTAAGTTAAGTGTCTCAGTTAGTAAAATTTACTTGTTTTACCTTATACTAGTATGGATGTGAGAGTTGGACTGTGAAGAAGGCTGAGCGCCGAAGAATTGATGCTTTTGAATTGTGGTGCTGGAGAAGACTCTTGAGAGTCCCTTGGACTGCAAGGAGATCCAACCAGTCCATTCTGAAGGAGATCAGCCCTGGGATTTCTTTGGAAGGAATGATGCTAAAGCTGAAACTCCAATACTTTGGCCACCTCATGCGAAGAGTTGACTCATTGGAAAAGACTCTGATGCTGGGAGGGATTGGGGGCAGGAGGAGAAGGGGACGACAGAGGATGAGATGGCTGGATGGCATCACTGAGTCAATGGAGGTGAGTCTGGGTGAACCCCGGGAGTTGGTGATGGACAGGGAGGCCTGGCGTGCTGTGATTCATGGGGTCACAAAGAGTCGGACACGACTGAGTGACTGATCTGATCTGATCTGAATAGTACTATTTAAATAAAGAACTGTACATTTATGGGGAAAATTTTTATACAATTGCTAGGCAGCTAAGAAATGCTTTTTGCACAGCTGACAAACACACAAAAAATATTTTTAACCATTAATTTCAAGTCACATCTTGATTGTCTGTTATCAGTTTTCTTACAAATTATGCCATCCTCCAAACTGAGGTTAGTCCTCCATCCCCTCAAAAATGTTACATTTTTATTACTTTAAAGACAGGCAAATTGTAAAGATGAATCCTTCAAAATATCTGTTATTTTTATTCTTGCTGACTGTTTTGCTTTTTATACTCTCCCTCACATCAGTGATTTGTTCATTTACTTTACAATGCAAGGTACTGGTAGAAATGGAAACTCCATCAGGTTTAATGTTACGAATAGAAAAAAATTATTTTTCTTCATAGTGTCTTAGATTTTAATCATATATGCTTTTAAAAATAATCATTTTAATATGGCATAGTACAAATACATAGAGAAGGAAATGGCAACCCACTTCAGTGTTCTTGCCTGGAGAATCCCAGGGATGGAGGAGCCTGATGGGCTGCCATCTATGGGGTTGCACAGAATCAGACACGACTGAAGAGACTTAGCAGCAGCAGCAGCAGTACAAATACATACAAATTTTAAAATCACTGGCATTCACAGTCGAGGTGTTTCATCTTTCTGTGGACATCTGCTTTTACTTACATAGGAATGTGTGTGGAACCGTAAAGAACATTTTAAATATGTCTTAGCATATTTAACTATTTATTATCATCATGGATTCTTGGCATATCAAGAAATAATAAATGATGTATGCAATATTTATTCAACCATACAAAAACATATGTCAGGAGTAAATTGAAATAGTAATTTTGTCATAAGACAACTAAATAACAAGCACAAAATTGAAAAACTACAGGCAAAATAAAATGAGTAAGATGTTAACTTAGTAAACAATAGAGAAGAACTGATGTCAACATCAAAAAGAACTTACATTTTATGCTAGTATTGATGATTTGGTGTAGATTTATATGAATCATAATTTTTTTTTATTTTATCCAAATGTGATAAGGAAAAATCACAGTGATACAAGCTACCCAAAGGAAAATTTTCCATGGGACAATAAAAGATGTGAATATGTCCCTGAGAGAGTATAAAATATAGTACAAAAAGAAGGAAGTTGACTTTGGAAGAATGAAACAAGAAAATAAGTTGTACTTAGCAATGGCACCCCACTCCAGTACTCTTGCCTGGAAAATCCCATGGATGGAGGAGCCTGGTGGGCTGCAATCCATGGAGTTGTTAAGAGTCGGACACAACTGAGCGACTTCACTTTCACTTTTCACTTTCATGCATTGGAGAAGGAAATGGCAACCCACTCCAGTGTTCTTGCCTGGAGAATCCCAGGGACGGGGGAGCCTGGTGGGCTGCCGTCTCTGGGGTCGCACAGAGTCGGGCATGACTGAAGTGACTTAGCAGTAGCAAATAATGATTTTTCAAACCCTTTCCACAATTTGATATTCAATAAAAGTTGTCTATAATATAAAACTGGCAAATTTATTAAAATATATTTCTTATTACTTGGTTGTTGTTGGCAGTGGTGATGGTGGCCAACCAATTTCTATTTTTTGAAATAATTTACGTTTTTATACTATGTATGTGTGTGTATTTATAATGAAGACATTCTCTAAACCATTGGGATGAGAAGATGTTAAAGTAGATGTAAAATTCTAATTGTATTTAAAATTTGAGAGCATGATGAGCTTTAAAATCTAAATGCTTACTGGCAGCTCTGTGTATAAAATATTGAAAGAGCAATCCCCTTAGAATGAAGGTATCTATGTTTACACGTCTTAGTGCAACTGTTTGAGAACAGTATTGTACAATGTATGTCTCATTGTTCAGTGAGTTCACTTTTGCCAAAGAGTAAAAGAGCTTTTCTTTTGCCAGCAGAAGCACTCAGACTACTGACATGTGAAAATAAAAAATGGAAAACAATAAATGTAAATAAAGCATTTCTGTAACCATTTTCTTGTTGCTTTCTCACTATTTTTTTTTTAAGTCACACACTCCTGAAAAATGATGATTTCACCAGATGAAGAACTGAGAAGAAAGCATGTGCATACTACTGTTTCTTTGATATAATAAGGATGTGTAAACAATCTTTCACTTTAGGAGACTTTAGAGTATAACTTGTTTTTAAAAGCTATAGTAAGATTATTCCTTTTCCTGATGCCAGGAAAAGTTGCCAGTGACTTGGAAATAAGCAAAATAGGATTGTGGCATACTTGCACCATTTAACAGACTCACTGGAGAGTACTGGATTCCTTAAGGCTGTGTAACTGTCTTCAACCAGTGATTAAACAACTCTGTAGATAGAAGTTAACTTGTAGAAAACAGTAATGCTTAGAGCAATGCAGATGATATTTGTTCATGGTGATGGAAATGAATTTTGTCCAGAATACATATATCTGTAAGTAAACTCTCATTTGAACTGGTTTAAATGTTTATTGGCTCATTCATCAATTAATGAGTTGACTGAGACATTTTACACATGTTCATTTTATATTTGTGTGCAAATCATAAATTTATTCTTTTTGAAAATTATACTTTACTGCTATTATTAAGTGAATTAATGACCAGAAGCACCGGAAGGTAAGAAGTTGAAGAGGGAAAATTGGTCTTAACATGAGATCAGATACTTGGGTTGTCATTATTGTATTGTTTTGGGTTCATTGCTGCTTCCTTCTCTCTGTGTTAAGGTACTGAATGAAACTTTTTTACTTACTATGATATAAGGCAGGAGAAAATTTTAGAACTCCAGCATGTTCCCCTCTAGAGTGATTGAAATCACTTTGTAAAGTTTTGAAACTACTTCTTTAGATGCATATGGGGGAGGAGGAATTGGATAGCATGTAGATGCCAGAAACCTGGAACAAAATGGGAGAAAGGATGATTTCCTTGGGACAGAATCATGGCAGTGCTCTTTTTAGTCCCTTCACCCTTTCTCATCATTATGTTTTGTTTGTGGCTGCCAGAATAATTAAAGGAGTGGGGAAGAAGCTTCTGTTACTATCTTGCTTTTAAGCTTTGCACTCAGGTTGATTAATGCTTTCTTTGCACTTGCATCGGGCTGTTCTACATTTCCTTTGTAAGTAATGCTAATTAGATTGAGCAAGCACTAAGTGCTTGCAGAGTTGGTGCTTGAGCCAGAATAAATCCTGGGAGATCATGATGATTCTGGATGAGACTAAACAGAAAAAGCTAGCATGCAAAAGGCATTTTCATTCATTCATCACTTTGGCAAATATCAGTTGAGAAGCAGCTATGCACACTATAACTATCTGAGCAGCAAAATGTCAAAGATAGAAGTTGGGAGCCTTGCAAATGACTGTGGCTTAGATCAGAGTATTTGCAAAGGAAGTAGTGAGGAATGAGTTGGATGCAGTATTTGAGAGATAAAGATCAGAATTTTTGTTTTTAATATATTTTGCCTGAAGAACTAGGGAAATGGAGCTGTTTTCTTTTTCTGGATAAAGTATACTGTTGTAAGAGAAATTTTCTTAAATAGTGGGTAGAATTAGGAGTTTGGTTGTGAGTACACTGTGTGTGAGTTGCCTGTTAATGTTCAAGTGAAAATGTTGAGTGTGTAGGTAGATGTAAAAGTCAAGTTCAAGGATGAGTCAGTGATATTGAATGAGTTTTGTTTTATTGAGTTATACTTAACATATAATAAGGTACACAATTTTTCAGTTAGTTGAGTTCTGACAGTTGTACATATCTATGTATTCAACATCCAAAACAAATTTTACAAACTTTCCATAACTAAAATGCTCCTTAATGTTTGTACAATTAAATTATTTCCAAGTCCCTTCAAACTCACCCTTGAGGCAATTACTTTCTATCACCATGGACATATTTTGCCTATTCTAAAACTTTACAAAAGTACAGTTATACAGTATGTATTTTTAGTGTTTGATTTATTTGCCCACTATAATGTCTGTAAGATATTTTTACACTGTAACATTTATAAATCATGTTTGTATATAGAAAACTATTTGAAGATCTTAGCTCTGCAAGAAATGTCTTAGATTTTGCTGTGAGAATTCTATATAAACAACAGATCCAAAAAAAATTATTAGCTTAAAACAAATATTTATTTTTCACTCCTGAGTCTGTAGGTTGTCTGGGATTCTACTTGGCTTAGTTGAGCTTGACTAGACTTGGGGTTAGGTCTGCTATATAGGCTTGTCTTTTGGAGACCAAGATGAAGAACAGCAATTTCCTGAAGCAGTTGCAGCCCTTTCTTATGGTAGATTGCAGGAAAATGATAACACTCATAGAAATTTGGAAATCAGATATTTTCATGTCTTCCCACATGTCCTTGAGAAGCAAGTTACTTGGCCAAACACAAAGTTAAGGGAATTTAAGGAAGGGGGAAATGTATTCCTCTGGGCTTCCTTGTTGGCTCAGATGGTAAAGAATCTGCCTGAAATTAAGGAGACCCGTGTCAAATATCTGGGTTAGAAAGATACCTTGGAGAAGGGAATGGTAACCTACTCTAGTATTCTTGCTTGGAGAATTCCATGGACAGAGGGGTCTGGCAAGCTGCAATCTATGGGGTCTCAAAGAGTTGGACACAACTGAGCAACTAACACACAAAAGGTGCTTAAGAAGAAAGAGGAGTGAATAGATGTGGAAAAATAATACAATCTCACAAGTTATCAGGGTAAGATACATTAGTCATTATTTCTGTTAAGGAGAAAAATAACATTCAGCTCAAAGGATATGAGAGCTCAGTTTAATTTTACAGTACAGATGGGACCCAAACACTACTCTCGTGACATTTAATTTAACATTAGACCATATTACTGCTTTTGTTATATTAACAGCATAGGAGAGAAATAAGGACTTTGAAGACCAACATAAAAGACAAGGGAGAAGACTACAGAGATGTAAGTTAGTTCAGTCACTCAGCCGTGTTTGACTCTTTGCGACCCCATGAACCACAGCACGCCAGGCCTTCCTGTCCATCATCAACTCCCGGAGTCCACCCAAACCCATGTCCATTGAGTTGGTGATGCCATCCAACCATCTCATCCTCTGTTGTCCCCTTCTCCTCCTGCCCTCAATCTTTCCCAGCATCAGGGTCTTTTCAAATGAGTCAGCTCTTCGCATTAGGTGGCCAAAGTATTGGAGTTTCAGAGATATAAGTAAGAAGTGATAAAACACCCCTTACCCCATCATCATTTTTGAGATACTCCCCAATTTATGTAAGAGATAAGATTTACTGAAAAAGATAAGCAACAAAAACAGTGTCACTGTCTTTAGGGACACTTATTGAAGTCATCACAGAAAAAAGAAAGTTACAATTTACTAGAGAATAAAGTGCTATATTTTTTTAATCATATGAGGAAAAAAAACAACACATTTAAATATGGGAACAAAGACCCTGCCTTTTTTTCCTTATGATATAAGTCAGTCATCAAGCTGTCTGAACAGAACATAGTTATGAACACTTATGTCAAGAGTATAAAGTTCTTCCAATTTAAGAAGCACACAGTCATAGCTTTTGAATCAACCTCATTAGGAGGAAGTTAAGACAATGTCTGTTAATGAATTACCACTGGAGGTAAATGATAGGCCTCTCATTTTAAGTACTGACAGAACATTAATATCAGTTTTAGAGGAAGGAAGGGAGTGTAGAGAGCGGAAGAAGTATAAAGAGAAAGTTTGTGGTAACAGTTAAAACAGGGGTAAATATATCCTAACAAATAGCATTTGGAGGTCAGTGATTCCTCTAGAGGGGAGAATTTATGTTACACAGCAGGGGGGAAATTGAAAAATAGGTTGGGGCCAGATTTCAAAAAGCCTTTAAAAGGCCAGATTATTGAATTTGGACTATATTTTGTAGATATTAATTGGTACTATACTTCTAGAATATTTTTAGGATGCTAAAAGCAGTATTTTAAGATAAGTAATTTGATAGTAATGTTCAGAATTATTAAATGAGTAAAATTTTATATTACTGTTATCAGTTAGGAAAACATTGATTAGTCAGCAGTAATTTATAATGTCAAATGCAGTGGGAAAGCAATGGATACTTTTGAAAAATATTATAAATTCACAATTCACCAATTATGGCAAATGATTAAAGATCAATGGTTAGAAAGAATGTGAGGTTAAAAAAATGACTGAAATTTCTGAGCCTTCTTTGAATAAAAGGATGTCGATTCCATATGACTTTGTTAGTGAGGAGAGGTATTAGCAATATATAATAGTTTTATGTGTTTAATAGTGTTTAAAGAAAGTTTCTGTTAAGCTTATTTAAAATTAGCAGATGCAAGTACATATGTTGGAAAGAAGAGTATGAGTTGTATAAAAAATGATAAATGTTTATTTAGAGGGTATGAAATGGAGAAGGCAATGGCACCCCACTCCAGTGCTCTTGCCTGAAGAATCCCATGGATGGAGGAGCCTAGAAGTTCTTGCCTGGAGAATCCCAGGGACGGGGGAGCCTGGTGGGCCGCCGTCTCTGGGGTTGCACAGAGTCGGACATGACTGAAGTGACTTAGCAGCAGCAGAGGGTATGAAAACATAACACAAAATAAAATAGGTTTTTTTAAAAAATTCTATAACACCTCTGAAAAACACAATAGAGCAAAATTTAGTGTGAGGTAGACTATCCTGGAAAACATGTCACTTTAGTCTCTAAATTATTATGCTTAACACAGCAGCTTGGTCATCATAAGCACGTTTTTGCCTTTATGAATTATTTTTCTTAAAGCATCTCCAATGGCATAAATCTCAAGAATTTCTATAAAGCACAGGATACAGTCAAACTTTACTTATTTTCACCTTGATTTACATATATGATAATTTATATGATGGATATCTTACATAGGCATCTATAGGAATGTTTCTTTTTTTCTGTTCCTACAGATGTATTTCTATTTGAAGGAGGAATAATTTTTTTTTCTTTTTAATAATTCAATTAATGGTTTGTTGAGTGCCTTCTATTGGAGAATCACTAGGTTAGCTGCTGGAGATGCAGAGGTAGAGAAGTGTTACAGCTCAGAGTTCAGCATGAAAGTAAAATGAATGAACAATTATAACGGAGTTCGTGAAAAGTGGTATGATGGAGTTATGCCCAAAGGGCTATAGGCTTTCAGTGGAAGGATTCAAACTGAGATTAGATCAATGTTTGAATGATGAATAGTGGTTAGATATAGCTAAAGTTAAAGGGGATGAAGAGAGAACATTCTTAACATGGGAAACAAACTACATAGAGGAATAAGGGGTGTGTTGAGAATTTCAAGTAGTTCAGCATGACTGAACTGAGAAGTGAATATGATGCAATAGCAGAATTTAAAAGGTCCCACGGTACTTTGAACTTTCCTTTTTTCACTTTGCCTGTGTTCCTTCATCATAAATTTCCTATGTCTCCAGTGTCTTCAAGGATCTTCTTATTCACCCCAGAAAAAAAGTGCTAGTGAAAATCACAAAAATAGCAAAGCTGGAAGAAATCTTAAAGATGATATATTAAACCTTTCCTTTTTCAGATAAATATCTTCAAGTGCATAAGATTCAATTTTCAATTTGTAAATGGGTATTCAAATAAAACTAGAAGCTAAGACTTTCTGTCTTAATTTCAGATATTTTACTAAAGAGCCAGTTGATATTCTTCTATTTTTCAATCAGATTTACAACCAACTGAACATCTTGTTTTATTCTTGCTTAAATGCCAACTTCTGGATGGACCCTTTTTTTAGAGTAAAATGTTAAACCCCTGGTGTGCTGCAGTCCATGGGGGTCGCAAAGAGTCAAACACGACTGAGTAACTGACTGAACTGAACTGGGTGAAACCTCTTATTATAGTAAAATATCAAACTCTCAGCTTTGTTCCAGCCAATTTCAACTATTTTGCTAGAGATCCTTGGTAATTCTAAACACATTCACTAGGGGAGTTGATGGACACTATGGAGACCCAATTATTTTTGAATAACATGGCACATTTATCTAAATAATTCCCTTATGATGGGGATCACCTATAGTCTGGCTTTCCCAGGAGAGGCTCAGTTCACAAATGTCGCCTTAAATGTAATTACTAATAGCTCTTATTTTGTTCTCTAATAGTATTCAAATTTGGACAGTAAATTATATTGTCACCTTTCTAGTTAGTCATATAAGTCCTTTTTATAGTTAGCATAATGGTTCTGCAAAATTTCAACCAACACGATTTAATATATAATTATAATTCAACCATCCCATAACCAAGATAAATGGACAAGAAGAGATCTAGCACATGTGATATAAACTCTTTCATTTCATCATCACAGAACAAGGAAGTCCCTAAAATTCTAGAGATCAGGAACATATACTGTTAGTACATTTATTCTAGAATAAGGTTGGAAGAGTTATGGCTGTAAGTTGCATCTGGGATACTTCTAGTGGAACGTTCTGAAAGTGGATATGATCTTTGAGCTTTCCAAAGGGCTTTTAATGAGTTGGCTGATTTCGTATCCCTTTAACTGTGAGAAATGTATATTTTCTTTTATATCTTGGCTAAAATATCTCTTGCTGCCATTTCCTACACAGTGTGAGAAGGAACTTAGCCGAGATGAAGATCCCTAGATAGCAATCTACTGCCGGTATAACAGCTCCCACATAACAGTTATTTTTGCTTTGCCCATGGAACTTCTCTGTGCTTAATATCTCCCTGACTGAGGAATCAAATTTAACATTCTCAGTGACATGAGAAAACTTCTGTGAGTGTGTGTCACTTCTAAGTGCCCTTATCCAGATACCAAAGCTATTGAGCTCTTTTAAAGCACCATTTCTTCTTTCCAGAAATATGATTACCCCTTCTGTAGAAAAGGGAAACAAAACTCTCTCTGATAGAGGACAGCCAGCTATACATTCATATGTATATTTAACCAAGTGGGGATGAAGAAAAATATAAGTAAATGGAAATGCACGCCCTTATCATCACAGAAAAGGTCTAGGCACTCTTTCAAGAAAGTTTCAGCTTAAGTTAAAACTGTCTGGAGAGAGGCACCATTAAACTTAGTAATACTCCAGACATATTTGTTCAACAATAAATAATTCCAGTAGTAAACGATTCTGGGAGTGGAGCTGTGCTAAAGATATTCATATATTTAGAAACTTTTTAAAAATGGTAAATTACATATACTTGAAAGGATTAGTACAGTGACTTAATTGATAATGCATATTTGACTAAAGTTGTCCTTGTGGGCTTTCTATACATAAAAAAGGAAATTCAGTTATTCTTAGAGACAACTCTTTCATCTTAGTGACAACTCTTTCATTCCTAAAATCCATCTGCTTGAGTTCTTAAAAATTGTTTTCCATTGAAGTATATTGAACATGACTATCTATATAGATACTCTAAAAAACTTTCCCTCCAAATACATGTGAAGATAAATCACAGTCCAACATGTGAAGAATCATTTTGCTTAAAACTGTTAATTCTAATCAGCATAATTTTTTTTTCTCCAACTGATGTGTGTCTGCTGCTACTGCTAAGTCGCTTCAGTCACGTCTGACTCTGTGCAACCCCATAGACGGCAGCCCACCAGGCTCCCCTGTCCCTGGGATTCTCCAGGCAAGAACACTGAAGTGGGTTGCCATTTCCTTCTTCAATACATGAAACTGAAAAGTGAAAGTGAAGTTGCTCAGTCATGTCCGACTCTTAGCGACTCCATGGACTGCAGCCTACCAGGCTCCTCTGCCCATGGGATTTGCCAGGCAAGAGTACTGGAGTGGGTTGCCATTGCCTTCTCCGAATGTCTAGTCAAATCTAAATGTGTTCAATAATAAGAAGTCAGTACAACTTAATTATTATTATAGAACTTTAAAGAAATTTTCTTTAAAGGAAATAGAAGTAGGAAATGTTCCCATCAGTGTCAGACTTCATAGGCTAGTGAGATCAGTTGTCAATGATACTCCGTTGTTCACAGTTTTGTTCTTAACACCAGCTCCTCTGCTACCCTCCAAGCACACACTGGTTCTGCTAACTTGTCCTAGTGATAGACCTGACCAGTCTGGTTTATCTGCGATGCTTACATAGTCATATAATAATTACCTAGGTATTGGCACTCCCGAATACCTGTTAGCAAGTCAGAGGAGAATAACGTCCAAGTGGGTTGTCACCAAGTTGTTGTTCAGTCACTCTGTTGTGTCCAGCTCTTTGTGACCCCATGGACTGCAGTGCTCCAAGCTTCCCACCATCTCCCAGAGCAAGCCCAAACTCACGTTCATTGAGTCAGTGATGCCATTCAACCATCTTATCCTCTGTCATCCCCTTCTCCTCCTGCCTTCAGTTTTTCCCAGCATCAGGGTGTTTTCTAATGAATTGGCTCTTCGCATCAGGTGGCCAAAGTATTGGAGCTTCAGCTTCAACATCAGTCCTTCTAATAAATACTCAGGATTGATTTCCTTTAGGATTGCTTGTCTTGATTGCCACAGAGCTGAGTTAACCCCATGATGATCACACTGTCAGAAAAATACTACTAAACATCCAGAAGTACACACAAAAAAAACTAGTGTGCTTCAGTGCACAGGGACTTGCAAATAGGAGTCAGCAGTACACAGCTTCCTGGACTCTGGTCCTGTCGTGGAAAAGCAAGCATCTGCCAGGGCAGACCTGTAAGCCTCTTGACTAGCTATAAACTGAGAAAATACTCCGCCCTGAAAACTCTCTTTCTATAGTATGTTTTTCCTTCTACAGGCTCTCTAAAGAGAATGGAAGCATTTGGATCACACTTTTTTGTTAGACAATGCACAAAATCAAGTAACTGTTTTTCTCCCACTTCCTCTCCTTATGACTATCTCTCTGTCTCTCTCTCCTCTCTCTCTCTCTCTCTACACACACACACACACACACACACACACACATACTTTGCATTCCACCTCATTATAGAACATAGGATATCTGACAATACAACCAATTTTGAGAAGATTTTTTATCTTTTCATTTTCAGAAACACTCCAGCAATTAAAAATAAACAAAATAGTTAAAATAATAAGACCAATATGTGATTTCCAATCAAAATATTATTAGAAATCATTATAACCTTTAACTTACACATAACATTATTTTTGTAAATGCAGCTTTCGGCAGCACATACAAATCAGATTCCCACCTTTATGGTTCTTCTAATAGGATAGACAGGACACTTGAACTTGTAACAGTGTTGAAGGAATGCCTAGGGGAAAAATAAGCAAACTCTGGAAGAAACAACTATAAGGAGAAAAAAAATGTAATCAAGCTATTTCAGCTGATGATCATTCCTTTCCTCCCTAAACCATCCACAAAGTAGAATAAAATGAAAACACAACTTTTCAACTACATTCAATATACTCAACTGAGCATTTTGACCTATAAAAGTATTTTAAAACAAAAATCAAAAAAATTCTGAAAAGAAATTGAGAAGAAATATAATGAGAGCTGATTAGACTAAGGAAGTCTGGGGTGGAGCATGGGTGAAATAAGAGTAGAAGGTCAAAAGGTACAAACTTCCAGTTTTAAGAGAAATACGTTTTGAGAGTGTAATATACAGCATGGTGACTATAGTGATGAAGCTATATTAGATCTCAAAAACTCTCATCACAGGAAACAAAATGTAACCAAGGGTGCTGAAGGATGTTAATTAAGCCTTATCGTGATAATCACTTCATGATATATACATATTCAGTATATCCAGACATTAGAATTATTATGTTGTACACCTGAAACTAATATACTGCTATGTGTCAATTATATCTAAATTTAACAAAAATAAGAAGAGGGAAAACTCAGAAATAAAAAAAACACACTGTAAAGAGCCCCAAATAGAAAAGGATTTTTAATATTTATTCTGAAATCAACTTGTTAAATGATGATTGGATTATGAATGCTCACTATATTATTTATACATTTTCTAATTTTTAAATACTTATAAAACAAAGGTATGTCTGTAAATAAAATGTCACTGTAGTTGGTATATTTGTTTTTATCCTGTTAAACAGTGAGTCCGTCTCTGATGTGTAATTTTCCTGTTCTTTCTCCCTTTCTTATCCATCCTTGTCTCTTCTTCCCTTTCTAAAATGCTTGAGATCTACATCATAAAACCACATAGATAAGAGGAAGATGTTACAAAGTAGATGGGGAAGTTCTAAATCCCATGCCACTTCCTATACGCTGAATAAGCTTACTGAGTTACTAAAATTTGCATCATTTTCCTAATCTTTTGTGAGCTACAACTAATAACCATCTACAACTAGCTATAACAAGCTAACTGGTTGCTATATGGTACTTCAAAATATGTGCCTTAGATGAATCTCAAAAGTATAACTCAAGGGGAAAAAAGCATATTTCAAAATATGTACAGTTGTCTTTCTTTTTGTCATGCCAGCTTGGAGATGTCGAAGGCATTCGACTAAATTTAGAGTTGATTGAGTAGGCAGAATGTCCCTTTCTTCCATTCTACTATTTCCATACTTCCCTTTCTCCATTTCCTTCTTCTCCTTCCCTTCCTTTTCTTTACTTTCCTTCCTTTCCTTTTTCTCTCTTTTTTGCTAAATGTCCATTTTTGTTGTTATTTCTCAGAATCCAGCAAAATATTTCACCAGATACAACTCATAGATGTGAAATCAGAGGAATTTCACAGGTATTTTGTAAACTGCTTAGTAAAATAATTTCTTAACCCTTTATCTAAATACTTTTAACTCTATTCTCTCCTAATTAGTTTGAATTTTCAAGGGATTACAGGAAATAGTTTTTATCTAATTTCTCAGGCCTTATCTCATCTTCTGTTTTTTCATGTTTTGAAGTTTGGTCATAAGCCTAAAAAAGAATTTGCATTGGACTTTACTTCAAGAAGATAAAGTCTGTGTACTTTTCCCTGTTCTAAGTACCACTAAAATTTTTGGTCATTATGTAGAAAATAAACATAAGAAACCTTTCAAAGTATAGAGGGAAAAGCTGACTGACTAGATAAGTTGGGAATGAGGAATGACATAGTGGTGAACTCCTGGATTTTCACTTTGCCTTGTTTATCCCAGATTTGGAGCTGACGGAATAAGCACATTATAAATGACAACAGAGACTTATCATTGTTTGTTTGTTGTTTAAACCCAAGAAAAGCAAGATCTCTCTAGCCAAGGACCAAGATACTTCAGTTCAGTTCAGTCTCTCAGTGCTGTCTGACCCTTTGCGACATCATGGACTGTAGCACGCCAGGCCTCCCTGTCCATTACCAACTCCCAGAGTTTACTTAAACACGTGTCCATTGAGTCGGTGATGCCATCCAACCAACTCATCCTCAATCGTCCCCTTCTCCTCCTGCCTTCAATCTTTCCTGTAATCACAGTCTTTTCAAGTGAGTCAGCTCTTCGCATCAGGTGGCCAAGTATTGAAGTTTCAGCTTCAACAACAGCCCTTCCAATGAACATTCAGGAATGATTTCCTTTAGGATTGACTGGTTGGATCTCCTTGAAGTCCAAGGGACTCTCAAGAGTCTTCCCCAACACCACAGTTCAAAAGCATCAATTCTTCAGTGCTCAGCTTTCTTTATAACCAACTCTCACATCCATATATGACTACTGGGCAAACCATAGCCTTGACTCAGTCAGTTCAGTTCAGTCGCTCAGTTGTATCTGACTCTTTGCGACCCCATGAATCACAGCACGCCAGGCCTCCCTGTCCATCATCAACTCCCGGAGTTTACTCAAACTCAGGTCCATCGAGTCGTGATGCCATCCAGCCATCTCATCCTCTGTCGTCCCCTTCTCCTCCTGCCCCCAATCCTTCCCTTGACTAGACGGACTTTATTGACACAGTAATGTCTCTGCTTTTTAATATGCTGTCTAGGTTGGTCATTACTTTCCTTCCAAGGAATAAGTGTCTTTTAATTTCATGGCTGCAGTCACCATCTGCAGTGATTTTGGAGCCCCAAAAATAAAGTCTACCACTGTTTCCACTGTTTCTCCATCTATTTGCCATGAAGTGATGGGACTAGATGCCATGAACTTTGTTTTCTGAATGTTGAGCTTTAAGCCAACTTTTTCCCTCTCCTTTTTCACTTTCATCAAGAGGCTCTTTAGTTCTTCTTAGCTTTCTGCCATAAGGATGGTGTCATCTGCATATATAAGGTTATTGACATTTCTCCCAGCAATCGTGATTCCAGCTTGTGCTTTATCCAGCCCAGTGTTTTTCATAATGTACTCTGCATATAAGTTAAATAAAGACCAAGATAAGTTCATTCAAAACAGACATTCTTTTTCTTTTGTATGTATCTTCAGTTCTAACCAGATACCACTGGGGGAAAAACAAAAACAAACAAACAAAAAGCCCATGATCTCTCCTATGCCAGCAAAGGCTGAACAGGGAGCCTAAACGTCTGCTCTCATGAGTCTGAAATGAGGCAACCCAAAATCTCTAGTGAAGTATTGTCATAAAAGGCTAAGTAGGAAGCTGGGATGTTCATCCCTGCTGCATAGGCATGAAGTCACACTCCCTTACCCATCATGATAGTAGAGGCTCCCTTGAAATATAAAATGTAAAGATGGGGCACTGAGGAATGAGGCATCTCTTCCCATGTCTGCTGAAATGGCCTCAGTGGTGGATGACCTAGTGGATCATCAACATTTCCTAACCACTACCTAGTTATAATAGGGTCAATCTCACACAAAGTCAGTGGAGAACATGTGGAGAGCTTGACCTTCCATCCCTGGTCAATAATAAGGAGTCTACCCTCCAGTCAGCAGTTGCTAACTGGAAAACATGAATTTCTACATCTACCTGAAAGCCAAGCAACCCCCACTCCCACTTCCATGACAAAGCAATGTCAGAAAAAGCAAGAAAAATTAGAAGGTTTAAATAAGATTTACTATTTCATAATAAGAAAATTTTAAATTTCAAACAAAAACCATCATTGTCCCAAGACCCAGAAAGATCTCAAGTGGAGTTAGAAAGTCAATCAAATGCTGCAAACAGAGATGACAGAGATATTAGACTTAGGGTTTTCAATCAGCCATTGTGATCCTTCTTATCTCACAAAATAGGAAAATTTACTTATGTATATTTACACATATATGTAAATATATGCATATATTTACATATATATAAATTATGTATATATATTAATTAATGCTAGTCTTTTTTTGCCTTCCTCCTGATGACCACTATTAAGAACTTGTTCTGGCTCGCAGGGCTTTTCCCTCTTCAAAGTGCTAGGAGGATTATTAGCTGGAAATCAGGAGTTTAGGACTTATTCTTATGAAACCATCATTCTTGTAAATTCAGGAAAAAAGGAAAATCTCTATTGATTTCCTTCAGAGTCCAAAATATATTCCATAACATTTGGGATACATCAATTAATGTCCAGATCAAAATTTAAAGATATGAAAATTTAAATGATGAACTTTAAAATAGTGTTAGAAAAAAATAATTAGTTTATTCCCCAAATTTCTGCCAGAAAGGAGACTATATTATTTTGCTAACTGAATATATTAGTCACTGATTTTGAGAACAGATATAATGCATGAATATTTTAATAATGAACATGCCATGGTTGTTTCTATTCATATATATCAATAACTTACAATACTGGATTTTTTACTCTATTTTCTTTAAAATTATATAGTGATACATGTTGATTCTATGAACTAACTCAAATTTACCATTTCAAAATTTGTTCTTAAAATGAAAAGCAAACACACCTTTCTCAAAATGCATTTTTTTTGTTTTACTTCTTATATACTAATTCTGTTTAGAAACAATGTTTTTATTTTTATTTGCATATTTATGCACAGTGAAGCCACATAAGGAGAGAATAAAGCTTTCCTTCTCAGAAAGGAACATGTGTAGATTCCCTCAGCTCATGGATAGCTGCAGGTGAGGATGGAGTTAGATGAGAAAAGGAAAGAACTCAATTCATTGGAAAGTCATCCATGAACATCACTATATTGCCACATAGCTGGTGTCTTCTTCAGAAGCTTTCATAAGCCTCTTATCCTTCTCCATCAGACGGCAGACAGACTGAAAACCGCAATCACAGAAAACTAACCAACCTAATCACATGGATGACAACCTTGACTAACTCAACGAAACTATGAGCTAGGTCATGTAGGGCCACCCAAGATGGATGGGTATGGTGGAGAGCTCTGATAAAATGTCCACTGGAGAAGGGAATGGCAAACCACTTCAGTATTCTTACCTTGAGGACCCCATGAACAGTATGAAAAGGCAAAAAGATAGGACACTGAAAGATGAACTCCCCAAGCTGGTAGGTGCCCAATATGCTACTGGAGATCAGTGGAGAAATAACTCCAGAAAGAATGAAGACATGGAGCCAAAGCAAAAACAACACCCAGTTGTGAATGTGACTGGTGATGGAAATAAAGTCCAATGCTGTAAAGAGTAATATTGCAATAAGAACCTGGAATGTTAGATCCATGAATCAAGGCAAATTGGAAGTGGCTGAACAGGAGATAGCAAGAGTGAACGTCGACATTCTAGGAATCAGCAAACTAAAATGGACTGGAATGGATGAATTTAACTCAGATGACCATTATAGCTACTACTGTGGGCAGGAATCCCTCAGAAGAAATGGAGTAGCCATCATAGTCAACAAAAGAGTCTGAAATGCAGTACTTAGATGCAATCTCAAAAGTGACAGAATTATCTCTTTTCATTTCCAAGGCAAACAATTCAATATCACGGTTGTCCAACTCTATGCCCCAGCCAGTAATGCTGAAGAAGCTGAAGTTGAAGGGTTCTATGAAGATCTACACGACCTTCTAGAACTAACACCCCCAAAATATGTCCTTTTAATTATACAGAACTGGATGCAAAAGTAGAAAGTCAAGAAACACCTGGAGTAACAGGTAGATTTGGCCTTGGAGTACAGAACGAAGCAGGGCAAAGGCTAGTAAAGTTTTGCCAAGAGAACGCACTGGTCATAGAAAACACCCTCTTCCAACAACACAAGAGAAGACTCTACACATGGACATCACCAGATGGTCAATATTGAAATCAGATTGACTATATTCTTTGTAGCTAAAGATGGAGAAGCCCTATACAGTCACCAAAAACAAGATCGGGAACTGACTGTGGTTCAGATCGTGAACTCCTTATTGCCAAATTCAGACTTAAATTGAAGAAAGTAGGGAAAACCACTAGACCATTCAGGTATGACCTGAATCAAATACCTTATGATTGTACAGTGGAAGTGAGAAATATTTTAAGGGACTAGCTCTGATAGACAGAGTGACTGATGTGCTATGGATGGAGGTGAGTGACATTGTACAATAGAGGATCAAGATCATCCACAAGAAAAAGAAATGCAAAAAGCAAAATGGCCCTCTGATGAGGCCTTACCAATAGCTGTGAAAAAGAAGAGAAATGAAAAGGGAAGGAGAAAAAAGAAAGATATAACCATTTGAAGACAGAGTTCCAAAGAATAGCAAGGAGAGATAAGAAAGCCTTCCTCAGTGATCAGCGCAAAGAAATAGAGGAAAATAACAGAATGGAAAGACTAGAGATCTCTTCAAGAAAATTAGAGATACCAAGAGAACATTTCATGCAAAGTTGGGCTCAATAAAGAACAGAAATGGTATGGACCTAACAGAAGCAGAAGATATTAAGAAAAGATGGCAAGAATACACAGAAGAACTGTACAAAAAAGATCTCCATGACCCAGATAATCACGATGGTGTGATCAATCCCTGAATCACATTTCAATCCTGAAATGTGAAGTCAAATGGGCCTTAGGAAGCATCACTACGAACAAAATTAGTGGAGGTGATGGAATTCCAGTTGAGCTATTTCACATCCTGAAAGATGATGCTGTGAAAGTGCTACACTCAATATGCCAGCTGGAAAAGGTCAGTTTTCATTCTAATCCCAAAGAAAAGCAATGCCAAAGGATGCTCAAACTACTGCTCATTTGCACTCATCTCACACACTAGCAAAGTAATGCTCAAAATTTTCCAAGCAAGGTCTCAATAGTATGTTAACTGTAAACTACCAGATGTTCAAGCTGGTTTTAGAAAAGTCACAGGAACCAGAGATCAAATTGCCAACATCCATTGGGTCTTCGAAAAAGCAAGTGAATTCCAGCAAAACATCTATTTCTGCTTTATGGAATATGCCAAATCCTTTGACTGGGTGAATCGCCACAAACCTTGGAAAATTCCTAAAGAGATGGGAATACCACACCACCTCACCTGCCTCTTGAGAAATCTGTATGCAGTTCAGGAAGCAACAGTTAGAACTGGACATGGAAAAACAGACTGGTTGCAAATTGAAAAGGAATACATCTAGGCTGTATATTGTTACCCTGCTTATTTAACTTATAAGCAGAGTACATCTTGCAAAATGCCAGGCTGATGAAGCACAATTTGGAATCTGGATTGCTGGGAGAAATATGAATAATCTCAGATATCCAGAGGCCCCAACCTTATGGCAGAAAATGAAAAAAGAACTATAGAGCCTTTTGATGAAAGTGAAAGAGGAGAGTAAAAAAGTGGCTTAAAGCTCTGCATTCAGAAAACTAAGATCATGGCATCCAGTCCCATCACTTCATGGCAAATAGATGGGGAAACAGTGGAAATTGTGACAGACTATATTTGGGGGCTCCAAAATCACTGCAGATGGTAACTTCTGCCATGAAATTAAAAGATGCTTACTCCTTGGAAGGAAAGTTATGACCAACCTAGGCAGCGTATTTAAAAGTAGAGACATTACTTTGCCAACAAAGGTCTGTCTAGTCAAGGCTGTGGTTTTCCCAGTAGTCATGTTTGAGTTGGTTGTAAAGAAAGCTGAGCGCTGAAGAATTGATGTTTAAACTGTGGTGCTGGAGAAGATTCTTGAGAGTCCCTTGGACTGCAGGGAGATTCAACCAGTCCATCCTAAAGGAAATCATTCCTGAATATTCATTGGAAGGACTGATGTTGAAGCTGAAAGTCCAATATTTTGGCCCCCTGGTATTAGGAACTGAGTCATTTGAAAAGACCATGACACTGGGAAAGATTGAAGGCAGGAGGAGATGGGGATGATAGAGAATGAGATGGCTGGATGATATCACTGAGTCAATGGATATGATTTTGAATAAAGTCTGATAATTGGTGACGGGCAGGAAAGCCTGATGTGCTGCAGCCCATGGGGTCATGAAGAGTCGGACACAACTGAGCAATGGAACTGACTGACTGACTGTTCAGAATTCCATAACTTGGCAGACATTGAAAGCATACAGCCTAATAACCATGTATCACTATATTTCCTGGATAGGATTCCAAAAGACGTACATCCATGAGGATGTTTTATAGTGTAATAGAAAACCCAATTTTCTCCAATATACTGTTGTTAACACCTTTTTTTTTTTTCAGAATAAAAGAAAGGAAGATAGAGTAGGCAAGAAGAGCATCATGTGCCCCCATGCACATTCTCCCATCAGTTCTGTATTATTTAGCACGCGGATGAAAATCTGAGCAGAAGTCCTGACCTCTTGTTCAAGTTACACCAGAGCCATCTGATGACTTGTTGACATTTAGATTTTTAGACCCCCATATCGAGTTCTCCACTGAAACAGAATCTGTACCATTCTTATTCTACAGGGTGAGACTTGCTTCTCTAAACATCTACAGCCACCTGGGGTCTAGCATCTTGCATCACACCTGGAAATGGTGATATGGCTGATCCATAAGGCTTCAACAGCAGTTGCCCTGTACTGTTTGCACAGGAAGCTCTTTCCAGTACCTAAATCAAGGACTAAGAAGTGTGTTTCTTTCATTTTTTATGCTATTAATTCATGGTGCCAGGAACTGTGTTTTAATCAGCAGATGGAAAGCTACATCATTCCTGCCTTCTTATTTATTATCAACAATTTTCTGTATCCTTAGAGGAATACACAGCCATTGCACAACTAGAACAAAAAGAAAATTATATCGTAAAATGAGTGTTAAAATCAGGCATCTATTCCTTTTGCTCCCCTTTAGAGGGTGTCTGATGAATGATTTATAGGCATGCATATAATGCACTTTATGACTGTTTATAGATTTGGCTAGTCAAAGCATAATTCTTCTGGTCATATATTGTACATCATGGAGTTTAATTGAAAGGGTATCTGCTTCACTATGTAGTAAATGAAGCATGCACATTACTCCACAGTATATACATATTTTATGTTATAATTATTCATTTTACAGTCTAAAGTATACATTTAATTATACAAAAGTTTTACAATTTACAAACTTGGTAGATGATAAACACCATTTTTTTTTTTGAGAAAGGATTGAATAGAATGTGAAAACAGAGGTTTTCTTAAAGAATTCATACTAGAAAATTTAATCTCTCTAAAATCAATTGTTTTTATCTCTAGAATTGTATATTTTAATCAAAGATATCATACATCTCTTACAGAGTGTTTTAGCTGATGACCAAGATGATTATATTGAGAATAATAATTTTCTTCCTCTCTCTTTTTTTTACAAATCCAAAATCATTTTTGTGTGTGTGTGTGAGAAGGCAAATTTTTAAGATTGTGAAATTTGAGGAAAATACTTTTAGAGGTATTTTGTTAACCCATCTAATTTGGGCCCTCTTAGATGTTCAGTTAGTACCATTGGCATCACTCTATCAAAACCTGATCTTTGGAATGAAGTGAAAACTTGTCATTTATAAAGAGTTTGCTCTGAAATTGACTCTACTTTCTCTCAGGGTTAGTCTCTTTTAAGTGTCACCTATAAGTGAGCACATCTTACTGAACAAGCCCTTGTTAACATTTTCATAGAAAAGTAACTGGTTTTTTTTTTTTTCCTTCTCATACCTAGATTGTGTAAATTGGCTTCCAGTCTATTTGTTGCACCATTGTAGATTACTTTTTCTTTCTGTTGCTGCATTTAATATTTCCTGTGCTTCAGTTTTCATCAGTTTTGCCTAAAAGAAAACTACTTTAAATGCAAAGACACAAATAGGTTAAATGTACAATTATGGATAAAAATATCTTATGATAATACAACTAAAAACAAAGTTGCAATGGCTATGTTTATCTCAAACAAAGGGCAAAATATTACCAGACATAGAGAAGGTCAATTCATAATTTTATAAGAAAGCCAATTCATGAAGTACAGAGCAATTCTAAATCTTTATGCATTGAATAATGAAATTTAAAAATACACGAAGCAAAAACTGCTAGTACTGCAAGGAGAAAGAGAAAATCATAACTATTATCAGAGATTTCAGAAATCTGAATTAAATAATTCATTTAAGATATAGGGAGAAAATCAGTAATGGCATCAAAGATTTGAAGATATTATCAGCCAATCTGACCTAATTGGCATTTATAAAACAGTTCACCCAGCAATGAAGAATGTACATTGTTTACAAGCACAGTAGTATTTATCAAGACTGATTCACATTTTGGCATAAAATGAGTCTCAATATATTTTAAGTACTCTAATTTTATAGTATGCTGCTAAAATAGTAAAGAGGAAAGTTTACAGTAATATGCCGAAAATAAAAAGCATTCATGTATGTGTGCTCAGTCATGTTCAACTCTTTGTGACTTTATGTACTTATGGAATTTTCCAGGCAAGAATACTGGAGTGGGTTGTCATTTCCTACTCCACTTGAATCTCCTGTATTGGCATGCAGATTGTTTAACACAGGGTCATCTGGGAAGCCCAAATTAGAAAATACGGAAGATATCAACTCACTTACTTCAGCTTTCACCTTCGAAATTTTATAAAACAACTAGTACAAAAACTAGAAGATAGTAAATAATGGGAAATGAATATCAATGAAAGAAAAGAACCAAATAATACAGAAAAAAAAATGATGAAACCAAAAAGTAGTTTGCTAAGCAGAGAAATAAATGTAACAATCATCCAGTCAGACTGATCACAAAAATGAGTAAAGGAAATAAGAATAAGAAAAGTAACATTGCTAAAGATTCCACAGATATTTAAAATCCATTGAACGAATAACATTAAAAACTTTAAAGAAATTCATTTGACAACTTGGATAAAGTGGAAAAATTCTTCAAAGAGAAAAATTATCAAAGTTTGCTCAAGAATAAATATGTAACCTAAGTGCTTCTAATCTATTAAAGAAATTTAATTTTTTAATAAAACTTTCTCATAAAAAAACTTCAGGCAGAATAAAATAAGCCAGAAAGAAAAACACCAATACAGTATACTAACGCATATATATGGAATTTAGAAAGATGGAAATGACAACCCTGTATGCGAGACAGCAAAAGAGACACAGATGTATGAACAGTCTTTTGGACTGTGTGGGAGAGGGAGGGGGGGAAGATTTGGGAGAATGGCATTAAAACATGTATAATATCATATAAGAAACTAATCACCTGTCCAGGTTCAATGCAGGATACAGGAAGCTTGGGGCTGGTGCACTGGGATGACCCAGAGGGATGGTATGGAGAGGGAGGTGGGAGGAGGGTTCAGGATGGGGAACACGTGTACACCATGGCAGATGCATGTTGATGTATGGCAAAACCAATACAATATTGTAAAGTTAAAAAATAATAATAATAATAAAAAATAAACAAAAAAATTTTCAGGCCCACATGGCTTTACTAGGAAATTCTATATAACATTTAAGAAAGAGGTGTTACCAATTCTACATGATTCTTCCAGAAAATTGAATAAGAAATACTTCCCAACTCATTCTGTGAAGCTTAAATTCATATGAAACCACACCAGACCTCTCAAAAAAAGAAATTATAAGAAAAGAAATCTAGAGAACAATATCTCTCATGAGTATAGATGCAAAAAACTTATCAACATTATAGCAAATTATATTCAATGATTTTTTTAAAGGACAGTATAACTCGGTAAAATAGCGTTTATCTGAAGAGTGCAGTATTGGTTTAACATTTGAGAATGAAGTCATGTTATTCATTACAGCAATAAACTAAAAGATTAAAGCTATGTTACCCAATAGATGCTAAAAGAACAACTGACAAAATTCAATAACCATTCTTGGTACAAACTTTCTCAGCAAACTAAGACTATAACCAGACTTTCTCAATCTCATAAAGGGCATATTTATAAAAACCTAAAGCTTATACCATCTTTAATAAGGAAAGACTGACTACTGTAATGTTAAGATCAGGAAGAAAAAAGGATATTTTTTTCTCACTGCATCTGTTCAATGTGGGACTGAGAATTTTAGTCAGTATAAGTAAATAAAGAAAGAGTGATTTTTTTAAAAGATTGAAAATAATACATGAAAGTATTTGCAAATGAAAGGACTGTTTACGTAAAAAGAAAGTAGAAAGTCTATAAAAAAAGTTACTATAACTGTTTTGACACCCAATTAATATGCAAAAGTCAACTTTAATTCTGTATTCCTGCACAAACTTAGTTCTATGCATAGTAATGTACAGTTCTATGTATAGTTCTATGTATAGAAATGTATAGCTCTATGTATAGTTCTATGTATAGTAATAATCAGAAATTGAAATAAAAAGAATTACTAGCTTATTAATACAATAGCAAGTTCTAAATTGGTCTAAAGATGTGCATGTCCTGAACACCAAAAACTATAAAGCTTTGCGGAGGACAATTAAGGAATGTTTAAATAAATGGAAGGATATAGTATATATTTAATACACATGCAATAAAATGTTTTATATACACTTAATCATTTTTGTGTATTAACATATGTGTATACATTTTATTTAAATTTATTTAATATATTCATTAAATGCATGTATATATTTATATGAATTGCTATGTTACTTATAATTTAGTATTTATATACTGGAAAACCAGTTACCATTAAAATGCTAATTCTTGTCACCAATTAATCTGTATTTTTTAATGTAATCTCAGTCAAAATCCTAGCAGCCTTTTGTAGAAATTGATGATTCTAAACTTCGTGTAGATCTGTGAATACCTGAATCATTTTGAAAGAGCAGGGCTAGATAATTTATCCTATCTGACATTAAGACTTATTATTATGCTATCCTACATTATTGAGAGAGTGTGGTACTAGCATCAAAATTGGCAAATATCAATAGCATAAAATAGATAATCAAGAAATAAACATATACATAAAAGCAAAATAATTCTTGGGGAAGATCTAAAGGCAGATTAATTGAGAAATTAGTCTTTTCAATAATTCTTTCTGTTAAATTTTTATATGTGTATGCAAAAAACTAAACTTTAAATCTCATCTGATACATAAAAAGTGTATGATGACATATATCCAAAATTTATAAACAAATCCTGACACATATGTCACACCTGCAAAGATTAATACAAATTGTTCATCATCCCAAAAGTAAAATGCAAACTTTAAAAATTCTGAAAGCAAACATAGAAGAAAATATGGTGACCTAGGGTTAAGGAAATAGTTCTTATTTGTGACACCAAAACTATGATCCATAAGGAAAGAAATAGGACTTTATCAAAATTAAGAACTGGTCTTTGAAGAACCTATTAGAACAATGGAAAAACAAATAAATAAACTGGGGAAAAATACTTGAAACCGTACACCTAAAAAGGATTTGTAACCATAATACATGGAGCATCTGAAAACTCAGTGATAAGTAAACAATAAAATTAGGCAAACGTTTTGAATAGACATTTGACCAAAGAAAATATGGATGTTAGTGTATGAAATGATATAAAACATTATTAGTCATTAGGGAAACGGGGAATGCAATGAGATGTCTCTGCCTATCTATTAGAATGGATAAAGTTAAGATTACTGATCATGCCAAATACTAGTAAGGGTGCAGAGGAACCATAATTTGTCCTGATGGTGAGAACGTTAATTGCAAGATGTCTTTGCAAAACAGTTTGGCAGTTTCTAAAAATTAAAATATAGTTTATTCTTGTATCATCCATCTTATCTACTTCTAGGTGTTAAACCAAGAGAAATTAAAACAACTGTCCATATAAACACTTATATACCAATGTTTATAAATGCTCTATTGTAATAGCTAAAAGTTGAAAACAGTCCAAATGTCCATTTGGCACCAAATGGATAAACAAATTTTGTCATATCAACACCATGGAAAGCTATTCAGCATTAAAAATGAAATGCTGTTGATACACACAGAAACATGAATGAATCTCAAAATAACCATGCTGAGTTAAGCTAGACAAAAACATTAACATTATTTGATTGTCCATAGGGTCACAGAGAGTCAGACACAAATGAAGCGACTTTGCACACGTGCAATTTATATAAAGTTTCAGAAAATTAGTGACAGAAAGTAGGTCAGTGGTTTCCTGAGAACAGAAATTGGTCAACAGATAAAGGGCCCAAAAAAGGAACTGGTTATATGGCTATATTTAGGCAGTGATATATATGGTTGTTATCTGGATTATGGTGAAGTAGCTACTGCTCTATGGCAGTAGTTATAGGGAAATGTGTTTGCATGTCAATGATAATGAGCCAGTAGAGAATCAGATATTGATTTGGGGGCATGGGGCTTAATTTACAGAGGAAATATTTTAAAAAGCAAAATTTAATTGAATTCAGAGAAAAATAGAAACCTTAAAATATATTTTATTCTCAATGAAAGGATGACAGCAATACATAGTATAGTTCAGTTCAAAGTGGCTTAAATATTTAGGGTGGCAAATGAGAATATTCCACTCCACAGTGAAATAGAAAAAAAAAAAAAAAACTTGTGAAGAAAGAAAAATTTGAGAGAAGAGGAAAGCAGTAACATAGTTTTCTTAGAGAACAGGAGGAAAATTACTGTACACTAATTTCAGTGTTAATAGACATGTATGCATCATGGTGTGGAAACAGAATATTGGAGGAGATGCAAAAGATTTCAGTATAGAAAAAATTATATTCTATAAGGATTCTGAAGCTACTAGCATATAATGCAGAGAAGGCAATGGCACCCCATGCCGGTACTCTTGCCTGGAAAATCCCATGGATGAATGAGCCTGGTGGGCTGTAGTCCATGGAGTCGTTAAGAGTCGACACAACTGAGCGACTTCACTTTCACTTTTCACTTTCATGCATTGGAGAAGTAAATGGCAACCTGCTCCTGTGTTCTTGCCTGGAGAATCCCAGGGACTGGGGAGCCTGGTGGACTGTGGTCTATGGGGTTGCACAGAGTCGATACGACTGAAGTGACTTAGCAGCAGCAGCATATAATGATGACCATATTTCTTTAAATATTACTTAATGTGCAGTATTAGTATGACTAAGATTAGACCTTTATATTATTGGGAAGAAGTAGATGAACAGAATTTAATATACTGATTCATGAAATGGAGCTTTAGTTTCATCATTATTTTTAATGTATGACATACTAATTATTACAGCAGTACCAATTCTGCTGTCAGAACATAGACTGGAAAAGATGGACAGGTGTGATGACATTTCTATAAATAGTTAGGGCTACAAATTTTAAGCATGCATAGTGTAACTGGAGTCAGTATTCTTAACTGATGCCATATGTAGCATGGCAATAAAATCACAATATTAATAATTGTCCTAAGGCTATGACTACTACAGGAAGAAGAACATTTTAATTCACAAACCAGGGTTTATTTTTTAGAGAGTATTGGAAATAAATAAGAAAACAGAATTAGAAATAACCCAAACTTGTCAGACTGCTAATTATCTACCAATATCCATTCTCTTCTTTCTTAGTAATAAAGTTTGGATAGGCATGGGACCACCCAGCTAAATGCTACCTTTTTTTTTTTTTTCCTCCTTCTTTCTGGATGTGGTCATTTAAATCAGTTTTGGCCAGTCTGATGTGTATGATAGAATGGTTGCCTATTCTAGGAATTGTTCATAAACAAATTAGATATTTCCTACTTCAACCCTTTCTACTGTCCACTTGCAGAAAGATAATAGAAACAGAATAGCTCAATTGACCCAGAAAATGGCAAGAATTCCAGAGCAACCCAAACAGCCCTAACATGCCTATCTTTCTGCAGTTACTTACTTCAACTTTATTTCAACCACTATCTTGTGTGGTCTTCTTATTTGAGTAATTTATCAAAATCTTGCCAGAGAACTCCCAAGTATGTGATAATCATAATGGCTACTATTTATCAAGAGCTTAGAGTAAACCAGTATTTTCTTATACTATTTATATTCTAAAAAAAGTCTATAGGCTATAGAGAGAACAGTGAGACTGGGAGAAAAATGAGCTGTCTTTGAACATTCAAAAGTCTAATAGGTTGTAGATGACTCCGAGAATTTGAACCCAGATCTTGGTCGGGAGGCAGGGAGGAAGAACTAAAGTTGTTCTTCCTCCCATTGTGTTACAGAATCTTTTCAAAAGTGAAGAAAAGTTAACTTCATAGAAGCATCAAACACCCACCCTGAAAGATGTAAAAATAAATCTGAGGTTATGGGCTTATCCATTTTTGCATTGCTGGAATTTCTAAGACATTTAAGAAATGCTTTAAGCTCCTTTAGATATTCAGTAGAAATAAATTGTACCTTCTCTGTCTCTGATACACAAGGAAAGTAGCTGAGTGACTTTGTAGAACTTTTTGTAGAACTTTTCCATGACAACATTAAAAATCAATTCAAAGTTATCTATCAAAACAAAAAAATAAAATATGTGGCATACAATCAAAGTAATATGCCTCTTTTAAAATGGAAATAGCAGAATCAGGATGGAAGTCTTTTTCTTGTGGGGCCTGTTGCTGCTGTTTATTTAATAAAGTTTACTACTGATAGTTTACAATCATGAACAACTACTGAATTAATTGTGTAACACAATTATAAAGTGCCTCAGAAGCATGTGCGCTTTGGGGACTATGTGATAGCAGAGTGGATTGTAAAATCTGTGACAGTCTTTATTTACCACAGACAGCTAAAGTAGCCACACAGGATTTAATAGTTAAGAGGCCATGTCGCAAGAGCAGCAACATCCAAGTCTGCTCCCCAAGAAGGAGTGTGGCTCCTCCACGATGAAATAAGCGTGGCTCAGCCAGAGCTATTTAGAAGCATTGGGAATGGCAGGACCTCTCAGGGTCCACAGCCCCAGGAGAAGTGGCACACAGATGAGAAAATTCTATTTGTCATGTTTTTGCTTGTGACCAAATGGAAGCTTGCCAATTGCTGTTGGAACTCGAGAGAGTGACCCAGCAGCTGCTTCTATATAGGAGAGCACACATCATGAAAGGACAGATTCAGTGTGGCAAAATAGGCCAATTCCCAGGATGCCTGTGAAACTCTGATAAGCCTAACTTCTTTCCCTATAGCCTAAGGATACAAAGTGGAGCAAACTTAGATAACTTTCTTTTTAAATTATATTTTTGTTTTGTTTTTGCTAAGAGTATGTGAGATAAAAGAAGCTACTGACTGAACTAAACAATGACTCAGATGAAATTTCAGAGTAAGTTATTGAGACCAGGCTTAATTATTGTGTTAAAATATTGCTTCTAGGGGGAAAAAAAAAAAAAAAAAAAACTATGTTAAAATGTTTCACTATTGTATTTGTTTCAGAATTATATAATTTACTTCTCAGCCAGTTGTCATTCCTGTAAGCTACATCTTCCATTTACCATCTGAAAATGGCTTTTCCCACATAAACTTGATGCTATCTCATAACAGACATTATAATCATCAAAAACACTGAAGGACAGAAGAGCAATTGTTTAAAAGTAAAGAGAGGCATCTGTGATCATAGGGTGGTATTAGATATAAGAGCATTGCAGCAGAATCCCCATGACTCCCCTTTCCCATATACACATATACATTTATGTTCTAACATAGTGGCTACTCAACTAAACCTACAGCACAGCTCATTGTTAGACCATGTTAAGGATGACACCTGCTAAAAAAATATAGGCCTCAATAATTTAGTTCTTCATCTACTCATGAGGTACCTCATATGTGATATTCTCTCAAATATTTTAAATATGTGTATATTTATATATGTGCATTTATATAAACTCACAAGAGACAAAAAGAGCTTACAAAATATAAATGCTGTTGATGCTTGCCCATATTTTCAAAAGATTTTATGTACATAAACAAAGTTCAGCAACTGTTTTTTGAGCAACCTCTTATGCGGTTAGCAGGACAGACATGATCTCTTTTACTAGGGCTTAGAGTCTTGCAACGGAGAAGGCAATGGCACCCCACTCCAGTACTCTTGCCTGGAAAATACCATGGACGGAGGAGCCTGGTAGGCTCCAGTCCATGGGGTCGCTAAGAGTCGGTCACGACTGAGTGACTTCACTTTCACTTTTCACTTTCATGCACTGGAGAAGGAAATGGCAACCCACTCCAGTATTCTTGCCTGGAGAATCCCAGGGACAGAGGGCTGCCGTCTATGGGGTCGCACAGAGTCAGACACGACTGAAGCGACTTAGCAGCAGCAGCAGCAGAGTCTTGCAAAAAGATACATCTTAATAAAATATGTAGCAGAATGTAACCTACTTGCCTTGAGAGATGGTTTTGTATTCTGTATTCACAACAGCCTCAGAGTAGAACTGGGCATAGGTTAAGGACTCAGTAAATACTTATGAATGACTCCTAAGTACTTGAGTTCTATGAAGAACTTTGTTTCAGTATAACCTAATCCATATGGTCAGGAAAGGATTCTGTACAGAAAGAATATTGCAATTCAAATCTAAAAGTTATGAAGAATAAGCTAGGTGAATAAATAAATGAGACAAGTAGAAGAACAGGATGTTCTCTTCAAAAAAGTTGAAGGATTCTAATAGAGGGTTGGGAAGTAAAAAATTGTATATGAAGACCTGAAATTGTATGAAGGTTGAAATTATATGAAGGTTGAAATTATATGAAGGTTGAAAATGTATAAGACAAAAATGTTTTATTGGACACTGCATGACTAAGTTCAATTCAGTAGCTTACTCGTGGCTGGTTCTTTGTGACCACATGGACTACAGCACGCCAGGCTTCTCTGTACATTAACAACTCCTGGAGCTTACTTAAACTCATGTCCATGGAGTCGGTAATGCCATCTAACCATATCACTCTCTGTTGTCCCCTTTTCTTCCCACCTTCGATCTTTCCCAGCATCAAGGTTTTTTTTTTTTTTCCCAGTCAGTCAGTTCATCACATCAGGTGGCCAAAGTATTGGAATTTCAGCTTCTGTATAAGGGCTTCTAATGAGTATTCAGGACTGATTTCCTTTAGAATTGACTGGTTTGATCTCCTAGCAGTCCAAGGGACTCTCAAGAGTCTTCTCCAACACCACAGTTCAAGACAATCAATTCTGCAGCACTCAGCTTTCTTTATAGTCCAACTCTCACATCCATACATGACCACTGGAAAAACCATAGCCTTGACTAGATGGACCCTTGTTGGCAAAGTAATGTCTCTGCTTTTTAACATGCTGTCCAGGTTGGTCATAACTTTTCTTCCAAGGAGCAAATGTCTTTTAATTTTATGGCTACAGTCACCATCTGCAGTGATTTTGGAGTCCAAAAAATAGTCTGTCACTGTTTCCACTGTTTCCCCATCTATTTGCCATGAAGTGATGGGACCAGATGCCAATCTTCATTTTTTGAATGTTGAGTTTTAAGCCAGATTTTTCACTCTCCTCTTTCATTTTCATCAAGAGGCTTTTTAGTTCCTCTTCATTTTCTGCCATGAGAGTGGTGCCAACTGCATATCTGAGGTTACTGATATTTCTCCTGGAAATCTTGATTCCAGCTTGTGCTTCATCCAGTCTGGCATTTCACATGATGTACTCTGTATATAAGTTAAATAAGCAGGGTGACAATATACAGCCTTGACATACTCCTTTCCCAATTGGGAGCCAGTCTATTGTTCCATGTCCAGTTGTAACTGTCTTGACCTACATACAGATTTTTCAGGAGGCAGGTCAAGTGGTCTGGTATTCCCATCTCTAAGAATTTTCCACAGTTTGTTGTGACCCACACAATCAAAGGCTTTGGCATATTCAATAAAGCAGAAATAGATGTTTTTTTCTGGAACACTTGTGCTTTTTAGATGATCCAGTGGATGTTGGCAATTTGATCTCTAGTTCTTATGCCTTTTCTAATCCAGCTTTAACATCTGGAATTTCTCATTTCACATACTGTTGAAGTCTGGGTTGAAGAATTTTGAGCATTAATTTGCTAGCATGTGAGATGTGTGCAATTATGCAGTAGTTAGAGCATTCTTTGGCATTGCCCTTCTTTGGGATTGGAATGAAAACTGACCTTTTCCAGTCCTGTGGCCACCAATGAGTTTTCTAAATTTGCTGGCATATTGAGTGCAGCATTTTCACAGCATCATCTTTTAGGATTGGAAATAACTCAACTGGAATTCCATCACCTCCACTAGCTTTGTTCATAGTGATGCTTCCTAAGGCCCACTTGACTTCGCATTCCAGGATGTCTGGCTCTAGGTGAGTGATCACACCATTGTGATTATCCAGGTCATGAAGATCTTTTTTGTATATTTCTTCTTTTGTGTATTCTTGTCACCTTTTCTTAATATCTTCTGCTTCTGTTAGGTCCATACCATTTCAGTTCTTTACTGTGCCCATTTTGCATGAAATGTTCCCTTGGTTTCTCTAATTTTCTTGGAGAGATCTCTAGTCTTTCCCACTCTGTTGTATTCCTCTATTTCTTTGCATTGATCACAGAGGAAGGCTTTCTTATCTCTCCTTGCTATTCTTTGGATCTCTTCATTCAAAGAGGTATATCTTCCCTTTTGTCTTTCAGTTCTCTTCTTTTCACAGCTATTTGTAAGGCCTCCTCAGACAAACGTTTTACATTTTTGCATTTCTTTTTCTTGGGAATCATCTTGAGCACTGCCTCCTGTACAATGTCACAAACCTCTGTCCATAGTTCTTCAGCCACTCTGTCTATAAGATCTAATGCCTTGAATCTATTTGTCATATCCCCTGTATAATCAAAGGTGATTGGATTTAGCTCATACCTGAATTGTCTAGAGGTTTTCCCTACTTTCTTCTATTTAAGTCGAATTTTCCAATAAGGATTTATGCTCAGAGTAATATTGTTAGAAAGTCATTGGAGCAATTACATATTTTTCTGCTTATTATTTTTAATTAATTCATTAGTTTATTTAATTTCTCAAAACTGTTTCGATATAGGAGACATAATATTGACTCACATATCTAATCTTCTGTACCTAGTCTGTAATTGTAGAGGAATCAATTAACTTTTTTTCTCATTCATAGAATATTTTAAAAATTTAAGTAGATAATCACCAACCTTCCCTTGTGTAAAAGTTTATACCTTGATAGCTGTAAATATTTTCTAGTAAGTCCTTATTGAATGTTTGGCCAGCAATGGGTACCTTCCCTTAATGAGCAGGATAATCAGAGAGGAGGAACAAATGTTTGCCCTCTGACAATGTACCTATTGACATATTCTGTTACTTTAGTTTCAGTTCTCTTCAAAGCAAAACCTACATATCAATACAGAGAGAGAGGTGAGATGGACAGAGCTGATTTCAGGGTGAGGATATCAGGAGGATAGGACAGAATGAAGAGGGAAGAAAAGTCAAAACGACCATTTTCAATCTCCTCTCTGCAGTGGACAACTGGGACTCCACTGTACTTTTAACCCCCTTAGGATTTGTGTAAAAAGGACCTTAAAATTGCACTACCAGATTACAGGGATATAGACCAAATTTTACACCCTCCTGCCCTCATTAATTTAAGAGTAATTCTGAAAGCATTAGCTATTTTCATACTTCGTGACTATACCAATACATAGGCTTAAGGAGACTACTGTGACTCAGGAGATGTCTCTAGAGTAGAAATTCAAACAAACAAACAAACAAAAAGTCTCAAGTTGTTCCTGAGAGGAACTGAAAGTGTCTACAAGGCTGACAGTCTGAGGACAAGCAATCAGCACAGAGAGAGTGATTATAGACTTGAGTATCATTTCATTGGGAAGAGTAATCATTAAAAGGGTCTATGGTGATAAGTGATTGCCCTAATTGTATTTTAGACTGACAAGTCTGGGTGCAATATGGAAGTCAGTTTAAAAGTGGGAGACTGGGCAGTCCTAAGATGGCAGAAGAATAGGATGGGGAGACCACTTTTGTCCCCACAAATTCATCAAAAGAACATTTGAACACTGAGCAAATTCCACAAAACAACTTCTGAACGCTGGCAGAGGACATCAGGCACCCAGAAAAGCACCCCATTGTCTTTGAAAGGAGGTAGGACAAAATATAAAAGATAAAAAGAGAGACAAAAGAGTTAGGGACAGAAATTCATCCTGGGAAGGGAGTCTTAACAGAGGAGAAGTTTCCAAACACCAGGAAACCCTTTCACCAGCGGGTTTGGGGGAAGCTTTTGAATCTCAGAGGGCAACATAACTGGGAAGAAAAAGAAATAAATAAAACCCACAGATTACATGCCTAAAGGCAACTCCCAGCAGAGAAGTACCCCAGACGCTCACATCTGCCACCAGCAAGTGGGGCCCTAAGGGAGAGGAACAGTCAACATTGTTAGGGTAAGGACCGGGCCTGAATGCCCTGAGGGCAATGTGAGGGAGCTAACATGGGATAGCAACCTAAACTGTGGGATAGCCAGAGAGAGAGAGAGAAAGAGAGAGAATTATCCCACGAAAAGCCTTAACCTAAGGCACTGCCAGCCCGCTCACAGAACAAAGGACTGAGCAGTACCAGAGAAGAGCCAGCCAGCTGCGGACAGGCCTATCCCCCACCGGATGCACGGGGCAGGAGGGTGCCAGCCAGAGCCAGAAAGGGGCAAACTCAGCGCCAGAGAGGGCATCCCCTACCAAACTGCAAACAGGCTTCCAGTTTCTAACCAAAGACTTTCTGAGATTCTGGATGGTTGACATCCACCGGGAGGATCGCAGCCAGAGATCAGCTACCCAGAAGACACACACCTGAGACGGGCATACCCAGAATCCTAGCAGCTGGGACTGGGGAGGTGATAAGACACACTGCACCTGAAGAGAGTGCTCTCACCAAGCACCTGGTCACCTGAGCTGCTCAGACTGGGAATGGCACAAAATGCAGGCCCAACCGATTCTGCACCTTTGTGGAGTACCTGAGAACCTGACCCGAGTGGCTTAGATCTGGGAAGTACACGCAACTCAGGGCCCACTCCCTGCAGAGCAACCTGAAGCCTGAGAAGTGTAGGCTGGGAAAGCACACAACCTGTGAGCAGGGACAAACCCAGTGTGGCCGAGAAACTGCGAGTACTCCCCACACACACACGCCAGTGTTATTTGTTTGCAGTGTTCCTCCCTCCCCACAGCACAGCTGAAGAAGTGAGCCTAAACAAGAGACCACCTCTGCCCCCTTGTGTCAGGGCACAAAAAAGACACTGAAGAGACCCGCAAACAGAAGAAGCCAAATAAACAGAGGGAACTGCTTTGGAAGTGACAGGTGCTACAGATTAAAATCCCTGTAGTTAACATCAACTACATTGGAAGTGGCCTATAGATATTGAGAAGTATAAGCTGGAGTAAGGAACTATCTGAAACTAAACTGACTTCTCACTGCCCACAACAGCTCCAGAGAAATTCCTAGATATAGTATTACTATTATCATTTTTTAATTTTTTTCTTTTTTTTAAGTCCTCTATTACTCCTTTAATTTTCATTTTTATAACCCACTATTACCTTGCAAAAAAAGACCCTATTTTTAAAGCAAACTTCATATATATTTCTTATACTTTTTGTGATTTTTTTTAATATTGTATTTTTAAGAGTCTAACCTTGACTGTAGATTTTTAATCTTTGTTTTATAGTATTTGATACCAATTTTGTACATTTAAGAATCCAATCTTCAGTATCCATATTTACTCAGGAGTGTGATTACTGGCTTGATTACTTTCTCCCCCTTTTTACTCTCCTTTTGCTCCCCCAGGTCACCTCTATCTCCTCCCTCCCCCTTCTCTTCTCAACTCAAGTCTGTGAATCTCTGTGGGTGTTCTGGACTGCAGAGAACACTTAGCGAACAGAGTACTGCCAAGATCTATCTCTCTCCTCTTGATTCCCCCTTTTCTCCTCCTGCTAACCTCTATCACCTTCCTCCCTCTTCTCTTCTCTCTGTAACTCTGTGAAACACTCTAAAGGTTCCAGACTGTAGAGAGCACATAGGGAATTGTTTACTGGCTAGATTGCTCTCTCCCCTTTTGATTCCCACTCTGCGACCCGCGCATTTAGCGTGGGTGGCTGCGACTGGCGCATTTAGCGTGGCCAAGAGGAGCTACCCCACATCTGAGGTCAAGGGCAGAAGCTGGGAGGACCCCATGCCCAAGGGGAGGCAGCCAAGAGGAGTTACCCCACGTCTGAGGTCAGGGGTGGCGGCCGGGAGGAGCTACGCCACGCCTCAGGCCAGGGGCTGCAGCTGGGAGGAGCAACCCCGCCTCCAAGGAGCGGTGGCTGCGCGGGCACCAGAGGGCCTAGAGGAGCTACTCCACGTTCAAGGTCAGAAGGGGCGGCGGTGAGGAGATACCCCTCGTCCAAGGCAAGGAGCAGCGGCTGTGCTTTGCTGGAGCAACAGTGAAGAGATACCCCACGTCCATGGTAAGAGAAACCCAAGACGGTAGGTGTTGCAAGAGAGCATCAGAGGGCAGACACACTGAAACCATTCTCACAGAAAACTAGTCAATCTAATCACACTAGGACCACAGCCTTGTTTAACTCATTGAAACTAAGCCATGAGGGTGGGGCCACCCAAGATGGGCAGGACATGGTGGAAAGGTCTGACAGAATGTGGTCCACTGGAGAAGGGAATGGCAAACCACTTCAGTATTCTTGCCTTGAGAACCCCATGAATAGTATGAAAAGGAAAAATGATAGAAGACTGAAACAGGAAATCCCCAGGTCAGTAGGTGCCCAATATGTTACTGGAGATCAGTGGAGAAATAACTTCAGAAAGAATGAAGGGATGGAGCCAAAGCAAAAACAATACCCAGCTGTGGATGTGACTGGTGATAGAAACAAAGTCCGATGCTATAAAGAGCAATATTGCATAGGAACCCGGAATGTCAGGTCCATGAATCAAGGCAAATTGGAAGTAGCCAAACAAGAGATGGCAAGAGTGAATATCGACATTCTAGGAATCAGCGAACTCAAATGGACTGGAATGGGTGAATTTAACTCAGATGACCATTATGTCTACTACTACAGGCAGGAATCCCTCGGAAGAAATGGAGTAACCATCATGGTCAACAAAAGAGTATGAAATGCAGTACTTGGAGGCAATCTCAAAAATGACAGAATGATCTCTGTTCGTTTCCAAAGCAAACCATTCACTATCAGAGTAATCTAAGTCTGTGCCCCAACCAGTAACGCTGAAGAAGCTGAAGTTGAACGGTTCTATGAAGACCTACAAGACCTTTTAAAACTAACACCCAAAATAGATGTCCTTTTCATTACAGGGGACTGGAATGTAAAAGTAGGAAGTCAAGAAATACCTGGAGTAACAGGGAAATTTGGCCTTGGAATACGGAATGAAGCAGGGCAAAGACTGATAGAGTTTTGCCAAGAAAATGCACTGGTCATAACAAACACCCTTTTCCAACAACACAAGATAAGACTCTACACATGGACATTACCAGATGGTCAACACCGAAATCAGATTGATTATATTCTTTGCAGCCAAAGATGGAGAAGCTCTATATAGTCAACAAAAACAAGACCAGAATCTGATTATATTGTTTATGATCATTCAGTGGAAGTGAGAAATAGATTTAAGGGACAAGATCTGATAGATAGAGTGCCTGATGAACTATGGACTGAGGTTTGTGACATTGTACAGGAGACAGGGATCAAGACCATCCCCATGGAAAAGAAATGCAAAAAAGCAAAATGGCTGATGGGGGAGGCCTTACAAATAGCTATGAAAAGAAGAGAAGCAAAAAACAAAGGAGAAAAGGAAAGATATAAGGATCTGAATGCAGAGTTCCAAAGAATAGCAAGGAGCGATAAGAAAGCCTTCCTCAACTATCAATGCAAAGAAGTAGAGGAAAACAGCAGAATGAGAAAGACTAGAGATCTCTTCAAAAAAATTAGAGATACCAAAGGAATATTTCATGCAAAGATGGGCTTGACAAAGGACAGAAATGGTATGGACCTAACAGAAGCAGAAGCTATTAAGAAGAGGTGGCAAGAATACACAGAAGAACTGTTCAAAAAAGATCTTCATGACCCAGATAATCGCAATGGTGTGATCACTCATCTAGAGCCAGACATCCTGGAATGTGAAGTCAAGTGGGCCTTAGAAAGCATCCTTACGAACAAAGCTAGTGGAGGTGATGGAATTCCAGTTGAGCTATTTCAAATCCTGAAAGGTGATGCTGTGAAAGTGCTGCACTCAATATGCCAGCAAATTTGGAAAACTCAGCAGTAGCCGCGGGACTGGAAAAGTCAGTTTTCATTCCAATCCCAAGGAAAGGCAATGCCAAAGAATGCTCAAACTACTGCACAATTGCACTCATCTCACACTCTAGTAAAGTAATGCTCAAAATTCTCCAAGCCAGGCTTCAGCAATACATGAACTGTGAACTTCTAGATGTTCAAGCTGGTTTTAGAAAAGGCAGAGGAACCAGAGACCAAATTACCAACATCTGCTGGATCATTGAAAAAGCAAGAGAGTTCAAGAAAAACATCTATTTCTGCTTATGGCAGAAAGTGAAGAGGAACTAAAAAGCCTTTTGATGAAAGTAAAAGAGGAGAGTGAAAAAGTTGGCTTAAAACTCAACATTCAGAAAACGAAGATCATGGCATCTGGTCCCATCACTTCATGGGAAATAGATGGGGAAACAGTGGAAACACTGTCAGACTTTATATTTTGGGGCTCCAAAATCACTGCAGATAGTGACTACAGCCATGAAACTAAAAGATGCTTACTCCTTGGAAGAAAAGTTATGACCAACCTAGACAACATATTAAAAAGCAGAGACATTACTTCGTCAACAAAGGTCCGTCTAGTCAAGGGTATGGTTTTTCCAGTGGTCATGTATGGATGTGAGAGTTAGACTATAAAGAAAGCTGAGCACCAAAGAATTGATGTTTTAGAACTGTGGTGTTGGAGAAGACTCTTGAGAGTCCCTTGGACTGCAAGGAGATCCAACCAGTCCATCCTAAAGCAGATCAGCCCTGGGTTTTCATTGTAAGGACTGATGTAGAAGCTGAAACTCCAATACTGTGGCCACCTGATGCAAAGAGCTGACTCATTGGAAAAGGCCCTGATGCTGGTAGAGATTGGGGGCAGGAGGAGAAAGGGGCGACAGAGGATGAGATGGTTGGATGACGTCACTGGCTCAATGGACATAGGTTTGAGTGAACTCTGGGAGTTGGTGATGGACAGGGAGGCCTGGTGTACTGCAATTCATGGGGTCACAAAGAGTTGGACACGACTGAGCGACTGAACTCAACTGAACTGAATTTCTCCTCCTGGTCACCTCTATCTCCCACCTCCCTCTTCTCTTCTTCATGTAACTCTGTGAACCTTTCTGGGTGTCCCTCACTGTGGAGACTTTTTCACCATTAACCTAGAAGTTTTATTATCAGTGCTGTATGGATGGAGAAGTCTTGAGGCTACTGTAAGAATAAGACTGAAAACCAGAGGCAGGAGGCTTAAGCCCAAAATCTGAAATCACCAGAGAACTCCAGGGGACATTAATTGATAAGAGATCATCCAAAAGCCTCCATTCCTACATTGTAACCAAGCACCACCCAAGAGACAGTAAGTTTCAGAGCAAGACATATCATGCAAATTCTCCAGCAATGCAGGAACACAGCCCTGAGCATCAATATACATGCTGCCCAAAGTCACACCAAACCCAGAGACATCTCAAAACTCACTACTGGACACTTCATCACACTCCAGAGAGAAGAAATCCAGCTCCATCCACCACAACACTGACTCAAGCTTCCCTAACCAGGAAACTTCGACAAGCCAATCATCCAACCCCACCCACAGTGAGGAGCCTCCACAATAAAGAGGAACCATAAACTTCCAGAATACAGAAAGGCCACCCCAAACCCAGCAATATAAACAAGATGAAAAGGCAGAGAAATACTCAGCAGGTAAAGGAACATGATAAATGTCCACCAAAACAAACAAAAGAGGAGATAGGGAATCTACCTGAAAAACAATTTAGAATGATGATAACAAAAATGATCCAAAATCTTGAAAACAAAATGGAGTTACAGATAAATTGCCTGGAGACGAGGATTGAGAAGATGCAAGAAATGTTTTACAAGGACCTAGAAGGGGGGGGGGGGAGGAGTCAATTAATAATGAATAATGCAAAAAAATGAGATCAAAAACACTCTGGAGGGAACCACAGTAGAATAACAGAGGCAGAAGATAGGCTAAGTGAGGTAGAAGATAGAATGGTGGAAATAAATGAAGCAGAAAAGAAAAAAGAATCAAAAGAAATGAGGACAATTTCAGGGACCTCTGGGAAAATGTGAAACACCCCAACATTCGAATCATAGGAGTCCCAGAATAAGAAGACAAAAAGAAAGACCATGAGAAAATACTCAAGGAGTTAATAGTCGAAAATTTCCCTAAAATTGAGAAGGAAATAGTCACCCAAGTCCAAGAAACCCAGAGAGTCCCAAACAGGATAAACCCAAGGTGAAACACCCAAAGACACATATTAGTCAAATTAACAAAGATCAAACACAAAGAACAAATATTAAAAGCAGCAAGGGAAAAACAACAAATAACACACAAAGGGATTCCCATAAGGATAACAGCTGATCTTTCAATAGAAACTCTTCAGGCCAGAAAGGAATGACAGGACATACTTAAAGTAATGAAAGAGAAAAAGCTACAACCCAGATTACTGTACCCAGCAAGGATCTCATTCAGATATGAAGGAGAATTCAAAAGCTTTACAGACAAGCAAAAGCTGAGAGAATTCAGCACCATGAAACCAGCTCTTCAACAAATGCTAAAGGATCTTCTTTAGACAAGAAACACAGAAAGGGTGTATAAACTCGAACCCAAAACAACAAAGTAAATGGCAACGGGATCATACTTATCAATAATTACCTTAAATGTAAATGGGTTGAATGCCCCAACCAAAAGACAAAAACTGGCTGAATGGATACAAAAACAAGACCCCTATATATGCTGTCTACAAGAGACCCACCTCAAAACAAGGGACACATCAGACTGAAAGTGAAAGGCTGGAAAAAGATATTTCACACCGACACCAAAAGAAAAAAAGCAGATGTAGCATACTCATGTCAGATAAAATAGACTTTAAAATAAAGACTGTGAAAAGAGACAAAGAAAGACACTATATAATGATCAAAGGATCAATCCAAGAAGATATAACAATTATAAATATATATGCACCCAACATAGGAGAACCACAATATATAAGGCAAATGTTAACAAGTATGAAAGGGGAAACTAACCATAACACAATAATAGTGGGAGACTTTAACATGCCACTCACACATATGGATATATCAACTAAACAGAAAATTAACAAGGAAACACAAACTTTAAATGACACAATGGACCAGCTAGACCTAATCTATATCTATAGGACATTTTGCCCCAAAACAATCAATTTCACCGTTTTCTCAAATGTGCATGGAACATTCTCCAGGATAGATCACATCCTGGGCCATAAATATAGCCTTGGTAAATTCAAAAAAAATTGAAATCATTCCAATCATCCTTTCTGACCACAATGCAGTAAGATTAGATCTCAATTTCAGGAAAAAAAATTTTTAAATTCCAACATATGGAGGCTAAACAACACGCTTCTGAATAACCAACAAACCAAAGAAGAAATCAAAAAAGAAATCAAATGTGCATAGAAATGAATGAAAATGAAACACAACAACCCAAACCCTATGGGACACTGTAAAAGCAGTCCAAAGGACTCTCAGGAGTCTTCTCCAACACCACAGTTCAAAAGCATCAATTATTTGGTGCTCAGCTTTCTTCACAGTGCAACTCTCACATCCATACATGACCACTGGAAAAACCATAGCCATGACTAGACAGACCTTTGTTGGCAAAGTAATGTCTCTGCTTTTGAATATGCTATCTAGGTTGGTCATAACTTTCCTTCCAAGGAGTAAGTGTCTTTTAATTTCATGGCTGAAATCACCATCTGCAGTGATTTGGGAGCCCCAAAATATAAAGCCTGACACTGTTTCCACTGTTTCCCCATCTATTTCCCATGAAGTGATGGGACCAGATGCCATGATGTTCATTTTCTGAATGTTGAGCTTTAAGCCAACTTTTCCCCTCTCCTCTTTCACTTTCATCAAAGTAAAAGAGGCTTTTGAGTTCCTCTTCACTTTCTGCCATAAGGGTGGTGTCATCTGCATACCTGAGGTTATTGATATTTCTGCTGGCATTTTGATTCTATCTTGTGCTTCTTCCAGCCCAGGCTTTCTCATGATGTACTCTGCATATAAGTTAAATAAGCAGGGTGACAATATACAGCCTTGATGCACTACTTTTCCTATTTGGAACCAGTCTGTTATTCCATGTCCAGTTCTAACTGTTGCTTCCTGACCTGCATATGTGTTTCTCAAGGGAGAGGTCAGGTGGTCTGGTATTCCCATCTCTTTCAGAATTTTCCACAGTTTATTGTGGTCCACACAGTCAAAGGCTTTGGCATAGTCAAAAAAGCAGAAATAGATGTTTTTTCTGGAACTCGCTTCCTTTTTCGGTGATCCAGAGGATGTTGGCAATTTGATCTCTGGTTCCTCTGCCTTTTCTAAAACCAGCTTGAACATCTGGAAGTTCACGGTTCATGTATCGCTGAAGCCTGATTTGGAGAATTTTGAGCATTACTTTACTAGAGTGTGAGATGAGTGCAATTGTGCAGTAGTTTGAGCATTCTTTGGCATTGCCATTTGACCAGGAATCCCACTGTTGGGCATACACACCGAGGAAACCAGAATTGAAAGAGACACATGTACCACAATGTTCATCGCAGCACTGTTTATAACAGCCTGGACATGGAAGCAACCTAGATATCCATCAGCCGCTGCTGCTGCTAAGTCACTTCAGTCATGTCCGACTCTGTGCCACCCCATAGATGGCAGCCCACCAGGCTCCCCCTTCCCTGGGATTCTCCAGGCAAGAACACTGGAGTGGGTTGCCATTTCCTTTTCCAATGCATGAAAGTGAAAAGTGAAAGTGAAGTTGCTCACTTATGTCCGACTCTTCGTGATCCCATGGACTGAAGCCTACCAGGCTCCTCTATCCATGGGATTTTCCAGGCAAGAGTACTGGAGTGAGGTGCCATTGCCTTCTCCGAGATATCCATCAGCAGACGAATGGATAAGAAAGCTGTGGTACATATTCATAATAGAATATTACTCAGCCATTAAAAAGAATACATTTGAA
This sequence comes from Bos grunniens, assembly GCF_055505025.1. Classification (NCBI taxonomy): domain Eukaryota; kingdom Metazoa; phylum Chordata; class Mammalia; order Artiodactyla; family Bovidae; genus Bos; species Bos grunniens. The sequence goes on from NC_141165.1 coordinate 108,997,128, forward strand.
TCACCTTCTAATGAGGTGGATGAAACTGGAGCCTATTATACAGAGTGAAGTAAGCCAGAAAGAAAAACACCAGTACAGAATACTAATGCATATATATGGAATTTAGAAAGATGGTAATGATAACCCTGTATGTGAGACAGCAAAGGAGACACAGATGTATAGAACAGTCTTTTGGACTCTGTGGGAGAAGGTAAGGGTGGGATGATCTGAGAGAATAGCATTGAAATATATGTATTATCATATGTGAAACAGATCACCAGTCCAGGTTCGATGCATGAGACAGGTGCTTGGGGCTCGTGCACCTGGATGACCCAGAGGGATTGGACAGGGAGAGAAGCTGGAGAGAGGTTCAGGATGGGGAACACATGTAAACCCATGGCTGATTCATATTAATGAATGGCAAAACCACTACAATATTGTAAAGTAATTAACCTCCAACTAAAATAAATAAATTAAAAAAAAAATCCACACTCAGTGTTTTGTATATTCTAATCAATTAATGTGGGGGACTATAAAAGTGATAAAAGTAATAGATTGGCAAGATGATAGAATGAATGAAATGGTGGGGAAAGAATTATGTAACATTTTGGAAGTGAAAACAATTGTACCTGATGACTGGGTATGGGGAAAGGAGGATTATCTAGACTGATTCCCAAGTCTCTGGCATGAGTGACTGAGAGTAAGTTAATATCATTAACTAATATTGGAAATACACATAAGAAAATATTTCTTCTTGTGTTTTTTTATAGTTATGTCTTGACCAAAAAAATGGATAATAAATAAGGACTTACCGTATAGTCCAGGAACTCTGCTCAATGTTATGTGGAAGCCTGGATGGGAGGGGAGTTCTGGGGAAGAATGGATATATGTATAGGTATGGCTGAGTCCCTTTGCTGTCCACCTGAAACTATCACATTTTTTATTAACTGGTTATACCCCAATACAAATTATAAATTTTAATAAAGAAAGAGATATAAAACAAACAACAACATCATCATAAACAACAACAAAACAAATGGGACTAATTAAACTCAAATCTTTTGTGCAGCAAAGGAAAACAAGCAAAATGGAAAGAGCTCTCAGAACGGGAGAAAATATTGGAAATGAAGCAATGGACAGGGGTTAATCTCCAAAATACACCAACAGCTCATGCAGCTTAATATCAAAATATAAAAGAAAACAAACAACCCAATCCAAAAATGGACAGACTATCTGAATAGACATTTCTCCAAAGAAGACATACAGATGGCTAAAGAGCACATTGAAAGGTCCTCAAAATCACTATAAGAAAAATGCAAGTCAAAATTACAATGAGGCATCACTTCACAACTGACTGGCTATCATCAAAAAGTTTACAAACAACAAATACTGGAGAAAGTGGAGAAAAGGGAAACCTCCTACACTGTTGGTGGGAATGTAAACTTGTACCACCACTGTGGAGGACAGTATAGAGGTTTGCTAAAGAATTAAAAGTAGAGCTACCATATATATGATCCAGCAATCTCAGCCCTGGGAATAAATCTAGAAAAAACTATAATTTGAAAAGGTACATGCACTCCAGTGCTCATTGCAACACTATTTACAATAGCAAGAACATGGAAGTAACCTAAAAGTTCATCAACAACAGTGAAATGGATAAAGAAAATGTGGTACATATATACAATGGAATATTTGATGTTGTCGTTTAGTTGCTCAGTCATGTCTGATTCTTTGTGACCCCATGGACTATAAGGCTACTCTGTTGATAGGGATTTCCAGGCAAGAATACTGAAATAGGTTGCCATTTCCTTCTCCAAGGGATCTTCCTGACCCAAGGCTCAAAGCCATGTCTCCTGCCAGCCTCCAGTATTGCGGGTATTCTTTACCACTGAGCCATCAGGGAAGCCCATAATGGAATATTTACTCAGCCATTAAAAAAGAAAAACAATGTCATTTGCAATAACATGGGTGGACCTACATATTATCATACTGAGTGCAGTCAGTTCAGTTCAGTCGCTCAGTTGTGTCCAACTCTTTGTGACCCCATGAACTGCAGCACACCAGGCCTCTCTGTCCATCATGAATTCCCAGAGTTTACCCAAACTCATGTCCATTGAGTAAGTGATGCCATCCAACCATCTCATCCTTTGTCATCCCCTTCTTATTCTACCTTCAATCTTTCACAACATCAGAGTCTTTTCAAGTGAGTCAACTCTGCATCAGGTGGCCAAAGTATTGGAGTTTCAGCTTCAACATCAGTCCTTTCAATGAATATTCAGGACTGGTCTCCTTTTGGATGGGCTCATTGGATCTCCTTGCAGTCCAAGGGAGTCTCAAGAGTCTTCTCCAACACCACAGTTCAAAAGCATCAATTCTTTGGTGTTCAGCTTCCTTTATAGTCCAACTTTCACATCCATACATGACCACTGGAAAAACCATAGCCTTGACTAGACAGACGTTTGTTGGCAAAGTAATGTCTCTGCTTTTTAATGTCCTGTCTATGTTGGTCATAACTTTCCTTTCAAGGAATAAGTGTCTTTTAATTTCATGGCTGCAGTCACCATCTGCAGTGATTTTGGAGCCCCAAAAAATAGTCAGCCACTGCTTCCACTGTTTCCTCACCTATTTCCCATGAAATGATGGGACTGGATGCCATGATCTTAGTTTTCTGAATGTTGAGTTTTAAGCCAACTTTTTCCCTCTCCTCTTTCACTTTCATCAAGAGGCTTTTTAGTTCTTCTTCACTTTCTGCCATAAGGGTGGTGTCATCTACATATATGAGGTTATTGATATTTCTCCTGGCAATCTTGATTTCAGCTTGTGCTTCATCCAGCCTAACTTACTTACTGAATAATGTTAAGTCAGAGAAAAACACATATCACATAATATTACTTATATGTAGAATCTAAAAAGAAGAAACAAATGAACTTAGTGCCAAACAGAATTATAGATGTAGAAAATGAACTTATGGTTACCAGGAGGTAATAGCTGGAATTAATTGGCAGATGGAGATTGACATATTTACACTACTGTATATAAAATGGATAGCTAATAAGGACCTACTGTAGAGCACAGGGAACTTTACTTACTCAGTACTCTGTAATGGCCCTTATGGGAAAATATACCTTAAAAAGAGAGGGTATATGTATATGTATATGTATATGTATAATGGACTAAATTTGCTATACTCCTGAAACTAACACAGCATAGTAAATAAACTATGTGGCGATGGAAATTTTTTTAATGGCTTATTCCATTTTATTTTGCAGAATTACTTAATTACTGTTTTTCTAACATTTTGAAAATAATTTCTTGTACACAAAATGGTATGACACATACATTTAAATGTGTTCAAAGATATCTTATGATTAAAAGAGAAAATGTAATAGAATTGCCTTCTCTCTCATTTTATTTTACTTTCAAACAGACAACATTCATTCCTTATCAGAACAAACAGAACTTCTGAAACTGCCTTGCAAGCCTACCTCCATTTTTTCATCTTGCTTCTAGTTGAAAAAAACTGTAAACCATTTGCAAGACAAGGGCCACTCTCCTCAGTCTCCTAAGGCTCACATCTTCCTAGTGACTTTCCAAGTCACTTGGGCATGGATGGAAAGAAGTAATGCAGAATCAGAGTGTCAGGCAGGGAAATGGGTATGACGAATCAGACAGACCTGGAACCTGTGACCAGGTTGCAGCTGGGCCCAGATGGTAAGAGAGAGAGGAGACGGAGGTGCTCTGTGGGTCAGGTCTTGGGTTCAGGACCTCTAGTTGAGCTGTGGCTTTTGGCCTTGATCCTGAGGCTCTAGAGGATTTTGCTCAAGCTGGTCTGATTTGTGCTCCCCCCCAAAATAAAACAAACTCACAATTTACTAAATAAAATTTAAAATAAAAGAGTCAAGCTGATGTTATATGTTTAATAGTAGAAGAACATAATATGACCAATACTTTTCTTAAAAGAATTGAAACTAGAGTCTGTTCAGTCCTCTGTATATACAGGAAAATATAGAAAGCCAAAAGGTACATTTAAACTACAATATAAGGAAAAAATTCAGCAAAATTCTAACAAACTTTACAGAAAAAATTGATATAATATCCTCAACAATTTAATTTCTAGTAAAAAATGGAAAACATAGAAGATAAATGTATGGATTAAAAAAATGTTAAAAAAAATATTAACCAAACATAACGTGTGGAACATCCTTGGATTTTGAGGCAACATAATTATAAAATTATACATTTATGAGACAGCTGAGAATTTGTCCACTGAATATTTGAAATAATTATTGTTATATTTTAAACTTATTTTATGGTATTTTAGTTTGGTTTAATATACATATTTGGTTTTTTAGACATATATACTGAATTATGTGTGGATAAAATGTCTAAAATTGGCTTCAAAATAATCTAGGAGTAGCAAAGGAAGCCATGGTTACCATTTGATAGTCCTTGATGTTGGGTGAAATTAGATGGAAGCTCATTATACTGTCTTTCTTTGGTGTATATTAGAAGTCTCCATGTTAAAAAATGCAAAACAATAAAAGTAATCATTAGAATATAAAAAATATATCAGAAGAGTTATAAAATTAGTGGGACAAATATAAGGAAAAGAACAGTATTATTTAAGAAGTGGTGAAATTTGGCAAACTTTTTAATATCAATAAATCTCAGTTTTACATCTATAAATGAAATGTTATCTAAAGCATCTGTAGGCAAAGAGGACACTTAAAGTGTGTCAGTTCCCTTCCTAAAAAGTTTAAATGAAAATCCTGTTTGTCTGTATGTCTACATTTTTGTCTCCTGAAGTTAAGGCAATAAGACTAAACATTAGATGCTATACTGATTATATCAAAGTATGAAAATGAGCATATAGAAATAAGAAATGAACACAAAAAACATAACAATGTGAAAATCAGCACCATTCTGAAAATCAGATGGAAATACTTTAAACCCTCTGTTATATTCCTCCTTGCTGTGAAAACTACTCACTATTCATCGTAGTAGCTAAGCACTATGCCTCTCCACAATTTATAGTTTATTTAAAACTCATTTTAGGTGCCTCTTCATATCATAAGAGTGGAAATTATTTGGCTTTTGACAAACCATACAGGGATAAAGAGGAAAAGATGATGGGGAAGTGATATAGGTAATATAGAAATGAAAAGGGGATTGACATAGAATCAATGGCTAATATGAAAGGACAATGGAGTAATTAATAACAATACCTCAAACCTCTACTGTCTTCAAAAGAATTAATATTTTGACATCACCATAATACACACATGAACACTGGTCATAAACTCTAAAATGTAAACCAATATTTTTTTTTCTGTTATACCAAATACCTGTCTAACACCACATTTATTAAAGATGTTTAAGGCTAATGAGGTTGGTAAATGCAAGTGATATCAAGAAGATAATAAACCTGATCCAGTTACCTCACTGAGTAATCACTACCTCTCAGGTATGCAATATTTTTATACTCACCCACAATTATAAACAACAACTGGAATTTTCCTCAGAGGGGAAAACCTGGACCCAAGAGACTGTAAAATATTCTTGCTTGTTTTTAAAGTGTTAATTTCTATAACAAAATGTAATTGAAAAAGTATTGTTTAGAAACAAAGAAAATGAATGAATACGTATGAGATATCGACCCAGAGGGATGGTATGGGGAGGGAGGAGGGAGGAGGGTTCAGGATGGGGAACACATGTATACCTGTGGTGGATTCATTTTGATATTTGGCAAAACTAATACAATTACGTAAAGTTTAAAAATAAAATAAAATTAAAAAAAAATTTTTTTTAATTTAAAAAGTATGAGAAATTTAGCAACTGTGTGTCTCTCTCTCACACACACACAATTTAAAGTCTATCATTATCCTGTGATATGGATTAAAATTCACCTCTATACTGTAATTGCCCCTTCATGGATCACAGCCTTGTCATGGGGAAGGGACTTGCATAATTCCGTGAAGCTATGAGCCATGTTGTGCAGGGACACCTAATAGAGAAGGGTCATAGTAAAGAGTTCTTACAAAACGTGGTCCATAACAGGAGGGAATTGGAAGGACTGATGCTGAAGCTGAAACTCCAATACTTTGGCCACCTGATACGAAGAACTGACTCAATGGAAAAGACCCTGTTGCTGGGAAAGATTGAAGGCAGAAAAGAAGGGGATGACAGAGGATAAGATGGTTGGGTGGCATCACCAACTCGATGGATATGAATCTGAGCAAGCTCCAGGAGTTAGTGATGTACAGGGAAGCCTGGCATGCTGCCACCCATGGGGTCACAAAGAGTTGGACATAATTGAGCTACAGAACTCAACTGAGGAGGAGGGAATGGCAACCCACTCCAGTTCTTGCCAAGAGAACCATGAAATTGAAAAGTGAAAGTGAAGTTGCTCAGTTGTGTCTGACTCTTTGCAACCCTGTGGACTGTAGACTACCAGGCTCCTCTGTCCATGGGATTCTCCAGATGAGAATACTGTATTTAGTGGGTTGCCATTTCCTTCTCCACGGGATCTTCCCGACCCAGGGATTGAACCTGGGTCTCCCACATGGCAGACAGATGCTTTAACCTCTGAGCCACCAGGGAAGATGAGAGAACCATGAATGGTATGAAAAGGCAAAAAAGATATGACATCAGAAGGTGACCCTCCCAGATCAGAAGGTTTGCAATATGCTACTGGGAAGGAGCTGAGTGCAATTACTAGCGCTCCCTAAAGATGAAGCAGCTGGGCCAAAGCAGAAATGACACCCAGTTGTGGATGTGTCTGGTGGTGAAAGAAAAATCTAATGCTGTAAAGAGCAATACTTCATAGGAACCTGGAATGTAAGGTTCATGAATCTAAGTTGACTGCTGTGAATTAAAATGGACAGGAATGGGCAAATTTAATTCAGGTCACCATTGTATCTACTACTGTGGGCAAGAATCCCTTAGAAGAAAAGGAGTACCCCTCATAGTCAATGTAAGACTGAAATGCAGTACTTGGGTACAACCTCAAAAACAAGAGAATGATCTTGGTTCGTTTCTAAGGCAAACCGTTCAACATCACAGTAATCTAAGTCTATGCCCCAACCACTGAAATTGAACAAGCTGAAATTAACTGATTTTATGAAGACCTACAACACCTTCTAGAAGTAACACTAAAAAAGATGTCCTTTTCATCATAGGGGATTGGAATGTAAAAGTAGAAAGTCAAGAGTGAATAAAAGGTAAGTTTGGCCTTGGAGTACAAAATGAAGCAGGGCAAAGGTAAACAGTTTTGTTAAGAGAATATGCTGGTTATAAAAAACACCATTTTCTAACAACCTGAGAGATGACTCTACACATCACCAGATGGTTAATACTGAAATCAGGTTATGTTCTTTGAAGCTAAAGATGGAAATATGTAGTCAGGAGAAACAAGACCTAGAGTTGGCTGTGGTTCAGATCATGAACTCTTCTTTGAAAAATTCAGGCTTAAACTGAGAAAAGTAGGGGAAACCATGAGGCCATTCAGGTATGACCTAAATTAAATACCTTATGATTATACAGTGGAGATGACAAATAGATTCAAGATATTAGATCTGGTGGGCAGAGTGCCTGAAGAACTATGAAAAGAGGTCCACAACATTGTACAGAAAGCAGTGAACAAAATCATCCCCAAGAAAAAGAAAGAAAGAAAAGTGGTTGTCTGAGGAGGTTTTACAAATAACTGTAGAAAGAAGAGAAGTAAAAGGCAAGGGAGAAAAGGAATGATATTTCCAACTGAATGCAGAGTTCAAGAGAAAAGCAAGGACAGAAAAGAAGGTCTTCTTAAATGAACAATGCAAAGAAATGGCAGAAAACAATAGTATGGGAAAGGCTAGAGATCTCTTCAAGAAAATTAGAGATATCAAGGGAACATTTCATGCAGGGATGGGCAAAATAAAGGATAGAAAAAATAAAGATCTAACAGAAGCAGAAGAGGTTGAGAAGTTACAAGAATACACAGAAAAGCTGTACCTAAAAGGTCTTAATGACCCAGATAACCATGATGATGTGGTCACTCAATTAAAACCAGATATCCTGGGGTGTGAAGTCAAGTGGGCCTTAGGAAGCATTACTGTGAACAAATCTGGCTTGTACATCTGAATTTAGAAAAGGCAGAGGAACCAGCAATCAAATTGCCAACAATTCTTGGATCATGGAGAAAGCAAGGGAATTCAAAAAAATATCAACTTATGCTTCATTGAGTGTGATAATGCCTTTATGTGGATCACAACAAACCATGGAAAATTCTTAAAGGAATGGGAATACCAGATCACCTTACCTGTCTCTTGAGAAACCTGTATGTGGGTCAAGAAACACTAGTTAGAACCAGACATGGAACAATGGACTGGTTCAAAATTGGGAAAGGATTACATCAAGACTTTATTTAACCTATATGCAGAGTACATCATAAAATATACCAGGCTGGATGAATCACAAGGTGGGATCAAGATTGCAGGAGAAATATCAACAACCTCATATGTGCAGATGATACCACTCTAAAGCAGATAGTGAAGAGGAACTAAAGCACCTCTTGATGAGGGTAAAAGAGGAGAGTGAAAAAGCTCTCTTAAAATACAGCATTCATAAACTACGATCATGGCATCCAATCCCATCACTTCATGGCAAATAGATGGGGAAAAAGTGAAAGCAGTGACAGATTTTATTTCCCTGGACTCCAAAATTACTGCAGATGGTGACTGCAGTGATTAAATTAAAAGACAGTTGTTCTTTGGAAGGAAAGCCATGACAAACCTAGTCAGCATACTAAAATGCAGAGACATCACTTTTCTGACAAAGGTCCATATAGTCAAAGCTATGGTTTTTCCAGTAGTCATGTGAGGATGTGAAAGTTGGACCATAAAGAATTCTGAGCGCTGAAGAACTGATGCTTTCAAATTGTGATGCTAAGGAAGACTCTTCAGAGTCCCTTGGACTACAAGGAGATCAAACCAATCAATCTTCAAGGAAATTAACCCTCAGTGTTTATTGAAAACACTAATGCTGAAGCTGAAGCTCCATGCTTTGTCTATCTGATTTGAAGACCCAACTCATTGGAAAAGACCCTGATGCTAAAAAGATTGAAGGCAAAAGCAGAAGGGTGCAGCAGAGGATAAGGTAGTTAGATATCATCACCAACTCAATGGATATGAATTCCAGGAGGACAGAGGTACCTGGCATGCTGCAGTCCATGGGATTGCAAAGAATCATACATGACTTAGTGACTGAACAGCAACAAATTCTATAATTGTCAAATAAAATAATTTAAACCCCTTATAACCCAAAACTTGTTTCCTAAATCCTCAAGTTTCTGTAAATAATAAAAGCCTCCACCTATATTTCTAGCATTAGTTTAAGAGTTGTTTCTGTAAAACCTAAGATTAACTGATAATGTTTGTCAAACAACCATTTTATAGCATAAAACCAACAGGAGTGAGAGATACAATAGCATATTTACAGTAGCAGAGCATCCATGAATCACTCATGAACCTGAACAGGTCACTGTGGAAATGGCCTTTAATATGGTTACATTATATGCTCATAATGCAAAAGGGTGATAGGTAGTATACAGTAAAAATTATGAAATTTTGCTGATTGATATTTTAAAGCTACAATAAGATTGTTAATGTGACATTTAAAAACCGAAAATGGTTATCATAAAAAAGCAAATTTTCAGATGGGCAGATGGGTAAAGCAAAAAGCATTTATGCCAGTTAGAATGTAGAGAAAGCGGCTGTATATACCATTTGAATTTGCTTCAAATGACGATAAAGAATCTACTAGTAGCCATATTTTCAGACTCCATCATTTTCTCTTTTTATTCTGAAGACAAACTTCAATTTGAATTGCTATTTATAACTGTATATAAGTAAGCATAATAATATGGCATATAGGAATGGTAGTAACCACCTAGTGAAATTACTGAGTCAGGTTTGTTGTCTTGTTAGTATCACTTACATTTACAGATAATAGTTTGGAAGTTTGCTTGGCATATAAAAATTAGGTCAAATTCCTAATCAGCAGTGTATCATATGGATTAGGATATCTGGAACTTTCTGTAATACCTGATAGCTATCATGGATTTCTAACTACTTTGTCAAGGAAGAATTATAGATCTTCAGCTGGAAGATATCCACTAGAGAACTATAAAATCTCAATGTATAAGGATGTATTTCTCTTCACCTTGTATTTATAGGTGCCGTGACATCATAATGCTAGGAACTATTGTATTTATGTTTTCTGTAAAGGGATCACTTACAGTAAGACTATTATACTGACTGAAGTACAGTAGTAAATTGAGGCAATTGGGATTCCCTTCAGTCAGTCGGTTCAATAACTCAGTCATGTCTGACTCTGTGACCCCATGGACTGCAGCACACCAGGCCTCCCTGTCCATCAACTCTCGGAGTTTACTCAGACTCATGACCATTGAGTCGGTGAAGCCATCCAGCCATCTCATCCTCTGTTGTCCCCTTCTCCTCCCACCTTCAATCCTTCCCTGCATCAGGGTCTTTTCAAATGAATCAGTTCTTTGCATCAGGTGGCCAAAATATTGGAGTTTCAGCTTCAACATCAGTCCTTCCAAAGAATATTCAGGACTGATTTCCTTTAGGTAAACAGGTTAGATCCCCTTGCAGCCCAAGGGACTCTCAAGAGTCTTCTCCAACACCACAGTTCAAAAGCACCAATTCTTCAGCACTTAGCTTTCTTTATAGTCCAACTCTCACATCCATATATGACTACTGGAAAAACCATAACCTTGACTAGATGGATCTTTGTTGGCAATGTAATGTCTCTGCTTTTTAATATGCCTTATAGGTTGGTCATAACTTTTCTTCCAAGGAGCAAGCATCTTTCAATTTCATGGCTGCAGGCACCGTCTGCAGTGATTTTGGAGCCAATAATAATAATAATAAAGTCTGTCACTGTTTCTACAGTTTCCCCATCTATTTGCCATGAAGTGATGGGACCAGATGCCATGATCTTTGTTTTCTGAACGTTGAGCTTTAAGCCAATTTTTTCACTGTGCTCTTTCACTTTCCTCAAGAAGCTCTTTAGTTCTTCTTCGCTTTCTTCCATAAGGGAGGTGTCATCTGCATATATTAGATTATTCATATTTCTCCTGGCAATCTTGATTCCAGCTTATGCTTCATCCAGCCCAGCATTTCTCATGATGTACTCTGCTATAAGTTAAATAAGCAGGATGACAATATACAGCCTGGATGTACTCTTTTCCTGATTTGTAACAAGTCTGTTGTTTCACATCCAGTTCTAACTGTTGCTTCCTGACCCTCATACAGATTTCTCAAGAGGCAGGTCAGATTGTATGGTATTCCCATCTCTTAAAGAATTTTCCACAGTTTGTGGTGATTCACACAGTCGAAGGCTCTGGCATAGTTAATAAAGCAGAAATAGATGTTTTTCTGGAACTCTCTTTTTTAATAATCCAACGGATGTTGGCAATTTGGTCTCTGCTTTCTCTGACTTTTCTAAATCCAGCTTGAACATCTGGAAGTTCATGGTTCACATACTGTTGAAGCCTGGCTTGGAGAATTTTGAGCATTACTTTACTACTGTGTGAGATGCCCCTCCTATATGTCTAATTTTTTATCCAGTGAGAAAAATCTTTGGGATATTAAATATTAGTGTTGATTAATTAGTATAATAAAGTAGGAAATAAGAAAGATTATTTTCCTAAAGATGTGGTCTGTGTTTGTTACCTGGAAAATTATCTGACCTCCTATCTGTTCTGACACTTTTACTCAGAACATTGTCTTATAGAATTGTCTGAACATGTTGAAACTCATGATATCAAATATGGGTCTGCTTTATTCTCCCTGCTTGTAAATATCAGTGATTTGAAAAATGTTTGTTTTTTCATGCATGTAATAAACTATATGGAATGTATTGTAATTTTGAATGATGCTGTGCATATGCAAACAGGAAACAGTAGTTTTGAATTTCAGAAATGAATTAAAAATCCACTTCTGTAGGAAATCAGATTTTAATGAAATTGTCATTAATATGTATGTTAAATACCACCTAAATCTAAATATACATATTGACATTAGTGTCTGAATATGCTAGAATTGCTTGAAACTACATTTCCAAGGAAATATTTTGTTTTTATTCAAAAGCTGTCTGATTTCTTCTCAAATGTTTATTGTTTTATTTGAAAAGGCTTTCTCATTTTTGTTCCAGATGTTCACGGAGCAAACACAGAACATGGCAGATAAATGAGAGTTTACAACTGTAAGCATAAATTGACTGTTTCATTCACTAACAAGTTACTCTGATAAGATCTTATGAAGACTGAATTTTTTCTTTCAACATGGATCTTATGGCTTACATTATTATGTACTTGCTATGCAATATTTCCCTTAAAATTCCCTTCTTATCCAATAACCACACGCTGTATCTTTTTATTCTAAAAAGGTCATTTTTGTATTCATGATCTACCATTTTAAGAAATTATGTTTCAGGAAAATATTATTGTTGTTTAAATAACAGTGGAAAGTCAGGACAAAATTATCAAAATATGTAATCTTTCAAAAATGAAGGGATATGATAAAACACTTTTGATGATTATGATCAAAATATCAAATGCAGTATGCACACACAATATTTGGATACAATTATACTCACCTATCATGTATACTTATCTGATACTTTCATACTAATAATTTCTTTCCCTAAAATGATATTTCCTTTGCATATTCTCAGTGTATTCAAACAAATGTTTATTTTTTTCTTCTAATTCCCTAGTCTTGCAATGTACTTTTCATTGGAGATGTCAATAATCCTTTGAATTCTTAGAAGTGGCATTATGGAAACTTTCCCAAAATGCTTAAAAAGGGTTATTTTATCAAAATACGGAGTATAAATAAAAATGAAAGTAACCTACTTATAAATTTAAAGCAGAAAGCTCACCAAACTATTCTTTTGAAGTATTTGCTTTGGGTCTATACATGTACTTTAATGGTAAACTTATTGCTCAAATAATCTTAGAACTTCTTTTAATAGTGATCTTTTAAACAAGGTTACTAGCCTCATAGGGAAGCATTTATGTCTTCTATTCACCATTCTTTCACTCAGTTTCTCCTAATCCTTTAAGAAGTTTAAACTTTGTAGTGAGTTTTTTAAGCAATCATACAAAGTTGTTCTCTCAGTGATCTACTGTCATAGGAAAGCATATGCAGCCAGGCAGGTGCAGGGAATCCACCTTCAAAGACTCCTAGTGTGGCTGACATTCTAAATGTCTCCTCAGTACCGTGGAGTATGGAACACAAGTCTTATGACAAGAATAGATTATATGCTCTACAGACTTCTCAAAAAAGCTTTGGATTAGTAGTAAATAAATGTGTATTGCCACTACCATTCCAACCTAAAAGTGTAAGAAATATACCTGGTTCACTCTATTTCACAAGGATATTCAAAATAAATATGTAAACTCATGTTGGGCTTCCCTGTTGGCTCAGATGGTAAAGAATCTTCCTACAATGCAGGAGACTTGGGTTCAATTCTTAGATTGGGAAGATCCCTTAGAGAAGGGAATGGAAACCCATTCTAGTATTCTTGCACGGAAAATACCGTGGACAGAGGAGCTTGGCGGGCTACAGTAAATGGAGACTCAAAAGAGTGGGACACGACTCAGTGACTAAATAACAACAAATTCATGCCACAGTCATGTTTTAATAACTGTCATGGAATAGACAGGTTAATTTTTTTTTTTAAGTACTCTTGTTTTTCTATATCACACAACTTCTTTCGTAAGCCACCATAAAACAACACAGTGCTGTCATTCTGTACAGGCCTTTATCTCAAAATGAGCAAAGCATAAATGCCATTGACAGTTTTGCCTGATTTTAAAATTATGTTTAATTGTTGAACACATTCTGAGAGTTCTGACATCTTAGAAACTAGATCTGGAAAATATTTTAGGATAGATTGATTTCCATGTAATGTGCCTTCAAAATGACAATGATAGCAATCACCATTTACCTTGGGCTCTGCCCTCCAGAAGGAGCATCATTTACATATTAACGTGATGGGAACTCAAGTAGTGGAAAGAATATAAACAATGATTTGTCTTGTTTCATAGGGCAGAGAAGATGGCTTACTCTGCAAATCGTTTTTCCTTTCTTCCTTTTTCTTTTTCTTCCTTCTTCCTCTTTCTCTACCTACTCTTTTTCTTTTCTTTTTTCTTTGTAAGGTTTTAGATGCATGAATTATCAGTCTTTGATATCCCCCTCCTGGAAGTGATATAAAAGTAATTAATAGTAAGCTGTAACCTTAATTGATAAATCATTCTTTGAGCTGAATATGAGTCTCTGCTGGGGGTAAAGAAAATATCTAAGATAGACTGAGGAAATAGAAAGGAGTTTTTATCTACAATAAACATAAATTTATGTAGAGAAATGACATCTATCTTGTTTTCAAAGGAAAATTAATCCCATTATTCTTTTTTAAAGTATCCTAAAGACAAAGCTATTATCTTAATATCTTAAAGCTATTATCTTAATATATGTGTGTATATATATATATGTATACATGTACATATGTATGTACATATATGGATCTATCTATCTACCCAACTATCATTTGCCTAAGAGAGTGACCTTTATACATTTTTTTTGAGGCCAAGTATTCATATCATATCATTTAACTTATATGCAGAGTACATCATGAAAATGCTGGAATGGAAGAAGCACAAACTGGAATCAAGTTTGCCAGGAGAAATATCAATAACCTCAGATATGTAGATGACACCACCCTTATGGCAGAAAGTGAAGAAGAACTAAAGAGCCTCTTGATGAAGGTGAAAGAGGAGAGTGAAAAAGTTGGCTTAAAGCTCAACATTCAGTAAACTAAAATCGTGGCATCCAGTCCCATCACTTCATGGGAAATAGATGGGGAAACAGTGGAAACAGTGGCTGACTTTATTTTGGGGGGCTCCAAAATCACTGTAGATGGTGACTGCAGCCATGAAATTAAAAGACGCTTACTGCTTATTAAAAAAGTTATGACCAAACTAGATGGCATATTAAAAAGCAGAGTCATTACTTTGTCAACAAAGGTCCATCTAGTCAAGGCTACGGTTTTTCTGGTAATCATGTATGGATGTGAGAGTTGGACTATAAAGAAAGCTGAGCACTAAAGAATTGATGCTTTTGAACTGTGGTGTTGAAGAAGATTCTTGAGAGTCCCTTGGACTGAAAGGAGATCCGAGCAGTCCATCCTAAATGAGATCAGTCCTGGGTGTTCATTGGAAGGATTGATATTGAAGCTAAAACTCCAATACTTTGGCCACCTCATGCGAAGAGCTGACTCACTTGAAAAGACCCTTATGCTAGGAAAGATTGAGGGCAGGAAAAGAAGGGGATGACAGAGGATGAGATGGTTGGATGGCATCACCCACTCAATGGACATGAGTTTGGGTAAGCTCTGGGAGTTGATGATGGACAGGGAGGCCTGGCGAGCTGTGGCTCATGGGGTCGCAAAGAGTCAGACAGGACTGCAGGACTGAAATGAACTGAACTGAACTGATTCATGTCAAACAAAGTATTTATAGATTTAAGGAAATTTTGTTTCAAGTAGCATTTTAAAAAGTGCTTTTGTGAAGAATGGGCATTCAAATTACCTATATAATACCAATGATAAATAATGAATGGACCAGTTCTACTTTTTTATCTTAAATGTGTAGGTGTGCTATTTAGTTTTCTGAAGAGAAAACAGGTTTGACCTATAATAGGCTTACAATGCTTAATAGGATTACAAGTAAATCTTTCAGATGCATTTTGCTTTTCTCAAATTTGGTCTTCTGTCTGAAAATCCCTTTTCTGGTTAAGATATGTGAAATGATTCTTCTTTTGCTTAACTTTTATGAACAAAACTAACAGAAGTTATTATTCTCTGAGTCTGAAAAATATGGTAAATAGGATTATCTATCCTATCACAATTTCAGATAAACAGCACATTTTGTCATCAACCTATCTATGTTTGTTTGACTCACCACAGTAATTGAAGTGTTTACAATTAGGGCCTATCAATCATACCTGGACGAGTATTTAGGAGTAAAGTTAAAGTGAAAGTCACTCAGTATGTCTGATTTGTGACCCCATGGATGATACAGTACATGGAATTCTCTAGGCCACAATACTGGAGTGGGTAGCCTTTCCCTTCTCCAGGGAATCTTTGCTACCCAGGGATCAAACCCAGGTCTCCTGCATTCCAGGCAGAGTCTTTACCAGCCAAGGCACAAGAGAAGCTCATTTAGGAGTAAAGATATTGGTAATAGTGAGGAGAAAGAGAAAGTCTCAATTGAAAAAAGAGAAGAAAAAGACAAAAGGGAAAGAGGAGGAGAAAATGTAGGAGGAGGGCAGGAAAGGAAGGAGAAAGGATCCAAAGAAGGAAGGAAGGAATGGAAGGCAACATCTGCTTTTAGAGAGGAAGTTCACTTCAGTCTTTGGAGTGAGACTGCAAGAAAATTTCTTCCCACTTTTATTTGATTTATTTCATAGAATCCACCAATATAGTGAGTATACAAAATTATAAAATGATGATATCTACTTCAAAAAACCTATTTTTTATTTTAAACAATAATTTACTATATCCTCAGTTATGCTGAATGTACTGCATTGTTTTTCCACTCTGTCAGTATCCCAAAGTTAATGCCTGAATGAAATGGATAGCAGACCTCTTACTGCAGGCTGTACATTATTAAAAGTAGGATAAAGAAAAGGCACAGTTTACATTCTTTTTGAGTAGTGATGAATGTTCTCTCCATAGAGAATCAATTTAATCAATTAGCAATACTAGCACAAATTAAAATGTCCTCAAAAAGTAAATGCTAAGTGTAGTTAAGTCAGCTGTGGACACACTAAGTGCTGCTGTAGCCATTGCCAGAGAGTTGCTTACTTGCCAGCAAACAGAACACCCCTTTTGCAAGTATTTATAAATGTCCTAGAATGTGAATTGTTTTAACTCATGGTGAGCCTGCTTCACTCCATGCTGTTTCCTCATTAAGTCTGGCAAGCTACTGCCTTTTATGTGTGTGCAGAATATACACTCCTCCATTTAAAATATTTATGGATACAGGATGATTTGTTTATTTTTATAAATATTCTAAAATACAGAGCCACATTATCTGGCACCAACTGTATGAATAATGCTTTAGTTCTCAATTTTTCAAAAAACAAAACAAAACAAAACAAAATGATGAAACCCTAAATATTATCACCTGATCTGAGGAAATAAGATATATCTCAATTCTGTGGCCCAAAGATGAAGATCGTTTCTTTTACTAGAGATCCCTTTAGTTATTTTAGTTGCCTGAGGGCTAGAGCCTCAGCAGAAAATATTTTACAACTAATTTCATTACCATCTTGTAAGAAATAAATGGGAATGAAAAGTCAGGCCAAAAGGAATAATTTGAGTGTTTCTTCAGTTGTCTTTATCTCAAAATGCTCTAACTAATTTTAAGTTCTTTATTTACATTTAATACTTTCCTATGCAAATGCCTATCATCTTATATAAAATTATAAATGAATTAACTTTGTGTGGCCAAAAATACTAAAATAGGACTAAAATTCTCACTATTTTAATTCTAACAAAAATATTCAGTACATTTTTTTTCAGACTATCAAAATGCATGTTTTTTGGATATGTGGATCAAAACCCAGTTTCTTCAGGGAAATCCTCTGACTTTAAATGGAATCACAAAAAGAAGCCCGTAACAGTATGAGCCTCATTAACCAGATATATTGCAATACTTTAGAAGAGGGGTTAAAGAGCTAGAGTGAAATGGCAAATGGCTTGCAGTGCCTAATCCTTTATAAGTAGATACAGTTCACATATAACAGACTTTTGTTATGCAGATATCTGTAAAGCACTAAAGTTGGCACATCAAAGAATTTTTTTTTTATTTTTTGCCTTTTTGGTCCTCATTATTAATTAATAATGAAATGAAGAAGCAAGGCCAGTATTTCATAAATCATTAATTTTTAGCCACATGATCAGAAGAGAGTTAACAATCACAGCTCTTTTCAGAAATTCATTGCACAGGAATATGGTAGAACAATTTGTCATTTAAGAAGATCCATGGTATCTGTTATTTGAAGCAGGAAAAGGGTGGAATTCAGTAATTACCAGTATAATTATGAATCATTCATAAAAGTTGGAATTTTAATGACTGCAGATACCACATTCATCATTCAAGCTGAAAATATTTTATTATTAAATTATAAATATGTTATACAGTGTTGTATTCAAAATGAGAAATTATCCTGTGTAAACTATCATGCAAGAATATTATATGTATTTATATATATATATATATTCACCTAATATTTATCTATCTATAAATAAATATCTATATATTTATTTATATAATATTTACATTATAAATATATATATATATTTATCTATGGTAGGTTATGCACAGTCTTGCATTTTATTTTCTCAAAATATAAAAATTAATAGAAATGTTTCATATTATGAAAATTGTTGCTGATTATCTAAGTACATCCATGTATTGCAGAATTTTGTGAGAATCATATGGAATAACATAGGAAAAATTATTTTTTATTATTAAAGTTCTAAACATATAGATGCCATCATCATATCTTTGCAATGAATATATCTCTTCCACAAACTCAGACCTGTCCCTTTAGATGTTTGCAGTGAAATGTTTTAAAAGATTTTGGCACAGTGTTAAGTTGAGATAAAGATTATAGAGAATTAATAGCATATATTTAGTTTCAGGTCATCCATAAGAATGGTATTTGTGTTTCACCTACTTTTCATCTTTTATAAGTTCCACATATAAGGGAAAAAAGAACTGCACTCTGTTTTGAATGAGCCATAAAGATATTCAACAAATATGTAATAATATTGTTATATTAGTTATAGCACATTAAAATTTTAACAAGTCTTCAAAAATGCCTATTAAGACAACCCATTTATATCTGTATTTTAGACATCATATTTAGATTTGGTTTACCTCCCCCCATCAACTTCTCTCATCATGCTGTTTACACTTTCTATTAATATTCTATTTAGAATAGACTTAAAATATTTAGACTAGCTTATGACATCCCTAAATCAAACCACTATTGTCAAAAACAGTGTTTCTCAGTCTATCTGTGGGGAAAGACCAATATTTCATTTTATGTTTAATTACCAATGTGACTAGTAATTTCCCATAACAAGTAACTCACACCTCATCTGACTAACCACCCAAGTTTTACAACACGTACACTGCTTTGCATTTTGTTTAATGATTTGTTAAATATCTCTATAACTTTTTCTGTATCTTCAAGAAAGGGCCAGTAGTAAACGGCAAATCACCCGTTTTTGTGACTTTTGCCCTAGGGGGCAGCCCCGGATTACCTGGTGGCTAAGCCTTGCGTTTTTGGGTCCTACAGTACTGTGGCAATTGGAGAGAGAGTTCTTGGCAGGCTACAACCCCAAGGGCATAGCAAGGACAGCAGACTGAGGCACACCTCCTGGTCTTTCTGTGAAGGAGGTCTCTTCCTTTGTTCTGGGCCTTCAGCCTGAGGGGCAGTCTTCAGGTTTGGCATACATCTAGTGGTACAAAGCCACTCTCAAGGAACCTAGACTGTGGACACCATCTGGGTTCTCACTTTCTGCGTTGCTCAGCTTTCATGTATCACTCAGAAAGGAGCTTATATACTCATCTGAGCCCCAGTCACATAAACTGCTGCTCAAGAGATGCCTTCAAATCATCTGATTCTGGTAGCCAGTGGAACTATGCTTACAGTCCTGCACAACTGTACGCATTTTGCTGTTTAGTTGCTAAGTCAATTCTGACTTTGCAACACCATGGACTGCAGCATGCCAGGCTTCTCTGTCCTTCACAATCTCACGGAGTTCGTTCAAATTCATGTTCATTGAGTTGGTGATGCTGTCTAACAATCTCATCCTTTGCCACTCTCTTCTCCTTTTGCCTCCAATCCTTCCCAGCATTAGGGTCTTTTCTAATGGTCGACTCCTTATATCAGGTGGGCAAAATACTGGAGCTTCACTTTCAGCATCAATCCTTCCAATGAATATTCAGGGTTAATTTCCCTTAGGATTGACAGATTTGATCTTAATGGCCAAGGGACTCTCAAGAGTCTTCTCCAGCACCACAGTTCAAAAGCATCGATTCTTCAGTGCTCAAGCTTCTTGATGGTCCAACTTTCATATCCATATTTGACTACCGGAAAAAACATAGTTTGACTATGTGGATCTTTGTTGGCAAAATGATGTTCCTGCTTTTTAATATGCTGTCTTGATTTGTCAGAACTTTCCTTCCAAGGAGCAAATGTCTATTAATTTCATGACTGCAATCACTGTCCACAGTGATTTTGGAGCCCAAGAAAATAAAATCTGTCACTGCTTCTACTTTTTCCCCTTCTGCTTGCCATGTAGTGATGCTATGACCTTAGTTTTTTGAATGTTGAGTTCCAACCAAGCTTTTTCACTCTCCTCTTTCACCCTCATCAAGAGGCTCTTTAGTTCCTCTTCATTTTCTGCCATTAGAGTGGAATAATCTGCATGTATACTTTTAAAAACTTGAGGCCTGAGGGTTTGATTTCCAGTCAACCTGAACGTAAGTGATGAGACCAAACACTCTGGGACAATTATAAGACTTGAAACATTCTAAATTACTGGGAGCTTTTACAAATATAATAGTCTGCTTGGCAAGCATAAAGGTTTGAGAAACAGTTGAAAGCTGAGGCAGGGTTGAAAGACAGCATTCAACTTCCTCATAGAATCTCCTTCAAGACAACATGGTTGCTTCATTTACTATGTAGAAACCAATGCAAAGAGCCAAGCAAAATTGAGAATTAGAGGAATACATTCCAAATGAAAGAACAAGATAGAACCTCAGAAAAAAGTAATAAAATACTTCTTAATTTTATTAAAATATTATTAAAATTATGGATAAATATAATAAAAATGATAATATAAACTTTTAAAACACTATGTATTTTATTTTTTTTAATTTAATTTTATTTTTAAACTTTAAAATATTGTATTGGTTTTGCCAAATATGGAAATGAATCCGCCACAGGTATACATGTGTTCCCCATCCTGAACCCTCCTCCCTCATCCCTCCCCATACCATCCCTCTGGGTCGTACCAGTGCACCAGCCCCAAGCATCCAGTATCCTGCATTGAACCTGGACTGGCGACTCGTTCCATATATGATATCATACGTATTTCAATGCCATTCTCCCAAATCATCCCACCCTCTCCCTCTCCCACAGAGTCCAAAAGACTGATCTATACATCAGTGTCTCTTTTGCTGTCTCATATACAGGGTTATTGTTACCATCTTTCTAAATTCCATATATATGTGTTAGTATACGTTATTGGTGATTTTCTTTCTGGTTTACTTCACTCTGTATAATAGGCTCCAGTTTCATCCACCTCATTAGAACTGATTCAAATGTATTCTTTTTAATGGCTGAGTAATACTCCATTGTGTATATGTACCACTACTTTCTTATCCATTCATCTGCTGATGGGCATCTAGGTTGCTTCCATGCCCTGGCTATTATAAACAGTGCTGCAATGAATATTGGGGTACACGTGTCTCTTTCAACTCTGGTTTCCTCAGTGTGTATGCCCAGCAGTGGGATTGCTGGGTCGTATGGCAGTTCTATTTCCAGTTTTTTAAGGAATCTCCACACTGTTCTCCATAGTGGCTGTACTAGTTTGCATTCCCACCAATAGTGTAAGAGGGTTCCTTTTTCTCCACAGCCTCTCCAGCATTTATTGCTTGTAGACTTTTGGATCACAGCCATTCTGACTGGCGTGAAATGGTACCTCATAGTGGTTTTGATTTGCATTTCTCTGATAATGAGTGATGTTGAGTATCTTTTCATGTGTTTGTTAGCCATCTGTATGTCTTCTTTGGAGAAATGTCTATTTAGTTCTTTGGCCCATTTTTTGATTGGGTCATTTATTTTTCTGGAATTGAGCTGTAGGAGTTGCTTGTATATTTTTGAGATTAGTTGTTTGTCAGTTGCTTCATTTGCTATTATTTTCTCCCATTCTGAAGGCTGTCTTTTCACCTTGCTTATAGTTTCCTTTGTTGTGCAGAAGCTTTTAAGGTTAATTAGGTCCCATTTGTTTATTTTTTCTTTTATTTCCAATATTCTGGGAGGTGGGTCATAGAGTATCCTGCTGTGATGTATGTCGGAGAGTGTTTTGCCTATGTTCTCCTCTAGGAGTTTTATAGTTTCTGGTCTTACGTTGAGATCTTTAATCCATTTTGAGTTTATTTTTGTGTATGGTGTTAGAAAGTGTTCTAGTTTCATTCTTTTACAAGTGGTTGACCAGATTTCCCAGCACCACTTGTTAAAGAGATTGTCTTTAATCTATTGTATATTCTTGCCTCCTTTGTCAAAGATAAGGTGTCCATAAGTGCGTGGATTTATCTCTGGGCTTTCTTTTTTGTTCCATTGATCTATATTTCTGTCTTTTTGCCAGTACTATACTGTCTTGATGACTGTGGCTTGATTCCTCCAGTTCCATTCTTCTTTCTCAAGATAGCTTTGGCTATTTGAGGTTTTTTGTATTTCCATACAAATTGTGAAATTATTTGTTCTAGTTCTGTGAAGAATACCATTGGTAGCTTGATAGGGATTGCATTGACTCTATAAATTGCTTTGGGTAGTATACTCACTTTCACTATATTGATTCTTCCAATCCATGAATATGGTATATTTCTCCATCTATTAGTGTCCTCTTTGATTTCTTTCACCAGTGTTTTATAGTTTTCTATATATAGGTCTTTAGTTTCTTTAGGTAGATATATTCCTAAGTATTTTATTCTTTCCATTGCAATGGTGAATGGAATTGTTTCCTTAATTTCTCTTTCTGTTTTCTCATTATTAGTGTATAGGAATGCAAGGGATTTCTGTGTGTTGATTTTATATCCTGCAACTTTACTATAATCATTGATTAGTTCTAGTAATTTTCTGGTGGAGTCTTTAGGGTTTTCTATGTAGAGGATCATGTCATCTGCAAATAGCGAGAGTTTTACTTCTTCTTTTCCAATTTGTATTCCTTTTATTTCTTTTTCTGCTCTGATTGCTGTGGCCAAAACTTCCAAAACTATGTTGAATAGTAATGGTGAAAGTGGGCACCCTTGTCTTGTTCCTGACTTTAGAGGAAATGCTTTCAATTTTTCACCATTGAGGATAATGTTTGCTGTGGGTTTGTCATATATAGCTTTTATTATGTTGAGTTATGTTCCTTCTATTCCTGCTTTCTGGAAAGTTTTTATCATAAATGGATGTTGAATTTTGTCAAAGGCTTTCTCTGCATCTATTGAGATAATCATGGTTTTTATTTCTCAATTTGTTAATGTGGTGTATTACATTGACTGATTTGCAGATACTGAAGAATCCTTGCATCCCTGGGATAAAGCCCACTTGGTCATGAGCTTTTTAATGTGTTGTTGGATTCTGATTGCTAGAATTTTGTTAAGGATTTTTGCATCTATGTTCATCAGTGATATTGGCCTGTAGTTTTCTTTTTTTGTGGCATCAGGTTTTGGTATGGGTGATGATGGCCTCATAGAATGAGTTTGGAATTTTACCTTCCTCTGCAATTTTCTGGAAGAGTTTGAGTAGGATAGGTGTTAGCTCTTCTCTAAATTTTTGGTAGAATTCAGCTGTGAAGCCGTCTGGACCTGGGCTTTTGTTTTCTGGAAGATTTTTGATTACAGTTTCAATTTCCGTGCTTGTGATGGGTCTGTTAAGATTTTCTATTTCTTCCTGGTCCAGTTTTGGGAAGTTGTACTTTTCTAAGAATTTGTCCATTTCTTCCACGTTGTCCATTTTATTTGCATATAATTGTTAATAGTAGTTTCTTACGATCCTTTGTATTTCTGTGTTGTCTGTTGTGATCTCTCCATTTTCATTTCTAATTTTATTGATTTGATTTTTCTCCCTTTGTTTCTTGATGAGTCTGGCTAATGGTTTGTCAATTTTATTTATCCTTTCAAAGACCCAGCTTTTGGCTTCGTTGATTTTTGCTATGGTCTCTTTTGTTTCTTTTGCATTTATTTCTGCCCTACTTTTTAAGATTTCTTTCCTTCTACTAACCCTGGGGTTCTTCATTTCTTCCTTTTCTAGTTGCTTTAGGTGTAGAGTTAGGTTATTTATTTGACTTTTTTCTTGTTTCTTGAGGTATGCCTATATTGCTATGAACTTTCCCCTTAGGACTGCTATTACAGTGTCCCACAGGTTTTGGGTTGTTGTGTTTTCATTTTCATTCATTTCTATGCAAATTTTGATTTCTTTTTTGATTTCTTCTGTGATTTGTTGGTTATTCAGCAGCGTGTTGTTCAGCCTCCATATGTTGGAATTTTTAATAGTTTTTCTCCTGTAATTGAGATCTAATCTTACTGCATTGTGGTCAGAAAAGATGCTTGGAATGATTTCAATTTTTCTGAATTTACCAAGGCTAGCTTTATGGCCCAGGATGTGATCTATCCTGGAGAAGGTTCCATGTGCGCTTGAGAAAAAGGTGAAACTCATTGTTTTGGGATGAAATGTCCTATAGATATCAATTAGGCCTAACTGGTCTATTGTATCGTTTAAAGTTTGTGTTTCCTTGTTAATTTTCTGTTTAGTTGATCTATCCATAGGTGTGAGTGGGGTATTAAAGTCTCCCACTATTATTGTGCTATTGTTAATTTCTCCTTTCATACTTGTTAGCATTTGTCTTACATATTGCAGTGCTCCCGTGTTGGGTGCATATATATTTATAATTATTATATCTTCTTCTTGGATTGATCCTTTGATCATTATGTAGTGACCGTCTTTGTCTCTTTTCACAGCCTTTGTTTTAAAGTGTATTTTATCTGATATGAGTATTGCTACTGCTGCTTTCTTTTGGTCCCTATTTGCATGGAAAATCTTTTTCCAGCCCTTCACTTTCAGTCTGTATGTGTCCCCTGTTTTGAGGTGGGTCTCTTGTAGACAGCATATGTAGGGGTCTTGTTTTTGTATCCATTCAGCCAGTCTTTGTCTTTTGGTTGGGGCATTCAACCCATTTACTTTTAAGGTAATTATTGATAAGTATGATCCCATTGCCATTTACTTTATTGTTTTGGGTTCAAACTTATACACCCTTTTTGTGTTTCCTGTCTAGAGAATATCCTTTAGTATTTGTTGGAGAGCTGGTTTGGTGGTGCTGAATTCTCTCAGCTTTTGCTTGTCTGTAAAGCTTTTGATTTCTCCTTCATATTTGAATGAGATGGTTGCTGGGTACAATAATCTGGGCTGTAGGTTATTTTCTGTCATCATTTTAAGTATGTCTTGCCATTCCCTCCTGGCTTGAAGAGTTTCTATTGAAAGATCAGCTGTTATCCTTATGGGAATTCCCTTGTGTGTTATTTGTTGTTTTTCCCTTGCTGCTTTTAATATTTGTTCTTTGTGTTTGATCTTTGTTAATTTGATTAATATGTGTTTTGGGGTGTTTTGCCTTGAGTTTATCCTGTTTGGGACTCTCTGGGTTTCTTGGACTTGAGTGATTATTTTCTTCCCCGTTTTAGGGACGTTTTCAACTATTAACTCCTCAAGTATTTTCTCATGGTCTTTCTTTTTGTCTTCTTCTTCTGGGACCTCTATGATTCGAATGTTGTAGCATTTAATATTGTCCTGGAGGTCTCTGAGATTGTCCTCATTTCTTTTAATTCATTTTTCTTTTTTCCTCTCTGATTCATTTATTTCTACCATTCTATCTTCTAATTCACGAATCCTATCTTCTGCCTCTGTTATTCTACTATTTGTTGCCTCCAGAGTGTTTTTGATTTCATTTATTGCATTATTCATTATATATTGACTCTTTTTTATTTCTTCTAGGTCCTTGTTAAACCTTTCTTGCATCTTCTCAATCCTTGTCTCCAGGCTATTTATCTGTGATTCCATTTTGATTTCAAGATTTTGGATCAATTTCACTATCATTATTTGGAATTCTTTATCAGGTAGATTCCCTATCTCTTCCTCTTTTGTTTGGTTTGGTGGGCATTTATCCTGTTCCTTTGTCTGCTGGGTATTCCTCTGTCTCTTCATCTTGTTTAAATTGCTGAGTTTGGGGTGTCCTTTTTCTATTCTGGCAGTCTGTGGAGTTCTCTTTATTGTGGCATTTCCTCACTGTGTGTGGGTTTGTACAGGTGGCTTGTCAAGGTTTCTTGGTTAGGGAAGCTTATGTCAGTGTTGTGGTGGGTGGAGCTGGATTTCTTCTCTCTGGAGTGCAATGAAGTGTCCAGTAATGAGTTATGAGATGTCTATGGTTTTGGGGTGACTTTGGGAAGCCTATATCTTGGAGCTCAGGGCTGTGTTCCTATGTTGCTGGAGAATTTGTTTGATATGTCTTGCCCTGGAACTTGTTGGCTCTTGTGTGGTGCTTGGTTTCAGTGTATGTATGGAGGCGTTTGATGAGTTCCTGTCAATTAATGATCCCTGGAGTCAGGAGATCCCTGGAGTCAGGGTTTGGACTTAAGCCTCCTGCTTCCAGTTATCGGTCTTATTTTTACAGTAGTTTCAAAACTTCTCCTATACAGCACCATTGATAAAACATCTACGTTAAAGATGAAAAGTTTCTCCACCGTGGGGGTCACCCAGAGAGGTTCACAGTGTTACACGGAGAAGAGAAGAGGGAGGAGGGAGTTAGAGGTGACCTGAATGAGATGAGGTAGAATCAATAGAGGAGAGAGTGAGCTAGCCACTTTCTTATGTGCACTCTACAACTAGATGGCTCAGAGATGTTCACGGAGTTATACAGAGAAGAGAAGAAGAAGGAAGGAGACAGAGGTGGCCAGGAGGATAAAAGGGGGAAATGAAAAGGAGAGAGACAGATCCAACCAGTAATCAGTTCCCTAAGTGTTCTCCACCGTCTGGAACACACAGAAATTCACAGAGTTGGATAGAGTAGAGAGGGGTTAGGGAGAAGACACAGGCAACCCAGTGGAGAAAAAGGAGTGTCCAAAGGGAGAGAGAGCAGTCAAGCCAGTAATCTCTCTCCCTCGTGAAAAATGGGTACTGAAGATTGGGTTCTTAAAGGTACAAAATTGGTAACAAATACCTAAAAGCAAAAATTAAAAGTCTAGAGTAAAGTTTGGAATTTCAAAAATACAATGTTAAAGAAAAGAAGAAGGAAAAGAAAGAGAGAGAAAAAAAAAAAAAAAGTCGCAAAAATTATAAAGAAAATATAGGTACAAAATTGATAACAAATACCAAAAAGCAAAAGTTAAACATCTAGAGTAGAGTTTGGAATTTCAAAACTACAATGTTAAAAAAAAGAAGAAGAAAAAGAAAGAGAGAAAAAAAAAAACACACAAAAACAAACCAAGTCACAAAAATTATAAAGAAAATATAGGTGCAAAATGGATAACAAATACCAAAAAGCAAAAGTTAAACATCTAGAGTTGAGTTTGGAATTTCAAAACTACAATGTTAAAAAAAAGAAGAAGAAAAAGAAAGAGAGAAAAAAAAAAACACAAAAACAAAAAAAGTCACAAAAATTATAAAGAAAATATAGGTACAAAATGGATAACAAATACCAAAAAGCATAAATTAAAAAATCTAGAGTAGAGTTTGGAATTTCAAAAATACAATGTTAAAGAAAAGAAGGAAAAAAAAAAACAAGGTCACAAAAATTATAAAAATATATATATTTGAAGTTTGCTTTAAAAAAAAATAGTGTCTTTTTTTTTTTTTTGCAAAGTAATAGTAGGTTATAAAAGTGAAAATTAAAGGAATAATAGAGGACTTTAAAATTTTTTTTTAATTAAAAAAAAAGAAAGAATGATTGTAAAAATAGTAAAAATATATCTAGGACCATCTCTGGTTTTGTTGTGAGTATTGTGGGGTCAGTTCATTTTCAGCTAGTTCCTTGGTCCGACTTATATTTCTCAAGATCTATAGGTCCCTTCCTATGTAGTCGGTACTAACCACAGGGTTTAATCTATTGCCTGTAGCTTTCAAGGCAGTTCCCTCTGTTATAGCTTCTTCTGTTTGCTGGTCTCTTCAGTGTCTGGTTTCCGCCCTGACACAAAGGGGACGGTGGTGGACACTTTTTTTTTTTTTTAGGCTCACTTGTTCAGTCGCGCTGTGGGGAGGGAGGGAGGGATGCTGCAAACAAATAACACTGGCTGTGCTCGCAGTGCCTCAGCCACACTGCCTCTGCCCCCGCTCACAGCGTGTGTAGCCTCCCTGCCCACACTGCTCAGGCTCTAGGTTGCTCCACCGGGAACCATCCGTGGCCGGCCCTGGGCTGCTTGCACCTCCCAGGTCCAAGCCATTCAGGTTCAGGCACTCGGGTAGTCCTCAGAGGCGCAGACTTGGTTGGGCCTGCGTTTTGTGCCCTTCCCAGGTCCGAGCAGCTCAGGTGATGAGGTGTTTGGTGAGCGCAATTGCTGCGACTTATCGCCTCCCCACTGCTCGGTTATCTAGGTGTACAACTGGCACACCTTCTCAGGCGGATGTTGACCATCCAGACCCCCAAGAAGTTTTAGTTAGCAAAAAAGCCTGCTTACAGTTTTATAGATAATGTCTCTCTGGGGCTGCGATTGCCCCCTTCCGGCTCTGGCTGCCTGTCAGCGGAGGAGGATGGTCTGCAGCCGGCTATCTCTGTTCAGTCCTTTGTTCCGTGCAGGGGCCTGGTGGTGTCTTAGGTTAGGGCTGGCTTTTCGTGTGGTAGATATCCCACAGTCTGGTTTGCTAGCCCAAATTATTTCGCTCAGATAGCGCTCGGGTATTCAGGCCAGATCCTTACTCTAAGCGATGCAGCCCACGCCACACCTTCCTGCCCAGCCCCCGCTTGCTAGTGGTGTGTGCGGGCATCTGCGCTGCTTCTCCACTGGGGGAGTTACCGTAGGGCTCGCAATCTGCAGGTTTTAATTGTTTATTTATTTTTTCCTCCCTGTTATGTTGCCCTCTGTGCTTCCAAGGCTCGGCACAGATTCGGCAGGGAGAAGATTTCCTGGTGTTTGGAAACTTCTCTCTTTTTAAGACTCCCTTCCTGGGACAGAACTCCGTCCATCCCTCTTTTGTCTCTTTTTTTTGTCTTTTATATTTTTTCCTACCTCCTTTCGAAGACTTGGGTTGCTTTTCTGGGTGCCTGATGTCCTCTGCCAGCATTCAGAAGTTGTTTTGTGGAATTTACTCAGCGTTTAAATGTTCTTTTGATGAATTTGTGGGGGAGAAAGTGTTCTCCCTGTCCTACTCCTCTGCCATCTTAGCTCCTCCCTCAAAACACTGTATATTTTAAAACTATGAAATATTTTATTAAAAATTTATTTTATTGAAAAATTCATCTAATAAACAATTCAAATTAATCATCATAAAAATGCTCATAAAACTGAGGCAGAGAATGAATGAACCACAGTGATAAATTCATAAAGGTGGAAAATACAAGAAAGTACAAAATAAAAGTCATACAGCTGAATAATACAACAGCTGAACTGAAAAATTTATGGGAAGGGTTCAAAAACAGACTAGGTAAAAAAAAATTTAGTCAACTCAAAAGACAAAGCAGTGAAACTCAATCAGAGCACCAAAAAGAAAAAAAAAAAAAAAGTGACTTTTGTCATTGATTAAACAGAGGAACATTTGCATCATAGAACTCCCAGAAGAGGGGAATCGAAAGGGTCACAGGTCTTATTTAAAGAAATAATGGCTGAATACTTTCCAAACCTGGAGAAAGAAAAAGACACCCAGACTCAGGAGTCCCAGAGAGTTTATATAAGAAGAACCTAGAGATACCCACACCAAGACAATTATAATTAAAATGTCAAAAATTAAAAAGGAAAGAATATTAAAAGCAGTAAGAGAAAAGCAATGTGTTATGATCAAGGGGACTTACATAAAATTATCAACAGATTTTTCTGCAGAAACTTTGCCAGCCCAAAGGAAATGGCACAATATAGTTAAAGTGCTGAAATGGGGAGATGGGGACACGAGGTGGGGGTGCAGTGAGAAAAGAACAACAAATAAGCTTCTAACCAAGAACCCTCTACCCAGCAAAGTTATCATTCATTCAAAACTTAAAGAGGAAAAGAGCTTTTTAAGACAAGCAAAATCTAAAGGAGTTCATCATGACTAAACTAGCCTTACAAGAAATGTTAAAGAGAATTCTTTAAGCTGAAAAGAGAGAAAATGCTAAATAGTCTCAAGAATACATAGAACAGAACAAATATCTCCAAAAAAGTGCATATATAGTAAATGTAGTAGATTAATCACAGATGGTTGGATGGCCTCACCGACTCGATGCACATGAGTTTCGGTGAACTCCGGGAGTTGGTGATGGACAGGGAGGCCTGGTGTGCTGTGATTCATGGGGTCGCAAAGAGTTGGACATGACTGAGCGACTGAACTGAACTGAACTGAATCACTTATTAAGCTGATATAGAGGTTAAATAAAAAAGTAGTAAAAATAACTATCATTACAATAATCAGTTAATGGATACAGAAGAAGATATATAATGTGATACTTAAAAGCACAAAACATGAGTGAGGAAGAGTAATAATGTTGACCATTACAATGGGATCAGACTTAACCAAAATTTATGGCATGAAGCAAAAGCACTTCTAAGAGGGAGGTATAGAGTAAGAAATGTCTATATCAATAAACGAGAAAAGTCAACCTAACTTTGCATCTCAAGTAAACAATCTAACTTTTCATCTCAAGGAAATGGTGAAAGAAAAAGAATGACCAAAGCCCCAGGTCAGTGATAGGAAGGAACTTAACAAAGATTAGAACAGAAATAAACTAAATAGAGACTGAAATGGCAATAGATATAAATGGAAATAAACACTGGTTCTTTGAAAAACTAAGCAAAACTTACAAACCTCTAGCTAACCATGTGAGTGAGTAAAAGTCGCTCAGTCATGTCTGACTTTGCAACCCCATGGACTGTAATCCTTTAGGCTCCTCTGTCCATGGGGTTCTCCAGGCAAGAATACTGGAGTGGTTTGTCATTCCCTTCTCCAGGGAATCTTCTCAACCCAGGGATTGAACCCAAGCCTTCTGCATTGCAGGCATACCAAAAAAAAAAAAAAAAAAAGAGAGAGAGAGAGAGAGAGACAGAAAATACAAATAAATAAAATCATAAATACAAGAGGAGATATATTATAATTTTTGCCACAAGAACATAAAAGATTATAAGATATTACTATAAAAATTATATGCCAGCAATTTGAACAATCTAGAAGAAAGAGATGAATTCCTAGAAGCAAACAATCTATAATACTAAGACTGAATTATGATGAAATAGATAATCTGAACAAACTGATTATTATATTGAAGAAAAAAAAAGGCTCTTAATAACATTCTGAGACCAGATGACTCCCCTGGTTCTACCAAACATTCAAAGAATTAATACCAATCGTTCTCAAACACTTCCAAAAAATAGAAGAGGACAATACTCTTCCAAACTCATTTTGCAAGGCTAGCATCACCCTGATTTAAAAATTAGACAAGGACACCACAGGAAAGTAAATTACAAACCCATATTCCTGATGAATATATATGCAAACATCCTCAACAAAGTTTTAACTAAACTAACTCAACAATGGATTAAAAGGATCATACAACATGACCAAGTGAAATTTATCTCATGAATGCCAGGATGGTTCAACACTGGCAAGTCAACCAATGTGATGCACCACATTAACAAAAGGATGGGTAAAATCATATGATCATCTGAAGAGATGTGCAAAAAAATTATAAAATTGACATCCATTTATGATAAAAATTCAGCAAATTGAGCATAGAAAGAATGCACGTTCACATAATAAAGGCCATATATGACAACATCACACTTAGCATCACAGTCAATGGAGAAAATCTGAAAACTTTTCCTGTAAATAAACCTGTTACATATTTGCAAATGTCATGATATTATATATAGAAAATTCTAAAGATTTCAAATAAAAAACCGTTGTAACTCATAAATTCAGTAAATTTGCAGGATGCCTCATATCTGTCAGCTGGCTATCATCAAAAGGAGTATAACAAATGTTAGCAAAGATGTGCAGAGAAGAGAACCCACCTTCACTGTTAGTGGAATTGTAAACTGGTGCAGCCACTATGGAAAACAGTATGAAGTTTCTCAAAATACTAAAACCAGGAGTACTGTATGACATAAGAATTCCACTCAGGTATATATCAAAAACAAAACCACTAATTCAAAAAACACATGAAATCCAGTGTTCATAGCAGAATTTTAATTTACATTTGACAAGGTATGGCAACAGTTTAAGTATTCATTGATAGCTAAATAGATAAATATATATATAGATATTTAGAATTGAGCAAAAAGTTTGTTCAGATTATCCCCTAATGTCGTTGTTCAGTCTCCAGTGGTGTCAGACTCTTTGCGACTCCATGGATTGCAGCACACCAGGCTTCCCTGCCCTTCATCATCTCTCAAAGCTTGCTCAAACTCATGTTCATTGACTGTGATTCCATCCAACCATTTAATCCTCTGTTATCCCCTTCATCTCCTGCCTTCAATCTTTCCCAGCATCAGGGTCTTTTCTAATAGGTCGGCTCTTCACATTAGATGGCCAAAATATTGGAGCTTCAGCTTCAGCATCAGTCCTTCCAATGAATATTTAGGGTTGAATGGTTTGATATCCTTGCAGAGCAAGGGACTCTCAAGAGTCTTCCTCAACATCACAGTTCAAAAGCATCAGTTCTTTGGAGCTTGGCCTTCTTTATGGTCCAACACTCACATCCATACATGACTACTGGAAAAACCATAGCTTTGACTATATAGATATTTGTTGGCAGAGTAAAGTCTCTGCTTTTTAATATACTGTCTAGGTTGGTTACAGCTTTTCTTCCAAGGAGGAAACATCTTTTAATTTCATGGGTGAAGTCTCTGAAATGATTTTGGAGCCCAGGAAAGTAATATCAATCACTGTTTCCATTTTTTCCCCATCTATTTGCCATGAAGTGATGGGACTGGATGCCATGATCTTTGTTTCTTGAATGTTGAGTTTTAAGCCATTTTTTCACTCTCCTCTTTCACCCTCAAGAGACTATTTAATTCCTTTTCACTTCCCACCATAGGGTGGTGTCAGCTGCATATCTGAGGTTATTGATATATACAGAAAATACACAGTGGAATACTATACAACCATAAAAATGAATGCAATTTTGTCATTTGCAGCAGCATGAATGGACTTGGAGGGCATTATGCTAATTGAAATAAGTCAAGTAGAGAAAAAATATATACTGTATAACATCACTTATATGTGGAATCTAAAATAAAAAAAAAATCCAGTGACTATAACAGAAAAGAAGCAGAGTCACATATAAAAAACAAACAAGTGGTTTCCAGTGGAGAAAAGGAAGTGGGGATGGGTAATATAAGGTAAGGGCCTGAAGGTAACAGCTATTGGGCATAAAATAAACTGCAAGGATATATTATAAAACAGAAGGATTATAGCAAATATCTTATCATAACTATAAATGTTATATAATATTTAAAAATTGTGAATCACCCATATTTCAATCTCTAACTTATATAATATTGTGTACCAACTATACTTCAGGAGAAATAACTTTTACATTTGTACACACTAATAGCAAACTATCAGAAAGAGACATTTTTAAAAATCACATTTACAGTTGCATCAAAAATAATAAATTTTTGAACCTATGAAAAAAATTTAACCAAGGAGGTGAAAAATTTGTATATTGAAAACTTCAAGGTGTTAACAAAGAGGAAGACAAGAATAAGTGGAAACATAGTCACTGATTATGGATTAGGATAATCCATATTGTTAAATTGTCCATTCTACAATATACAAATCCAGTGTAACTCCTATCAAAATTCTAATGGCATTATTCACAAAATATAACAAAAAATCCTAAAGTTTGTGTGAAAAAATAAATGTCCACAAATACCTAAAACAATCGTGTGAAAGAGTAGCAAAGCTAGAGGTATCGTACTCTTTGATCTCAGTCTCCATTGCAAAGCTTGAGTAGCTAAAATATTATTATACTGACATAAAAACAAACACCTGGATCAAAGGAACAAAGCACAGAGCCAATAATTAAATCCAGGCATAAATGGTCAATTAATTTATGACAAAGGAAACAAGAATAAACAATGGGGAAAGCACGGTCTCCTCAATAAAAGGTATTGTAAAATTGGACAGCCTCATACAAAAGAATGAAAATAGACCATGGTCTTATACCATGCACAAAAATTAACTCAAAATGGATTAAAGACATGAACATAAAACCTGAAACTATAAAACCTCTAGAAGAAAACATAGGTGCTAAGGTCCTTGACATAGGTCTTGTTGAATTTTTTAAATCTGACACCATAAGCAAAAGCAAAAAATAAAAATAAGCAAGCAGAACTGTATCAGACTAAAAAACTCTGTGCAGCCAAGGAAACTATCAATAAAATAAAAAGGTACCCTACCGAGATATGCAGATCATATATTTAATAAGAGGCTAATATCCAAATATATTTAAAGAATTTGTACAATGGCACTTTATTTCACTTTCATCAAGAGGCTCTTTAGTTCTTCTTTGCTTTCTTTTCATAAGGGTGGTGTCATCTGCATATATGATATAATTGATATTTCTCCTGGCAATCTTGATTCTAGCTTGTACTTCATCCAGCCCAGCATTTCTCATGATGTATTCTGCATATAAGTTAAATAAGTGGGGTAACAATATACAGCATTGTACTCCTTTACCGATTTGGAACCAGTCTGTTGTTCCATGTCCACTTCTAACTGTTTCTTCTTGACCTGCATACAGGTTTCTCAGGAGGCATGTCAGGTGGTATGGTATTCCCATCTCTTTAGGAAATTTCCACAGTTTGTTGTGATCCACACAGTCAAAGTCTTTGGCATAGTCAGCAAAACAAGTTGATGCTTTTCTGAAACTCTCTTTCTTTTTCTATAATCCAATGGTTGTTGACAAGTTGATCTCTGGTTCTGCTGCCTTTTTTAAATCCAACTTGAATGTCTGGAAGTTCACGGTTCACATGTTGCTGAAGCCTGGCTTGTAGAATTTTGAGTATCACTTTGTTAACATGTGAGATGAGTGCAGTTGTGCCACAGTTTGTGCATTCTTTGGCACTGCCTTTCTTTGGGGTTGGAATGAAAGCTGACGTTTTCCAGTCCTGTGGCCACTGCTGAGTTTTCCAAATGCGCTGGCATATACAGTACAGCACTTTCACAGCATTAACTTTTAAGATTTGAAATAACTCAACTGGAATTCCATCACTTCCACTAGCTTTGTTCATAGTGATGCTTCCTAAGGCCCACTTGACTTCACATTTCAGGATGTCTGACTCTAGGTGAGTGATCACATCATTGTGATTATCTGGGTCATGAAGATCTTTTTGTATAGTTCTTCTGTGTATTCTTACCACTTCTTCTTAGTATCCTCAGCTTCTGTTAGGTCCATACCATTTCTGTCCTTTATTGTGCCCATTTTTTCATGAAATATTCCCTTGGTATCTCTAATTTTCTTGAAGAGATCTCTAGTCTTTCCCATTCTATTGTTTTCCTCTGTATCTTTGCACTGATCACTGAGGAATGCTTTCTTATCTCTCCTTGCTATTCTTTGGAACTCTGCATTCAAATGGGTCTATCTTTCCTTTTCTCCTTTGGTTTTTGCTGCTCTTACTCCTTTTAGAAGAGCTATTGTCAAAAAGACAAAAATAATAAGTATTTGTAAGAATGTGAAGAAAAGGAAACCCTTGTACTCTATTGTTGGGAAAGTAATCTAGTGTAACCAGTTTGGTAAAGTATGAAATGTTCCTCAGAATATTATAAAATATAACTACCATATGATCCATACATTTCACTTCTAGATAGGTATCCATAGGAAATAAAAATAAGATGTCAAAAATAATCTGTGTCTATTGATGGATGAATGAATACAGAAACTGTCTCACACACACACACACACATACACACAATGGGATATTTTTCAGCCATAAAAAGAATAAAATCTTGCCATTTGTGGCATCATGGATAGATCTCAGGGGGATTATGCTAACTGAAATAGGTCAAACAGAGGAAAACAAATGTAATATAATATCACTTATATGTGAAATACAAAAACAAACACAATTTGAAATAAGTTCATAAATACAGAGAATAGATTGGTGGCTTACAGAGGCGGAGGGTGGGAGAAATGGGCATACCATTTTATTTTATTTTTTTAGTTTAAAGACAGTTAATAATGATAAAAGGTGGTAGTTATTTAGACACTTTGGATAATACTGATTTTGCTAAAAATATTGAATTGCTTTAGGAAGCCAAAACCATAATAGGACTGTAGATTTATAATTGATATAAAATAATTCTCTTATGCGGAGAAGGCAATGGCACCCCACTCCAGTACTCTTGCCTGGAAAATCCCATGGACGGAGGAGCCTGGTAGGCTGCAGTCCATGGGGTCGCTACGAGTCTGACACAACTGAAGCAACTTAGCATTAGCAAGTCACTACT
Organism: Bos grunniens; assembly: GCF_055505025.1. Lineage (NCBI taxonomy): Eukaryota > Metazoa > Chordata > Mammalia > Artiodactyla > Bovidae > Bos > Bos grunniens. Next base: position 109,033,646 of record NC_141165.1, read on the forward strand.
GAGTGACTTCACTTTCACTTTTCACTTTCATGCATTGGAAAAGGAAATGGCAACCCACTCCAGTGTTCTTGCCTGGAGAATCCCAGGGACGGGGGAGCCTGGTGGGCTGCCGTCTATGGGGTCACATAGAGTCGGACACAACTGAAGCAACTTAGCATTAGCAGTTCTCTTATGATTGTGGAATAAATTAATATTACATTTCCAATTATAAATTGCCTTTGAAATTACATTTTTTAAACCTGAAGTTGTGAAGATATTCTAAATCTGAATATTTGAAGAATCTTCTAAATCTCTTACATAAGTAGAAACCCCCTAATGAACAAAAATCCCCACTGATAAAACTGATTGAAACTAGTTAAGAATATCCAGATAGGCCAGTTGACCCAGCACATAAGCAGACCTTGTCCATTAGTGACTGCATAAGTGGTATTCAACTGAGGAATTTAATTACCAGAGATGTCCAATCTTTGAAACTCAAAACAAACATATCTAGATGGATTAAATCTATTATTTCCCCTTGAGTCTCTCAGGCTTTCTGTTGTATCACAGAAGATTAAATTGCTAAAAATGATTTATTTTTACAAAAATGATGCTGTTTTACTTCTTTCTAATTTTCTTGTCATAGAAGCATACATGGATTTTTTTCTTGTATAAAAATTTTATAGATTATGAGTAACTTCTATCATGATTTTGGAAGTGTAGACACCCATTGTCATTTATGATGATGATCTCAGACTGGAGACAGAAATGAAAATGAGTCTTACACATTCATCAATATGATGTTTAGTGCAATAGCAAAAATAAACACTGGATCATAACAGTTAAATTGGTACTATCCTCCTCCAAGGGACAAAATCCCATAGCAGATATAAAGAGAAATTTAGTCTTAAGAGAGTTGAGACATAAACTGCACATATCTGATTATATTACTTGGAAGCATTTAATAATATTATATTTAGGAAAATTATATTGATGGACACATTGATGCCATCCTCATTTCTCTAATTTAGATATTTTAAAATATATGATATGTGTGGGTATATAAATGTAGGATTTTTTAATCCACAGAATTCTTTGAAACTATTCATTAGCTTTTTGTATGTGTCTTAACTAATTATTTAGCCAGAATCTGAGGAATTGTAACTTTTTATTTTAACAGTAAACAAGTAATCTTGAAGTAGAAGAAACTACATGAGTTTCATTATTTTAATACTACTTTTTCCAATCCATGTTTTACCAAAATAGTTATTATTTAGAACTTATCAATTTTCCATCTGTTGCCAGGTAAATTTAATGATACGACACACACATACATATATATTAAATAATTATAAACATATTTACCTTTAATACTATTTTCCAAATTATTTGGTATATAATCTTAAAGATGTATAGTTCAGTGAAGGTAAAATATGCAAGATTATAGAAATTTTAGTGTTTTTTCAGATAACCAAGTTTGAATTATATACTTATGTTTCAACTTATTTCTAACTTTATTAGGAAATTTTTTAACATGTATTTCCTTAGTGCTTTTCACATTATTTCATCTTTGTGACTTTTCATTATTTTTCTTCTTTCATAGTTGAAGTTTTTGGTAAACAGCTTTCGTTTATTGAGTAGGTGTTTTCTTGACTTGTTATATGCTAAATATATTTCAGACTTAGCTGTCTTTATTATATACCAAATTAAAAAAAAATTCTCTGACTCTCACAATATGACATGTATTAGTTCTCTGTCCGAATCCTAAATATTAGTAGGCATTTTAACTTCAAATCATCTAAAAATTATCTTAGATTCTGGTTATGAAGGCAACATCAACAGTACTTTTGATAGTAAAGATTAGTAAAGATTTTAAAACACAGATTAGTAAAGATTTTTAGTTTGGATGTGGAGGATTTTTCTCCAATACCAGAAAGTATTTAAAAGGCAGATCAATGTAAAGAGAAAAACAAGGAAGCTTACGTAAAGTTTAAAAATAAAATAAAATTAAAAAAAAAATACACTGGAAATTTTAACAGGAGTCAAAGAAATGACACCACTCTAATGACAGAAAACAAAGAGGAACAAAAGAGCCTCTTGCTGAGGATGAAAGAGGAAAGTGAAAAAGCTGGCTTAAAGCATATCTTTCAGAAAACTAAGATCATGGCATCTGGTCCCATCACATCATGGCAAATAGATGGAAAAAAGTGGAAATTGTGACATATTTTAATTTCTTGGGCTCCAATATCACTGTGAATTTTGACAGCAGCCACAAAATTAAAAGAAGCTTTCTCCCTGGAAGAAAAACTATGACAAACCTAGACAACGTATTAAAAAGCAGAGATATCATTTTGCCAACAATGGTCTGTATAGTCAAGCTATGGTTTTTCCAGTAGTCATGAACAGATGCAACAGTTCGACCATAAAGAAGGCTGAGCATAGAAGAACTGATGCTTTCAAATTGTGAAGTAGGAGAAAGATCTTGAGATTCCCTTGGATTGCAAGGAGATCAAACCAGGAAATCCTAAAGGAAATCAACCCTGACTATTCATTGGACTATTGGGGCTTCCCTGATAGCTCAGTTTGTAAAGAATCTGCCTGCAATGCAGGAGACATGGGTTCTATCCCTGGGTTTGGAAGATCCCCTGGAGAAGGGAAAGGCTCCAGTATTCTGGCCTGGAGAAATCCATGGACTGTATAGTTCATGGGATTGCAAAGAGTTGGACACGACTGAACAAGTTTCACATTCATTGGATGGACTGATGCTGAAGCTAAAGCTCCAATACTTTGGCCACCTGATGTAAAGAGCTGACTCATTGGAAAAGACTCTGATGCTGGGAAAGATTGAAGAAAGGGGGAGAAGGGGGCAACAGAAGAAGAAATATTGGATGGCAACACTGACTCTGTGGACATGAATTTGAGCAAACTTTGGGAGACAGTTGCTGCTCCTGCTAAGTTGCTTCAGTCGTGTCCGACTCTGTGTGACCCCATAGACGGCAGCCCACCAGGCTCCCCTGTCCCTGGGATTCTCAAGGCAAGAGCACTGGAGTGGGTTGCCATTTCCTTCTCCAATGCATAAGAGTGAAAAGTGAAAGTGAAGTCGCTCAGTCGTGTCCAACTCTCAGCAACCCTATGGACTGTAGCTCACCAGGCTCCTCCATCCATGGGATTTTCCAGGCAAGAGTACTGGACAGTTAAAGATAGGGAAATCTGGCATGCTGCAGCCCATAGAGTTAGAAAGAGTTAGATATGACTTAGCAATTGAATAGCAACAATAACTATAGAAACAAATATTTAATTTAGTTTATCCAATTATTTTAGCTGTACTCATTAGAGATTAATTTTAACAGGATTTTTAAGATTATTATTACTTTCAAAACAGCTGGCTCTTCTTGTTTGATATAGGTTTAATAACAGATATGCAACATAACCTTATTTCAGTCACTTGAACAGTAGAACAAATCAGAGAAAATTCTGAAGTGCTTATTCTTACTCATCATGATGAGCTGGGTATTTTTAATGACTGTATAACATCCTCTATAATCAAGTTCAGTTTGGGAATTTGTTCTTTTCATTCCTTTAGGCTTCATTATATGCTCTGTTCAGCTCATATTTTATGGCAAAACCAATACAATATTGTAAAGTAAAAAATAATAATAATAAATTAAAAAAATAAAATAAAACTTCCACATCTTAGAAGCACTATTTTTACATGACCCTAGTTGTAAATATATTAAAAAAAAAAAAAAACACTTCTATAAGTAAATAAATGACAAGATTTTTTAACATCTTCAATAACACATCCAGTTCACAGAAGAGAGTTCAAACATGCCACCAAATAAAGGAAAAAATTAGTGTTATATACATAATATTTTACAAAGACAATAAAGAGTTTATGTTTTTAATGAGACTAAAGGGCCCTTCAAGAGTTAGGTTCCAGTGATGTTTCTTTGTGGAGTTACCATTAACATTTTGCTCAGGATGACAAACTCAGACAGCATAGAGACATCATTTTGCTGACAAAAGTCCATATAGTCAAAGCTGTGTTTTTTCCAGTAGTCATGTATAGATATGGGAGTTGGACCATAAAGAACACTGGAGAATTAATGCCTTTTACATGTAAGTATCTTGAGAATCCCTTGAACAGCAAAGACATCAACCTAGTCAATCGGAACAGAATCAACCCTGAAAACTTATTCAAAGGACTGATGATGAAGCTGAAGCTCTATTATTTTGGCCACTTGATGTGAAGTGCCAACTCATTGGAAATTACCCTGATGCTGGGAAAGATTGAAGGCAAAAGGAGAAGGGGACAGCAGAGGATGAGATGGTTGGAATGGACATGAGTTTGGGCAAACTCTGAGAGATAGTGGAGGATAGAAGAGCCTGATGTGTGCAGTCCATGGTATTGCAAAGAGTTGCATATGACTTACTTAGCAACTGAACAACAGCTCTGTATGGGAGGATGTTCAACAGTTTCTGTTTCAGAAACGAATGTCAGTAGCCGGGTTGTGACTCCTGATTGGAAACCACTTGATAATAGAGGAACCCATTTATCTTCTTCTTCCCAGAAGTACAAAGATGAATTATTCTCCCAATCTCCCTCATTTCACTCATTTCCTCCTAATGAAGAAGTGCTTTAAGAATGAATTGATTGTATGTTACTCAGTGTCTTCTGATTTCTTTCTTTTGGAGTGTCTCATCCTTATTGTGCCAACTGCTCCACTCTGCTCAGGAGTAATACTATAGAGGTAGGCTCGGGGCCAGCAAAAGCTCTAAAGTTGTCTAGATCCACCCAGGACAGAGAATAAGGTTAATTCTGGGCACAAATGCCAGGGACTTAGGGCACGGAATTTTATTTTATTCATCTCTTTGGTTGCTATTCCTCATTTGGTATCAAGTTTGGGAGGACTTGATCTCAAATATAAACTAGGCTAAGAACAAGCCTATCAGGGATCCTGCTCTCTTGGAACACCTGGTGCTAATTTCCTAGGAGAGTATGAGCTTATACTACCTCTCTAGCTGTACTTCAGGCAGATGGGTTAGGCACTAACCTGATCCCAGAACCCACAGATTTCATGGTTATTCCCAATCTCTTGTTTGGCTCTTAAATTCCTAAATGTATTTATTGTTTCTTAATTTCAGAGGACTGAAAATGTGAATTATGTGCAAATGAATTATTTTCTGGTAACAGTTAATTCATAGTTATGTGAAATGGACAGAGGTAACCTAGATAACATATTGAAAAGCAGAGACCTTACTTTGCCAAAAAAGGTCCGTCTAGTCAAGGGTATGGTTTTTCCTGTGGTCATGTATGGATGTGAGAGTTGGACTGTGAAGAAGGCTGAGTGCTGAAGAATTGATGCTTTTGAACTGTGGTGTTGGAGAAGACTCTTGAGAGTCCCTTGGACTGCAAGGAGATCCAACCAGTCCTTTCTGAAGGAGATCAGCCCTGGGATTTCTTTGGAAGGAATGATGCTAAAGCTGAAACTCCAATACTTTGGCCACCTCATGTAAAGAGTTGACTCATTAGAAAAGACTCTGATGCTGGGAGGGATTGGGGGCAGGAGGAGAAGGGGACGACAGAGGATGTGATGGCTGGATGGCATCACTGAGTCAATGGACGTAAGTTTGAGTGAACTCCGGGAGTTGGTGATGGACAGGCAGGCCTAGTGTGCTGCAATTCATGGGGTCACAAAGAGTCAGACACGACTGAGTGACTAAACTGAACTGAACTGAAACTATATAATAAATAATATTAATGACATATCTGAGGACAATGTAAAGTTTATAAGAAATCAGCAACAACTTTCAAGTTGCCTGTGCTTTACTCTAATTATAGTATAATTTTTACTTTCCTCTCAGGTTCCTTACATTTATTTATACACAGTTCTTATAATTTGATCATCTGGCATTATGCTCTTTGTTCAAGCTTTTATCATATCCATTGTGAGCCACTGCTCACATTTAAACTCGCCCTTCTTCATTCTACCATGTGTATTCTTGAAATTCTACCTTGAAAGTATTATTGTCTAAAATATAAAGCTAATAATGTCACTCCTTATTTAGAAAATGTTCACAGCATCTCATCAACTAAAGTAATATTAAACTTCTTTAGTTTCTTTTTATTTTAATCCATTATCTTCTGTGTGACTTCTATCTTCCATTATCCTTTCTCTATCTAAATACTTCCATTTTTAGTTCTGGCAATTCCAAACTTATGTAGTCATGGAATTCCTCAAAAATACTCTGTCAGTCACAGAAAATAGGTGTTGACACAAATAGAAATGTTACTGTTATCTGTCAAGAGGATTATTGTTAGCAACACCATTTTATACATACAGTGATTTAACTATGACCATGCCCAAGACCTATAATTGGACAGTATTGATTTCAATTCTTGTGTGGTATTTTAGGAATGGCTTAGAAATACATACTATAAACAATGCAAAGTAATACTTGAGATTCTGCAAAGATGTATGTGAAGTGCTTTCTAGTCCTATGTATGTATTTACAAGCACTGGCATAGTCAGTCTTCTGTTTCAGAAGGATAGATCTGCTAGTAATATGGAGAATGGACATCTGAAACACAAGGCTGAACAGCTGGAGACTCATCACTCTTATTGAATATAACCAGCGTTTTGTTGATTTGTGTGGGAATAAGTGTTGAGCCAAGCTTTGAAGTCCTGTTTATGGATTGAAAAACTTTGAAATATATGTGGTATTTTTATCTCTTCTTTGGTTGATGCTTTCAGAAAGGAAGAATTATAAGTGGTGTATTAGATGATATCATAAATAATATTGGATTTTATGAATTTTGCTGTCAAAAAAATAAACTCCTAAGAGAATATGGATTGTGTAGTGAGATCAGAAACATATATTTGAAGAGAAAAGTGAGATATACCAAGATCAAGAAAACTTTAACAGATACTATAGATGCATGACATAAACGAAGTACAAGAGTTTTTAGTAGTGAAAAACAAAGGAGGGCCAGAAATATTAATTGTGACTTAAAAGAGAATTGCAAATTTTAAAATGAGATGAGAATTTTAGAGGTGTCATCAAGATATAGGGTAATGGTGTTTGTGACTAGGAAATAGAAATGAAGGACATCTTGTTCAAAGAGACAAATCTATTTTAAGTCACATGGTTGACTATGATGTTTAATATGGATGCACTGTGGAGAGCATATGGGATTAGCATAAAGTTAAGATTTAGCAAAACTATTTTGAGAGAGTACTACAGCACATGTTCTGAGATAATATTCCACATATGATTTCAGTGGACATTATAGAAAAAAACAGTGAGAGAAGCCAAGGGAACACCTTTAAGTTTGAAAGGAAATGTGAAAACCATAAGACCCTAAGTGGGAAAACATAAGGAGATACAACTGGTAGTTGTATTTGATTTGTGGCTCAATAGTATTTGATTAACTTGATAGGAGATACAACTGGTAGTTGTATTTGATTTGTGGTTCAAATAGTGATTTGATTAGCTTGATATTGATATTTTGCCAGAATCCAAGATTAAACATTGACTCTGTTCTATTGATAGTATACATAATGAGTTAATGATATCCTGCTTTTGGAATTCTCTAAAATGCAGTTACATTGATAAGAAATACATTATGATTCAGTTCAGTTCAGTCTCTCAGTCATGTCGAACTCTTTGCGACCCCATGAATCACAGCACGCCAGGCCTCCCTATCCATCACCAACTCCTGGAGTTCACTCAGACTCATGTCCATCGAGTCAGTGATGCCATCCAGCCATCTCATCCTCTGTCGTCCCCTTCTCCTCCTGCCCCCAATCCCTCCCAGCATCAGAGTCTTTTCCAATGAGTCAACTCTTCGCATGAGGTGGCCAAAGTACTGCAGTTTCAGCTTTAGCATCATTCCTTCCAAAGAAATCCCAGGGCTGATCTCCTTCACAATGGACTGGTTGGATCTCCTTGCAGTCCAAGGGACTCTCAAGAGTCTTCTCCAACACCACAGGTCAAAAGCATCAATTCTTCGGTGCTCAGCTTTCTTCACAGTCCAACTCTTATATCCATACATGACCACAGGAAAAACCATAGCCTTGACTAGACGGACCTTTGTTGGCAAAGTAATGTCTCTGCTTTTCAATATGCTATCTAGGTTGGTCATAACTTTCCTTCCAAGGAGTAAGCGTCTTTTAATTTCATGGCTGCAGTCAACATCTGCAGTGATTTTGGAGCCCCCCAAAATAAAGTCTGACACTGATTCCACTGTTTCCCCATCTATTTCCCATGAAGTGATGGGACCAGATGCCATGATCCTCATTTTCTGAATGTTGAGCTTTAAGCCAACTTTTTCACTCTCCACTTTCACTTTCATCAAGAGGCTTTTGAGTTCCTCTTCACTTTGTGCCATAAGGGTGGTGTCATCTGCATACCTGAGGTTATTGATATTTATCCCGGCAATCTTGACTCCAGCTTGTGCTTCTTCCAGCCCAGCATTTCTCATGATGTACTCTGCATAGAAGTTAAATAAGCAGGGTGACAATATACAGCCTTCACGGACTCCTTTTCCTATTTGGAACCAGTCTATTGTTCCATGTCCAGTTCTAACTGTTGCTTCCTGACCTGCATACAAATTTCTAAAGAGGCAGGTCAGGTGGTCTGGTATTCCCATCTCTTTCAGAATTTTCCACAGTGTATTGTGATCCACACAGTCAAAGGCTTTGGCATAGTCAATAAAGCAGAAATAGATGTTTTTCTGGCACTCTCTTGTTTTTCCGATGATCCAGCGGATGTTGGCAATTTGATCTCTGGTTCCTCTGCCTTTTCTAAAACCAGCTTGAACAACTGGAAGTTCATGGTTGACGTATTGCTGAAGCCCCCCAAATAGTTTTTACTTTTGTACTGTAGTTTGCAAAGTGGTGAGTAAAAATAAGATGTTATGCAAATATGTGGACACAAGGAAAATAGTTCCATTGGCTTAATGAAAGAAAACAAACAAAAAAGTTTATGTACAAATAGTTTAAGATTTATAAAAAATAAAATATATTCCTGGACTACTTAAAAATATAAATGGTAGATAGAATATAACTTGGAAGTCTTTCTATATCTCTATTTATCAGACTACATAAAGAAATGTCTTGATTTGTTTATGAATTTTTGTATTCTGTAGAATTATTCATTGAATACATATGTGCTAAACAGGAAACTTTGAGTATTTCCTTTCTTATTAGAAAAGTCACATGTTGTCAGTTTTTATGTACTCTCTGTCTCTTTCTTTAGGATATAATTCAAGTCATTTATCATAAGCAGTCTTTCTCAAAACTTATGAATATAAGCCCTGGTATGTGACTAATTTGAAAACTATCCAAAGTTTTATTTTTTTCTCCAGATATTTTTAGATGAAATCTAATAAAGACTTAAATTTAAAAAAAATCTAAAAGAAAACAGAAAAAAAAATTTAATAACATTAACTATGTAGATTCAAGAAGATTGAAAAAGTCATAGACAGGAGAAAATTAAAATTAAATCAAAGGGAAATGACAAGAAATATAAATGTCACAGAATCTCAAATTACAAGTCAATTGAGGGAAATATAAGAAAAATAAGATAAAGACATTAGAAAAAGCTTTACAAACACATAAAAAGCAAATGTGTAGTTTGAAAAAATGAAAAACAAATGCATATAAAAAAGGAAAGAGCATAAAGCATAACATTTGATAATACCTTTTGAATATATATAGAAATACAACTCAACTTTCCCTTTATTCCCTGAAATCCTATTAGTTTTGCTCCTACTGGAAGAAACCATTTCCATCAATAGAGTTAGCTTTTTAATGTATGTTTGGTATATTTCATTTCATATAGGATATATATGTAAAATTTACACATTATCAGTGTTTTAAAGTTTACATAGATGATAACAAATTGTTCTTTAATGTCCATTTCTCCCTCAACACTGACCTTTTAAAATGTATTTTCTTTGATAAAAATATTATCTATCTAAATATAGCATAATCATTTTTAACTGTCATATAATAAATATTCTGCATATCAGCATACATTTTTAGTTTTATATTCTAAGATTGTTTCTGACATTAACACACATGTACATGCTTCCTGTGTGCATATGGAAATGTCTAATTAGAAGTAGAATTGCCGAGTAAGCATATTTTAAATGCTTACTAAATTTGGCAGGAGTGTTTTCCAAATTTTTTTTTTTCAAATTTCTACTAGTACTTGACCCACTCCAGTATTCTTTCCTGGAGAATCTCAGGGACAGAGGAGCCTGGTGGGCTGCCATCTATGGGGTCATACAGAGTCAGACACGACTGAAGTGACTTAGCAGCAGCAGCAGCAACTAGTACTTGAAATGTATGCAAAGTTCAGTTTCCTTCAATCTTTATAGAGAATACCAATGAGAAATTTTATATTCGCCTCTTTTGTTGAATGTGCATTAACAATTTTAATTGGCATGTCTTTTGTTATTAGTCAAGTCAAACATATTTTCATATATCCATTGGCTTCAAATAGATCCTCTTCAATGAAATATGTGCTTGCTCTTTATTCTTGATTTCTAGAAGCTATTTATATATTCTAGTGCTTACCATTTTGTTTTATCATTACCAATATCTTCTAGTTTATTGTTTGCTTCTTAATAATGTTTATGCAGTTTTGAAAACTTTTTGGTCTTAAATATGGCTGGCTTGAGTTCTTTCACTCAAAACATTCAGATTTTAAATTTTTGCCCTAGAAATCCTGTAGATTTATGGCTTTAGTCTCAATTTATTGTGTTGGGTTTGAATTTCAAATTGGTCCACTTAGACATTTCCTCTGCTTTTAAATGTTACTATATTGATTTTTAAATATTCTAAATATACTATATCATTTTACATATTCAGGTGTACTTGTACTATAATATTTTGTATGTTTGCCTGTAACAAAACTCTGATGAGGACATGACTGAAGTTTTGATGTAATAAAATATTCATTCAAAATATTAAATGTATATTCCATTTTCTGAGAGATACATATTAATTTATTTCTGGATAGACTAGTTCCTCCATTTTTTTTTTCAGAAAAAAAACATATTCCAAATTTTGTTCTCAAGAAATCCTGAATACAGTGAAGTACTTCAATTCCTAAATTATATGAAAATGACCATATTTGCCCATTGTATTTATCAAAGTTCTGCAGAGAAGCACACCACAGACATACACATGCAGGCACATACACACACATACACACTGAATTGATCCCTCAGTATTCTCAGAGAATCAGTTCTAGGACTTACCCAATGATACCAAAACCCTGGGATGCTCAAGTTTCATAGTCAGCTCTTCAATATATGCTGTTTGCAATCTGGAGCCCTAGGAAAACTGATGGTATAATTCCCATCTAAGTCCAAAGGCCTGAGAACAAAGAGAACATACAATGTGAGGGCAGGAGATGGAGAAGGCAATGGCACCCCACTCCAGTACTCTTGCCTGGAAAATCCCATGGACGGAGGAGCCTGGTAGGCTGCAGTCCACGGAGTTGTGATGAGTCTGACACGACTGAGCGAGTGACTTCACTTTCACTTTTCACTTTCATGCATTGGAGAAGGAAATGACAACCCACTCCAGTGTTCTTGCCTGGAGAATCCCAGGGACAGGGGAGCCTGGTGGGCTGCCGTCTCAGGGGTCGCACAGAGTCGGACACGACTGAAGCGACTTAGCAACAGTAGCAGCAAGGGCAGGAGAAGACTAGCCTTCCAGCTCAAGCAGGAAGGCCAGAAACAGAAGGGAAGAATTCCTCCTAACTTCACTTCTTTGTTCTGTTTAGGCCTTTAACAAGTTAGATGCTGCCCACCACATTGAGAAAAAGCAATCTATTTTATTGAGTCTAGGATTCAAATGCTACTCCTATCTGGAGACAACTTCACACCCTTATACCCAGAAATAATGTTTACTCTATATATCACTTAGCCCAGTCAAGTTGATGCATGAAATTAACCATAATGTTTACATAAAAGAAAAAAAGATAAAAGTCAGTGTCCTAATTTCATATGATTCAACCTAGTAAATGTGATGCTTCAGATTATGTAGTTAAGCATCCTATTTAGGAAATAAACTACACTACTATTTTGATTTAGAAAGTATCTTGACTAAAATATTTTTATTTTTTCTACCATCATAGTATCTGAGAAGGCATGTATGTGAATGTATGGATTTTGTGCATTTGGATAAAAAAAAATTGGTAGGAGTTGGTAAAGAAAACTGAGCTAAAAACAGGAATGATATGAAAACTTAATCTTTATTTTGTTGCTTACTAGAGGAAAGCTGATGATATAGCAAATATGGTGTTGTTTGAAGTAGACTGATTCCAAATTCCAGGAACATGTTATTTTATTTTTAAATAGTGAGCCATATGTCAGGCTCATTGGAGGCAAAATACGTTATTGGAGATAGGGAAAGGAATTCTCTACTGAAGGAAATAAATTCATTGTATCATTCATTCTGAAAGAGTTTAAATGTTGGGCGAGAAATACGATAGTGCTTAGAAGATGAAATGTATATGAGGAGCCATTCAATCTTGGAAATTTTTAATGGTATAGATGAGTCAGAACCGACCTAAAGAAGTTATCCTTGTGGTCTTAGCTATCACCAAACTTTCACTAAAAAATGTCATTATTACTTATATTTGGTCTTAGCTTACTGTATGAAGCTCACTAAATTATGAAGAGGCTCGTCCATATTTTACAGTAGCACACATAAAATAAATTTATAATGTCTTGGGAATTAGAAGGATAGCTATTTCTAGTGACTAATCAAATGGACCAAATTAATTTGATTAAAATGATAAGTTTTGAAACAAATGTGACAAAATGTTAATGTTTGCTAATTCAGAGTGGTAGTTAAAAGGGTATTTGTTGTATTATTCTTTTTATTGCTTATATGTATGAAACATTTCTTTACTAAAAAGAAGCGTAAGGTTTTTTACAGTACCTATCACTTTGTACTAAAATTATTATATTAACATTGCTGCATGTCTATGACTTCCAGCATGTAGCAAAGATCATGACTTATTCATCTTTGTATTCACAACATCTTTAATAAAATATGAAATCATAAATAATGACTGCATAAATAAGTAAATGATCAAGTTAATGAACAAGATAAATAAAGAGCAGAATGTGTGTGGTACATTTGTTGAACTATGAGTATGTACATTCAAACAAGTGAAGTGCTTGGGTAAAGGTATATGAAAAATATAAATCAGTAGTGTGTGTGTGCTCAGTCACTCAGTCATGTCTTTGCAGCCCCATGGACTGTAGCTTGCCAGGTTCCTCTGTCTATGAAATTTTCTAGGCAAGAATACTGGATTGGTTTGCCATTTCCTACTCCAATATATCAGTAGAAAGAAGTCTAAATAATGATTGTCCTGACTGAGACATGTAAACTTCATCATGAGAATATAGCTATGAATGCCAGATTTTTTTTAGATCTGAGATTTGGGGGAATTGTGTGTAAAATAGTGACATATATGTGGCAGTGATGTTTAAGGTGAAGATGAATATTGTAGATGAAAGAACATTTTCTTTCCAAGGGATGCAATGAAAAAAATAAATAAATAAAGGAAGAAACAAGATATGGACAGTTCAAAGTCCAGATAGTTATATGCTGTACTGTCTTTAGTTGCCCAGTCCTGTCTGACTCTTTGCAACCCCAGGGACTGTAGCCCACCAGGCTCCTCTGTCCATGGGGATTCTCCAGAAAAGAATACTAGGGTGGGTTTTCATGCCCTCCTCCAGGGGATCTTCCCAATCCAGGAATCAAACCCAGGTCTCCTGCATTTCAGGCAGATTTTTTACTGTCTGAGTCACCAGGGAAGCCCAAGAATACTAGAGTGAGTAGCCTATCACTTCTCCAGAGGATCTTCCCGACCTGGGAATTGTACTGGGGTTTCCCACACTGCAGGTGGATTCTTTACCAGCTAAGCTACCAGGAAAGCCCATATAATTATATAGGTAGGAAGAAATGAAAGAAATATATATATATATATATATATATATATATATATATATATATATATATATATACTTTACAATTACTAACACAAAATGGCACCGCAAAGTTAATACTATAATTACCTTTATTTTAAAGAGAAAGAAACTGAAGCTCAGAGAATTTAAGTAATTTACTCAGGATTTGTACCCAGGCCTACAGTCCTGGTGTCAATTTCTTCAGGGATTGAATAGTAAATTAGTTAGTGTTAGTGTTAGTTGCTCAGTCATGTCTGACTCTTTGCGACCCCATGGACTGCAGCCCACCAGGCTTCTCTGTCCATGAGATTTTCCAGGCAAGGATACTGGAGTGGGTTGTAGTTTTCTTCTCCAGGGGATCTTCCCAACCCAGGAGTCGAACCCAGGTCTCCTGCACTGCAGGCAGATCCTTTACTGACTGAGCTACAAGGGAAGCCTGAATAGTAAATTATACTTGCTTAAAGAGAAAATTAGTAAAGTAGAAGATTGCCTTATTGAAAATCACTAGATTGCTACACAAACAATGAGTTAGAAAATATCAAATAAAACTTAAAGAACAGAGATATATCCATAAGCGTCAACATGTGACTAAAAGAGATTAAAAGCTCACTGAAGAAATAAGATGATAGAGGGATATTATTTGAAGAAATAATGATTGGTTTCCTAGAGCTAGAAAAAGACATAAATCACAGATTAAAAGTCTCAATAAATGGCAAATAAGATTGAAATAAAATTAAAAAAAAATCTCTACACCTAAATGTATCATAGTGTTTTAGAAAAAGAACAGTGTGGAGATTCCTTAAAAAAACTGGAAATAGAACTGCCATACGACCCAGCAATCCCACTGCTGGGCATACACACCGAGGAAACCAGAATTGAAAGAGACACGTGTACCCAAATGTTCATTGCAGCACTGTTTATAATAGGCAGGACATGGAAGCAACCTACATGTCCATCAGCAGATGAATGGATAAGAAAACTGTGGCACATATACACAATGGAATATTACTCAACCATTAAAAAGAGTTCATTTAATTCAGTTCTAATGAGGTGGATGAAACTGGAGCCTATTATACAGAGTGAAGTAAGCCAGAAAGAAAAACACCTACTGGTGTTTTTCAGTATACTAGCAATGGCACCCCACTCCAGTACTCTTGTCTGGAAAATCCCATGGGTGGAGGAGCCTGGTAGGCTGCAGTCCATGGGGTCGCAAAGAGTGGGACACGACTGAGCAACTTCACTTTCACTTTTCACTTTCATGCATTGGAGAAGGAAATGGCAACCGACTCCAGTGTTCTTGCCTGGAGAATCCCAGGGACGGGGGATCCTGGTGGGCTGCAGTCTCTGGGGTCGCAGAGAGTCGGACACGACTGAAGCAACTTAGCAGCAGCAGCAGCAGCACGTATATATGGAATTTAGAAAGATGGTAATGACAACCCTGTATGCGAGATAGCAAAAGAGACACAGATGTATAGAACAGCCTTTTGGACTCTGTGGGAGAGGGAGAGGGGGGATGATTTGGGAGAATGGCATTAAAAGATGTACAATATCATATAAGAAATGAATCGCCAGTCCAGGTTCGATGCAGGATACAGGAAGCTTGGGGCTGGTGCACTGGGATGACCCAGAAGGATGGTATGGGGAGGAAGGTGGGCAGGGGGTTCAGGATGGGGAACATGTGTACACCCGTGGGGGATGCATGTTTATGTATGGCAAAAACAGTACAATATTGTAAAGTTAAAAAACAATTTTTTTTAATTAAAAAAAAAAGAAAATCATGAGTAAAACAAAACAATCTAAAAGAAAAAAAAATTAATTGAAGGAATGTGGTAGCTGCTGTTATTCCATGTGCATCATATCTTCAACATCTCCTGACTGTTGAGCTTTTTTATGTTTCATATATGTGTGTGTGTGTGGTTCTATCCCTGGGTGGGGAAGATCCCCTGGAGTAGGAAATGGCAACCCACCCCAGTATCCTTGCCTGGGGAAATCCCATGGGTAAAGGAGCTTTGTGGGCTACAGTCCATGGGGTTGCCAAGAGTGGGACATGACTGAGCATGCATACACTCACACCACACTCCTTATGTCTTAGAGTAGAAAGTCTCTGTTGGAAGGAATTGAGCCTGCTGGCCTTAGGCAAGGCAGGTGGGTGTATACACTGGCCTTCCTGTGTAAAGGTGAGAACAGAAAAAGAATACCTATGGCCAAAATAATTGTAGTTAAGGTAGTGTATGAGTTTTACTTATTTTCATTTATTCAGTCACTTTTTTAAAAGTTACCATTGAAGCATCATGATGTCATTACAATGAAAGCATTGGTTGCTCAGTTGTGTCAAACTCTTTGTGACCCCATAGACTATAGCCCACCAGGCTCCTATATCATAATTACTAGAAAAAAAAGATGCCCAAGAGATATCCACTGCCACTTAAGAAAATTAAGTTTAATAGGAACAATGACGTGTAAAGAAGTAATTTTAAGACATTCCCCAATAAATATTAATCCCTGTCACAAAAGTTGAGACAAGGAGCCTGATTTCTATTTAGAGCCGTAGCAATCCCTGCTGGCAGTGTACAATCTGAGTCTGGACACAGTGTGGAGCTGGATAACTCACAAGCCTGTCCAAGGGTAAAACAGGACTAAGAAAAAACTCTGTCTATGAGACTGTGTAAAGAGGGAAAATCCAAATATAGGAAAGTAAATTGGCATTTGGAGATATTCGAAGATAGAATTTAAAACACAGTCTAGGAAGAATAGCCTGAATAGATCTCCTGAATCTAAAAGCATATTTGTTTGTTTGTTTTATTTTGGTTCGGTTTGATAGGGGTTCTTTGTGTGAAACTCTGAAATGATTTTTTTTAATTTTTGTTAAATAATCATTGAAAATATGAGGACAGTAGAGGACAAGATGTTTGGATGGCATCACTGACTCAATGGACATGAGTTTGAGCAAGCTCCGGGAGATGGTGAAGGGCAGGGAAACCTGGAGTGCTGTAGTCCATGGAGTCGCAAAGAGTCAGACACAACTGGATGACTGGACAACCACCAATGTTCCATGGTCACCTCAAAGCCAAAATTTGCTATTTATTTCTCCCAGACCACTTATTTTCCCATAGGCTGTCAGCTTTATTAATATTTTTCACTGCCACAAACATGCTGCACTAACATGCCTCCAAGTCTAGCATGTCCAATCTTCTATCTTTGTCTTACTGGTAAATTCAAAACGGTTCATATGCCACTTCCTCTTTGATTTTCTTTAGGATGGACTGGTTGGATCTCCTTGCAGTCCAATGGACTCTCAAGAGTTTTCTCCAACACCACAGTTCAAAAGCATCAATTCTTCAGTGCTCAGCCTTCTTTACAACCCAACTCTCACATCCATACATGACTACTGGAAAATCCATATCCTTGATGAGATGGACCTTTGTTGGCAAAGTAATGTCTCTGTTTTATAATATGCCATCTACGTTTGTTATAGCTTTTCTTCCAAGGAGCAAGTGTCTTTTAATTTCATGGCTGCAGTCACCATCTGCAGTGATTTTGGAGCCCAAGGAAATAAAGTCTGTCTTTGTTTCCATTTTTTTTTTCCCATTTATTTGCTATGAATTGATGGGACTGGATGTCATGACCTTCATTTTTTGAGTATTGAGTTTTCAGCCAGTTTTTTCACTCTCCTCTTTTACCTTCATCAAGAGGCTCTTTAGTTCCTCTTTGCTTTCTGCCATAAGAGTGGTGTCATCTGCATATCTGAGCTTACTGATATTTTTCCCAGTAATCTTGATTCCACGGCTTCCCACATGGCTCAGAATTATTCTTCCCAGGTAAAGAATCTGCCTGCAGGGTGGAAGACCTGGGTTTGATCCCTGGGTTGGGAAGATCCCCTGGAGAAAGTACTGGCAAACCACTCTAGTACTCTTGCCTGGAAAATCCCCGTGGACAGAGGAGCCTGGTGGGCTACAGTCCACGAGGTTGTAAAGAGTCAGACACGTTTGAGCAACTAGGACACAATCTTGATTCCAGCTTGTGCTTCATCCAGCCTGGCACAGATGGAACATTTAGGGGAGATATAATTCATGGACGCTTGAAATGTAAGTTTGAAGCTCAGGAAGCAGACTTTTACCATTGGGAATGCATTAGTGTATAAGGAGATCACATGTTAATTAAGTAAGTTCACTCAGGGGAAATATATACATATATATATGTGTGTGTGTGTGTAAGTATATACATATATATATATATATGTATGTGTATGTGTGTATACACACACATATACACACATGTGTGTTTGCTCAGTCTCTCAGTCATGTCTGACTCTTTGTGACTCTTAGACTGTAGCCTGCCATACTCCTCTGTCCATGGGATTTCCTAGGCAAGAATACTAGAGTGGGTTGCCATTTCCTACTCTAGGGGATCTTTCTGACCCAGGGATCAATCTAGCATCTCTGTGGCTCCTCTATTGGCAGGTGGGTTTTTTTACCACTGAGCCACCTGGACACCTGGAAAGCTCCATATGTGTGTGTGTGTGTGTGTATATACACATATATGTATATATACATATATATATATATATATATATCAGAAAAAGAGAGAAAATAGTATACTGCACCAATTAAGCACTAAATACATGTCAAAGATATCTCATAGCAATATTATCATAAAGTATTAATGTAATAATATAATACGTGAGGAAACTGAGGATCAAAGAAGGTATGCTTTTCCTAAGATCATGTATACTGTTTGAAAAATGAGACTGAAATCAACACTTGATGGCTTGAACACTATTCAGTTCAGTTCAGTCCCTCAGTTGTGTCCCACTCTTTGCGACCCCATGAATCGCAGCACGCCAGGCCTCCCTGTCCATCTCCAACTCCCGGAGTTCACTCAGACTCATGTCCATCGAGTCAGTGATGCCATCCAGCCATCTCATCCTCTGTCGTCCCCTTCTCCTCTTGCCCCCAATCCCTCCCAGCATCAGAGTATTTTCCAATGAGTCAACTCTTCGCATGAGGTGGCCAAAGTACTGCAGTTTCAGCTTTAGCATCATTCCTTCCAAAGAAATCCCAGGGCTGATCTCCTTCAGAATGGACTGGTTGGCTCTCCTTGCAGTCCAAGGGACTCTCAAGAGTCTTCTCCAACACCACAGTTCAAAAGCATCAATTCTTTGGTGCTCAGCCTTCTTCACAGTCCAACTCTCACATCCATACATGACCACAGGAAAAACCATAGCCTTGACTAGACGGACCTTTGTTGGCAAAGTAATGTCTCTGCTTTTCAAATGCTATCTAGGTTGGACATAACTTTCCTTCCAAGGAGTAAGCATCTTTTAATTTCATGGCTGCAGTCACCATCTGCAGTGATCTTGGAGCCCCAAAAAATAAAGTCTGACACTGTTTCCACTGTTTCCCCATCTATTTCCCGTGAAGTGATGGGACTGGAATGTTGAGCTTTAAGCCAACTTTTTCACTCTCCACTTTCACTTTCATCAAGAGGCTTTTCAGTTCCTCTTCACTTTCTGCCATAAGGATGGTGTCATCTGCATATCTGAGGTTATTGATATTTCTCCCAGCAATATTGATTCCAGCTTGTGTTTCTTCCAGTCCAGCATTTCTCATGATGTACTCTGCATATAAGTTAAATAAACAGGGTGACAATATACAGTCTTGACATACTCCTTTTCCTATTTGGAACCAGTCTGTTGTTCCATGTCCAGTTCTAACTGTTGCTTCCTGACCTGCATACAGATTTCTCAAGAGGCAGGTCACATGGTCTGATATTCCCATCTCTTTCAGAATTTCTCACAGTTTATTGTGGTCCACACACAGTCAAAGGTTTTGGCATAGTCAATAAAGCAGAAATAGATGTTTTTCTGGAATTCTCTTGCTTTTTCCATGATCCAGCAGATGTTGGCAATTTGATCTCTGGTTCCTCTGCCTTTTCTAAAACCAGTTTGAACATCAGGAAGTTCACGATTCACATATTGCTAAAGCCTGGCTTGGAGAATTTTGAGCATTACTTTCTAGCTACTCGTCTCCAATTACACAATGATAATTATAGGACTTTTGGAACACAAAATAGGAAAGTAAAGGTAAAGGAAGAGAAGCCTAAGAAACATTTAGAGGTGTTTCTTTATATCCTCATTAGCACAATAATACTCCAATTCCCCTTTTCACTTTTTTGTTATCCTCATTCTACCAAAACTAGCTTAGATATCATCATTATCCACCATTTCAATAATCTTCTTCCAAATACCCTTAAATCTCTAATTTTTTCATTTTTTTTTACAACCTGTTAAAACTGCCACCTTGCATGAATGTACTTATCCTTCTTCAATATAACTGTGCCAAACATGAAATTTTAAAATCTCAGTAAAAAGTCATGCCCAGCATTGTCAACTCAACACTCACTGCTGAACAATCCTACTTGTTTTCTTCAGTCACATTTTTCACCTTTGTTTCTGGTTAAATATATCAAATCTTGCCAAATTTATGATTACCATTTGTATACACACACACACTTACTTTTAGAAGGCAGTCTTTTCTACTACCTCAAGGAAAACAGAAACCATCAGAGGTGTCTTCCCCCATGTCACACTACCATGTATATAAGGATATAAGGATGCTTGACCATCACCTCCTTTATATGATTTTCAGAAATTGTATCTTCCTCTAGGCCCACTATTTACATTTTCAGAATATTGGGAAAGAGAAGTCAAAATCAAGATAGAAGTTTGTTAAATAAAATATGTTCTCTCCTTCTTCCTTTGAAAATACAACTTTATGTTTACAACCAGAAAATAAAATTTTAATTTAGATTTCTTGCACTCCTCACAATCCCATCTAGGAAATTGGCAGCAAAGACAGTTTTCCTAACACATTCACTGCTCTTAAAGCTGGCCCACTTACTTTCTCTCTCACTCCCTTCTCATTACTAAATTTCATCAACTTCTTATTTGAATATCATATATGTGGAAAACATCTTCACAGCTAAGATTTTGTTATATCCACACAAGGACTTACCCCTTGGCTGTACCTTGTGTCTCAGGCTGTACATGCTAGGGCACACTGGCAGTGCTGCTTCTTATAGGGAAGGAGGATGTGAAGATGAGACCCAAGCAGCCTTGAATGTAGATTTTCATCCACATTTGTAGATTATTGCAGTATCTTGGTTGTTATAAGAGCTGGACTTGTGTTCCAGATGGATAGGTCCCCTTGGTCTCAAGGACTCCTCATTCTGCACTCTCAAGCATGGTCAAAAGAGGGCCATAGAGAGGCTTTCTAAACACAAGGTCCAAAAATGTGGATGGGGAGTCGTATCCTTGGATTCAATTAAGATTACCAGAAAAATGCAGCATATCTATATAAATTTGAATTTCAGGTAATGACAAAATTTTAGTAAAAAAATGTGATACCAATATTATATTAGAGGTACTTATAGTAAAAATGTTAATTGTTTATCTGAAGTTCAATTTAACTGGAAATGGTATATTTTTATCTGCTAAATTTGGAAATCCTCTTCTAAGGGCCAAAATATATTCATCCATCTAATGCTCATATTTCCTCTTAGGCTCTCTATTATAGTCTATATTGTCTCCTAGGAAACCTTACTTTATTAATTATTGTTCTCTCTCCTTTATCTTTACCGTTCTAGTCTATGAAAGCCTTTTTATCATTTAAAAGTTTCCTATAATTTAAAATTTTTAAATTTCTATTATTTAAAAATTTTTGTATACATCTGTGTCTCTTTTGCTGTTTGATGCATGATACTGGATGCTTGGGGCTGGTGCACTGAGACAACCCAGAGGGATGGTATGGGGAGGGAGGAGAGAGGGAGGTTCAGGGTGGGGAACACGTGTATACCTGTGGCGGATTCATGTTGATGTATGGCAAAACCAATACAATGTTGTAAAGTAATTAACCTCCAATTGAAATAAATAAATTTATTTAAAAAAAAAAGTTTTGTAAAACACAATTTTAAAGTTTCCAAATTCCACTGTCTTTTAAATATTATCATTTTAACTCATTTTTTCCATTACTGCCAAATTTTCAAGAGGTATTTATGCTACTTACATTGTTCCCACCAACTCATTCCCTTCTGTTACCATCTTTTATCATTCCACAGCATTTTCTGTGTTTTGTTGATGTCTTACCCCAGTGGATGTATTTCAACCTTCTGATTTCTCAGTTCACCACATCTTTCCTCTTTAATTACATTTTCTTTGGTTTCAATGATACCACACATCTCAGGTATTCTTCTTACTTTACTAATCTTTGCTCAGTCTTTATCAACTCATCATTATTTATCTGTATTTAAATAGTTGAGTTCTTGAAGATGTCTTAAATTTCTTATCTTACCACTCTTCAGCTTTTCTAGAAAAAAAAAGTTTATATATATAATGATTTCCAAAAGAATATATCCAACCCAAATTTTCTTTTAAGCTTGAGACAAATTTATTATATTATTTTCTTGATATCTGTGTTGGTTGGATCAAAAACAACTATTTTAAAACATCAGAACTCCAGTCTCCCAGCCCTGATCTTTTATTCATTTTTTGATCTTTCAGAAAATTGAATAAACCACCCCACTAATATACTCATAACAAAAGCGGCAATCTCTGATACCTAGTAGAGAGTTAGTTAGTGGCTTATAATTGAGTGTTTATCAGTAACAAATATCCTCAAGACTACCATAATTATTAAGGAAAATTTAAGAGAATTTTGCTGAAGTCTAAAGTGTTAATATGATTCTGAAATATTTCACAGGAGATAAAACCTATAAATCACAAGCTACCAGGAGTCAAGATTCATGTTATTTTCTTCGTATTTATCATTCCACATAATCCATTTTTGGTGGGTGGGGCACATAGTAAAAAATGGCTGCTTAGCATTATATGGCCTTCATGTTCATTTGCTTAACAGGGTCTGAATCCAGTCACTATGTGGTCTTTTTGTAGAAAAGAGAACCTCAGTAGTCTGACTTGGGACAGGTAAATACTTACATCAGCAATAGCCAGAAGGTGGTATCAAGGCTTCCTTGAGAAGAGTTTTTAGAGCAAACTGAAAAGGATATAACCATGCTCTCTACGAGGGACATATAGGAGTAGGAAGGAAATAAGTAAAGGAAATGATTACTGTCTTTCATAGAATAGGTGGAAACATATTTTAAGTACTGTGATTTGGATTTCTTATCAGAACCTAAGTGTACATCAGAAGAAAAGCCACTGACACTATTCCTCAGTGAATATATTTTAGAAGATTTCTACCATGTATAATCTGCAATAAATCTTACTGTAGAGAAAAAGATTAGAAGATAGTTGTGTAAAACTTTCTTTTTATTTTCAATCTATGATTCAACTATCTGCTAATGGACCTTCATGGAGAATGATTAGTAAACATGATGAGTGCCTGATGTAATACAGAATGTATCATATTTGAGAATGGCCAAATTATGCTACATATTTCTATAAAGTGTTAGTTTAAACAGACTAATTTAATTTTTGAATCTTTAGTTACACTTTAGATGAACTGACTTCAGAAGTACAAACTGTGGAGATTATACCTATTATAAAATTGTTCCAAAATTAATACAATTATAAATTTGAACAATGTGGTTATATAATTTACATTATTTTGTATTTCTAAAGAATATTTCTAGCAGAGCAGCTCACAATCAAAAAACCTGTTAGCACCATTATTAGAGTCTTTTTTTTTTTTTTTTTTTCATTATTAGAGTCTTGGTTTTAGTTTTGTTTTGCTCTTTCACTATGTTATATTCAGGGGGGAAAAAAATCATTGTTTGTGAAATAATTAATTTTCCCTATAAAGCAGTTCATAGCACAAACTAAAATTCCCTAATAATATACTGCTGCTGCTGCTGCTAAGTCGCTTCAGTCGTGTCCAACTCTGTGTGACCCCATAGACGGCAACTCACCAGGCTCCCCGGTCCCTGGGATTCTCCAGGCAAGAACACTGGAGTGGGTTGCCATTTCCTTCTCCAATGCGTGAAAGTGAAGTTGCTCAATCGTGTCCGACTCTTAGCGACCCCATGGACTGCAGCCTACCAGACTCCTCTGCCCATGAGATTTGGTAAAATTATACACATGTGTGTTATTTATGTGAATAATATGTGTGCCTCTGCATGTGTGTGCCTGTGTGTTCATCTTGGACCAAACAGTGTCTAAGGAATTAATCAGCTATGGTGTTTTCTTTTTTATCTATAAACAATGCATGGTTTGCACATAAATGACCCAAATGATTCTTATTTATAAAGCCAGAATACTTATATTTCAGAAAGGTAATCAATATAATAAGTGTTTACTATGAAAAATCAGTAGTTCATCACTTTGAATCATATCATTTTGCATCTTTTTCCACGTGCTTTAAATAGTTATAATATACAAATTCTGAGGGCTTTCCTAATAGCTCAGTTGGTAAAGAATCCACCTGCAATGAAGGAGACCCTGGTACGATTCCTGGGTCAGGAAGATCCACTGGAGAAGGGCTAGTCTACCCCTCCTGCATTCTTGGGCTTCCCTGTTGGCTCAACTGGTAAAGAATCTGTGTGCAAGGCAAAAGACCTTGGTTAGATACCTGGGCTGGGAAGATCCCTTGAAGGGAAAGGCTACCCACTCCAGTATTCTGGCCTGGAGAATTCCATGGACTGATAGTCCATGGGGTTGCAAAGAATCGGACACGAACGAGTGACCCACTTTCACAAATTCTGAGTGTAAAATATTACACTTAAACTGAATAATACTTGAATATATGTTTTACTTTATTAAATAAAAAAGAAATCTGGGAAGTGACCAAGTAGAAGCTACTGATCAAAAACAGTGTATGGAAATTAAAAACAGACTTACAAATTGAAATGAGAAGTTGCTCTCTTTAATAGTTATTACAATAAATAATAATTACAACCATAATGAAGATAATTATACCTAATTTTATAGAGCATTAGTATGTATCTTATATATATATTAATTCATTTAACCTCTGAAACTATCCTGTCACCTTCATTTTATAGAAACAGAAACTGAGAAGCAAAAGCATTTAGTAATGTGTCAAAGAAAATAATTGGGAAAACCAAGATTCTAATCTCAGCGATCTATGTTCAATTTTTAAAATATTTTTAGAAAAAAACAGAAAAAAATGTTTTACACATCTAAGTTGGTGAATATGAGCTCTTTTATTTATCAGTTTATCTCCAAGCATCACTGACAACTCATTATATTGTCACTCCTTTGAAACAGAGAGTGAATCAGAAATATCAGTGAATATACCCCATGATTCTAAACCCCATGCACACAATCACTGAGTTTGTAAATCCTGTGATTTGCATCCCTTCATTTTGTAAGATCTTGAATGTCTAGTCATCCTCCTTGGGTACCGTTATTGCTCTCCTGCTGTTGTCCGGGATCCTACACTGCTGCTCTTGCTCTATTACATTTGCATCATCTGTATGTGTTCTTATAACTGCTAATTGTATTGTAGAAGTTCTCAGAATCCTTCTCATTTTTCTCACCCTCCGTTCCACAGTAGTTACTTCTGTGTTGATAAGAGAAGCATCTCTATCCAGAAACGATATTCAACTCACGTGTCTCTTCTCAAAACATTATCACTTCATTAGTTTTCAGTCAATATTGTAAAACTTTATTGTTCTTTATGCCACAGTATTTTATAAAATTATAAAAATTCTTTTCATATATTTTGGCAACATTTGCCTGAAACTACCAGTGTTATATAGAAAAACACTTCTGCACATTAAAATTAACCAGTTTTCAAGGTTATTTGGCCTTCTGAATCTTGCAGTGGCCATCCATAATACTTTCTGAAAGATCTGGGCCTACCTCTATCCTTTGCTATTTTGGAGTTTTAACTCTTTGATCTCCTCAGTATTGCAGACTTCATTTCTAATTCTTTCTAAAAAACCAGTGTGTTCTTTTGTAAATCACATGGAAGAAGAAAGAAATGGATTTCTATTGAGTTATTTATTTATTTATTAAAGTCACTCAGTCGTGTCCAACTTTTGGCAACACCATGCCATGGAATTTCCCAGGCCAGAATACTGAAGTGGATAGCCATTCCCTTCTCCAGGGATATTCCCAACCCAGAGACTGAACCCAGGTTTTCCACATTGCAGCCAGATTCCTTACCAGGTGAGCCAAAAAGAAAGCCCCAAAATACTGGAGTGGGTGGCCCATCGCTTCTCCAGTGGATCTTCCCAAACCAGGAATCAAACAGACATCTACTGAGCTCTTAGAACTTGCTAAATTTTGTGTGTTTATTATTAAGTCTCCATTACAGATGACCATTATATATACTACTGTGGGCAAATATCCCTTAGAAGAAATAGAATAGCCATCATAGTCAACAAAAAGAGTCTGAAATGAAGTACTTGGATGCAATCTCAAAAATGACAGAATGATCTGTGTTTGTTTCCAAGGCAAACCATTCAAAATCAGAGTAATGCAAGTCTACGCCCTGACCAATAATGCTGAAGAAGCTGAAGTTGAAGGTCTCTATGAAGACCTACAAGACCTTCTAGACCTAACACCCAAAAAAGATGTCCTTTTCATTATTGGAATGCGAAAGTAGGAAGTCAAGAAACACCTGGAGTAACAGGCAAATTTGGCCTTGGAGTACAGAAGGAAGCAAGACAAAGGCTAATAGAGTTTTGCCAATAAAACACACTGGTCACAGTAAACACTCTCTTCCAACAATGCAAGAGAAGACTCCACACATGGACATCGCCAGATGGTCAACACTGAAATCAGATTGATTATATTCTTTGCAGCTAAAGATGGAGAAGATCTACAGAGTCAGCAAAAACAAGACCGTGAACTGACTGTGGCTCAGATCATGAACTCCTTATTGCCAAATTCAGACTTAAATTGAAGAAAGTAGGGAAAACCACTAGAAAATTCAGGTATGACCTAAATCAAATGCCTTAGGTTATACACTGGAAGTGAAAAATAGATTTAAGGGATAGATCTCATAGACAGAGTGCTTGATGAATTATGGACAGAGGTTCATGACGTTGTACAGAAGACAGGGATCAAGATCATCCCCAAGAAAAAGAAATACAAAAAAGCAAAATGGCTGTCTGAGGAAGTCTTACAAATAGCTGTGAAAACAAGAGAAGCCAAAAGCAAAGGAAAAAAGAAAAAATATATCCACTTGAATGCAGAGTTCCAAAGAATAGCAAGGAGAGATAAGAAAGCCTTCCTCAGTGATTAATGCAAAGATATAGAGGAAAACAATAGAAGGGGAAAGACGAGATATCTCTTCCAGAAAATTAGAGATACCAAAGGAACATTTCATGCAAAGATGGGCTCAATAAAGGACAGAAATGGTATGGACCTAAAGAAGGAAAAGACATTAAGAAGAGGTGGCAAGAATACACAGAAGAACTGTACAAGAAAGATCTTCACGACTCAGATAGTCACTATGGTATGATCACTCACCTAGAGCCAGACATCCTGGAATGTGAAGTCAAGTGGGCCTCAGGAAGCATCACTATGAACAAAGCTAGTGGAGGTGATGGAATTCCAGTTGAGATATTTCAAATCCTAAGAGATGATTCTGTAAAAGTGCTGAACTCAAATTTGAGTTTTCCAAGCTCAAATTTGGAAAACTCAGAAGCGGCCACAGGACTGGAAAAGGTCAGTTTCATTCCAATCCCTAAGAAAGGCAATGCCAAGGAATGCTCAAACTACCACACAATTGCATTCATCTCACACACTAGTAAGGTAATGCTCAAAATTCAGCAATATGTGAACCATGAACTTCCAGATGTTCAAGCTGATTTTAGAAAAGGCAAAGGAACGAGAGATCAAATAGCCAACATCTGCTGGATCATCAAAAAAGCAAGAGAGTTCCAGAAAAACATCTATTTCTTCTTTATTGACTATGCTAAAGCTTTTGGCTGTGTGGTTCACAATAAACTGTGGAAAACTCTTCAAAAGTTGGGAATACCAGACCTTCTGACCTACTTCTTGAGAAATCGGTATGCAGGTCAGGAAGCAACAGTTAGAACTGGACATGGAACAAATTAGACTGGTTCCAAATAGGAAAACGAAAAGTAGTACTTCAGGGCTGTATATTGTCACCCTGCTTATTTAACTTATATGCAGAGTACATCATGAGAAACACTGGGCTGGGTGAAGCACAAGCTGAAATCAAAATTGCCGGGAGAAATATCAATAACCTCATGTGTGCAGATGACACCACCCCTATGGCAGAAAATGAAGAACTAAAGAGCCTCTTGATGAAAAAAGTGAAAGAGGAGACTGAAAAAGTTGGCTTAAAGCTCAACATTCAGAAAACAAAGGTCATGGCATCTGGTCCCATCATTTCATGACAAATAGATGGGGAAACAGTGGAATCTGTGTCAGATTTTATTTTTTTCGGCTCCAAAATCACTGCAAATGGTGACTGAAGCCATGAAATAAAGACCCTTACTCCTTAGGTGGAACCTTATGACCAAACTAGACAGTATCTAAAAAGAAAAGACATTACTTTGCCAACACAGTTCCGTCTAGTCAAGGCTATGGTTTTTCCAGTAGTCATGTATGCATGTGAGATTTGGACTATAGAGTTGAGCTCCAAAGAATTGATGCTTTTGAACTGTGGTCTTGGAGAAGACTCTTGAAAATCCCTTGGACTTCAAGCAGATCCAACCAATCCATCCTAAAGGTGATCAGTCCTTAATGTTAATTGGAAGGACTGATGTTGAAGCTGAAACTCCAATACTTTGGCCACCTGATGCAAAGAGCTGACTCATTTGAAAAGACTCCGATGCTGGGAAAGATTGAAGGCAGGAGGAGAAGGGGAAGACAGAGGATGAGATGATTGGATGGTGTCACCAACTCAATGAACATGA